>NC_142244.1:96320871-97570871 GCF_052056855.1 Sturnus vulgaris
CATAAGAGCTTTTTACAATTATCCATTTTCTAGTTGCCAATTTCAAATGATCTGGTTATTATATTTTTTTTTTCAAAATAAGGATCAAATTCTTTTAAGATTTAGAAAACGTTGTGGTAATGGAGAGACCACCTTGTTATGTCGGTTTCACTGTGCTTTCTGCATTGAAATTTTCATCCATTTTCATCCACACTGGAAATTTCTGTGTTGAGTCTTCACTGAATAACTACTCAGCCTCCATGAGAAGTCCATGAGCCTTCATGGGGGTACATGGGAAGAGGTAAGCTGAGCTGGGGAGACTGGGACTGTTGGGAAGAAAAAATTAGAACAGGAGGGTAAAAGAGTTCCAGGATGACTTTGCTTGAGGAGAATTAGGAGTCAAATTTGACTTGAATTTGACTCTGGAATTAGGAGTCAAAAATGGGAAGGTGTAGAGAATACGCTAAACAGAAAGGGAACTAAGGTTTTCTATTTGATCACCAGTTATGATTACAAGTTCAATTTAATAATCCTAAACTGAGTATAAGTAATTTTAAATGTAAAACTAGTGGGACACTGTTTCATTCTGCAATTTAATTTGGGCTACTTATAAGAGACAATTATTTTCTTTTAATCTTGTGAAACAAAGGAAAGTTAAAAACAGGGACTAAAATAAAACTTCTCATGTGTTCCTACCTGACATGAACATAAAATATATGTTAAGAACAGGACAAAGCACTGTCCAATGTCTCTAAGTTTCCTGCAGTATGATTTTATTCTGTTACTGATTCACTGAATGTAACCAATGTCATAATACTGAAAACTGGTGTGAGATTTCTATTAATAACACTGACAACAAACTACAAGAAGCTGTATTTGCTACTTATGTCAAGAGCAAGTCTTCCAGATCAATATAAACAACGTATTTGTTGACTCATCCCACAAGGAGGTCTGCTGCCTCCCTGGGGCCTGGGTACAGGATATTACCAAGAGACTTCCCAGGCTGATCCAGCCCTCTGATTATTGCCCACTGCTGATACTCCAGGCTGGCAGTGATGAGACTGAAAAAAAGCAGTGTCAGGGCAATTAAAAAGGACTTTAGGGCAAGTGATTGATAAGGATATGGATAGTCTTCTCTTCAGTCCCTTTGGTGGCTGAGAAAAACTGAAAGGAAATAGGAGAGCCCACATTGTCAACAAGTGGCTCAAGGGTTGGTGTCATCAGCAGAATTTTGGGCTCTTTGATCATGGGGCAACTTTTACGGCACCTGGCCTGCTGGAACTGGATGGGCTCCATCTTTCTATTAAGGAAAGAAGAATTTTAGCACCAGAACTGGTGGAACTCATTGAGAGGGCTTTAAACTAGGTTTGAAGGGGGAAGGGGATGTGGCTGAGCTGTCTGGAAGCAGGCCCAAGGGTGGTAAGTCTGAGCTAGGGGTGAAATCAGTAACCCAGCTGAGGTGCATGTTTACCAATGCAAGCAGCATGGGTAACCAACAAGAAGAGCTGGACGCCATGGTGCAACAGCAGAACTATGATGTAGTCGCCATCACAGAAATGTGGTGGGACAACTCACACAGCTAGGCTCTTTAGAAGAGACAGGAAAGGGAGAAGAAGTGCAGGGGTGGCCCTTTATATTAGAGAGGCCTTTGATGTCATAGGTATTGAAACTATTGACAATGAAGTTGAATGCCTAATTGTAAGAATTAAGGGGAAGGCCAGCAAGGCTGACATTCTACTGGTATTGTCCACCCAAGCAGGAAAAAGAAGTGGACAACCTATTTTATAATGGCTGGAGAATGTTTCAGGCTCACCAGCCCCTGTTCTTGTAGGTGACAATGAAGCTTAATAAGTCCAAAAGCCAAGTCCTGAATTTTGGCCACAATAACCCCCTGCAGCACTGTAGGCTGGGGACGGTGTGGCTGGACAGTGCCCAGGCAGAAAGGGACCTGGGGGTATTGGTCAGCAGCCAACTGAACATGAGCCAGCAGTGGCCAAGAAGGCCAATGGCTCCTGGCCTGGATCAGGAATAGTGTGGCCAGCAGGAGCAGGGAGGTCATTCTCCCCCTGTACTTAGCACTGGTGAGGTCACACCTTGAGTGCTGTGTCCAGTTCTGTGCCCTCAGTTTAGGAAGGACATTGAGACGCTTGAGCACATCCAGAGGAGGCAACGAGGCTGGTGAGGGGCTTGGAACACAAACCCTGTGAGGAACAGCTGAGGGAGCTGGGGTTGTTTAGCCTGGAGAAAAGGAGACTAAGGAATGACTTTATCACTGTCTATAACCTCCTGAAAGGTGGCTGTAATCAGGTGGGGTTGGTCTCTTTCTCCAGGCAGGAAGTGACAGAACCAGAGGACACAGTCTTAAACTGTGGCAAGAGAAATATAGGTTGGATATTAGGAAAAAGTTTTTTACAGAAAGAGTGATCTAGCACTGGAATGATCTGCCTGGGAGGTGGTGGAGTCACCATCTCTGGATGTGTTTTAAAAAAGACTGGATGGGGCTTTCAGTGCCATGGTTTAGTTGAGGTGTTAGGGCATGGGCTGGACTTGATGATCTTAAAGGTCTCTTCCAACCTAGTGATTCTGTGATTTTGTGAAAGTATTTCTAAAAAATGGAATTATACAGTATGTGGTATCTTTATTCTGCATTTTTTATAAAATCCATAATTAGCCTTCCTTCCTTCCTTCCTTCCTTCCTTCCTTCCTTCCTTCCTTCCTTCCTTCCTTCCTTCCTTCCTTCCTTCCTTCCTTCCTTCCTTCCTTCCTTCCTTCCTTCCTTCCTTCCTTCCTTCCTTCCTTCCTTCCTTCCTTCCTTCCTTCCTTCCTTCCTTCCTTCCTTCCTTCCTTCCTTCCTTCCTTTTTATATTCAAGAAGTATTATTCAGTTTCTCCTTTTGCTCTACAGGTCATGAAAGGATTTATTCACCTCACTATGAAACAAGTGGAGAACAAGTCAAAGGAAGACGGTAACAGCAAAAACAAGTTTGAAAAACAGACTGTAAAATAAATTGAAAAAGTAAAGGAGTTACTTTGAGTTTATTAATTTATGAGCTACTGATAAAGGCAAACCTAAGAAAAGATGTGCTGGATCTGAGCATGTTTCATGGAGAAGGATGGGAATATGTCAAAAGTGTGATATTCAGTATATTCAAAAGTGTGATCTGGGAAAGTCATTTACCCTCACATCAGCTCAGTTTTCATATATGTAAACTGATGAAGCTGGTGGAAAGCAGGTTTGAAAGTCCTCTCCTGCTCAGGAACAAGGTGCTTACAGATGAGTGACAGTTGTTACCATGTGCTCATGTCAAAGGGATAATGAAGTTACACAGTCCCACAATCTACTATGTGCAATCTTTCTTTGTCTTTGCAAAGTCATTCTTTATGTAGAAGATAATCTCAGTCCAACATATTTGATTTAGTCACCTCATAGCCACTGCTGCTCTATAGAGGCTTGGATGGGATTTTTTGGAATAAAGAGGAGCATATGGAAGAGTCTGTGTCAGAGATGAAGTCATTTCAATGGGTAAATTAACTCTGTTTCTGCTTGCTGCGCTCTCAGCATGTTTTAAGGTACTTGTATCAATAAGATCAAAGATCATAGGAGAAAATGTGTCTAACATTTTGTGAAAGAAAAGAAAATAGAAAGATCTGAGGAAGCTTGTTTTTACCACCCAAACACAGATCTGTACAAAGACAGGCGGAAACACTGAAGCATTCATAAAAGCATCTCTTCTGTCCTACAATCCAAACATCTGGAACAGCTGCCTTTGGCAATTTTTAATACTGACATAGTTTCTTTGTTAAAAGTTACTCAAGATTCTCAAGTTTGTCTTGCAATACTTGAAATTATTAGGCACTGTAGATTTTAGAAGATTGCAAAGTATGACTATAGGGCTAGGCAAGAATTTATAAGTCATTTGATTAATAGATTTTGATTGTTTCTTGTTTTTTATGTTTTATTTCTGTAACATTCATTTTATGTCTTATCATCACTATTCTAAACTCTGTCAGAATGAAAGAAATTTGACTCTTGCTAAGATCTTGTCCTAAAAGATCAATTTTGCTAAGAATGCTTAAAACAGGACTTCAGATACTTTACTTAGAGTTTTTCTTCTGATCAATGTACAAATGGCTCTAAGCATTTTAGCACCCATATTCAACTTAAAACTTGACAGAATCCAGCAAGTTAATTGTTACAGTGTGATAGAACTTGAGGTGTGAGTCTTTACCTATATTTTGTCTAGGGGAATTTTTTTCTGGGATATGGAAAATTGAGTTTGGAATGGATGAAGCAAAACCAAGAAATGATGATAACAAAGTTTCTTGCAGACTTATTTAGTGCATCCATTTTCTACGGTAACAGTTGCATGTGATAAGAATATCAGCCTTATTTAATTATTCAAGCATAACAGATGAAAGTGTCCGCTCTCAGTAGGTTTTTCCAGCCTGCACCACATCAGAAGAGTTGCCTGCAATAAGAGAAGTTCAGGATTATTCAGCATTCAACAGCCTCTCCCAACCAGCTCTGAGCTAGAACAAAGCTCTTCAGCTTGCCTTATGCACATCTCAGCTTTAATTCATGGAATCTAAACATTTAAATGATTTTCAGGTACAATTACAGGACCAAACAGTTAAAACATTGGAATGAAACTGCATAACCCTAAGGACCTAAAGTTGTTTTTCTTCGGTATTAGTCCTTCTCTGTTGCAAGACAGGAAGATTGGGTTTTCTGCATTAGATTAAACTTTGAGAAGATGCCTACTGTGCTGAAAAGGCACAGTCGGAAGTGAGAGCATCTGCAATGATGTGATAGTGTGCACATGGTGGATGAGAGATGTAGCTTCTGATGATTATAAACATCAATTCCTCAGCAGGAAATCCCACTGACAATATTAGTCGTTTTTATTTAGGAACAAGTATATCCTCCAAGTTCTGTCTAGTGTGGAAAGATTTATTTAAGAGAAGGTGAAACGCTAGCTTTATTACTGCTTTTATATGGCTCTTGCCTATATCACAGAGCTGTATGCAAAAATATAACAGGAACTCTGGAGCACCAACATGAAATTTGTATTAAAAAATAGATCAAGATCACATAGATGCTTGTGTCAGAAGTAGTTTACGCCCCATTTAAATAACACTTTTATTTTTATACACCGAGAACACTTATTTAGATTTGATCATGTTAAAAATACTGTTCTTTTAAGTGACACTAACAGTAAGAATATGCATGAATCAACTTCAAAATAAAGGCAAAGAAAAACTAGAAGTAAGCAAACAGCAGCTAAATAAAATAAAAAGTAGGCCAGTGTTGTAGCTGATGAACTAAGTATGTAAGTAGCACATGACCAAACTGGAAAACTGATAAAATAGCCATATCATAATTCTGTCATCTGCTAGATATAAACCCAAAGTAACTTATACATTGTAATTACATTCTGATGATGACTAGACTCCTTCAGTGTAAACACATTACTTCATTTTCACTTTAAATCAGTGTCTTTTTGTTCTCCTTTCTATTTATTCCTTCGGAGTTTTGAAGCATCAAATCATCTATCTGAGCAGTTTCCAACATGAATCCCAGAGCTGGGGAATGATTTATACCAGAGCCTCATGTATCAGCAGTGCTGTACTTTTTCTCCAGAATTTTGTCATATCCTGTTTTGCATATCTTGAGTATAAATGTATTTTCCACAGGGGCAGGATACAGTTTGTTTTGATCCCCATCTGAAAGACACTCAAAAGGCAAATGAAGAAAAACAGACTAAAACTTCTTTCTCCACTAAGTTTGATAAATTATCCTAATATGCAGAAATTGTAAGGAAAAGGTAGGATCGTTCTGAACTGGAGCACTACCACCTCCCTCTGTGTGGAAAAAATAGACCTGAGCTTATAGTGCTTCTATTTCTGCTTAAAAGAATGATTTGAAAATGCCTATATGCATATGATAGATAGATAGATAGATAGATAGATAGATAGATAGATAGATAGATAGATGGAATTTCTTCTTACTGCTTTGGATGGAATTACTCATAACATGTCTGTCCCTCATGAAAAAAAGAAATTCAGTATCTCCCCTCACCTATAAGATAAACTATATCTCCAATTTCAAATTCAATTTCTTTATCTCGGTAGCTCAGACACATGTGGTCAGTTGCAGACTGTGCAGAGCAAAGCTGCCCATTCCCAGAGGGTTTCCCTGCACGCTCCTGTCTTTGGCATCCCTGGGCACCTAGAGCAGGGCTCTCAGGAGCACTGTGTCTTTCTGCAGAATTAGGTTCTGTACCAATGCACCAGGAGAGCACAGAGGCCATGCACACCACAGTCACCTCCTGGCACATGGGTGCCAGCCCGTGGTCAGGCTCTGGCCAGAGGAGTTGGGAGCACAGCTCCTCACTGCACCAACACGGGTTAGGTCTCTGCCTCCTCTTAACCACTCTTACAAAACCGAGGGGCCCAGTCTAATTCATACCACTGCTCTGGATCTGAGCTTGGTCCACGAGAACTACCCTCAGTTCCTTTTGTACAACTACACCACAGTGCAGTCTTGTTCTACATGGACTGACAGAGGCTCCACAAGGCTCAGCAGATTTGTTTCAGTGCTACTCTGCTTCTGGTATCTGGAAGCAGTGAGGGCACATGAAAAAGACATTAGGCCTGATATGATCAGTCTAGATAGTCTGTGGTTAGGCAGCATGGACATAAAGCAGAGATTATCTGGAGCCAAAATACATTGCCCAGAGACAGTGGAGGTATTCAGGCTCCATGATCTTTCATTCACTTCAAATGACTGCATAAATCTCAATTAGATTTCAAGTCACTTCTGTGAATAAAACCACAAGTATTTTTCTCTCTTTCTCATTCTATTCTGGCCATTTACTTTTCCATGAGTGCCAGTGTCCCAGGGTGCAGAACAAGAAAGGCTGTTCTGCATCCTGGGACACTGGACAGTTCAGGTACAGACTTAGAAGAACAGGATTTAGTTAGAAGCAATTATCCATTGTAAGAGTATATAAGATCTCAAACCCCTCTTTGATCATAATCTGTATAAATATTAAGGCAAAAAAATTTGAACAAGATTGTTTTTTTACTTTTATCTACATATTGATACACAGTCATTAAGAAAACCTGGAAAGGGAGAAAAATGAAATCTGAGTCATTTATTAAATAGTAATTTTTTTTTCCTGTGTCAATTGTCTACAACTAAACTGTTACTGGTACAACCTGTTGTGACTATTTCTTCTGCAGGCATTCATAATGCACTATGCAAGTTACATGTCTGTTCCCAGTGTCCTACTTTAAATTTGAGATCCTCCTCTTAGACAGTTCAGCTGCCAGGCTTAAATAAACTCTATCAGTCCTGGCCTGGAATTAAAGTTTTTTCTCTCCTAATTACAGTTGGTTTACAGCATCTTCTGTATTATCACTGGAACAAGTTTTCCAGAAAAGCTGTGGTTGCTCCATCCCTGGAAGAGTTCAAGGCCAGGTTGGATGGGACTCTGAGCAACCTGGTCTGGTGGAAGGTGACCCTGCCCATGGCAGGGGAGTTGGAATTCAATGATCTTTAAAGTCCCTTCCAACCCAAACTATTTTATGATTCTAGGATATGATTTTATCATCCCGTGTACTTTCAACAAAGATAATTTTGTTCTTTATTTCATATTGTTTATCACCACTGGTGCAAGACGAGGGAATTGTGAGGGAAGATGAGGGAAAAATGAGGGAAGACTTAAGAAAGAATGATTTTTTTTTTCTTCATTATTCCATGTCCTCAGCAGTGTATGGCAAGTCTTACTGTTTAATGGTTCACAGACAGTATTATTTGGCCATATAAGGTTTTGAGGACTTGAGACATGAGTCAATCCACAGTAACCAAGTCAACATTGAAACACAGTGCCTGAAAATTGCCAAACAGTGAGGAGATTGCTTTGAACACAAATCTATGTCACAATATACATGCACCAAGCTGTGTCTCAGCTGGCTATGAAGATTTTAGAGTGATGAGTTTCAGGAAAAAGCCTTAAAGATGATGTGTAAGAAGATAAATACCTAGATTAACTACTAATAACTTGTAAAGCCTGAAGAAGTGATTGGCAAAATTATTAGACTGAGTATCAGTTGCCTATGAATAAGTACATAAAATCAGAAAAATCATGAATGTGTATAAACAGTAATGATGTTTTTTGTTTTTCTTGTTTTATGCTCCAGAAAACAAACAAAACTATATGCTTTAACACTTGATTCTTCTGTGAAATACTTGATATTTTCATCATTAAACATAATTCTATCTGTGATATTCATTGATTCCAAAGGATGCTATCAATTTTATTTTCAACAATGCAGTCATCATATTTAATGAACACAAACAGTGCTTTTTAGCTCTGAACCAGTAGGAATCAAAGAACACTGAATTCCTTCCTTAGAAGCTGCCATGGGTTTTTGCTCTTTATGTACTGAATGTTTCACAAGATTAAAAGTTTTCCCATAGGATCTAATCCAAAATGTCTTGCCATTAATCGAAGTATATTCCTTGTGTTTTCCCCTTTTGTGACATTTCTTGTTACACTGTGAAGGTAAAAGAATGAAAATAGAACATGAGTAAAAATGACAGTTTTAAGGCAAAATTATCTTTGACCATATTGCTATTTATTACTTTATCTTAGAATTTTTAATGTTCAATTTCACTATTCTTAGCTGGAGTAATGAAGCATCTGATATAACAATGTAATAATTCAAATACATGATGTAAAGAATTCAATATTGCAGAACATGAAATATAGTTTTACTTGACTTGTATAAAAATATGTCATATTTCAATAGTCCTTATGAAATTAATGAGGTAATTTCTTCATCACTTAGCAGTGATTTAAATGTAAGTAGAAAAAAAGGGGAAAAAAGGGAAAAAGAAAAGAAACACAACACAGGCCTTTGGCTATACTTCTCAGCAATGCTAAGTAAGATAAGGTCCTGAGCAATGCCATGTTATATCTGTGATTCCCCTTTTACTGTGGAAGGTAAAATATCTGAGTGGCTACTTGGGGAAGGATTAAGAGGTTGGCTTGTTATTGGGCAGAGAGCTGCTACAAAAACATTAAAAACATTTTCTCTTCATCTGGCCATAAAGAATAAATAAAAACCAAATTCGTGGCATTCATTTCATGAAAAATTTAGCAATAACATGTAAATTCAATGTTTTTTGACAGTTGTTGGAAGCTTTTTTTTTGAGCAGTGTGCTTAACAGTCTGCCTTTATCCTTTACTTTTATTTGAAAAAATATGTATCAAAGCATCTTATTTTTTACCTTTACCTCTATCTACACATCCTTACATGTCATCTTACACAGTTTACATATTTATTTTATAAATTTTATATAGATTTTTTTTCTTATGCAGCTTATATATATGCAGTTTATATGTGCTTCATGTCTAGGACTGACTTTATTATTTTATTTGATATATATGATCAACTTCACAGGAAGAGAAAAACCCAAGCACTCTTGTACACTGATTGGGCCTCAGCTGCAGGTAAGATGGTTTTTAACAAGGTTTGTCACAAGTTCAGCTCAGGGTATGTTAAGAGAAAAATTAGCACTAGTGTTTTTTTCAGATTTTCTCTCTGAAGCTGATGAATATCGTATGAA
Source organism: Sturnus vulgaris (assembly GCF_052056855.1). Taxonomy (NCBI): domain Eukaryota; kingdom Metazoa; phylum Chordata; class Aves; order Passeriformes; family Sturnidae; genus Sturnus; species Sturnus vulgaris. The sequence continues at coordinate 96,330,487 of NC_142244.1, forward strand.
TGTTCCAGTATTCGATCTGGTACATGGGCAGACAGGGTCTGGTCAAATCCAAAGATAAATATATATACCAGCCACCAATCTCAAATATGTGAGGTAGTATTAGACATAAAAATTTTATTATCTCTTCAGGACATACATGATTGTTTACCTGTAGCCTTCTTGAGGAGTCTGGATATTTCTGCGCCTCCAGACATAGATGGGATTGGTAAAAACCAGGAAGCTCATATGGCCTGAGAATCAATGAACTTATATAGCTGTGAAAGATGCCTGGCCTCGGATATGCCAAACTTTTAGAAATCTGCAAAATGAATGTGAGATTCTGACATTCTAGAGGGACTTTATTTCTTTTCTGCAGGACTGTGGTTAACAAGATTGTCTCAGAAAATGATTGGTGCAGTTGTTTTTAAAAGCTGTGTGGAGAAAAGATAAAAGTTTGACTGCCAGTTGTTTATCAACATCCTTTGGGCACACGACAAATCTACTTTTTCAAGAGCAAAGCTTTTGCTTCTGAGTAGCTTTCACTGATTTAATAAAATCCAAGTGTGCAAGCTTAGCCTGAGATGTGTGAGGCCTTCCCCATATGGTTTATGATGTTTCTGAGATAGCTTGGAGCTATGATGCCAGAATAGGAAGAAGCCTGGAGAACCCTTTTCCACTTCATTTTAAGGCTTGAGTGCCTATCCCATTTCCAATGTATCATCTGGTAACCCCATAACTGATATTAGCAGTCAATTTCAAGCCACAGATGACTTGATGAAACTTTTCAGACTCCTATTTCATCGAGTCAAGGCTGCCAAAAAGAAAAAAATAAATTCATATACACAAACATTTACAGGATTATGATGAGCCACCGTGAATTGGAATGATTTGCTAGTTTTATGATAGGCTTTGGACTACATTGCTGCTTTGAGGGAAAGAAAAAACATGCATAAAATAGCATCTGGAAGGGAGAGGTGAGTGGGAATTACCTCCAAGCTTTGAAGTAACTGTGGATGGTGAAGTCGTCTCTCATTTCTGTGAAGGCAAGCAAGCAAAATGTGTGCGGTCTTCAGATGAGCTCATTGTCCCCCACATTAAAGCTTTTACACTGGTGTTGTAGACTGGAACATTATGAAACTAAGCATTATTTCACAGACATTTTTTCCTTGAGGAAGTGACTACTTCTCAGCAGATTGCAAGACACTCCTATGCTGCTCTGTGGCTGAGTGGCCTGAAAAGTTTCAATAATAAATGTTTTTAATGGTTCAGAAGGATGAATTCTGAGTCCCCAGACAGCACAGATGTGGCATAACTTGAGTATAAAGCTATTTCAGAGTTAATTCAACTATCTTGATGCACTGATGATTTCTTTAATCATGAGAATGACAAATACTAAGTATTGAAGAAAAATACTAGGTATTGAAGAAAATCACTCATAACTCATATAGTTAGTATTGTTGCCACCAGCTTAAACAGTGATAATTTGATGCAGTACTTGAATTGGATTCAAATACCACTAATCACATTTAACAAGAAAGACCAGATGTTTTCTGAGAGAAATTACTGCAAACACATCTCTATTTATAATGCAATCTTTTACCAGCAAGTTCTACAAAGTTTCAGTTGGTTTATTCCAGTCTCTAAGGAGACAAGATCTCTTGTCTTCAGTTGATTTTGTAGATTTTTATTCTCTCATCAATGTTTCCCCTATCCAACCAAAATAAAGGGGATCATTTTAAAGTTAGTGGTATTTTCTGATAGAAGAGCTATTGCCATTAATTGTAGCAAACTTTTGTAATGCCACACCTCTTCAAAAGGAACTTGCATGTGCCTTGGAGTCCTGTAGGTCCAACATAGTATTTACTTTATTTTTCTTATTTCCAGGACACATTTTGTGACATGGTTACTCTCCTTGGTTATTTTCTGAAAAAGGCTGTCTTTTCTGTCTGTGTATTATCCTGGAAAAGAAACACAGCAGTTACAAAACAGTGTAATTACTTAATCATTACTTTTCTATCCCAGTACTATGATCATACTGTACAAAGTTGCCCAAGTGGATGAATATTTTCCGTTTCAGGCTCTAGTGTAATACCACAAATGCACAACACATTTTGGAGGCCCTGTCCCAACAAGAAAAAAAAAATCTTTTTTTTCCATCACAGCTGACTGAAAGCTATAATAATCAGTATGAGTAAATTGTATGACACTCATTAATATTTAACACATGGTTTTCACTTGATTTTGTTGATAAACAATGGATATCCAGAGAAATTAGGTATTAATGCTGTCATACAACAGAAAATTAAACACTAGTTTTGTTGACCACTGTTGTGATCCTGATCTGCAATGGTAGCCAAGATTGATAAAATAGCAACATAGTGCCAAGCTAAAGTCCATAAACAGTGCATTTTACTCTTTTATATGATCTTTTATTTAGCTTGTAATTGCTTTCCAGAATATTAAACTAATCTGGATATGTAATAAAAGTAAAAACTGAGAGTGCTCCATATATTCCCATTGGATAATGGTTTTCAAAGCAAAAATTAAATAGATTTTGGCTATGTGACCTGTGTCATTTCACACAACCCGATCATGCCTCTGATTCTCCCATATGCTCATACAAGGATTTGTATCAGAGAGCTGTGACACCCTTAAGCAAACTTCATTTTCCCATAATCACATCACATTTTAGGGCATAATTAATTTGAATACATTTTGGAGTCTTCTTTCAATGCTAAGTTTTATATAATTCAACTTTCTAACATTTTTTCTGTCACTCTGTCCAGCAGACTCCAGAGTATCTCTTACTGAAAAAGTATTTTAAAAATACACAAAGTTAACTGCCTTTCATTTTCTAATACTAGAGTGTCTTGACTCTGCTTCAGTTGTTAAAACTTCCAAATACACAACAGGAACATTTTGGACAGAACAACATTAATAATTGCACCAATCACTCAGTGTTGGCTCAACACCTCAGTATTAAAAGTTTAATTCCAGACCATTTATATACATAAAACCTATATATACTAACTGCAACAAGTTCAAAATCTTACATATTTCCATGTATGATTCAAAAAGTATTTGTACCTTCATCTCTGTGAAGGCACTCTGAGAACTCTACTGGCTCCATCCACTGGGCAATGGAAAGATCTCTGAGTTTTCTCTGCTTCAGCTTCAGCTTCCTCCTGTAAGACATGGCAAGCAATAGACTGCCAGTTCCTTCCAAGTGAATTGCATTTTATTAGCCTTGTAGAATATCCCACTGATTTTCTTGTATTTATTTTGACTCATTTGATGTTTTAGAAAGGAAATCACTGGAAGAATACATTGGAACTGAACAAATATTTCTTTCTTTTAAAAATAAGCAGCTTAATTTCACCTACACAGAAGCAAATCCCTCCATGTATGATAAAAAACTGTGGTATGTTGGTATTAAGTGGAAAGGTAGCTAATGCAATGAAATTTGATAATTTCTGTAATATCAGTAGATATCACCAAGACTATTTTTGGTGGATCTAGAACTTTACTGACCTTTTAGTTGGCACTCTAGATTGATTTTATACTAATACAGACATTACCCTTAACTCAGATAGACATGAGGAGATGACAGAGTAGTACCATTAGTCTGAGTAATTCTAGCTAGATTGAGATGTCTGTCAACTGAATATTTACAGATGTGCCAAAATACAGAGTATCATTCCTTCACGTAAATGGCCAATATCTCACTTGAGATACTAAAGGAAGGCAACTTTAAGCCAGACTTTAAGTGGGAACAGCATTTTACAGCCTTTACCTCTTGGACTGATAGTTGCTCTGTATCCAATCACCTCAGTTAATCCATCCCCTGCCTGTGGGAGCATTAAGGTTTACATATATCCTATAACTTCATAAAAATATAGAATTACAAATAGCAACTGGAATAAGCTACTGGGAACCTGCCCACTCCTATTGATATCCCAAAACACTTGTAAGTTTATTTTATTTACTATTCTTCTCTATAGTCTCCAGACAGCAGCACAAGCTCAGTGGATTTGAACAAATCTCCATCTTATACTGTAGGACATTTACAGCTGGGATAACTCATGAATACTTCAAGCATGAAGAAGTTTGCTGTGATATTTGCTGTGTGAATCTTGTGCTTCTGGCTTGCAGTTACCCCTTTCTTTGGGCTGTAGGCACGATTAGACAGCTCTAATCATTTGCACCTTCCCTCTAGACAATGTACAGCATATTTATGGATTTGTTTCTACTTCTGCTGTTCCTGAGTTTCAATGTTGAAAACAGTAGTATTTCTCATCCCTCTCGGCACTGTTTTCCAAATTCTGACATTGACAACCACTAACAAGAATTGTTCTTTATTCAACTTCTTTGTCTTACATACAATTTTACTGGGGTTCCACAGAGCTCTATCTTGCACTCACCTATACCCCAGTCTGCAGGATTATATTATACTCATTTTTATGTGGGCATATTTCTTACCACTGATAGCAGAGAGATTCTAGACATCTAGATTATAAAATGCAATTCACTTTTTTGACTACTGAAGAAAGATGAGATTAAAGCCACTTAGGGTTTTTATGCAGTTTTAATTCGTTGGGTTCTGCACTCACGCATTCCACTCACATCTTTACTCTGTGTTTTGCTGCTTCTGTTCCTCTTGCTCTGTCTTGTGAATTTTTTGGAAGTTGTTAGATATCTTACTGTTCTTGCAGCATTTCTAAATCTCAGGCATCATTTTATTGCCCTTTTTCCAACCTGTAAATGAAACTCAAGATAATTTTAGTAGGGAGGTAATATAAAAGGAGATCTTTATTTGAAGGCCTTCAGGGGCAGTTATGGATAGATGCCCACAAAACCCCACCCCTACAGGGATGAATACACGTTTAGGAAATTAGGATAATTGATAAAAAGCACCAATTAGGAAGACAAGTGGTGATGCAATTCCCACCCAGGTCAAGCCCCTTCTCTTGAGCCCCCCTTCAGCACTAACAGTACTTTGTCCATGAGAATGAATCTCTAGGATTTGTTCTCAGCCTTGGTTCCCAGGAAGGGAACCTGGGGCCTTGTACCTCCCAGGGCTTGGAGCTCTGGAATTTATTTTGTCTTCCTGCTCAGGGAAAGGCCATGGAAAAGTACTGGGAAAACTAGCTACTAATACAATAGGTGACAGAGTTACAAATAGATGTGTGAAGAATACAAAGGACATATAAAAGAAAAAAGGCAAAACCCAAACGACACCAATATGACCTTGCATGTTCCCATCTCTTGTGTACTTTGTTTTTGGTACTTTTTGCTGTTTGATCTGAGCATTTCTACTTTATAGAATCTGTTTTCCAGCTGCCTGTCCCCCTTGATCTGCCAAGTGCACACACATCTCTCTTTCCTTGTACTTCCAGCTTCTCTTAGGTGATTTCTGCATATTAATACAGACTGACATGAGCTCTGCATATGCTCAAATCTGCATCTTCTGAAGTCCTGTCTGTAGTTTTGGATCTTAAATTCCAATTGCTATTTGATCTGTGATAATTAAATCTGGTAAAATGCTACAGTTAACATGGTTCCCATTAATTTAAGGTTAGAAGGGAATTCCTCACTGAATTCTCCCTTGCTTCTGCAATTTCAAATGAAGTCTCATCTTCCAGAGATTTTATTTCTTTTCTTGGGCACACAATATGCCTTAAGGTACCTCACTTTTAGAGTTAAAGGTAACATTCTAGTTTGCAGTTCTATTATAATAAACATCAGTAACTTCAAGTCCAGTAAAATAGGTAATATCAAATATACTGGTTTTGCTTCTGGATCTAGTCCCCTATAATATTTCTTCTGATATCTAGACAAGAGAAGTGAAAGACTTGTAAAATTTACAGACTTATAGACAGTGTAGAATGACCAAAAAAAAAAAAAACCAAAACAAACAGGAGACCAGAAGACAGGATTAGGAATTGATTTTTACAGACTGAAAAAGAGTCTGAAAAAATGGGTCCCAATAAGAACAAAGACAAGCCTTTACACTCATGAAGGAATAATCAACAGCAGACATATGGTAAAACAAACTTAGCCTTTCTTTATGAAAGAATCTTAACATAAATAAGAAGCTAACATGAGTCAACTGTAACTGTTGTAGGAGAGGCATAGAGCATATTTAGATACATGAACAAAAAAAGAATTATAAGTAGTACTTCAGTCAGTTTATGATTGTTACAACCTTAGCTAGAATAATGTGTACAGTTTTAGATAGAGCACATGAGGAGAAAAAATAGATTAATCTGGGAGTTAAAAAATTTGGTTTAGGGCAAGACTTGTTTTGACTAAAGAAGAGAAACTTGAGGGAGGATGTCATACAAGTCCCCAAGAAAGTAAAAACTGTTTCACATTACTCTGTTAAGAAGCAAGGAAAAAAATCTGTGTTCTGGATTTGTGAAGAAAAACAGGGCAACATGAATTTCAGCTACAAATACATTCAGGTAAAAAAAACCTAGAAAAAAGAAAAGATAAAAATAATAAAGCATGCAAGGAAGTTATATTGCTTCACTTAATTGATATCTTTATAATCACTTTAGACAGATTATTCACAGATTCTTTTGAGGGATAAGGGGGAAATGTTAGAATTATCATCCAGAAGTAACAAACCAGAATTCCATGCCCTCTTTATCTAAATTAATAAAAAATGCATATTTTGTTCTTCCAGGAAAAAAGACCTAAATACTCGGATCTAAGTCTGGACATCAGAAAATGGAAAAAAATATTTTTTGTATTCCAATGTCTATTCAATTAAAAAATGTGTGAATGGTTCTGGGAATAGGGACAGAATATAGACATGAGTTGGAAACCAAAGACAAGCAAATGAAATAGTATAGGAGTCAGGGATCAGGTCCCACGGCTTCCCTTTCTTCTCTGTGTTCTTGAACTGCCAGGCACTGCAGAGGCACTGGTCCCAGTGTGGAATGGAGGGAAAGTAGGAACCTGTGTGCTCAGACTGGGACAGTTCTGAGTAGTTACGGTAGCAGAAATAGAGCTATAAGCAAATTTTTATGCCAAGAAGAAAGATGCTTAATGATTTCAGGTGGCTTCTGTGCTAGGTGGCTTTGGATCATGTTTTTTCTTCAATCACTGTCTCAGACTTTAGTGCCTAATATTTAATTAGCTAGGACCAAGAAATAGTCCTGTTAAGAATTTGAATTCTCAGATAAGGGCACAATCACATTACATGTTGATTAGAATCTTCATTTCATCTCATCAAATCAATGGGGTTGCACAACTGCAATGAAAACAATATTTTGCTTAGTTATGCAACTGATTTGGCATTCAGACTTCTGTTCATTCATATGTAAAACTGGAATGATTATTCTCTTCACAAAGTAAAATTGAAGGTATGAGGACTTTACATTATTATTGTTATGAGAATAATTACAGAAGCCAAATAGTAAATTAGTAAGAGGTAAGTTGCATTGATACAGAGGAGCTCACTCATAAAGACATTTATGCATCAAATGAAGAGCGGTAGCTCATGCATTCAAAAGTGTGGCCTGAAAACAGGAGCTCATACAGCATTCCTTTGTTTTTTATATCACCTTATATTCCCAATGCTCTTTTTGAGCTGTGACTTCTACTGTCCCAGATTTTGAAAGTCGCAAAGTTATATCAGCAACTGAAAAAAGCAATAACCCTTGAAATTTTAAATGTGAGCCAAGGTTCATGGTATCTATTGAAGTGTTCCTTCTGTTGCAGTAAGCATTGCTAGGCATACCAAGGGATCTTGTCCTTTATGTGTCACAAATCTGCTACACGTAAAAAAAGAATAGATAATTCTGGATATGCAATATTCTGTGAAATGCCTTTTGCCACCCCAGGCACATTTACTCCCAGCTTTCAATCTTATTAGTGGAAATTTTAACAGTTATAAGTTTGGGGTTTTTTCCTCCCCCTGTTTCTTCCATAGCCACAATTAGATGTTTTCCAGTTGTGAAAAGTCCTCAAATGTCCTGGAAACAGATCAGGTTATGGAAAACAAAAAGTAATCCCTAGAGACTGAATTTTCATGCTCAGTGGGCATAGTCCAATAAATTTGTTCATTGTCTGTGGAAGGAAGTTTGACAATGGCAGAATTGTTTTATGAAGGGCATACCACATGTTCAGTTCATAACCATGGAGTTGTCAGAACCAGGGCAAGAAGTCTAAGATTACTGCAGTCCTTGCCAGTTATACACATGTATGATGTTTTTTATACATGGACTGACTGAAGTGTCCCTAGCTATTTCCCCAGGCACTACCTGCATTTGCTTGCTGCCCAACTGTTTAAAAGGGACCATGGTCCTATTTGAGTAGTTTGCATTCATATGTGCACTCCATAAATCATACAGCTGCTTATCCCCTGCATAATGCTAATAATTGGTGCTGTTCAATACACTAATAGGGAAAATAAACACTGATTAGTTGCAACATATAGCATGTGAAATTTATTAGTGAAAAAATAACTCCAGATCAAAATAACATTGGGAACACCTTTTTATTTAATGTCTAATCAGTTTAGCTCAACAACCAAGCTTACTTAATTGATGAGGAAAGTTTCATGTTATGGTTTAGTATTGAAACTAACCTGGTATAAACAGTCTGATATAAATATATGTAATCTTTCAGCACTGATGAATGTACAGAGCTTGACATAATTAATCCTGTCTACCATCTTAAATGCATAGGAATTACAGTTCACTGCCCAGGTGATAACAAGATCATGCCATCTTAACAGCTTGTTATGAACATGGTGTTCAACAGTAGAATTTCATTACTTCAGCACTCGTCAAAGCTCCACACTTTGTCTTCAATTTCAGGTGCCAAGAGCTAAGATGGGGTGAGCAAATTCCTTATTTGTGCCATTTTTTTTTCCTGTCCTTTGTGTTTTTATTTATTCAGTGCTATCTAAATATAAATTGTAGTGGTTATTTCTGACATGAGCTAGCATATCAGCATAAAGCAGATAATGTAAGCAGTCATAGCCACAATGAGCATAACCTTTCCTGGTCATATACACTTTGCAGGTGACTTTCTAGAAAAGGGTCTAAAATCTAGAAAAAACTGCAGGTGAGCAGATAGGGAAAAGGGGAGGGAAGGGAAAAAACAAAAAAGAGGAGAGGAGAGGAGAGGAGAGGAGAGGAGAGGAGAGGAGAGGAGAGGAGAGGAGAGGAGAGGAGAGGAGAGGAGAGGAGAGGAGAGGAGAGGAGAGGAGAGGAGAGGAGAGGAGAGGAGAGGAGAGGAGAGGAGAGGAGAGAAAAAAGAAAAGAAAAGAAAAGAAAAGAAAAGAAAAGAAAAGAAAAGAAAAGAAAAGAAAAGAAAAGAAAAGAAAAGAAAAGAAAAGAAAAGAAAAGAAAAGAAAAGAAAAGAGGGAAAATTTACTTGGTTACTTTCTCTCCCTGTCATATCTTCATGTTTTTTGCATTAAGTTATTTAATCTTTTTTCTTTGTCTCTCGAATAGCTTCTTTCTAAGAGACCTGCAGACATCTGAAAGAGTACCACAATATATTATTTTTTTTTTTAATGCAGAAGGAGCCAAGGCAGTTTTGGCCTCCTGAATCAAGTAACACCCCAGTACCTTTTCCCCGTGGGAGAGGTCCTGTTACGGGCTGCTCAGCCATGGCAGTGGTACCTGATGGGTCCCAGCTGCCTGCAGCAGCAGGGGCTGGGCTGGTGCTCTGTTCACGGCGTGGGAGGTGGAGGTAACACATGCTGCTCTGACAGCAATTGAGTAAACCTGGCCCGAAGGCTGGCTGCAGTGGTACATAACTGATAAATCAAAGTTTGATCTATGCAGGGATGAATGGAAAAAAAGGAGAAAAATGTTGAACTTTTTACCTCACCAGAGGGGAGGAAGGAGCTGATCTACATCTCAGATTCATCTGCTCTACAAAATGTGAGGGAAAAATGTTACTTTGCAGGGCCTTATCCCTACCTAAAATTGAGAAGTGATGCTAAGAGAATATGTGAACACAGCAGAGATAAAACTGCATCTAGCAGGAGGGTATCTTATTAGCCCCTGCCTGTATCACACACAGCCTCGCTCCACAGCTTTCTCCTATTGTGAGCACTGTCAGTGTCCACTCACATGGGCCTAGAAAAAACCTTAGCAGCTGATTTTTGGACCCCTGGGCTCAACAATGGAAAAGCATAGAGACCCTGCAGATAGATTTGAGATGTGGCCACAAGTGAAGCAGGTGCTAAATTTCAGAAAAGTCAGTGTGAGTTTTTTCCAGTCCAAAGTACAAACTTAAATCCCTTAAATAAAGAATGTGGATTTTGATAACCAGCTTTTGAGTCCAGAGGACTAATGAGACATATCGTCTCCCATATCTGTAAATACGGAAATAAAAAATTTTATTGTTTACCTTCCTCCTGTTTTGACATCTCAGAATAGCACAGCATCCTTTCCTAATAATACAGTAACTCCCCTCCTTCCAACCAAAATATCCAGAGGTGGAAACAACTGGCAGCTTCTCCCTTCCCTTCATTATTACAACTGATTCACTTCCTCTGGGAAACACGAAAAAGGAATGTTTTCCTAGGATTGTGTAAAAGGGAGTTCCAGATTGCTGCATGTGGGTCAGAGGGTCATCTCACCTTTCAGGAACAGCAGAGAGAGGATGGGGGAAGTTGGTGTGCAGTGAAACACTGAACCAAGGAGTTATTTAATGGGGGCAAAGATGCAAAATTATTCACTGATCCTTACATCAAACTTGTGCAAGTTGTTGGAATCAAAAAGAGAAAAACTAGAAGAAACGTATAACAGTGTACAGACAGGTGAGCCAAAGAGTCAGTCTGGGGAAAAGGAATGTAACAGGTAAGTAAGTGAGCTGAGCAGTTTCTGATAAACAGGGGTAGAAAAAGAAAAAAGTTCTTCTATATATCAGAGCTTATATATTCTTGTGAAGAAAAAATTAAAATTCACTGGAAAAAGATATCTGGAGGAAAGGTCTCAAAAACAAAGGCTGCAGGAAGTTGAGAAAAAACTAGACATAGAAAGTGGCATTGGAAAAGTTAGTGAGTAAAATTTCTGTTGTTTGCTCTTCCCACAGATATTCCCTCACATATATACCTTTTTCAATATGCAAGCAACATTTGGTTCTTAGGGGAGTAAAATCTTCACTTTCAAGAACTTGATGCTTAATATCCAGAGGATCCTTTGAAATACCAGGATGCCATTTCTGATAGATGTACTATCCCATTGAAAAATAGCATTTATTCTATAATAAATCATTAATGCTTTTGCTGCCCCTCCTTATGATTTATGTCTTGAACAGTATCTTATACCAGAATTCACCAGTCTGTAATTGTCCTGGGGTAATACACTTGGTAACAGTTTAATGCTTCTTACTCTTTGGCTATGATTTTACACTGAGGTTCTAACTTTTGAGATAATAAAGAACATGCAGAAGTAATATTTGATCTCTTTCATGAATCACCCAGTCTTCTTAGAGGCAGTCTTTTTTCATTATATTTGATCCTTGAATTTTACCTGTGAGACCACAGATCATGAATGTGAGGATGCTGCATTGTAGAGATCATCAGTGACTTAACAAAGCCTTAATGACTAAAAGCTTCAGTACAAGTTTAGAATTGTCATTAATTTCATGCTTTAAGTTTTTCTTGAATCAGGTGAAACACAATAAATATTAAGGAAAATTCACTACCTTCTTTGACCATCTCACAGTCAAAGGAATAGGAGTTGAAAACTGATATGCTCTGCAAGTTTGAATCATAGCATAACTGCACATCTATGCCCCTAAATAAACTCTTCTTTGTCTCCAGGATTCTCCAGAAAGGCAAAGGCACTGAAGGCTGTTTTGTTCTGCAAAGCAGTTGGTTGAACATAGAGATCAAGAAATAACCAGAAGAAAGGTAGTTTTCAGTTAAAGAACTATTTTTAATTGAAAAATAAAAAAAAGAAGACGTTAAAAAATGCAAGATTCATCCTCATTTTAATAGGAGTCTCATTATGACTTCAGTGAATGCCACATGAACTTATTCGAGAAATACTAATGGATATGAATTGTGTTTTTTTCAGATTCCACTGTGGCTAAGATCTTGCCTTAAGTGTAAGAATTCCGAGAATGGAAAATCTGTGCAGGATATCCCAAAAGGAAAAGGAAAAAGAAAAAATATTTTATCTGGTGTCTGAATTTGCTATAATTTCTCACATGAAACCCATAAAGAAATGTGAAGGTAATCAGAAATCTTAATCCGTACAGTTAGTTTTTCTGAGTCTAATGGAATCATAGTGTCAATACACATAAGGACTGAATATCTGCCCAAGTATGCAATGGTGCTTACATACACATATATGTAGATACAATAACGCTAAATGGTCTACGGTTAGAACAAATTCTTTCCATTCAAGATTTCAGGGATCTGCTGTTTCTAACACTAACAGATGACTCAATCCTACAGGATGCTCTGTATTGTCAATTACTATTCAACTGGGATTATTGTGTGGGTATAAGAGAAGGGGTGGAGGTGGAAATAATGTATATGCAGCTTCTGCCAAAGAAACAAGATAACTTTTTAAATATTACTTTTGCTGCAATTCCTGCAGAAATTGTATCTATTATAAGTAGTTAGCAGAGTGAAGGAACCAGACATTTTACTTGAAAATAAGTGTTTACTTGATAACCACCTCTAGTGAAGACCCAGCTCCCATGAAAGTATTTGCAATGCCTTCTAACTCCAATTACACCTCCAGCATAAATGATTCCTTGCTGAAATCATATGGTGATATGAAATCATATCTTCTCTCAAAATACACGTATTTGAAAACACCAAGCATACTATTTTGCTATTTTCATAACTTTAAAAACTAATGCTGAACAGAAGTAAAACAAACTTCATTTTATCCAGAAGTAATTCACAGAGAAAGCACCTTTCATGGAGTTAGTTCACCACTTAGCGCTTCCCAGCCTTCTGTCTTTTGTCATGCAGATGTACACGACTATGCCAATGGAAACTAATGAGATAGAAAGGAAATACCCAATTACCTAATTACATTTTAAAAAACATTTATTTGCAAATTTTGCACATTTTTCAAATAATTTTCATGAGAAATGTAGTCAGTTATGTTCAACTGGAATGTGCGTTAAAATTTTCCCCTGGGAAAGAAATCCAATTTTCCTGAGGTGTATGGTGGCACCTAGTGGCCCCTGTCTTCAGACCAAGATGTGACAGCTGACATGTTTTAAAACATACCTGTTGGGATGATTTATTTCAAACATATTAGGTTACTGCAAATGACATATTTATTATATTTGTTTATTTGCAAGTGCATCTAAGTCTCTGATGTTGTTTATGTTCTGGGAGGAAGCATGCCATAACTAACTAACTAACTAACTAACTAACTAAATATAATATATGTAAGTATGCTAAGATACATTCAAATCAAAGATTAGCTTGAATCCAATGCCTTAATTTAAACATTCTTGTAAAAAGATAAGAATATTGGATTCAGTTTCAAAAGGTTTAACTGTAAACATCTTCCCTGCAAATAGGTTTTGATTTTTTTTCTCTGAGCTTATTGCAATGTAGAGAATAGCTGCATAGAAAAAAATTGCTGATGTTTCCAAGTCCAAAGTAGAAATCCTCAAAACTTTTGGTTTTGTCTTATCTCATTCTAGATGTGCATAAATCTTGGGGGAGCCTTAAATCCTTTAATATGATGCATTTTAAGGATTTTTACAATTCTGGTTTGAGGCAGCCCCAGAGTCACCTGTGTCCTGTGGTGCTGAGAAAAAGAGGAGTATCACACACCAACCATGAGGATTTAATCTGTGCTTTGTGTTTTTTGCTGCTCTGCAAAAAGCCACGTTCATTTCCTCTCATCCTCTAATGTTGAATACTCCATGTGTCAGAAATCCTCACTAGAAGAACAGATTACAGATCTGTAACAACAGATCTTGCAGATTACATTACAGGATCTCTTCTGTTTTGGTTGGTTCGCTGTTTCATGATGACTGACAAATGTTTTTTAGTTTAAAAATCATTGAGAGGTCCTCAAGAAGAGAAAAAACAACATAACTGTATGATCATTATAATACTGGGCACTAAAACGGTGAAATAAATTGAGTTATCTGAGCTGTGGGAATATTTATGTTCAAAACGGATCCCTTTGTGAACAGTATTATTTTCAAATAACAATGTGAAAATTCTTCCTAGGCATTAAAAGACATTCTTTATTGTTGCCTGATGAAGACCAATTAATGCTTTGAAAATAATATGTTGTGTCCTGAGCTGACTGTTACAGTGCTTTTTAAGTAGGCATTTAATATATCCAGAAAATTCATAATCTTTCTAAAATGCTGATGGCTTTGTAATTGGTTGTATCTAAAGCTGGTCTGAATATGCTGTGGTATCTCTCAAAAATGCTTTCTTCCTGAATATTTAGCAGGTAAAATCATCTTTGGTTATCTTGCTAGTTCCAATAACCATTACCTCCATGCTGGAACATGGAAATAACTAAAAATTTAATTTCACAGTAGAATCATTTCCATGGCTTTTAGCATACAATGAAAAGTTGTGAAACAATAAACTGGGAAATGAGATGTGTCTGTGGAGAAATTCTCATCTGCAGAGAGAGTGATGGAATATGACTCTTGGTGCATGCTACATGGCAAATAATTTACTGCCTTTTTATTGAGCTCTGATCTACTGGACATTTACTATCCCATATATTTCTGAAAGCTGTTGTTATCAGGAGACAGCTGCTAATGACAGTGGCATATAAATCCTAGAACACAAACAGAATAATCCCAGAAAGATGCATGCTGACCCTTAGGAATTTTTCCTTCCAGTTTTCACGTCATTGTGGTCTGCAGACATCCCAGATCTGCATTCATATTCTAAACCCTTTGAGTCCTTCATATTGAGACAGGCAGAGCTTTCTCTCTTCCTTCTTTTCTTTACTCTCAGCCTTAATGATTGGGTCTTCTATGTATGGAGTCCTGTCCGATTCATTTCGTGCCAAACACTCCTCAAGTTTTTCTTTTTTAGAAGCACCCTTCTGTTATGTACTGCTATCTTCCTTTTCCACATATCTCTCCTAAAGTATTTTTGACCTTGTTATATCCCTATATACAGAAGAACAGGAAATTTAAAAATTTAACAAAGAAGGTCAACAATTCACATATTTTCCCACTATAAATAAACCAGATGATTTGACTTTTAAATATAAAAAAACTTGTCTGTGACCTCTAAAGCAAGCCTTTAACTCATCAGGGCCCTTGTAGATTTGGATCCCCTTAAGGGATTGGAGAGCTTGATTAACAGGGATTACTCAGCTGGGATCTACTATAATGAAAAACTGAAATTTTACCTTTAGAAACAAGAGATTAAACAAGCAGCAACTTGTTTATGGCACCTTGGCACTTTTTCAGCCCCTGCCAAGGTGACAAAAATTACCCCCGGGAGGTGCGTGAGAGCTGCATCTTTCACAGTGGATTCATGTCTGTTGGAACATTTTACTTTGGGACATGATTCCCCAGACTTTGGAAGGCCGGGGGTGGCCATGGCAGCTGCTGTGTTTGTTTGCTGCTGTTTGGAGGGTTTGGTCACCTGCAGAGCCCCATGCAGAGGATGCCATTGCTGCCATGTCTCTCCTGACATCCCCCACTCTCCTTTCCCACCTCCCACCTGCAGAAATAGGTGAACATCACTTGCAAGATGAACCCTCTTCCAATCTGAGATTCGTTTTGCAGATATATATACAATCAATCATCTTTGTAGGTTAATACTCTCCTAGAATGAGCCTTGGCATATGTCCATATTGTCTATCAATTTCTCCATAAATACATCTTCCCAAGGAAACTCACTTTCAAACTCCTAAGCCCTGAACACTCTGCAATAATCATCAATTGTCTATTTCAACAGAGAAACTCTCCAGTTATTCTGAAATATAAGACTTTTCTGGATATAAACATGTTTGAGATTAATTAATATACTCACTAACCCTTGTACCAAATGAACATACATATTGCGTCACCCTGTACCACATTAGAAGGAAAGTCAGTAAATTATGTAACAATTTTAAAAAAGTATTGTTGCCACAGCCCCTGGTGTTGCTACCCTGAATTATTTACAGAACTAGTCGGAGGGAGGGTGTTCAAACTTTTTTAAGGAACATAAGAAGCAGGTTTTTGATATACTTCGAATACAATTGAAACCTCTTATTGCATTACAACTTTGTATCTTCCAAATAAAAGATTGAAATTGACAGTAAGGGAGAGTTCAGTTTCAGAAACTTACTGGTAAACTAGGTTTCTAGTGCATGCTGAATCATATAACTGAAAACTGGTCTTTTACACTATTTAGGAAATGTGGAAAATGTTTCTGGCATCCTTAAATGGAAATTCAATCATTTTTAGTAAGCTTGCTCAGAAAAAAATCTTGGTCTGAAGTGTCTGGGTGTGTCCGCTTATACAGGAATTTTATATTTGTAAATGTCCAAATTTAAGTGTCCAGAAACACAGGCACAGAAATACTAAAACACTGAAGACTTCCATGCAAATCTAGCTTCCACGCTTCTTATGTTTAAAAATATAAAATTTAGAAGTACTTATCAAAAAAGCTTTTGGATCTTGAAAAATTTACCCAATTTCTGAGAGCAAATGCATGACCAGGCTTTGTAACTTCTACAGCTTGCCATTTGCTACAATTTCTTGTCCAACATCTTAAAAATGCAAAGTCAATTCTTTAAAAACAGGGTGGGGGAAAAGATAAATATACCTTAAACAAACATATATAATAAATTTTTGATGGTTTATATCTACTCTGCAGGAGAAATTTTGGGTTGTGAAAATGTGATTGTTTTCTATAACACTATTGGTAAAAAAAAGCACGAAGCCTATTTTCTTCCCTGCTTTCCACCTTTAATACTGTGATTTAAAGTGAACAAGCAGAAAGTGTCAGACACCACTGAATCATGATGGGAGCACAGTGAACTTCCTGCTGAGTAGGGCAATGGCTATTCCAGGTGGGCATTTATATGGAACTAAATAACCATTTATTATGGTTTATTTGAAATATCTCTGAAGGGATTCTCTATTAACTGTTGCTTTGTCACCCTCCAAAAGCTGGAGTGCAAGGAGAATCCCATGTAGCCCATTCTTTGCTGGGCATATCACCTTCACAATTACTGAAGTAATATCATAGACCACTGCTACACATCATCAGCCTCAACAGCTCTGAAGGCTGTGTGCTGGCCAAGATCACAGCAGCTGCTGCCACAGACAGGCAACTTCAGTGGGAAACAATTCTTGTGCACTGCCATACTTCTCAGCTAAAGATCTCACTTCATAAACAGTCAGCCCTCAAAAATGGCATTTTATGGAAAATGCTTTTGCAGTGTTACCAGTGTTGGCCTGGGAGGGTTGTGTGCATAAAAATTCGAATTCAGCATCCTTAGAATGAAACTGGGATTTCAGAATTTACTATAAGGAGAAACTCTTATTCATCATTGTTTAATTTAAGTTCAGTAAAATCCAGTTTGGAAAGAAAGGACTTATACTACATTTTTAGACAGGCATATATTATGCATGTATATGCAGTTATATATAATTTTTATATGTATAAAAATTACAGTAAATCAACATCTTCCTCTGCCATAACAAATGCACACAGCTGGGGGTTCACATATGCTGAAAGAAAAAACACATCTGTTTTATTAGAGGGCTTGACTGTTCAAAATACATCTATGTTTTAACCCTGTTAAAATGTCTTCATTATTATGCAATCAAAGCAACCGTATATTTCATTTAGATATTATATTTTGAGTGTTAGTATTGAGAAAGAAAAAAAAAATGTTAATTTCTTCTCAGAAAAGTTTTCTGGCCTCTAGGGGTCATTTCTCATTCTCTCCCTCAGCTCTTAGCAGTGTACAGTTTCTTAAGAATCAAAAGTGAAAACAAAACCTCTCATGAGATATTAGAGTCTGAAAGCTGCAAATGATTTTATGAGCCTCGTACATTGATATTCCACAACTGCTGCTATACAACACCTCTGCAGAATTATAACGATTTCTTTCTGTCACTCTGTGGGAGGATGAAAATGAGAACAATGAAGATCACTTTTTTCTTCTCAAAAACACTACAAAATATTTATGAAATATTTACTATCAAAAATATATCTATTTAGCATTTACTTCTTTCAAAGGTAATCTTATCATTCCTGTTAATTCAATTTTTTATTGCTCAGTCTGCTAAGGTGTGATGTGCCAAATATGTCAGATGGTCCTACAACAACACAGATATTTCAAAACAGAAGCCAGTTCTGAAGAAGTGACACAACTTTCTAAGCTTTCTTCTAGGTGAAATCTCACCCAAGCCCTTCCTAGGCCCAATCTAACCTAAATCCTGAGCTTGTGCAATGTGTGACTGGCTTCACCTGACACATACCTTATCTGTAGGGAACTGGAGTTCTAGGGTTTGCTTACAGGGTTTTGTTAAATTTAACCCGGACTCATCTAGATCACCACCGAACTGACAGACTACCATAAAAATGTGCTTTGTCCTCCTTGCAGAAGCCAGTCTCCAATAGATTTAGCATGCAGTCATACAGCCAGTATCAGGAAAGAATAACGGGCAGTGCTGGAGAGAGAGCCCTGGGTGATAGTGAGATCAGTCTGCTTCCTCCAGCTGCTCCTACTTTACCATTATCTTCTGCTCATATCTTAACTGCTTAGCATCTCTCAGGACCTACTCCAGTGCTCCAAAGCCTTGCTATGCTCTTCATGTGACATGCAGGGGCATGGGAGTGATCTGAAATAATCACTGGCAGACAAAAAGTAGCAGGGAACAGAGATGCAGGTATGGCTAAGTGCTCGGCAGTAGCACACACGAGGCTTGGACACTGCCTGTTCTCAGAGCTGCTCCTTCCCCTTCCCATATGGACACAGTCAAAAAAGCCAGCTGGAACAGCTTGAGATTTTATGCAAAAGATCATCTTACAAAATACTGAGCTGTCATACCTCTGCCAGCAGGGCAGACCTCTACTGGGTCCCCCTGTTCCAAAACATCATCGCGTAGCAGACTTTTGAGAAAATTGTGCTTTGTAAAGAAGCAAATGCACTTTACTTTGTTCCATAAAGACACTGAATAAAAAATAATAAAGCAATTAATTATACTTCACTTGTAGAATCTGAGGCAAAAGTGACTTAGGCTCCTGAAATAGAAAGTAAAAATAACAACCAACAAGTTCATAAATAAAGCAAGACCTCTGTGTGTGTGTGTATGTGTGTGTGTGTGAGTCAAGTAATTAATTTGTTGCTTTGAAACAATTAACCCTGCACTTGGGGCTTCATCAGGGAGAGGAAGGGATAAGGGCTGATCACAAATAAAAGGGAGGAATGAGAAGGAAAACACAACGAACAACTTCTGCTGCTGCAACATTCCTCAGTCCAGACATGAATCCAAACCTGAAACTGGATTGGAAAATAAATCAGTAAGCCAACACATCATTAAAACAGAAGGAAAAGATTGTAAATTCATGCTGTCCATTGGAAGTTTACTGTAATTGCCTCACATTCACCGTGGATACAGTTTGAGTTGTGAAGGTGACCCTGTTGGGTACATGTGGGGTTCTATGACAGTCAGCACTTTGAAGGGTGTTCACTGAACAATTCAGCAGGTTTGGGTGCGGTCCTGAGACTGATGGAGTACTGGAAAGCACAGCGTGACTCCTGGCTTCTCATGGTTCTTTTTTGTCTATTTCTTTATTTTGCAATATTTGGAAGAATTTCTGAGTTTCTATATTTCTCCTGTTTATGCCTCTGCAGTTTCTACTCAGAAATGTAGCAAAGAGACTGCTTTCACCTGCAAAAAATTCTTTGCTCTGAGACGTTTTTCAATTTTTTTCTTCCTTTTTTTTTTTAAATAAGGAAATAAAAAGATTATCTCTGTAGTTTATTGCATAGAAAAAAAATCACTTCTATTTCTCTATTCTTACCTTCTTTTCCCCCACCCCAGTAAAACTTGAAAAACGTTTACAGTCCTAAAAACAAATATCTTTTATTACTTTCTTGAATTCAGTTCATGCCATCACCTTGTCTTAGTAATGGCCTGAGTTGTAAATGTAAGTACAGACCCCAGATATCTAGGAGTGGGGTTTTTTTCTGTTTTTTCTGCTTTGTCCTTTTTTTCAAGTAGATGTCAAATCCATATGGAAGTTTTGCCAGACTTCCTCTTGTTCCTCTCCTTCCTCTTTAAATACAAAGCTGTCTAAGTTATTCAGCTCCTTGCTGTGTTTTAGATGCTAGTGTTGTCTTTGCTTGCTACAGGAGAAACCAAGAATTTTAACCTCAAATCTAAGCCAAGTAAAAAAGCAATAATATCACCTTAATATCTTCATTTTAGATCACCTTTTCACATCTCTAGATTCAGCCATGTGAATATAGGCTTTAGAAACTCGTCCCATTTCTAGAAATTGCTTTTTAATAAAAATGAAAAGTCTCACCACAATTTATTAGAAGGAGTGAGATTTTGTAGGGGGAAAAAAAGGAGGAAAAAAGAGTGGGAAAACTGATTATAAAATTCTAAAAAACTCATGAGAGCTAATGACAGAGAATTACTATCTTGGTCATGTAGAATGTGTGGAGGAAAATTGCTAGAAATATGTGGTGCATCTAATAAGACTTTGGCCACAGCATTGGTGCTGCAGTAGGGCAGTCAGTTTATGTCTTAGTATCCTTATCTTACTTCCCAGACAGTTCTCTGGAAGTGCAGACTCACAAAAAGAACTGTTGAAACAGGCCAGGCTCACTAAGAAAAACGATCTGTGAGAATTCTCCATATTTTCAAAAGAGAATTTGGTGTGAGCACATGATTTTCTTATATGAGCTCTCTATACAGATGAGGGTTCCCATAGTTTTAAAGCTCGAGCCACTTGGCAAAACTTAGAGCAACTGCCTAAATGGATGTTGCCATTTCTCTATATTTAGTGAACTATTTAATATCAGAATATTCAAAACTGTAAAAATAAAGACCAGTAGTGATATATTTTCCAGACAGATAATATATCAGTGAGCCTAAATCTTCCAGGAGAAATGATAGTGTCCAGTTTAAGATACAACCAGCTGCCTTCAGCTTTTCAAGAAGTTCCAGGGTTTTTTAAACACCTTTTCAAGAGATAGTACATCCTCTACTTTCACTGCAGTGACTGTATTTGTCAAGAAACAATGTACAGCAGTCAGGCATACAGGAGAAGAGACAAAAGACAGTCCACATAACAGTCAGGAGTAGATGATGCCATATTAAAACAAGTTAAAACCATAATTTGGCAATAAAATATTTATTTGTTCAAACACTAACACAAGCAACAAACCGACTTGTTTGGAAACTAAAGTTTAGAAATATGCAACTTTAGAAAGTTTGCTTCCACATTCTTAATTAAATTTTTGTGTCCAAATATCCTTTTGATCTAATACCTCCTTAAAAGTTTTAATGTGTCTCAAAGATTTCAGCTGATGTGTACATAACATTTCACAAGGCTCTACCCAAAACAGATAATTTTTGATTACTAAAATGTACAATAAAAGGTTATAGGAAAATAACAGGGTTCTTGTTTTTATATCCTCAATTTTTAGGAAAGGAAGACGAATGAAATCCAATTATATGCAGCTCAGTTCCTGGGATGAATGCCAACCAATCACTCTGTCTCTTATCTTCTCTTTTGACTTTCAGGGCTTTGAGATTACGTCTGTGAAGAATTAGTAAGAAACTTGTATGCTTTAATTTAGCTTTCTATTTATTTTCTCTTCTAAGTGCTGCCTCCAAACCATACCTGTTTTCTCATACTGCTATGGTGGTCTTGAACTGGTATGAAAAAAAATGGTATGCTCTGTTCTCATTTTATTATGGTCTACTTCCCTAATCATAGCAATAAGTTACACAAAAACTTCAACATCCATATAATTTATCTTTTCTCCCACATACTTTCGGAGATATTGATCCTTTTAAAAACAATGAGAGAGAAAAGAAAACTCTCAGTTTAAAATTTTCAGAATCAGACAACAACTTTTGTCCCCTGTAATAATAATCTGAATTAAAAAAATCTTTCTGCTGAAGAAATTCAGAACATAAACATCCTAAGAAACAGCCTGTAAAACAAGGTATTATGTTCATTGAACATCACTCTCAGTAAAAATAATTTTAAACAAAGGCAGTACCAAATGGCAAAACTATCATAAAGGCTGTCTAGCCACACTTTCTTAAGGAATCAAACCTTCAGTTTCCTCCAAAGAATAAAAACATCAGAATGATTTTATTTAATCCAATATCAGTAGAGGTGCTGTTGGTCCCAAACCACACACATAGTAAGGATATCTGAAACTACAATACAGCTTTGCAGAGAAAAGCATTAATGTTTCTGTGTTTATATGAACATCTACCCTGAGCCCTACCAAACTTAGTTTGCATAAGTTTAACTTGGAGAATTTCAGTGTCTTCAGTGAAGTTCAGCACATTTGCAAGAACAGAGAACTTGGTCATGGAATAAAGATCAACAATTCTCGTGAAAATATTTTTAACAACTCATGAAAAATAATTTTTATATGACAACTAAGACAATTTGAAAATTAAGAGTCCTTTTCCATAAATAAGAGAGAATTACTGCATAATGACAGTTCAGAGATCCCTTATAGAAACTACCTAGGGAATACTCTCAGAAAATCAACAAATGCACTGATCCTCAGAGGTAACTGTATGAAAATTGCTGGATTTTGAAGACTGTAAACATTCTCATTCCTTTTGGTATTCTTTTGGAGGCCTTGTTTCCTCTCTCTCCAATTTCCCAAGTTTCAATGAAGGGACATCAGAAGGTGAAGCAGTACATTCTACTAAAATACTGTTTTCTGGAAGGCTTCATATAAAACAGGAAAGAACTTATTGCTAGCAACAATATCCTAACAACAGACTGTTGTACTTTCATTCCCCCAGCTTTCCCCTTTATGTAGCCATCTCCATCTGCCAACCGGCCATTCAAACAGGAAAATTCATTAGAATATGATTTATAGTGCATCCACTGAGATCACATTCATTACTATTCTTGGGAGTTATTTCAGCAATATAAAGCAGGCATCATGCTGACTTACCCTACTCCATTATGCTTAGGGGTCTATTGTATTATTAAAGCAGTGGAATGTAGTAAAACCACACCTATTTTAATGTTCAAATAAAATATTCATCTCTATTGGATAAAGGTTTTCATTTTTAATGCATTACATAACATTCCTAACTTTAGTGGCAGAGGCTACAACTCAGATTTTTTGAATTTATTTATATTTGTCCAAATGAAAAGAGATTTTCCCTTTGGTTTCTGTAAAAACAAGCAAAATTATTTAGACGTCTACAGCTTCTGTGCTCAATAAAGAGTCAGAATGTTTGTTTAATAAAAAGGCAGTTTTCATTTAATAACTGGTATATTAAAATACAGTTTTCAGTTCTCAGATATATGAGAGGTACCTTAGTTCTACTCTGGAAAAACATACAGATATGTATGATTTCCTAAGAGCCTGGCTTCTGTGGGAAGGTAAATCAACATCTCCAAGAGATCTCCAGAATGAGGGGACCAAGGCCATGCAGAATGCTGAGAGGTCATAGCCTCATCCCATCAGGGCCAGAGACCAGCTGTTCTGAACCCTGCACCTTTCCTACCTGGGTAAGAAACCCTCCCCTCTCTGCTCGAAGCTGAGGCACCTGGGCTGCTTGTTTCTCTCACATAGCTTAAGGATGGAATTAGTTAAATAATCCCACTTGGCAACTGGACCACAGATGCAGAGAATCTAGAGAAGGCAATGATACAAATCCTCATGTTGTGAAGTATGGACCCTTTCAACTCATTCCCAAAATCCTGATTAGGATTTTGTAGCCTTTATGCATGACAGGATCCCATGCAGCCAACATCAGACAAACATCAGGAATCAAACTGTAATGGTGTTAAAATTAATTACTTTATTTTCTCCTGTAATTGAGTCTATCAATTATGGATAATGACAAGCAAGGATTTAAAGCTAATGCTGATGGAGAATTGGCCTCCTCTGTGTATTTTGTATGTTTTCTCCACTGGTTTTTCCATATTTATGTGATCCCTTTATGTGGCTTTCTTATCTGTGCAGGAGTGTAGGCTGTGGACTTTCTAAGGTGAGACTACCTTCATATGTAATTTAACAGAGTAGGGTCTAGCCAGGATTTGTAGCTGTACTGTAAGGAAAATAAACATTAATAATAAAAGGATTTAATTTTGTTGAATTTTCCAACTTAAGAACCAAGAAATTGATTTCATAGACTATTCTGTTTATCATATTTAGTATAACCACAGATAGACTTTTTTTCACCTCTGACATGTATACTCCTGCATGTGCTGAGATTCCAGAAATGTTATGATAAAGGACAGGTTGCTTTTGATTTCTTCAAGTTATTTAATGTGTTCAACCCAACAGGATAAAAGTAATTTTTAAATGCCGCAATGTATGTCCGGTACTTTACATAAAACTCAACATCATACAACTGCATCTAAGGAATTTACAAGGTAAGAGGGAGTTTCAGAAACTTGTTCTGAGATAAAACTGTCATGTTAGAAGAGAAAGATAGTTCAATACACACACATGTGGTGGAAATGTGGCAGTATATCTGGAATATGTCCTCATAAATACCATTCTGTACTGACTGGGTGAAAAACTGTAACATCAAAGGATGCTTAGGGAGGACATAGTTTCTTGGAAAGAATAGATTACTGACTTTGGAGTTTAAGTCCCAGAAAAAAATGTCAAGATGAGGAAGGAAATTCTTGATGCCTTGCAATGCACTCAGATCACTTAAACATTACTTCTATTTAAAAACAATCTCTTTTGAAGAGGTTTGAGTTGCAATATTGACTTTATTACCTTTTCACTATGTGTTCATCATAGTGGTCATTTCTATTTTAAAAGAAAATACATGCAAGAGTCTGGTAACAGTATGTCTAATTTGTATTTCATATTTTTTGCAGTATCCTTCTTGCAGAACATGAATTTTGAAAAGAGGTTGGTGGATAGCTGGTCAAAAGCTCCAGGACGGGCCTGATGAACACAATGGGGTCTCCTTGGGGACGATTACTATGATAATAATAATAATTTTATTATAATAATAATAAAATTATAACAATTCTGCCTGCCAGGCTTCCTTCTTCAGGATATTACTGCAGTGCATCTGAATGTGCTTTGACTGCCTAATGCTTTTTGATTCCCTATTCTGGGAACTATTTGTTCCTTCATGCATATTTCTGACTTTCCTTTAGGAGAGACATTAAATGATTGAACAGATTTAACCTAATTTTTGATCAGCAGCAGTCAACGAATTGCTGAATATTTCTTTTTGCATCTTGGTTTCACAGAAGCTTCGAATCTGTCAGTATAGAATCCTACACAAAACCTTCCCTCTGAAATCTTGGGAAAGTACTACTTCTAGTCCCTTACCATCCAGATGCAGTTGCTGTAATACTTATAACCAGAACCTACCTTTAATTAAAACCTTATTGCAACAACAGAGAAACAGTGGCTTTTTCACCCAGCCAAGTGGAATCTGCACATTTTGTTTTATAATTCGATTTTTACAGTGCCCTTTCCAGAGAAGACTCTTCTCTTTCCTGTCTTTGATTATTGCTGGGTTGGTGCCACTATCATGGTTTTACACCGCAAGACCAAATCTGAGCTTTAGCAACACAAAAGAGTACGCCCAGCTCCTCAATCACCCCAGACTTGTATCTGACAGCACGCTGGAAGCACAGACCTTGCACAAACTGCCAATAAAAGCCAACCTTCCCAACTACATTCCTTTGAAAGCCACTATTGTTCTCATTCATGATTGAACAGCTCAGCTTTCATTTCAAATGAAAAAAAAAAAAGAAGTCCGGGCTGCATTGAACAACTTCCAGACATTTCCTATACCCTCAGAACATTTCAATGCTATTGTAAGGCTTTTGAGTGTATTACCCCTGAAATGGTGATGGTTATTATCTTTTCCGATAGGACAAAATCTCTCTGATTAATGCCAGCGAAATATTTCTATAATATTTTGAAAGAAATTTTCCATATGCATAAACTTGCAGAATTGGAAAGACAGAGCAGTAAATTCATGCAAGACACAATTTTACTGGCAGACAAATAGATGATGGATTAAATCTGGTGTTACTTCAACTTCAGTAATAAGCCATTTTCATTGTGATCCCAAATTATTTTTCTCAGTCACATTCTGGGCTTCAGGACAATGAAGCAGTTATGAACTATTTTCATTTTGCTCAGCGTTATGCTAGAAAAACAATGAGCTCCGGGAAGATGTCATGAATGGAATTGTTTTTAACACAGACATCTTGGTAGCCTTTTTCTCCTATTTCTTGATTATGTTTCTTAATTTATCCCTTTACTAGAATTACTACCTAGAAATAAACTGCAAACTTCCAGTGTGTTAGACATCAAAAAGAAGTCATGGTCCTTACCCAGGAGACATTATGATGTAAAACACTAGGCAACTGGCCAGTTAAATTAGTGAGCTAGAAAAGAAACATCTGTATATTTTTATATATTTTTAGAAAAGGTATAATTTGCCTCAAGTCCTTTCGTGCTCTGACACATGTATTTTAGGAAAGGAAAAACAGGGATAGAGATTATTTAAATTACACACACAGAATCCCAGTCCAACCTCCTTGCTCAAGCAGGGTCATCCCAGAGCACATGGCCCAGGATTGTGTCCAGATGGTCATTAATCATCTCCAGTGAGGGAGACTCCATACTCTCCCTGAGCAACCTGCATGATCACCCATGCAGTAAGGAAGTTCTTCCTCATGTTCAGGTGGAGCTTCCTGTGCCTCAGGTTCTGCCCATTGCCTCTTGTCCCATTGCTTGGCTCCACTGAGCAGAGCCTGGCTCAATCCTCTTGGCACCCTTCCTTCAGACACTGACAGAGATTGATGAGGTCCCCTCTCAGTTTTCTCTTCTCAAGGCTGAACAGGCCCAGCTCCCTCAGCCTTTCCTCATACAAGATGCTCCAGTCTCTGAATCATCTGTGCTGCTCTCCTTTGGATCTGTTCCAGGACCTCCGTGTCTCTCTTGCCCTGAGGAGCTCAGAACTCAACGCAGCACTCCAGATGTGGCTGCACCAAGGCTGAGTGGAGGGGCAGGATCACCTCCCTTGACCAAATGCTTTTCCTGGTGCACTCTGGGATTCCATTGGCCTTCTTGGCCACAAGGGCTCCCTGTTCATGGACACCTTGTTGCCTGGTATTAATTTAAATTTTATTCGTATGAAAAAAAACCCAACACACTGGTTTCTCTATAATGAACTAGCAGAGGTGGAAATACCCAATATCTATGGGCAGGTCAGACAGACTATGGTGCTTTGCTTCCCAGCAGAATAGAGAGCAAATCACTGATGCTTCCCTCCATTGTGCAAGGGAAAAAATGGGTAGATTTAAATAAAATTATTTTTTAAATCTAACTCAGTAAATAAGAAAGTATTTACATGAAAATGTTAGGTAGGAAGGTACCTTCAGTCCTGCTGAAACCACCCTGGTGTTTAAGTGCCTTTTTTAAAAAAGAAAACCCCCTTAAAACCCAAAACCCTCTGCTAAACATGAGCCCAGGCACAGTTTTTCATTAAGAATGGTCCATGAAAGATATAAAGAAAGAGCACTTCTCTTGGGCACACTCCTGTACAGAATTTCCCTGAGTACTGGAGTGTTGTCAGTGGGTCCCCACATGAGATACAAATCAAATTGACATTAGACTCTCGACTGAGTCCAACAAGTATCAGTCCTTTATCTAAAAACTTTCATACCTTTCCCCTGTTTGACAATGGGCTCAAAAGGCTGACACCAAAGATGATAGCAAGCATCAGCTGTTTATTAAAGCCTTCTGCCTTTTCTCTGTTGTAATCCCATAAGGAGCAACACCAAACAATACAGACTCCTTACTCTCAAAGCACAACCTGCCCTCTCCAACAACAACAGTGCTCTCCTCCTAGCTCTTTGTACCTTTTCTCTCACATGCACCTGTGTGCCCTTTTACTCTTTTGTGGTTGGTCAATACACATCTTCTCCTACAATGCTGTGCACCTGTCTTATACAGCTGCACCCCATTAGTCATGAGCCTCACCTGCAGCCCCATTCCTAAACTTCCACAATCTGTTCTCCCACACTGGAGCAGTGAAAATCTCTGTCCACTTGGAGGGATTCAGACCCGAAGTTCCCATGAAGCTGGGGTGGGAACTTGCCTCAGATGCCTCAGTGAAGCTGCTTATGGAAGTCACTTAAAGCTCACTCTAAGAGGAAGCAGAGAGATACATTGAAGGTAGGGATCTATAGCACACTGATAGAACACTCACCTGGAATGCAGGAGAGCAGCGATTCATTTATTTTTTGTACCAGGTGGCAAAGCCCAATCCATATCCCCAGCAAAGATCACCCCTATGAAAAGCACAGACACCTAAGCAGGAGATCCAAACAGCCCCATGGTGAACTAAATTGGCTACCAAAAATCAATCCCAACACTAAGGAGTTGTCCCTTGTCATTGGAAGTGCCTGTCCCAGCTATTTCTGGGATTCCATTTTTTTCTCTAATTAGCTGCTTGAAATAACACCTTTTTGCACAAAATGAAAAAAAAAAATCATCTCTGTTATCTAATAGTTTCATTATTCAGCATTTATGTTCGAAGTCATAAAGAAGGATGTCCTTGTGGACCAGCTTTCTTCCATAAAAGTAAATAAGCTGGATGGACTCCATTCCCCATTTTCATTAATATTAAAGAATTTTATACCAAATATAAATAGCATAACTTCCTGAGCAGGAAAGGACTTTCCTCAGTGGTACATTCACTGGATAGGAGATAATGTTTGTTCATATTTGACAAGAAGAGAAGAAACAGAATGGATCCTGCACAAACTGGATGAATTTTCTCTCTACAGAAATACTAGGAAAGCCAGGACTCACTGTTTTGGGCACAGTCTTATTTAATCTAGATACTCAGAATGTATCTGTAAAATTATTCCTTTATACAACATTAGCAAAAACATACTGATTACTGTGTCTGCTGGGGCTGTGATGGACCAAATGTACCTATACTGTTTAGGCAGTGGAAGTTACATGTCTGAGATAAGGTGGCAGCTGAAGGAGAGTTTCCTACAGCTCAAGAGCACATGAGGCTGATGCTTTCATGGTAAGGAGGTGCAAGCTGGCTGGGGAAATCTCTACACAATGGAATGAATAAGATCTGCTATCTCTCCTGACAAATAATATAGTAAAGCATTGTCTAGATCCATCTAAATTTAACATGAGGAGTCCTTATTGTTTTTACTTAGTGGATTAGCAGTGACCTTATCCAAACATCCTCTTCCCTCTCACTGTTTCCTTCCCTATTGCCTATTTCTCCTCTACAGCTGTGAGGAAGCACCTCTTGGTCCCACAGGATGATCCACTGGGTCACATTGCACTTGTCCAGGGCCCCTTGCCCCAGCTGAAGCTGGACACACACATCTTAGAGGTGTTAGAAGACTAAAATATATGGGCAATGGTAAATAAAGATTTGACACCAGGAAGCAGGGAGAGATGGAGGGAGAATGTAATATAATTTCTTTCCTGCCACCCACACCCAGCTCTCCTCTAGCTACTAGAAGGGAATGAAGACTCTCTTTCTTGTTCTCTTTCTCTCTTTCCCCCTGCTTCCCTTCCTACTGGACAGACATCCCCTGGTCACTCTCCCACTTCAATAACCTTCAGCACATCCTAGGACTCGTGCTCCCAGGTCACTGGCACATGTGAGGGACTGGCCTCCTACAGAAAATCCTGGTGATATGTGGCCAGCCATTCTACACATAAAACCCTCGAAGTTCCTAATGTGTTCAGCATGTGCAAACTGATTAAGTTCTGACTGCAGGGAAACATAATCGTCTGCATATAGTTGGAGGAGAAGTTATTAAACATGGTATGAGGGAGTTTATTAGGAGTAATAGGAATCGAACTGAGAAGGCAAACCTTGAACATATGGAAAAGCTGCCAGACAATGAGATCAACTCAGTATTAAAGACTGGTGCAAGGAGGTGGATGAAACCACATTTAAAATTAGACTTAACACTAGAAAATGTGCTGTGGGGAACACGCCTGCCTGGCAGAGATGTGCAGAACCCTTTTTCTCTCCACACCTAGTACCCTTGGCTCTGAAAACAGATCCAATCACAACAGATCCCGACTCCAAAATCTGAAGCTTCATGCAGTCTGTGCTATGATCAGAAGAAAAATATTTTTAACATATGTTATGAGTGACTAGAAATTGTAGCTGAGCTGATTTCCCAAAGATGGGAAAACCAAACAAGGGGTATGAGGCCATCTTTGTACTGATAAAGGCCAAAGAGGACATTACAGGATCGTGATTTTTATTTCCAGACTAGCCATCACCCATGTTTTTGCCTAAAACCTTTTTTATGCATCCAGTATTTTCTGGGTGGAAAGGGGGCGAAAGGAAAGTAGGATGTGTGAGATTAAAAAAGAAAGTCCCTAAAATTATGTCCAGAGTGTGGGAAGTTCAAGCAATATGTTTTGCCTTTCAGTGCCAGGGAAAGAGAGCTGTTGGGAAAGTCTGGCACGGTTATTTTTACAGCTCCATGACTATTGCTAAACACAGCTTTGTAGACACCGCTGACTGGAAACACCCACCCACCAACTCCTATTTATTGTGAAACCAAGGCAATAGCAGAAGGCACCAGGGCTGCTGTTATCAAGCCAGCTGGGAACACCAGCAATTCTCATGTCCTTTCAGCAGCCAGGCAATCCTGGAGCCCCAGCTCAGCAGCAAAATCTTGGTTCTCAGCTGATACAACACTGCATATACAGGACTAAGAAGGCTTGAATTAACTGTCAGACATTGCCTCAGGACACAAAGATGCATAGATTTTTCCATTCTCCTTTTATTTGCAATCTCTCTGCTTAATCCCACACAGCAGTCTCAGTGAAACCCAATAGGTCACTGGTGGGTTGCTTCCCACAGCTCCTGTTTTCTTCCTCTGCAGACAGTCTCAAATGGAGCAGCTAAAACAGGTTTAAGTGTCTGACATACAAATAACAGAAAAGAGCAAAGGTCTTTGTGGATATATTTGTGATTTGCGTGATGGAACAGTGATTTTTAGGGGGTAAACATGGAAATTGCTACAGCTATTGTTGTAATTAGGTATTTTTAAAGGGTATTCTGTTTTTAGAATGAGAGATTTTTATTTCTGAAAAAAATCTCAGTGGCTCTGTTCTATACGACATTGCAGTTTTACGCCCTCATATATGGACTCTGGGGGGTCTTTATACTCTTACACAATTTAAATGTACAAATCAAGAATATTTCACTATGTAAACACACACACAAATAAGGCAAATTGAACTATTTCTGTTTCCAACAAGCTGCTCTGTCTCAGACAAAGAGCAATTACACACTTGAATATAAGGTCTTTGATGCTTTTTCATTACAAAGTCTTGGCTAAAATATTCTGAATTTGTATTTATCTTCATTATTGTTACAGACTTTGCCAGCAATACATGAGGAAATCAAATAAGGTCATTTTCATTATTTCATCCAAATGATAAACATTTTCATCATGTGGCTTGGATAAAATACTGTAAGTATAAAGCTGTGGGGATCTGATGAAATACTTATTAATCACGACATTGATGAAACAATGGCAGGTGATATTAAAAAAATATTCAGGATTAAGAAGCTGTGGAACTTCACAGTTGTTGAAAAAAACCCCAATAATATTTCCATTAAACTAAACATTTTTTTTCAATATTACTTCATACTCAAATGCATAGTTAAAGAAAGTTAAGAAACACTACGAGTTTGCTTGTTTTTCTGTGATAAAAAAGCCACCCCAATCTTTTGAGTTATGTTTTCAGACAGCCTGTAAATGCAATGAAATTTTCTTCACTTCAAAAAAATCTGAAATGCTGTTACTATTGCAGAGCACCTTCTTAGAATGCTGTCTTAGAGGAGTTATCTCAGCTGTCCTGAAGTCTTTGTTAACTCAACTCCATCATATTTCTTGCTTTTAATTTTAACATAGGTGGATAGCAGCACAAGCTACACGGTGCCTATTTTTTTCTGCTGACCTCCTGCGTCATTGGTATTACCAAAGGATCAGTTAGAAAAAACAGTCTTTGGATGTCTGGAGTCTTGGATGGCAGGCTGAAGCTGACCATTTAAGTGACCCTTAGCAAGTAATTTAATTTTGGACATCAGTTTTCCCTTATGACTGCCATTTGTAATATCCAGGACACTGAGATTTCTGGGTAAATGACACTTTTATTAATTATTTGGATGACTCATATCCAAGAGGCCTGGTAACACAGTAAACTCATCTGCATTGAACTCAGTACAAAACTGATAAATACACATATACAGACTGTAAAACTGTGTGTTAAGGGCAGAGTAAAAATAATCCATAATGGCAAATAACATTAAGATTAGCTGTCTTTTATGACTCTTGCCCAAGACTAATAGAAAATCCTGAAGGAAGCAGAGCTTTGAAAATTACACAAATTGATGAAACATCCACTAAAAATTACTAAGTCAAAACAAGTTCCCTGCTCACCAGCAGATTGTTTTGACAAGCTGCTATCTGGAATATCTGAGGCAAGGCAGCTGTTTGGAGTCATCTCCCTCCACAGTGAACTGTGCATGGAAAGTGTACAGTGAGGATATGTGGAGGCAGTGAGTGCCTACATGATATCACCCTGAAGTGATCAAACATCTGAGTTTTGTTTTATTTCATAAGCCTTTTTTTCATTAACAAAGGCAAATGTCATATTCTGTAATCCTAGTCCTTCCCATAAAAGGATTATAGCTGTCCAGTTTATCAGGGTTCATTTTTTGCTAACAATGGGCAGATTTCCTTCTCTTTACAGTGTAAGACATCAATCTTCATTTTTCTATTAATCAGTCCAAGGATTTTAACACTTAATACTTCATGCATGGAAAGCAAAAGAACTGTCAGCATGATATAATTAAATTCTCTCTCATTGACCCTTACCATATTTAACAGTACCTCTTCCAGTGACAAAATTACAGTAAATGGAAGGAAAGCTTCCAAATTCAGTTGGATCTCCTGAATAGTAACTGCATTCTTTATCCCTGAATACACAGCTGTTAGCACTCCTGTTGAGATGTATTTAAAGAATCTTCAAAGAGTAACAACTACATACCCATAACAATATTAGATAGAAAATCCTACTTACGTCATTGATGATTTGTTAGATATCAAAAACCTTTCTGCAAAATGTCCGATTTTCCATTTAGAATACAGTATCCAGGATTTAATCAAAATAATTTAGTAGATCTCCCTCTGCTCTACTTTCTCAAAAAACAAAAGTACACAAACAGAAATCAATTACAAACGTTTCTGATTGCAGATACTTAGAGGAGTATCCATGTCCCAGGCCACAGGCTTCAGAAAAATCAATACCATCTCAGGTCATTTAGAGGTAAGATTGAGGAACAGATATAGAAAAAAAATTAATTATCAGTGCAAGTTTTAAGCCTGTCTGCCATTCTTTCACACAGAGAAAGCCAGAGTACAGATTGCCTTGGTCCTGGGAGAGTCCACCCTTCAAGTTTGAGAGACCTACCTAGTATGACTGTCACAGATACCCTAAATGAGGATTTTTCTTTTTGTTATTTTCTTAATGTAACTAACTCTCAATTTTAATCCCTACATGTACAGGATTGCACAGACAATTTCAAATTGAAAAATCCCAAGCTTTTTGTTTAGTCGAATGTTCTCTTTCACAATGCAAAACTTCCATGCAGTGACAGCTGGAATCATTGTATACACCAAAATAACCCTACCAATATTGCCCCTGAAAATAACTCTGAGAAGACATGAGTTTGCCATCTGCATCCTCTGCAAGTCCACTTCCTGACTACTGATTTATCAGAATTTCCTTCCCTCCATGAGCAGCACTGACCATGCACAGCTTATTCACTGAGCAAG
The DNA here is from genome assembly GCF_052056855.1 of Sturnus vulgaris. Lineage (NCBI taxonomy): Eukaryota > Metazoa > Chordata > Aves > Passeriformes > Sturnidae > Sturnus > Sturnus vulgaris. Next base: position 96,364,484 of record NC_142244.1, read on the forward strand.
TGAAACAGGGGACCTGCATTTCAAGGGACCTCACAGCTGAGCAAGAGCAGCCACCCTTCTGATTCACACCAGAAAATCTCTGTTCTCTGCAGAGAACTTCCCTAGACTTTTCCTGCTGATCAAAGTATTGCCCGGTGATAATGTGGAGCAGAAATGGAGGTTTCTTGGCTGCTGGAGGCAAACATGATAGCACTCAAGGTTAACACATGTTTTTGCTCTATCAGAAAATGATCTCAGCTTTCACCCCCTAAATTTCTTATGCTAGAGGAAAATCAGACAAAATCAATGTAGCTGATATTTGAGGAGTGGGAGGAGAGTTATGTTTCCTCTAACTCAGGCAGCATCAAGAGCTCCATCCAGCTCCGGCACTTCCATCTCCCCTCAGTGCTGTGAGTTTTTGGATGGGCAGAAGGCATTTTCCTCTCTCTTGCCCCACAGTGTGTTCAGGGCAGATTTAAGGCTGTTATATGCTTCCCCAGATAGACCTAGGAGCTGGGCCTGGAGCCAGGAGTCCGGCTCATTGTCCAGAAATGTGATTATGGTTTGGACTTTGTGATGGGTGAGGGAGCTGTGCTGAATTTCCTTGGGGAAGAAAGGAGTTTGGCCAAAGCCTTTGTAACACAATACAAGTGTAAACCCCTAAGCTGGAGAATTCCTTGTGATAGAAGGGGCTTTGGCCAACCCCATTTGTATCATTTGCAGCACCCCAGGACCTGAAGCTGTACCAGAACTGTTTTGCATGTAAGTGCTGATCATCACTGTGTTCACAGCCATGAAAGGGCACAGCAGCTCTTCAACATATGACTGAGAGCAAATTATTCACACTTGCCTCACAGCAGTTTGCTCCTGCTTTGGGAGAGGATTAAAAATACATGGAGAGCAATGAAATGGGATTTGTGTTGGTATCCTGCTTTTTCTTCCCTCTTGGAAACTGTTAAGTGTGGAAGATCAGAGAGGCAAGCAAGTCCCCTTTCCATGAACCCTGTCTCTTTGCAAACTCAGCTGGATGGAGACAGTAAAGTCTTGGCAACACAGCTGTAATTATTTGAGTTGTTTGCATTTTTTTTTATTTATTTGTTATATGATTATAAAAATAATCTGTTTTTTATTAAATAATTCCTTATCCTTTCAGTTTCCTCAAGAAAGAAAAGAACAAAATTAATTAAATAAGCAAAGACAGGGACCCACAGTATTTCCAAGGTCTTCTATCCTACAGGCTCAGGAGTAGAAAGAGAGCAAGTTCCTAAGTGTTCAACTACAAATTATGACTACTACAAAAGTAGGTAGGATGCTGACAGAGAAGGGGTGTGTGCTTCCCAGTTAGACTGCTTACTTTGCACAGCAATTATCTCTGATTCAAGCATGGAATGCTAGACTCCTTACCAGCCTGCAGAACCCCATCCATACTCGATCCTTGTCCCTATAGCATCACCTAGCTTCAAGAAAAATCATGGTCATGGATGAGAAAGTAAACAGCAGTCTTTGAACTTCTCTTTTCTTTTTATATTATGGTTAAGAAATCATTTCACAAAAAAATAACTTAATTGGGAGACTGTGTTTTTGTAGTTGCCTGTGCCAATCAGTACGAGAGGATTTGAGGCTTTCAATCAGACTGAGGCATCCTGTGAGCACGTCTGTCTGCCTATCAAAGCTCAAGAAAGGAGAGTAAGTTTCTCCCCACTATTCCAGTTTAAAATCTATGCTATTTCACACAAAACTACAGCAATAGATAAGTTTTATTTAAGTAACTCATAATATAATAGAATAGTATTCACTAAAAAAAAAAAAAAAGAGAAAGGATTGCAAGGAGAGGACAAACAACTGTGTATTTACAGCCTTCAAATACAGCCTTCAAAGCAAAAGCAAGGGCTTCCCAGCAGGGCAATGAGCTTTGCTGAAATGATGGCAGCAGCCCCCAGGAACAGGACTGCAGCTCTGCAAAGCTGCTTGAAGTGAGACAGGTCTGTTCTCACTCCACAGTCCTCTAGGGAGAAATGGATTTTTCTGCTGACTGACCTAGGCTGCAAGAACAAGCCTATTCCTAGGGAACAACATGCTAAAAACCCTTAAATATTTTTACTTTTTAAGGAGGCTGATTTTTCATCTGAGTGAAGATGGATGTAGGGCAAATGAAATATCTCAATTCAAGTCCTTTCAGCCTCATTCTTTTTAAAATTAATTTTGGCTCTGTGACAACTTCCTTTTCCTGTCCCGTTGCGCTTTCGGATCTCACCTCTTCCCCCCACGAGCTGCCAGAGCTCTGTTTTCACTCTCTGACTGTCACTTAACTTCTTAGTGCAAACCCCAGACCACAGGCTCTACCCCACAAACTCTTTTTTCTCTCTTCCCCTTGGACTGTGCTTACAGACTCTCATCTTACTAAAGCACAATGGAATAAAACCACTCCTCATTTTGACTCCTGTGTTTATGCTGCTGTTACAGAAAGTCTGTGGAGAGGCAAAAGAGACGTGCAGGTGTTTGAATCTGCACGTTGCACACCAGGATGCTTTGACACCTCCACCACACTCATAGAGATGAAAGTATCAAAGAACTTTAAGTTCTCACTGTACTATTTTGAGGATTAATTTGACCCCAGAAGGTCATTTACAGTGACTATGCTGGATAACCACCTGGAAGGTACCAAGCCTTGACTCAGGCTGAAATAGGTGACTCAGGATGCCAGGCTCCCTTCACTTGTGCCTGACAACAACCAAAAATCCAGAGTACTGCAGCCTTCAGAGTTTCTCCCACTATTTGAATGTATCTATAGGATACTATGGAAAGATCATATTGTGACAGGTCTGCAGAAGCTCTTTACTGGATTATGGCACACTTGTTATACGTGAAGATGACACATTTCCAGCTTCTTGAATCACACCTTTTAAAAACTCCATATGGGACCTGGATCTGAAAATTTTTTGGTGTATTAGTAAAAGTTTTTCCTGTCTGTGAAATCATGTGTTGAAGCATTTTCATGAATCAAGTCACTTGAATCACTTTGTCCTTAACTTCTCTCCCAGCTACTTCCCTCTGAGACGATTTAAAACAAAGAAACAGAAATTTTGATTCAACTTTGTTTGTTTGTTTTTTCCTTCACATTCTCTGGCGCTAGCCCACATACCATATTTTTTTCCTTCAAGATGCTTGACTGGTACATTCAACTCAATAAATCAGTGTTGCATTCAAGAAAAATCAGAAACATTATGATGTTAACCCCCTGTGAATGGCTTAAGGGAGAGAGACTTGCAGACATACAAAGAAATGGATGTTCTTTAAGTGTTTGGAAACTCCTAAATTATTACAGGACAAATAGTCTTTCAAATCTCATGACCATGTTCAAGTATTAGCCAAAATTATAGCCATTAATGTGATGACAAAACTATTTTTCAGTGAGTAAAGGCAACTTAAAGCAGAGCATAACAACATCACAGCCTTCTTAAATCACAACAGAGCTACTTTTATGATCCTGACCTACCTGAACAGGGAGTCTCTAATGGTTACTCAGTTAAACAGTTGCATAGTTTTCATCTGGATAAACCTACAAGTGCCACTCTAGGCTAGAATATCTTGGAAAATACCAGAAAAAGAAAAAAGAAAAAAAAAAGGATTAAAGAAAGAAAACCCCCAAAGAAAAACAAAATTATCCTTGTTTTATAAAATAGTCCCATGAGATGACTCCCAGTTAAATTGTTTTGTATTATTGCCCTCACTAACCCAGTGATGTTGTATTTGCAGACATAAATACCATAAACTATGTATTTCAATTCTCTGAAGCTTTTCAGGCTCACAAGAATACAATACAAAGTCTTGGGACTGAAATCTCAAAACTCTTGAGAGTCCTATACTCCAAGTCCACATTTAATGTCTGGGACGCCCCAAGCGAGCAGACTCTGCTGCTCCAGAGATCTGTGGAATCTCTTTTTGTCTAAGGACATTTTGAAGCTCCCTGTTCATTTACTTAAATTCTTGGGGCAGTTTCCACCTCCTGATCCAGTTATATCCCTCCTTTTCAAATCAGGACCATTGGGAGGAACCAGAGCACTTGGTGTGTGTCAGCTGATGTTGCTGTTACCTTGCTGTGATTTTATTGCTATGTATTACACCACTAACATTGTGTTCAGCAGCATTAGAGGGCAATGTATAACATATTCAACACACTGCAGGCTGGAAGTGGAATCACTTCTGTGCTCAGTACTACAAAACCACTGAAATGTTTTTAATAGTTCTCTTTTTAATAGGCTCATTTTTAACGAAAAAAAAATACACACTGGATTATAAATTCATGCTTTGCTTGTGAGAAGAGGACATTCTGTGATCCTTGACTGGAGGGCTTCATGGGGGAGCAACGCATGCCAAATTAACTAAAGAAAAGCCCAAATTCCCATCAATTCAAACAGGAAATGAGAGAGGAAGAGAGTTTTGTTTTCCTGCACATCTTTTTAAGATCAATTCTTTTAACTCCAAATTTAGAACTGCTTGGAACTAAGCCTAGTTGAAACAATTAAATGATTTACTATTGTTTAAAAATAAATATGACTCCAGAGTATACTTTAAAAGTACTTCTGCGGTTATTTTATTCCTCTTTTAATTTTTCTTTTATTTAGAGGGAGAACAATTCTTTCTCTATACTTCTGTCACCAAAAGGACAAAGAACAACTCAGGCTCTGTTAATTAATAGTGGAAAAATGTTTCTTGACTTTGAAACTGTTTATTATGATATTTCAAAAGAAGGGGATTAAAAATATATGGTGTTACTAATGTATGTACATAAACTGATGCTTAAGTAAATGAGGAGTATATCACAAGAAAGGCATGACTTGGAATGGCAGTTTCTCTGTTTTCAATTACACATATTCCAGGCCAATTCCCATGGCACACTTGTCAGGGGAGGAGAAAAGAAGATATACTCTGTGCATTAGCAAAAGCCAAAAACCTAAAGGGAATTCTTTTGTTGACATGAGGCCTCCTGCATGAGCAATATGGAAATTATATATTTGGGGTGCTTGAATAAAACCAGGTGGGAGCAGGGAAGTGTGAGTCTTTAGACCTATGGCACAGCTCTGTCACCCAGCCCCAAGAGCAGACATGAGGCAACTCCAGCCTTTGTCCTGAACGCCTTCCCTGACCCAGGAAACATCTTTTCCAAGAGGTCTTGCTGTGCTTCGTTCCCATCTGCCTGTGATAAATGTTGGCTGGCAAGCCAAATGGAATCATGCTTGGGCTCGTGGTTCCTTCACGGGCTTTTCTGTGGAGACACATCCCCTTTCCACACTCCAGACAGCTGTGTAGGATCAGCATTTATTAATCAGACAGACTATATCTGTCTGATGGAAATGCAAGCACAATGCCACAAGATGTGATTATTTGTCAGCCTGTCATACCACAATAGAAAGAACTGGCTGCAAATTAATTTCTTGTGAAACTTCTCTATCTGATAGAGGTGTGTTCCGTGCAGCAACCAGCATTCTTTGCATTCAGTGCACACCCAGCAGCTTGGGAGCACACCAGTTTGTCCCTCAGCTTGCAAAGAACTGAGCCCTGCATTAACTTCAACCTGCCTCTGCAATCCACAAAGGCCACTCTAGCTTTCAGACTTGAGAGAATAGAGGTTGAATGGCAGGGCCATTTAGAACACCTCTGAAGTGAAAGTATTTATTAATGACTGGAAACTGTGGTTCTACACATGGAAGTCACTATAGCAACAATTTTTTACCATGAACTTGTTGACCAACAAAATCAGTTTTCTTCCAAATGAAAATTCAAAGCTGTCTATAGACAGCAAATCCAGCACCACCTTTAATCAGGACTTGCATGTCATGAGCAATGAGTGCTGCAGCTGACACCAACACATGGTCCTTTTCACAACTTTAGACCTCTCTTAAGTCCAGAGAGGTTAAATAGTCCTTCTGTAGCATTTAAAAAGACAAGGAGCTTTGTAATTTCAACTCCACTGAAGCTTAAGTTTTGAGAACAATGAATTATATTACTAATAAATAATAACTTGTTATTAGTGGCTGTTTAGAAAACTTTAAAATGGAAAAAAATTAATCTAAAAGGAAATGTTTTACTTTTCAGTCAAATAAAACACAAAAAAAGGAGCAGTGTATATTTTATTTTCTCAGCTTTTGAGGACAGTTCTAAGAATGTCATTTCAGATGAATACAAAATACTGTTTCATTGTTTTGTTTTGGCTCTAGATGTCTCTGCCTGAGCAGGGCTGTTGGGCCAGCTGACCTCTGGAGATCCTTTTCAACCTCAACCATCCTGTGCTTCTGTGAGATGGTCAAGTGAAAGTCAAAACTTTTTCAAAGTATTTCCTTCCCCTGCTTCAAATTAATCCACCTAATTTGATCCTTGAAGACCTGAGCTCCTCTGGTGTAACATAAGGTACTTTCATGAGATTTTGACCCAAAACTTTCAAACCCAAATATGTAACACTTCCTCTCCCATTCTCCCATTGCTGTTCTTCAGTTTCAAGTACTCTCTCCACCCCTAAAAACTGCATCTGCGTTAAATCAACTACTTCATGGGTGGTGGAGTTTTTTTAGTTGGTTTTGGTTTTATTCTCATAGAAGGGGATACATATCAAAGGAACTAAGCACTGAAGATTTTTATTTCACGTAGTCCTTTTTCCAATTTGAAAATATTTAACCCCCAAGCAAAGAAAGCAGACTGCCTAAATGGTCTATGGTGATACCAGGCAATAAATGCAATGCAGATATATTTCTTCCCCCTTCTTGCCACAGATAAACATTTGTTCTGCAGTGTTACCTTTCTATTAGAGCAATTTGTAGAAGGTAAGGTTTCCCCATTGCCTAGATATTCTCCTTTTCCAGACACTTACAAGCAACCCTACTAACTTCCCACTATTCAAAACATGCAAACTGAGATAAATTGGGTAAATGGAACTATTGACATTAATAGGAGAAATTTTATTTGTTCCTTAAGCTTTGTATCCTTAAGGCGTTGTTTGAAAGAATTTTCATTTTATCATGTTACTGGAAAGCCTTTTAAATACTCTACTGTGATAGAATGTGTTCTCTCTTTTGTTTGTCTCCTTCTCATTCATTGTCTTTCATGATAATTCATTGTTTCAATCTGTAATGTATTGCTGCTATCGCTCATAACACCTTGAGAAAAAACAGAATCAGGGATTTTTTCAATAGAATAAACAGAAGTGAACTGCACTGAATATCCCCCTCAGGGCAACAGGGAAACAAGCTTGAACATGCAGCAATCACTTGCAAAACATTACAGGAAAATACAGCTATTGATGCCTTTAAAGGGAACTAGCTAAGAAAAGAAAATGCAAGAACTTTATTGGCAATATATGAAACTATACTGTAACTCAAAGCTGTGTTTCAAGGTGGCTTTTGTTTTAGCTTCCAATATATCATGTGCTATATGGCCCTATGCAGAGAAAAGAAACCAAAACCCAACAAAACCCTCACACTTTTGGACAACATATGTTCAAAATGTCATTGACTGTTTCTATATTCTTCTCTCAGATTTCCTTCTTTAAGTTGCTTGAAGTTATGCCAATCTCGGATCAACTAAAGGGATTTAGAAAGAGAAAACTTATGGAATGAATTATTTCAAGTAGAATGACATCTCTACTCAATGTACAGAATACACTAGAAGCTTAAAGACAATACAAGGTAAAGACCCCCATTTGCATTTTTATTGTATGAATTACTATGCTGTTTGACAGTTTAAAAATAGAAAATCTAGCACATAGACCACAATGAATTAAGTAACTTCCAGTACTGCTCACGATTTTGGTACTGGCATGATAAGAAAGTCAGCTTAGTTTAAATTTTAATTAAAAAATTGACAAAAATAATCACGGTTTGATCATTCAATCTTCTTATTTTATACTTGGAAATATAAAAAATCTTCACCAAATCTTGTCTGTCACCATAAGCCCAGTGGAAGTTTGTTTCCTAGACTGATAAGTTATCTTAATGAAGGCTATTTCACTCCATGAATCCCATTCTTTGGTAAACGCGACCTACAAAAATGTTTTTACTCTGCAGCAAAAACTCAGAAGTTGAGAACTGTCTTTTATTGGAAACTTTCATGTGTCACATAAATAGAACAAAATTGGTAAAAGGCCCCATCTTTTAAAGCTGCAAAGCCTCCTTTGCTTAAGAAATGTGACACACATGTCAAAATTCAAATAATTGAACATTTAATGAAGATACTGTAACAAAAAAAAAAAAAAAAAGGAAAAAAAGACAGGGTTAATACTATTAACTCATCTGCTCCCTTTCCATCGAGGTGAACCTTGGTCTTGGGGGTAATAAGCGAGATTTTTTACTTCTATCAAAGAGTTACACTTCAAAGTGATACAAAAGGCCTGTAGAGTGACAACAACCAACAATCTGTTCTCAGGAGGTGAGTCCCAAGATGAAAGTATCCCAGTAAAATCCGATACAGAACAGAGGAGAAACTGCTCAGCATCACCACAAGCCAGACTGCAGTTTTGAGAAATGCCCTGTACACATCCCAGCTTCAATCTTGAATACTGGCTGCTGCCATAGCTAAACTTTTTCTAGTACATAATTATGGACAGGGTGGAAGAGAGGAATTGAAGAAAACTTTCTCTTTTATTCCTCATTCAATAGCTCCCAGTGTTAATCCCCAGCCGAAGAATTGAAATCAGCCCACTTTCATGATACTTGTTTACTCAGATAGTATCATCCTATTTCCAACCTTAAAATATTTTGCATCCAAAGCTTTGATATGATTAAACATCTTATTCTTAAACTAAATGCAACTTAAAATGAAGTCTTCTTATTTAGTTGCCAGTTCAGTATATTCATTAAAATTTTAAACAAATTACCATAATAATTTCAAATCTGCCATATTTTCAGGTAAATAATCACCAGACACATAGGAAAAAAATATAACAGAAAATTATTGGCAGAATCTAGTCTCTAAAAACAGATTTCAAATGTTTTCAAAATCCAAAACCAAGGGTCAGCAAAAAAACCTGACTCAAGGGTAATGGTCGCTCATGTTCTGATAGACTGCCTAGAAAATCTATTTAAAAATAATTATTAATTATTATAAATCTCCCTTTCCTCAACAGTCAGATGGTGATATTAAAGAATGGATTCAGTCCCTAACAACGTTTCCTTAAGTGATTCATCACTACACTTTCCTTTTTGCATCAAGATTCTGCTGGGGATTACATGAGTCAGGGGAGCTTTATGTAAATATTTGAAAGTAGATTAGAAATGCACTGTTAGAATTTTATTTCACAGAACATTGCAATAGTCTTGCTCCCTGGTGGCAAGTACCTGCAGAGAATAGAAAGACTTCAGTCACACTCAGCTTTTGAAAACTCCTTTTCAGATAAACTAGGTGGAAGTAGTGCTTTTGATCCAAAGTTCAGGTCCCAGCAGGGAAACATTTCTGACAGATCAGCTGGGTTAGCAGGCTCACTTACAGCTTCTACATGGATGATGACAGAGAGGCAGGAGGAGCAAGTGCATAGCACAGGACTGCAGAGCTGCTTTAAGTCACAGGCCAGTAAGAAAAATAAAAAAACCCCTAACTCTGAATACATTAAAAGCATGAATTTATTAATCTGAAGAGGTTGCTGCTCCTAGATAATGCATTTATGTTAAGATTGCTGTTCCTTGATAATGCATTTACATATCAATGCAAAGCTCAGCTTTATTGGAAGCTTTTTTTTTTTTTTTTTTTTTTTGCAAATCCTGCTAGCAGAATGGGTAGAAGCTTGACCAAAAAACTAAGAACAGGATGTTAAGCCATCTAGTTACCATGCATTAAAGGAAAATGGTTATCAGTACAAAAGGAAGACATGCCACTTTACCATAATAACACAGCCTAGCAGCACTGCTTCACTTAAATGGTACTTCACAAGCATCTTGATTAGAAGAGGATCCTAAATTCAACTGTAATTTCTTTGTAACTGAGAATATAAAAGCAGGCCAAAAAGCTAAAAGATATACACACAATTTGAAACACTCCATATTTTTGGCATTTGTTCACCAAACTTCAGAAGCACATAACAATACAGAATCTTTCACTTTTGTATTCCAAATCAAAAACTGAGCTCTCTAATGCTTAACTTCTGAGGAGTTGCCATTGTAAAGCTCAGTTTTTCTATACCTCAGTCTTAATATTTGGTAAGTTGCTCAGTTATACTCTCACAAAGCTGCTCAAAGACGAGACTTGGTCCTTCAAGGTGAAAAGACTTAAGTTTAGTTTCTGCAGGCTCGAGCAAGCTGCTGTTTTCTTCATGTGGATTGCAACAATATTGGCCCTGAAAGCACAACCACCCCCTCTGCACAACTTACACTCAGGGAGAAAATTAACAGCATGATGATTGTAAAGCACTGTCCTCCAGCCAAGACATTTTAATATCAAGGAGTCTCTAAACTAGACTGATTACTGACTAAAGTTGAAATAAACTCTGACTCCCAAAACTACATTTTTGGATACAATATTGAGAAAAACAGGAACTTTAGCTTAAAAGCCAGCATAAATCTAAACAGGCACCATTTCTTCAACAACAGTTAGTGATAGAGAAGTGCATTTGCAAGTATGTACTGGTCAGGCATATCACATTATTTCTTGGACTAAAGTCCAATTCAAGCTTATTTGTTTTCCCAAAATATTTTTCTCCCACTCTTTTGTCTGCTTTATTACAATAGTCCAGAATAGAGACAATATGCAAACAACCAAAAACTCAACAAACAAACTAAAAAAAAAGAATCTGAAGTTGGTTAGTTGTTTAATCTTACACAGACTACACTTTTTGAGGTATCTATCTGTACTCTGATTATTTAAAAACCAGTACAGTAGGGACACCATCTGCATGGCACCTTAGAGTTCTGTATACTAGAAGTAAGACAGGCCTGCATTTTTGGCGATTAAGGTTGCATATCAGTTTTGGGATGTGCCTCAGAGACTTCAGTGGCCTGAACTACACATGCAGGTAGAGATGTTAGACTCTCAACTGCCCGAGCAACTCATTGGCATTGAAACAAATGCAGTGAATCAGATAAACCTACCTTAAGTCAAAGTTGGTATAATAGCCCCACTGACTGCTGCACTTTACATAGAGTAAGTCTGAAATATGATTGTACAAAATTGCAAAGTTATTTGGATACATAGAAAGAAAATAGTACAATTCACCTTGCTAAAATTTTACAGTATTTCTGCTTTCAAGGATATACACAAAGCTTGACATACATTCATATGTGAAGATTTTTTGAAGGGTAGATGGAAAGGGGGCATGGAAGACAGCATGGAGTCATTTTCTACTGAGAGCAGCAGAAGAGCCTCTTACTTTCCCTGTGAAAAGCTGCCTGAATTCTGAAGCTGAGATTGAAGCAGCTAGCAGGGGTTTGCATACAGAAGGGCTCGATTTGTGAATTATAGAAGGATTCACAAAAAACTGGGCAGGATCCAGATATAACAGTGCCAGTTGCTTTCTACCATTCCTTACAGTATCATACCTTTACTGGTTAACAGTGGGTCACAGAACAGTGGTCTATTGTCAAATGCTGTTTTAAGTGTGTTTTGCCCTAAAAAGGCCTAATGAAGCATGAAGTGAGAGATTTGGGGGTAGTGAGCGTGGTCCAACAAAACCTACCTGCCCTGAATGAGTGAAAAAGCATATTTTAAATAGTTTCTATTGGAAAAGATAAGGAGTTACATGTGAATTCAAAAAAAGATACAGCACACAGGAGAAATAAACAAAAACTCCACCACATGGCTAGGGTATGAACAAGATGCCAAACAAAATCCTTTCTTGTTACCATTCAAAAATTTCCAGTGTTTTAACTGAAAAGTTCTTTTAATTCATATCAAAGACATGACTAAAAGCTTGCCAGGGCTCACTGCAGTGTTCCTTCACTTTCCATTAGCAGCCTCTTGAAGCTGACATAGTGACATAGTCGTTTACAAGAGAAACAAGAGAAAAACATCAATGCACAAAATTTAGAATGAAGCCAGGCAGAAAAAAAGAAATATTCTGTCTTAAGAAAGTGAACCCTTAACTAGTCCAAACTGTATCCAGTAGGTTCTATGACTATGTAATTATCACCAGATTATGACATCTAGGGGATAAGAAATAAAATGCATTTGACTCAAGAAAAGGAATTTAACACAAACGAATTTTGTTTTAAAATGAACTTTTCAAGTTTTGATGGAAGATTAAATAATGGGTGTTAGGTGTGCCTGACATGGTAAGAATATTTTTCAATGCTTAAAGAAAGCATTTGTACTGAGTGTTCTGGACAATGTTCAGGTCATTAAGTTGTGAAAATGCCAAAGCAATTAGGGTCATATAATCAAAGTTTAATGAGAAGTCCAAGTTAACACTTTTGATTATTGATACACTACCTGAAATGGTTTTGAAAATGTACTTTCTGGTGCTTCTTTGACACCATCTAAAATGTGTTCCAACACTTGTGTCTTGATCTGAGGAGGCTTAAAATATGAAAAGAAGAAACAGTTGTTTTCCTACTCCTCTCATCTCCCCTTCACCGTTTTCTTGGATGAAGAACCCTAATCTCCTCCCAGCATAAATGGAAGCAAACTAGGTTTAAACATTTGAAAAGATATAAAGGTTTATTAAATGAATCCAGATTTGACAGATATTACATTAAATTAAACAGCAATAAAGTTTTACTAGGGTTTATGTACAGATCACAGTGATTTTTTTTCATTGTGCAATGAGGGCTGACTTTGTAGTTTGAACAGTACTTACATGTGAGCTACAACAAGCAACCAGCAACACACAACATTAGCCCAAGTGAACCTCGCAAGTCGAGCAGTCCAAACTGATTACGCAGCACACAAACGCCTGCTACTACTATCACTACTTACTACACAATAGAGTATTTATAAAGCAGTCAAGGTTTGCCATAGAAAAGTGCAAAACATGGGAAGTCTGTACACAGTACAGTACAAAAAGGAATCATGCTACAGTCATTGAAAGCTGAAAAATAATTCTATAGCATAGGAAGCACTGCATCACAACTCTTCTGAATGGCAAGCAGATGGGCTGAGGAACAGCCATATCTTCATTGCTTTCAAAACTGTAAAATCCCTGTTTATCCATTTAAACATAGTTTAGTACCTATATTTGATCGATAACAATGACTGTCTACAGTGGAAGATCACATTAGTTAAAGCTCAGTAGCACACATATTCATTGATCAAGCTCATTTACAGAAAAATCTACAGCATGTTCTTCATTGAAATCATGAAGTATTTATATCATTTGGTTACAAGGCATTGAGTTTACAATTCATGTTTATCACTTAAAACCTCAGATTGGGCAATTCAAAATATATATATATAAAACTCAAAAATAAAGGTTGTTTTTTTAATGTTTAACATTCTTGCTTCACTGATGTAGAATACCAAAGGCCTATGGGCTCTCTTGCAAGACAACAGTCTATATGTAAAAGTACACATTAACAGAAGGAATCAAAATAAAATGAACTTCAGAGAACATCCTACTTTAACAGAAATGAACAAAAATATTCTAGTCTTCTTAAAAAAAAATCCATAAATCCAGAATTCTTAGTGCAGTGTTCACCTGCATGAGCACTCAGAACTACATCAGTGGGCCATGAAGTCCCAGTAAAGACTTAAAGCAGACTCACTTGTGCAAATAAATAAAACCAGGTACTAACACCTCATTAAGTTCAGGACTATAGAGAAAATAACTGATCACTTAAAATAATGTCTCAAAAATGTTTTGGTTTTATTTTTTAGTTCAGTATTTTTATTAAAAAAGAATCGAAAGCGGTTTTGTACTAGAAAGCATGTTGACGAGGTCAGTAGTTTGGTGTGTGTACACATGGCTCGGAAACAATGTAAAATCAATGGATTATCATTATTAGTAACATTGCATTCACTTCCTTAGTCTCCATCACAATGAGTGTCAGTGCATCCACTGCCAGCAATGGATAAGATTCATAAAAAGAAAATCCACTATCTCTTGTTCAAGCATTCAAAACTTCTAACTGCCACTGTGGCAAATTGCTCAAATTCAACTTTTTTTTTTTTTTCCAGATCCGAAGATTTAAACACAGAGCAGCTTTGAAATTTGAAGAAAAATCCTATATTTAGCACACTTTCTTGTTTCAGTATGTAAATTTTCAAATAAGAAATTTATGTTGTGGTATTCAGAGTCCATAAAATAGCATAAGCTTGCACATTAAGAAAACTCCTAAGCTGTTTTTCTCCCCATTACACAAAGTAAGCTGTGTTTTATGTGTCTCAGTGTTTCCAATTGATTTAGAATAACTAATTCCACAGATATAAATATAGTGGGCTAGATTCATTTTTCCAAGAGATTAAGGTACTTACACTACTTTGTAACTGTAATTTCCTATGGATTGTTCTGTTTGCGTATCATCAAGACAGCTTTGTGATATTACAGAATTATCATTTTGACATACCCTGATTTTTGTTACACATTGTGCATTTTTGCAAAGAGTTATACAATCTATTTAAGTAAGACTTGCTTTATGAAGAAATAATCTATCCTAGAAGTTACAGGTTCTCAATAGCACTTCTGTATTGTTTAAACAAACAAAAAAACCGCTATCACTTTTCCATGAGGAGACTCCAGTAACTAATCTGCCATAAAATGAAATATATGGTAATTTCAGTAGCAATTACTAGAATGCCTACTTTGTAGGCATTCAGGATTTAGTTTAGAAAAACAAATCTTCGACCTACACTTCTTATCGCTTTCAGATCAAAAATGTGGAGAGTAGTTTTTGGGAAAAAACTGTCTGTATGATCTAATTGAACAATATTATGTAGAGCCATAAGTCATAGAAGTAGAACTCCGGAGAGCAGATGTGCTCTGAGAAAAAAACAAATTTGGTCTAAATATGATAATTTCACTAGAAGTTATCCAAACCCACAACCTCCTAAAGAATGTAATTGCTTTTTGTAATTGAAGCACTTCAAAAATCAACTCCCTTATATTAACAAAAGTATCACAACATGTAATATGAAAAAAAGCCCCTAGAAAAAGTTTCTGCCTAATATTCAATCTACCTTCATGTTTCTGTGCATTCATATATATAGATACATATTGTGCACATACTGATATTTAGTGCTACTTAAAATGAAGCGATATTGCAAATACTTCCAAAACACAGTGTGCTCAAGCTGCTAGAAAGATGTTAGCATAGGAGGAAAAAGAGACTGTGCATCTAAGGTTTGAACTCTGTACATATGAAATTGCTGGCAGCAGGGACTAGGACATTTTCAAAAAAGGAGGAGCAGAAAAATAAGGCTGTACTATATATTCAGTCTTCCCTCTGATATTCTGAAGCGTTCGGCATTCAACAACAATTTCACTAATGAAAAAGGTCTGTTATGGCTCATGCTCTACATTTGGAGAAGACAAACTTGCAAGGGAACAACTCCTGTCAGAGCCAGTTAAAGCTCTTTTATCAGGATGGACTGACTTGTATGTTTACAGCGAGTTTTCATGTGAGGAATCTCATTTCAGACAGTGTATAATCAGTCAAAATTCTGGTTTTCAAAGACATAATTGTAACAGAACTTTATAAATCAGGCATTAAGATGCATCTTAAACAACAATAAAACATGCCATTGTCTTTCTACTTTCAAGTACTATGGTTGTAAGTGTGAGGCATTGGAAATTTTAGGTACAAATCTTTTTAAAACTTAATTATTTTTGTTTTTTACAAAGAATTATAAAATGTATATAAGATGATGAAAAACTCATTTATCCTTTTTTAAGACTTTTATTCCTAAAGAACTTCTTGAAAAACATTATTTGAAAAATAAAAATCATAGACTCTGCAAAGTACAAAAATTTACATCTTTGCACAATTCCTGTGCTTTAGTTGTACTGTGTTCATTATATACATATATACTAATTTGTGCTTTTAATTACACAAGTTTAGTATAAACTTATAAAATTAAGTCTATGAGTTAACTATGCAAAAAGGATCTGGGAATAGCAGGAAACTTAATTCAACCATAAGTTAAAAAAAATAATCCTAAAAATATAATTTTAGTTAGTCTACTTCAGAGCAGACTATCATTATTATTACAATTTCCTAAACTAAAGTCAAATGTTTACAGCAAAAAATTATTCCTGCCTCCGTATTTTTTGACATTATATACTAATACACATATCTGAATGCAGTATCATTCTTAGCCACAAAGAAAATTTTCCTTTATATCTGAACTCCATCGTTCTTCAGACTTGCTCTCAGTACTTCAATTTCCTTCCAGTTTCTAAAACAAACAAAAACAAGAACAAAAAACTCAAGGTAGACTATTTGAACTCAGGAACATGCATCAATCTACCACATTTGTAAGAGAGAATATCCAGGGTACAGAATTAAGCTGACAATCTTATTCCTCTAGAGTCTGAGTTCTTAGTAGTAAAACCTTACAGTTAAGAACTATTACATTTCCTTATCTGTCAAATCAATCTAGGTATTTCTTTTTAACACTATTTTAAAAAAATTAAGGACAGAAGGACTTAAATATCTGTATGCAGATAAACCTTCATCACTGTAGAAAACCAAGTCCTGTGAGGAAAGCGATTTTTGTCACTTCAACCCATGATGAATCAGAAAATGTAATTTCTGCATGTGGTTCTCACAGATCTGCAATGTTTTCAAGTGCACACCTTCAAGGGCATTTGGACGTACCTTGTCCAGTGCAGATGTTAAACTCAGAAGTTCTTGAAAATTTCTAGATCTTTAGGAGGTACTGGAGGTGTCTTGTTCCAGTCATCCTCAGGATAAGCTTCAAAGTTGGAAGTATCTCCATCATTAGATACTTTGGGCACTATGGGAGGCTAGTCAAAAGAAGCACAACAAAAATGTTAGTAGTCTCCTCAACGAGCTCCTCTCCATCATACTATTCGGTAAAAGATCTATTAAACAAATGGAGTACTGATTTACAGTTCACCTTTTCCCTAATAACAAATGGCATGAGAGAAAGGAGCTTGCAGCATCACATACACATTCTCACACTTTGTCAACTTTTTACATTTAAATAACGTGGTTAAAAGACTCTTAGATAATTAATACACTTAATACAGATACCTATACAGCACTAGCTTCTTTTCAACTAAGGATCTCCAGAGCAGCATGGGAAATTGCTATCATAATGAAGGAAAAAAGCCTCCTCTTCACTGCTTTCAAATAGATTGATGGCTTTCAAAGAGGTTGAAATTACTAACTCCGTCTACCAACTGTGGCTTTTCCTAACCTAGTAAAAAATTGAAGCAAGTAAAGAAATTGCTTCACCATAACTCATTTCACAAGGACAGCTATAAAAGCAGCTTAATTCAAATGGTTTGTTTTTATGAAACTTGAGGGTGCCAAGCGAAGTTATCAGTTTTCTATTTGTTTTCACAGAGGATCCCTTCAATTTCTAGTATTTGTCATCAGCTTCACAGTACCTGTAGTTTTAACTTGTCTTAAATCTAACACTGAGAATACTACACACTTTGGCCATAGACTATAAGATAAAGATCCTTTCAGGAACATTTCATTAATTGCAGGTCCTAATGAAGGGCAAATACCTTTTACTCTCTCAAGGGACATTCATCTCTCTATCCTCTTCTCAGCAACTGAGAGATTAAGTATCATGCTGAGTCCAACAGAACACTTTAAAATGAGAAAACCTTACAGATGATCACTACACTGGCTCAAAGTTATACCACAGAGCTATAAAGTATGGCAAAATGCTATTCTGCATGTCCTCAAAAAGATAAAAGTCGGGCTTCCACTAGCTCATGAGATCTTATCTGATCCTTTGGGCTTCTCAAAATGTCATCATCAGTAGGTTTTCAATGGGAAAGATGGGGTCCCTGTAAGATAGTACTTCTAACCTTCAGCCAAAAGCAGAGTCCTTATTCTGTGCCTGGCAGTCACAGTAATACTGCTCAGATGCTGAGGAAAATGTGCAGAATCTACTCTGCCCTGAGAACTGTCTGCTCCACTGTGGGCAGTGCCTGGTACCCCTCCTCCCTGTAAGCATTTTGGCAGAAAAAACATTTGTGTGAAGTGACCCACAGAAAGAAAGAAAAAACAAAAGAAAAGAGAGAAAGGATGACTAATGAAATTATTTTCTCTCTTTCAGCCACTGCTATTGTTTATATGATATTGAGGACCTTATTAGGACCATGAATAAATGCATCATTTATACAATAGACAAATTCACGTTTTTTACAGGGAAAATGGAGCATTGTGTGCATCATTTCATAGTTTCAATCTCTTCATCAGTATGAAATTATGAAAACAAATACTGAAGAACATAGCTGCCTCTAGAAATAACCAAATAAAATTCTGATCCACTTCACATCCCTACTCTTAAGTTTAATTAAGCACTACCTCATCTTCTAAGAGCCTAATGTAACCATTAACCAGCTTAATCACAAAGATTAAGAAACAAGTTTTGTATTCATAATAATCTGAATGCGATTGTGACTCTTTTTCAATTAATTTTTTAAATGAAAATGCCACACAAAGGATGTTTAGACCTGAGACGCTTGATGATAAATCTAACAATAATTTTTAATTCTAGTTGTTTTTTATTGCTTTGGTTGCCATAAACTTCAGTTTATATACTTATAAAGCAGGTTATCATCCAGGTTGTGTTCTTTGCATGTTTCAGTAAATAGAATTTATATGAAAAAATGAAAATGTGACTTCATTACAATACACAGACATAAAACATCAACCGGATGCAGTAATGATTAAAAATAAAACAAACCCAAATATTTAAAACACTATAAACCTATTTTTCTTAAAGAGGAAAGTCACCTACAGCTTTGTATTAGATATTGTTTACATGAAAACATCAAGAACACTTTAATAGTCTCTATTTTTTTTTCCCCAAGAACTCAAAGTATCTACCTGGAATTTAAGTGCAAGAAACTAATGCAAAGAATACTGTTGTAAGGAATTGTACAAGTTAGAAAACTCTAAAGAAGGAAAGAAAGAAGGCAGTTTTATTTCCAAAGGATTTTAAAAAGCATTTTGTGGTGTTGATAGCTTTGGGAAACATGTGCCACCATACAATACTAGAATTCAGTGCTATTAAAAAGTATGTTGGAATTACATTCATTAATCCTTCTCTTCCACCTTCCCTATTCCTCCTACTTCCATGTGCTTTACATTTTATTAAAACATTTAGGTAAATTGAACTTGGCACAAAAATATAAAGCCCAGAGTAAAATACTTCCATATATGTAAGGACAAGGAAAAAAAGAAAAAAGAAAAAATTCAAACCAACAAATTATCAATCCCCTCCACCTCCCCAAATAAAAACCCACTTAGAACAAGTAATCACTTACAAAATCCTAAACCTGAAAACTAAATTTTGTATTAACTAATCAACTTCACTAAACTAAAGCAGGGATTTTTTTTGACAGTTTGTATATAGACAAAAATGCAAATAGACATTCATACAATTAACTCTGCATGGCAAAAAGGCCAGTATGCATTTAATTACTAAGTGTGCATATAGACGTGGTTATACACACACAAACACACAGATGCAACAGCCAACAAACCTTCAACAGATCAGCTTAAATGAACAATGATTTCTCCTTGTGATGTCCTATACAGTATTTGCAGAATGTACCTTTAGTCTCCTTTGAGGTACAGCATCCCACTCTATAGACCTGAACCATCGATGTCTCTTCACATCATCTGCTCCATTCTTTAAGGAAAGAAATCAAAGTAACTATTTTTTTAAGGTACATGTATGCCAAAACATGTATTTCATTACAAGGACTGTGATATAAAAGAAGTCTATCCCTTTTTCTTCATTTCAAGTGATAACCATTAAAAGATTTTAAAGGGTAGATTCGTAGCGTTAATTCCCTAGCAGGTCCTGAGTTCCAGCAATAAAACCCAATTACTTTTAATTTGGGGTTTGTTCAGGCTTTTTCTAGCATTCTTCTGACACAGTGGAGATCAACAACAGGCTTTAAAATAACCACAAAACCACTCAGTACAGTCCTATTTACTTTTGTTTTCTCCAACATTTTAGAGGATGCCTTTTATTCAGATATACTTTCTGATTCTTGCACTTTAAAAGAAAATAACTGGGGGTTGATGGTGTTTTAAATAAAAATAATGCCCAGGAAGGACATAGTTTTTTCAAATATTATAGATATTTAATGCTGATAGCAAGAAGTTCTCAGTACTGTTATGAAAGTAAATATATTAAAACATTTGTTTTCATTTTAGATATACAGTTAAAAGCGTGTTTGCCTTGTAATGATTATTCTCTGTGGGGTGCCTGTTTTATTTATGTACATAAGAAACAAAAATGTCTCTTTTTTTTCATTATTAAGCTTGTTTCAACCACAGACCTGTTCTCAAGGTATTAAGCACTAAGGAAAAACAGCTGGTTCTCTGCTTCAGGCTTAATCACAGCACAGCACTCAAGATTATACCATGTACAGCTCCACAAAATGAAGCATTATCACACATTTGGATTTCTTCAGATTTATGTGGAGTGGGACTATCCATGCTCATATCCAATGAGGCATCAAGGAGAACCATATCATCTAGCTCCCTCAAAAGCAGATCTAACTGAATGCTTCACCAGGGAATGTTCAGTGGGATTTACATCTTTTTAAACCAATTTATGATCGTAGAAGACTCAGACAGAACTGCGAGTGCTCCCACCCCAAAATCTGCTTTTAATTAGAGCCGTTTTTGATATTATATTCAACTGTATGGAAAACTCCAAAACAAACCTAAGCAACCACAGACTGAAAAAAAAACCTCCCAAAACAACACAAAACTCAGTCAAACACATTTACCAAAGCCCATGTTTAAATAAGATTTGCTTTTGTTCTTGTTTTCCTTCAAAACTGTCCAAAGATATAAAAGTTTTCACTGGTAAATGAGTTTAAAAATTTTCAACTTAAGAAATCCTCCTGAAAAACACTACAAAGGATTCTGAAGGATAAGAAGAACATTATTTCCCGTATTTTCTTACCAGTCTAAATTTGTGCCATAAAAAGCTCCAAAAGAAAACACTGGACAGCTCGTTAAAGTATTTATACTTATATCAATATGTTACGAAAACCCTGGATGATTGTGCACCTTTTACCTTTTTCACCTATGTTTACTATTCAATGTGATTTGGGCCAAAAAGCAAACCTCCAACATCACTTGCCTAGAGAAATAAAAATTTTAGATGTCTCTGAAGAAATGAAATATTATACAATCTAATTTCAGTATCTATTTTCTTCATAAATCTGTTCAGATTAGGGTAAATAATTCTTCCTGGTGGAAGAGTATTTGACTGCGCTTAATCAGCCCCACCAAGACAATGACCAGGTATTGGTACAGCAATCCTTATACTCCTAAATTATTAAAATTAAAAAGAAATTTTAGACTTCAGATTTGATTAGTGGTCCTTCTGGGATTAACACCCCCACAAAAAAAGAACCAAATGAGGGGGCATCCTGTACTACAGGACTTAATATCACGTTTCTGCTCTAATCTAGGTTTTCACATTAATGAAGGGGTGGTGATGGGGGTGGTGGTGAGGAGAGAGGGAAATCATCATAAAGAATAGCATTAATCCAAATAGGAGAATGGTTTTGAGAAAACCAGAAATATACAGGTTAAACTTTGCATTTAGGATTGCATAACTTAAGTAATGTATATAAAACTGCATCTGTTTCATGCTCATAAAAAACAAAAACTCTATGAAGAGCTGGTCTGTATCTTTTCAACAGAATTCTTTCAACCTTGTGCTGTATTACAGTAAAGATTTTATACTCACCTTCATATTTCCTAGTCGTCTTGTTCTGTCAACCACAAGTAGCTTCTTAATAAGGTCTCTGAAGTAAAGAAAACATGTACTCTGTTAAACAGAAGTAATTTATATTTGACTGTCAAGTATTCCAGAATACAGACATGCTTCCCTTTGACCCATTCATTTCCTCATATTTTAGGATATTTAAGAGTAAACAAGAAAAAAATCTAAGAATTCTTGCAGATTTCTTTTAGATTCTTCCAAGAAACAAAGGAAAAAATCTCTCTCTCTCCTTCCATGCCTCTTGCCAAGTAGCACCATTTCGGTTTTTGTATTTTGCTGAGAATTCTAAATCTCAAAATGGATCTCCAATCTGTTTGTCAGAATTCAATACTAATATATATTAAAAAAAGCAGATAAAGCTGCAACTTTATGCTAAATATCCAGAGAAACCATGGAAGAGATACTCATCTGCTTAAAACTAGTAACATCTATAATTTCACTGTAAACAAAAAGCCTCACCAAGATACTGGTTCATTGAACAGTTCTAAGTAAAGCTACATCAACATTTTAAAAGATTAAAAGAAGCTTAGTGACATAAAACTCTTCAATTTTAATAGCAAAGTACTTCAAATATTAAGCCTCAAACAACTATGACATAAACAAAAGTGTCATGATTTATGGAATTAGCTTGAATACTTATGAGTTGAAAGAAAAATATGGCTTCTAACTTCTATATATAGTTACATTTTACCTCAAATCTTATTTTTCTATTTGATTTTAGAAAAATGGCATTCTGGACTAGTTGCATAAAGCACCAATGACAAGAAAGAACAAAACTTTACCCATCCTTATTTCAATAATCATAAGCAGCCCTGACAGATGACGTACAGCATGAAGTGCTGGAGATTAAAGAGTATGGCTAGTTCCAATTTTTAACAATATGAAACTTTTTTTTAACAAAAAAATATTTACAGAAAAGAACACAAACATAACAATGACACACCTGCCTCTCTCCATCCCTACCTGTAATGTCGACTATCCCTTTCAAAAATAGCATTGTGTCACCTATCTAGAAATCACAAAAGTGCATGCAGAAAGAACTGAATGTACTAGAAACTGTATAAAAAGCTGTTGTATTTGGCAGGAATATAATTTTAAAATTCAAATGGAAAAAAAAATTAAATTACCAGATATACAAATAAAAAGTTGATGTAAAAAGCCATTTAAAAAACTCTCATGATTGTTCCAGACAATCAATATTTGAATTAGAGTAAATCATGTGACCAACTCTTTTTACAGTCACCTTTGTAGAAATATCTCTTTCTACTTCACAAAGAAGACCATTCCTTATGGAAAAGGCTACAAAGATGGCTACAAGCACACTTAAAACAGAAGTAGTATTGAAAAGTAATCCAGAAACCCAAAAAGATTAATGGAGTTTATGGCCTAAGACACACTCCTATTCCTATAAAACCAGACAACATTTCATGGACCATTCTTGGCTTGCTTCAAAAATTCATCATAGAACAGTTAAGGGGTGAGCTTTCTTGGTGATACAGTGTTGTCACTAAAGATGATACTTGCTGCATTGGACAACTGAAATATCCACTGAATTGAAACAAATAACAGATGGTTTAGTAGTTCTTTATTACATTGGTTCTAAAAAAATAATTTAAAAGTATGTTAAAATTCATTCAATAGATATGCTGGTGTATATATTTGGAGAATCAAATTCTACATTAATTCTCCAGAACAGTAATCAGTAAAATCCTGTAATGGTGACATTTCGTTTGGAGTTTTCCAAAACTGGCTTTGCAAAAAAAAAGGTTTAAAAAAGCATTAAGAAAGAGTGTACTTCATCACCGCAGCAGGAGGGAAAGCAGAAGTGATACAAATTCAGAAAGTAAAAAGTATGGGAGGGTGATGGGGCTAAGTGAGTAAAAAATGTCAATGCCTGTAAGCTCAGGTAGTACATATCCCTATCACTTCTATCTCACAGTTCAGAGATGGAAATAGTTTTGCTGCCTCAGAATGGAGAGTTAAAACACTGTACAGTCTGGATGTGACAGGACCCAAGTCTGGCTGAAATACTGACTTACTGGAAGAAGAGAGAGAAAACAGATGAGTTAGAAGGTAAGATGCAGACTGCCTTCATTGGACAAACTAATCTTGGCACTTGCTTTAAGCAAATGATGCAGAGACATTCACAGACTATCCAGTTCTGCATACTGTAGTTAAAAGGAAGAAAGAAATGCTGACATCCAAGACACTGTGCTCACAACTAACTTCAGACAGCAAGTGAAGCTACAGAAGCATTGTGGCCAGCAGGACAGAACAGTGATTATCTCCCTCTACTTGTCAGTGGAGAGCCCACACCTAGTGTCTCTGTGTCCAGTTCTGGGCCACTCACTTCAAGAAAGACACTGAGATGCTGGAGTGTGTCCAGAGAAGGGCAATGGAGCTCGTGAAGGGTCTGGAGGTTGTCCTACAAGGAGTGGCTGAGGGAGCTGGGATTGTTTAGCCTGGATAAAAGGAGGCTCAGGGGCAGCCTTATTTGTCTCTGTAAGTGCTTCCACTATATTGGATGGGTTGCTAGTGATGATAACCTAATCTGAGGTGTTTCACCTTCTGATCACAATATTATAGTTCAGTGCACAGAATACTACAAGAGAGAATCAATTTTCTCTCCAAGATCAATTGGATTAAGAAGACCAGACAATGAGAGTACACTAAACTAGAAACAGCGTGAAGCTACTGAGAGAAAACTGTTACAAAGGGACAAAAATATGAGACACTTATCAGCCTAAGGGGATGCAGAGATGCTTCATTCAGTGCACTTGATGATTCAGTGGAGGCTTAAAAAAACCAAACAAAAAACCAAACAAAAAAATCTTTCTCAAATTATTAGCTTTGCTTGTGTCTGCTTACCCAGTAGTGATAATAAGCAAGTGCCTCTCTAAGGTCACCATCAAAACATCACCAGTGATTAACACAGGAATAACTTCCTGTCTTCACTTCCTCACTCATTTATTCAATTACCTTGGGTTCTCGGAGAAATTTCACTTTTATAATTGCATTTCCTCTGTTTCAGTGTTTACTAAATTATTTCATTAACAGAATTTTCAAATCAGAAAAAAACTTATTTCATCTGCAATACACCTTTAAGAATACTGAGAATTAAACCCACATTATATGTATATGTAATACTACATATTGAACTGGGCCCCTGCTATCATAAATTTAAGTTGATTTTACACGAGAACTTCTGAAGTACCAGAGTTCTCTCAAGTAGTTATGCCGAGAGTGATTTAAGTGGTATGCATCTATAGATAGAAACAGTTTAGTATTCTCTTCCTGCTCTCCTAATTTTTACTCAATTACCTCCTCATATTTCTCCTCTTGACCTTCTTATAGTACAAGCCAATGGGGCTTGCACAAAGTGGAAAAGCATTTACTATCCCACAATACATAAAAGAGAGTCAGACATTATCTTACAACTGTATCACCACCCTGAAGTCTCCAAATATGTAAGTTTATTTGGACTGAAAGTGCAAATGAAATATAAAATATTTTCCAACATGATGTTTCAGAAAATTGGAATCTGAAACCAGGTCTAAAAAGATTTTTTAGAAACAGTGCTCAGGAGGTATTTAGAAAAGACAGTGTTGGAAGTCATTGACTTACTTTACATATAAATCCAAATGCCTCGGGAAATCTATTTTGCCAGCAAGAATCTTCTGATATATACCAAATGGATTATCATCAAAAAATGGAGGAAACCTATTTTAATAGAGAAAATTTTCAAATGTTAGAAAAAGAAATTCTAGAAATCTTATAAGCTTATATTATGTTATAGCTATTCCCCTCAGAAATAATTGATTATATTGTTCTTTTTGGTAGGACACTACCAAACAAATACTATATTGAAAAATAATTTAAGGCTGCCTATGTAAAACAGAAAACATTTTTGTATGTAATACACTATGCAGAATTAAAATTTAAATATAACAATAGAATAGGAAAACATAAAATGCTACATAATTGCAGTAAAAATATAATTTATGAAACAAATTTTCAGCGTTAAAAGTAAAAAATGCTTTGCCTTTATCTCTAAAAACCAGGGATATACTCTCCAAAAGAGCATTACCATTTTTTATCTTGTCCTGTAACTGCAGGCCCTTATTTACCAGTTTCTGTCTAAAGTGCTAAAGGACCTTCACACAAATATATTATCCAGTTCAGTTATTTGTTCAGTTATGTTGTACACCTTGAATGCAAGTATATGTTTTGCTAGATAAGGTTTTTGGAACAGTCACACTGCTCACAACTCTCCAAGTGCAGTTGCTTTCCTGAGTGGGATAGATAAAAGTTTTCATTTCATAATCTTCCCCACAACAAACAGTACATTAATATGCCATTAAAATTCTACATTTATGTTTTCTATGAAGTTCTTCATGAAGCTATGAGCTAACAGAGAGGCTACTTCTTGTTGTACAGCTACAGCATGAATAGAAAGTTTTCTGCTGCGCTTCCTTCTCTAGTACAGCACATTCCCGATTGCAAGAGATGCATCAGTACAGCCAGTACAGGCAGCTGAGCCCAAGTGCCAACAGCTTTCTGTGTCAGTCAAGTTCTTAAAAGTTACCACAGAAATCCTTTCTAAGGGAATGGAATAACGCATTCAATAATCTCAGTCCTGCTTTGTCCTCCATAACATGACCAAAGCAACCCTCTTACTATGCTTCTGCCTCAAAATCTCTACAGAATTTTAAAAATCCACAGATTTTGAGTGTTCACCATATTAATTACATGCAACCACTATTAATGTTTAAATAAAATATTTTCACATCTCCCTAAAATTCCATAATTACTTTTTCAGAGAACTTAACTGTGTGCATACACAAACAAATACAGTGGTTGTGGCTCTGGAAATCACTGATAGCATGAAAACAAGGATAAAAACAACAGTCCTTCACTTCAGGCTCTTTTAAAAATTTTATAGTAGTCAAACTAGCTTATTCTTCAACATGTACTATACATTATTTCCATTACGTTTTCAGAAGTATTAATTTGTTCATTATTCAGTTGATGATCAAGTGGATTAGCATTCCCTTTGAAATACTGTAAATTTTGGCCATGGTAATGATCAAATTCCATGAGAATAATTAAGCAAAAGTGTCTGGAGGCTTATGGTAAAAAAACCCATAATAATTGAAAGCACTGAAAAGCACGACTAAACTATCTGGTTAGGGAAAGACTAAAGCATATTTTTTGTTGCTGCTCAGAACACCAGAGTACTTTCTTTATACAAAACTACTTTCCCAGCTAACTGGAAAGTGGAAGATTCTCAGGAATAACACTTGTGCTATTAAAAATTCCTGCTTTGACACTAAAGACCAAGGAAAACATGATTGCTATTTAACATGCACAAGTTTTTCCCACACAAGAAGGACTATCATATAAAGTTTCTTTTTTAGTCAAGAAACATAAATATCATTCACATTCTCCACAGCAAGTTGACAAACTCAATTTTCTATTATCTATTAGAATCTATAAATGCATAATGCAATTAAAATATTTTGTAACTACGTATTACATAGCTGCCAGCTGCAGTAACAGAAGTACCTATACGTTTTTCATATTTATATGTTTGAATTGCCCTTTGCTTTCCCACTTTGAAAATCCAAAATTAGTACGTCTAGAGTTCTTGTGAAATGTAAATTTAAATCACAGTTGGCTGTACAGTAATTTTATGGCAATTCTGCTTAAAGTGCATTTGAACTCTATGCAAAATGACAACAGCTTTGAAAGATTGCAGTTTTCTCATGGACAAACCAAGTAACTTGATTTTGATGCTTTTTGTAAATGTCAACCTTCAACACAGCACAGATTTCAGACAAAACAAAGTAAGTATTGTGCTGGAAGCTACCTAATAAATCAAGAAAAATCCTCTTGAGTTTCAGACTTTCTTCACACCACAACACAAATACAAACAGCTGCCTTTTCACCAACTGAAAAGAAGCTACAAAAAATATCATCTCTGTAAACAGGAGAACAGCTGCAAACCATTCCTTTTGCTAACTGAACCATAACAGTGGCATGGACATAAGTTTCAAAACAGTCTTGAAGAACAGAAGTTGTAAAACCTCAAGAGAAAACACACAGGTCTGAGAATATGAAATTGCAGACAGGAACCATTAACCTACCTAAAATGGCATACCAGCACATCACATATGACAACCAAAGCAAAAATAAAAAACACACTAATAACAGCACAATTACAACCTAACATACCTAATGTTAAATAACAAGTATATTTTTCTCTGCATTAAATTGTAACAGAACTCATTTACTCAAAAGAAATAAATGTTCCAACTCCTGTATTGACAGTTTGTTTAGCTTGTTTAGATTACCTCTATGAACTTGGTGTTATTCATCTGTTAAGATTTCTTCTCACCCTTGCTTCTCCCTGTTTCTTCCCCTTTCTGTATCTTGTTATGTTAATCCTAAACAAGACCTTGCCTTAAATCTAGTTTGTGCAGAAGAAAAATTCCATGGGCCTCCGGAGATTAAGTTAGGGAAATAAGACCCTGTAGAACAGGAAGGTGTGGGTTTGTTTGTTTGTTTTTAGAGATGCCATTTCCTTACACACACACCTACCAGTTCTTTTCAATTGCTTTTGGGCTTCAGAGAGACTAACTTCAGGAAATAATTATAAAATGCTTTACGTTAATTTACTTGCAGACAGTAACTTAATCTTGAAGTCAGGTTTTGTTCACCTCCAAAATATTTTCAGATTTCCTAAATCTTCTTTGAATTTTGATGGATAAAGTTAACTAGGATTGTTTCTGTAATAAAAGCCTTGATAGTGAATATCTAGCCAGATCTTGAATTGCTGAGGAAAAGTGCTTCAAAACACTATTGCCAAGAACAGCAAAAATGGTAAAATGCTAAAAGCATACATACATTGTGACCAACCTTCCCATCTAAAGGAAACAGATACAAACCATAATCCCTGCCCTCCTTTAACACCCTAAAAAAAAAAAAAAGTAGTATCTATCTATACCCCCATCTTAAAAAAATCTCAAAACAAACAAAAAAACCCCAAAAACAAACCTCAAAATGCAATCACCCCAAACAAATAGGCTTGCATGGAGTCCATATTCCAACTTTGAAAAATGACTGAATGCTGCTGTGTTTTATTTTTAGTGCTGGACGGAGTCCCTATCCAAAGCAGCATTCAATCATTTTGAAGAGCATGTCTATACAAGTACTGTAGTAAAAAAATCTTAGAAAATCACACACAGGAGACAGCTGGCTCTGTCATTCAGCCTATATAAAACTTCGCTTGACTTTCAGGAAAGTGTAAGCTATATCTATTGGTTAAAAGTCTCTAAAAGTCAAGGTGTTCATATTAAGCCACCTCCCTCCTATCCCCCCACCCTGAAATCCAGGTCTCATCCCTTGAGCCAGACAGTATCATGATGCAGAAGATCCTACATAGAAACAACAGCAGCTGCTCTCTTTTTTCATGAACAATATGTACCAGTCATATTTCAGTAGAATATACAGCATATATTTCATACTTCAGCACCCTGCAGTCTTGAGGTCTTAATGATTCCAAATATCTAGCTTGATTGCCACCTGTAGCCAGTATGTTAACTCTCCAAAATATGTTTCTATTAGTGGTCCAGTGGGGAGAAACCTACCAACATCTCGGTAAGGCATGCAAATAAAAAAGGGACAAAATCCACTACACTGAGACCACACAGACTTAACAGAGTGGTCCCTCTGAAACCCGTGGCAGGAAGGTAAATCACAGCTGGATGACTGCAGCACCTGCTCTCATGTTACAGCCCAGACACTTTTATCTACAATCTTCCTGCTGTCTAGGACTAAGATTAGTGGCAACAAGCTTGCTGGGAATCTCTTTTTTCTCTCAGAAAATCTTTCATCTCTCTGCAAAGGATTCTTTTGACCAACTTGGGCTGCTCAACTTACAGGAAGCAATGGAAGGAAGGTGAAGCCTAGTCTCTGTACAGATCAGCCTACATAAACAACAACTTCATATTAGACCAGTCAGGCAAGCCTGCCTGGGTCAGCCAACAGCTATCATATGTTTTTATTGCTTTTCTGTCGACAAATTGCCACGACATTCAAAATCAATGTATCTGCAAGCGTTCAGGACATTAAGAAAGCAAGCAGTGGGTAGCAAGGCTGTGCTAGGTAAAGTTGTGTTGCTATTGGGTGAACTTCACAGCAGCACACGCAATGGATTAGAGCTCTGAAGTGACCACTCATCCAATCAGGGAAACTACTCCCGCAGGCAAACTTATGAGCTTGGCCAAACACTGAAGAGTCACACCAAAGTCACTTTGAAATGACAGTACTGCACAGAGAAAAGGATGAATAAATCCAAGCAAGGACACTTGGTTCTGATCATTCTACAAGGCTGCAGATTTATAAGGAAAGGCCACAGAGGACACCTGACACAGGTGGGGACCAAGGAGGTGTAGAGCACACTGAGCCAGGTACCAGGCAAAAATTCTAAGAACTATGAAATCAAACTGCTGAAATATACTCTGTTTCTTCAGAAGCT
This sequence comes from Sturnus vulgaris, assembly GCF_052056855.1. Taxonomy (NCBI): domain Eukaryota; kingdom Metazoa; phylum Chordata; class Aves; order Passeriformes; family Sturnidae; genus Sturnus; species Sturnus vulgaris. The sequence goes on from NC_142244.1 coordinate 96,394,878, forward strand.
AGGAAACCCTTGCTTTCATCTGCATTTGTCCTATAACACCCACTATGGCAAAGCCAAAACTCCAAATCTTCTTTAGAAGTTCCCTCAAAAAACAACCAAGACAAAAAAAAGTAAAAGGAAAACGACACAGAAGCCTTGTTTAGCACATAAGCACGATTTCACATTCTACCTAAATAAGTTACTTATTTTAACGAAAAAAATATTTTTTTAAATCAGAGTAAATTGAGAATATTACTTTTATCTAATACTAACAAGTCATAAACAATTATTTATATTAATGCCCAAAACTGTTTCTTCTGTTTAAATTTTTATCTTCTGAAAACATTGCTTATCAAGCAAATTCCAAAACACCAAAAGCAGCACTTGAGCAAAATTATTTCAAACAGACCTATAAAGCTTTTCCCTGTTCTTCTTCCTCTGGTTTAAAGAAAACCAGTGTTTAGTTGTAATACAAACTATATTAATAAAAGTCTTCCTACTTGCAGCAGTGCATTTTTACAAATGCACTGTTAAAGCTCTCACTGTAACTAGGATTTCCCTACACTGGAAATTAATTACAGAAGCAGTCCTGTTCTTTACCCTTGAAATATAAAGGATCTTGTGAATAAAAATCTAAACTTCGGCAAAACTTGAATTTCCACAACACATGAGGAAAAGGGAAGCTGTTAAAAAAGTCTTATGTAAAAATTAAAAAAAAACAAAAAAAACCAAACCAAACAGAAAACCCAAACCCAAAACAAGAAACAAAACCAACGAACTCAAAACCCTAAAACAATCCCATAATAACAGTGATATATGTTCTTTTGTAAAGCTTCCCAATTTCTTTCTTCAAAGGCACAAACTAAACTGGTATATCAATAATAAATTTAGCCAGGATTTGCTAATCCAATATTGTAAACAGAACTAGCAAATAATTCTCTATTACATAATAGTGCTGTGATAGAGTAATTATCACTTACCCTGACAACATCTCAAATATAAGAATTCCTAGGGCCCACCAATCCACAGCTCTTCCATGGCCTTTACTTTGTATAACTTCTGGTGCAAGGTACTCAGGAGTGCCACAGAGAGTCCATGTTCTGGTTGTAAAAGAAGGAAAAAAAACAACACAAAACAAACAACAAAAGCAGATCAAAGTGGAACTGAAATAACAGTAATAGGAAAAACCAAACACACACATAAGAAGTATCCAACATATACCTATGTATTTACTGCACAAAGAAACAGAGAAATAAGAAAGGCCTCTACAAGATCTAAACAGACTACTTTGATGATGTTCTCCAATTCTCCTGCAACAGAGCTTTATGCAAATTAAGGAACTTCCTGTCTCAGAAAATATCTGTGCACTGAGTTTCCCAGCTGGTGCTGTGGCATTCTACCATTAGACTATACATTGTTTTGAATTATTAACAGTGCTTTTTACTCTGTAAGGTGCAGACCCTGGGAGTTCATGGACTACTTCTGATGGGCCCAGCAGAAGACAAGCTTGATGGCCTTTTCCAGCAAAAGAAAGGTTTATTTTGGGAAAAAAAAAGAAAGGAGGGAGTTTGTAAAGAAGTAGTTGTTTAAACCAGTAAATAGTTGCACATACCTGATTTGTTTTACTAAGTAAAGTTTTTCAAATAGGACTGAAATCTAACCTGTCATCACTTCCACAGTATTCATTGAAAGGGAAACATTTTGTATTTTTAGTTATTTAAAATATTTAGAAAGTGTAATTAAGCACGTGTGAGATAACTAGGCAATACTTTTTGTAATATATTTTAAAGTAATTTTTAGTCATCATTGCCTTCTATGGTAAGGTCAAAAGAAAACTGTTATATTACTAACTAATTGAAGCTCTAATTCTATATAGACAAGAAACAAATTGAAGCTAAGCAGTTATGTTTACAAAGACCAAATTACATTTGAAAAGAATAATATTCTGAAATAATTTTTTCCAGAAATCTGGAGTTTTCTTTGTAAAAATACCCATGTAGAATTTACCTGGCTTCACCCCCTTAACTTAGGTTTAAATGTACACTTTAGAAAAAAACTAAAAATGTGCTCTTATTTTGAATAAATTACCCTTCCTCAGCAGCAAGTCAGAAGATGAAACTTTGAAAATGTGCTCACCAATTCAAGAAAAACTGAAATCACAGCACAGAGTGAAGAAGAAAACTGCATCACATTTTAAAAGGAGTTCTAGAATATAGTGACAAATGGTCACTGCACATGATTTCTAACTTGCACCAAAAAAACCTGAGCACTTGTGAGAGGAAGAATTTTCTCCAATCAAACTGGTAACACACTCCTGAAGAAATGCATTCAGATGAACAGCAATCACCTTTAGAAGTAATACTAACTTACTAATTCAGCTTCTTTTTCTGAGGATGCAGGGAAGATGACTGTTCCACCCTACTCTGTGCAGACACTGCCTCATCTTGAGCCCTTTGTGCACTTTTGGGCACCACAATGTAAAAAAGACATTAAGCTACTGGAGAGTGTCCCAAGGAGGGCAATGAAGATGGTGAAGGGTCTGGAGGGGAAGCCTTATGAGGAGGGGCTGAGGGCACTTGTTCATTTCAGACTGGAGGGGACTGAGGAGAAACCTCACTGTGGTCTTCAACATCCTCATGAGGGGAAGCAGAGGGGCAGGCACTGATCTCTTCATTCTTGTGATCAGTGACAAGAAACGTCATGAAGCTGAGTCAGGAGAGGTTTAGGTTGGATATTAGGAAAAGGTTCTTCACCCAGAGGGTGGTTGAGCATTTGAACAGGCCCCCCACGGGAGTGACCACAGCACCAAGCCTTGCAAAGTTCAAAAAGAGTTTGGAAAATGCTCTCAGACACATGGTGTGATTCCTGGGGATGTCTTGGGCCAGGCCAAGAGTTGGATTTGATGATTCTGATGGGTCACTTCCAACTAAGCATATTCCATGATACTTAGAAATATTTTAAAGAGAGCTTTTGGGATTCTTTTTTCAGTTGGTTAGTTTTTGTAAGCCTTAGTCTTGATTCATTAAAGTAGTTAAGGTAAAGGAAGAGGAGCTGTAGAGTCAGTTAAGGCTTTAAATGAAGAATTCAGTTTGGTATGGCAAAAGCCAAATTACTCCAGCTAGACTGTTGGAAATGTTAGGCACACTTTGCATCCAATGTGCTTCAAGGTTCTTGAAACTACATTCCCCAGTGTAAAGAATACATCTTTAATTTTTATCATTAATTCATCTAAAAAATATAAACTCTTATTTTTCAAATTGAGCATACTGAATTTTTACATACAGTGCTGCTTTACACTACTGCCATCTAGCAGCTACCTAGATCAGGACTATGGAATTAAGAATAACAGCAAAGCTGTCATCTTTTAAAATGAAGTATTTCTCCCTCTCCCAAATTTAAAAAGTTGTATCCATCATGTGACTTAATCATACTGATTTAGGCAGCTAGGCAAATGAATCAGCTGACAGTTTTACTCAATTTTTATTCAAGCAAGAGGAAAACTGAATTAAGGCCAACATAACTTGAGGCCTCATAGCTGCACTAGGAAATAAAATTTATTACCACCACAGTAACTACTTCCTTAATTTCAATCAAGAAATGTATGTTTACTAACTACACAAAAACTTGGAAGAAGCTCATGCTCTTTTTTGAGATGTGTATTTGTGCCATAAGATCATGACTGGTGTTTCCTCTTTTGTTGATCATGAAACAGACTAGTTAGTATTTTGGAAAACACGTCAAGTAGATGCTACAAAAAAGGTAATATTTTAAATTATTTTTATGATTACTATTTTATGACTACTGCATATGCATCTGAAATTCCAGATAACTTTTCTGAAGATAAATTACAGTGCAAAAAAGTAAGAATAGACTGTTCCCTTCAAACTGCTACAAAATATTCACTGTTCCGAATTTTCAAAATAGAAGCTGAAACACACGTAAGTGCTAATTAATAAGGTTGAATATGCAATTTTAAAACATGAAATACAGAATCTACTCCGGTTTGAAGGTAAACTACAAGATAATTTGGTGAAACTTTTGAAGAGTACTGTGTGAAGAAGTTCAATCTTGATGGTTAATGTGTTTTAGCATTTTACACCATTCAGCATCCATCTCTGTAGTGCCTGACAAACCTTTTGCACATGAGCCAGATTAAAGACGTTTGTTTTGGTATTCTGGCAGTTTCTCTATAATTATATTTAACAGAGATTGCTTTGTATCCAGTCAACAAAAATTGGTTCGGCAAGACATTCTTGCTTGCTTCTTTAGTGACAAAGGGTATACTCTGCAAACTAGACTTACTGTGTCTTACTTAGTCTTTCTCTCTTCAATCCACTGTGTAGAACAGTCATGAAGCACATCCAGCTTAAGCAACAGTGCAAACTACCTCAAGTATGTTTAAGATTAATCACTTCTCAAGTTTCTAGAAAGACTCACAGGTAAGTTTCTTTTTTAGGAATGTAAACTATATAAACTAAAATTAACAGTGAATAACATTCCAGGAAAAAAAAAAATCACTCAAGTCTTAATTTTACCTAAAATGTTTATAACTTTCTGAATGAAATCCATCCATAAAAAACCCCATAAAATTCCATGCAGATTAGCTGTGTGCTTCTCTGAAAGAACATGGGAATTAAACCCCAACCCCCCAAAAAATAAAAAAAAAAAAACCCAAACACCCAAATCAAAGTGAAAAATACCCAACCAAAAAACGCACAAAAAAAGGAAATCAGATTAGAAAAAAATTTTCAATAAAAATATTATACCTAAAAAGCAGCATATGCTTTTCAGAAAGAGAAAGGTCTAAAAATTCTTTTTACAGCCTTCAGGTAATAGTAATTTATAAAAACCCCCTCCCCAACTTTCTTCTTGACATTGCCCTTTTTAAAAAGTAGTCGCCCATCTATTTTATATTAATGTACTTACAAGAAACTGAAAAGGTTATTAAGTCTTCAGTTAAGCAACATCAAGGTGGAAAAGAGAAGAAATAAACAGCAGCTGAGGCAAAGACACACTGTTTTGGAGAAAAATTTAGAATTTTTAAACGCACACTATGAGTGAAAAGGGAGGAACAAGGATAAACAGAAGGACATACCAACAAGGAACAGAAGGAGCAAAGAAAACCTCCTCTCTTTCCTCTGTCTCTAAAAAGAAAATATTAAGAGTCTAGCCCTTCTGAAATCATACTAATAAGAAGGTACAGGTGCAGGCTGCTTTCCACAGTGGGAACATGAGCTATGAGCCAGACACACTTTCTGAAGAGCAGCTTAAATGTAGAGGGACATGGTGAATATTTCATCCCTTCACATATGGTAGTGGGAAGAAAGGAAAACGTCTTCAGAAAAACCTCAATTAGTCAGCTACAGAATCATTCAAGTGAAGTATGATGTATCTGGAATGTGCAATTGTATCCAAGGTGTTTTGCAGACCGTGTTTTCATTTATGTGTTAAGTCTTCTTTCTATGAATGCCTTCACTGATCCTGAGAGCAAGTTACCTTACAATGTTTGAGAAACATAAATACTTCATGTCTCATTTTTGCCATTCATGTATGCTGTGTATGTGCACACATCTATACGCTCACTGACACCCACACACGTAAGATTCATGTGTACAGGTACTTGCCATGCTTAAAAATGACAAAATATCTCCTATAATTTTGATCAAACAGGCTATGCTATAAACAAAAACACCAACTGGAGTGAACTAGTGGATAAAGGGCTAATAATTGTGTATTTTTACATAAACAAATGTTGGTGACAAAACCAACTTTGCGAAGATGACTTCAGCTAGTGGGGAGAATACTACGTAGTTTCAAAAGAAACACAATAACACAAAAAACTAAAACAGATTTGCATAGGTAACTACCTGCGCTCTAACTGATAATGTCCTTGCTCTTCCAATTTTATATCCTGTATTTATGTTACCTCTTGTACATTTGAAGGTAAATCAGCTATGAATATAAAACTACTATAATCTTCTATGACTCAACACAAACTGATCACTTCACTACCTCCCAAGCAATATGGGAAATACAAACCCAATTAAAACCAGTCATGATAACTAAGTTTGATATCCTAAAATATATTTGAACCAATTTACTCTTAGCGATTCATCTTCCAGATTTAAAAATTCAGTCTGACGTGAACTATCACTTTATTTAATGAAGGGTTACTTCTCTTGTGCCTTAAACCCACAGAAATACAAAACAAGAATTACCACTAAGTGGCAGTATTTACATGTAAAGAGCAAGTCGTAAGTATTTCTTACATGGATGCATGTTACGTCTTCCTACAAAGAGTTATTTTGCTATAAACACAAAGTATTAATTTAAAGACCAGCATTTGTAGGTCTTTTTGCTTGCCTAGTGGAAACTGAATTCAGATACTCAAAATTCTATGGTCTTAAAACAGATTTTCAGACCTTAAAGGTGAATAGAACTTCTGATTCTATTTTGTGATTTGTCTCATCTGACTTTTCCTTCACAATACATTCATTAAGCAGCTTCCTCAGACCCACTCTTGTTACCAATAAGTAAAACTTTACAAAAGGAAGGCCTTGTAAAATCATGGCTCAGGCCTGTTACTTTCGCTAAGTAGAAAAGGATGGTGTGAAAGAGACTGCTGAATTAGGGGTAGAAAAACAAGTTATATAATCATTATGTGTTCACATCCTGGTGTATGGTGGTTGGTTGAATTATTTGTTATTATTTAAAACTATGCAACTGATAATGGGCTAACAGTTTAAAAAGGCCTGGTTTGTGCAATAAAGCAGCTCTCCTTTGCACCTGACTGGGGACTCACACACTCTCCTTTCAAACTCATCTTGTAGAACTCTCCTCACACACAGACTCGTTTGTTGCAAAAGCAGCATCAAACAGGTTGATGACCAAAGAGGAAGAGCACCTGTGTAACACCTAACTCACCACTGTGCTGCCTCCATCAGAACAACCAAATACGGGTCTCCCTCAAGAGATGACTCAAAGGCGTAACATCAATCAAGCCTTGTCACACCACTCTTCTGATACAACAGCCTGGTTTTTACTGTCCCTTTTCTTCAATCTCAATGCTCTTGCTTACTCTTAAAAACATGTATTATGGTCTTGGAAGAACAGTCCAAACTGAGAGAACAGAGAAATTACTGGGAGGGAGTCTCTGCATTATCAAAAAGTTTACATCTGTAATTAAAGCTGACAGTAATACAGAAGCTAGACTTAAATAAATCGGTTCTGCTGAAGCTGGCCTTATGATTTCTGTCTAGATTTTTGCAGTTTCATTTTAGCCATAGGCTAGTGAAAATGCTGTATACAGTTTTAGAATGTTATTCTCACACTTCAAAAATCTCAAATAGGAAACCAGAAAACATGAGTAACAAAACATGTAGCAATTCAGTATGTATGGAGGATTAATTCACATATCTTAGCATCTGCTGACATTACTTCCCTGAAGTACATGACCGCTGAAAACTTAAATATATAAAACCAGCTATATAAAAATATTTTTCTGTTGCTGCTTATGCGTGATATTGGTCCTGGTTATACCTAAGGGGAAATACTCCTTTCCATACAGCTATTTTAAGATGATAATTTCCTTCATATTAAGGGATTTGACATGTGTGAATAACATGGAATGTTAAATCAAATGCTGAGAATCTGAAATCAAACATTTTTTTCCTAACTGTTTAGCATGCAAAACATAATTGCCAGAACAAAACCCCACTTACCGGTCCACCAGTTTTTTTGCAAATCCAAAGTCAGTAAGCTTGATATGTCCTTCTTTGTCTAGTAATATATTTTCAGGTTTTAAGTCTCTGTAAACTATTTCTTTGGAGTGCAGGTATTCTATTGCACAAATAATTTCCGTCGAGTAAAACAGTCCTGTGCTGTTGTTGAAACGCCCCATGTTGCGCAGGTAACTAAAAAGTTCTCCTCCTGGCACATATTCCATTAACATATATAAAAAACGTTCATCGTGGTTGGTCCAAAATCTGCAACAAAAGTATTTTTTTACTGAATAAAGAAATTATGTCTCTGATTTGCCTTGTAAGTAAATGTCTGTAAAAAGGCCTTTGCACCCCAACCATGTACAGAATCAAATTCTGATTCCTTGTCTGCAAATATCAAACCCCCAAGAATTCAGGATTATGTAAGACATTCAAGTAGTCACTTTAACCTGCAATGTAAACCAGATAGCTGAGGATCAGTAGAGCACAGGCCAAGAAATGAAACGGATAGATTCTGTTTTATTGTACAAAACAGGTCTCTTCTAAGCACCAAATAACTGACCTGATATAAAGATCAGACATTTTTTAACACACCTTACATTTTATATTATCAAGCATTACCAAAGTAATGGGAGTAGGCAGAATCTGCTTTTGTAAAGACTTTCATGACAATATGTTCAAAACCAGACATCAAAGAGTTGTCTTCCCTGCACCTTCTTCCCAGGAGATATGCAATCCCGACGAAAGCACCAGATGACAATGCTTGCTCTTCTATGGCACTTTCACAAAAGCGATAGAAAAGCAAAAGTGACAGCAAAACAAGATTCATTTCTGTACCTGAGAATTAATCTAAGGATAGGTACACCTTCCATTCCTCAGATTTTGATTTAAGGGCTATTGCTGTGGTAGTCAGAGTAATGTAAAGAAGAAGTAAAGAAGAAAGAAAATAATTATATGGGGCTTTAAAATGCTTCAGTACAGAATACAAGAATATTCTCTTCCACATTCCCCTAAATAATTGTATTTCATTCTATCTACATTAAACAACTCACCATACCCCTAAATGTAGCTCAACAGTTAAGAAGAAAAGCATCTGGTAACATCTTGAAGAATACTACCGTTTAAAACAAAGAACTATTCCAAATTCCATAATAAAAGATAGAGAACACTGTATCCTTGCCTACTTTATTGATACAGTGATAAAAGAACAGAAGCTATTTCAGCTTCTAGTCAGTGCTTCTGCAGTATCACAAGTACCTCGTGCTTAATCAGGGCATAGAGCCTCAGGAAAGATACACAAAAAACTGAGCTCCCTAACACATCAATGACTTTTACTCAGGAAGGTTTTATTTTTGACAGCAGCACTGAGGCAACTAAAGAAATAAGACTGACTAACAGACATCAGCTACAGCTCTTCCTTTCTCGTAGTGATGAAGAAAGCAGAGCCCAGGTTCTGCTTTTATGAAACTTCTTCCCTATCACAATGATCAACATTATTAATTGGCTATTGATGATGTTCGCAGTACATGTACAGTTCGCAGTACAATAAACAGTACACAGATGATATTCTTTATTGACTATGCAAAAACACTCTGAAAATGTATTTTAGGTAATTAGGCAGAGTTGTACCTACGCTAAACAATGAAAGAAGAGCAGCAGTGGATGAAACAAAGCAAACCACATATTTATGGGAGAGGAAGAGCAAAATCTGGTAATACAGAGGGGAAAAATGAAACATCTACATCATTACGCACAAGATTTTTAGTGGAATTAATTTCTTCAAAAACTGACTCTTAAAGGTTTGTCTATCCACAGAAAAATGGATACATTATTTAGTATACATGAAAAAGAGCAAAATGAAAACTGTACTCACAATTCAGATTGCTTTAAATGGTAAGTTAATACAAAAAAGAAGAGGGGAAAAAAAATCACAGAAACTGTGATTAGAATAACGTGTGGTGTTATTAACTCTACAATTCAGCTTTACTACATAAACCTTAGTTGCCATTGTGAACTCCTACAGACAAACAACCTCTTTTAGCTTATACAACTACAAGACATAGTTGATTTTTATTAATTCTTCCTCTCTTCAAAAACATGCCAACATTACATTTCACTATGAAGAGCTGCACCGCAGCAATGACACATTACTCAAACACATCAGTAAAGATGGCCTAGGAATATCAAGTGATCAGTTGTTGCAGAAGCACCTAAGAAGCATTTAGAAAAAAATTGTTTAAAAAAAACCATGTAGATGAGTAACTCCAGCGTCTACAGAAAAACTGTACCTCCCTATATTTAGAATAGGTATTTCTCAAAAGTAACAGGAAAAGAAAAAAAACCAAAAAAACTCTTTACATATAGGAAGACATATGGAATTTCTGAACACCAGAAATCAATTATGTGCAGCATTACTTTATAATTTTCCATCATAAAGTTCTGAAATGCTGCATGGACACCTATTCCCTGTTTTACAACCAAAGGAGAATACTATTGGTGTTAAAGATGGTGAAGCTAATTGAAAACTAAAAACCAGACCATGTAGATAATATATTTTAAAGGCATTAAAGCTGAACTATACAATTTTCCCTGTTTTTGTTAAACACTTACAGTAAAACCATTAACAGAAAAAAACCCAAACATATATTGAGCGGGAAGTGGCTGAAAAAACTTTTTAGTCACACAAAAAGCTGCAGAAAGTGTTATTTGTCATACAGTCTAGTGATAATCATCCACAAAGGCTTGTTTAACCTAAACCACATAAATATTGTTGTGACCTAAATTTTAACTACCTCACTTCAGCTACAGAGTCTCCTCTGCCAAGGGAAAAAGGGATCACATGGACAATTACATGAGCATAGCTGATGCAACATCTCACTGGACATTTTAACAGAAAAGGCAGAGCTCTAGAAGACATGAAGAATGTTTGGCTTGCACAATTCAAAAGTGAACTATTTGAATTGTGTCCTTTGGCAACCTGAAAAACCTGATATTTTGTAAACAAGGTGTGAATGAAATGCAGGAAAATTCCCGTTTGGATTTTTGATCACTTCTGTATGAACATGAATCCTCTCATCCCTGTCTCTGGCATCTCACCCAACATTCTCTACTCCCGCTGTTCCTGACACAGAGACCTACAGAGATGGGGTTTGTTTGGGAGTTTGCTTGTTGGTTTGGTAGGGTTTTCTTGTAAAAAATTTCCAAATGTACATAGATAGATATACAAAATCCTGTTCCCTCCGTTCCATCCATACTTCAACTAGTCGAACCAGATGTACTCAGCCTCTCCATCTAGCTTTCTTTCAGGAATCTCAATCTCTACATATTCTAGAACTTGTCTTACTGATCTTATGCCACACAGGATTTCTGAACACTAGCTGGAAACTAATAGGATCATGATGCTGGAAAAAGCCAACACCACAATAGGGAAAAAAAGCCTCCTCCTGCAGGGCTTATTTTTTTTATCTTCTGAATGACTACCACACTGTTGCCTTCTTCCTTTTCCTCTGATGCTTGCTTAACCCTTGCAGGAAGCTGCACTCCCTGCAGCTAGACTAACTAAGGCTAATTGTGTCTAATTTTATGTAAAACTGATTAAGGCAGGTAAATGGAAACAAATCTTGGTTAATAGCCAACCATGTATCCATGCATGAGAAAATATAAATGGAAATTAACATGCAATTACTAGAGGTTTAGGTATCACATTAATAGATATCGACTCTGATATACAAGAAGCACTGTGGTGCTGTGAACAGAAAAGTATGATATCTTCTCTTTTAACAATAGGACCATTGAGATCATCAGAGTTACCTCAATTCCATTAAAAAAAAAAAGTATTCTTTATGAACTGTGTTTAAATCATGCTTCTCAATAGGTCCATCACTTAACAACCTCAAATACAGGAATAACAAAGTCCAGGAAGTGCTGCGATTATTTAAACTCTTTAAAAATTAAGTCTGCAAAACTATAGTTCACTTAAGTTTTTAAAACTTAGATATTTAAGTCTAGGAATATCTTTAGCTATTTACCAATATCTACAGCACATACATGTAGGAATATTTTCATTACCATTCTAATCCAAGAATGGTTCTAGAAGTCATTTTGACAAACCAATCCTAACAATTCTACATCAGCATTTTCCCCTCACTTCAGAAAATGTTTCTTCTGCAGTGTGAAGAGACAGAAAACACCTTATAATAAATTACTGTTTGAATGTTTAATTTATGCCTCTTTATTTTAAATTCTTGATTCTTTTAAAATACGTACTTAATTCCAAAATCTATTTTAATCTAGATTACATATGAGAAATTGTATGTTCAGTGTTGGTTTAGTATGTGAGAACTTGCAATGAGACTCTGGAGGACTTTAACTGCACTTTCTGTATGAGTGAAATGAATTTAAAAAATACAACAACTTACAATCTGATCAAAAAAGGGTGGTTGACTTCTTTCAAGACAGACTTTTCATTGTGCACATGTTGCTCTTGCTTCAGTCGTATGACATCAGGAATGCTCATTACTTTCAGTGCAAAGTAACGCTTGGCCATTTTTTCCTTCACCAGATGAACACGTCCAAAGGTACCTGTGCCTGAAAAGTTGGAACAGAAACATTAACTTACTGTAAAAAGGGAAAAAGAACATAGATAATTTGCTAAATTAAAACCTACAGGAACTCCAACTATTCAGGTGAGGAGATTATAAACCTAAGCGTGCACAGAGAGGGGAAGCGATTCAGTAGGATAAGGAAGCGATAGGAAAAAATACATAAAATTTGCTGATCCTTTTAGAAATTGATTTTTTTAAAAAAATCTGCTTATAGTGCCCAGTGTAACATCACTTGGAAATAATGGCTGTCTGGCACTCCTTTTTTATAGTTAACGTATCCCTTTTCCAATTCACTCTAAAAAATAAAGAAAGAAAATAAAAACATATTGACTTGTAAATAATGCATTTAGGCATTTCTCTATTCAATAGTCATTTAAGTTCCTTTTAAGTGCATTGCACTCAAGACAACCATATATAACTGAACTGAGTATGCCTTTTAGTTTGAAATAAAAGCTAAAACTGGCACATTTAGCCAGATTGCTATTTGTTGTGCAGCACACTTACACATTTGAAGACCAACACACGTTTCAGCTCATTAGGTGGTTGCTTACTGTTTTCCTGCTCATTAAACAACGCCATGTAGGTTTCATTACAACAGTACAGCAGATATTTTTAATCCCATTCTCAGACAGAAATATGTGCCACTATAAAGGACACCTGGCATTCAAATCAAGCACCTAACTTGTGAAAGGTCATTCACTCCAGAAAAGTCAAAAGCTTATACTTCAGCTCACAATCATCCCCTTCTTTGCACATACCCTGGGAGTGGCAGCACACAGACCTGTTAGAGTATCATTAACTGGTTTGTTACTTGATTTCAGAATGTGTTGATCAGTTATGATCAATTAATAGTAAAGATAATTTCCTAAGATGTGCAACAGATACAGGGAAAGGAGTATGTATGTGAAAGGAAATACATTTTTGAGAGATAGCTAGAAGCAAGAAACTAACAAATTAACTTCTAAAACTGTATTATTGGGGACATGAGAAAAAACAAGGGAATTTTTACCTCTGGTAGCTTCAATTTATGTTTGAAATACTTGTTTTCTGTATGTGTATTCTCAGCTAAAAATTTTTATGTTATTTAACAGTTTTTCTTTCCAATCACTTAAAATGTTGTTTAAGATACAGCATTTAGTAAAAAACAAAATACTCATCTTACAAACTTAAAACTACTAACTCCAGCAATGCAGTTTCATGGAATTTGAAGCTCCCCTACCAACACAGCTTTCAAAGCCAGTTTTCAAGATAAAAGTTCTCACTACACAAACACATCAAGGATTACCATTGTCCAAGCACAAAAGATTCTATCAAAGAAGTTTTACATTCCCACCTATCCCGAGTTACAGTTCTTTAACCATGAAAACTGTATGCAGATCTCAGTAAAAGCCTGCTGTTCTAGCAAAGCAAACCATCAGATTATCCTGGAAAATTTATCATGCAATGAAATCCTTTAACAATGTAGTCACATTACATGACCATACCTGCAAACAACTTTATTTGCTCAGGGATGGGCTTCTGCAGTAAAAAAAAAACCCCACACAAATAACATAAAAAAACCCAACAAACACGAAAAAAAGGCTCAAAAGCTTCCAAGCAGAGACATCTGTTCAAGCTACTTTAAATACTGATTGCTTACATCTACACTGCGCTGCATGCACAGACAAAATGAACTTGCGTTATTTCTGAATTAGGAGCTGAAATTTAAATTCTGAGCAAAACCACTGTGAAGAATAATTAGATAGTCATATGACACACTAAAACTAGAAATCATCTTTCATTTTTGAAACTTCCAAATGTAGACTCAGGGAAATTAACAATACTAACCCCATAAGCAAATGTGGTTTTACATGCATTTTCATACTTGCATGAATGAAGTGCTTTCACAGACATATCCGACAGGAAAGTCAAAAGTGAACACATATCTAATTGTTTCTAGATTTCTAGTGATTACATGTTTCAGGACTTGTTCTACTTGATGAAGAAATTTATATTTTAGAATGCTTTACTTTTCCTTACACTATTCGTTTATCTTTACAAACCCCTGGTCAGAAATAACAACAATAATAGTAGAAATCACAAGTTGTATCTATTTTCAAAGAAGAACCTGTCAGCAATATTTATTTAGCAGTGTTCTAACTGCTATTTAGCAATAGTTCTAACTTTGGAAACACTTCCTCCTTGAAAACATCTCTGCCAGGAACAGCAAAGCTTGGCAGGCTATTCCAGAACAGTGGCAAGGCCCTAATCTACAAAGCCTCTGGGAAAACCAGACGACCACACAGACAGGCGAGAACAGAGAACCTCCCTAACCAGTTTTATTGTTGAACTGATCTTAGGCAGTCTATTTCAAACATCTTTAGCACAGTTGCAAGCAACTATGAAAACAAAGACAATACAGACCAAGAAGCCATCTAACATTTGTTTCCAGACATCTCCTCTCATAATATGTATTTTCTCTCCATCAAGTGTTCTCAGAAAATCCATTAGGCCTGCATTAGCTGGCAGTACCTACACACCCACCACTCTTCCATGGGACTAATTACTATGCTTTTCTTTCTGTTTTGTTTTCTGCCTAGCTAGTCTTCAAACAACCAGATAAAGTTTGCATACATAAACCAGTGTAATTCAAATCTCACTTCAAACCTGCTCATACTTTTAGCCATTTCTGTTAACATTTTTAAAATGTTTTTCCTTGCAATTGATAGGGAGAAGCGAGAAACAGGATGACAGTCAAAGTGGGAGGCTGCAACAAGATGTTATCATGGTTGTTTAGCATAGTCAAGAAAATCTGTTTATAAGAACAGGTTGTTGTGACTAGATGGAAATTCTGCCCCTCAGATTCATAAAAAGAAAACTAAAAACTTGAAGCAGTAAGTGGCACTGTGCAAGATGAAGGCTCAGCTCCATAAATTTGAGGGAAGGCTTTTGGAAGCAAAAAAGGCAGTGCTTAGTAGTCTTCCATCAAACACCACTCCAGGTGAGGAGACAATTAACTCATGGAACAATTTTTGTTTTGAAAGAACTGTTCAGCTTTTTCCCCAATCACCTCAGAGCTCAGCTGCGTGAACCACCAAAATTTGACCTTTTGTGACAGATTGTCACAAGATTTGTGACGGATTTGCACTTCAGTCTACTCAGATTTATTTCACATTCGGTTCAAACCAAGAGAACAAGGGACATCGTACCATTCTGGATTAGTCCTGGGATCTACCATGTACTATCCTGCTGAAGGAAGAACAATGGCTTCATATACTCCCTACACACATATCCCTATCCATCTGTTTATTATAGTACATGTTACAAGAGTTTCAGAGCAAAACAAAGCACCTACATGAGAAGATGGTACCTCAAGAAAACAGCTGCTCTTACAAAGTCTGAAGGCAGATTTGCAGTTTCTTTGCATAGGCCCCTTCTCCCTGCTAAGGCATGTGGTAAGTGAAGGTCTTTGGCCACCAGAAACAACAGCAAGAAGAGCGTCCGAGCTGTTTGCAACACAGTTCAGGATCTTCAGGACTAAATGGGCAAGCAGTATAAAATATGCAAAATGTGAGCCACTAATCCAGTTTACAATGATCTGTTTACAACAGAAACAATAAAATTCTTGGCTCCCATTGCAACTTTTATGTAGTAGCAGAGCTTGAAGGAATGCCAGCAATCTTCTCCATTAGGTAACCTTCTCATGTTAAACACAAAGAGATGAGGCCAAAATCTGCAGAGGACCAACCTGGCCTACATATCAAACACAAGTAGGGTATTTTCAGCCTACAAAACAAGCTGGATTCCATAATACCATGCAAAAACACCACAGCCAGTTTCCAGAATTTTGCTGTCTTTGAAGCCTGGCAGAAAAGAATAAAGTATGTGGGAACCTTTCTGATGCAATTTCTGATACTTTTGATGCCAGGTAAACCAATCCTGCAACTTTTGATCAGCTAAAACAATTGAGTGAGTAGTGACTATTTTGCTAGTGATGTAGATGACTAATTTAATGCTTAGATTGCCTCTTTATTTGCTCCAATTAATTAGACCCACCTGTTTCAGCTTCCCATCCTTTTAATCCCCAGCTCTTTCTTAAAACCAAGTTTGCCTTGCTCAGATAGATACCATCTGTTTTAATGAAGAATAAACTAGGTCATGTGAGCTCTATATGACCTCAAGGGCTGCTTTCTGACTCCCAGAAGGATTGTCCCTGACTTCAACAGATGCCTACAAAAATCATCAAATGCATTCACTTTTATTTACAGTTAGAAGAAACATTTCCTACTGTGATACATATTAGTCTTTATTGATAGCCACAAGCACAACAGACTTTATTCCATTAAATATCAGAGATTAACTAACTGAAATGTATCAGATTATGAACTCACTACTGAATGTCAACTTTTGTCTGCCATTTAATCACTGTCTTATTTTGGGATGGAACTTCAACAGCCCAGACAAGGAAATGGGGGTTGTCAGCAATTCTTGAAAAAGAAGTGGAAAAGCGGCACAGCAAAGGAAAACCAGCCTGCCAAAACAGACTGGTACCCAGAAGATTAACACTTGGGAGAAATATTTAGGGAAAGCACAAGGAATAAGCAACTTTGGGCTTCTACAACAAAAGATGTAATTGGCACATGAATTAGGGCAACTCAAAAATGAGTAGGATGATTTTTGACATCAGAGTAGTGAAGTTAAGATTTTTATTAATGTGTCAACCCATAGGCAAATGTCACTGAAAATGCCAAATTCAGTTTCTTCACTGTTCTGCAAGCCAGCTGTGGTTTGTCCACTGTAAATCTTAGATCACTGCTTTTATAGATCTGCATTAGCTAGAGGGTTCAGATTTAACACTGAGAAACATGTCAGAGAAATAACAAAAGTTAGAGGAGGTTTTATAGGATGCCTTTTTTTTGTCTAAAACTGTGCATCTCATACTGCTGAATAAACGAAAGAAATCTCTGATCACAATTTTTGCAAAGCTTTTTTCTATCCTTCAACAATATGCATTGAAATAAGAGACAGTCTGATAAAGATCTTAACAGCAAAGAAAACAGATACGCATGTGTAATGTTCACCATGGGCAGCCCTGCCAGAGGATCTTCCTTCTATGATGCTTCTTATTCATCTGTTGTGCTATGATTCCATTTCCACCAAGAACCCCTTGAAGAGAGAAAATGTCTTTCTACTTAACAATAATGTGAGATAGTCCACAGCAAGAACCATGCTCATCACATCCTAGGTAAGATCACTGGATTACCTGTTCTGCCAATTTTATTCACACTGGCATACCAGTGGTTTTCTCTTCTGTTTTGGATGATAGCAGCATCCCTCGTCAAACTAATTGAAAGTTCAGTATCATTAATTCTTTATGCCAGCTCAGCTGAACTTAAAAATAAAGTAGCAATGCACATTCAAAGTACAGCCCAGCTTCTGACTCAAAAGGGATGCCGTAAAAAATAAGATCCCAAAGACCTGGTAATTTTCTGATTTCCAGAAAGCACCAATCAATTGAAAATCAATGATGCAAGTTCCTCTGTAATTTCAGGTTTTCGATTTTTTTTTTTTTTGCTTAAAAATTATTGTCCCCCTACAAAAATATTGTAAACATCAGCGTATCCTTAAGCAAAACAAGCAGAATGCTTGGAAGTTTCTTCTGTCTCTTCATTCTTTGTTTTTTAATTTATTTTGAAATATTAGGGGACCAATAAATAAGTGAAACCAGAAAGTAACCAGATTGCTGGTTATGATAGCCATAAATCTTCTCAGTTTCTAAACAGCTCTTAGAACACTGATTCTAAATGCATCTCTCTTCTCAAAAAATTTAATATCCACAATCTTCAGAACAATTCTCGTAAAATTGGTATTTCCCTACATGGTTCTTCCATGGTATTTTTGCAACTCTTTCAATGGCTTCCACAACCTGCAATTTATGACACATTGATAAAAAGAATCTGAACAGATGAGTGGATAATAAAGCTTTTCCTTCATATTTTAACTACGACATTGCAAAATCATTATTATT
Source organism: Sturnus vulgaris (assembly GCF_052056855.1). Taxonomy (NCBI): domain Eukaryota; kingdom Metazoa; phylum Chordata; class Aves; order Passeriformes; family Sturnidae; genus Sturnus; species Sturnus vulgaris. The sequence continues at coordinate 96,413,189 of NC_142244.1, forward strand.
CCTACTTTTACCTGTTTAAATATTAAACTTGAAGTATAGATAGATCATAACTTCAAAACTAGGTTTTTTAAATAAACACAGTTGAAATAGAGACCTTTAAAGATTAACTCCTTTTTCACCTAGAAACTAAGTTTTATACGATTTGCTGAACTAAATTAAGGCCTGTTGAAACAGCCTAGTTTAAATTATACGTAACACTTGCTAGAAGTGAAGCTTATCAATCTGTATTAATATAATTTTTTTAAAAAGTACCTGTCTGGCTAGTAACACTTGCCAAGCTAGAACACTAGAAAGCATTAAATTCTCTCTTTCATCTGACGAGAACTTCAGGTAATTAAAGCATTATCAAAAAGTGTCACACTTTAACAGCAGGAGAAGAATCTGTAAATTGTAAATTACACAAGAAAGACCTTTTTTGGAATTTAAAAAGTTATAACATTCAAATCCTATTCACAGAATTGATACTTTCAGGTAGGTAGAGGTTAAAATAAGCACATGAACTACGTCTTGGAATATAAATATTAAAGGCAAGAATTTTTAACCTGTTGGTTTCTTTCCAAATAATTTCTCAAACAAAAGCCAGACATGCAAACCCCACACCTAGCCTTCTGTACATTAACTGATGCTTAAAATTCCCATCAAGTTTTGAGTAATTCAGGACTCTTTCTAAACAAGTATCTGTTCAAACTGAATCTTTTCTAATGGCTTTAATTATCTTTAAGTGTTTAAGCCCACTATGAAACAGCTTGCTTAAAATGAAACCTAACACAAATGGACATTTAGGCCAAGTTACCATATTTAATTCAAGTGTGTTACACTTCTACTTAACAAACAAAATGGGATACAAAGTAACCCAGATTCCACCAAAAAGAAGGAAAGCCTACAAGGTGAGTAAAGTACTATGCTAGGTATCATAAAACTCCAAATTTTAGTCTACAAGATTTGTCTGGATTGTTTAAAAAAAGTAATAAAAACATGTTGTGACAGAAACATTTTCCAATACAATCCAAAGTGATGAATCCTGATCTCTCTTCAGATGCACTTTGATTTTGTGTCTCTGAATAGGTGTGAGTTGTGAATACACAGCTCCTTCTCCTCGAGCTGGGATTAGTACTACACTCAGTATTTTGAACTGGATGTCCCAGAAGCAGTCTAAGTCAAAAGGCTTTAATTTACTATGAGGACGAATAACTCAAGTTTACCTCTTGTAATGCATAAAGAATCAATTCCAGTAAAAAATTAACACACCATTTTCCATTTATTCTGTTCAGTTAACAGGAAGTGTTTCTCAGTGATTTTTTTTCCTCCTTCCAAAAAAAGTAAGTAGGGAAAAAAAATCCCTAAGCCTGGAAATCTCATATTGGGGAAAAAAAAAAGGCAAAAAAAAAAAAAAAAAAAAAAAAAAAAAAAAGGCAAAAAAAAAAAAAAAAGTTCTGTTTCTAAGTTTCATTCTCATAATCAAATTTTTATCCAAGAGGATAGTAAAGTGCTCTGTCATCATTTACCAGCACTTCTACCTTCACCTTCATTTTCCCTGGTGATAGGAAGTATTTACAGAACGGTTTTGGCTGGTTGCTTTACTCAAATTCAGCATGAAGAAATTTAGTTTGTTTTCCACCAAAAAAACCCCTGCACAACAAAATAAAACAGCCAAAGCTAAACAAGTTGCCTTGTCACAGCAATAACAAGTTTCAGCAGACTGAAATTCTTTTCAGGTAACTTCAACTGAAAAAAACAGTCATTAAGGTCTTCAAAGTTTAAAACAGGACCTCTGTAGAAGATACACGACTGTTCAGGTACTTGAAATATTGTTCCAACATCTTTTGCTCTGTCAGTTGCCACAGTTAAAGTTATGAGGTTGCATATGTTGGCATCAAACAATTATACATACAAAGCTTACAATTACACCCAAAGAAAAAAGAAAACCTTAAAATAAAACTGGTCAGCCAAACAACTACAAAACATGGCTCAAAACTCACGTTTTCATCTCAGAAAAAGAAATAAAATTTTGATGACTAAGAAGCAAACACCAATCAATAATCCATAAAGGATTTAGAGGCACGTAGTTCCAAATAAGTTCATGCTATACAGAATAAAAATCAAATCCATGCAACAGCCCCCTCTGAACTAGGTAAGACTAAATAGGGGTACTTAGTAGGTATCTGATTAGCAACCTTTCTTTTCAACCCAGAAATATGTGTCTCTATACACTTGCATTATTTTACATAATCATCATCTTTTGGTCTGTCCTGAAACTCAGCTTATCCAAACAGTTACTTGCTGCAAGTCAGTCTCATGTTAATGCAAAGAAAGCATGAGGCTTAATACCCTTGATAGTGTCCTTTTAAAAAGCAAACAAAAACGTCTTGTGAAGTACAAAGGTTTATTATTGCTGACCCAATGTAATAAAAGCCACATTGTTTGTACTTGACCGATTTCCTCCTTCACCAGTGCTGGACAGAAGCCTTTGAGGAACTAGTACCTCTTATAATACATTCCTTTCAATTACATTTCACTTCCATCTTCACTGAAAGCAGTGCTAAATCAGACACAAATCAAGAGGAGGTATTCCACACAATTATAAAAACTGCATTTTAAAATACTTGTCAAACAAATTGTCTATTTATTACTGAATATGTACTACAATGATTGCAAAGTATAAGACTGAAATTATGTTTAAGAGCTTCTGGTTGAAGACAGGAAAGACACTTAAGACTTAATTTAAATGCACTCAGGATATTCTAGTTCTCTCATATGTTTCAGGAAATGGGTAAACAGGCAACTAATAGAAAACTGTTCCTGGATTACATATTCCCTGCAATTTTCTGTATTACCACACAATTTAAACACAGAAGGCACTAATCCAGAAACACATTTGAGCACACACATACCAGCACAATTGAGAAAGCTGGAAAGGCCAGGTTGAAAACCTGATACACTAACAATCAGAAAGCAAAATTAAATCAAAGTTCAGTGGTGACCAACAGCTACTTTTCCATTTTTTTTCCAATCAAACTTTTCACTTTCAATTTTAAATTTTAAACTCACCTAGACCTAACTCAGGATATAGAAAACCAGAACAAACAAAATTTCTGGACATTTCCGCTGAAGACAAAGCCTGACCATTGAGTAGTAAAGACGCCAAAGCATGAGAAAGTTCAGTCTTCACATTATATCTTTAAACCTTAGGACTGGTCTTTTTGAAAACTGGAGTAAAATTTCCACTTTCAAAGACAGATTACCATAAAGCACCACACTGTCTTACCATCTTTTTCATGGCTGGACATGAAAAAACACAGTAAGTATATGCTTTGAAAGAAATGTCATTATTCTTGGCCTTGGTGGAAACTTATAAGAACTGTTTGTACTGTACAAAAAAATGAAAGTAGCAAAGTTGCAGGCTAAGAGTATGCAAGCTGTTATTGTACTCCAAACACAAGGTGAGAGATACACCTTCCCCTATCTTTTAAGCAAAGAATCAACAGTCTCCGACACCCTGAGCTGGAATGTCTTCACTTACTACACAGCTTAACTTTGGACCAAGTGGAATCTCCTGCAATTCAACAGAGGAGATAAAAGGCACTTCTGTATTCAATAGAGCGGTTTTACACATCCAATTCATGAACACAGAAGTGTTTCCCTCTGTTGACTCTATACACATAGGTTTGATAGTTGTTTACAGTGCATAGTCTACATTCAGACAGAAGAGACCAGCCTCAAAGTTATACGGCCTGGTAAGGGCATGACACTTTTCATGACACAGAAACTACTGAAAGAGAATATGCTAATATGTGTAAGGAAATATATAAATTTGCAAAGTTTGAAAAAGAATTGTCAACTCACTAAATTCTTCATGCTTCATGTCACATAACCTACGCCAAATGATACTGCTTTATAATCTTCAGCACCTAACCTACTGACCTAGCATCACAAATGTAGCATTAACAATGTTAGCTCATTAATCTAGCATTTTTTTCAAAATATTGATACAGTTTAACATTGCATACAAGGAAGGGTGTACAAATAATCACAGTTCAAAACACATCCGGTTTGCAAGCTTGAATTTATCTCTATAGTCTGTAATTTTACGTATGTTATTCAAGTTAATACAGCACAAGTCTTAGAAGGTATTTAAAACATTACTCTCATACTTAACCTATTATGCTGACAGAGAAAAATATTTCTGATATAACTCTGACCTTTCCTAAAAATTCTATTCAATTTGATCTTTTGAATGGATTCTAGTGAGTACTAGCGATTTTATTATAAAATGCACAAATAACTCAGTATTGTAAACACAGCAAAAGGAATGCCCTTCCAAAAGAGTCAAATAATTCCTTTGCATCTACAAGTTACGAGCAATTGCTGTGCCATTACAACCCTGCATTCTAGCTTCTGTAAATGAAATTTTACAAAACAAAAGTCAAACTACAAGCTCACAAGAACCTTCTACTAAAACACTACTTCAATCCGAAAAAAGCACTGCAAATATATTTATATTTGGTTAAAAGTTAATACACTGAGAATTCATGAGTGGAACAAAATATTCCTCAAAGGGAAGGCTTTGTTTATATTCAGAAGGCAGTATCAACTGATATTCCTAAGAGACTACAGAATAACAATGCCTTAGGCATCTAGAATTTACTTCATGCGATTCATTACCTTTCCAAATTCCCACATAGTATACCTTACAAAAATTAGTATAACTGTACAAGATAAGGTGATGAAATCACCATTGGCACTAGAATTAATATCACCATATTCTCCACATAAAGAGCTATTATCCAAGAAAGAGGAAGTAAGTCTAGAATATGCAAATAAAGTTATATTTGATATGGAACTGGAACAAAAGCCCTAACACAAATATTAAGTTTCAAAATCCCAGTCTCCAAATTCCATTCTCAAATATCAATTAAACATTTTGGAAAAAATCTTGATAGTGCCCAAGAATTACATTACTAATGGAATTAAAGACTGAAAATATCACTTGTAGTAATACCTAATGTTACTGAAGACATGCCAATAGTAATATTTAAATACTCTATCAGAGAGGTTCATGGTCTGAATTTTTCATGCTATCCAGGGTTGTATGGAACAGTCACTGTTTTTTCTCTACAATGCAGAAAAATAAGGCTAAACTTAAATTCTGTTTTAACTTCATATCAGCCAACTATGTGATTGAAACACAGAATGGATATAGTAGCTTTTTCTATTTTTACTATGCAGTTTCTTAATCGGAAAGCAAAGCCACTCTACCAATCTCCCACAGTTTCACCTTCCCCTGAGTTTTATGCATACATTTTCCTTTCTTTCCTGTATTAAAACTGGGATCCAATCTCTCTCCATTATTACATCTTCCAATATCATGCCCAAGGAACCCATCCAAATCAACAATAGAACTTAATTTAAATAGAACAGAATAGAATTTAAATAGAACACTGCACATCACTGACATTATTTAAATGGACCAGGATAAGAATATTTGAGAATTTATGAAAAAGTACACCAAAACAACCTACAAGTAAATTCATTTTATGAAACACCTCTGATTTTCCAAACAACTCTTAAGAAACTAAATCTACAAGAAAAGAGAAATCAAGTCAATACTAGAGTAACTTTCAGAGGCTATGGCATATATCGTAGCAATATCAGTAACTTTGCAACAGTAAGGATTGGTTTTTTTGGCTGATAACCTGATGCCATTTCTGTGCCGGACATTGTTTCCATACAATCTTTTCTTTTGCTTTTCTTTAAGCATAAAATCATCTGAGGTCCAATATTTATTTTTTAAAAATTTGTATTAAACAGTTTGCAAATTTCATACATCTAAAGAGATAGGTGGAAAGATGCAGTATGTCACGAACAGGCAAGGATAGAAGTGAACTCCCTACATGATACATTTTTTTTCCATGCAAAGGGAAGACTGACATACAAGACTATAGAATAAATCTCATTTAGCAATGATTAGCTGCCCTGAACAAATACATTTAAAGAGTAAATATATGTATACAATAGAGAATTTATCAGATTTGAAATGATTAACAAGAAATGCATGCTTGCAGCACAGAAGGTCAACCACATCCTGGCCTGCATCACAAGCAGAGTGGGTGAGCAGGTCAAGGGAAGGAATTCTGCCCTCTACTCTGCTCTAGTAAGAACCCACTTGAGCAGTATACCCAGGTCTGGGGTTCTCAGCACAAGAAAGACACAGATCTGTTGGAACAGGTCCAAAGGAGGGACACAAAAGTTATTAGAAGGTTGGAGCACATCTTCTGTGAAGACAGGTTGAAAGAGCTGGGTTGCTCAGAAAAAGCAAGAAAGCTCAGAAAAGCAGGGATCGGGGGGGACCTTATTGAGGCTTTCTGGCAGTTAAAGAGGGCTTAAAAAAACCCAAACAAAACCGCTACTTTTCACACAGGCACATAGTGACAAGATAAGTGGGAATGGCTTCAAACTGAAAGAGGGTAGCTTTAGGGCAGATGTTAGGCTAGATTACTCAGGCTGCCCAGAGAAGTTCTGGACACCTCATTCCTGGAAGTGTCTGAAGCCAGCTTGGATGGGGCTTTCAGCAACCTAGTGGAAGGTGTCCCTGCCCACAGCAGAGAGGTTGGAACTAAATGTCTTGAAGGTCCTTTTCAACCATTTCAAAGCATTCTGTGATTTTATGACTACTCAAATCTTGAAAATAAAAGTTCACTTTTTTAGTAAGAATCAACATTTTCTTTCAGATTTTCTGTTATTTCACTATGGTATCCTACATATGTCTTCATCATACATTGAATTTCTTATGTAAGTAACACAGGCATACATATGCACCCATTTACCCAAACTCAGGTTAATTTATTCTGTTGTTTACTGCCACAGTTGCTTCTTACTTCTACTCTCTACAATTCACTCGCCCCATACAACCTCAGAATTACCTGAACCTAGTCTGATACACTTAAAAACAAGACCACAGTCTACAGAAAAGAAAGTAACGAATAGCAAATCCAACACCACTTTGATAGGATAGATTAAATTACAGCTAATTGAAGTCATGAGCTACAGTTCACACCCCAAGAGTACTTGATGTGCCCTTTGTAGACTATGTTTCTCCAAAATTGGAACATCATTGCTGAGGATCATTCACTATTACAGCTGACACAGCTCAACAGAAATTTATTTAAATTTGTTTTTGATTTAAAGAACAAACAGCTCAATATCATTTATAATTCAGAATTCACATTTAAGGAAATCGTATACAAGCTCAAATCTGCTAAAATTAGAAGGCACAGATTTAAGATCAGAAATAAACACAAAACCAGTCTGTCTAGGCCTGCTCATTAGCTCATATTTAAATCAGTTCTAACTGAAAGCTACTGGTAATCTGATGGTTACTATATTATTATCCATTAACACTTTTTACAAAAGGTGAAGCATGTTAAGTTTTCAGTAGCAAAGCCAAAAGGCATACTTCTTCCCTGAAGACAGATGAAATAGCCAAACAAGAAAAACTATCAGGCATATTAGATATTTATCATTACTGAAGCTTGTTTCAGATGCTTGCAGATTTCCTAGAAACAAGTAACAGTCTCAGAAGACAGAACAGAGACTGACGAAATTATGGTCGTATATATGAGGTCCTCATATATTACTAATGGAAGAAGAAACAAGCACTGCACCATATAAAATACACCTTCTCACAAGGTACCTGAAGAAAGCTCTGCCAATGACTAACAATATTTCATATTTCTTGACATAAAAACTGAAGGTTATCATTTGTAGGACATGTCAGTACCCAAGCTAAGTACAGTCAGAGTTTAAAGACCTCCTAAGCACCTCTTTTCGCTATAGTGCCATTTTCAGTCAAGTTTACTTTCAGTCTTTAAAAGGAGGTCCGTGTACAACATGCAAAACTCCTTATAGATGACTGTTCTTTAAGGTAAATTATTCAATAGTTTCCACCCTCCTCCCCGCCCCCTCGCAAAAAGATTTGTCTGCTTATAAAACTGCTCTGGAAGGCTCTCTAAAGCGAAGTGATCAAACACAGTACGGCTTTTCTCCTTCTCTTTGTACCACCTTCCCCCAAGTGGCCTTGCATTTCTAGATGGCTCTTTTTTTAATGTCCTATCATTACAATGATAGTTTAATTCTATATCAAGATTCATATTTCAGAGAAGCAAAGGAGGACAAGCAACAAAGTTGTGTTTGCTCTCAAACAATCCAGCTCTTAACATTTCTACCAAAAATTAAAGCCAATTGGACTAGCAATCTCAACTATCATGGGAGGACCTGGAGTTCTGAATTTCTCCATAGGTATTATACCCAACTGCCAATAGGAGATTTTTCTCCCTTGTACAAATATTTTAAATGCCAAAACATACAAAGATTAGAGAGCGGTTTATCTATATATTTTATTACAGGACATAAACCAGCCATATTTCATGCCGGAGTGCCCAACTTGAGCATATCAGAGAATCCATAAAAAAGTGCCAGAGTGACTTATTTCCACATGAATAGATGACATTGCACACCCAGTATTACCTAGCAAAAACCAGACATTCAGATACACTTATCAAATCAAGACATCAATTTCTTCTCTTACAATCACATAGAATACCCAACTGTGCTCCTAGTTACACTTTCACTCAGTTCTACTGATTTTGCTCTAAAAAGAAGCAATTATCCAGCAAATACAAACCCACGTAAACAAAATGGAAGTGTTTCAAAACAGCATTAAGACCCCTTATCCTTTCTTTTTCCAACACTATTTTTAGTAGGAACTCTAACATTCTGTACCAAAGGCAGAGCCTCACATATGCATTCATCTCCACTGCCTGCCAGCCTTCTCTTATTATTTATTTATTTTGTTAAGTCCCCATTTCGACAAGAATCCTCTTTTTTAAAATGCAGAGCAACCACACAAAGTCAACAAAATTCTAAAAGAATATTTAACACAGAATTATAAACCCTTGTCTCCAAATACCACACCAAAGCATGTCAGTTGCAATTCAAAGACAAAATTATCTATATTGCAGGCTTTTATCACTCACAGGAAACTCTTAAAGCAACGTGAAACAGGCAGACACTAAGCTATGAAATGAGTAATTATGAAACCAACCCCTGCCTTAGCTTTAAGTTAGCTGGATTTACCTGCAAGCCAGTCAGGATAGAAAACAAAAACAAAACAAAAACAAAACAAAACACAAAAAAACCCCACAAAAACCTCCCACCTCAAAACACACAGAACCCCAAAAAAACTTCCAAACCAAAACAAACAAAAAAATCCCCAAAAAACCTGCTTGCTGAGACACTGGTTAATTAGTCACAAAACCAGTTGTCTTCCTCATTTATCATTTCACAATGTTACCTATCTAACTTACAATTACTGGGTATTGCAAGCTCTTCTCAACACATCAAAAATCCACCGATAGGAAACATCACTTGCAGACAGCACAAATCATAAGTATTTCATGTACAAAAGTATTTTTTAAAAAATTCTTTTCACAGAATTATGCCAAATCAAACAAACCAGGCTGTACTCTGTCTAATCCACAACCAACAGTAGTTTAGGAGAACTGAAAAATTTACGTTTGCCTAAGAACCAAGACAATAAAAAATTATCACCACTCCACCAAAATAAATCTTTCACCTTACAGTAGGTCAAGTGTTGCAGATAAATAGTTGAGATAAATCTCGAAACTCTTCACTTATTAGAACAAAGAATATAATTTATTTTATTAAAATACTTTAAATGGTTTATTTGTCCTAAGCTTTACAGCATCAGGATTGGATGTGCCCCAATTTGTATCTACTTTTCAACTGAGGGATGCATAAAACTGAATGAATGTGTAAAACAAATGAAATGGAAAAAAAAAATTAAAAAAATCTCTTCCCCCCCCCCGAAGAAATATATCTTCATGCTTTTGAAAATATTTTGCATTAAGTTCTAGGGTTTTTTTTCAGATTCTTTCCAATTCTAAGTTACTTTTGTTTTTCCTTCTAATGGTTCTGTCTTGTAGGACACACTCTTTCTCACAGCTACTTCCCAGCTGGCACTTGTAGCACTAAACAAAACCAAAACAAAATAAACCCAACTTTAATCAAGAAAAAATTTCCATAAACAGATCTAAGGAACCACAGCTACTCACTGTAAAAATACTAGAAGAGATGCAGAAAAGCTTTCAAACAAAATAATTTTAATTAAGGTGCAATACTGGGAAAATTTCAGAAATGTTTTTTAAATTAATTATAACCCAAATTCCATTATTTCCAAATACATAAAAGAATGAACAATTCCTACAAATATGGGAATTGAACTGTGTCAGTTACTAAAAAAGGACGAAGAAAAATGTTTCTGCTTCACCATAAATTCTAAATTCACCACTTCTGAGTGTGACAACTGGGTGGCTTAAATAAAGACATACTGCCAAAGTTTTTATAGGCCTTTGAAAGTCACAGAAGTCACGGAGAATTTAATGGCTTCAGAACACAAGCTCAACATACTGGCATGCAACCTGAAAAATTTTCATAAAAGAGGGGACAAGAATCCCAGTTTAGAAACATTTAGAAACTGACCAGCATTGTCCTTATTGTTTGTTGTCCAGGGACAGACAACACATTACCCACTAATCTTCCTGAAAACAAACAAGAATTTTACAATGCATACTCTGAAGTTATTTTTGTTAGGCCACACAAATTAAAACTGTACAGGCTATCATCTCCTGTACCCAAGAGCTGTTGGAAGCTGCTCTGAGCTACGACGGAAGAGGTCTGAGGCTAGAAATCTGTCATCAGTTTTGGGGCAGGTGGCAAGAGGAGTCTGCTATTATACACCCAGAAGTTCAATAGGAACACAGTCAGCCACCAGCTCCTTCATTTTTATATTTGCCATTCATGTAGCTATTACACGGCACCCTCATTAGCCGACCAGCAAAATAAAAATCTTATACCCAGTTTAGCCTGTTTTTGGAAGAGTCTGTAGAGGGTTAGTTCCCTTAACATCTACCTAAATCATTTCAGAGCATTTAATCTACTGACTGAAGCAATACCTGAGAGGCATAAAAGCAGTACTAACTAGACAGTTTGTTTCCATCCAGAGAGCACCCTGCACCTTCAACAATAATGTCAGAGTCATTACTATTAATATTTCAAATTGCTCTGAGTCACCATATTCCCCAACACAAACATAACAACATTTCAACAAATACCAAGAACGCTCTGTAAGAAGCTACATTTTAGCAATGAACCAAAACTCATAAAAAACACAGTATAACGGACAACTTAAACTGCCACTTTATAAGATTTATAGGTAATCAGCCCTTACCTCCTTGGTAACAATCATGTGAAGAAGAAACAAACAAACAAGAAAGCCAACTAAACAAAAAACAAAACAAAACAAATCCCACCTTGGCACCTTCACCTGATTTCCTCCTGTATTAGACAGTGTCAGAGGTTCTATAATCGCATTTTCCAGGCAAAATAATTTACTGCATTGTTAGCTTTAGTGCTTTCAAAAATATGCCTTAGACAATATCAAGACCACATACAAAAAGCAACATGTCTAAGTCACAGGTTAAAACTGCTGATAATTGTTTATGATACATAGCTCTTCTGCTTTGAGTTCCCTTTGTCCAGTACTCCAATAAATACAAAATATAAATAATTACACCTGAATATACAAATTGAATATTAGAATCATATTAACAAATAACAGGTACATAACCTTTCATAAAAAATTAGCTCAGAACCAATCCGTTAAAGAACTAAAAAATATCCTAGCTTAAAAATTAAATAAAAAGCCCACTCCTGCATGCTATAGGTACTGTATGAATAGTGTGTAAAAAGAAAGATCTGGTAAGAGTGATAGCCATTAGTAAGTCCAAATATGCTGACAGAAAATGAGCAGAAGAATTATATATTCTCACTCTTCCTCTATCAAGCTGCAGAATAGTAAAAATTACAATTTATAAGTTCGTATAAACTTAAATATATATACATATATAATGTATAATCCAATAGAGAAAGCTGTAGGTGATACTCAAGCCAAATATTCAGAAAAGAAACAAGAGCAAAGATTTGACATCAAAATTAGTCTCTTGATATATAGAGAAAATAGCTTGTTGGCATAAGGGCTATGAAATATTCTTCCTAGCAAATAGTCACAAGACTAGAACAATCAGATACTTTGGGAATGGTTTCACTGACCAGATCAACCCAGCAGACAAGTCTCACATTCCATCACCATCAGTAGCATATAGAAATAGGTTATACCATACAGTTCAGTGACATGAAAAGGATACTTCCTTCACTTAAATTTAATGTGGCTCAGTTATCAGTAAATAAATAACACACACACACGATTTATCTGATTTGAAACGTATCGAAGCAGACCAATTGATTGCCTGGAGAAAAATGACAACACATTCACACAGAAGTCACTGTCGATCAATTAACAGACCAGCTAGCAACTGCTCCAAGCTGGGATGTGAATAAAGAAACTGGCCAGAAGAAAAAGGGCAGCCAAGTGGAAAGTTTTCATGATCAAATTCTACAGATCGCCATCTTTGATCCACTCCAGTATTAAAAATAAGGATTAAAAAACTCCATTTTTTATACAAAAAGCCGAACCAGTGCTCTAATGTAAAGTGCAAACAGAGCAAATAATGAACTAAACATTCTTAGCAAAGAATGTTGTATCATGTATCTCTCTCATCTTTATTATAAAAAAAAGAAAGTAACACTTGTTCAGCCATTTGAAAGACAGTCTTCCTATGGGAAAGCAGAAACAGTCTAATTTTAAAAATTGTTCTACCCTAAATATCCCAGGTGCACAGTAACACACAGTACTCAGCAAAATTTTACTTACCAATCTGAAGCTGCTAAAAAACCCACTAAAACATTGCAGAGGTGAAAGGATGCTTTCCCAAGTAAAGATAACAAATTACTCCTGAGTAGTAAAAGCTAATACTGAAAATGTTTTACACTGTTAAGTGTCAACACTAAAGGAATTACACTGAGCTAAACAATTCGGTTAAAAATAGCTTATGCCCAGACAAGACTTTGGAAGGTTCCTATCTTTTACTTTACAAAAATTCACACATCATTACTGCATACACCTCCGTCTCTCATAACAAACAAAACAGTATATAAATTTGACCACACTTGTCTTCTTTTTCTAGTTACACTGCCTATCACCCTTAAAAGTGGACCAAACCATAATAAACACACTTTAGGAAGGGATTTGTTTTACTAAGTTTTCATTATATGAAAGCCAAACTATCAAGGCAGTCATCTCCAAAAGGCTGCTCTCCCTGTCCATTACAAACAGTCCAAACACACATGCTCAAGAAGCTAAACAGAAAAAATTGAGTCAAGTCCTAAGAGCCTACATGCTTTCAATCCCTAGTACTTCCAAGTTCCTGTTTCTTCCCACTGAAGAAGGAAAAAGGAAAAAAAATAGTTAAAATCTCTATTTCTCTGCAGGCTTCTTATCTTCTTCAGTTTGGGCTGGGACACAACGTTTAACAGAGGAATTCTTCCAATGTATTTTCACCTGGTACATTAGGTTTTTTTTAGCGTAAACTTGGCAGGGGAAAGGTATGGTGTTAGGTGCTTTTGATTTTGCATACTTCTTACTTTTGAAATGTTAGTACTAGCTGGGTTCCAGATAATTTGATTATTTGCATTTCAAGAAGCGCTTCTGGGGATCTCTAGGCTATTTATAGGACTTAATAAATTACTTATCTTCAAGAAGCTTTTTTGAGTGTCAAAGCCTATTCTATAACACATTGTCAAATTCACAACATCAGAAAAAAAATACTGAATTTCTTTCTGCCATCAATTAAATCCCTAAACTAGATTCAGACAAAAGAAACAGGTTACAGGCAAACACTAACAATTTGCTTCAAGACTGATTTTAAACACTGAAGATACAAAAGCAGAAATGTGAACTTTTAATTTTCACATGTTCAGACTTCTTCCATACATTTTCACTTTTCTGACCTCTCTGAAAGATAAAAGAGAATACTTGTTTGAATCTATTTTTTCCATCCTAGAGAGAACAAGAAACTTATGGGAAAGAACCTGTTGCTGCCTCAACTACAATAAACTCTATGGTATTGAAATTCACCTCAGCAGTGGATAACAGGAAAAGCAAGGGAAGAAAGCTGAGTCACACCTGGTCATCTCTCTCTACAACAGCAGCTATAATAATAATGATTTATTTTGGGACAAGTGTCATTTTGTGGGAGGGAAAAATGAAGTAAGAAATACAGAGAGTGAAAACCAAATCCAAGTCATTTAGCTTTATGACTAAAGCCTCAAAGATGTACAAACGTAATGGTGAATTCAGGTCACCATTACAGTCACAACATTCAGACCATGTTTTCTTTCAAAACTTGTGGTATTTAAAAACACTGCCAAGTAAAATCATGGATTATTATTTATCATCTCAGTATCAAGAAAATGTGACAAAACAGGGAAAAAATGCTCATACATCCTTTAGAAAATTTAAAATAGGCGACAACCTTGGTAGTAAAACCAAAAATAACACTTGGTAAGAAACTGAACTAATTTAGGCCTTCAAGAAAAGGCAAAAAACCATAAGCGTTCTTTTTATGTAAAGAACTTGGCTACTCTGGGGCACAATTTCTTACTTAGACAATCCTCTGGCATTAGATCACAGCTGTGTACCTACTGTCATGCTGATACAATGCCGCTTGAAATACATTTGGCTATTCTGTGTGTGAACATAGAGAAATTCAGTATTTGAAAATACCTAGCACCTATTTTTTCCCATGAACTTTTAGAAATTTTCCCATGTGCATAAAAAATGAAAATACTGGTATGTCAAATTTTTTTATTCTGCATTTGTTTAGTGTAAAGCACTTAATGGGAACAGCAGTTTAAAATAATCTTTTTGAATAAAAATACTCTAATTAAAATATTTCAATCAATTGAACAGATTCACAACTCCAAACTTACATTTACATAGTATGCTATGGAATTAATTGCACTTTTAAAAATGGACAAGAAACAGATCTCAAAGGAGAGAGGGCAAGAAAAAAAACTGTCATCTTTCTCCTCCTGGTCTTCTCTTCATCTTCCCTCTTCCTATTACCATGCACTTCAGCTGGGAATGTAACATTTTTAAACCTTCCCCTACCCAAAAGTGAAGAAGTACCTTCTGGTTTTCCTGTATTACTGATTCAAGTTCACCTGAATTACTCTTTCATTACGGCATAATTAAAAATTTAGCATCTCTATTTCAGGATACACGTCAGGTGTCCAACTGCAGGCATTCTGGCTTCTGGAACAGGAAGCTTGCCCATATTAAATGCTCATCACAACCAAGGATGATTCAGAAACTATGCCATTAGTGTTCACAGTTTCCCTCCTTCACTGACCAGGCCTACAAGAAGTTTCAAGTAAGTTCAGATAAGCACAGGCCACAAACTTTCAATGAACATGGTGGTCATGGCATAAAAATTTTTGCTTCTGTACCGCACAGAACTAACTCATCTTGGCACAGCTGAGTATGTAAATTCACTGAGATTCACAGAGGATTTCAGCCTGGCCTGAACAGCAGCTTCTGAGTGTGCTGAGTAAACATTTGTATTTCTACCTCCTTTGAAAGAAACATTAATTTAAAACAAGATGAGGACAACCAGGCACCTTCAATGGCTCCAGAGCAAGAGTGTTCAACTTTCATACAAAAAGACTAGTTAAAAAAACCCATGCACTTCAAAGGTTCAAAACCGCATCTTCAACCCCTCAGGAAGTACCTTTAAAGAAATATTTTTCCTGTTTAACTTTTCTTAGTGCCAGAAACCAGTATGTGCCCCAGTCCTGGGCCCTCCCCAAAACCGTAACTTCACTTTATCAACTAAATATTAAGGCGCTTCCCTCCAAAGCAAAACTGTACTCCAGATTCTGCTACAATTTCCTTTTAGCAAAGGGCCCCACAAACACCCAAACAAAGGTTGAGTCCTGGGATGTTTGGGGAAGATAAATGTCCTCTGAATCATTATGCTAAACTGTACTTCCCTTTTGCTCTTCCTGCCTTTACACTAAGTTCTCTGCTAAACCAGACACAGCATCCCAACAGAAATCACAGAAAATGCAACCCAGTCTGCATTATGGTGGTCAGGTTAATGGAGAAATTTTAATCCTCTGAGACTATGAAGGATACTTAAAATAGTAGTTGCGATATTCAAAGACAGTATTGCGTTCAACTTTTTTGGTTTTTTACATGGATTTTATTCCATCCTCAGAGAGAAGATGCATAAAGTCATGGATGACTACGATCTCACAGACACTAACACAATTCTGTTACCTTAAATACGAAACAGCTGCAAGAGCATGGGCCTCCCTGTTTTGACTTTCAACTTTCTCAGGCTGATGGTTTCCAAGGCCATAACTCTTTCTAAGCCTAGGTATATCTATAAGCAATGATTCTAGTAAAGGAGATACCAGAACTTCCTGTTATGTAATTTTTAGGTATTTCCCCTCCCATCCCCAAACATCTCCAATTATCTCAGAGCACACAGCTTTCAAGAACATCAGCAGAAAGAAAATGGTTATCCTTATCAGAGTAGTCAAACTGCAGACAACTCTAAATTGCTTTAGTGAAACTGATGACATTAATCCCATCTATTTGCACAGGGAGATCAAAATGGAGGATAAGGTAATACTGACTTATATCACTGCTCAAAAGAACTGTAGATATACTCTTTCAGTACATGTGATATAAATCCACAGTGTACTTAACAAACTGAATTAAAAAAGGTTTAAGCCAAGCAAAAAAGTTTCTCAAGCTAAACCCCAAATCTACTCTACAGTAGAGTCTCTGCAGTATTTTAAACTGATTTAACTTGCAGTCCATTCAAATCAGGTCTCCAATGCTTCATGTTAGCAGGTGCACACAGAGCAGCCCAGCCTCACGCAGACTTACTGACTCAGATCCCTGATGCACTACAGAAGCATTAGTGGGGCACTGCATCTTTTATAAACTTGGCCACTCAGAGCAGGTATTCACGTGTTCAGTTTCAATATCACTTGGAGGCTGCAGTATTGCTTCCTGGTCGGAAGAAAGACCCTGAAGCACACAAGGCATCTCAAAAAATCATTTGTCAACCAACTTAAAACAAGCCAGCTCAGTTTCTTTGACAAGGTAAGGCTTTATGTATTTATCCATGCACAGTTTTATACCTTTCTAGTTTTGTTTTTTATCTTTATTTTCCCCATAACATGACCAAAGACACAGTTCAAAAGAGCTGCAAAAAACAGTCATCTTTTCAGACAGCGCTATTTGAGAAAAAATGAAAAGGAAAAAAATACAAGCTGGGGAAGACAGAGAATGAAGGGAGACTATGTATTCTGTCCGTGCCTTGACAGGCAGCAATCGGATCTTTTTACATAGATATAGAAAAAGAAAAAAAGGTAACAGTCAGTGTCTCATTTTTTAAAGTCTCTCTTTAAATCCTGTGGAATCACAATTTTCCCTTTCCTTAACCTCTAAAGAGCATCTTAAGGAACAGCCTAATGAAGGTATACTGTTTTAAGTTGACAACAGGATTATTTCCATATTTCTTCATTGGCCACAGGGATATTTCCATGACTACTCCTTCTTCCTTAAAAAATTACTATTTTTCTGCAAACTGTGTTTCACTCAGAGTCTTAATCCTCAGTGATGACTATTGTATCCACATGGTCATGATGTAATGAAGAGAAGCAACCACTTCTGGAGGCAAAAAAACCATCACAAGCCTTTCATGAAGTCTCTTAATAATCTCAAATAATTTATCACTAAAACGTCTGCCCACATTTCAAATAGGAATATTATCTCAAAACACAACGCACTTCAAGAGAAGATAATGTATTCTTCACTGACAACACTCTTGGGCCTTTCCAATTCCATGTTTAAAGCCATCAACTTCACTTAGGAAGGGTTTATATTGCACCTTTTTGGCTGAAGAGAGCTTAGGGGAAATTAAGATTTACATCACATTATTTACTGGAATAAATCTGTCCAAAATAAATTCACAGTCCTATAATGAAACAGTGAATAAAACTTCAATGTACTTGAACATACAAGCTTTCAAACCAGGTGCAAAAACATATGCAACTGTCAGTATGTAGGTTCAAATACAATGCAGAGATACAGCACACATGAACACCATGAACAGAACTGATGTCTGAAATGCCTATTCATTAGGCATGTGCATTTACTCTGCAATGTCACTCATTACAGGCAGCTTTATTAAGTGTGGTACTTGTGAGATGAGACCTTACCGTCTACCAAAATTCTACACACGCAAAGCATCTTTGCATCAATATTCAGGGCAACAGCATGTCGAGGGTTTGACATACTCTCAACTGCATTCGGCTAACCTGTTTGATCTCTTCTCTGGCCCGACAACTAATTTAAATGATGAATTTTTTATCATGATGCAGGTAAATGAAGTTAAACCAGATAAACCAGGTCTTATAGCAAAAGGTCTTTCAGCTTCAGCAGTGGCAGTACTCATCTCACAGACAAGCCAACCCCGGGTCCAGGTGCAGGCTCGCTCTGCAGCAGGTCCCGCAGCCGGGGCCGGTGACACGGCAGCACCGGGGCTGTACAATGTGTACAATGCCCACAGCCCCCGCAGCCCCGCAGCGCGGCTCCCGGGCTGTGCCGAGGCTGCGGCGCGTCCTCGGCAGCCGCCCACAGCCACCCACAGGCACCGCAGGCAGCCCCAGCTGCCCTCGCACCGGCCAGCGGTGGCGCGGCGGGAGAAAAGGGAGCGGAGCGGGGAGGGGGAAACGGAGAGGGGAAAAAACCACAAACCACAAAAAAAGAGGGCGCTGGGGAAGGGGGCAGCCAGCTGTTCGGGCACCTCCTCCCGCCGGGCACGGTCGCAGACAGACACCTCGGCAGCTCCTTTGTTCCTCCCCTTCCCTCACTCACCCACGGTGGCCAAGGTCTCCAGGTCCTCCAGCTTGTAGGCAGCGGGCTCGAGCGGGGCAGGCGAGCCGGGACCGGCGGGGCTGGGGGCCGGCACGACGGGCTGAGGCGCGGCCACTCCCGCCGCCGCCGCCTCGCCGCCGCTCTTCGCCCCCATCTTGGCCTTGGCAGCGCTGAAGGCGTCCATGGGGCCGAGCGGGCGCCCCGCGGCCGCTCAGCGCATGGAGAAGAGCGAGAGGAAGAGAGAGGAGAGGGAGCGGCGGGGACGCAAAGTTTCAGTCTTCAGCAGGCGGGGTGGCTGCTCCCCAGGGCTGGAGCCTGCTGCCGCGTCTGAGGGGGCGCGCAGCCCTTCAGCATCGCGGCCACAACCGCCACGCCGCCCGCCGCTGCCCGCAGCAGGCAAGGACCGCCGCGCAGACAATGGCGAGGGTGCGCCTAGCCGCGCCACACGCGGGGCGGAGGGCGGGGTTTGCCGCTGCCGCTGCGGCACCGTCCCGCTGAGGGCTGGCGGGGCGGGGAGGGGCCGGGGGAAGCGCGGCCCCGCCGCTCAGCGGGAGCGCGGCCGTCGCCCCTCGCCCTGGCGCGACCCGGACCGTGTGACCCGGTGCTCTCTGCTCGTCCTTCCCCACCCTGAGTCCCGCCCGAGGGGCAGCGCGGCGGGGAACGGGGTGGAGGGAAGTGCCAGCGGCTGCCGCGCCTGCCCCGCGCTCCCTCGGTGCTGCAGGAACGCCTGGGACGGTGCCGTCCGCTCTCTGCAGAAAGTTAAAAATGAGCGGTGGGGCCCTTGCGAAGCGGCAGCTGGGCCCCCCCGGGCTGCACAGTACCAGCCCTGGGAAGAGCTGGTCTTTCCCCACGCGTGGGAACACGTGTGCGAGTAGCTCCCCCGCACATCCCGGGGTTTGTCACTCCTTATTTTACTCCCAGTTTCCAAGCAGGTGTGAATTCCGCCCCGGTCACAGCCCCTCGGCGTCCCCTGCTCCAGACTGCCGGGTGTTCGTGTGGCTGGGGACGGGCTGAGCTCGGCCGAGACAGGAGACAGCCGCCTCATGCAGCAGCAGCAGTGCAGTACACAGCTCCGAATATAGCTCCTTCCAGAGCAGCCAAGAAGCTGTTGACGATTATGCTGGAAGGCAAGGCAAATATGTGTGGAACAAGTCGTTGTAAAGCATAGACATCAAAATTGGGAAAGAAATCCTAGTTTTTTCCATGCCTTAGTCTGGCCCAGTTTTACCCTATTCACAGCTACTACCCTATGCTCCCGTGGGCAAGATATCTGCAAACCTGATGTGTAAGTCAAGTCACATGGCTGGCATTTGGTATCTCCTTTTTATTAAACATCATGAGAGTTGAAGGCCTATTAGTTTCTGTGTGGAGTAGGTTCAATAATAATGACAAATAATTTTGTGTCTACAAAAAAATGAGTACAAATATATAAATTATTTATAAGCATTATAAATTTCTGTACATTTATCCCGAATTTTAAGGTCTCTTTAGAATCCAATTTATAGTCGTAATATCAGAGGCTATAAAATGCATTTTTATCTTTTAGCTTGTTGACATGAAGGTTAATGACTAATTCGGAAAATCATTAGGTCATCCCTGCTTCCTGTCAGCCTTTGAAAAGTCACCAGTCAAGGAGGATGACATCACTTTTGCTCCAAAATTTCAGATTTCATCTGTGAACTCTTTGGAATGCAAGTTTTGCACTTCTATTTTGCTTTACTACTTTGCTGCTTTACTTCCCTTTGTGCTTCTTTACTGCGAGGTTGACTGAGCACTAGAACAGGTTGCCCAGAGAGATTGTGGAATCTCCCTCACTGGAGATATTCAGAAACCATCTGGATGCAATGCTGTGCAATGTGCTCTGGGATGACCCTGCTTGAGCAGGGAGCTTGAAGCAGATGACCACTGTGGTCCTTCCCCACCTTACCCATTCTGTGACTATGTTTGGTACAATGTATACCAGATTTACCATGATTTAGGCCTTGAATTATATATTTTAAAGATTCCTTAAACTGCAAAATGTAAATGTTCTGGCAAGCTGTAAATTTAATTCCTGTCTGCTGAAACGATAAGCAAACCAACAAAGCTCTTTTAACAATAACTGAAAAACTTTAAGAAAAATAAACATTAAAACGTTGAAGAAATCTTTGTGTCTAGAAATCTTTGTGTTTTTAGCCAAATAATTGCAAATGGAGGAAAAAATTATAAGCTGATTGTGATAATTATTTTTAAGAGAGAGTACCTTAACTTCATTCTAGCCAAGAAAATGGATGTTTGATCTTCCTGAAACCTTTCCTTTTCAATAAAAATCATGAAATCATTCACTGCTTAGATGTTAAAAAAGGCATAAAGTATTTTACTTAAGGTATTGATTATCTTTAACTGATGTATCCATTTATGCTAAAAATTTTACCTGATATTTAAATTACTTGCATTCAGGACCATAAAACTTTATTTTAAAGAGCCTCCTACTGCCATGCTTCAACAGCTGGTGGCTTGTATGAGCACCCATTCAAAACAGCTCTAATTCAGCAAGGTTCCTAAGCACAGGTTTAGTTCCATTTGATGCAGTGTCTGTTCTTAAGGCTAAGATTTGCTTCCTTCTTTTGCGTCCAAGGCACTTGCTAGTTGTATTTGTAGCAACATAATTGCAATGTTTATATTTAGAATGTCAACATATTATTAGTGTGCTTTGCCACCTCTGTATAACTCTCTCAGAATTTATCTTGCAGATACTGATTATTATCCAACAATACTTCAGGGAAAGAAAATGTCATTCTTTCCACATACAATGAGGTTGAGAATCAAAACTCCTAACTTCATGAATTGCAAGTGGGAGTAGATTGCAATAATGGATATGAAACAGTTTCTTGCCCATTTTGGACAGAATTCATAGGCAAGCTTGCAGCTCTGTACTCCTCTTTTCTTTCCTCTGTGCCCTTATTCTAACTTAAAAGGTGACCTTTTGGTCATAGGTACTTTTTGAATAATCTTGGCCTTCTTGCTCTTGATAATTCATAGTTCTCAGCTTTTTCACTTTCCCCACACAGGCATTAGGTGCCTACAGCCAGGTTCCTTTGTCTTTGAAAAATTTACCCTCTTTATATTTCCAGTCCTTTACCTTACCAGTGCTTACATGAAGGGTTAGTTCTATTTTCATTTTCCCTTAAAAGTACCAGATGTTAGAGATGATTCTTTCCAAAGACAGTGAAGATCTTTTTAAAAGAGATTTTATTTAGGAAGAAAAATGAAAACCAGACAACAGTGGTTTAAATGGCTTTCTCAATTCATTATTTTAGCGAGGGCTTATTCTTCCATTTCAGTTGCAAAAAAATGTTCAGTATACTTATATTCCCTTATAAGCTCTGAATTTTCAGGGACCATACAGTTTCCAGGTGTCAATTTGGTTATTCCTTGTGGCTTTTTATGTATGTGCCTTTGCCAAACTTCAGCACATACAACCACACTGGTAGTTAAATGTTTCTTTGGGTCCTAAATTACTAACTTTCCTCCTATTCCTTCCTTTTTGTGTGCAGGTTTTTTATTTTCCCATAGGAAACCTCTAATAAACAATATTAATCTAATGGAAAGGATAACAAACTTTCTACCTATCAACGAGTTGATATAACAGATCTTTTTTCTTTCATTTTAGGGGGACATTGTGGTACGCATTCCATGCAAATTGAATGTGATTTAAGCACCTAACTCTGGGAAAAGAATCAGTCATTTAAATGTCTCCATAGCTGCAGACAAAAGAGTCTTTCCTGTGGTCTGAGCAGGTTTGCGTTTGTCTACCTGAAAGCCTGCTTCTTTCTTCCCTGCAAATATATAATTTTCCTTACAAATCTTGTTAAAGCATATCTTTACCATCACCATCACAGTAAAACTACTACAAGTTTGCTGGAGAACCTGTTTAAACCTGTAGGGAGGAAATGGAGAAGTCCTTCAGTGATGGTTATTACTAATAAATAGCTCCGTATCATCTCCTTTAGTCACATTACATACAGTGCCTAAAAACGTGGGACTGCTCTGAGGAGGAAGAATAACTAGTAAAGATAATTAGTACTGGTATGTGTTTTTCATTTGTTTTGTTTTGCTAAAGAAGTTCATGATCAGGCAAGTCCTATGATGTAAACCAGCGCCCTTTCGTGCAAAAAATCCCGGCCTGGGACAAAGGAAGGGGCAAATTATTCCACCCATCTGAAGCAGTTCCTTCATAGTATGGAAATAAGCCCATCTGTATAATGAGCAATCACACATCATGTGAATGTATCTACACATTCATAAAGCAACTATCACACTTTTATTTGAATATGATTATGTTTAGCGTTTTTTTAAAAGCATTTAAATTATGATGGGTATAGTGCCTGTAACCAAATGAGAATTTAAACACAAAGAATATAACATCGTTACCTGCATCCAAAACCGTGTTTCTGATGAGTCTTGCTGGGTTGATTCCTTGCTTCGGAAACGCATTGGTGTAGCCAGTTCAAACATGGAAATGCTGTTACTAGGGTGTCTAGACTTTCTGCCCAGTCTGAGCAAATTTGTGTCTAGCTTCTGCCAAAACTAGATTGAGATCTGGAAACAAGATGTTGCTTTGCCTACGTTTGCTGAGGAACTTGTTCTGTTAAGCATTTTGAAGGTATATCTCACATACATGCAAAACTGCTACCCTCACAAAAGTGAGTTGTGGCCAATTTTTTACGCACAAAAAAAAAATGTTATAGGAGCACTGTGTTAGCTGATAGAAGACCCTGAAGCACCAGCATGCTGGACAAGCTCTTTGAAGTCAGATGGTGATATTTGCTTCAGTTCAAAGATACAATAAAGTAACAATGCACTAGAATATCTTTTTGTTCATTCTTTTCCTCAAACAACTAGTTATGTCTATTTACACTGGCATATCTCATTTTGAATACTCAGGATAGTATGCTGCTTACAGCAGTCACCCAGCAAATGGAGTATCCAGAATTTTTGATCTTAATTATATGAGAAGAACTCTCATTCTAGCCTCCCTTCTTTAAGCTACTGAATGCAGTTGTAGGACCTATTGTCTCACACTGTGCATTCCTACTTCACAAGCACTCCATATTTACTGTGCCAATGAAAGGATGTGTTTGCTACATTGGTCTGTGGAATTCTGCAAAAGTTGTATAAATTAAATATAATTCAAATCACATTTATTTATACAACTTATGTATGTAGCTATAGTGTATTTTTATAACTTTCTTTACATTTATGCAAAAAATAGTGTAAAATAATAAATTCCAACAACAAGAAAATTGGTTTGAGTGGGTTTTTTTTTTGGTGTTTTTGTTTTGTTTTGTTTTGTTTTGTAGGAAGACATGTAATATGAACTTTATAGCATTCAGGGTAGTCAGACAGAATAATAAACTCTATCTGTTGCTACCAGTTTCAGGGATTTAAGCTATCTCAACAAGGAGTTTTAATTTAGATAAATATAAAATAATTTTTGTGGCAAAACATTTTCCCTCTTGTATTTTGAATAGTTAAAAGCCTTTTAAAGTGAAATTGCATATGTCTTATAAAGACATGCACATCTAATGTATGAACAGAATAAATCTTTCAATTCAACCTTTTTAAAAATTTTATTTGGTTTCACATTGGTATCTTCATGTCCAAGACTAAGGACTTGGTGAGAAAAAAGAAACAGCAAAAATCTTCATCTAGTCACAGACATCAAAGTGAGGATGTTGCCATGCCTTAGAGTCCATTGTATCTGCACTGATTTAGCGTCAAATTTTCCCCATGTCACAATTTATGTGGGCTTCAGGTGTGGTTCATTTTAACCTGATCCAAATCCAGGCTGCCACAACTCTGTTGTTCTCCTCCCTCTCTCACATCAGCACCCACGCCCTTGCTTTTGACACTCAGGTAGCTTCCTGGTGAGCCAGTTCAGGAATTAGTTCAGGAATTCATTTATTAAATAAAGTTATTTGCCTTTTAGCCAAATCACTTCCCCAAACCCTTGCTATGAACAAGGTTTTAGGGCATTTAGTGCCCTAATCTTACAGCTGTGGGGAATGCCGAGACAGACTTGCATTTCTATCAAGCTGGTTCAGCTTTATCCAACACTTTCTTTTACTTATGCCTTTGCCATTTCACACACTGACCCTTGAAAAAAAACCCAGCACTTTGAATACTTCATAGATATACATGGCTGCAGTTGAGGTTCCCATTAATAGTTTTTAAAGGTACCTTTGTCCATAAATCTTTTCCAGCCTAAATGATTTTATGCTCTGCATGACTCAATCACTTCTCAGTGGTGTTGAAACTGGCCGTAAAATCAGAGGAAAGATATGGGCACCTCATTTAGATTTTAAGATGGTAGATGGTATTCTGGATTCCTTTCTTTGACTGGCTCTAACAGGAAATAAGCGGAAATTAACTCACATTGGTTCTAGATGAGATGTCTCTTACCTACAGCACTTACAATCAGCTAAGCAAAATCTGACCCTTATTTACTTCCAGCTTAGACAAATCTTTTCAAAGTGTTGTAGTTTATCTCTAAAACAAAGATGAAATCAGAGCCCCCAAACTTTTACAAATAGTATATAAAGATGTTCTATAAATCTTTATATTAATTTATATTAATGGCTAAATGTAAGCAATTTTTTTTTTCATTGAAGGCAAAATGCTTGAATGCATGATAGCTACATCTTTAAAACTGGGATTGAATTGCAAAAAGGAAGAACATTATCTTTTGAATACAACAACATGAATTATGTGTTTATTGTTTGTAACTGGTATCTTCTGCTGTGAAGTAATATATTCTTATTCTTCTCTTGATGTTATTAAAATACTATAAGGACTAAATTAATTCTGTAATTATGCGTACCACTTTAACACTTCAAGCTGGATTAATTTATACTTTTATCTTTTATTGTCAATCAATATCCTCACAGAAACACGGGCTAAAGCAGATAGAAAAGTTCAAAATATTTCTACTGATATGATTACTACTAAAGCTGGAAAAATAGATTTTAGAATTCTTAGAATTCATTTTTATACTCTTACATATGAAATAAAATTCATGTATGATATTCAAACTTTTTCTGCTAAACAAATATGTTTTACTGAACAATTGCAAAGTGGTATTAGCTCTGATTCATTCATCTGTTTACAGTTCAGTTCACAAACTGTTCACTGCATGAAAGTCACTGCAGACTCATTAAGCAAAGTATTTAAGCACCTACTTAATTTCTGTTAGTTTTAAGTAAGTGCCTAAATTCTGTTAAAGCCAATGGAATTAGTCATAAGGTGCAGTGATTCAATAACTGTGGTTGAGTTTACATGCATGGTTAAAGTCAGGCATGTACTTATGTGCTTTATGAACGGGAGCATAAACCAAAAGCATGAAACTGCTCAAGCAATGAAACTGAGAAGGAATCATATTTCAAATATAAAATGAAAATATAATACAATAAAATGAAATTTCTTAGGCATTGTCCTTATTTACCTATGAACTTCAGCCCAAAAAAAACCCAAAACAAACATTGTGGCATTTAGTAAGAGTCAATTTAATATAAGATCATTATAGATCTGTGCAAACTCTAGGTTATGCCCAGGAATATATACTACATAGCTGGTCACAATAACTCCTGAAGAAGAAGGACAATTTATCATCAATTTATATGTAAATTAATTTAATGCTCTCACATTTTTTGCTACTTTATGGTACATTTTATTTTTTTCCATTGTGTATTACTTCGATGTAGTATAAAATTTGTGAAGTAATCAACATAAATATTAAATGCTGTGAATGTTGGGCAATATAGAATATGAATGTAGCTGTGTTCAGTGGCATATGACCAGTTCAATTGTTCATTGATCTTTCAAAACAACTAATTACATAACTTTCCTACTATACTTAGCAGCTGATCTCTGGCCTTTGAGTCAGCTTTGTGTGTGTTGGAAGGAAATGGATCATTTCTTTAGATAGCTGGAATAGATCACTCATTCATAGTTTTATTAAGGATGAAAACTTTTATAAAGACATGATTTGGCACACAGTCATTCTTCTATTCAGGTTTCAAACAAGTAATTTTACAAGTTTTATACTGATGAAATTAGAGTTATTTAATTAAATGTAAAATACAACAGTTCAAATTCAAGCTAATAGCATTTCAGGGGATAGGTTACTGCATCAATTGATGCAATGTCAGTGCAGTTCCCTGAAAGTCTGAGGGGAATGAGGAAGATAGTGTCTTGAATCAGAGGAAATATCCATTTAGGAAGAAAAGATGCTTTAAATAATCTAAAAATAATTGCAAACATTCTTTTCTAGCTTTGATTTAATTATATCTAGAAATCATGTCTCATCATTAATAAATTCACTTTATCTAAGTTCATACCTAGTGTTTTGAAAAATTTCTCAATTTGTTTATCTATTTTTGCAATGATTAATTTTCATCATCCATTCATCTACTTCTCATAGTCACAGGAATGTTTCTGTGATGACAGAGGCTTTGCATCAGGCATAATCTACATACACTTGGGATTGGTTGGTTTGTTTGTTTACTGTCATTAGTTAATAGTGACATACTTGAAGTATTGGGAAAATGGTTGCTTAGATACTGATTCCAGCCTAGCGGAAATTAACAGGAATCTTGCACTTACTGATGTCAGAGATTAGATATATCAAAAAATATGTATTAATTTTGTAAAGAAATATAAAATTTTGGGAAGTCTCAGATTACAGGAAAAGGATCTTTTTTGGTATTTCTCTCCAGTTCTAGTTTCCTTCTTTTTCTTTCCCTGTATACGAGAGTCAGGTATATACAATATTTTTATTAAAATAACTCTGACTATATATTTTTATTAAAAAGAAAAATAACTCTGTTTTTAACTTGGGCAGCATTTAACTACTTGATAGGCCATGGAACAGAGGAATAGGGTTTTCATCTTTATTTTGTTACTCCTTTTTTGTGACTGTTATTATTCAGACATTTGACTTCGTAAACCATTTTATCAGTGGTGCTGCTTTCATGAGTATAAGAATTGTGTTTCTATATTGTGGGTTTCTTGTCTGTTTCTGGTTTTAGAAACCTTTTCATTAGGCAGCCACGCAGTCTCATTGCTTTCAACAAGTTTCATATCTCCCAATGACACCTGTACAGTTGCAAATGTTACTACTAAAAATAAATAGAAAACTCTTCCAGAGTTGTCTTCACCTTTCTCATATTCTCCATTAAAAATGATACCCAAATTATAAGAAAATAAAATATGTGAAAAATGAAAAACGTAAATAATAAGTAATAGCAGACACATAGGCCAAGGAGAAAGAATGTTTTCTGTTGGAAAAGTGAGTGCATGCAGGGTGGGCAGGATAGTGGGAGTCAGGGCAGCACTTCCAGGTGCCGTGGCTAAAGAGTAAGTCTGCTGAGGGTTTATGAGCTGTGGAGAAAGCCTTTTGAAAGAGAGTGTTCATAGTCTCCTTTTTCAGCTTCCTTCTGAAATTCTAGTGGGGGGAACAGTAGACTTATATTTCACTGGGGACTGAGAAACTCAGTCTATAGAAACCACTGAAGACAGAAATTGGATTTGATCATACCATGGCTCATTCCATGACCTTCCTGGACAGCTCTGTCCTTTTCCAATTCCTTAGGAGAAATGGGTAAGAAATGCACATGTGGAAGTGCATGATTATATGAATCTGTTTCTAAATCTAATGGGAAAAAAGTGAAGTTCTTTAGCAATGATTTAGCTAGGTTCATAAGTTGTTTTTAGTATCTGCATTTGAACAGCTGGAACTTGGGCAATATTGAAAGGAAGAAAATTGCTGTAATTTAGAAATACATGTGGGTAAGGCGATACAGGGGTTTCACAAAGAAATAGTGAAGAGATGAAAATGCTTCTCTAAAAATACCAAGGTACAAGTTTTAGGGTACAGGTGACTGTAACACTGGTGAGGTGTTTCCGAATGAGCACATGCTCTTTAGTCTGGACAGTTTATCACCTCATTTTTCTGTCACTGGTAATATTTGACTGCCCCAACCTGTGCCCCTCAGGGATTGTTACACAGGAAGAGTGAGGAATTTAATGCAGGGGGTGTGCATGAGGTTTTCAGAAGTTAGGAATTTAAAAGCTGAAAATATGAAAATCATATTGAGACAATATTAGAGATAGTGGAGTAACAAGGCTAATTTGAACAATGGAGATATCAAATGTTTCTGCAGGTTTACTCAGTACTCTTCTGCTCTGTTATTTGGGATGGAGTGAAAGTTACATTACTGCTGGTACCTTTTTTATTCATTATGAATATTCAAATCTTTACTAGTGTAGTGGGCTGCTCTATTAAAATTGTTTCAGTTTTAGTATTTGATGGTGCAAAAAAAAGCCCAAAGATGACTTGCACATTTGAGAAAAAACGTGAAAATACTTGGTGATATTATCTCTGAGATTCAGTGAAAAGTAGTTTTCACTAGATGATTTGGAAAGCACTGATAGTGTTTATTTGGCAATATTAAAAATAGTGCATATCTTAATCTCATTACATTACAGATACATTACAGATGATTTGTATTTCTTAAAATCAGTAGTTATTTACATAACATGAAACCTTTGATACTTGTTCAAAGTTTTTTGAGAGAGAGGTTTAACTTTTTAATAAGGTTCAAACCTTGACAATTTAATCTCCCTAGCCATACCTAGGGACATTGAGAAAGAAAAAGCTTTAATGAATTGTAATGGAACCAGATCACAGTTTTTCTTGGAAAATTCCATTTAAAATGTATTTCTCTGTTTGGTCTTGCTTTATGAAATCAATTATATGCATTTTCTGTTTAAGCTTGTGTATGATTTGGAGTCAGTAGGAACAAAAGAAACGTTAAATCGCTTTGTTGACTAACAAAACATTAGGCACATACAGTAAGTGCTTTACTAAATTGAAACTCTTCTAATGTTTTCTCCAGTTGTGATGAGAGTAGAGTGAAAGAAGAAAAAAATTACCTTGATTTCACTGAAGCATTTAAAAAAAGTTATGGCTCTCTAGGAACCTGTTGTACCAAATCAGGCCAATTCAGCAGAATGAAGCTTCAAACTGCAGATTATTACATGTAACACTAATTTCACTGAGTGTGAAATTGTTTTTTGCTAATCCAAAAAGCATGAAATAAGCACTGAGCAAGGAATATCTCATAGAAATAAAGTGCCACGCTGATGGTTTTTGACACTAAGTACTGATTAAGGAGAGGGAAAATGCATTCTCATGACAAAGGATTGCTGCAAACTAAAAGATTCCCTTTGCATCAGAACAATTTATTCTCTTCCAAAAGAGTACTAAATTTTTATTTTACAAAGCAGTAAAATTGTCAAAAGTCAAACTATTGATGCAAAGCAAATATGATATGTGGAATTCATATTTTGTGGTTTTATAGATTTGCTGAAAATAGGAATTCATTTCTTGCCAAATGAACCTTACAGTGCAGTCCAGAAATAAAAGACTGGTAAATTATACATCACTGGCATATGTAGATATCTGTGCTAAGGCCTCCCAAATAATTAAAATATTTTCTATTAGTTCACACACGTTAATATAATCTAAAAGAACTGTGTTCCCTCTCATTACAGGTAAAACGTAATTTGTCACTAGAAGTGATTATGCATCAGGTATCTCAAAATAAAACAGCAGTGATAAAAATATCCTGAAAAATCCTTTGCATGAGATGAAGGTCTGCCTCAATTCTGAGAAGTGCTTCTGCTGAAACTGTGACAATCCGTCAAGGCCATGAGAATACCTACTCTGTGGTGAAGCCTCATAAATCCCAAGTAGGGAATTATCTTAAGATGGGGAAAACTATGACCTCTAGAGCCCTTCAAGACCTCTTCCTGTATACCACAGAAAGATTTCTGCTAATTTCTGTTTGTCTTTATTTAGCAAGGCTTTATATCATTACAGTAAAGAACAGAAAAAGCTCATAAATAGCTTTTATGAAATCTTATATGTGCCTCCAAAAAATAACTCAAATTATTAACTCACTATTTTATTCTTAGATTTTTTGCTTCTGAAAAATGTAAACATGAACATAAAATAGTATACCAACTATTTAATTCTAATTCAGTATTCCTCTTTTTATCTAGTTGTGTACTAGTGAAAATGAGATATTTTCTAAGTAGTTCATTTATCCAACCCAGGCAGCTTTAAAACTAGATTGGAATCAAAATTTATATTGCCATGTTGGAGTTAGAAAAAAAAGTTTCAAATTTAAACCAAACATTTATTAAGGATCTAATATTTTCCTTCTGAAGACATATTAATTCATTGAATGTCTCTTTGAGTTATGCTTTCCAATTTCAGAAAGTATATAATTATGATTTTAAATGCCATGATGTATCTTTGTTTATCTTTTAGAAGTCTCATAGAAAATTGAATTTTTCATGGGGTTTTGAAAACAGGCATATTTATTTCATATAGAAAACATTTTTCTGAAAAAACTCCAACTTTGGGAGTGCAAGTGAATTACCAGGCTTCTATTTTCCCTCTGTAAATTTCTCTCTGTTTCTCCCTGAAGAACATCATTATTTCTGTGGCATAAAATGGAGAAAGAGTTAGTACTGCTAACTACACCAACATGATACTGAAACCAAGGCTGCAGACCCCAGTGCGCTGAGCAAAGAACTAGTAGCTGTCCATGAGGTCAGAGAATGCAAAGGCAAGGTGTGCTGTGGACAAGGCTAAGAATTTACATTTGATAAGCAAATTATTAGTACACAAAGTCAAGATGGAAATGTAGGTGCCTTATCATCTCAGCCATGGGGGTAAAATGAGATTCAGGCCAAGTTAAGCAGTCATCAGCTAATTGTTTCTTTTTTCCTCATCCTCTTCCACTTGTCCCCTCAGCTGTGCAACCACCCAGTGAACAATCCTGGCAAAGCCATTAGACTGAAAAGTGATGCCATGGAAAGAGAAGGCTTTTTCCAGCCTCACCAGTTAATTTATTTGGGACAGCACACTTTTACAATAATAGCTCTCCCAGAAAGGTGGAAGAGGTGATCAGGAAAAGAGGAGGTAGGTGAGCCACATGAGATGGTGCTGCAGCTGAAGAAACCCACATAAGTTAATGGCCTAACATACCATTTTTGTCAAACTATGTCTTGCTGTTGACTCGCTACAGGATGTAGTAGAACACTTGTATTCTAAATCTAGATGTAATCTAAAGGTTTTTTAAGATCCAGTGTTCTTAAAAACAGAAACCTTATATTTGCTTTTCTACAGCGGTTATGAAATTGGTTGTTGTATGTAGGAAATAATCTGGTTCATCAGAATTAATAAGAATAGCCAGAAAAGACACAAAGGTAATGAAAACTGGTTTTAGTCCAGCATTCTTAGGACTGCATTCACAGTTGAATTGTAAACTGTAGTCCTTGACAAAATGAAACCATTCCAAGTGATTTATTTTGTATTCATATTTCTTTTGCATGCCTGTGGTACATTATCCACCTTTTGTAACATAGACATGGTGGTTTTTTTAATTTTAGCCTTATTGTTGAAAGTATTTGGAAAGAGCCTGTCTTCATGTCATTGAAAAAGAAAACTGACATTTTTACATCTGTTTTGTTGTAGTCCTATTACAACAGTATCTCAATAGAGCCAATTTTAACTCAAGATCTTGCTAATCTTGACTTCTTTTCATTGTTCGTAGTTCTTTACTAACTTCCTTTGAAACACATTGTCACTAATATTGGACAGATACCCATATGAATTTCTCAACAGTCATTAGCAAGGTGCTATTATACTTTCTGTGGGGTTTTTGACATTGTTCAACCTTCTTCCATTATTTCACATCTCTGTTTTTCTATATATAACAATTTCTTTTCTTCTGCAATTGCAAGTTACTATTTATAATAATATAATATAATATAATATAATATAATATAATATAATATAATATAATATAATATAATTAATATATTAAGTCTATCATGGCTGTTGGTTTGAAGACTAAACCCTGTGGTACCATCTGAACTTAACTATGTTAGGTTTTGTTCTTCCTCATGACGTATTTAGCATTTATATTTCTCCATATTTCTCCTTATCTTTCATCTATTTCATTATTCAGTTTCTGTAATGTGTATGTGTATTTAAAAAGTACCGGTATAAAGATGATTTAGCATTTCAGTTACTTTGCAAGAATAAAAATATTTAACAGAATTTCTGTGTCCTGGTCCTTTTCTGTCCTCATCCATTTCACATATCTATATATTATTAACTGAAACCTTATTTTTTTCAAAGTGAGTGGCAAATTTCTCGTTGTGTGATTAAAGGGTTGATTAATTACTGCTATGATTGATGATAAAGGAACATACAGTACAGATGGGTCTTCCTAGAAAGCATAGAAAATACAGAAAAAGTTTGAATAGTTTCACTGTGAAGTGTGCAAGAGAATCCATACTTATCCTTAATCAAGATTTTGGGAGCAGTGAAGACATACAAGTACCCAACTGACAGGTCTTTTTTAACTGGGGCAGTGATGGATAGTGCAGCAATGCTGCTTCTGTGTTTTACCAGGTGAATTTAATAATTATTTAATTAAATTATATTAATTTAAAATGCAGCTGAAGAGTAGGAATATGCTGACAGAGTATGCTATAAGCTATGTAAGTTACTATAAAGTCAGCTGCTTTGAGTGCATCTTGCAGCCCAAGGTATCCATTTCCCCCTCTGGCCTCACTGTGTTCTTCACAGGACTGGAGTCACCTCACTACTAAGCTTTGTCTGGCAAAAGACCCTGGAGAAAAGCCCTGCAGAGAAGGTGTAAAAAATTAAGAGAAAGAGCTTTAGGCTTCTCAATCTTCTTTTCATGTTGAGAACAGTCCTGGTTTTTGATCCCTGCATCACTAGTGCTAGAAAACGGACTACTCAATAATTATTTCTTCTTTTCTGTGGGATTCCTCTGACTATTACATTTTTGTACCAAATTAAGGAGGCTAGATGATGTCATAGGGCCAACAAAGCCAGTCTTGGGCACTGCACAGGGGAAGAAATGTAACATGCCAGGTTTCCTCCCAAGTTAACTCTCAAAAGAAATCAGGAAGTTGTAGAATTTCAAAAATATTCTTGCCTGGAGTAATGGAAGATTCTCAGATCAAATGATATATTTCTTGATTCTATAAATGCTCTTCACAGTTTGTGAGAACTGCTAATTGAAAAGCACAATTCAGGCACAATTCAGGCACAATTTCTTACGCATCTTCCGTAGGGCTTATGAGCACTGGACAGTTTAAAGTTGTCTTGCAGATTTCCAGGTGCTTATTAATGTAAGAATGAAGTCTATGTCAAATTGTTCACTTGAGAACAAGTCTTGTGATCTTGTTTAGCATTTAAAACTAGAACTTATAAATGAAGCTGGTTTAGGCAGCTGCAAGTTATTTCTAGACTCTTTTTATATTATTTCTAATTAGGTGTTCTTTCCCCCAGACTTGACTTTTTTGCTAGCATTTGACTGTTTCCTCTTTTGCTCTCTTTCCATACTTGTTACAGAGTCTTGAACGATTTTTAAGATCATTGTTACTGCTTCGGATTGCAGCAGAAAGCAGACATTGATAAATGGAGTGGCTATGACAGTGGCTGGACAAATGTTCTCCTCTAATGCCTAGAAGTTACCTACTCTTCTGGCTTTTCCAGGAAATAAGTTATCCTTGTTTTAACATAATCATACTAAAATAGTGCTTTAAGGTAATTTCATATGAGGATTGATTTTAAGGCTGCTATAGTTAAGACTGAAAGTTCACTTTGGGCTCCTAAATAAAAGTCTGAGTTTTATTAATGCCCAGTGTCTGTCAGTTTCACCCAAGACAGTTGTTGCATACTGTACAACACCAGAAAATCATATTATTGTTGTTCCTATGTGGACATAAGGAACTGGTTTTAGATTTGATTGAGTTAGAAAACCTCATACATTTTATTTTTACATTTGCAGGAAGAATCCACGTTGGGCTTAAATTTTTAAGGATATGACCTCATTTGAAAGGACAAAGATTGTCCTATGCAGTGGTCATTGGAGTTAAGTGGGAGTGACAGTCACAAAAATACCATGCTCATTATGCTACTTAGGCTTTAAATTTTCACTGAATTGTCCTTTTTTCAAATTAACAAAAATAAAGCAGAAATTTTTATCACAACAGTCATTCAATAAATCATGACTAGCATTTTATACAAAAACTTTGGTTGATAAATTACTGTGTGTTTTTTAAAAAGTTAATATTTAATTTTAATTATTTACGTGCCTTATTTTTCAGTATTTTAGAGAATTAGATAATTTTTTTTTTTAATTTTAATACCCATGTCTGATCATGTATACAATTCTAGGACATGCTCCACCTTTAATTTATGTACTTTTGCCAGAAGATTCCATGGTCCTTGGCATGGAAGGCCTTCACATTTCTACTATAATTAGTCACTATATAATCTAGAGCCTAATAATCATATATAAATTCCCTACTAATTACCCTGTAATCTACTATTTGTTGATTAGAAGAGCATGAGATGAGTATTTCTTCAAGTATTAATTTCAATTTACATGATAATTATAGGGTGTTACAATTTTTCTTGTTTACTTGCTTGGCTGTGTTGTGCGGCCTTTTGTTGTGTTAATAAAATACTGCCTTTTTTATGTTCATCCATTTTTATCCATACTCAGCCAGCTTCTCCTCACATGCACTTCCAGCCTGCCTTGTTCTTGGGCTGGCACACAGGCAGGTCACTACAACAGGTCATTCTTTGTTTTCCCCGAAAAGCACTGAGGCAAGTTTATGTGAAATAGTTACAATGCTCTTGTCTACTTTAAATATAGGGTGAAACCCTGCCCGTGCTGAAGGAGTAACACAAGGAACTGTTGCTCTGTGGAGCAAGAATGTACACATACCTGCTCTGAAGTTCAGGAGGAGGCAGTGTGGTTGGATACTTGGGTGAAGATGAAAGGGGAAAAAAAATAAGGTTAATTTAATGGTAAGGATATACTATAAACTGACAAACAGAAGGAGTAGGTGTGGATGAGGCTATTTTTGTGTAGCTATGTAATGCATCAAAATAGCAGGGTTGCAGGAGATGGTTTTAATTAAGCTTGTATCTTTGAAAGAGTAATTTTGCTTTTCACAAGGAATAATAACTAGTCAGATGGACACAATATTTTTATTTGAATAAATGGTTGGTACTAGCAGTTTTAGGTGTGATTCAAACTAGCCAGACAATACCACTTGAAAATCCAAAGACGAGAGACCTGCTGATGTGAATTATTATGATGTATTTGTGATTCTAGGAAGAGGCTGCATGTATGGAAGAGGAGCATAAAGACAGAAATATACTTCAGCAAAGGAGACAGCAAATTCAAAGTGTTGTTAGGTAGGGTCTCATGGGAAGACAGACTGAAAGAAGGATAACTATCAAGGTAGAAAGCTGTAACTTTTAATTAATGAATTCATTAAATTTTGCTACAGCAAAATATCTCAATACAAAAAAAAAGGTGAGTAGTTAATGAATAAGATAAATTAGAGAAGTCATCTGAAGTCAGTTAGATGAAGTCCAGTAAAGAAAAATGCATAGTAAGGCTCTAGAGGATCAAAAGAAAAACAAGAAAAACAACTCCAAACCAAAAAAACCAACAAAGACAAAATGAGGAATCACTCTTTAGGCAGAAGTGCAGAGAAGCATTTTGAAGACATTGCATATGCAGCATAATAAATGTAAATCACTAGTTTGATGTGGCTAAAGAAAAAGCAAATTTCATTCTTGGAGGTATAGGCAGCTGTGTTGTACATAATACAGATAGTAGTTTTTCTGCTTCTTCCAGATCTGGTGAGGCCTCAGCTAAAATAATATGTCTACTTTTAGGAATTATTCTATGTGAATTTTGTAGGCAAGTTAGAGTAAATTCAGAGTAGAGCTAGAAACGCCAAAAGAATTAGACAGTATGATCTCGGAGAACAAATTGAAAACACTGAGTTAATTTAGGAAAATAAGACTATTAAAGGATAAATCACGGTCGAAGTAGACATACATGGAATGTCACCAACCTTCTACTGATTGCCTCTACTGACCACCACCATGAGGCAACGGTTCCTGTTTATTTTGTATTGCTTCATTTTACATTTTAAAAAAATACATACAATGAAACATTAAGGAAATACTAAGTTTCCAAGTACTCAAAATTAAGAGGTACCAAGCAGAGGCTTGTATCTTATGCTACAGTATTGCCTTTATGTGCACGATCCAGGACCTGGTCCCATAGGTCTGCTCTTGTCATGGAGGTGATTGTCAACGCAGTGCCTTAAGTTTCATTGTAACTCCAGTTGGAGGCTTTGAAAAATTACTGCCTTTTTCTCTATTAAATGAACACCATCTACACTATATACTGCAATTATTCATTGCATGTAGCTAAAGGATAATGAACATGTAACAACATCCATGCTATTGCAGATGATGTGGTGGGAACTGCATCAAGATGGCAGAAGTAACCTTAATTTAATTGCTTGGTCTTTTCTGACAACTTGATTTTGTCCATTGAGTTCTTATAGTCTGGAATATGCTTTGCCTTGACCTTAGATCCAGCAGTCTAAAATTGCCTGTGTAAAGTATGAATTATCATTGATAAATATCTCTCTGCAATCCAATTGTTGGGGTTTTTTTATGCTGAAGAGGAAATTTTGTTTTTAAAAGTTGCTTTTTCATTCAAATTTCACCAGAGCACTCTGTCTGGCAGAGTAATTTTGCCTTACTGCCTGATTTGTATTGTTCTTGCAGCTTTATTGCTGTAGTCACAGAGTTTTTTTACTAGTTGCAATTGAGATGTGCATCTTGATTGTAACTAAACAATCAGTGGAAAGATTTTATTCTTATAAGGACTTCATGAATGCAAAACAGATATTTTTGATTAAATTGTGTTCTTTATAGTTTATTTTTCCTTGATCTGCCCTCCTAGAATTATGGAAGAGAGAAGAAATCTATCTGAACATTTAGGGGAAAAAATCCCTTATCATACCCCCTCAGTAAAAAAGGAAAGAAAAAAACAGTGGGGAAAAAAGTATAATTGATTGAAGGAAGAGGTAGCAGAAATCAATGAAATTTCCTTTAAAATGTAAGAACAAGTAGAAAGTAAGAGTGCAGTTGAGGAAAATAAAAAGGAAGAAACCTAGCGAAAATATGGTGTCTCAAGGGGAGGGGGAATAGAAGAGCTTGTCTGATATCTGGGGGCTTCAACATTTGCAGACATTACTTTTTCCTGAACATTTCTTATGTACACAGCTGGGGGAAAATCTATCATAATGTGTCCTTGGAGCTGTTGTGACAATACAGGTAAATCAGAAACACAGCCTAGCAAAAAAAAAGAATTGTTCTCTGGAAGCTGTATAAAGCCATCTTCTCCAAGACTTATTGCCTTTGTCTTTCATCTGAACATCTCTCTGCCCTCTGGGAATGCTGCTACCATGGAACTGGAACTGTAATCCCAGATGTCTGCTCCCATCATGAACCAGTACGTCATTTTTGGTGACTATATTTAGTTTGTAAACTACTTTCTTAAATGTACCAAGTATTGGGGCTGCAAATGATGTGACACGAAAAATTATAAAAAATACTCTGTATAATGCAATTTCACTCATGTTACAAAAACAACTACATCAAAACCCTGTGGACAGTAAAAAAATAAATATATTAAATAGTGCCAGAATAATTAATCTACTGGCAAATTTACTGTGTGGGAAGAAAGAAAGTGATGATAGTAAAAACAACTGAACAGAAAAACCAATAAACAGACAGAAATTGATTTGCTAATTATCACTACTAAGAAATGGTTAGTGAGTTGTATGTGTGCCAAATGCCACTTTCAGAGGGCAGGGTACAATTTATTCTACATTGCTTCCTCCCTCCTTTCCCTCCTCTTTTCCTTATGTTAAACAAATGAAACTAAAAGATTTTCAATAAGGCAGCATCTTTTTGTAGTAAACAATACTATTTCAGTTTGTTTTTTTTTTCTTCCACTAACACAGAGTAACCTGTTCAGCTTTTCTTGAGGAATGCATGGTCATAAATTTGCGAGAAAACAGAAAGATGACTGTGGCACATTGTCTTTATGCTGCAGTATTCACTGCATATTGGAAAGCTGGAAAGTGAGGAAGATTTACGTGGTGTCTCTCTGGACCCAGCAGTAATCTCTTCTGGTGCAGTACAAACACATGACTATAACTGACAATTTAAATACAACAGGTTCACAGTGCCCTCTCACATGAATTGCATTCAAATTGTATGGTAGGCACCATGAAATGCAGTGAATGTCTTTAAACGCACACAGCAAACATTTGCCAAAAGTTGTAGGTACATCCAGTGTAGGTCATTACCTAGTAGTGACATGGTAGAATAAGAAGTGGAATAATTGATATTAAGAGAATTGTCATCAGACTTCAGCAATAACATCCCTCCGGGAAATACAAGGCAATTTATGCTATTTCAAGGCATTGCTCCAGACTGTAAACTCAGAGAGATATTGCTTCATTGATTCCACAATCATTTTATGTTTTACAACACTGGGACTAGAGGCATTTTAAATATAAACCATGAATATGGAAGATAGCATTTTAAAAAAAAGCATCTGACATAATGCAGCAATGTGCTCAGGTCTGTAATCATATTATAAACTTTCCCTGGCACTAAGACTTAGGCAACGTAGATAGGCTATATCTGGCAGTCATCACCCTTGGCTTTATGTGAACAACTGGAAAATGAATATTATTATGACCAGTCTCTCTGGTACTAATAATATTGTGGGTCTTGTGGCTAATTATTGTCAGGCCACTGATGACTTTTTTAATGAACTAAGTAATGTTTTGAAAAACTTCTTTACATTTGGACAGTGTTCTGGAAACCAGAACTGAAATCTGCAAAATCTGACACTTGGCTCATTGGAAGTCCTGTGACCTCAGTAACTGGTGATCAGGTCTGTTATGTCTGAGCATGGGTCTAATTAACTGGTGTTAGGCATACAAGTTTGACATTTTAGAATTGCTTGTAAAATTTATTTCTGGCTTTGTGAAATTTTGTGATTTCACTGTGATATAATTTTGGTCTGGTGGATCAAAACAGTAATAGTGACCAAATATCAAGTGACATTTTCATTCCATTCATTTTCTGCAACCAGGAGAGAGAAGGCCAGTATACCAAAACTTATTGTCACCTCCCACTACACCTAAAATTATCTGTCCTGTAGAAAGATATAATAGGTAGACTTACACGATTAAACAATTAATAGTTAGATATAAATCACAAGAAATCTTTTACTGAGATCTGTTGTTTATGAGTAGAGACAGCATATATGATGCTGAAAGGAATTTTGGACTGGGGTGTTCTTGGGGTGTTTTCTACACCTGCAGGCCTGGAGTAAAATAAAATGAAGTCTGACAACTAATACTGAAGAACAGGAGGCACTGTATTTTATTACATGTGACATGTCAATGTCACTCTTTCTGTCCCTTTGTTCTTTGAAGGAGCAAAAAGTGAGCTGCTTCCATGTCTTTGCTGGACTGGTTCTTCTGGCCAAGGCAGAGGCAGAGAGAGCCAGGTTCCTGACCTTTATTTTTGCATTTCGTTTCTTTGTGACAAGGCTCTGTCTGTTTTCATTATTGACTTTAAACAAGCTTCATGAGTGGGAAAACCACTTTGTATTCTGATGTCTGTGTCTCTTATAAGATTTCTCTAACCTAAGTTATGATGTTAAGTTTATGACTTAAAATACTGGCAATCTCAGAGTCATGTGACAGAATTCAAAATTAAGATCTGTTGTTATTATTAGACATTTTTGTATTCTGTTAACTATGAGTATATTGTTTTTTGAGGCCGATGTTTACATTAAAATTCTTATTGGTGCCAACAAAAGCAAGGCTTGCCTGCCTAACAATAAGAACTCTGTTATTACATCTTGATGAGTGCTAAGAGAAAAATGTCTCACTGCTGCCATTGCTCAATTAGGCTGGAACAAGTAGTGTGAAAGAAAACATGGGACTCATCACAGCTTATCTGTGAATGTGGCCATATGAAGAAAGCGGGGGTGTTTTTTGCAGCCTGTGACACAGAAATACTCCAGCATTTCTGGCTATTGTTAAGGAGCTCTCAGCATCATGATAGCCTGGCTCCACTAGATGTCTGTCCAGAGAATGTAAGAGGCTAAAGCAAAATAAAAGAGATGGAAATTGGAAGAAAGATGAAAGAAATGAAAGCAATTAGTCAGCACAAATGGTGCTGAGCCTCTTTCCAAAAATAGCAGATTTAATATTTATTATGAACAAGAACAGAAGTATCTTAGTGACATTGGCTTTGTGGTGGAAGAAATATAAATAGAAGCAAGCAGTTATGAAAGTAGTTGAAAGGAGAACTAGAAAACACATGAAAGACGTTGGAATCACTTAATCTGATTACAAAGAAATAGAAACCTCAACATTAAAGCTAATGTTAATATTCTCAAAATTAATTAAGAAAATAAAAATGATTAAGATGAACTAGGAAACAGGATCCTCAGTAACCAACCTAATTTAGTTAAAGGAGGTTTTTTTGTTTGTTTGTTTCTCTGTTTTTTTTTAATTAACAAATTATGAAACTCAGGAGGATAGATGGACTTGACTTATTTTCTTTCTTTCTTTGGCTTATGTGGACTGTAAATCAGTTGTCTGCTGACCCTTTCTCACTTGAATCACCTTTTTGTTCATTGGGAAAGAGTCTAAAACACTCCTTCATTTCCCTTGTTTCCTGATGGATTGTATCATTGCAATTTTATTTGGGAAAAAAATAGAACAAGGGAGATGATGGTAGACACCATGCAGTCTTATTTTTAGATCCTTGTTTTGTTTTGGCACAGTTCACAACAGAGAGTTCTTGGATGTGAACCAGCCCTTTGAAACTTTTGATGAGGTTTAAATCTCAATCCCACCCTTAAGCACTACCCACCCACCCTGTTCAGTTTGATCCCGCATTTCTCTCATTATATCTTGAGGCAACGTCCTGGGACATCCTGGGAAGAAAAGTCCTGCACATTGCCGCTACCTTCCCCTCCTTACGAAGGGGTAACCTGTTTTTATCAGTCCTGTTTGAACATAGTCTGAGGTCTGATGCAAATCAGCAAAAACACTTAATGTTGACATGTGTTTGGCTGAATCTCTGGTCATACTTTACTTTGGCACTGCAGATGGCTCAGATACACTAATGAGGTTGTAAGGAGAGTGATCAGCATTTGTGGATGTGGGTGTGGTATGCTCATAAGAGGTATAGGTTTTGAGGTTTTTTTAAGGTACTCTTGGAGTTTGTCTTAATAAATTATTAATAAATTATTTTTTTTAAGTATTATGAGTACATCAGTTTTTAATGCCAAAAATCCAGCCTCTTTGCCAACAATAAACGCAATTACAATAATTTAAAAAAGGAGAACCCGGTAAGTACACTGCATAAAAATGTAGGCAAAAAGATACTTGTCCCAAATTCACTGAAGAACGAAGTATTAATATAAGTAGCAGAGCAATGAATGCCAAGATGTCTAATGATTAAAAAGCCACTATAGAAAAACAGCTCTAGTTTTCTCCAGTCATGAAGGACCAACAGACAAATGCAACCTTAGACAGGAATGGAACCTGATATGAGGTGTTTTCCCTATGTATCATGTTGCAGAGAAGCCACAATGTTCTACCACAGCCTAGATTTACTGAGAGTCAAGCGAGAGTCAGCCTAAGTACATGCAAGGACTCCTGCATTCACTAAAGCTCCTCAGAGTACAGGCAGCCAGCTAACTCCCTAAGAGGTTCTCGTGACTAACAATGGGGGTAAATGCAAGTGCTTACAATTGCAAAGACTAAAAAAGAATTAAATATTAATTAACTGAAATTATCAATTACTTGCTAACTGATAAATTGTAATAAGATGTTCCAAGATTTTCCATTTAAAGTGTTGTTTGTGATAGGCAAAAGTAAACAGGCAAATGTAGGCTCTGTATATTTCTACTTATTCATCCTCATACTGCAACTTCTGGATTTACAGTGCCTTCTAAATGCTCCAACAAAGCTCACACTTTCTGCTGGATCAGTGAGAGTTAAAACTCGATGTTGGGATAGGCCCTTGTGTTCAAAAGGCAAAACTTTCAATTTTCAGGTCTACTTCCTGTCTTTCCATAGTAAACTCAGAAAAAATTACAGGGAAAATGACAGGTGACAGGGAAATCAGTCAACAAGTTGACTTTTAATAAGTTGATATTCATTTGAATGAAATGGAACAATTAGCCAATTTGTGTAATTTGCATTCAGCCTGTAGTCTAAAGTAATGAATTTTGGCTATTGACATAAAATTAGTTCTGCTAAAATGAAATAGAATAGAACTACAAGGATATAATATTTTAACTTTTCACATTCAGTTAATAAGCAATTTTCAGCTTCAAATAGGACAATCTTCACTACACTGTAATTACACTTTCATGGATATCTTTGACTATTCTAATAGAGCTGCAAAGTGGATTGCAAAGCTCACAGCCCATTTACGGTAAATATCTTGACAATCAGCATATGTCCACTGCAACCACGTGGATCTTTCTTTGTATTCAGAGAAACGTTTGACTTCTAAATGACTTCTAAACCAAGTGACAAATACTTTCACAAACTGAAGCCTTAAGAAAAAAAAAAAAAAAGAGAAAACCAAACATTTTTTACTTTTGTCCCCTGTTTTCATTGCTAGAAATAGTAATTCAGCATCGGTACATGAAAAGCTACCTTTCAATCAAGGAATTATCAGTTCAAATCCAATTGCACGTTTCTAAACCATTTTCCTGTTAAAAACTATCCTGGCCATGTAATCGCATTAGCTGTTGACTGGCTTCTATCTGGGCAAGGCAGAATATCATGGTTGATGCAGAAACTTGGCACATGCTAGCTCAGGCCAAAGAGCATTTCTAAAAGGATTATCCACAGAACAGCCCTTGATACAGGATCACAGAAGAATCCACAGCTGTGCTTGCCCATCTCTACACTTAATGCTTTTTATAGCTATTCTATGGAGAATTACTGAAAAGCATTTTATAGAGCTGTTCTCCATCTCTTGTGTATGTGTTTTGGCTTAAAGTTTTCTTTATAGACATATAGTGGATCTATACCACCAGATACTCTTTTTTAGGTCTAACTAGTGCTGCATGGATTAAAGCAGGAAGACCTAAGAAACTGTATATTTAGAATATATAAAAATTTATATAAAAATATACTCAAAAATAGATAAAAATGTACTCAAAGAGAGAGGAAAGTGTGAATTCATTATGATCTGTAGATTACCATCTAGAAAGTAGCTGTATGGTATAGGCAGGTAGACCACATCAAAGGTACAAGATAGATCAGTTCATGGTCATCCTGTTAAGACATGAGGGTGACTGTTTAAGTACATACATATTTCCATGCATTATTCCTTCCAGTTTAGTACCAGAATAAAATCTATTAGCATAAATTTGCATATTCTGATACACCTCTCCCAGCCTAACTCTAATTTTTCTTTGTAATATCAGAATTTCCAGTGGGACTGAATCCTGATGGCATCAGTCACATTGTCTAAT
The DNA here is from genome assembly GCF_052056855.1 of Sturnus vulgaris. Taxonomy (NCBI): domain Eukaryota; kingdom Metazoa; phylum Chordata; class Aves; order Passeriformes; family Sturnidae; genus Sturnus; species Sturnus vulgaris. The sequence goes on from NC_142244.1 coordinate 96,457,700, forward strand.
TTTTATGGTGGTGGTTTACCATTTGAGGACATCTACAAGCTTCCTTCTCCTTTTGGGGTTCTGCATTAGTGTAGTTTTTTCTGTGATCTTCAAGGGGGTTAACCTAAATTGCACATCTTGATCCTGCCAGTCCCAGATACATTCACTTCCCAGACCACACCTAGAGACCTGGAAATATAATGAGAGCACTCCACAGCTCAAAATAATCTGCATATGTCTTGCCCTTCAGAAGTGGGGTATGAGAATCCTTGTTATTCAAAGAAACTCTAACAGGAATCAGGACACAGCCTGACAGAGCAGATGACCCTCTCTTCTCCAAGGCATGGCATGGAGAGGAAAAAAATTTCACAGGAGACCCAAACAAACAGAAAAAAAAGCAGGTCAGGAGAACTTATGGATCAGAGTAGCAGACACACAGAAAGACAGTGTGCTGGCAAGGGCTTGGCATTACATCTGTGTTTCAAGAGAAGGGAATTTTTAGTTCCTTTAGATGTTTACTTATTGAAAGAGCCTTTATTATGCTAACTCTGTGATCATTGCCCTCTGAAAAATTACCCAAAGAATGTATTTGGAATTAGCCAGTGAACTTTGTTCTGTGTTGCCAGCATATTTTGTTTGAACTTCATGCATGAACATGCCCATTTCTCAATATAACACTCTCAACTTTTTTTCTTCTCATGTAGTTCTGCAGCTGCCTAAGAGAAAAAGCAAAAAGGACCATTTGGTCTTGACATTTCTAAATGTCCTTTACTAATCACAAGACAAAAAAATCAGTGATAGGGTACTCAGAGTGTTTAATCCATCCAAGTCTTTAACTGTATCTTGCACTAACATCAAAACTAAAGTGTGTTTATGTGAAGAATTTGCTTTACTTTGTGTGCTTAAAAATAAAATAATTAAATCACTTAATCTACTAGAATAAAAAACTGATTTTCCATTAAACATTTCACTGACTATAAATATTTCTACGTTTATAACTGGCATAAAAATCAGAGAACAAAATTAGGTGAAAGGATGAGAGAAACTTGACTCATGCAGTAATGTGGTTTTTCAAGGTTCAGCATGTGGATGCTCAGGCAGACAGAATTGGATTAAGTTTGTCTTTTGAAATGCTTTCCAAAATATTTTGAAAACATCTGTGTTACAATATAATACAAATCCAGCTAATTCTGAAATAGATTATAAACATGATTAACTTTGTAGTGGAAGCTATTCAGAAAGCTTTAGGCAAAAACTGTTGCCATCCTGATGAATTAAGAAGGGGATAATATCACTCTAATAGATATTTTTGTATTAGTGTATGTCGTAAGGCTTTGAAATTAAATAGTCCGTGACCAAATTCCATATGCCAGTTTTGACAGCATGCTCTTTTAAAAATAAATTCCCTTTCATCATGTTCTTCAGACACCTACACACTGATAATGTGTAGATAAGTTTCCACTCTGCTCCCTCAAAGAGACCATACAAACCCCAAGGTTTCTGGATCAAGACCATATTTAACCCCCAAACTGTATTTTCTATAACTGTTCTGAGTTTGGTTTTAATTATTTTCCTTTATTTCTGTTTTCTTTTACTGTGCACTCAAATAGACTGATGGTCAATTTGAAGAAAAATAGGCCCAATTAAGCCATGAATGTGAATCCAGGTTAGACTGTCCCAGACTTTTTTTTGGTGTGTGTATGTGTATCTGGACTATTGCTACAGATTGCAGCTAGTATAATGCAGGGACTTAGCTCAGAGGAACACGGATTTCAAGGTGCCCTTGTGATACTGGAGACCAGTTTTGCAATGAGTGTGGTATTATACAGTGCTAGATAAAAAGAGCTGATTACAAAGCTTCCATTCTTGTCAGTAGCTGGGAAAATATCAGTAAAATCTTCTGTGGTCAAATCCTTCCAATCTTAACTACAGAAAGAAAGATTTCACTATACAATGTCTACTAGTTTCTTCAGTTTGTATCACAGGGAGTTAAATACTCTCTATGTAAATAAACAATGCATTATAAAGCAAATACCCATTACAACAGTGACCATTTTTCTTTGCCATAAGGGTGTTATACTTCCATAACAGATGAATAATTAATACATGTCTGTAGATTCAGAGTGGTTAAGAACATAAGCCCAGACCTGCTGCCTAGAGAGATTCAGAACTCTCCACCCAAGAAGCAGTTCTAACTTGGGCTGAATGAAGCCAAGAGCAACCACATCAACTTCAGAACTTCACAGATTTGGGACCTCCAGAGTTCCCTCCTTCCATTCTGCAGACATTTATTCTTACAATTTATATGCATATATATATATGTATGTGTGTGTGTGTGTGTGTATATGTATATATGTGTGCATATATATATGCATATGTATGTGTGCATTTCTTAACAGTTCCTCTTGACAAAATAGTGATCCAAATTTTCATATTTCCACATTTTCAACGATATATATATATCTTTAATTTAAATACAGGTTTAATGCAACATTTTTCCTCTGTGTATGTAGGTTTGTTTTGTTTTTGTTTTGTTTTCAGTTTTGGGGTTTTTTTGACTTCTGTATTTGCTCTTTATTGCTATCCAGCTAGCATTCTATCTCCTAACAAATAGTCTTCTGCTACTTTCGCCGATCATTTTTTCCAACTATTTCTACAGCTCTAGTGCTCTCTATATTCGGTTACGCAAGACCACAGACAGGGACATTTTGACCATGTAGTTCAAAAGACTATTTCAAAGAAGTTGTACTTGAGGTCTTAACTGTGTAGCACAGAAATTCCTCTTACAAAATTTAGCAATTGCACAATACTATTATATCACTTCTGAGCTCTGTAACAAGAATGCCATAAGACCATTCTTAAAACTCGTGTATGTAACAGGAATCATCCCAAGCTTTTTAATAGTTTTTCTACATGCCCTTTTGCCAAACTGATAATTTGTCTCTTTGTTCTAATTCTGTTTTGGTGAAAGGTGACTGACTTATGGTATAGGGAAAACTGTCTTTTTGGATTATAAGATTTTAGCCTGCTGATTTGGCAATCACAGAAAGAGATATTTAAAGAAAGAAATTATGTTTGGCAAGAAGTGCCAAGTTTGGCAATGTTTGGCAAGAAGTCCTTGGGTAGAAGAGGTCTGCTTCATTATTATGTCACCTGTTATGAGATGACATTTCATTTATACTGCTTCTCCAAATTGCTTTCAGCACAAAATAAACTGGATGTAACAGTGCTCTATGTCAGTGCAAAAAAAAAATTGGAATATAAATTCATTGTCAGAGAATAAGAAGTGAAAATAAATCCCCAAAGTAGAAAAGGCAGTGATGAAGGTAGGCTGCTGTAACATCGATTTTCTACCTGCTTGTGCAATATAATACTGTCTGTAATTAAATAAGCACAGAGCTGTATTTCTAAACAATGCAAATCCTAATTCTATTTTATTTCAATGTTTAATGCAGAACTCTTCCCCCTCACTCCTTTCTCTGTTATTCCCCTGCTCTTTTAAATAAATAGTGCTAGAGAAATGTTACATCTCCACAAGTTACCATTTGTAGTGACCTTGATATGAACAAAATATGTGGGAAAAATTATATATCAAAGTTTTTAGCTAGCGAATAAAAGTTCTGCTTAAATTTTTGTATTGAAGAAATTAAAAAACAGTACCATTACTTAAAAGTCAACTTCTTTAATAAAAGTAAAAGATGAAATTTAAGACTGAGACAAGGGATTCTACCTGACAGGTGAGAAAAAGCAGTTGTTGGACTCACTGTGACTCATCAGCAGTTTTGAACCTACATGGATAGGTATTGGCTGAAGTTACATAAGTGATATGTTATTTTGGGCATTGCAAAAAAAAAAAAAAAAAAAAAGGATGGCTTCAATCTAATATTTAGGGATGAATGTCCATCTAACTTGAAATTTAAGCTAAAATTATGCACACTGTTGTAGATATTAGAGGACAATTACATCCCAATGGGATATTTCAGTTACAGTGATAGTGTTTTATTCTTTATTTGGTGAATTTATTTGGATTTCCTGCATTCTTGCTTCATTTTTCACTGAAAATATTTAAGATAAGTATTTCATACCGTTAATCTTTATTTTGAAATACAGCAAAATCTGATACCAGACAATTTTCTACAACATTTCTGACTGAATTGAGATATTCTGACCTTTAACAGTAAAAATAATACCAGAAAAAAATCATCTGTGATTACCATATTAAATGCCATTTACAGAAGCAAAGCAGAATTATAACATTTCCATCTATGTCCAAAGAAATTTTTCAGAGGAAAAGGCATAATAAAAGTTCAGCAGCTTTCCTGCTGCTGTGAATGGACATATGCACATTTCAGTTGTTTTGTAGGAAATTAATATTGAATATTCTTACTTGTGAATCTACATGCACTTGACTACTATTCCTTAATTTCACTGCTTCAGAATCTTAATTCAGTGACATTTTTATGAAGTAAGAGCAAGTATCCATTTGACCAATCCAAGTATAAAATGTGATGCATAGTGCATGCCAGAGCCTGCTCTATTTTCCAGTCTTCTGTGCTCTGAAATAAGCTTTGTTTTTCATTTGGCAAACTGGTAGCACAACTCCTCACAGCTCTTACAACATTTTCATGGCAATGCATATTATTATGGACATTATAGTCTGTGCCTTATATTCATGACAGATGTTTTTTAAAAACCTTAAATGAGTAGGATTTTTCTCTTCTTTACACAACAGAACACCTCTAATCCATGTGCAGTAGGTATAAACATGTATAGCATTTTAATGAGAAATGACCTCTGCATAGTAATCTTATTGTTTCTTTTAAACACCAAAAAATTCTGCGCTTGAATTTTAATGTATGAAAAATTTTACATTCTCTTCCTTATGTTCATTTTCCATACAATTTAATGGAATTGCATCATGTAGTATAGGATTATTAAATGATCCCACAAATTTTTCTGTCTGAAACAGTTATCTACTAAATCTTAATTGATTTAATAACTGCTATAAAATATGTTTAGCATTAATAGAAACCCATATACTTAATTTCTAAAACATTTTTATCAGGTTTTGCTCTAAGGCACAGTACACTAAGGAACAAACAAACAAACAGATTGGTTTAATTATAAACACTGAAGTCCAAAGCAAAAACCTAAACAAAACACTGATTAATTCTTCCATTCCACATATTCTGAGAAGCTCCCATAGGATTATATGCAGCTGGGAGGCATTTCTGAACAGGGACATGCAAATGACTGTTTGCATTTTCTGTTTGTTTATTTGTTTGCTTTGTAGTCAAAAGCTCATTTCAGCCTCTGTGCTGCACCAGTAGAACCCTCTGTTTCTTTGTTTTTAATAGAAACAAAATGGTGGCCTTCACATTTCAAAATCCTTTTCGACTAACCTACTCCCAAAACCTACCCTTTCTAAATCTGTTCAGCTGTTCTTGTGGTAATATGTAAATTAATTTTCTTAGGAGATACCTTGAAATAATTGATATGGCCTTTTTCTGACTAGAGCTATATTTCAGGAACAATAAAATCCCCAAACCAGACCTCTAAGAGGGAACAATAGTCACAATTATTTTAGCTTACTAGATATTAATTCAAGTACTTTGCCCTGTGCATGATCTAACAATCTAGCACATTAAAAAAAAAAAAAAAAAAAGATTTCAGCAGCAGAAATACGTATCCATAATGCTGTCTGACACAAATGTGTGCAGCAGTGATTATTCTTGTTTGCTCATCCATGAAGCTTCACTGATCTGAAATATGGAAACATTTTTCTCTTATGGAGACACAATGCATCTTACACCTCCCCGCCACACTGATGTGTAGGGAACATGAATCCACAGTTACAGGACTAGTGAAGGTATAATTCATTTTCTTTAAACAAAAAAGCCCCAAACATTGGGTAGATCTGTACACTATGCAATTATATATTTAGCTGACCAAATAACTATTAATACCACTAATTTAAACAGGGAGAGATGAAATTTGTTCTGCCTGAATAAGCAACTAGTTACAACAGTTTCATAGCTGAGGAAATACTCTAAGATAAAATCAATTTTTTGTTTTGTTTGCTCCTTTGTTCTTATCCAAATAATTTGTCGCTGTAAGAACAGTAAGAGAATAATGAAACAAAAAAATGGTCCTCCCAAACAGTAAAATAGCAGAAACTCTTGTATTTTAATTACATATTTGCCTATCAGCAGTTTTGAGGAGATTAAGAAATGAGTTTTTTACACATTTGGAATGCTACAAATAGACTTCTATGGATTTTTTTTTTCACTGTGTGAGCTACGTTCATGAAAATAAAATTTCTTTTTCTTTTGGCCAAGGTAACTGGTTTAAAATTACTTTCATACAGAGAGCATGCAAGTTCACCATTTTGTATGGCTGAAGCCTGGGAGAACCATCCCCATCTTTTGCTGGTCACAGCAGTCAGCTCTGCTGCTGGCCAGCAGAAAGTTTGTAGGAATATGTCCATAATCCATGGATTTTTACATTATCATTTTCCCATTTGTATTTATGACTCTGCAGAGCTAAAATATGAAGCGTATCCACGAAACACTTTGCAGGGAAGCTGTAAAACACCAGCATAAAAGCTAGAACAGTCCAAACCGCATTTATGTTTAAGGGGAGCCTGGATATACCAGTACATTTTCAGGCCAAATGAAACCATACTGAGACTGAAGGAACAAGGAAAAGTGCCTGTAAAAAATTTTGTAATTCATTTCTCCTGTAGAACATAATCTGTTATATCAAGAAACCCACAGGTGCTAGACATATTTTCTTGCACAAATTTTTCAGAGATACCAGAGAAACTTGAACGACATTTTTAAATGATGATTCATTCAATAGATCCAAGTGTTACTGCACTGGAGAATGGTTTGCTGTGTTTTTCACAGAAAACTTCTCATCTTTGTGTGCATGTGTGTTGTCAGTTATGGTCAATTGTGATTGCCATAAATTGCGCAATTATTTGCACTTCTGTTCAAGTTGTCTCTTTTTTTATGCCTGAAGGAATAAGAATTCAGTCAAACAGGGACTGTGAACTCTTCCATTCACAATGCAGAAACCATATGGTGTGACCAAAAGACGTAACAGATTGAACACTGAATTGTTCTTCAGAACTTTTCATTGTCAGCTCTGAGAGTCAGCAAGATCTAATCCCTACCCTTGCCCCCCCTTATCTGGGGTGATAGTGGGTAATAAAGCATTTGAGAAAAAAACGTATTTTGAGAATGTGACATGTATTTCATTAGCAGCATAGCTCTTTCAAGAAATAGTTTAAGAGCTAGTCTCCTAGTTGTGTTGCTAATGTTTTATATAGATACCATGTGTGAATTTTCAGAGTACAGGTCTCAACTTATTACTGGGACATTATTTTTAATAAATCAAGTCAAATTAAAATGTTAAATTCTCTGTGTATCTAAGCCTTATAAGTCTTATAAATATAAATTACTATGTTCCCATTGTCTTTTATTTTGGTAGTGGCCAGAAAAGTACAGATTATTTTTCTTTATGCAGATTGGTATTTATTGTATTCTTTCCTCTGATTGATGATAACTGATGCTGTCATTCCCAAGGCTGTATACAAAAATGACAGCACTTACTTGCATTGACACTGCAAAATAAGTACATTCATTTCACTATTTATGTGTGTGATACTCTTCATAATCTATGTCTTCTATAGGATTAATTTTTTTGACATATGAGAAGCAATTTTTCTCAGACTGCATAGAGACATTTCTGAATGCATTTATTGAAGAAAGAACAAAGACTAGAGGTAGATTGTCAAGTAGATTTATTTTATTATACGTGATTAGTATAATTAAAACAATATTTTTTATTATGAACAATAGTAGAATTATCTAGAATAAATATCTGTGAAGAAAAATAACTACTCTTATCTCTTGGCTATACAGTCATTCACCTATAAGGCAAAGCATGTTCTCTCTGGTAAATTCTATATTTGGGTTGCTGGACACTTCCCTAGGAGAAGACATTACAGATAAAAGACAAGTGTCTTATCTGAGTATTCTAACCATTAGGGTATAGAAAAGCTGAATGCTTACATGCATGCTGAAATTACATCCTCCTAATTTTTACAAAGCATGACTCCATGCTAGTTCTAATGGGATAGGCTTGACATATCCTACCAGGTAGCTTCAGGCAGTTTCCTTGTTAGTGTGCTTAACTGCTCAAGTGCTTCAGCAGAGACATTCAGCCTTTTGGATGTATTGTGTCCTAACTGTGTTTGAAGTCTTGACAATATAGGTGAGTACAGACACATTTAAGCTATTTTGTTCCTTCTCTGGGTGTATGGACACACATGGGGACAAGCCCATGTTTAAACTGATATTGACCTTTCCTACTGGCTAACTAAGTAGAAGGGCTGTCAGGATGATTTGAAATGTTAAAAAAAAAAAAATCCAAAAAGTCCCACCTATTTAACAGCATCAGGACTCACCTTTCTAAGGACAGATGTCCATGGTTTAGGTATTGAAATAGCTGTCTGCAGCCTACATCAGCCTTTAAACGTTGATGAGTGATGAAACAGGTTTGAGTTAAACTCTGTGATACATGAAGTTAAATTGGCACTTTGGGGGCTCTTGTTTATATGTACAAATATCTGAAGGGAGGCTGCTGTAAAGAAGACAGAAATGGGCTGTTTTTCAGAAGTGCTCAATGACAGAGAAAGAGACAATAGACACAACATGAAACACAGGAGGTTCCCTCTGAATATCAGGAAATGCTTTTCACTGTGATAGTGACTGAACATTGGCACAGACTGGCTGCCTGTGGAGTCTCCATTCTTCTAGATATTTAAAATTTGTTTGGACATAGTCCTGGATATGGCCCAACTCTAGGTGGCCGTGCATGGACAGAGGGATTAGATCAGATGACCACAAAATGTCTGTTTCAAACCCAGCCATTCTGTGACTGTGTCTGCATGATGTCTGTTTTCTCAACAGGCTTCTTTCACTGATTCATTGTTACACAGATTGATATCTAGGTCTTAATACCATAGAGTACAGAGAAAAAATATGCACATGGCACTATTTTTATCTTATAATTTAAATAAAGATTTAATCTCAACACTTGGCTGGGTTTCTTGGACAGGAATGTATCTGCTAAGGAGTGCAATCATTGGAACTAAATATTATTTGCAAGTTAGAACAAGAATTAGGACAGGAAATGGAATGGAGTTTTCCCATTCTAAAGGTATTGTTTTCAATTTTTCACTCTACATTTATTTTCATTTAATATTAAAACAAATATTTTAAATGGAATCACTAGACATATTTACGTTGTATAACCAGCTTGAGCTTTAAATAGCTGTACTTCATTGACAGAAATCCTTTAATGCTAATCCACAGGAATGTTATTAGAAGAAGCATAGCAAACTAATATTTTATTATTGTTGAGTTGTAAACATGCAACATCATCTCTACTTTGCAACTGTCTGTGGATTCTGCATAAAAATATATGGCAGTTAACTTTTATTGCATATTTACACCCCTCAACAGGCTTTTTAATTTTTAAAAGGATTTTTCAGTGCTGAAAGCTCTGATCTCAAATACTCTGCAATTTCCTTGATATATTTTTGCTCTTTAATTGCTTGCATATTTTCTTAGTCCTAACTCTTTTGCCATTAAAGTAAATTAATTATGACTGCTCTATTCAACAAGGATCAGTTGCACAGTCCTTTCTTAAAAAATTCAGTAAACAGTACAGAATTTAACGGGTATACCAGTGATGTACCACTTCAGGCACAAACACACTCTGCTAAGCAAAGGATATGGCTCAGGTAAAAATGTCATTCCACATAAACCTTGTTTTTTGTAGGTATATTCATTTTAGTAATTTTGATCACAGTTTCTTCCCCACCATAATTTTCCATTACTGTTTTGCAATTTTATGTTATGTGAAAACTGCAATACTCTGATTTTAAGAGTATTTAACTGTCTAAGAAGCCCTTGCTAGCTTTGGTGGAATTATTTACAACTCTGCAACATAACCACAAAATGATAGTGCTTCATGATAGTTTTGCTCGGGTAGCGTTTAACATCCTATCTTACTTGCTTCAAAGAGACATAAGTGATCACGTAGAAACAGAATTACTTACCCTAGGGGATTTAGAAAATCACAGAATATTCAGTGTTTTACTTAAATAAGACATACCAAATATGTGGAGAGGAAAAATAGAGCCACTGTGACATTTTTAAAAACATTTTGCATGTAATTTATCATTTATAATCACAGTTAGTGATTTAAATAGTATTAGGGCAGATTATCAGTCTATGCATTTCCTGGAGACATACAATCACAAATGTACATGTGCACACCTGTCTGGGAATCTGAGGAAAATACACTCTGTGACAGGATGTTTGTCATATGGCAGAGGCTCAGAGGAGCACGGTTCTTCCACTGTATGGAAAGGCATAAGAAAAAGTGTTCCTTACTACAGTTCAAAATGTGACCAAGCATCAGACTCCCCTGAAGTTCACAAGGTTTTAGAGATTTCCTGAATTACTTCTCAGATAAGTTATTCATGAGCAGCTGGGCTCATGGGTGAGTGTGACATGTGTTTGTATGTACACGTGATTTACACAAAATGTGATGCAACATAGAAAAGTAAAAGAACCCCTCATCAGAGCAACCAGCCCAATTGAATAAGGTTGGTGTGACTTTACAAGAAATACACCTAATGCAAAATTATATATTTCAACAGTGGGAACATTTCAAAACCTTCGGCTGTGGTTTGACCATACTTCCTAATGAGATCCAAAGAGAAAACTCTGTGTTTCTGTTTTTTTTCTTTTTTTCTCAAACCCCTCACACTGATCTTAACAGTTGCAAAACTGATATTGGATATGCAAGGTTTTTATGTGAAAAGGTTTAATGTTTTTAAAAATAAAATGAATAGCTTTTGTTCCCCAAGAATAACATTTTTTAAACAGGTGACTTTTGCCTGGATTCCCGCAAGGGAAGGAGGTATAATGATGTAGTGACAAAATTATTTCTGCGTAGGGTGTGCTGTGGAAACATAATGTGCAATGTGCAGTGAGGTGAGAACAGAGCTGCTGCAGGTGTGCTGCTTTGCAAGGTGCTAATTAAAAAGCAGATGAACACAAGTAAGGAAAGACTTGGTACTTATAGAGGTAGTGGGGAATAAAGTTACAGTGCAAATCCCATGTCTTATAATGCACAATGATAAAAGGGTCCTGATTCTTCTGTTTTGCCTGACGTAGACACAGCTGAAAAAATTTAGTCCAGAGTAAATGATATATCTTAGAAACAATAATTCTATTTTGTTATAAAATGCTGACATGAAACATAGAATGACTTCTCTTGTTAACTCACGTGTTAAATTTTGAAATCTGTTGTAGGAAAGGGAACACTGACAAAGGTAGACATACTTTTCCAAAATTTGTGCAAAAGCCAGCTGAATTTAAACTTCCATTTGAATGCCAGCTGCCAAATAAATCAAACCTGGTGTTTCCTGGTGAAAAAAAACCCCAAAACATCAATTTCAACTGTTATTAGGGAGGCAAAGTAGGAAGAAAATCTTTACTTCAAGCCCAAAATAAATATTTCCACCAAGGCAGTGAATCAAATTTCCAAGCATTTGCATGATCCAGTAATCAAACAGAAAATTATAATTGACCAATACAATATTTCATTTTGATTGTTTGAAAGTCCTGAATTCTAATTTTGCTAGGTATTTACATTTTTTCACAAAACTAAAACTGAAATTTAAAAATTATATTCTAAGTCAGAAAAAGGAAGTTTTTACTGAAGATATGAACTGTGAACTAAGAAGTTCAAAAAATGTGGAAACATGAGGTTATGTCTTCTTTTAAACTTCACGTTTTTCAGCATCTGTGACACTTTTTCTAGAGACTAGTTTTGAAAAGAATGTTGTTGCTGTGCATTGATGAGTAGATAGAGTATATTTGTTTTGGGATGTATACTTTGCAAACAGTAATTTCACATTCAACCTCTGTAACAAGAGTTTGTGAAGACAATCAAAGCCAAATCAAATAAAATATTTAGTCCTTTATTCTCATAATTCTATGGCGTAACATGTTCTATTTTATTTTGAAAAAATTGTATTTCTTGCCATCAAAAGAATTTGATTTATTCAAAAACCTCTACTACTTGGCTTTGTTTGAATGTTTCAGATAGTTGCTTTGCTTAGACTTTTTGCAAATTTCCTGAATTTTAGTGCTTAGTTTTGATTAGTTATTCACATAGGTTCTCCAAATGTGAAGTACATTGATTTCAGCATCTAAACTTGATTAATATAAATTTCTCAGATGGAAGTATTTTATTTTTGCAACAATTCAGTTAAAGTCATCCATTTTCTAAGTGAATAAATATAGCATGGAGGATTTTATTTCTGATACACAGAAATGAGGATTTAAGGATAAGTAAGTAGTAGAATAAAGTTTTGAAAGAAATGAGCTTTGTATTAAAGCAGATCAAGCAGGTGGCAATACCAAGGACACATTTGTAAGCAATGCTAGAGATATAGATGGTCATTTTAAGTGGGATAGGGAATATTCTGAGATATGAAATATCCTTGGTTATTTTCATAGGGTTACTTTTAGTTCTTTGATTTAGGCAAGTGACTGAGATGAAGCAAGATTTTAATGGCAGACAATGAAATACCTGTCAGAAACTGGGAATATATGATTCATACATAGTCACAGAGATACCTGGAAAAGTAGGGAGCTGAGCTGCAGTCTCCCAAGGCCCAGATTAATGTTCACCCCATGAACAGCCTTTCTTCCTTCAGGTAAATGAACGGAACTGGTCATGTTCCTAATTAGAGGGACATTAAATCTTTGCCTTATGATTGCATAACTGTACATTTCACCTTCAAGGTCTTGTGTATAAAAACTTGAAATAAAACCCTGTAAAATCTTTTCCTATTAAATCTATCTGTAGTTAGACTCTCATTCAGATATATGTTGCTAGTGATCTCAGAAGATCATGGTTGAGTTAAACTTGTATTAAAGGAACAATTACTTTGCAATTAATTGTACTAGATGACAGTACACCATGCTAACATAGAGTTTTCCACTACAGGACCTTGCAGATTTAATGCCAATTAGTTAGTTTAATAACTCTGAGATAATCAAGGCAGAGTTTGGTGCTCAGTCTTAAAATCAGGAGAAGCACATAGAAAGGGGGACCATGAATGAAGCCCAGAGAGAAGGAAGCTCTACTTGAACACCGATTGCATCTAATGGAAAGACCACTGAGAAATCCCAAGTCATTCTGTGAACTCCCAGGGAAATTAGTTTGGGGTCATGAAAAACTGATTTTGCCTTCCAGTGTTGGCTGAATGATAAGACATTGGTCTGTTTGAGGATGCTTTTGATGTTATTCTTCCTCATAACAATTAGCACGATCACATATACAAGCAAGGCACAGCTGCCCTGAACTGAGACAGTGCTCCTGAAGTCACTCTCAGTTGTATGTGTTCCATAAGAGAGGATTCACAACTCTCCTAAGCCAGTAAAAAGAGTGCTAAAATATGAGATTTTGAATAAAGATCTATTTTATAAAGCTGGAATATTCTTTATCTCTTTTGAGCACAGATACTTTCTTCTTACTTTAGGGATTTAAAAGGGATTTAAAACAGAGTGATTTTGGTATAAATGTATAAATGTATGTGTATCCATAAAGGCTATGCAAATTGATCATTAAAAGATGACATTTCATCCTGCAGTGATTTAAAGGGAATGAAAATGCAAGAAATTTAAAAAAAATAAATAAATAAGAAGCAAAGGTATGACACAGAAACCAGCAGAACTGCTCTTCTTGTGCTTTTGAAATTTCAGTATTTTCAAGATACAATAATTTTGCACAGAAAAATCAAGCCAGCCCCACTGATATGTAAGTTGTTTCTATAAAATACATGATAAATGAATCAAACATACAAATGTGGTTTTCCTGCTAAGGTAAATTTCTCATGGTGAAACTCACTGGATATTTTCACTCTGTGGAGCCTCAGTTCGGCTTTGTCTGATGATACAGTAGGGATCAATAAGCTGTATTCCACTGCCATTAGTTAAGCATATGTTAGCTACCATTTATCTGTAAAGTTTGTGAACCTTCAAAAAACTCACAAGTTTTTAATTGCTATCCACGTAGCCAGTATAACGTCATTTTGTAATCTTTGTAATTTTGTGGCTCTGAAGGCTAAGAATTCTCTTGTATTTTACTCTAATTTCATCTTCTCAGGCAGTTTGTGTGTTTGCATGTGTCTTTAAGAAGGTCAGAATGCAAGACTGTAGGGTGTTTCATTTTAATTTTAATAGATTTGCAGTTGAAGAGAAATAAAGGACCACAGTGCAGAGATTCATCCAGGCAGTCCACCAGGTGAATGTAAATTGTATATATTGTGAAGTGTGTATGAATTTAGGTGCTGCTCCTAGAGGAGGGTCAGTATTGTGTGGCATTCCTCATAGCTGGAATGGGAATACATACCTCTGATCTAAATTAATATTTAATTCTCAAAAGTAATGTACCATGAGGTAGGGAGCCTTTGGTTTGTGTGGCAATAAAAAGAAGCTTAATTGGAAATTCTTTTGAGAACTTGCATGTACTGTACATTATTAGCCTGGGGTAGGTCATTCTTACCTCCATTAATTTTCTGACTGATAGAGCACATACACATTCTCCAATCTCTGTAAGTAGAGAATATGGGTTTTTTTCTCCCCTGCTATTTGCCTCAATAGCTTTCCAATATTTTCTTGTTCCAGTAAAACAGGCTGATGTAACAATTTGGTATGTATTGCTTAAAGCTACTCCCATTGTCTTTGGACAGGTTGGCTGCCAGTTCAAATGGATTTGTTGAAACAACGTGCTTTTACCAGGCTACACTCGCTTCTTCTCTTAGCAACAAGAGGTTCTGACGTGAGCAAGCTTATTTTGGAAAGCTCTGCTCTGCTCGGTGTGGGATCAGAGCACCCCAAGGGCTTGAAGTCAAACTTTGTAATTTGTAGTTTAATCAAGAAGCTGCAGGAACATCCTAGAGACAAAGCAATAATATTTGCTTTAAAAAATAAATAAATCTGAGAATATGGTAAAGAGTTGCTTAGGGTAACAACAAAGATGCCATAATGGCTCAAATATCCAGGTTGCTATTGATTTATACTGACACATTAAAATGAAAATAGTATTAAATAGGCTAATGACATTGAAAAGCCTGTAGCTGAAATTAAGTTTATATTAAAAATCAGTAGGATATTCTGGTAGAAATAGAATATAGCAGTTGTATAAAATTATTTGATTTTTAAAAAGAAGAAAAACCTAAAGAAAAAGGTGGAAAACCTTATCTTGCCGCTTTACTGACCCCCTTTTTCCCCTTGAGAATAAAGTGAACAATGCTTTATTTGTAAAAATGTTTACAAGACAGATAAGGTTAGAAATGCAGATGAATATTCCTGAGAATTCTCAGCCCAGGAAAACTCTCAAGGGCTTTCTAAGCTTATTCTGTGAGTCTCAGGCAAGTGGAGGATAATTTAGCTGTGAAAGGATAATACAATAATACTGCCCATTTCAGTGTTATTTGGGTATGAATATTCACACACCTAACTTTAGGTACTTGTCTCAAGTGTTTTGCTGAGCTAGAGACTGAGGACAGCCTTGAGGAGCTGCGAACTGGCAGATTGCACGTGAAAGAAAAGGCTCCTGTTCTGTGTCTGAACGTCTGCTTTGTCTGCACCCCCACATTTTATAGACATTACTCCTGCCTCAGTGCTAGTAATGACTCTGACCATCAGGGTAGGTGTCTCTTGGGCCAGGCTTTGATCACTCTTAAAAGAAAAGTGCATTTCATTCCCACTGAGTTCAGCAGGGCTGGAGAGCGCTGAGTGTTTCAAAGGTATCAACATATGCAGTACTCGTGTAAGAGGTGGTTCCCAAGAATTGGAAAGAAGTCATTACTCTTTGGGAAAAGGAGCTTGACACAATGAAATGTTGCCTCTGGTGCGCCATCAGATGTGTTTCCCTTTTATCTCCTGAGTGTGAACACGTTAGCATCAACGCTAGAGGGAGAGAAGTCTTGGTAAATCCTTGAGGGCTCTATACTCAGAGGACAAATATTGTTATGGAGGACTGCAAACAAAGCAAATTTAAAGAGAAAACCCCTCTGAGCTAAGCTTTTTAAGGTAATTCTTTTAAGATTTAGTGTTATTTCTGTATTAGTCAATTTCTTTTTTTAACCATGTGAGGCAGTAGTTCCAAGAAAATTATTTTATAATAAAATATACAGGTATTTCCAGGGCTTTTAATGTGTGAACTACAGAACGAACCTACAGCTCCAGCTGCTGGCAGATTTTCCTGTTTTGTCTCAGCCATAAGAGGTAAAAGAAAAACATATTTTTTCACATAGAAAAAGTAATATATAAATAATAGTAATAAATATTCATAATTTTTCCTAAACCCACATGTTTAGGGACCTTCCTATCCCCTTTTCAAGGCCAGCCTTGCACTGTGTAACAAATAGATACACAGGATACATTACTAACATGGCACAAATCACAGGCTAGGTGAATCACTGAGTCACAATATGTATATGTATGGTTTATCTAGATACCTTTAAACTCTCCTGATCTTTTTCCTCATGTCAAGATATATTAATGGATTGTAGGTTTCAAACTAAAAGATAAAACGAAGCTTCTAATTTAGATGGAGCTCCTTGCTTTTATTTTCTCTTGACAAAATAAAAATACAAAGAAATTCTTGTGTATGGGAAGACTGCACTCAAGCTACGTGTACAAACGATAAACCAAACCCACAATTAAATTATGGAAGTTGTTAAAGATAACAAAGGAAGTAACAAGGAGTAAAAAGCCTTCTTTGAGGAATAAATTAGCATATAATAGAGCAGAATCTTGCAATTGTCTTTTTTTTAGGCCAGGTTCTGAAGTATACTACTGAGTGCACAGTGATTGCCTACTCAATCTGACAATACAGATGATAAGGATTTTTTTCTCTCTCTCCATTTTTTTTGTTTGTTTATTTAGGGGTTTTTTGGTTGTTGTTGTTGTTGGTTGTTTTGGTTTTTATCCTAGAGAGATTAGTACAACTGTTTTTATGAATCTTTACTATAAACATAAACAAAGTCATAGGAGAAATGTTGGAAGTAACTCAAAATGTATCTGATCAGCAGAGGTGAAAGTTCATCGAAGATCATATTTGGGAGACCAAGTAAATCAATGCCTTTCTTTTCAAACTGAATTTATCTGAGCCTCTAATGCTGTAAAATCCCCATGAAACCTGCTGATGAAACAGTGTCTCTAGAAACTCACCCACCACAAAACCTCAGCTCCCCTCAAAACCAATCAAATAACCAAAACAGCCATCCTGCCCCCCATATAATGCTACTACTTCAGGTTGTGGCTTCATATTACCCATCTGCTGTGAGTGCTCATTGATCCAGAAAAGAAACTGCAGTTGTATTCCTCTCAGATTTCTTTTTAGCTAGCAGTAGATAGGTCTAAACCTCTGCAGAAGCACAGCCTGGGGCAGCCAGGTATTGTAGGACCCGCTGTGAGGTCAAAGAACTCATACTCTTCTGATGACTCACATGAAAGTCAGGATAATGAGATCTAATGAAATTTCCTTTTTTTCTGATTTTGTGGAGTATTAATCCTACAATTTTCAAATATTAGCTGGATTAAAATACATAATTAAGGACTATACATTTAGCCTGAAAGATTAGGAAATATCAGAATTTTTTCTGCTTGAGTAAGGTTCTTTTAACTCTGTCAGGCACTTGTGGTATGACTTACTTTTAAATTATATGATCACATGCTATTTTCAACAGGAACCCTACCTCATTTAGTTAATAGGTCATCTCTGTTCCAAGAATGGCTCCAGCTTGTGTAGTTAAAGATGCTCATAGCTTACACGTGGAACCACAATTCCTCATACCTTCGTCCTCCACATGTAAATTAGGTATAATAATAGCATGCTGTCTCACTGGTATGTTGTGAAAATAACTTAATTGGTGTTTGTGCATCACTTGGTGACTACGGCAGGTTACAGGAAAGCCCAGGAGGAAAATAATAATTTTGTATCTAGAGAAAACCTTGAGTCACATGCATTATACAGGGTGTGGGACACATTTTGGACAACGACTAACAAACAAGATGTGGAAAGAGAATAGATCAGCAGTGGCATCAGATATCACGTTGGCTGCACTTGATTTTAGCAGGTTAAATGCATCCTGGATCATCAGCTTGAAAGGTAAAGGAGAGGAAGGAGCAGGAGCACAAGAACTAACACAGTTCAGTCTGCACACTGAAGAGGATATTTACTGGTGAGAAAAGAGCGTGTGGCCAGGGAAATAGAAACTGCAGTGTAATCCAAGGGTTGCACAGGATACATTTGCTGTTCTTTAGCTTTCGAGTGCTAGAGCTTATAACCTAACCACACTCCCCTGAACATATATTATCTGTCTTTTTATGTATCTACTTAGATTCCATCTACTCAAAGAAACATCCTGACTGCTCTAGATTCTTCTCTGGCAGTCCTTGAACAAACATTCATGAAATACAAACCTCATTCCACAGAAACCACTGATAACCAAAAGCATTCAAGATCTGTATCATGATCCATCACTGCTAACGGAAACCTATCTGGTCTTGCAGCAGCCCTGGTAGTTTCTCAGCTAAATCTTTAGTCAATCATACGGATGAGATGGCTGATGAAAGAAAGCCTCTGCAAAAATGAAAAGCCCTACAAAAGATTAGGCTGTCAAACTGAGACATCTTCCTGATCATAACTGGCAGGATGGTTTCAGATGAGTCTCATTTTTAGGGAGTTCAGGATTGTAGAAGACAAAACAAATCCCTAATATCCACTTTTTTTTTTTTCCAGCAAGCCAGAGGCAAAGCCAAGTTCTGTATCAAAAATAATACCCTAAAACTCTCTTAATAAAATATGACAAGGAATACAGTTACATTTTTCACCACTTTAGGTCTCAGTTGATGTATCGGTTGGAGAGAAAACCTAGCCCAACAGTCCAAATGCAGTTCCATAGAAAAAACCCCACAGTTCTCCATCTAGAAATGTAAAGTATATATAAAATTACAGCTCTAAATTCTGTATTGTAAGGAAATTGGCCAAACTTTATTGATATTTTGGTTACGAGAACATACTTCTGCAGCTGCTACATAAATTTGATAGTAGTTGGAAATCAGAACCAAGAAAAATCACTACAAATATCAACAACTGTGTAGAAAAAGACAGGGTCATTGGCTCAAAACAAGCTGAAAGAGAGAAGATAAAGCCTCAATATGTTTCAAAGCATTATCAATTTCATCTTGTTTCTCTTTGTGTTTTTATGTAATCCTTATTTAACTACATTTAATCTTATTAATGCTTAAAATGCCTAAGATGACTATCTAAATGGTAGGAATTTTATTTCATCCCTTCACTGTATTCTTATCCCAATCTATAGTGAATTCTATACTCTGCATATTTCTTACACAGAATCACAGCTAAAAAAGCTACTTAGAAATTAAAGTCTTAGATGACCTTTGCTGCCCGCTATTAAAGCTGCTTTGATAATTATTTGTAGCAATTCTGTCATGCCATGAACATCAGTTATGATGCTGCAAGAGGCTGCAGTAGATTCAGGGTACAGTATTTTCTTGTAATCAGTACCAGAGCTTACATCAACTCCATCAAGTTCCTTTGTTGTTGAAGGAACAAATTCCATGTTTCACAATTGTATGTGACTGCAAGAATGATCAGCTCCTCCTTGACCCTGAACTTGTGCAGGATCTGCTGCTCTAGCTGCACCCCTACAAATCTACAGGGCTTGATGGAATTAATCCAAGAATCCTCAAAGAGATGACTGATGTCATCACAAAACCTCTCCTGACAGTTTTTGAACTGTCTTGGGAATCCAGAGAGGTCTCAGCTACTGGAAAGTGGTTGTTCTGACTTTCAAGAAAGGCAAGAAGGACGACCCTGGAAGCTACAGGCCTTTCAGTGTCACTTCAGTGCCTGGTAAAAGCATGGAAAAGATTATTCTGAGAAATATTGAAAAACACCTGGAGGACAACACAGCCATCAGTCACAGCCAACATGGATCCATGAGAGGAAAGTCCTGCTTATCCAACCTGATTTCCTCCTATGACAGGTAACCCACATGGCTGATCAAGGGAAGCCATTAGAACAGAATCCTTTTGGACTTCAGCAAAGCTTTGAAAACTGTCTCTCACAGTTTCCTTCTGGACTCAATGATCCTGATGGGTGCCTTCCGAGTCAGCATTTTCTATGAACCTGTATGAAAGGAACAACTTGGCAGTAACTGGAATGAGATGCTTTCAAAAGGTCACCCAAAGCATCAAGGTTGGATTGGCTTCCCACATGGCTGATTTTGAAGCAGCCTTAGCTTGTTTGTTCATCTGGGTATATCAAATGTGTTTCTGTATCTTTCCTGACAATTTGAGAGTGTTTCTTGTTCTCAACAGTAAAAAGCTTGATAGAAGGGAGCATTTGTAATGTGATACAGTGATCCTCTACCTCAGATAACATTTTGCACTCTGTTGCCAAAA
Source organism: Sturnus vulgaris (assembly GCF_052056855.1). Lineage (NCBI taxonomy): Eukaryota > Metazoa > Chordata > Aves > Passeriformes > Sturnidae > Sturnus > Sturnus vulgaris. The sequence goes on from NC_142244.1 coordinate 96,478,276, forward strand.
GGATTGTTTTGAAAGTGAATTTTTGCAGTGACATTCTCCAAAAGCACCAGATTAAAAAAAAAAGCTTTTTAAAAATATAATGGGAAAAAAATTTAACAAAACAAAACAAAACCCCATTTAGCAGATAAAGGCAAAACTTTGTCACTTTTCTAAAAAATATGTTTTTATTCTCAGAATATATTACAAGAAAGTATTCTAGTGAAGATTGCCCAGAAGCAAATAATTTAATTGAAAACTATAGAAGTATTTTGCAGATATAAAGTTTCTCTTTCTGGTTGAGCAAAACTGAGTGAAAAAAATCATAGGGTTTGTTTTTTTAAAAATAAATTTTCTCATGCAACAATTGACTAATTCATCCATTTCTATAAAAAAGTTAATGAAAATACTGGGATAGAGTTTGACATGGAGCTAGGAAATGTTCAAAACCCTAACACCTTCTACAAGTCAAACAAACAACACAAAGCTGATGAAACACTATTTGTTGAAAAAGAGCAAACCAAAATCAAAATAAATATTTTCAGTTAGCCCAGACTTTGTTTTGTCCTGAATTCTTTTAAAACAATTAAAAAAAAAAAGAAATTAAATAACAAAAATAAAATGCGGAAACTACAAGTGAAATGTTTCAGCTTCTCACAATTACCCACTACTACTGCTGTAGTACCAAATCTGTGAATAATCATTTCAATCAGTTTAAATCCATCTGTCTACGGTTTTTAAATTTTTTGTGGGTTTTTGTTTGTTTGTTTGTTTTTTAATAAATTAATGAAATATTTGTAACAAACCATAGAGTTTCAAGCAGTGCTCCAATGCACAGATGGCTGTTAAATTCTTCCCCAGTTGTGGGGTCAGTGAGGATCCAGGCTGTGCATGTTGGCCCTCTGCACTTACGGTTCTGAAGTAAGAGAAGCAGCAAGTCTCTGCTCCAAAACTGTGTTGACAGCACATGCTGAAAGAGGATCTGTTTTGATATGTGAGATCTGAGTGTTTCAAAAGGCCAAGCAGCTGTCAGACATGCAGGAAGGGGAAGAAGAGGACTCAGTATAAGACCTGGTGTCAGATGAAAATCACCATAATGTATTTTTCAGGGGAATTTTCGTCTGCTGACTATGGATGGAGTTTTTTGCTACAGTGGTTTCTCATTTTGAGGAACTTGTCACACAGGAATGGGGAAATGGCATTGCACTGGCTGTTCAGTATAATAGCAAGGACCCTGCTCCTGTGTAGCTGATAGGATCTGCCAAGCTGAGTAACAATCTGTAAAGATAATGGAAAGCACAGACGAGCCCTGTGATCCCATCATGGCTTTACATTCCATGCACCAGGGTACTCACCAGCCAGCACACTGGTAAGTGAGGCTCTCCTGTTACTGAGAGCCAAGACTGAACTTATTTTGCTCTTTCAGCTGGCATGGACACACTTCCTTGGAATAGTTTAAGCTACTGAATACCAAATGTATCATCTGGCTGAATATTTCATTACAGCCCCACCCAAGTTATGCAACTCTGAATAGAACCTTTTGTGTTTTGTTCGGAGAACTACCACCAGCTGAATTGCCTGGAGTTTCACAACAAGGACTTCACATTTGCATAGTTTTCCCCATAATCTATCCTGCATAATCAGGAACTCTAATCTTGTCATAGTAACTATGGCAATGCTTTTGTCCCATCAAACCCAGTTACAGGCTAAACAAATCAATACACAGTTTTTAATAATTTTGGAGAGCATAGGAATTTTGAATTGCCTTTGTAGTCTTGATATCAATGTAATACATATATAGCTGTTTCTTAAAATCATGTCTATTTCTTTTGTAGTCTAGCTGCAAGTTTGTCCTGCATTGACAGGAATTTGTAAAGGAAAAACCGACTTTTTTCTTCCTTTTGGAGAACCACTGCTACTGTCCCCAGATGAAAATGAGTTTTTCCAGGGAATTAATTATCAAAATAATCTTCAAATCCTTCCTTAATTCACTTGTACTGCACAGCTGCTTCAGAGAAGTATCTACTGATGTGTTGGGTTTTATTGTTTGTTCAGCCAAGAGTTTGAGGCAGAGTATGGATGGTATCTTTATTTTGGTAACAAAGTACAATAGTGCTTTGTCTGCAAATACAGAAGTTGGAAAAGTGAGGGAGGAGTTTTAGGTGGTGGGTGATGTGGTGGTGGTGGTGGTAGGCACTGAAAGGGATAATACCATAAAGGGTTGAGACTTCTCTGAATTACATGGCATAATGTAAAAATTGTGTAATGGTAGAGAAATACTAAAATATTAATAAAGAGTGTCTGAAAGCCACCAATCTTTTCATGTTACTTCTTTTTTGGACATAGTTACTGCTTTTGTTTTGATATCAGAATGTAAGTCAAAGAGGCTGCAGAGAGTGACTAAGTGAGGCTATAGCATCCTTCTTGCTGTCAATTACATATTTTGTCCATGAGAAGTCAAGATTTTAATATATGGAGTTTCAAATAATAAACTAATAATATCTGAATATGGAAAAGGAAAGGTCTTGAAGAAAAAAACAAAAAGCCATCTATTCTGTTATGCTCTCTCTCTCAGCAGTTAGCACTGGATATTTTATGTCAAGACAAAACAAAGATAAAAGCAACCAGCAACCTCTTCCAACACATAAATAGACTAATAATATCTTCATTTTTATACTATAGGGGTTTTCTTAAAATCCAATTATTTAGGTCAACATGATGTAGACAGTGTTATGAGTAAAATAAAATAGATTTGAATCTGCTGTTTGATATCTCGAGTCAATAAATATGATAAAACTATTTGTGAGTCAGAAGTTGTGTACGCAAGCAAAATAGTTGAGACATCATTCTCCCGATTGATTATAGGAGAGGTATTTGCTGTTCTGGTAACTAGAGTACAACATTAACATATTGGGCAGCAGGTTTAACACAAACAAAGGAAGTAGTTTTTCTTTTGACAGATAATTTACTGATTAAACCTAGTGCCACAGGATGTTGTGGAGTCCAGAAATAGCTTGAAAAGAGTTAGAAAATTTTGCTGAGAATAAATCATCAGTGACTGTTTAATAACATAGCTCACTCACACACTCAGAAATTCCTTGAACAGCTGGCTGCTGAAAAAATTGTTGAAAGTGGCAAAGTGTCAGACTGTACTTTCTGTGGTTTATTATCTTTAATGTTGTGACTTCTGTTCATATGTGGAAAAATGATTCTGTCCTGGATAGACTTTTGGTCTGACACAATCTAGAGAATAGTTTTTGTGCTCCTGTTAAGCAACGAGAGCATACAGAGCTGAAAAATTCATCTGACTGGCAGTATTGTTTGGCCCAAGCTTACTGAACTTAACAGTCTCTGAGTTATGAGCTGAAGTATTTCAGCCTTCTTGATGTTGGATTTAGGAGGATTTTATGTCTTCCTACCTCTTACAGCAGCTTGATGAGTAATTGGTAGATGTTTTTCATCTTTGCATATCAGCTTCTCTACATCTTCTGAGGAAAGAGAATGTTGACCTGCAATTAGATATCTTCTTGTTAAAAGCACCTGCAGCCGCCCCACCCCTAATTTTTGTTATTACAATAGTGTCAACTGTTTTCACTAAAGTATTTAACTTTTGATAAAATGCATGCTTTTCTATAAAACTAACTCTAATTTATTTTGAGCTTTAAACCCACCATACATTCACAAATACTCCATTTTAGTGCCCACACTGAATTGCTGTAGAAATGTAGACCGTAAAGGCACCCAGGAATCTCAGTTTTCTGTACTCTGGTTAAGCTTTGCCTTGTGTGCAATACCTGAGTTTTCCGGCCGCTCTGGTGAAAGGCGCGGAATTCGCGCCTGGGGCAGGCGCTGGGCGGGGCGGAGCAGCAGCGCCCTCTGCCGGCACCGGGCTCTGGGGGAACCCGCGCCGGGGCGGAATTCCTCCTCATCGGTGGGCGCTCCCGCTTCGTGCATTCCTCTTCTGTCTGTCTGTTACAGAAATAGGGAATCCTGCGCCCTTTCCCATCACTTAAAACAGAGCTGGAGTGATGAGTGCCGAGTTGGGCTTCACGGGCTGCTCCGCATCCCTGCTGCGCACTCAAAGGTTGTTCTGCTTTTCTGTAGGAAGGCTGGGAGAAAGAAGCAACAAAGATCAAAGAAATAAGCAGTGTAAGACTGAATTAGAGAGTACTGCTATCTTTTTCTAAGCATCTTTTGGAAATTATATGAAAATATTTTCCCACATTAAAAGAAAATCAAGCAGCATAGAAATGTGTCTGAGAGGTTATTTGTCTGTATAATACCAAACACTTTGGGTTTGCATGGAGGTTTATAAAAATGAACACGGGCCTAGCTGAAGCAGAGATAAAGCCCTTAAGAATCCTAAAGAAATTATTTAATTAAAAATGTGAATTGAAAATACACAGTAAACCTTGCAAGTTCCATGGTTTTTAACAATTAGTTAGGGAGTGTTTTGTGAGTTGCAGAGGTTAAAACAGTGAAGAGTGGTGTAACTTAGGATATCAGAAACTCAGTTCTATTGCAAGCACACTTTGTTTCTCTTAGTATCAGAGAAAAACTCTCCTTGCCATCTCCATGGTAAGACCCCCAAGAAGGGCTCAAAGAATAGTGTCACCTCAGAATGTTCTTTTTGCTAACATGGTACAGCAATTTTGCAGGAAGAGTAAGTGTCAACCACGACAGCCAGAAGGGAGGGGAAGAGGGAATCGAGATTACAGACTTTATAATGATCTCGCTCAGACTTGGCAGAGGTGCTTCTGTGGTGTCCAGAGGCCAGACCTGCGGCTGGAATGAGGAATGCAGATAAATGATGTGGCTGAAGAGGAAAGTATTAAATGGAAAAAGAGTAGAAAACTGTGATGTGAAAAGTGATGGATCAATGACTTAAAATGGTTTTTAAGCAGCCTTTATTTGTGAAAAAGTACCAGAACTTCTAAGTTATTAACTGAGACTGCCAAAAAACCTTTTTTTTCCAGGGACTGAAAGAGATGCTGAATCCCCACAGCTTCTAGTGGCTTTAGTAGGACCTTTGAGTCTTCAGTATGTGAAAACCAGTTAAAACCATGTTCTTAGTCCCAAAATACCTTGAGAAGAAGATATAAGTCCTGTAAAACTCAAGATTCACAAAAAAGTGTTAAATACAGCTTTTTAAAATCTGACCCCCAGAAATTATGTTTAGACTAGACATGAATATAATTTATTGCCACTATGGAAAAGACAAAAAAACCCAAAGACATTACGTGTGCAGAACAGTGAGTCTGACATAAACAGCAGGAGTTAGACAAGAGTTACAGGAGGAAAGTCTGAGTGTTGCAAAAATTCTTTGGGGGCCAGACATGGTTTGATACTAGAAGAATGCATACTCTTGTGTGGAGGCAAGAAAAAAGTGCATCAAGAAAAGCAAGTTAAGTAGAAACACAAGTACTAAATAAGGTTCACAATATATCACAGAAAAATTACAAAAGAATTCACAGTTGGGATTACTACAGCCTATCCAGAAAAAAAAATCAATCACAGCAACTTATCAACCAAAAAAATCCCAGAAAATAAAACAATAGAAGACCCCAACCAACCAACCAACCAACCAACCAACCAACCAACCAACCAGGCAGCCAACCAAAAATCCTAATGCATTTTAAAAAACTGCTAATGTTTGCCGAACTTAAATTATTGGACAAGGAAAAAAGTTAACAGGATAATCTAAATAATGTGTTTTAGCATTTTTGTTTCCTGAAATCTCTCTTGGAGTACATTTGTTCTGGAAAGTAATTTCAGAGAATTGTAGTAGTCTGTTTTCTAAAAAGACCTTTTGGACTGCTGATAGCATGGCCATTGGAGTTGGATTGGAATAGTCTATATAAATGCAGTTTCTGAAAAAAATGCTTTGAAGGGAAGGAAAATTTATTTCCAATTCTGATAGCTATTTTATTCTAAACCCATTAAAAAGCTTTCTGCAAATTTTGATACAACACCTGAGGGACCTATATCTGGAATGCCTCATGTACCTTTGGAAGGACGTTCTGAAGCTGAGAACTTCAGCCAGGGACACCATTTTCATCTTGATTATGTGTTTAATAAAAAAGCCCAAAAATGTCACCATGTTTCATAGAATAGATGTCTGATTATTTATCTCCACTAAGCTACAGATCATTTATCATGAGGCATAAATTTTGTTTGACTCTCTCTTTTTAATAAATATGAGCTTCAAAGATTCAGAATTATGCATCATTTTCAGATTCACTGTGTCAAGTGACTTGAGCAAAATAAAAAATTTGCCATTTCTTTCTACAGAGTGTTTTATTTTCTCAGCACATGAGAACAGAATAGAACATCCTGACGTAGCACACAGCTGCACAGCTCTGTAAACTGCCCCTGCTGCTGGGAGAGCTGTGACTCGACAGAGTTTCTGCATGTCTGGGTCACCTAAGAGAGAAATGCTCTGGGAGTTTCAGACATGATCTACAAAACCTCTTACCATTCTTGAGGCAATCCTCCAGCTTAGATACCACAGTGCTGTTGTTGATGAGGCTGATGTAAGAGAATGGTAAATACGTTCTGGGAAGAGCACCTTTATTGGGCTAGTAGCATAATCCATAGGGTAGGACATCTCAGAAGCTGGAAGCAAACAGAGATGTTAATTTAAACAGATTTTTTTATGCTGAGTGCTCTGGGGGCCCCTGGCCATCAAACAAAGTGTCTAAGTGCCATCCACATCCTTTCAGCAGTTGCAATGGTAAGGCCAGATGGATTCATCTAAAGCAGTTGTCATGTCCCATCCTGCCCCCAACATTATTGCCACTTGAGCCTATTAGATCTATTTTTGCCACCATAGATTATTATCTAGTATGAAAGCTTAATATTACTGACACACAAGGCCTTCTGCTGAAAGAGGTACTAGGGACATGGAATTTTTCTCCCTGGATAGTCACATAAAAGATGGTAAGTGACAAAATAATTTAGTCATTCTTATGCTGAAGGGACATAACTTTTTGTATTTGAAAACATCAGGATTGCTCATTTACAGAACATAGGAAAGGGCACAAGGAAGCTTTAAAGGAAAGCTTCAGACGTTCTGCACAAAAGATCCAAAGGACCAAAGAATTTGAATGTCTTAATTTTTCCTGAGTCAGGGAATTTTCCCTGGTAGTCATGAAACTTGTGATTCCTGTATCACTGTTGGGAATCCTCCCAGCCCATACCAGCTTCTCAAGGTGAGCATCTTATGAAGAAAAGAGAAGCAGCTACTTATAATGTCATCACTCAGACAACAAGCACTTTCATTGATGCAAATTTAAAGGAATGAAATATCAGCAAGAAACAGAAACTAGTTAAGGTGAGTAAGAAGTACGTGGAGCTCAAGTAGTACCCAGCTGATGCATGACCAGATTCTGTAAAGATTGAAATAAAAGATCATGGGCATCAGTGAGCTCTGTGGCCCAGATCTTAAGAGATTTAGAACCTCAATCTCTGTCTGTGCTGTCTGTCCATCTTGTGCCAATGTGAATTGTGGTCAGTTGCAAAGAAGGGAGAGCTCATGTGCCTTTACCAATCCACCATTTTTTATTTGATCTGGTGAGTGGGGGTGGGAAACCCTACTTTTTTGTAGAGGAACTCTCTTATCAGAGGTTATTGCCATTCTGAGCCTATGCCAAGCCTGTTAGAGTGGCACAGACACTCTTCTCCTTTCTTCCCCTATATCTCTTTTCTGTTTCTTGGCTAGACTCCACAAAAAGACAGTTAGAGCAAAATGTTTTTCCAAGAGCTTAGAGGGAGAAGATAATATTAATTATCTTGAACATTATCTTGAGTTCCCTAACAGAGGTTGCAGAAACATTAGCAAGGAATTGCACACTCCTAGAAGAGACTTGTACAGTGAAGCTTGTTCAGTGTGGGACAATGAAAACAGCCTCAAATTACTGGCTACAGCTTAAAACCCCACTTTGCCCTGGGACTAATGCATCCCTGCCAGAAATGAAATAGAATTAGTAATTCTTTGATTGTTTTAAACAATTTTAGACAGAGTTGTGGCCTGTTTTCACTCCTCTGTCCTGAACAATGTGAACTGATGACGATGATGATGATGATGATGATGATGATGATGATGGTGATGATGATGATGTCAAGGTGGCTTTAAAGAAAAAGTACTGTTTAACAGGTCATCCAGGAGACCTGAGTTCAAGTTCCTCCCTTTTTCAGGCTGTTATTTATACATTGAAAATATCTATGGCTGTTTGGTCAGCAGGATTCATTATTACACTGTGCCTCAAAGAGCTGTGCCCTTGGTGAAAGCAAAAGGTAAATCTATGCTGAAAAAACCCCCAAACGTTTCTTCCTCAGGAAAATTGCTGGTGTCATGGACTATCCTGATGCATACAGAATTGGATAGTTGATTTATCTTTCAGATTCTTTCTTTATACTGCTCAGAATCCACAGAATTCTCTCTCTGACCACCATGAAGATTTCTCCATTTCATGTTGGCAACCATAGTTTTAGTAAGGTTTATTTGCGAAAACTTAGTTACTTTTGAGAGGACTGAGTTTGCTAGGAGTGTAGGGATTGTTAATCTGCTGCACAGTCCTTTATCTGTCCTATTTTATCTAACCAACATGCCATCTCCTTCTTATGTTGTTCATGTTAGACACAGACTTTGTTCACCCTGTTACTGCTTACACTCATGTTGAGCAATATCTTCCCTAACCAATTCTTCTTGTGGTTCATAAATATCATCAGTTCATAAATATCATAAGTGGTTCATAAGTTCTGATTTCTCACAATCCTACCCGATTTCTAATAGTTCTAACTTTAGCTTTGCTTATCCATGGACACAGGGTATGCTTTTATTTATGTAAGCTTTGGATTTAGTTCCATTACTGCTTGTAACTCATCAGCTACTTCATAGAAGAGATCGCAAAAAAGCTTTGTATTTGTGTTCTTTTGTATTTCTAGATCCACTTGCTGGTTAGACCCACACTTGCTCATCTATGTATAGCCTCTGATACTTCCTTTTTTTCTCTCAGTTACTGCTTACTCTGGATTATTTTGAGTGCTTCTCAATTCTGCCTCTTGCTGCTCTGATTTGCCTGCGTGGCAGGCACTAACCCTTCAGTCAGGTCAGTGCTGTGCTTCTGCTGGCCCTGGGAAGAAACAACAGAGTGGCCAAACATCACCAGTGAGGAAATGTCTCATTTTACCAATCATCTTTGGTCTGTTTATAACACTGCTCCTGAATGACAAGCAAAGGAAGTTTCTCACTAAAGGTAAGATACCTTATTTACAATACAGTAACATTATCATATTACTTAATTATTTTGGTTCTGTTGCAGCACTGGTAGATATCCTGTTACCTGAGCAGAGTGTATTACAATAGCGTATTTTTCAAAATTGTTTTTTGTTTCCATCACCTAAATATCCTTCAGAAAACCTGCCTAATGCACAAGCAGTGTATTGAAAAGTGCTAATTTACTGTCATCATACAGTTCCTCTCCTTAAATATTTTCCAGTGTTTAGTTCTTACATCAGAATTTCAGAAACCAGAACAATCTATTAGATTCCGTTGGTTTGTTTGGGCATTTTTTGGGTTTGTTTTTGTTTGTTATAGCTTGTTTTTATTTTTGTTTGTTTGTTTTTTAAATTGCACTTAGCTTGGCTCTCTTGGCTTGGTTTAGAAAAGCCTTTTTTTTAAAATGCAATCTCATGGGGTGGAACATAGTCAGAGGCATATAGACTTGTAGACTTGTGTGTCTGAGTACCTCACCGAGACTCCTTTAGTATCTTTTTAAGAAAAAGACACTTTCAGGGAGCTCTTTGTCTCATCTCAGAATGCATTTAAAACAGATTAGAAAAATTGCACACTTAAAGTGGTATTTCTCCCATGCTGGCATCTGAAATGAGGTAGAATAAAATTTGCTGATGATGTCACACCTTGGATCTATTAGAGTAACTTCTGCCTTTTCTTTAAGCAAAATCATGACTTTCAGAAGCTGCTATGATAGTGAATAGTCTCTTGTGCCATGTGATTCTTTTGATTAGATTAACCAGAAAACATTTATTATTTTAATGTCTTCAGAAACCTGCACTATCAAATGCTTCATTAGATTTTGTAAGGTCTTCCACAGGCAGTGCAAAGGGGGATTTACATCTTGTCAGACAACATCAGTAGTTCCAAAGATCTGTATGTTGTACTTAAGTGGCTGCTCTAAAGTGTGTTTAAGAGCAATGGTTCTTACCAGCTGTGTATGAGACATCATAGCCAGACGTGGCCTGGTGGCACTGTGCAATTCCAAAAGCAGTCCCTGGTAATACCTTTTGAATGCATAAACACAATCCATTTCTCATGGCTGCCATCAAAAATGCTGTCACATTTTGAGTTTGCATTATTGCTGCTCGTAAGCTGCTTTAACTCGTTCCAGTTCAGCACCTCTGTAAAGTCACAGTACTTTAGAATTGATGTGTTGCTTATGGTTTTCTTGTCCCTTTTGAAACTGTCCTTGGATGTCTCTACACTGACCACTATTATCCTACAGGTATTATGAAGTAAATAGTATCAGAAAAATGCTTCTTTTAAAAGAACTTTGTTTGTTTTTAATTTTGTGTGTGTGTGTGTATTAGAGGTATGTCTGTGGGTTTTTTGGTTATTTGGGTTTTTTTTAAAGAACATTCAGCCCTCTTATGGCTCTTTAAAGTTCTAATTATTCATGTTTTCTTCTTAGTTTAAGTTTTATACAAGGGGCATGTGGCAAATAAAACTTCTGGGCCCTCTACCTGGATAGAGCCACATTGTTTTGTGTGACAGAATATCTTTATTCTTTGGCAAAGAAAGTAATTGACTCTTTGGTGTACTGGTGGAGACTTTGACTGGGGCTACTGCATGCACATCTTATAGAAAGCCTGCCTGCTCTGTTATAGTTGGAAGGTCATACAGTAATCTCTACCAATTTATACTTTATTAACATATAAAACTTAGCTTTTTCTAACCCTCTTCTATAGAAAAGATAGAGATGCATTTCTGAAAAGGTAGATATTATGCCTTTTTTAGGAACAGAGAAAGTAAGAGAGAGAAAAGTGATGGACATTGTTTAAGACTAGTAAAGGAGGGATGAGGGGTAGAGCTGAATTCTGAATTCTTGGTCCAGTGGATTATCTGTTGGACCTCGATGCCTCCACAATATTTCATTAAAATTTATAAGGTGTTAGTGCTCAATCATGACACAGGCAAGTATCACAGCTAAAAGTCCATTGTGTTCTATATAATCACCAAAGTAATTCTGAACAGTTCATAGAAGGGTAGATAGGGTGTTTTAAGCTTGTTTGCCTTATCATAGAAAGTATGATGCATAAGTTTATTTGTTTATTTATTACCAGAATAATTGCTGTGTTGAAAGAGATGGTCTGTCTCTTTCATTCTTACTTCCTACTTTTTTTAGAGGATATGTTTGTTTTAGTAACTGTTTAACTTCAGCAGTGATGGACAGATTATTGCCTGTCAGTTTTTGTTGAGGTTTCACAGACTGCATTGTGTTTTGCTCAGCTATCCTAACCTCACAGCTGGCAATAGCCCATACATTAGATGCATTATTGCAAACACTCATCTCCCCAAGTCTTCTCAAGAATAGGTAATGACCTTGTCTTTTTTAACAAACCAGCCCAGCAAGATGAGTTATGCCCCTATTGTTCTCTCCTGTCAGATGGGGAATAAAGTTATCTGGTATCCATCCAGTGACTTTCTCTGTGGCTGACCAGGTGTGGTAGGACATCTACTCCCTCTCCCCTCTACCACGGAGAGTTGGTGCATAAAGAGATAACCTAGGGGCCAAAAGTCCCAGCAAGGGATCATCTCTGGAGCCAAAGTGGCTCTGGCCTCGCTAAGAATCAACATCTTAGTCTGGAGAGCAGATATGGGAAGAGATAAAGGAAATATTCTTGATTGACAGACGTTGTTTCACAAACTGTAAAAGAAACATGAGTTATCACAGAGATCAAAGCCTTCTACACGGGCACTCTGAAAGTCTGGACACAAGTTCCATGGTTATTTCTCTGGGGATTGAAGGAAAGGACTTGGATGTGTGCTGCACCAACAATTGGATGGTAAGATACATTGAATCTTAAGCAATATTATTTCTTCACTAGCTATAACATTAACAGGTACCTTTAACCTCGTGCTGTATATATCTATTAGTAGTTTCTTTTTCTTTTTATCTTTAATCCTGTGTTTAATCCTGTGTTCCAATAAATTTGTTTGAAGTCATATGTCTGTTAGTTTTCTGTCTATTAAATAAATAATTCATTCTGTAATAGAACGAATCAGCCCTTAGTAAGAACTTGTGAATTAGGGTGGACTTTGAGGCACTGGCCACCTCAATCAAGTTACTGCTTGCCAGAGGTCTGGGCAAAAGACAAGGGCTTATCTAACCCTCACATCCATTTCTAACACCAGGGCACATATTTTCTTAAGCAGGATTTTGCCATATTGAATTGTGCAGATTTTGGTAGTGTTTCATGCTATCTTTCTGTTCCCACAATACAGGACAAGCAGGTTGACTAGGAAGCCTGACTCAGCAGGTGCAAAGCCATTATTCATTGTTGCAAATAAGAGGAAGATAAATACCACAGGATACAGTATACAGAAATACAGAATAATGATGAAATAAGCAGATAGTAACTAATATAGTACGAAAAGTGACCACTGAATGAGCTACCTACATCAGATGGTAGAATGAGCTCCTTACACAGAAGGGTAGGTAAGTCCTAGGCAGTGATGAATGCCATAGACATATAGAATGACTACTGAAATTCTTGCTTCAGGTTTGTAAAAATATGAGGTATAAAAGACGAGGAAGAGATCAGTTCTATGCAGCAAATTTATTTCTGTAACTATGGAAATAATAAATGGAGGGACAGAATATTAGTCGGACTATAATATGCTTACACTACTGCTAATGAAGTAAATTTGAATATTATGCCACTGTGTTTCATCTCCACCTGAGACTGTCCCTAGGGTAAATTAATTTTACTGTATGATGCTAGTTTTAGGGACTTTTCAACATGAAATATTCTCTAAAGAATGTTTGGATAAATTGAGTGCATATGAAGACACCTTCCTCAATGGCAGGACAGAACGAGTTATTGTTGTTGAAAAAAGAAAGGTAGAGTCTGTTACAGGGTTCAGTGTCACAGGAGATTTCTGTGCTGGCAAGAGAACTGCTTGCATTGGTGTTACATCCAAAGTGAAAAACCTCTCAACTTTGAAACAGCTTAGCAGAAGCCAAGGTGAGGGCAGTACAAAGCACTGAGTGCATGGGAGAGACACAAGCATTTGTTTCACATAAAGCACCTGCTTATGCACCCAGAGGGCAGATGGAGGCTGTAACAACTCTTCTTTCCAACTTCCAGATGCAGCAAGAGCAGTTCTGTGACTCAGTGCATTGCAAGGATCACCTTTTAGGTTTGTCCTCCTTTTGTGCAATGTGCTTATGTCTTAAAGACAATGACACATCCCTGCTTGGCTCACTGGAAGTCCAGATCAAAACATCTTTCTCATTCTTCTTGAAGTAGCTTGGATTCTTGCCTGTCAGGGGACCTTACGCTCTGAATGCTCCTTCATAGCATGATAGAAAATACTGCAGTGAAGCAGTGGATCAGAGATTATTATTTTTAAATTATTATTATTTTAGCAGAAAAAGCCAGAAGACTTGAGACATCTGAGAGGGAGATAACCGTGGCTGAGTGAGATGGAAGTGCTCAGGAGTGTGCTGATTTAATTAATTGCATGATGAGTAAGCCAATAAGGATCAGACTTCACCAACTGTGAAGTCTTTACCATTTATTGCTTGCTGTACACTGACCATTGCCTCCACAATGATGATACTGCTTCTGTAAGGGATGTGCAGCCATTTCTGATCTGCTCTTCTGCCCCATCTCATTTTTCTTTCTTAAGGGAATACAGTGATAATTTGAGGGAATTAAGTATACTGATTATTTTACTGCTACTGATGATTTCACTGTCAAAAGTGAATGGTATTCTCTTTTTTCATAGTTAAAACTTAGAGTTAAATATAAAGCCAATAATTATCATCACTCTTTGCCAACTACCACAGGCTGTTATAATAAAGAAACAAATGAAACTCCCAGTCAGAAAAGTGACCTTCTCATATAAGCCATGGGAACTTAATAATTATTTTCAATGTGAATGATCATACAATAAAATAATTATTATGGTAAAATAATGAAGTAAGAGAAGTTAATTTTATAATACGCCACCCAAGGTCCTCAGGGTGTATCTGCACTGAAGCACAGGTAAAGCAAAAATACTTTCTGCCTCTGGAAAGAGATAGAGACTCTCGAGAAGTAGGAGAGTAGGAAGGAAAAGGAGTCAAAGAGAGTAGGGAAGAGGAGAAGAAGTCATCACAGACAGAGTATGTTAGGAAAGACGTGTAATTTCTAATCAAAGAATTTGCAGGATAATGTATAATTTATACCCCTATTATGTGGACGTGAATGTTTACAGTCCAGGTAGTACTAAAATTAGAGAAAAATGCACATGGTACTGTGACAGTGTACTTGATGGCTATGTTTATTAAGATGGACTTCCTTAGAAAATAGCATAGCTTACCCTGGTAAAGAAAAATCCACCTAGAAAACTTGAACATGGTGTTTTGCAACATTACAGTTTTGAAAAACTGGGTACCAGCAGAATTTTTTCATTCTTTTAATGTGTTTGAACTTGCTTTGTTATTACATATGGTAATAATTCTGCCTTAGGTATTTTTCTTGTTATCTTGCAAAATTGTTATAAAGAATAATTTGCTCTCACTTTTCAGTTTAAGCAGGTTCACAGTTAGAAGGTGACGTGAATTTTGGAGTTGGAGATTAGTTTGTGAAGTAATGAGGCAAAGGGTTGCAATTTGATAACGTTGCATTGCAGTCTTTCCTGAAAATAGGTGCAGAATACATATTTTCATTCAGAAGACCTGCAAATGTTACCTTGTCCACCAGAGGTCATCAAATACTAAGAAATTTCTTTTAAAAAGAATATCGGCTTCAAACTGAAATAGCCCTCAGAATCTTTCAGTTTCTTTTTTTTTCTCATTTCTCCAAGTTTATTGTTACAAACACCGAATAATGCCTGATAATATCTCAAGGCTAGAATTAAGCTGGGCAAAGCTGCTCCTTTTCTTGGCTATATCCTGTGATCAAATGACTCAGCTCCACATGTTGAAGGCTGCAGCTCGGTCTCTTCGATCTTTCTTGAGCGTGTGATAGCATAAGGAGATTTGATTCATGTAGGAGTTACTTGCTCTGTCTGATCAGATTATTTTCAGGAAGTATTGTTCCCTGCAGGAGGCACATAATGTGTGTGATTTAAACCCGGGCCTGTCACAGCACACAGGTGTGCAGTGCCGTGGGTTCAGCTCTCACAGAGCGCAGCTGGCACTGACGGGGAGCCGGGGAGCCCCTTCCCACCCGCAGGAACTCTGATCGTACTGGGAAGGCCTGGGAGCCATAAGGGGCTTTATTGAACTCTATTTTTACAACAGCTACCTTCTGTTTCCAAACCAATAAAAGAGGCTGTGAAGGGATGTGTCAAGCAGCTCTCTCTCTCTGTCTTTTATGGTTGCCTTTCCACTATAAGAGACAAAATTGCAGTAAGCAGTAATGAGAAACAAGAATTTAGGTGACTAGTTTTTGTGGTTTCAATGGTGTTCAAACAAAAATATGTATGACTCTCATATTCATGTCCTCTTCATGAATAGAGTCTAGAAGAGTATTATCAGGGCAATTTTTTGGTACATTTTACTTAAATATCTCACTTTCTAAAGTGTTCTGACACATGTTTCTCATTAAAAACACATTTGTATCTGTAAAAGATCTTACATCTGACAAAAATATTGATTATTCAGGCTAGAGACTAGGAAAACTAAAAGCAAACTTTTTAGATTTCTTTTCTTTATCATACATAGACATTTAAAAATTTGAGTATTTAGGCTCTGAAGTATCTACCTAGGCCATATTTAAGAGTATAAGACAAAGAAGCAATGAATATTTCAGTAAGAACTTCAGGGCCTCAGAAAGAAGAAAATAAAAAGTGTGTTTAATATATCATGCAAAAAGCTACAGCACTCACTTCCTAATTTCTGCACTATCAAAATGGCAACAGAAAAGAGTTTTGTCAAATATTATCCCTTTTTGCATTGATACATGGTGACAGCTAGAACTGTAAGGAATGCCTAAATGGCATAGCACAAACCTATATGAGTAACAGAGTCAAATTTCAAAGCTTCATTGGTCTCCTCTGATCTGATAAAGCTTGGCACATATAAAAGAAAGCTGACCTTTTTATGTCTGATCGGCTGTCTCCCAGGGATGCCAAACATTAGTTGTCTTCTAGATGTTTACCTAAGGCTCAAAAACCTGGTGTAAGGCATAATTGCTGAGGACTTTTGAAGATATGAAAGAAACTGCAAAAGTCCCTTGGTTTGGGGTGAGGGATAAAGGGATGAGGGAAAAAAAAACAAAAAGAAAGGAAATGTTAAATTCCAGCTTGTCATCTTCACTTTTGAATAAATAGAATCAAAGTCCTGAAGGAGATGAAATTTGATGTTTGAAAACTGACCTGTGGCTACCATCTGAGGGGCATGAGAACAATTATACCTCAGGACCATTCTGCTGACCTGCTTGATTAATGAAACTGTAAAAATACAATGGAGAGAGAAGTCTACCTTCCCACTCCAAAAGACAAAGCCCTTTGGTAGCTGGAAATAATATGTAAGTTCAAGTACTTTAAAGTTTAATTTATAAGTCAAGAGCTTTGTTTTTTTCTGAAGCAGGAGAATTTTTGCTCTCATCTGCAGTGCTAAAGCATCCAACCCCCCCCGAATGATTTAGTTATTTCTTATTCACCTTCTTTCTTGTTATATTGAGTCAGATGTAATTTTCCAGCAGCCACGAAATCAGCTCTTACCTCTTGTCCTTCCACTACACACCTCAAGGAATAAATGAATATTTAGGTTGTGAAGCTGTGATCCAAATTAAGAATCAAAGCTGACAACAGGCCTGGTGCAGTGATACTTAGTCTTGAATGTCTTTGAGTCAATTAAATTTTACATGAGAGGCTTAAAATCTCATTTTCTTATTTTTTTTTCTTAAAATTTCTTTTCTTTTTTCTTTTCTTTTGTTTTAGCTGCAAGTGTTTAAAAAGGATTTATAGATAATCCTAAAAATTGCAAAAGCACAGAAATATACTTTTTAAAATTAATATTAAATAATTTATCTACTAATTTTCTGCTGTTACCTGTATATTTGTTATTTATTTTTAAAATATATGATTACATTTCATTTAAAATATGTCTCATTTTAAACAGGGATAATTCTCTCTTTTGAAGTATACAATCACTATTTCTATTATTTTTGGTCAATTATTCTGCACGTTAAAGAAAAGTTGATTTCATTTTCAATTGTTTCTACTGGATCATGAACTGATTGTTGCTAACTTTGAAGGAGTGAGTGGGGCTGGAAGGCACTTTGGAGGTCCCTACTCCCACTCCCTGCTCAGAGCAGGGTCTGCTGGGCCAGGTTTCTCAGGGCCGTGTCCAGATGGGGTTTGACTTCAGTCACAAAATTGGAGATTCCACAATCTCCCAGCTCAGCCTGTGTTTGACCACTCTTTACAGTAATAGAGTCTTTCTACTGTTTAAAAAGCTCATTTCTTACTTCTGGTTTTGCCCACTGTCTCTAATAAAAGCATGCTTTTATTATCTACTGTTATATATATAACCTGAGATAATAACAAGTTCTTTGAATATATAGATTTAGATTTTTTTTCTCCCTTTTAATAAACTTGTTAAGAAGCTGATACTTATTGGAAAATCACATTAAGTGGCCTGATTTCTGTAAATCGGCTCCCAGGTTACTTTCATTGTTAATAATGCAATTTACCAGTCTGAAGGAAATTTTAGTTGCATGAAGAGCTTTGAAAACTTTCCTGAGTAGTATTCTATTCATTTCCATGTTCTTTTGTGGTAGGTTAGACTGCCTAGAGTGACCAAATGAAGAGAAGTTGCAGCAACCTCCTGCACAAGACTGAAAGGCTGAAGTTTGGTCTAGAGTCCTGAGCCATCGAGAGTTAGCATTGGTTATTTCAGACAACTGTATATAAATGATAAAAACATTAAAAGTATTAAATCTACATGACCACTTTTTTTAGGAAGTTCAGCAGTAGAGAAACATATATGTCCTATATGTTTATTTTTTCCTAGGGATAAGTCAGATTTTCACTAAAATTCCTTGAATTTAAAACAACAGAAGATATATTTATCTGATTATCAAAGCTGAAGTCCCTTGTTGTATCAACTTCCAAAAGGAAACTTATCTAGAATATCAGAGGACTCAGATATGGAGCTTTTTCTCACTTTTTTAAATAGGTATTTTCTTACACTGAAAAAAAAAGACTTCCAAGAAAAGTGTGGAGAAAGAAAAAAAACTCGTTATGCAAATTCAGCATACTTCTTTTCAGAAGACTTTTGCATCTGTACAAATGAAACTGATTTTTTGATGTTCAGTATTCAGCTAAATTTGAAGGAAAAGCTATAAACCAGTGCAGATTATGAAAATCTTTAAGTATTCCAAATCTAAAAAACATTAGTTCAAGATATATTTCAAATGTATAGTTTCTTATTTTAGACAAGATCCTCTGATTACTCAGTTTCCTCTCCTGCAAGCTAACTGTCATATTGCAAAAAATCATTGACGTCAGTGAAATTAGTTTTCTCAGCAAAACCTAACTTCTGCAGTATTTTGGAAAGGTTGAGCTGATAGAAATGATTTTGCTGGGACTAGCCAGCAATGCTCTGAGTTATATCCCAGTTATAGTCCCTTCTTTCATGTTAACATATGGCCTTGTTCCACACCATGAGCCAAAATATGCATTTGCCAGGTCTGTACGAAGTTTATGTATAATTTTTTCCAATGGCAGAAAAAGTCCATAGTCCAAGTTTTATTGAGACAGAATGTTTTCTCTTTTATCCAGAACCTAAAAATCACGTTTAATTTTAAATTCAGCATTGCCTTTATTCTGGAGGTATGCCTAACTTGTATGTTTAGAGGAGGAAGTGGTGTAAAGAGAGGCAGAGCTAAAGCCCCATGGCTCCCTGTTATTGTGTTGAGAAACACTGAACACAGACCTTGGGGCAAGCAGTAAAAATTGAAGCTAACTTTGTTTATATACTGCATTATATTTAGAAAGTAATTCTCTGATGTGATGCCAGAACTGACTTGGGAAAAAGTCTTTAATGCACAGCAAGGGTTAGCTGTCTAATGAGGTATGAGACAATTATATTAATCAACTATGTCTTTGCTTACTGCTTTTTCTTACTCTCTCCGGGTAAAGAGCTGCACATTGGCTGTACCTCATTTTTATTGGGTCTGCCAAACTTAACTGCAAGTTAGAGTTCAGGAAGCTCCCAGAGACATCTGTCTGATATTTATCTTGCTACAGCTGCTGATTAATTTATCTGTGTGGAGCAAAACATTTATTGCTTGTACCAGTCTGCTTCCTTTCCTTTTTCTTAATTCCTAGTTTAAGACAGTTACAGTTATTTTTCTTCTTTAGATATTTAAAATTTGAAACCATCATCGTCTTTTTCCAGTATATATATCTATATATTCTTACATTGTTAATAGCTCTGCAGAAACAACCCATAATACACCCCAAAATGATTGGTTTGTAATGGGTTTGTGTGGCCAGGTTCTGGTAGCAGAGAGGACAGTGGGATGGCTTCTGTGAGAGGCTGCCAGGAGCTTTCTTTGTGTCCAGCAGAGCCAAAGCCAGCTGGCTCTGAGATGGACTCACTGCTGGCCAAGGCAGATCCCATCAGTGACAGAGAAGACCGTGGTGAGGCAGGCTCTCCGCCTGGAGCCCATGAAGGTCCACAGGGAGCCCTGGAGGACCCCTGTGCTGGAGCAGGTCAAAATGGATGCTCTAAAGAAGCTGTGTCCTAATGGGAAGCCCATGCTGGAGCAGGATCCTGGCAGGAGCTGTGGCCCCACTGGACTGCTGGAGCAGCGTGTTCCTGAAGGACTGCACCCTGTGGAAGGGGCCCCTGTTTGAGCAGTTCATGAAGGAACTGTGGCCCATGGGAAGGACTCATTTTGGCAAACTCCCTCCCATGGGCAAGAGTCCACTCTGCTTGGGAAGAGTGTGAGGTGTCCTCCCCCTGAGGAGGAAGGAGCAGCAGGCGCACCATGTGATAGCTGATGCCATTCTTTATCCTCCCATGGTGCTGTGGACAAGGATGTAGAGAAAATCAGGAGAAAACTTGAGCCCAGGGACAATGGAGGACTGAGGAGAAGGTGTTTTAAGATCTGAGTTTATTTTTCATTCCCCTATTCTTGATTTGATGGGTAACAATTTAAATTAATGTGCCCAAATCTGTTTTGCCCATGTCAGTTCACTGTCAGGTGAGTGACCTCCCCTTTTCCTTATCTCAACCCAAAAGCCCTTTGCTATATTTTCTCTCCCTTTGTCCAGCTGAGGAGGGGAGTGATAGAGTGGCCTGGGTGGGCATCTGACATCCTGTCAGGGTCAGCCCACTACATGGTTATACAAAGTTTAATGTTAATGATGTATATTCTGATCTTGTTTCCTCTGGAGTGTTTTTAGCTACTTGTTTATATCTTGATGTCTTCTTTTTACAGATCATTTTTGTAGCTACCATTTCTGCTTGTTTCTTGGGAGTCCAGTAGTTGCACAGCATCCTCACCTACCATGAGGTAGAGAGAAACCTGCACCTGTGGGAAACAGGCAGGAGTGCCTCAATATCCCTTACATTGCTTTTCAGTGTGACCTGCTTTATCTTGTTCCTTTCCTTGTAGCAGTCCATTTCTCATGGGTGGTACCCGGAGTCACACCTTCAGAAAATACTCAAGGTAGCTTATCAGCAGAAAGCTTCTAATTTAAATGCACCAGTAATTGCTGCTTTTCTTATAATGTATACAATGCAATGAGGGAGCTTGGAATTGCATAGCACAGACCTGCCTTTGATCCCACTCAGCTGCCTGAAGAAACTAGGTATTGGAGAACCAGAAGTGAGAGCTTTGTGCTCCTTTGACCTCCACATGAACATGTACAATAAAACTCAAACTCAAACTCAGACTCAAACTCAAACTCAAACTCAAACTCAAACTTTACTCAAAGTAAAAGAACTGCATTGCAGAAAGCCCTATCAGACAAGAATATCACCTTTATTTCAGCAGTTGCATGAGCAACAGTAGGAGCCAGCTGTCTAAAGCTTCAGTCTGTAAGCTCATCCTGGATATTGTCTGAAGTGGGATTTGGAGAATACTACATTCAGAGAAAAGCAAGTTTAGAGGGATTTTGCTGATACCAGATTTGAAGAAAACCTAACATGATGTGCTTTTCTGAAGATGGAAAAGCTTCCAGCTGACAGCTAATGCAGGTGTCCATAGTCAGATATAACAGAGTATTAATGTGTCTACAGAGTAAAGAGAGAGAAAACCTTGCTTATGTTTTGGGCTCATTTGTATGTGTGACAAGTATTATCCAGAAGGTGCAGGTTATGATGGTAACAAGGAAATCAAAGACAAAAAAAAGGAGACAGGAATAAATAGGAAGTGTTTTCATTCTGATTGAAAAGAGGGTCCTTCAGAGAGCTCAGGAAGGATACTTACAGCACGAATTTTAGATATCTGGTTAAAGTTCATAAATTAAGACAGTCAGCCTAAAGTTTACTCCAATGGGAGAAGGAGACATTATTCTTTCTCTCTCTCTCTCTCTCTCTCTCTCTCTCTCTCTCTTTTTTTTAATCTTTCCTGTTCAAATATCTAATTGGGTAATTTAATCTGATTTGCATTAGCACTGTAGTTTGAGTCAGCAGAATTCTTTTGAAATATATTTCTTTATCACTCCTGCTTGCCATGATTTTGCAGAAAGGAAAGGGCTTGGGGTTTCAATTGAGACCATCTCAAAATGTGAGGTTCAGGAGTCTTCAGGTATTCAGCCTACAGAAGTACACTAGAAATGAAATTAAGCCTCTGCATTGCAGGTGGTATGGAAACTTCTGCTTTGTTCTTTCTGTTCAGTTCTTGCTATGTTGTGCTGTTTGCTGATGCAGACACAGTCTATCTGCTAATGTCAGTCCCTGTAAACGCCCTCACCAGTATTTACTGATGGTGGCACAGAAACCTGCACTATTTCCAGAACTGAACCCATGTTACTAAAACTCAGTTTGGAGAGGTCAAAATGATCTTGAAATCATATTTTAGTGAAAGATACTTTATGATTACTGTTTTCCTGAGAATCTGTTTGAGGGGAAAAGTGTTAATCAATTTATGCTTAAATTTCTCTCAATCATTCACACTCTAAAATTGCCAGGCTCTCTTGAATCTTGGAATTGTCCACAACCTGCCCTACAAACCCTTCTTGCAATGCTTTGCTCAGTGATATGTGTAGCCAGAAGAGTGTTCTGAATTTGGAGTTGCAATCAATGCTGTGTTGGAATGTCTTTGGTGGTCTGAAACTCACTTCAATCAGATGTCAGCATTAGCATTTATGATGGCTGCATCTGGTTGTAAATTCAGTAAACATTTTTCCCATTGCAGAAAATTAAAAAAATTGATAAAAGATCATGCCAAAATTCACTTCAAGTCAAGAAAATACTGTAATTCTTAAAAAAAAAGGAAAATATTTTCCTTCTTGTACCCCAACAAAGGTAATTGCAAGATTACAACTATTACTACTATTACTACTATCTAGCAGATTAAGCACTGAATGATGAAATTAATAGTCTTATCTATTCTTGATTTGCTTAATTTTGGAATGTGGGATCTTATTCTGCCTGTGCCTCATTTTCACATCCTGATGGAAATTTTTTTTTTCTATCACAATGTGTGAGACAGGAAAAGAAGATGTATCTCTCTACAAAGAAAGTATAAAGGTAGTAATTTTATATTTCATTCTTCCAGATGAGCTTAGTATTAAAGTGCATATTGGAAAGGTAGAGGCAACTCTGTGAAAAGAACACAAGATCTGCTTGGGAAAGGAGAGCTGGTGGATCTTCAAAGGCTCGTGCCATAAAATAGACGTTCCCCCAACTAAATATGAATGTGATTCCTCTGCTAAAGCTTTGAGGATGCAAACTGTGAAATACTGACATGGAGCTGCTGAAGCCAGTAGCATGGTAGAGGAGGTGTGGCAGCCCTGTGTCCCCAGGTTAAGCCTGGGGACAAGACCAAGCATGTATTCCCAAGAGGAAAATGCACACACATGCAGACACAGGCAGACACACAGACACACAGACACACAGACAGACACACACAGACAGACACACACACAGACACACACACACACACACACACAGACAGACACACACACACACACAGACACACACAGACACACACAGACAGACACACACAGACACACACACACAGACACACACACAGACACACACACACAGACAGACACACACACAGACACACACAGACAGACACACACACACACACACACACAGACACACACACACACACACACACACAGACACACACACACAGACACAGAGGCACACACACACACACACACAGACACACACACAGACACAAGTGATTCCTATACACAAGCACGCCTATATGTACATAGGTATACACATCATATAGAAATAGGTATATATATCTGGCACACAGCGTGCACACAGGTGGCATTGGCCCCCCCTGGCCCCAGGGTGTCCCAGCCTGGCCACACTGTATGGGGAACAGCCTCTACCACACAATCTGATGGATGCAACGTGAGGCTCTGAGAGAACTGGCTTCCTGTGCAATTGAAATGTGTGAGCTGATGTACAGTGTGCAGCTGAGCGAGTGAGAAAACCAAAGATATAAACAGGAACTGAGAACTGTTCTTGTCCCCAGGTGTAAGCTGAGACCTGGCTGACACAGAGATATCACCCAGGATACCCTGTGTAGCTCAGAGTGTATAGAGGATTTTTTTTCCTGTTCACTGTTATAATATAACTAACAATGTTTATCTTTTTCCCCCATAGGTTTGTAACCACCTCACTAATATGGTTACAATTATCTTTATATTTTTTATTGCTTTGAGCTGAACTCTAAACTTAAACTCTCACTTTGCAGTACATTCCTCACTTGGAGCTTGGAGAGGTGAAAGAGACAATCCAATCTGTCGTTAAGGATTGTCCTGAGTGCAGGCACCTGCACTCCTGCCCTACCAACAGTGCACAGTGCTGTTTTTAGACCACACTGCTCATGGGCTGGCAGAACTGGCAGTGCTGTAGCTCTCAGGGAGACTGGAAAACTTCAGCTATATTCCCCTTATTGCAGTCTGATACGTCCTCACAGAAATGTGAATTTCCCCTCCCCTCATTAGAGCTGATGTGCCTTTGAAAGCATTTGCCTTCCCTTTTTCTGCTCTTTTTTAAGCACAAAGGGACCATCAAGTAGCTCACGAAAGACTTTGTTCCAGGAGGGTGTTACCAGATGCTGAAAACCTAGTTGTGCCCACCATCAAGAATATTTCACTTGAACTTCATGTCCTCTAAGCACATAATTTGTCTGCATTTCAAGGATTTTGTTGTTGTTGTTATTTTTAATTTTATTATTGTACTTATCCTATAATGACTGAGATTTGTGTGTCTGTATATATATTTGAATGCTAGTTTTTTGAGACTGCATTTGTAGATGCATGATGGTCAGAAATTTAGCTTCAGAGGCTCTCGTGTACCTGTCTGAACACTCACGTTCATTTTTTTGTTCAGTTTAATGTCAAGAAGTCATACTGACATCACAAGATCTGACAACATTGACATAATGAAAATGTCAGCATATATGATGGCAGTAGTTTGCAAGAAAAAAGTACTTGGTTTGACTGGTAATTGAGGAACTTGGAGAGCTTTTGATCTAATATAAATTTCATTTTCCACAGTGAAACCAAGCTGTTTTAATAAAAATGCTCCAGTCATTAAGCTTCTGTTTACTTAGTCATTTAAATGTTCCCAAATTGAGGTTCCTTAAAGCAAAAATATCCTGTAATAAATTTTGACCATAATTCATAAACCCTGGCTTCCAGTGAAGATGATATGCTTTTCACATATTTTTAAAGACTGCCTTAAACTTGAGACACTTCTCCTAAGAATTTTTTTTCTGATAACACAATTGAAAAGTAAATGCAAAAAAGATTAAATCTTGATTGAAAAATATTAATGTAAAATTAGGTCCTTTAGGTCCAATAAGCTTTAGAGATCTATACTGAGGTGTATTTTAACAAGAATGCTAATTAATTGCTAAGTGCTGTAGTTGTTTTAAACTTTGACCATTAGCCTGCTGTAAGTATTTGCTCATGTTCAGTGGTCCTTGAAACAGACTTCACATTGAATGGCCAAATGTTACCTGGATTTTGTGACATTCCAGGGGATGAAAAGCCTTCTTACCCTGAAACAGGAGGGTGTCATTACACTGACCTTGCACGAATACAGGTGTCCAAAGACCAGTGTTTGTTTGAAGACAACTACAACCACAGTATTTGGGAGTTCTGTATGTGAGGAGAAGAAATCCATCTCCTCTTCTAGGGAGTACACTGTGCAGGAGGCTGACCTGGGAAATGGCAGTGATTTACTTGTTTTTAAAGTCTATTGATCCAATTGACCATTCATTCCCTTCTCATACTCACTGTTTTTACTCTCTTCCTCTTTTAAATTTTTTCCTTAATCCATACTCCATTTCTGTATGATCTGTCTTGTTTTTGTTACTCGACAGTGCAATCACCATTACTCAAAGACTTCAGGAGTTGATATGTTTTTTTCCTGGCGTTTGGGTTGGTTTGGTTGAGTTTTTTTTATTCAGCACTTTTCTACTCACAGGCTTCTAAAAGAGATGTCAGAACAGCACATTTGCTCACATCTCCTAACCTACTCAGAGATGAGGCCAGACAATAAATAAATAGTATATCTATGAGTCAGTCTCTGCCATCAAACCATATATAGATCTTTGATACCCTGAAAAGCATCAAAGAAGTCTGGTCATGGGAAACTAGGTTATATTTATGGTCTTTTTAATCATATTGTAATTGTTTGGTACTCTTTTAAAAGCCTATTCATCAGACAGGTACAAAGTGTCAAGGAAAATGTTTTGTCGGTTTGAGCCTTGGTATTTGTGTATTCACAACGCAGAAGAATGGCCAAAGAAACATCGTTCATCAATTTTTATGTATAATTTAAACTTTTCTTTCTTTCCATCAGGAAATGAAGGAAAAAAGAGAAAGAACATTAGAGGGAGCTGTTGTACAAAGGAAAAAAACCCCAGCAGTATTTCAGAAACCTTTCATTTCTTGTAGGCAAAATAATAATAATAAATACAATGCAGAAGAAAAAGAGAAGGGAGTGAGCATGTAAAAAAGAAGCCATGACAGTTATAAAAGGAAATATGATTATGTTTAGTGATTTGATGAACACGTCCCATACTGCTGATCTTTGGGATGGCACAAATGATCTTCGGGAGGGCTGCTGTGCAACAGACAGGCTGCTTAAAAACGTCAGTGGAACAGTCACCCTGCAGCCACCCGAGTCCTTGACCTAATTAATCTTGCACGGCTTGACAGAGCATTCTTCAGGTTCATTCATTACTTCAAAGCATAAAGCTTGTGCTGCAATTTGTGCTGGGGACAGGGAGGGAGAGGGAAAGAGCAGGGAACTGAGTGTGGTCTGGGGAGCTCCTGCAGAGGAATCGTCCCTTGTGGAGTGGGATGGTGTCACCTGGAAGGTGTTTAGGGACCTCAGCTCTGCTGTGGCTTGTGTTTTCTGTCTGCTGTGCTACCCTGGGCAGTCGGTCTGCTTTAAAAGGATGCACCACCAGTGAGGAAGGAGTGGCTCCCACTTTTTTGAGGAAATGAGTTTTATTATCATTTACTAAAATACCATGAAAC
The DNA here is from genome assembly GCF_052056855.1 of Sturnus vulgaris. Classification (NCBI taxonomy): domain Eukaryota; kingdom Metazoa; phylum Chordata; class Aves; order Passeriformes; family Sturnidae; genus Sturnus; species Sturnus vulgaris. The sequence continues at coordinate 96,505,190 of NC_142244.1, forward strand.
TGCCTGTTATTTTCACTGTCATGCATGTAAAATGCAAATTTTTTGGCTTTGTTCCCTGATAGAACATAAATTTTTTTGCTCCCTTTCCCACATGAAGACTTCACACCATAAAAATGGGACAATCTGGAGGCAGGTCTAGATATTTTATGACTGTTTTCCAGATCCTGTAGGTTATTGTTACAAACAGGACTGAGTGAACAATTAAGAACCAAGATCCTTAGTAGACTCCACAATTGGGTTTCAAAGTAGCAAGCCATTTTTTTTAACATGAGATTCTGAGAAATTTGTTCTCAGTAGAAACAGTAACTGAAGTCACCTCTGTGACTTGTGGTATTAGTTTTTCCTTCCCTTTAAAATAATGATTTATAAAGCACAGTAGGGACTTGAAGTCTATTTTCTTTTTCTCTTTCAGGATATAATTTCCTGGAAAATCAAGAGAACACATTTGCTAGATTGAGATGAACTCGATCTCACTTTTTTGGTGAATGGTCCAGTATCCAATTTTTTCTAAATTTTCCTTAAGTTGTTCAGACTACCAGGCAACTGTTAAATTTTGAAAGTTTTTTCGGTTTTGTGCATTTTCAATATTTTCACATATACAAAAGAGAGCGTTGCATTTTGGAATTTACTTAAATTGTGAAATGTGCTTTTTTATCAAGCATCTCTTGGTTTTAATTGTTTTTCAGTTATCTTGGAGACATTTCTTCAGTCCACATGGTAATTTTGAAACAGGAGAATCTAAAGAATTGGGATTCCTTAATAGTAGCAATACAATCCTGACAAACTTCACTCTCAGGAACTATTATAGATAAGGAATTACAGAAAATTCTGTTCACTTAGGATTGCAGCCTGAAGGGCTGCACACAGACATTTTAAGGACACAAAATAAGATGGAGAACAGTTTCCATCCCTACATCACAGTGACTAACTGTCCCATTCTGTGCATTCTGGGCATGCTTATTTGATATATAAGTTTTCAAAATGAATTTCAGTTAAGGACTGACCTCACTTATTTATTTTTTCAAGAAAATAAAAGCAGAAGTAAAACCATGAAAATAAAACCATTTGCAGGAAGAACAAAAAGTCTCCTTCCATCTGTAAATCCCTCTATTTTGAATTCTCTCACAGCTTTACTCTTCCTGCACGTGGTGAGCAGATGACTTAATTTTACATTCTTTCTGTAAAAGTATATCAGTAGCTGCATTTGCCATACTGCTGAATACATTAAATAAACTTATTCAAACAAAGTTTAAAATTATTTCAAAACTAGAATGTTAATGCATGCCATTTGGGAATTCAAAAGAGTGATCCATATGAGTACCTCTGATAAAGATATGACATTGATATTTTTAATTTATTGATGATTTTGAATTTTGGTGGAATCACAATTGATATTGAATGAAGGAAATTTAAGATTTTTTTGTGTTTGAATACAGGCAAATTTATTAGAATTTGGGTCTTAATATTAAGGATACTAACTTTCTTGAAACATAATAGCATTCTATACTGTGCGATCCCAGTATCTGAATTCTTCTGTATCTTGAGAAACCAATGGAATAATACAAAACTTTAATGAAAGGTAAGTTTATATTGTGTGTGTGTGTGTGTGTGTGTGTGTGTGTGTGTGTGTGTGTGTGTGTGTGTGCATGTGTGTGTTCAATGGTTTTAAAATATTTGGGGCTTTGTATTCAAACAATGAACTCTCTGGCAAGTTAACTAAGCCTATTTGGAATTTGATTTGAAAGTATTCATGATGAACTGGAACCTCTTCATGGTGCTTTGACATAAGGCCTCTTCTAAACCTTATCACCTTTATATTCTAATATTTAATACAATGCCAGGGATACATATGAAAATACTATTATGTGTCTGGAAGAAATGTCATTTAAGTGCCTGTATTTCTTGCATCTTGGTTGGAGACTCAACTGGCAGACACGGATTGTTAAAATGACGATTAGGAAACATGAGATTAATGCAATCTTGCTGACTTTATTAGCCATACCATGTCCCTTCAGTCAGAGGTATTAGATAGGATACAGAAGAATGGAAACACCTCAGCCTCACTGAGAGTGGCAGGAGGAAACATCTCTGTCCTCATGCCTGGGTAAAGACTTGCTGAAATTTGCCTCACTGAACTCAGAACTTCTGGAAACAAATTGTGCTTATGTCTGCATCTGTAGTCAACAGCTTCAGAATCTCTGAAACAGGAATCCTATCTTGGTCTTTTTTGTTTTATTCCTTTTGGATTTCCTTTTAACAACTGATATCGGAAAAACCACAAAACCCTTGCAACCAAATGCGAGCTTTAGATGCAACTTTGGAAGAATGGGATTAGTTAGTTTTGGAATAGGATTACTTGGGGTAGCTGAAGAAAAATTTTTCTCTTGTTTTTTTTTTTAATACCATTCTATTAGATAAAGAAGACAAACTCAGTAAAAAGGTTTTCTGAAGATGCTGAATTTCAAAATATAATAAAAAAGATTGCATGGTCCACAGCATCCTTCCCTCCCAACTGATCTAATCCTACTTTCCTTGCAGGGCTGTGGACATGACCCGTTCCAGATAGCTCTGCCTGGGACATGCAAATCACTATTACCTGGTACCTTTGGGCATATGTCAGAAAACTGCTTATGACACAATTCTAAATGCAGGTCAAACACAGACTCATTTTATAATTACTGTGTTGCTGAAGTTCTTTCAGGAGAATTCTACTGGACAATAAATATCTGTAATCAGACAAATAACACTATTTGCAGAGTTTTTAAGTAACTTTGACTAGACAGAGATAATTGCACTTTGTCTTTAGTAGTACCAGAGTTATAAGATATACATTGCTGAACACAAAACAAATACCTTACAAATATGAAATAGCAATCAGAAATATGGACATCACTAAATCCCACAGCTGTCATTCTGGCTTCTTTCTTTAGCAGAAGGAAAGGTAGGTAGCACCTGAAGATTACTTTAACTTCTTTATTCTACCTATAGGTGATCTTCTACAGTAATATACCAACAGGCTTCCTGAAACAGGTTATCTCAAATTTTCATAAGCAGTTTTACCTGATTTTTTAAAAGTAGTGTTATATTACCCCATTATGTACCACTGTTGAACTCTACTGTTTGTAAACACTGCTCTTGTACTGGTCCCTCCCTTCTCTCTTTATCACAGCTTCTTTTTAGTGACTTTTACATACTTCCCCTATGGACTGGAGACTCCGTTAAGATCCATGTGTGAGGCTGCAGGGAGAAAGAAGCAGGCAGTACAGATGCAGTCCTTACAGGGAAAGCTTTCCTTGTAGCACCCAGTTAGGAGTAGGTATGACATGAGGCTTCATTTTGACTGCAGCAAAGATGAAAACTTGACTCCAATGTGTAAAAACAAGCAGGATAATAATTCTTGGATCTGAACTGCCCTGAAGAACAAGGTAAGAAAGGGATTCTATGCCTGGAACGTGTACAGTTTTTTCTGTTACCCCTCAGAGGGAAATAAGCTCTTATCAAGATAAATGAGGAGTACATCAATTGAACTAAGGCATATATCCTTAAAAAAGAAAAAAAAAATAAGTCTTCAGGAAAAGAATCTTCAAGAAAAAATCATCAAATGAAAGCAAGAAGAAATAAAGATGACAACAAATTTCTAACTATGTTGCTGGAAAGACAGTCACCATGCCAAGAGTACCAAAGTCAGGGACTCACCACTAGATCTGTGGATTGTGCTTCACTGAATAACTCTGTCCAGGTATTCAAGATGCTCTTGCTGAAATAGATGCTACTTGGTAGTAGGATGCTGCATCTTGTGTTTTGCAAGCCAATATTTTTATATGAGAGTGTGACCAACACATTATTTTCCTTTATGGTTTTCTCTGTTTCTCATTTGGAAGAATTGTAATCTTATTTTTCATTGCTTTGACTTTTCAATTCTTCATGACTTGTTAACTCTAGGTAGATCTAGATGATCAAGGTGGACAGGGGGTAAAGCCCGTAATATACTAGAATAATTTGAAATTACATTATAGATCAATGGATTCTTTGAACTAGAAGTATGTAAGAATGTGTTTGAAACACTGAAAAATATAATTTTAAATGTTTCTGCAGCAAGAATTACTCTAGTACTCTATGGGCTACATGTGTAGTATTTTTAACTCAGTCATCATTGTCACTACTAGTATAATCAATAATATGATCAGTATTGCTCAATAATCAAAATCAGTTAAGTATTGACTACTCTTGCTGCTGACTACCGTGGAATTTTAGATGGTGGTTATTTAGAAATAAATACACATTTTTTAGAAATAAATAGTAGAAATTAGTATCTCATACAAAAGTAACAGAACAATTTTATTTCAAGAATAATCTTGAATAATCTTGAAATCAAGAATTTATAGAAGCAAATGAAATGTGGCACGCTGACTGGCAGGTGAAAATTTCTACAATAGTATTATTACCCACTGTAAGGGTCGGTCTGAAGCTTTCCTTGTTTTTGCCTCATGACCATCTTGAGAAGACCCCGAGGACCCCCACCCAGGCTGGCTCTGGACAATGGCTTTCTGGCCTGACCAAGGTGGATTTTTGCCAAGGGACTGTTTGCAGGTGCTCTCTGTGTTTCATGGTACACTGCTCTCGAGAAGGCACTAGCTGGAGTGGCAGGTTCTGTCTACCTGTTTCTTGGAGCAGCCCTCACAATAGTCTATAAATCTTCCCACTTCTTGGCCAGAAGCCACTTGCTTTGGAAAAGGACTATAAAAGAGCGACCCTCTGGAGAAGCTTTAACTCTCTATGCTTTGTTTCCTATAACTCTCCTCTCTATCGCAACTGAGTTGTTGGCATTTAACAAAAATGCATTGCTGCTGTTGAATAAACTGATTTTGTCCCCTGTTATTTGCCTGTTTGCACCTCTGAGATCAAACGAACCATCATGACCCCCACTCTGTATTAATAGCTGATCGTGATGCCCACACAGGGCTGAAAGCATGTCAAATAATGTTACATCTCAAAATAAACCCAGCAGTAAGTCTCATGATCCCAAACTTTAGTTCCTGTGATTCACCAGAAAAGAGATATTTGAGGTAGTGATGCCAGACCTTTTCCATGCACTTCCACCATAGGAGCTCCTGATGTGTAATTCTGTGTCCCAGTTAGTACCTGATTTGTACCTTGGACTATTTTTTTACTTTTCAGTGAGGAGGACTTACATGTCTGACTCACCTTTTGGAAGCTAGTTCAATGAGCTTTATTTGTCCAAATTAAAGCATCTAAATTTGAAACACTGAATATGAACTCATCACTTTTGTATGCTCTATAGCTGAGGAGAAATCTTTGCAGAGAAGTCCTTGCAGATGTCATTCCTCTGATGGTGGATATTCACATATGGAGCAGCCAGGCATCTTCTGCAAGTGCAGCTAATATTTGATTCACCTGCTAAACGTTTGATTGATCTGTTAAACACATCTGTATCAGTATAGAAAATCTCATTTTAGAAATTTCTATTGCCGTTCTATATTGTCTACAATGTAACTGTGAATGGTTATTTTCCAAGGTGATGCATTGTCCCCTTAATACCACCTGCATTGAATCCAACTAAAAACTGATTTTTTGAAAGTTTTTATTCTCTAAGCCCAGTGTAATGCTTGAAATAAATCACCTAATATTTGACTGTGGACATCATGGGGATTGGCAAAGGCCAAAATAGGTTGGGGAAGAGTGATTGATCCAGGGTTAATGAGCTGCCATGTACTCAGCCTGTGAAACGTACTTGTGAGTCATGTTAGACTTTGAGGGAAAAGTAATAAAGGAAAATCACAGACCAGCTGAGGTTGGACTAAAGAACAAGTGCAGACCTTTGGTCCCTAGTGAGGTCTGGCCTGAAAACAGAAGCTTATTGGAGTGTTTCTAGCAGTTGATTCACCCTTTTGTGTGAGGGTCTGACTCTGAAGTGGCATTTTGAGATTCCTGATCCTGACTACAGTTGTGACACTCCTATCCTGCAAAAAGGTAATTTCATCCTAGCTGTCAATTTGTGTTTGTTCGTGGGCTTCTAAGCCTCCATAAGCCTCCTTAACTGTACAAATGTACCTGTCCTCGTGGTACTGTAGAAGGGAGATGTGTCTCACTGATAGGCTGCCTTGGGACAAGAAATGGCTCCTTATTACACATTCTCACAAAGTTCTAATCATGCTAACGTATTTCTTGTCAAGGTAAAGAAAGGTTATTCCTTTCATTCAGAAGCTCATGGCTTTAGCTTTTAGGATTCACAATGTATCAGAACTTTATTGATACATTTTCAGTATTAGCACCAGTTTCAACTTTCCAGAGCTCCAGGGTACACCCCCAAAATGGAACTTCAAGCAGCAGCCTCTGTGGCCAAACCATGATAAGTGCAGTGCTTCAGTGTTTTTGCTGAGAGAGAAGAAGAGAAAAGAAAAGAAAAGAAAAGAAAAGAAAAGAAAAGAAAAGAAAAGAAAAGAAAAGAAAAGAGAAAAGAAAAGAGATACTAAAGAGCACTTTTAATACCCTTATTTTCTTTGATAATGCCTCTCATAGCACACTATGCTTTTCTGGTAATATCTCTTTTTAAATGCCTCAGTTCAATTTAATGGAAAACTTCAAAGCCTATTTTTGTATAGTTTTATTTCTCGGTCATTATCCATTGCAAATAATTCTTTTGTTTCCTTAAATTGAAAGTGCAGTGTGTAACCTTTTCCACAAAATCTTCTCTAGTTATTCAAAGTAAGAAAGCAATGATATTGTTTCCAAGCCAAATATTTACCCCCAAATTAGTTTATTACAAAAGACATTCTTTCATTAAATAAATGATGAAAGGAAGACCAGCATAAAAACTGACTTAGTAGGAAGAAGTAACTTGCAAAAAGAAAATAAATAGGGATAAATATGTGGTGTGGGAAAAATAATTCCCAAAGCAAAAGACTCATTATTATTAAAGTAATGGCAATCAAATTACTTGCATCTAAGATGTTACTCCAGCACAGGACATTGCAGCCTAGTAATGACAATGGTGATACAGCCAACTGTGAAAATGCCACATCTTTATAATTATTTAATTCCCTGCTTATACACATCATCATTAAATATCTCAAATGTTAAGAAACATGGAAAAAACATTTTAAAGTGACTAAGCCTTATGTCTTCTCTAAAGTCCAAAATACTTTTCTCATGGTGTCAATTGATAGTTAAAAAACCTAGCTAAGGAAATAGTATCAGGAAATTATTCATATTGGTATGCTTGGTCACAGTGATCCAGTTCTGATTATACTTCACAGGAGGCCTTGGAAAAAGCCAAACTATGACTAAAAGGTCAGCAGCATAGCTAGACAAAATAATATTAAACTCAGTGTCAGGAAACTGAATTTCCCAAGTAAGGTTCTGCTGTGGTGACAATGTAAAGCTTTTCTATCCAACAGAAAGTTGCATAGGTTACCTTATAAATACTCAGGAATTAACTCTTCTCAATTTCAACAGGAAGATTCACCCCGAGTAAAGCCTCACCATCTGCTACCACGTTTGAGTGGAACAGTGTGATGGTTCTGCAATGACATTTCTTGTGATATATGTGGGCTAAAGAAACACATATATCACACAAGAATTTCCTTTGTATGGGAAATATAGGATTAAATATTAGTTTAATGGAAATATTTTAGAATGTAATAAATGTACAACCAACAGTTATTATTAGTTCAGCAACAATGATATTGAAATCATAGTGTAAATTATCTGTAGAATACCAAAAAAATCTAATAACAAAATACAATATATATCAAAAGTTTCTTTCATATTCTTACCCTTTCTCTGAGTCTTAAGTTGATGGCTTCGGTCTGGATGAGAGGGTTAAAAAAACCATCAATTTCCCAGGTCCTCCAGGTGAAGAAGTATGATTTTATAAGTGAGGGATTTCTTCCTTTTCCTTGCTGAGAGGCGTATGACTGTCATAGTTACTTCCCCTTCACACTGGCATCCACTCATGGCTATTTTTAATATATGCTCTAGTACAGTTTATACGTTGATTTTTTCTTTATTGGTGTCTTATTCCATGTTGTATCCAAAGGTATTACAGCTGGTAGCCATTACATGTAAAAGTACTTGCTCTTCGTTTTCTTTGTCACACTTAAAACTGGTTTTAGGTTCCTACCTAGCTCCCAAGGATGCATTATTTAATATTCAGTAATTGTTCATTGTTGATTTGATTATAACCCTTGTGTTCAAACCTTCTGGGCCTTTACTTGCATTGCACCCTTGTGTTCTTCTGCTACATCTGCATGCCAGGGTCATCAGCAGTTCATTCTGTGTAGACCAACTACATGTTAACCCTCTCTATTACTTTCAGAAATGCATCAAAATTATTGCAATAATAGGCTTTGCATGTTCCAATTGCACAAAGCTAAGCAAGTCTAAAAATAATTGGGTGACAGCTACCTTGTCATTACAAAACTGATGTTAGAGATAAAACACCAACCTCCAGGCAAGCCTAAGATGGGCTTACTGGACTAAGCAAGCCTGACAAGACCCAGTCCTGAGCCCTCAGAGAGCCAGAAAAATGCCTTTAGCCTTTTATTAGCAAAAGCAATACCATATTTACTGGGCTACATGAAACTGCCTTTTTTTCTGCTTTAGTCTTCTCTAGTTTGTAGTAATGATCTCAACAAATGCTCAGGATCTTAGCACTGCTGCAGGGTTTGCAAGTACTTTTTATTGTATATTTCACAAGGAAGCAAATCCCAGGAGAATTTAGGTCCCTCTTTCCTGGATTTGCATTTTTCCTACAGTGTACTCTTCAATATTTTAAGACAACTAATATGCTCAGAAGTATACTTTCAAGATGCTCCTGAATTATCCATTTCTTGACTCTGGCAGTGTTTCAGAATACATGATTGGACAGAATTATGTTGCAGTAGTTATGCAAGTGAAAAAAAAATCTGTTATTTAGCTGTGTCCCACTTTTATGTAAAAAACCAAAAAAGCAAACAAACAAAAAAAAGCTGTTTATGTTTCTAGTAGTGGTTGAAAGCACATTCCTCTCTGTTGGCATATATAGATGAAATGTTAGTTATAGAACTAGTTGTAAGAGGCTCCAGATCATCCTCCTCGGACCTGTTTTTGGAATTCAATTAAAATTCAAACAAACAATAAAATCTCTGCCTGGACATAAACCCAGGGCAAGACTCAATTGCACTGAGATGCTACATTCAGGTTAGGGAATTTAGCTTTATTAAGTCAGATGCAAAGGTCTAAAATTAAGGATGAGATTCATTTTACCTGTTTCCCCTAGGAAGTAATGAAGGAATGAGCAAATCTTCGAAATTCCTGTTTGTGTCCTCTGACTCTAGAAGGGGGCTAAATCATTTCCTTGATGTATAGACCCATATCTGATCTAATAAATCCAGTTGTAGGTGATGAAATATCTACACCCTAAGCTTCTAAATGTAAGTAAAGATAAATGACATGAATGCGACAGCCTAGTAATAACCATATAGGTTATTGAAACAAATCTAAATGCACTGATGTAGCATGACACTTAGAATATGTTTATTTAGACAAGACACAGTTTTTCTCCCCAGGAAGTCAAGAAAAGAATATATGTCACTCACAAAGGACATAAAGGACTCGGTGTGATGGTTGCCACCTACACTCTTAAGAGAACTTTATGTGTTTAAGTCTTCTATAATGAGCACTCCTTTGCCTATAAATAATATTGTGTTTTGTCACAAGTCTCCTTATGTAGTCCAGTTATGCTGCAGATTCACAAAGGAATGCATGATCATGAGAAAAATGACCCAAATGGAAGACAAATTTTGAAAAACCAGTAATGATCAAAAAGATTTTACCAGAACAAAGAAGATCTAACAGTCTTAAACAAGGCCAGTAAGTAAAGTAGGCAAATAAAATCCTAAGAGATAAAAGTCATGTGTATTTGCAGTATGGTAGAAGCATTCTTGTCTTATCAAAGCAAAATGATATTTTATAGATGGTGAAACTGCAGTTTAGATTGTTAAGGGAGGCAAGTAATCCAAATGTCACAAGATGGGACAGTGGAATATATCTTAGGTTAGAAGAAAAATGGACCTGAAAGACTCCAGGTAAAGCAGGAATTTTCTCACATGCAGGACATGGTGCCTGGAAATTAATTTTGTCCAGTCAGCACGGTGTTGTTATGCTGTCAGATTTTTGAGGAATGTAATTATATTGAGTAAATGTCCACATCAATCAATATTATAAGTTTCTTTTTGCAATTTTTTTTTAGCTTTTGTGTTTTTTTTTTTTCTATAAACAGACATATTTGGCTACATTCATTTTGTGTACTGCAGAATTATATGTGAAATGGCTGTTTCACTATCTTAAAAGTCAGTTGTGCTGTTGTGCTTTTAGGAGCATATTAATCCATAATCATTACTTGCCTAAATTGATCTAATATACAACAAAATTTGCAAGCAACATGTACAGAATTTGTTGACCATAAAACAAAACAAAAAAAAAAAGTGTTTTACTGGGTCAGATCAAATTTGTTTCTGAAAATGGCTCTACAACAGTCAAAGAGCAGAGTTACTTCATTCTTAGTACTTTCCAAGCCTTGTTAAGGATGTCAGAGACTATATGCTTGTGTAGGTTTTTACTGTGTGCTTAAGAACATGTTGCCCGTTAATTTGCCTTTTTTGAACAAGCTCAGCTGCCTCCCCCAGTTACCTTTTACAACTAGTTCCAGATCTTAGTAAATTCCATTTGATTCTATTGCTGAAACAATTTCAAAAAATAAAAAAAATTAATATTTGGCTTTTGTCCAAATAGCTCTTGAACTTAATGGAAATCCCTATTTATAATACAAATTGTTTATAGGATATAATTTCCCCATTCTTCATTGTTATGTGAATTGAGTTTGTGTGGCAAGGTTTTGCTAGCTGGGGATCTTGCATCACCTTCACCCATGTGAGACACAGAGACAGTGTCCAAGATGCTCCAAGATGGATCTACCACTGGCCAGGCCAAGTCTAGCAGCAGTGGTGGTAGTGCCTCTGTGAAAACAGATTTCAGAAGGGGGAAAAGAAGCTGGGCAACAGCAGCTGCAGGCAGAAAGAGGAGTGAGGAGACTAAGTGAGACACAGAGCCCTGCAGAGACCACGGCCAGTGAAGAAGGAGAGGCAGGAGGTGCTGCAGACACTGGGACTGAGATTCCCCTGAAGCCTGTGGTGCTGACAGACCATGGTGAAGGAACTGTGCCACAGGCTCGTGGAGATCAACATTGGAGCAGAGGAGACCCCACACCAGAGCAGGTGGATTCCCAAAGGAGGCTGTGACCACAGGGAAGCCTATGCTGTGCTCCTGGCAGGACCTGTGACCCCGTGAGGACCCACACTGGAGCATTCTGCTCCTGAAAGATCCACTTTGGAGCAGTTCATGGAGAACTGCAGCCCATGTGAAGTGTCACATTAGAAAAGCTCATGGAGAGACTCCGGGCTGAAGCAGGGAAAGAGTCTGAGGAATCCTTCCCTGGGGAAGGAGGAGTGGCAGAGACAATGTGTGATGAACTGAATGAAGCCCCCATTCCCCACACCCCTGAGCTGCTGGAGGGGAGGGGGCAGAGAAAATCAGGAGTTAAATTGCACCCAGGGAAGGGTGGGTTTGGGAGGAAATTGTCCTTGAGATTTCATTTCTCTTATCTGATTTGATTAGTAATAAATTAAATGTCCCCAAGTGGAGTCTGTTTTACCCATGACTAGAACTGGTAAGTAATTTATCCATGCCCTTATCTCAGCCTATGAGGTTTTCATTACATTTTTTCTCCCCTGTCCAGCTGTGGAGGAAAGTGACAGAGTGGCTTGGGTGGGTACCTGACATTCAACCAAGATCAACCCACCACATTATGCTAGGATATGGCTCAGTAGATTAATAGGATATGACACATAATTTTCTAGGTGTTTCTTGATATCCTCTCTTTCAGTGCCAGTTGCTTCAGATTTCAAAAAAGCCTTGATAATTCCCAGCTCTAACTCTATTGCCTGCAGAATATCTAAATGATCTTATGATCTTAGGAAAATGAGCTATTTTTCCATGGAAAAAATATTTTATTATATTTCATTTTGGTTTATTTTATCTTATGTATTTACTTTCAAGAATTACTGATAATGTCCTTTAAAGATCTGAGTTTGTAGTACTATGCTTTACATAGTAGAAAAGTAGATTATTTACTCAAGATATGTAATATGCCTAAAATATATAGTCTGTTTAAGTAAGAATTTAAGATGTGTGATGCTTTGGTTTCAAAACACAGATATGAAGATATTCATTATATTAGGTTGTTAGGAATAAGATGAAGACTCTCAAATTGCAAGTATAAGTATATTTAGAAAATTGACTTTTAGAGCTACTTTTGGCATGCCAAATTAACTATTTCATTTTGTAATGCTTTCATCAACAATTTCTTTAAAAGTAGAGGAAAAATGAAGGAGTATGGCAAAACCTGTGTTCAGAGATCATGCTACATTTCTGAAGGGACCGGAAACTAAATAACTAATTTCAAAGCAACCTGGATGGCTTTAGCACCTTTCCAGAAGCCTCTGAATTTCAAATTACAAACAGCACTCAAAGGCAGCAGAGCAATAGTGCTGAAAAGAGCACTTAGTGAGAAGATCTGGCCCTTTTTGCTCACCTTTTTTGCAATGCTGTTTCTATCTCTGTGAATTTTCTTGTAAGTTGAAAACATTCATCTTCATAAAAACTCTGATGACAGATTCAAAACGTATTGACCTTGGAGAAAGACATTTTTAATGCTGCACTTCAGTTGAAACGAAAATGCTGCATTTCATAATATTTAGGTTGCAAACATCACGGCAAAAAAAATTTATATGCAAAAAAAAATTTATATGCATCACCCTCATTTTTCTTGGTGATTCAATAATTCTTAATAACATTCCTGAATTTTTCTTTTATGTTTTATTTTCATGAAACACCTTGGATGTGAGATGTCATATTGCTTTTTTTTTTTCTTTTTTCCCTTTCTGGACAGAAGAAACAATCTTTTCATTAGTTGCAGTGAAAAATGTGGAAAGAGGAAGCCTGTTATTTAATAGTAAATACAAAACCCATGAAAATTTAATGGTGAAAATATCTTAATGCCTTTGTCATTACTTTTCTTCTGTTTACTGTCAAACAGTTGCTACAGCATCCTCTGTTGATTCTTTTTACATAATTTTTCTGTAAAAATTCTTTGAAATTTTCTGTTGGGGAAATTTGGTGAATATATACTGCAGTTATAGCAGAAAGAAGAAGCTAAAACTCTAATTTTTTGTTTTCCAAACAAAGAATACGAAACTCTAAATCCAGTGACAATCACTGCAGTGTTTTTGCCTTTTCCTAACCAATCCCACAGCATTATTCAGCTCCTCTGGGAAAAGCTTTTGCTTTTCCAGCAGAAGATAGACTATCACAAAATTACAGCTTATATCACTTTTTGGTCTGTTGGCCTGCTTTGACTGCATTTCATTTCCAGCTCGTAAAATTTGATGTTTGTAAATGGCAAGCCCATCATTTCTTATCAGTGTATGTCCAGCATAACTGACATTAATTATAAAACTCTCCATCAACCCAGACTACTGTATTGAAATATCATGAGATGAAAATGCTGCTGAGACTTCTGTCATCAATTGGACATATATTTTCAACTTGTTTGACAAAAAATAATATAGATTACACCTCTGGTTATAGCTGGGTGTATATTTTTTAATAATAGATGATGGTTATTCATGATTCCCTGAATAATATGAAAAGATAGTAATGTAAAATTTTATTTAGGGATGAGGCAGGCACAAAGGAATGACTGCTTACATCCCTGCAGCATTTTGTTCTGACCTATATTTGGAAATTGCTACTTCCTTGGGATTTAAATAAACAAGCTGTTACTTTAATAAATTATTCTCACATATACAAAAGTTGTGATAATTCCTAAATGTCCAAGGGTAACCCTCCACCTTGTTGCATACACACACACAGACACACACACACACACACACACACACACAGACACACAGACAGACATATACACACTACAGGGAATACAGACCTGTTGGTATAACCTTGGTTCCCGGAAAAATTATGAAGATCATACTGAGTGTTACTGAAAAATATTTGAAGAATACTGCAATCATTAGACATACCCTTGGGTCACAAAAGGAAAGTACTGCTAAACTAATTTGGTATCCTTCTATGACCTGGTCAGTAGCCTTGTGGATAAAATTACAGCAGTAGTTACAGTTTTCTGGATTTTAGTAAGTCTTTTGATACTGTCCCTCCCAGCATCCTTCTGGATAAGTTGCCCAGCTGTGCCATGAACACAGTGCACTGGGTGAAGATTGGTGGATGGTCACACTAAAGGGGTTGTATTGAATGGGGCCACATCTGGCTGGTGCCTGGTCATCACTGGTGGTCCTCAGCATTCAGTTCTAGAGCCAGCTCTGTCCAATACATTTATCAGTGCTCTGGATGCAGCAGCTGAATGCACCATTAGCAAATTTGCCCACGATACCACACTGGGAGGTGCTGTTTGTTAACTCCTTTGAGGGACAAGAGGTTTTGCAGAGGGATCTAGATAGACAGAGCAATGGTTAGTGGGATTAAACTTAACAAGAAAAGAGCAGCATTCTGCAGCTAGGACAGAGCAAATCCAGACTAATTATAAATGAGGAGAGGAATGACTGGGCAGCTGCCCTGCAGAAAGGGAGCTGTGGATGCTGGTCACAGAAGGCTCAGTAGGAGTCAGAAGGGTGTCCTGGTAGCCACAAAGGCAAGCCCTGTCCTTGAGTGCATCAAACATAACACCACAAGCTGCTCAAAAGAGGTAATTATCCTGTTGGATTGAGTGTTGATGCTGCTTCACCTGGAGTTCTGCATGAAGTTCTGGGCCTCCCAATTTAAGAAGAATTTGCAGGTGCTTAGTACACTCAGAGGAAGGCAACAAAGCTGGTGAAAGGGCTTTATCACTTTGATGAGTTTTCCATATATTGGCTTTGCCTTCCTAGCACCATTTCTAGGAAAAGAAATAAAAGTGCTTCTGTTAGTTTAAAAGACAATAGCAATTGTCCCATTGTGGTTGACTGACCCCAGACAGCAATAAGGCACCCACTCCAACACTTGTTCTCTCCCCTACCAAGGGGTTGGAGTAGAAATTCAGAAAAGCAACAGCTGAGAAACTTGTGGATTCTGTCAAACCCTAATAAGTGAAGGAAAGAGAAAAAGCAAAACAAAACAAAGCAAAACCAAAAAACAACCTACCAACCAACAAGTAGACAAAACCCAACACAAGTGATGCAAAACTATCATTCACCACTCTACAAGCAGATCAACCAATTTTCAAGCAATGGCTTCACAGGAAAGACCAGACCACTATTTTTTATGGCTGCACATCACGCTATATAGTGTGGAATATTCCTTTGATCAGTTTGGGTGATACGGCCTGGCTGTGTCCCTCTCTTTCTTGTGACCTCCTCTAGCCTACTCTCTGGTGTGGCAGAATGAGTACCAGAGAAAGTCTTGACACTGTGCAAAGGACTACTTGGCTAAAGCTGACACTGATGTGTTATTAATATTGTTTTAGCTGCAAGTCCAAAAAGCAGCACTATATGAAGAAATTTAGCTCCATCTCAGACACATCCAGTACACCCTTGATTTTGTGCACAGTATTTTATAGTATGCTATTATAATACCCTGTCTCCATCAAGCCATAAAGAGAACTCCTGTTTTCAGGTTGCCCGTACATTTTATGTCCTCTGCTTCTGAGTGAGCACAGCAAAAGAGAAAGCTATGGAGAGCTTTATTTTTAGAAAGGGTAAAAAAGGGAAATAGTCCATCTTTTCTTTCAAGAAAGACGTCTGCATATTATTAGATAATAGTGGAGCAGGTGTTTTGAGGATCAAAATATTTATGAAGACTGAAGACACAGTAGGAAATTACTAGATGACAAGTTACTGGAGGCTGGTAGCTATAAACATGCAATCAGAAAATAAGTTGAAGTACCTTACCCCTTAATGAGAAAATAACAAGCTACCTCATTTTTTCATTGAAAGGAGAAGTTTACAAATAGGCAGTTTCCAGAGAATTGCTAATGTACAGGATCACATTGCCCCTTAGCAATTGTTTTTGTGTGAGTACATCGAAGTCCATATTTTCAGTACTAAAAATTAATCTCTGCAGTGACAGAGAGAGTGGGTTGGACTGAAGCAAATCATGATTAAATGAAAATTTATGCAACATGCTTCACTCAGTAATCTCATTTATACCCTACTTTGTGAAACCCCAAACAATTATGGTTGAAAAGCACTGAGATAGTGCTAATGTTTGCTAGACAACACACATTTAACTTTTTCTTCCTCATAAATTTCAACGGTGACTCTAAGGGTGCACTGTGCTTGTCTTTGTACCCTTAAGGCAGGTCAGTGACCCTCGCTGCACACACCAGGCACAGAGCTTGATCAGCTCAGCAGGGCAAGGGGCAGCTCCTGCAATCTTTCAGGAGTTGCAGCTATCCCATATTCCTGCCTGCTGCTGATCTAGGAGAGGGGCATAAGAGTAATCATCTCATGCAAACACAATAAGCTACTAGCAACCTCTAGCTCAGTTTCTTCTGGCTATGTCTCAATTGTGAAAGCACATTGAGAGTGTTGGGCTTGGCTTCATCCTGTTCACACTGGGTCAGGGTCAGGATCAGCATGATGCAGTCTGGGCAGAGGCATATCAGCAGCATCACATAGACAAGGATCAAAGGAAACAGCCTGAGCTCAAATCAGCTCTGCAGCTAAAGCCTCTGAGCTCTGGGGTCTTGAGAGCTAGCATGATAGAACAGAACAAGAAAGGGAGTCACATGTTTTTCCGCTCAGTCCTAGCTGAGATGACTGGAAACCAGAACAGAACAAGATGCAAAGATTTACTGCAGAGGGCACTCTCCTTGTGCAGGACTCTCCACTGTTATGGAGAGAAAAGCACAATTTAGCACCCAACAGTTTGAACTGCTAAGAGCCATCAAAAGCTAAACTAATACAAAATGTTATTTAAGGTAAGGATAATGAAGAAGGATGCCCAGCAGTTGGAACCTGGAGAAATGGGTGTGACACAATACTAGCTGGAGAAGGATGTTTTGTGCTTGTAGTTGTTGCCATGTGAGCATATGGGCGATGACTACAGAGGATAAGAAGGGAGGACAGCACACAACAGAGACCTGCAGTTAATGAGAGAATACTTTATACTGCATCAGACTTCCAAATCAGCTGAATGAAAATGCAGTTTGTAGAATGTAAGCACTTCCTTCTTTAAATGATCAGCAGACCCAGGAGGCAAATAAGAGATTAAAGCAGATTCCTACTTGCAAGCAGAGTAAAATAGGGACCACATAGGCTCTTTCATTAATTCAGGCTCCCTTTCTAAGCCTGTTTTGGTCATTATTTGTCACCTTGTATTCGCATGCATGACAGTTCTCTTTAGCACAGAACAGAAGCCAGCTCTGTGTATGTTTGAAATAAACAGTGAAAGATTTTTATCCAATAACCTCTAATTCAGCTGTCTTCACAGAAGCAATTACCAGAAATGAAGAGGAAATTTGTTTAGTCATTCATTCACTTAGACATTTCCTGAAAACATTCTTTGACTGTCAGTGTATTAGATTTTCAAACATCTACTAAAAAAACCCCGAAACACAACAAACAAAAAACCCAAGCACTTTTTTTTTTTAGTAACCTAATAAAAAATATTTTGGATTTGATGCTTTCTCTTTTTTCCATGACATTAAAGCATCCTAGAGGAGACTAATATAATGTTAAGATAAATATATTGGGAAAATGAGCAAAATGGGCAAATTCTGGCCCAGATTTTTTTTCAGAAAGGGATATTCTGGGTATACCTGATGAGATGCAGCTCAACTTTTCTCATTAGCAAGATCATAGGAATGGGTGGTTCTTTCCTAATCTGATGGCAACCAGAGAAATAGGTTCTTTGTTCAAAAACTCGTGATTATGAATACAGATAAGTTATCTGTGATGTTTTATGCTATCCATTAACAGTGCTCCACTTAAGGGAGATTTAATTGAAAGTAAGGCAAATTTAAAAGTATGATTTTATTTTAAAGATAACATTCTGAATTCAGAAGCCTCATCTCTTCAGACCATTTCATAGTATAGATAAAAAAGAGAAGTAGTATCAACACTGAATCTTGTAGAGGGAAAAACATCTCTCTCCTAGATAAATACAGCTATATCAAAAGTATCTATCACAAATCAAGTGAGGAACTGAACTGAGCAAATATGTTTTGAGAAGCTGCTCTTGAAAAAAGTAATTTATGAAGCATTGCCAACCATAAATATGCCTTGAGGTTTGGTGTTAATACATATTTCAGTTATCACTATGGAAACTCAGAGTAACGACTTAGCTAAAGATCTATAAATACGTGAGTAAAAACAGAGACAGATTTCCAAGCAGCAGCTGAAGGCAGAAACAAATGTATGTGTCTTTTCTTATGGCAGTAATTGCCAGAGTAGAAGTATCAAAAGGTTTCCACTGGCATTTCTAGGTTTCAACTCCTTTTGAAAACAGTAATTTTGTAGTAACAATTCAGAAGACTTCAGCATATCGTTCAACTAAATGTTTCAATGTGCAAACAAATGTCTAGCTTAGCTGGAGATGCATACAGCCTGAAAACTACAAAATGCTTGAAATGTTAATTTCCTGAAATACAATTCAAGTTATGATTGAGGAAAAAAGGTAAGCATTAACTATGTTAATGCTTGAGGGAAACTAAATGTTTCTCTCCTTTAAACTTTGTCAAATTTATGTGTAAGTATGAACTGGGAAACACGGTTATTGAGCTGACTGAGTTGTTTATGATCAATATGTAACCTTCCTTGCCTCTGCCCAGCATTGCTTCAGAGCCTGTTATAGTTGGGATATCAAAGATAACATGCACAACTGGTTATAAAACATTGAGCTAAAGAGCTGTACTTTGATATGTACTCTAAAAATTTCTGATATTCTTTGATTTAAAAAAAAGTATCCTAAGTAAATCAGGAATGAAGTTATAGACCTCAAACAATATTAGATCTCAGGAAAAGAAACATATTTTGAAGACCTGTAACCCAATTGTGTCTACTTAAAAAAAAAATATTTTGACATATTCCTTATAACAGACATATTGATATATTACTATTTAAGGTGTGTTGTGTAGAACTGAAGTTTTTACAACAAAATTCTCAAACATACATATTCAAGTATGTTCAGGCAAGAGCACTAAAAAGATAAAGTTTGTAGGGAAAGGTAGCATCTTTTATTAAGACACGTGATATAGAGGGGAAAAGAAGATATCTTTTGGTCTTGCAGACCTTTTACAAAACCCCACGTGTCAAATAATTTATCTGCTTTTTTTCCAATTGATTGAGCAGGAGAGATTACAACTTTATTTAAAAATTGCCTCTTTTGCTTTGTTGCTATACTGTTTTACACTGCTACTTCTAAAATAGTACACAAATGTGTTTCAGTAACATATATTTAAAAAATATAAAATTTCTTTTCTTTTCTATGTTGGTCCTATAATATACAGAGAGCACCAGTCTCACTCTAGATACTTCTAGGAGCAGCAGCTAACCCACTTCTTCCCCATCTGATTAATGCTTCAGACTAGTGCTTTTAGCTCCCAATCCCTTCTGTTTCCCTGACTTAATTTCTCTTCATTCCCCAGCTTTTTCTCCCACGTTATCAGTGTGAGAGCAGATGTCCTGACTGTCCTGACTCCTCATTTCAAAGCTCGCCTGATAGTGAGGCCAACTTCTCTGCTGGTCATATGATTATGTTGAGATAGATACTCGTTTATAAACAGAATCTTGTAAGTTTAGTGCATATTCAAGAAAGCTCTGGTTTGAAATTATAGAAATCTGAAATACAGTGCCATAGTATCATAGGACATTTTAGAATAGTCTTAGCTTTTGTTTCCTCCTTGACATTCTTATAATATCTGATTCACTGAGGTCAGCCTAGAAATAAGTGAATTGAACTATTTACTTCAGATCTGGCAGGGCTTGAGGAGGTTTCTATTTTAGGAGCATGATGGCCTTAAATTAGAAATCACATGTCTGGCTTGAATGCTCGTAAGAAATACACATATTGACATCCTGATTTTCTCATAATTTAGCTACCAGCTATTCTAAGAACAGAAGCTAAGAGCAGCTGAGGGTTAAGCTATTCATAGATACAAAATGAAAAATGAAATGTATGAATTTAGAAGGGGAATCTTGCCTCTGCCAGTGTCTTCTGGGGAGGGCAAATTTAAGATACACAAACATGTATATAGATATCTACACACAGGCTTCTTCTGAGCAGTATATAGTTGTTCTTTTGCTTCCATACTGCTCTACAACAGCTCCTTCTGAGCTGAGACAGAAAAGAACTGAACTGCCTTGAAATTAAAATACAGACTCAGACTACAGGAAAGTATTAGGGCTGAATCTAAAGGATAACTAAAAGGGCCATTTTTTGATGGTAGACATTTAAGTCTAAACCTGAAATCCAGCCACCCTGGCAGTGTTCAGCAGCAATTCTTGGCTCATTAGATGAACTTTCTGGTCTTGAATGGCATCATCAGTTCTGTTTCCTGTCCAGCTGTAAGTGGTTTCAGTACTGCAGACAGCGCTCCAGAGAGGATCTCTGTTCACACTGGAGCTTCTGAACTAAGAAAGCCCTCACTATTCCTTTCTGTGTTCTGAAGATTGTACTGATATTTTACTTTTCCTTGTAGTCTCTTGTAGGCATCTACCTTGTAGTTATATTCCAGAAAGCCTAATAACTTGCCAGTACCCCTGTTGTCATTTGGGCCTTTTATTTTTTTCCCTCAACAGTTTCTCTAAGGAATGACTTAACCTGGGACAGAATGCAGTTATCACTGGTCATTACAAGGCAGTAGTTCCATGGATTTTTTTTCCATGTTTTTTTTCCGGAATTTCAACGCAATAAAAATATTTTAAAGCTTTTTTTCACCCTTTCTTATACTTTCTCATGTTTTACTAATGGTAACAGATAATAGCAGCAGCAAAGGATATCTGCAAGTAAATGCCATACACATTCTGTCTGTTTTTCTGCTTCACTAGTTCTTTTAAGCACTTTTCATCTAGATTAATGTATTCAAACCCTAATTTTAATTATTTTTATTATGCCTGGTTTCAGCTTTCTGCATTAAAAATGTGAGTGTACAGTTCATTTAAGGATTCAATACCCTTGTTAGACTGTAATTCATGTCATCTTCCCCATTTACATTTCAGCAATTCATGGAATTTAGTTGATTTATAGAAGCATTTGGACCTGGAATCCTGCCTCTGCCACTGAATATGGTTTTGTGTAGGGACTATTTTACACATTAAAACATAACAGTTAGTAAGTAATAAGCCATTTCTGTTTTGGGCAGCTGGTGCTGGTACCGTGCTTTGTGATTATCTAACGGCAACTTTCCTTTTCTCTTCCACTTTTAAAATATTAAAAGTGAAAGAACTGAGAGAGATACAGAGGTGGAAGTAACATTTTTAGTGTTTATGTAAAAATTTCTTTTGCAATTCTGGTGAAATATGTTGTAAATGCTTACTGTGAGTGTTTGATGAAGTGAAACCCCTTCTGGAGCAGGGCAAGACAAAATTCTTATATGCCTCAACTGGAAACTTTTACTCTAGATTGTATTTACTCATATATCATATTTTTGAAGGGCTGAATTGGAATTTAGAGTTAAAAAGTAAGAATACACAAACGTGTTTAGGCATCTGTTCATGACCACTTGTGACTGAATGAAATGGATCAGCCAGTGCAAATGCAGGGCCAGAAGGCACTGGCTGAATAGTCATTCAATTCCATTGGATTCCTGCTGAATAATTTGCCATGTACTGTCTTAGGAGAGGAAGAGAATCCTTATGACTGGGCATGTGCATGTGCACTGGTAAGCCATATTTAGAGCTCAGAAAAAAGCTTTGTCTTAGGACATATGTCACCATTTTTCTTTCACTGCTCCAAATAACCTCTTTTTTTCTGAAGAGTGAAGATTCCAAAGATGTGGTCTATTACTTCTAACAAGCTTTCCTGAACCAAAATATGGAGAAGATTTCTGGCAAGCGTATCAGTGAGGCAGACACCATTTACAAGAACTGCAGCGTAAAAAATCAGAACCCACCTGTACTTGTTCTTGCCACTCTCTAACTGTCTTATTCCCATCTCTGTGAATCTGGAGCAATCTAGAGAGCAAAGCCTTGAAGTGACAGAGATGAAGCAATAGTAAAATGCAGATGCAATAAACAGAACCTTTTTGAGCAAGTCAGGATGTGGCTATTTATCAAAAAACTAATTAGATTTATGAAGACGGATGAAATTTTATATACATTGATGTCCTTAAAGGAAAGCTGATTATCTGAGCTGTTTGTGGCATGAGTTTGCTGTGGCACATTGTGATTGCCTAACACTTTCATGTTGAGATGAGACAATATGCCTGACCACCAGAACGCTTGCTAACTGTGGGTCTGCACATTTGGTGATGCACTAATATTGAATAATCATTTGTTTGTTTCAATCTGGATGTGCTCAAGATGAGAAGACACACCTACAACTTCAGGAAAATTTGGTGGTGTTTTTCCCAGTGCATGAGAATCTTGTTAAGGAAGATAAGCCTTCAGCCTGGAAGCCTAAGGCATGTTTGTTCGTTTTGGTGTGTTAATCACATTTCAGTCTGAGTAAAGTGATGAAGCCACTATATCTTGCATGTGCATATTTCTGTCTTTACTCATCTTTCTAACCCCTGTTTTAGGTATTATGTCAGTGCCTTTGCTGTGAGGTGGATCCTATTAAGGACATGAAATTTCTGCTGACAAATACCTCCTAACATGAATTTAAACTTGTGACAATAACTGTCAAACCATATTGAAGACAAACTTCTATCAGTGCTTGTAGATTACCTTGTTTAGTCTTGAAAAGCTTAGGCTGAAATGTTGAGCTTCATGCTTTTGGTTTTAGTTTTTTTTTTTCTTTTTGGTTTTAGTTTTCTCAGATGTGAAACAACTTTGGAAATTATTTATTTTCACACCTGAGATCTCCCTGTGTCTCAGCCTCAGAATAAAACTTAGGTTTTTGTTTTACATCTTCACAGTGAGTTCTGAAGTGTTTGTCTACACAGTGCTTTGCCCTATAAACATCCTCAGCAGAAGGCAGCCAAATAGTATTTTCTATATTGTTTTCTTCTTTGTGAGAACCTTTTCTAAAACGTGAAGTTTTTTGTGAGACTGTAGATCATGACACAGGTCAAGGCAAACTTAAATAGCTTCTAAATAGTGGAGATAGATAGCAGATACCATGTCAGTATTGGTGCACCTTGCAATGGTTTAGAGCATAATATCAGTTCTTCAAGATTCTGCTTATTTATGAGAAATAAAACCCTGCTGCTGGGAAGTTTCCTCATCATTATGGACCTTGTCTATGTTCCTTGTGGGACATAGGCAACTCAAATAGGTTTTAAGCACCATACTTACATTTTCTGCTGCACATCTTTCTTAGTGAAAATTAGTTGTGTGAATGCCTAATGTTGTTCACATATGCTTCATGCACTGACTCTGCTTTGAACTCCTCACTAACATTATTCTCCCTCTCAGGTATCTTGTGAAGGTGTTGTGAACTAGGAAAAATGGATGTTCTTTCCTTAAAGGTAGTATCATACCACAATTTATTTATTGTTTTGTGAGAGCTGCATCACAGCTTCTATCACTATCCTTGACATTCTTGGCTTATCTACCTATTGCTTTCTTGAAGCCAAATCACTGTGGAGCCTCAGTCTGATAGTCATTCAGCATATAACAGTTAAATAACAGCCTTCTATCACGAAACTGGTTTATGGAGCTATTGAGTTGTGTAAGTTCATGGAGGGCTGTGCCAGCATTTTCTGTGGACTCCTTCCTCATGAAATGATGATCAGTGCCTCTCTCATAAAGAAAATTTTGGAGGAAATTAAAGAGCCATCAGATTTAGTGATGGTATTATCTGATTTCTGAGGTCTTGGTGGGTTTTATTAGTTGCATAGCTGATATTGTGATTCCTTTCTGCCTACATTCAAGTAACAATCTTTTTTTTTTCCTCTTCTGGATTACAGTTTATGTTAGGCAACGTGGAATAGATCTGATAAGCTAAAACATATCTCCTTATCTACTCACCACCCCACCAAAAGAAATATTTGTATGTAAGGAATGACAGTGGAATAAGAAGTTAGGCTTTGCTTACTGCAGAAGCAGTGGGGGAGGCCACAGGGCTGAACAGTGATGAACAATCAGATGACACTTGTATATGAAACAGTTGGGCAACACAAAAAGTAGATGATCTGTTAGAATGAGAAAGAGTCATGCTAAGTCATTTATTCAAACTTCTACTCTTCTGCAAAATGCAGAGAGAAACAAAAATGGCAAAAAGAAATTCCCATTCACCTTATCAGGAGAATTCTTTGGAAATATCCCAATAATGTGAGTTAACAGAATATTAAAAAAAGTTTTCACAAATTGCATAAGTAAATGCTTAACTTTCATACACATGATTTCAGTTTGGAATTTGATTCGCTTTTCTACTGCTTCTGTGTTAACCTAGGGGGATTTTGCATGAAGCTAGACAAATCAAAAGGCTGAAAACTGAAGTAAATGAGAGAACTAGGTCCTATATTCATAAGCTTTGACTACATAAGATTAACTGTTCATGGAAAGAGATCCCAAAAGAAATTCAAACAAGTTCTACTTGAAATTAGTTTTCAGACTCAAATGAATTCTGACAATTTAGTATTGCTTCAGCTCTCCTTCTATCAACTAAATGATAGTGACATTTGTATTAAAGTCACCTAATGCTTCTCATTAAAATATCTCAAAACTTAGTTATCAATGGCTTAAATTTTTTGGTAAAACTGGCCAGTCATGTTAATATGTCCTGCCTTTTATGTAGCTTTTCTTTCTCCTCCCTGACACTCCAAAAAGTTTTGTTAATAATAAATGAGTCTCTTTCAAGTGTGAAATACAGAATACATGGAAAAACGCAACTTCTTTGAATACAATTTTTTTTCTTTTAGGCAGGACTTTGGATACAGATGGTGGATTATTGAAGAAGCAATCAGTGCCCTGTGAGAATATGAAATAGAATCTCATTTTCTTTTGTGTTCAAAATCAAAACAATAGGTTAATGGAACAGTCTCCTGGGTGAAAGAAATATTTAAAGCTAACACAGTAAAAAAAACCTTCAATGTGAGAACAGGTTGTTGATTTATAATATTTCCTAAGGTGAAGTGCAGTCTACATGCTATTAAAAATCTGCCTATCTATAGTTCTCTTTTTTATTCTGTGTATTAGGCTAGTGGTATTTCCAGTATTCAAGAAGTGAGTTTTGTATTACCACTTTTGTACACTAATTATTTAGAAATTCAAATATTTCCCTCATGTCTAGTGACATGCAAGATAAATGTAATTAATAATCCATTATCACAAAATTGTTTAAAGCAGCTGGATCAGTAGCATAGAAAGAAACAACTATTTATTTTTCAAATTCATATGAAGTCATTCTGCTCAGCAATTCTAATTATATGTGCTGCTACAAGTGCTGTATTTGCATTCTTTCTAAGAGGCTTTTTTGAAATGCCACTGAAACTGGTATAATTTTTCTTCTGTTTTGTGTAGAAATTTTTTTTCTTAATTGCACTGTGCAAGGTAAGAAAATAATTTGGAAGTAGGCAGAGAGTAAAATATGTTATGGTATCTTTTAGTTTAGATTTTAGTTTAGATTTTAGTTTAGATTTTACTGATTTATATATCCCTATATAATGAAAGTAAGCCTATTCCTCTTGGTCATCCAATTCTTCTTAAACTTTGCATGGTGATCCATCAGATCCATTGATCTTTATGTGTCATGTGACAGCTGACTGAAAAAAAAAAGCTTACAGTAACAAGGTTACTTAATAATTATAGTTAAGTCGCTATGTATTGACTTCTGAGGGTGAGAGTGCAAGGAGATTGGACTATATGATCTCCAAAAGTTCCTTTCAACCCCAACCATTCTTTGATTCTGTGATACAAGTAATAGTTTCTTATGCTTGTCCATGCTCCACCACAGGCATCTTCCAAGAATCGTGATTTTTTTTTTTCATTTTCTGTCCATTCTCTGTTTCACAGAATTACTAGATTACTAATAATGTGTGCCAGATATGGTCCTGGGACATTGCTATGTTGTAGATACACAAAGCAGGTTATTTTGATTCATTTTAACAGACAAAATAAACTGCACAACTCTGTATGTTAAATCAGTGCTACAAAGGAAATAGCTGGGGGGAAAAGCTGCATGTGGCTTATGAAAGAGTTCTCAAATCCTATGCTCCTATTTCAACTACAATAACTTCCTCTTGGTACTTACAATTTCAATAGATAGAGACTATGTTTCCTTACTCTATTCACATTTATCATTTTAATGCACCAAACAGTAAGCATTATAAGAGAATTTGAGAATTATGTGTGTGTATTTTGCCTTTATTAGTGCCTGTTTGTAAAATGCAAATATATACTGGGAAATACAGCCTTGCAGACTTGTTTAAAGTCTTGAACAAATTTGAATGCAGTAAAATGCTACACATATAAAATATTAATGAGATATATTTTTAAAAGTGAAAACAGAGGTTTGTGAATTTTTTAAGAAAGGAAATAACAGTTTGTTTAATATAGCAGTGAAGTCCTCTACCATTATGATTTCCAATGAGATTTACATGTGCAGGGTTATTATTTAAATGTGGAGCTATCATTCTTAAAAAAAGAAAATAGCCTTTTGGAAGCCAAAGTATCATATTTTGATCAAAATTTTGTTCCTTTTAAGATGTAAAGAGGACAATGCAATATTAAAAATTATCAGATGATGTCTCCATCCTTCCTTTTTGTCCTCAACCAATGTACGGGTTTTCACATTGGATTATCAGAAATTATGCAGCATAAAGATGTTTCCTACCTAAGTTTCATTGATATTATTTCATCACTTCTACTTCCTCTTCAAAATAAGCCAAATTCACAGAATCTCATGGTGGCTGAATTTGGAAGGCAGTCCTGGAAGTAATATTATGCTACCTTCCAGTAATCCATAGTCAGTTTGCCTGGGTTGTGTTCTTCATCTCCAAGGTGGGAGTTTTTGTCTCTTCTCTGGGTAACCTGTGTCCTCAGTCACCTTCACAGTAAAAAAAGCAATTCCTGATGTTCAGAGGGAACCTCCTGTGTTTCAGCTTGTGCCTATTGTCTCTGGTTCTGCCACCAGACACCACTTTAAATAGCCTGTCTCTGTACTCTTTGCACCTTCCTTCAGATATTGATGAGTTTTCCTCTGAGTCTTCTTTTCTCTGGGCTTCTTCAGTGCTCTCAGCATTTCCTCATAGGAGAGACACTCAATCTCATAATCATTTTTGTGGCCTTTTGCTGGAATTTCTCCTGTGTGTTCACATTCCTCTTGTACTGGACACAGCCTTGCAGGTGTGGCCACACCAGTGCTGAGGAGATGGAAAGGATCACCTCTCCTCACCTGCTGGCAGTACTTTGTCTACTGCAGCCCAAGGTTCATCAGCCTCCTTTGTAACAAGGACACATTGTTGGTGCAAGCTCAACTCAGCATCCACCATGATCCCCAGGACCTCTTTTTGCCAAGCTCCTTCCCAGCCCCCAACATGTTTTCCCCAGGTGCAGGACTCTGCATTTTTCCCTTTATGTGGTTTATCTTGGCCCCCTTCTCCAGCCTGTCAAGGTCCCTTGGGAAGGCTACATGAACTTCTGGTGCTCCAGTCACTCCTCTCAGTTTGGTGTCACGTCAAACTTGCTGCAGGTTCACTCTGCCCTATTCTTGACACCTGCCCTGATGTATATCAGTAATTAATGCCTCCTACTAGACTCCATGCCACTGATCATCACCCTCTGGGCCTGGCCATTTAACCAGTTTTCAATTCTCCTCAGAATATAACTCTGATATGGATAAAATGTAATGATCAAGGCACTTACAATTAATAATTTCTGAAATGATTTATGAGTTGTAAATTCAAAGTTAATAATCATATCCATGTAATTATCTATTTGCATAAGTATTTTTCTGCATATTTGTCTGAAAATGAATATTAAATTCCTCTGTTGTTTTTATAAATTTTACTGATCTATAACTCCTCATTAGTAGTGACACCTAACGAGGCACAGATAGATGGTAAAGGCGGATTAGGTCCTCCTTATGAATATATTTTATTATGTAGAAACAAAGCATAAGAAAGTTATTTAGTTTAAATTCACTAATCTACACATAACTATTTTGTAATGCAAAAGTCAACTTGTATGGGGTGATTTTTAATGGGTTACTACTTTATATTCATAGCTGTATGCTGTTTTAACCTAGAGTGAAAAAAGTAGAATAACCTAATAAAACCTTTTTCTTAAAATGTTGAATCACATAATTTTTAAGTTCCATTTCCAACATGCAGATTGTCAGTGACATGACGTATTTTGAAATTTCTGAAGGAATTTACAAATGTTAAACAGAGATCATAAGGAAAAGCAAAACATTACATTGGGTACCGCAGTCAGTATTTTTGCCCCATGGGCTGGAGAACACAATTTTTTTTGTTACTAAGAGATGTCTTGCATAGTAGCACCCAATCTTGATTATGACAACAAATTATAGCCTACCTACTGCTTCCTGAAGTATCATTCCTCAAATCTGTTCATCATAATTTCTTATTTGAATTTTTTCTCCTCCTCAACTTCCTGCCTCTGGCTAGTTTTCAGTCTCCTTCTCACTTCTATTTACCTACACACTTTCCCCTCCTTCTCCCTTTCTGGAACTCATTTACCTTGCTTCCCTTACATGCTACACTGTCCCAAGCCTTCACATTGAATTCTTCATGATTTTTTTTTCTCATTATTCCCTTAAGCTATCTTGCTGTGACTTTTAATATTTAAGAACAATGTTTCTGGCTCTCTCTTGGACATGAGGCAGGTAGGTAAGGCAGCCTTTGTTCTTTTTTTTCTTGGGAAAAGCAGAATTTAACAGGGTTATTCAACAGGGCACACAGAAAAATATCATACTAAGAAAAGTGTTGATTTTGTTTTCTGTTTTTCACAACATATTTTTCAAAATCTATGTAGTCAATCAGTGAAAGAGTTAAATTCTGGATTGACAGAAACATCTTTCAAAGATGAAAAAGAGGTGTGAATAGAACAGCTATTTTTATGATAAACAAAAGTGTTTTCCCCAAGAATAATAAAATATGGCGATATAATCTGCTACTGTATCACAGTGCATTCATCTGGACAGTTTCCTCATGTGGCTGTCCCTCAGACAAAATGTCACAGCAGTGGAATTGAAGGAAAGCTGAATGCTGCAAAATGATCCGTCTAAGGAATCTTTGTAACCTTGGACATTTTCAAATATAAACAACCAATACAATGCAGACTTCAAGATACCTGTTCACCTCAATAATCTTAATTAATCACTAGCTAAAGATGAATATCCATTCCTTATATGTATTTTCATCTAGAAAGTGTAAAATAAGTACTATAGCTGTAAATAGCTATGCCTCTTGAAAACATGTGCAAACCCCATATTTTAAATAGTTAAGCCAGTCAAATTTAGTGAAAATGTACCTAACATAAATAATTTGTCTTCCACATCCCAAAGCCCAAAGAAAGTGAAAGAATATGACAGGGAAATGTCACCAACAGGTTTTTTTTTACTGAATATGGACAATAATTTTTGTACTGTTTTCTAATATTTTTTTCCTGAATTTACTGAACATTTATAATATTTTATCTGAAATGCAGAAAACGAGTATAAATAGTCATAGTCTAAGTGATGTAAACCTGATAGGAGCAGTATTCAATGTACACTTAAGTCTATGCAATATTGCTTGTAAGACACACTCTTAGCCACTTTAACATGGTCAGGCCAGGCTATTGCTGTCATAGAACACTGAATTCCAAATAAAAGTGTCTGAAATTCAAAATGTTGGTTAATGATGTGGCTTGTAAACTTTCAAATAGTTTAATTAGGAAGAAGATCTCAGAAGTTGGCTCTTGTTGTCTAAAGAACAACTTATTACCATATTTTCCACCTGAACTGAGACTATTCAATAAAATAATCTTGAAATTAATACCATAGCAAATAATAAACACTGTAAATGGCACATTTTAAGTAACATTGTCTGTGATAAAATTCTGAGTAAATATAGCATTTAGTAATTATTTTTCTGTAATGTTTCAAAACTGCATTTCTATGACATTTTTCTCAGATATTGAGTAATCTGTGGAGTTTTAATCCTTTCAGCTCTGATAGCTCTTCAGATTAGAAAGACTATTATCTTTGCATTTTCTATTATGCTAGATGTGTTTCTTGGCCCATAAATGCCTTCTCTTGTACAGCATGTAATTTTTCTTCCCTTTCTTTTTATATTACTTTTTTCCTTCCCATTTGAAATATCTGTCCATATTCCTACCAGAATTTCAAGTAAATTTTCTGTTATGTTCTTAATAATACTCCAAAATGTCAATATCAGAAATCAAGGACTATTGTTTTCAGTATCAATCTTGATCATCTTAATAATACTCATTGTTGCCAAGATGTCATTTCAGGATGAGAAAGTTCAAGTGCCAAGAGATAATGGGTTATGATTTAAGTGACCCCTCAGTTTAACAAGAATTTTATCAGATTGTAAGTCTTTTTCATGCTTGATTTCTCCTGTAATCAAAGTACCCTGAAGGAAACACCATATTTTGTTCTGAACTAACAAAAGGATGATAAAAACAAGTCAGAGAAAAGGAAGCAGCACAAAGCAAACTTTGATGCATTATTTTTAGAGATCTCCATGTCAGGTTGTCAGATAACTTCCATTCATCTTTCTAAACTGCTTTGAAAAAGGGAAACTCATGACTTGCACACTTTTGGTCCTATCTAGAAGAGTTACAGCATATCGTTGTTTGGCATGCTACCAATACCATATTCACTAGAGAAGACTGGTTCTACACAGCTGTAAGGTAAAGAGATTCATGCTTGCAAGGATATGATGTACTGCTGTAAGTGTAAAACATGATAAAAAAATTAACTTTGAAGGAGGAAAATAATGCCACACCTCACTGTTTCTAAGGAAAGTCTGAACAAAGCTATCAACATTTAAAAAGTATTTACCCTTGATGGATCATTGATTGATGTGCTGGATAAATTTCTGCTATGAATACCCCTTGTGCCATCCCATTATGACTAATGGGGTTGCAATACTTTAATCTAAACCTAAATCTGAGGCAGTATGAAAAGGAAGACTCGTTTTTTCATTTAACAAGGTATCATAGCAGTCCAATCTAGCTTCACTGATGGCACAGGTCTGGATTTTCACCAGCTTGGTAGATGAAATGAAGGAAATCTGAGTAACTGTCATTCTGTGTAATGTTGTAATTTGAAAAGAACGCTTTTACACATAAATTGCCAAGGAAGTATGTTTCTCCAATGAGCATATCAACTCTGAAATAGGCATTGGAATCATCAATGCAATTAAACAACTTATTACTTTAAAAAGCAAAGTGTTTTTATGTTCAGACAGTTATGAATATTGGTCAAACTTAATGATTTGTTTCAAATGAGTAAAACTGCAGAACTGCTGATATGCTCTGCTTAAAAATTATGAGGTATGTTGAATCTAGCTTTTGAATACAGAATCACAGAATCACAGAATCATAAGGGTTGGAAGGAACCTCTAGAGATCTCCCAGTCCAAATCTCTGTCAGGGGAGGGTCATCTATAGCAGGTGACACAGGAATGTGTCCAGGTGGGTTTTGAATGTCTCCAGAGAAGTCTCCTGGACAGCCTGTTCAGTGCTCTGCCATCCTCAACATAAAGAAGTTCTTCCCAATGTTGAGGTGAAACTTCTTGTGTTTAAGGCCACTGGTCCTCATCCTGTCCCTGGGCACAGTGGAAAGGAGCCTGGCACCATCCTCTTGACACCCACCACTGAGATATTTATATGTATTGATGAGATCCACTCTCAGTCTTCTCGCCTCTGGACTAAAAAGGCCTGGATCCTGCAGTCTCTCCTCATAAGAAATATGCTCCAAGCCCCTCATCATCTCTGTGACCCTTTGCTGGACCCCCTCCAGCAGAGGGGGTTTTTCTTATGCTGAGGAGACCAGAACTGAACACAGCATTCCAGATATACCCGAGGGGTGTTGAAATTTTTGATGAAATATAATGGGAACTGATATACACCCACCTCACTTTGGATAGTATCCAAAACACAGATCTTTGCATTTACTGAATGTTCTGGAAGCAAACCAGTTAGTTTTGTGTATAATGCTACTTTGATTGACTGAGACAGTGCCGGATTCTCTCTGTATTAAAGCAAACTGATTAAAGATAAACAAAACTTTAAAGAAATCACCTATTGGAGAAGCCCTCTGAGAAGCTCCAGAAGCAAGATGCAATATCATAAATAATTATGAATAAGTTGTCCATCTTTGTCACCATATTTTGGGAGCACCATTTAGACATGAACTATTATATAGCCAGTTTACAGCAAGCAACCAAATGCCTGGTTTTCATCTTACTTCCAAAAGCCTGACATGGGAACAAGTGATTAAAATAATTAAACTAGCAGAAATTTCAAGGTAGGCTTAGAGAGATTAACAGCCAGTTTTCCACTAATCAAGACAACATTTTATATTTCCTTATTGTAACAGAGAATCTTCTCAGAGGTTTACAATAATCACATGGTATACATGATATTCACATCCAGATTAAATTTGCTTATATACAGTTCTAATTATCTCATTTCCCTGGAGGCCCATGTTACTAACAGCATCTCTGAATAACATTTGCAGCAGCAAATGAGAAGTTTATGTGAATAATAAGCACAACTTTCTATCATAGATTTTGATCTTCAGATGTAGCTCCCTTCTCATAAGGGAAAAAAAAAGAGCACAACGTTGTGCCAGCTGCTACCTATGAGGGTTTGAGAAATCTGCACAAGAGCCTGCTCAGTTCAATATGCTGAAAAATTACTTGGAAGGAATAAAATGAACATGTCTCTTACAAAGGATACAATATTATTTAGGATAGTCAGGTCTAAAGTGGACAGAAGATTATCTCATGATACTGAATGGCAAAATGAGCAGACAAAAATCGCTGTTATGAAGTGCACTTGAATAAATGTATTCTAAGTAGATCTGTATGTTCTCAGTTATTATGCTGTTGTCAGATCTCTCAGAACATCAGCTCAGTGTTGCATGGCAATCAAAATGGCAAGCAGATTATGAAAAGTTGTTAAAAAAGGAAAAGAGAAATAGAAAATATCATACTGCTCTGGTATAAATGCACAGTATACCACTTCCTTTAATACCGTGTGTGATCTTTAAGAAGATACACCAAAACACGAAAAGGGATTAAGAATCACAACTCCTATGAAAATGGAAAGATGGAAAACAGGAAGGCTAAGGCATCAAGAATAGTATAGCAAATATGGTTTGTAACGTTCACATAAGATTAAATATAAAACATAAAAGATATCTATTTGGGTATAAAATGACAACTCATATCTGAACATCACTCTGAATAAGTAAAAGCTAAACTAAGCTAGCAAAACAAAGCCCAAAGATGTTTGGATTCAGTCTATTATGTCAGCTGAAAGTTCTGTTATTTCAGTTATACAGCTTCATTATCCAGTATCATAGGTATGTTAATTGTATCTATGCTAAACAGAAGTATATATTACTATATAAATAGAAGTGTATATATATAATACTCAACTCTGTTTCTATTAGATTGCTTTCAAAAAAACCAAAAACCAACCAAAAATCCAATCCACTCTACTGATATTAAAGGAAAAAAGAGCAAACATGCCACCTGTTTTCCTCAGACACATACTTTGTAGTGTCTCTTAACCCAATTTGCCTAGTTTCTAAATGGCAAGCATTGATCCATACGCTATTACAAACCGTGACCTCACCCATGTTTCAACCCACTGGCTTACAATGAGCAAACCGAGTAATTGAATGCAATCTCAGTGGCAAAACAGCATGAAGAACATTAGAAAAGATGACCCCTTCTCTCCACTCTCACCTCAGCAGTCTATAAAATTTATAGAAAAGCTCATCAACTTCTGCAGTGCATTCCTCAAGGAGCACAAGGGTTGCTGAACTCTGTCTGTAGCCACTTGATGAATTCTGTGGAACTCTCCATGAGAGTTCCTCTCCTCTGTCCTACTTGTTGAAGCATGCAGCAAACCTTACTCTGCAGGGGTTTATGATGCTATTGAACCACTGTGTGTAGTGAAGCATTTTGAAGATCTAAAGTGCAGCCTTAAAAAAAAAGTACAAATAAAAATCTCTTGGTTCTGGAAGATTAGAAAAATATAAGCTGACTTACTCTTCATGGCATTTGTGGAATGCCGACAGATATACAATAAAAGCTCCATATGGTTAATATGGGAAGAAAAGAATGAAGGAACTCCATTTTTCTAAAGAACAAACAAAGGTTAGCCAACCTATTTATCAATATTTCTTTGAACCTGCTGTGAGCAATGTCCCCATGCACATCTCTATAATATAAACTTACTTTTATTGTGATATTCCAAAGACTGTCTATGCAGTTGAGCTACAGACACGAATTCTAAAAGCAAGTGATACTATATAAAATACTTGCACATAGACAACATTTTCTGGGATTGAAGAATGAAAAGGGAAAAAGGCAGAAATTTTTATGAAGGACCTTCTCTTATGACAGAATTTTTTTGTTCTCACCAGCTTACAAGGATTCCCAAACTGTGTCTTCAGTGGGTGAGTGCAGGAAGTCAAGGAGAAGAAAGGGTCTTCCTTTTTCTTTTTTTCTCCTCCCCTCAGCCATACTAGAACCTTTTCTTAGCTTCACTGGCAATGATGTATAAATATCCATGGAGAAAGATAATGTACTCTGCTTTTTCCACCCCTGTATTTTATTTTCTATTGTCAGATTCATATTCTAATACTCTTAAATCACTGCTGCTAAACACACAGTCACAAGCATTGCCACCAGACCCTTCTCCTGCCCAGAGTTGGAGCAGGATCAGGAGCTACTAGTATTTTCATATGTCAGAAAGTCACACCTAATTAGGTAGTCATTGTTGACTGCCCAGTAAACTCCTCTGGCCCAGAGCTCTGGTCTGTGCCTTCATTACAAATGGGTTGGGAGAGGGTAGCTTAGTAAATGGTATATGAGTATCTGGTGCCCATGAAAGGCTGTATTTTCCTATTTTCTCTGCTTGTAGTTGTCTGTGTTTCTTTGAGAATCAGCCAGGTAGGATGAGCTGGTAATTAGTGTGAGAGACAAAGGCTAATTGCCCAATTATCCTTAGGAGGACATCTGGGAAACTTAGTGTCCAGAGCCAATTGGAATCAGTTTGTGTTTAAGAACAGATTCCAGGCTATTATGCTGGATAAATGCTCTTCCGTTGAAAAAAGTTCCTTCGAGTTACCACAAAATCAATTTCTTTAAAACCCAAAATAAAAAAATGCGAACACTAAAACACTCACAAAACTAAAACAACTACATTTTGTATAGGTTAGTCATTTTTCTATGGTGAGTTGATGCTGGCTGGACACCAGGTACCCACCAAGGCTACTCCATCACTCATCTCCTCAACTGGGCAGGGAAGGGAAAGTATTACGAAAGGCTTATGGGATATAAGGGTAGGAAGAGATCACTCACCAGTTACCATCAAGGGCAAAACATAATGTAGTTTTTTATCAATCAAGTCAGGAATGAATCCCTACTCACACTCTTCCCCTCTGCGGTGTGGGGTCACTTCCACAGGACATATTCCTCCACAAACCTGTCCAATGTGAGTCCTCCCCACCGGCAGCAGTTCTTCATGAACTGTTCCAGCATGGGTCCTTCCATGGGGTACAGTCCTTCAAGAACAGACTGGGTTCCCCATAGAATCATAGATGATGCCAGCAAACATGCTCCAGTGTGGGATCCCCTCTCCATGCAGCCACAGGTCATGCAACGACCTGTTCCAAGCACAGGCTTCCCAAGAGGTCACAGCCTCCTTTGGTTATCCACCTGCTCTGTCATGGGGTCCTTCAGGAGCTTTAGGGGATCTCTCCTCTGCTATCTGGAGCACCTCCCCCTCTTCCTTTACTGATCTCGGTGTCTATAGGTCTGTTTCTCTCACATCTTCTTACTTTTTACGCACTGTTCCACAGAAAGTTTATTTCTCTCTGGTTCTCTTCTCAAATCTGTTATCCCAGCAGTGCTGCCACCATCACAGACAGGCTCTGCCTCAGCCAGTGGCAGATCTGTCTTGGGGCTGGCTGACATTGGCTCTGTCAGACAAGAGGGAAGCTCCTGGCAGCTTCTCACAGAAGGTGCCTTGTAATCCCACTGCTACTAAATCTTTGCCCTGCAAACCCAATAGACTATCCTACCGATGCCTTGAGGAGCTGGAACAGAGGCTACACACAGAGTTAGGGGAATAAAACGGGTATTTATGGAGAGGCCTACGAAAGGCCTACAAAAGCCACACCCTAGCAGTATGAGTGCTACAGTTGTGACCCCTGCCTGGATGGCTCCAAGATGGAAGCAAAGGAGGGGTTGGTCACAAAATCTTACACTTTTATAGGTTTTGGCATCACATGTTACGTTATTAAACTATTCTTTTAGCTAAAATTCCACTTTTATGAAATTCGGAATGCATCTACATCAATGTTTTCATAATAATTAAGAGGTTCCTTTTGAAATAAATGTTCTGATTTTCCCCCCTTGTAGCACTTTGTGAAACATCCTGAGAACATGCAGACTGGATATATTTCAAATTAAACTAAAATGAAAGATGAACTGCAGGATTGTGCTTAATACTCTCCAACTACGAAGAGACAAACTCAAAGCTAGGCTAGAGATACTGTGAAATAAACAACTATGTAATGTGCATACTGTGAATACCAGGTCCTCAGCACCAATTGTTTTGCTGCACAAATCTACTTGTACTTGTAGGACCAAATAGGTTTGCTATTTGCCAATGTATTCATAACAGCAGATGCATTGAACTGGTTTCCTGTTCTAAATTGTCTTCTAGAGTAATCTTTTATTTCTATTGAGATTAGGTACCACAAGGGGAGATAAATTTTAGTAGGCTAAAATAAACCTGTCTTAATATTCCCATCGTTTTTTATTATTAAAAATTACTTTCTGTATTTTAGAAAGTTTTATCTCTTTTCATTGTGATTTTGACCACCAAATTTTCTAATGTTTTTAATTATACATTGATACATTTTTAAAATAATACAGTGTTTATATGCATATATTTTATATATGCATTATACCAGATTTGCCAAGCTTATTTTGGACTTTGATGTTCTTTTTAAGACTTTCATCAAGAAATTCATGCACATATTTTTCTAACGAGAATGTGAGAGATACATATGGTAAAAGCAGGATGGCAGAAGCTCAGTAGTAGAGGCCTAAGATATTAATTTTTAGTGGTAAGTTTAAAGGATATATATATTTGCTAGCCTACTATACATATTTTAATCAGGTTTGCAAGAACACTACTAAATTTTATTAGATAGTTATTTTTTACATTGCCTGCAGGAAATCTTTATGAAATATTACAATAAAAACATGTTTCTTCAAGAGGCAGTAATGTAATAAAATGCATCACTAGTTTTGATTGCATTGATAGCTTGTAGGAAGAAAAGTCCCTTTAGGGAGATGTGCTTTGCGTTCATAAGGAAGAGGAAAGACTATTTTGCAGTGCATTAAAACCATGGAAACCATTAGGTTTGTATAATAAAAATCTTGTAAACACTGATAGTTTTATGGTTAGTTTTCTCAATAGCTGTTTTATATAAGAACCTGTGGATACTTCAAGTCATAACACTTTTCAAAAGGGCCATATTAGCTTTTTGTTAACTCATTTTCATTCCTCTAACTTGCATACCCATGAATTGTGTTCCAATTTACATCAATTGTAATAAAAAATTATTTTCAATTTTGTGTAATAAAGAGGGTCCATTGCCTTTAGAGTGTGTATAACATTTTCTAGTGAGGACACAAAAACAAAGAGCTCTTCTTAGAGAAGCAAAATGTGAAAAAAAAGCAGAAAGAAATTTGGTGTCATCTGAAAGGTATACATGATGACTCAAGACAGTGGGACAGATTAAATGCAAATGGATAGAGGCAAAACAAATTGAAAAATATAGTTGTATTTAAAGTGCCCATCTGCAGTAAGTTCTATAAATGCATGGACTCAAGTTGAAGGGCAGCATTCAGTGTACTTTAAAATAGTGTCTGATTTGGTTAGAAGGTCAAAGGCATCTTTGTCACAGAAAACAGGATGATGGGTTCAAATATGTTCAGAGGGATGGGACAATTTTATTGGAGAGAAGACAGAAATGTATGAAAAACTTCAATAGAAATCTAACTCAATGGTTTTAATTAATCCACTCGAGGGTAAAACTCCACAATGAGACTTCAAGGGCATTCTTCAAGATGGAAGAATGCTTACATTTTCATATATTTGTACAATTATTGACGATTTTATGGGTTTTATTGTTTTCTTC
Organism: Sturnus vulgaris; assembly: GCF_052056855.1. NCBI lineage: Eukaryota > Metazoa > Chordata > Aves > Passeriformes > Sturnidae > Sturnus > Sturnus vulgaris. Next base: position 96,543,790 of record NC_142244.1, read on the forward strand.
CTTTTGCCCAGTGTGGAATTTAAAAGTAAAGCCACTAACGAAAAAGAAAAAGAAAAACAAAAAGAAAAAACAACGAAACAAAAATATAACAGAAAACCTAAAATACCAGCAATTGAAAACAAAGAGAAAATAGAGGTGTTTCTATGGTGACCATGAAGTTATCCGAGAGAAAAACAGGTTCAATTGCTGAGGATGCTTAATGAAAAGCATCTGTAAAATTTATGTCTGATCTCTAGCAGCTAATCCCATTGGTGTTTGCTTGGAATCTAAATATGGTCTTAGTCAAGTCCTGATGCACAACATTTCATCTCTTATTTGTGCTTTTTAATCTACCTTCTTAAAATTTTTTTCTTACCCCACAATTTAAAAATCCATTGAAAACACCAAAAAGCTAAAGGGCTCCTATACAATGTTTGAAAGAATGGGCAGAATGATAAGGGAGCTGTATCAAGATATTTTAAACTTTGTTTACTGAGGTAAACTAAGGCTTTTCTTTGGAACCTAATTAAACAAACAAAACAAAAACACTGCAGTGGGAAAATTAGTAAATTAAGTTTTAAGTAAAAGGCCTGTGCTTAAAGACTTGGTGTTGAATGTCAGCATAGGAAAATTCCTGTTGAGAAAGAAACTCTCTGGTGATTAAGGATTTTCTCCTAGGTGCTGAAAAAAAACACTGCTCCTTAGTATCTCAGCTATCAGTATGACCAATTAATGCCAGTGATAGCTTTTGAAAGCCCTAGACGGAGCATTCACTCAAGTTTTACACTCAAACAAGAGGAAGACATGGAATTTCCTTCACAAGGTGTTCAAAAGCATCACCTTTTCCAGGCAATTCAGTGCCCTAGGAGGAAACTCAATTTTCACCAGAAACTAAGACTGCAGGCATAAGTCGACTTTTTAACAAACATGTACTCAGATGTGCTTGAGTAATGAATTATGCCTGAAAAATCAACAGTAATGTATATTCTTGTGCCCTTGATTTTTACTGTTATAAGTAAAAATGACTTAAAATGTGCAAGATCATTAATTTTAAAATTTCAGTTTAATTACAGCTACCTTTCTTTCTTCCCTTCTTTAATTTACCCCCTCATTTTTATAAGTCTTTACTAATTTCCTCTCATTGAGGAATAAATGTTGTTTTTCAGCAAGTTCTCACTTTAAACTGTAAATTCTAATGCTGCTAAAAGGAGACTTCATGAAACAAGCCCTAAATAAAACATTCACTCTATTTGCTAGTGTTTCAAGCATTAAATTAATATTCTCAAAGTTCATTCATTAAGTCTCTAACTTGTAATTAGGATTCAGGCCATGCTTCTGATTAGACGGGAAAAAGAAATCAGCCCACAGAGAAAGGCAGCTTTTCATTTGAATCCAATCAGGGAGAGCAAACACACTCCAAAAAGGGTTTCTGTGGTATATAGATATAATTATCATGAAGGAAAAGGGAAAAACAACTTGGAACCTTAATGAATGTGAAAGAGGGTGTTTTAGCCTTGAAAACTCCCTGCAGCAATGTTACTCTTCTTAGCGTCAATCCTATTGACCAAAACTTGGCAATAGACGACAAGAAAGTTTCCTCATAATTAATCTAGTGTGCTTCATTATATTCTGAAATGTCTGAGCTGATTTATTACATCTGGTAGATCCATTCAATTAATCTAATTCAAATGAAAGGAAAGATGATATTTCATACTTACACTCAAGCAAGCAAAAAATTACAGCAGCCATATTAGAAACCAAACCAAACCAAACCAAACCAATCCCACACTTTGAGGTATTCTAAGGATGAAGAACATAATTAGAATGGCAGACACTGGCAGTGTTGGAGGTAAGATTGCAAAATATTTCCAATATACAGCATGGAAAAATGAAAATTTGTATTTGCTGCAGGGAATACAATTAAACTAATTTATGTATGGAAAGGCAGAATCCTGCTCTTAGTTCACGGAATTCACAGAATTCACAGAATCACAGAATCACTAGGTTGGAAGAGACCTTCACGATCATCAAGTCCAGCCCATGCCCTAAGACCTCAACTAAACCATGGCACTGAGTGCCACATCCAATCTTTTTTAAACACATCCAGGGGTGGTGACTCCACCACCTCCCCAGGCAGACCATTCCAGTACTTTATCACTCTTTCCATAAAAAACTTTTTCCTAATATCCAACCTATATTTCCCTTGGCATAGCTTAAGACTGTCTCCTCTCATTCTGTCAGTTGTTGTCTGTGAAAGAGACCAACCTCCACCTGACTGCAGCCACCTTTCAGGAGGTTATAGACAGTGATAAAGTCATTCCTGAGTCTCCTTTTTTCCAGGCTAAACAACCCCAGCTCCCTCAGCCATTTCTCACAGGGTCTGTGTTCCAAGCCTCTCACCAGCCTCGTTGCCTCCTCTGGATCTGCTCAAGTGTCTCAATGTCCTTCCTAAAGTGAGAGAATATAGTTCTCCTGGTTCTTTGAATTCTACTGATATCTGATGGTTGAAGTGTTTTTATAAATCAGATTACTTAAATACTAGATAGTTTTAGGGATCTAATTTTAAGCTCCTGAAATTCTTGTTTGGAATATAATAGTGAAGATTTCTTAACTGCTGTTAGCTTATGAACTGCTCTTTGTCAATGGATTTTATCAATAAAAAGCAAAACAATTAATTTTGACAGAAGAAGGTGATGTGCAAAACTAAATCTTTGCAGTAGTGACCAAATAGCTAAGTCTTGCTCAACAGATTTTAAGACATATATTGGCAGTTTCTTTTAGCTAATTGGTTCACTAGCTGAAGTAATGTATATAGTAAAACATAACTGAAGACCATAGATCCTGCATAACAATTAGTTTTCTCATCCATGTTGCCCCTGGGGATTCACCTCTTCTGCTTTTCCATATGCATTCTCTCTTAAATCCACCCACTACCCTGCTCAGTAGGACTGCACACATTTAACTGATGTTACCTTTCTGAGAAAAGCCCACAGTAGGGCTAAAATAAAAGTAATTTATGTCAACACTACATCCACTTCTAGATTCTAGTGAATTATTACTTCTTAATACCAAAACAACAACGGAAGGGCCAATTATAGTGTTTGCAAAAAGCAAAGATATTTAGTTAAATAGGTAGGCAAAGGTAAAAAAGGTATTCAGTTAATATAATTTTTTCTAGAACTTCCCATACATATTCATGAATAATTTTATTGTGCTTATAAAGCTAAATTTTCAGATGCTAAGGTTAAGAAGTAGGTATGTAAAATCTTTTGCCAACACTAAAGTATTTCTAGTTCTGGACCAGTGCCTGTATTAGGAGTATTTGGACCAGTAAATAAGCTTTTGTCATTACTAATAAAGGCCACAGAGTTTCTGTTGAACTCACTGCTGAGGGTCTTATCAGTTGTCTAAGGTTTCCACAGCTTGAACTGGTCTTTACTTATTCTGTCATCTAAAAGTAGTAACATAACTATTGTCTAACCTGTTTTAGCTCAAAGAGATTAAAAAAATTAAAACCTTGTTGGAGTTGATGGGAATTTGCAATCATTGTGATTGAAAACCAATATGGACAGAAAAAAGCTGTGAGTCTATTTGGTCCAATATGTAGTATAGTTTATAACATAGGTAACATAAGAAATACAACATTATTATAACATTCTGCCCTGATCAATTACAGTCTCACACGATGGTTACACAGCATGACCCTGGGTCCTTCCCAGAAGCATTCAAAGGAATTCTGAAAGTCAAAGTATGTATATTTAATCTACAGAAACATGTAATATTCTTTCAGATCTGTATGCAAAGTAAATCAACCATAAGGGGGAAAAGTAGTAGCAAAAATGACTCTAAGTGTTGAATTTACAATGTGAGAATGGGAAGAAGAAAGGAGATGGAAAGACAATACAGAAAACAACTTCATTGATGGGAAAGAAATGAGAGACAAATAATTTTTCATCTACAAGGAAACAGATATTATGCAAAATCAACTGTTTCAAAGTGGGAGAATAATTATTGCTTTGAAAAGGTTAAGCTCAATAAAAGCAGCAGATAAACTGAAGTTTTTTACAATACAGAAACTGATAGCCCTTGCCTACTTGAGTGTGCTGGTTTTCTCTGGAATAGTAAATTTTCTTCACAGTAGTACAGCTAGTAGAGCTTATTTGAATTTGTGCTGTAAACAGTGTTTATAACATAGCAATGTTTTTTGACGATTGCTGAGCAAGGCTTGCACAGATCCAAGGTCTTCTGTGCAGGCTGGGGATGCACAAGGACCTGGAAGGGGACACAGCTGGTCCCAACTGACTCCAGAGGTATCCACCACCTTATGACATCATGTATGGCACATGAATATGGAAAGAGGAAGAGGGGGATGTTAGGAGCAATGTCTTCGCAACCAACATTCCATGTGATAGGACCTATCTTTCCTGGGATGGCTGAACACCTGCCTGCCAGTTGAAAGTCTCAAGTGAATTCCTGGTTTTCCTTTACTTGAAGGCATGACTTCTGCTTTAAAGTCACTATTAAATTATCTTTACCTCAACCCATACATTTTCTCACTTCTGCTCTTCTTCCTTTTTCCACATCTCACTGCTACAGAGCAAGTGAGAGTCTGTATGGAGAGTATGTATGAGAGTATGTATGATAAATCATAACACTGTGAAAACAAATGCACTTAAAAAAGTTATATCTTTGAAATTAAAATTTTGAGTTTGGGGAATCAAATACTAAAAACACTGAGGATGAAAACAATGTTACTTGAGCAATTACTTAGATTTATATTTTCAAATGCATCTGAATTCTGTGTAACAGCAGCTTCTGTTCAGGCTAGACATACTGTTGTGAAAATAAGGAGAAACAGAAATAACATGAAGATTATCTAAGTATGCAATAAAGAAAAACAGTGATAATATGGAACATAGTAAAATGGAACTGGGCATTAATTAGGCAGTCATATTCTTGTGTTTCTATACTAGAATCATAGACACACCAGAGATATGGTCTATTTAGGAATTTCAATATAGAAAAACTATCTGACCATAAAAGAAAAGAGGTTTTTAATTTTGGAAGTGAAATAGTTCTAAAACCTTGGCATTTGTCTGTGAAAGTGTAGGTAGTTTCAGTTTCTACCATTGTTAACATTCAAACAATTTCAGGAAAGAAAAGAAAAAAATTAAAAACTGCATTTGTAACTTACTTCTCTTGGAAGAAACTCTAGTAGATAACTAATTGGTTTATCAATTAATAAAGGTTCCTATGTTGCTTTTTTTTTAAATAGACTAAATTTTGAAATAATTTCTTCAAGGTTTCACATTAGTGACTGATACCTTACAGAACTAGAACATTTACCTTATGAGTACATACTCCTATTTAGGAGCTACCATTATAAAATCATGAAGACAGCCCCTGAAGGAGTTTCCTTTCAGGGCACATACAATTCTTTGAGAGACAATGTTACCAACAAACTAGAAAAAATAGTTTGATAATTTGAGGTCATCAAGAAATGAGTCCCAAATTTTGTCAAATTTGTCTAAATGACGACTGGTAGAAGGGCATGTCGTAGCAATTTAAAATCATGGAAGGATATAAATAGAAAAGAGAAATTATTTAAAGGGAAAAGGAAGAGTAAGAATGAGAAATGGAAAGCAATTTCAAAAGCAGAAGGTGATTCATAATTTCAGAAATCATTTCTGTCCCAGCATCTCTTAAACATATTTCTGTGTGATGAAGCGAAGGGGCCATGGCTTGTGATATTTATGAGACCATAAAATATGCTAGGTAGTGCAGCATTGGATTAGTGGGTCAAATTAGATAAAGTAGCAGAATTCCAGAGACTAAAAATAGAAAATTTCTGTTATTAATCAACGCTATTCCCAGCTGAATTCTAGTCAAAGAAATACAGAAGCTGAATTATGCACTTTTACAAATTTAAAAAATACCACAAACAAATCACAGATTTTTTTTTTAACTATAGAGACAAACCAGAACACAGAAATATTTCAGAACAGCACTCTGTATTCTGTGGGGCAGAGGGGACAGTTACATAGGTAGGAAAAAATTGCTATCTCCAGGAGTTATTGAATGCATGACTTCTCTTTAGATTGACAGCAACGCCTGTATTCCTCTTAATGATTATAAGTTACAATCTTATCATCATAAGTTTCACCTGAACCATTGATATGGGTGGAGCTAAGAAGCACTGTGTTTTGGTCCAAGCGTCTGTGCCCACAAAAATTATCATTTAAAATTATTTGTGCTCATGACAGAGACGTTTGCAATTGATTGATTTGTAATGAAGTAATCCAGACACATATTTTTAAAAACTTCAATGAAAAGAGTTATTTTTCTTCCTGAGGAGGACAATAATTACATGAAGATTGCCTTAGAGACGGAACCTGTAAGTGTCACACCTACATACAATATATTTCTATGCAGACTTATCTAAGCAGGACACTAGGTCTGAAAAAAGGCCTGGTGCTGTGTATAATCCATTGCCTAGAATAATCAGGAACAGAAAAACAAGCAGACAAAAAAAGCCCAATAGTGGAACGACTTGAAAGGGAGAAAATGAAAACCTTGAGTAATTTATGTATGAAAGCTTGTTATGTTGTTTCTTTTATTGAAATTTTCAGCAGCCTCCTGTAGACACAATTTGATATACTGATACCTTTTGGCATTTCTTTAACCTTTCCAGCAATCTCTGATTTTCACTACTTATCCCTTTATTTCAGTTGAGCATTCTGAAGTCTTTGATAAAAGATACTTTTAGGTTTTCTTTTGAAAACAAGGGTATTTTTGGCCCTCAATATGTATTTGATTAGGCTGATCCTGTCAGTGCAAATTTAGCATTCCAGATAGGCTACACATTGCAGTTATTTACAGAATACATTTAGGAGTTATATTTGGAGTTCATAGCTTATATTTGGAGTTCATAGCTTTAGTAGTTAGAACAAGGAACAATAATAATAATAATTTAAAATTCCAATTTATTTTCAGTTGTATGATTGTTAAATGTGCTTAAGGAAGGTATATGTGCAGACTTCATAAAGATTATATCTTTATAAAGAGCAGGCTTTACTCTTTAGTCCTTGAAGACAAAACAGAAATTTGGAATAAATGTAGGAGAGGTTGAAAGGCTGACTTCGAAAGGAGAGTTAAAGGAAGAATTCACAGTCCCTGAGTCCCTGTGAGCATTTTGAAGTGCATCCTCTCCTATTTCATTCCCTATTTCAACAGTGGGACTGCACAGGTTCTCTGCAATCGTGGATATGCATGAAGCCATAACTGTGGCAACCACTGGCTAAGGAGCTTAAATAATTCATATTGGTAACACTTAGAAATGCACTCTACATGGGGCCATGGTTTCTCTAATGGCTTATAACACAAAGTGACAGGAGTATGAAGGGGTGTAGGCAGAAGTTTAAGATTTTTATGTGGTTTTAGGGTTTTGAAAAAATTGCTATTGAGCATCCTGACACTGGTGAAGGTTACCTTTCAGAGAACTCATTTTTACCTAGGTAATATCACAAAAATGATACTTTTTTCTATATAGTTAAAGTCTAAAGTTAAAAAGATCATAAATAACTGAACTTACAATATATCACTCCTCGCTATAGAAGGATTGACTCATAGTGTACTCTTCATAACCAGCTGTTCAGAGCACTCAATAACCAGATGTTCTGAGCATTCAAATACCCTTCATATCTTATCTCACTGGGATGTTCTCTTCATGTCTTTATTTCCATTTAAATCACATTATACATGATTTTACACTTAGTGAATTTGATCAACTTGGAAAAAAATTGTATGAGGCTCAGCGAACTGAGATGTCTTAAAAATTACACTTCAAGTGCATGAATCTGAATGTTGTAGCCTCTTCTTCCTCCTCTGCTCTTTCACAGGCAAAAGCATGGGTCTGTCCACAAGCGCAGTTGAAATGCTAGTGATGAACACCTGTAGGGTGTTACCAGAGAAAAGCACCAAAATTTATCTTATTTTCAACTTCAAACTTCCAGCTCAAATAGTCTTTCTTAAATGCACTGTTGAAACCTAGCACCAAACCAAACGAAACGAAACGAAACGAAGCCAAACCAAATAATAACAACAACACGAGAAACAAAAGGAAAATTGTTTTTCTTCCTTGCCTGTCTTCAGCTGGGATTGAGTAAATTTTCTTCCTAGCAGGTAATGAAACACTACAATGCTGTGTTTCAGAGAAAGGATGAGAACAGTGTTGACAAGACACTGATTTTCAGTTGTTACTGAGCCATGCTTAAACTAAATCACACTTTTCAGTTTCTCATCCTGCCCTGGCAGTGAGTAGATGTCCAGTAAATAAGGAGTAGGGAGGGGACACAGCTGGACAGCTGACTCCATTTGATCAAAAGGACATTCCAGTCCATATATAAACTCAGCACATAAACTAAGAGGAAAGGTAGCCAGTGGGGAGCCGTGCTTGGGAACAGGCTGGACATTGGCCAGTTGATAATGAAAAATTGTTTTTCTTTTGCTTGTTTTTCTTGGGTTTTCATTTGTTATAATTTTCATTATTGTACTATTCTTATCTCAGCTCATGAGTTTTCTTGTTTTTAGGCTTCGCATCTTTCTTCCATCCCACTGTCTCTGTTGCTTATTTGCTGGCTAGGGCTGAATCATGACCTATTTTCCTTTAATCTTCTTCTTTCTAATTCTTGGGTAAATTTAGTTGTTATTTCCATCTGTGGGAAACTTTTTTTCAAACAAATTACTTTGTTTTAGGCTTCATATTTAATTTATTTCTCTATAACTTTTTGTGTCTCACTCTTGGTCATACATTTGTAGATTAGAGATTAAAATAGAAAAAAATAAATGTTTTGGGTGATAAGCAGATATATCATATATCCTGTTACACCTTCAAATCATGAAACAGCCTCTGCATGAATGGACTTAGAGGAGGGCATGTTAGATTTCAAAGAATGTGTGGATTTTTCAGAAAAAAAGAGAAGCTGGGAAGATTGAAAGTGGATAGAACACAATTGATAGTCTATGTTATAAGGAAAACAATTCGGCAGGTGGAATTTGTTAGAAAAGATGCATTAATTAATATTATTTCTAAGTTTTTACTCTTCAATTTCATCTTTTTCAGGATGTAAGTTAAAAAAATCTTAATGACAATATTTTTCTAGGGATAATTTAATTATGAATTCTTTTGCTGAACAAGACGTAGTGTGTCCATAATAGGTAAAATTGTGTTGCTGTGCACATATATATTCCATGGGTAAAATAAAAAAAAGTGTCCCTATGTTGAAATAACACAAGACTCAAAAGTTAACAGTGGTCTTGTTTGTAATTTGACCCTTTTGTTACTGTAGTACAAAGTTTGTGTACAGGATCCAGTTTTGTGTCATCTGCAAACTTGCTGAGGGTGCTCTTAGTGCTGTCACCCAGAGGTCCCCATGGGGACACTAGACAGCACTGGCCCCTGTATCCTTGGAGTTCAGCACTAGTTACTGGCCTCCAGCTGAACTTTGTGCTGCTGGTCACAGCACTTTGAGTTCAACAGCTCTTCAGTTTTTCTTACTCATACTCAATCTACTTCTCGATAAAAATGTTATAACGGATGGTGTTGAAAGCCTTGCTAAACTCAAGATAAACAATATCCACTGCTTTTCTTTCAGCCCTTCTCCTTTTCTACATCTCAGATGCTTCACAGATCACTGTCTCCCTCCTGGAGTTCATTTCCTTGACAGAACAGTTTCTACCAGCACACACTTCCATGGGAGGGGAGTCTCCCTACTTCGCCAGACCCAGTGAGGGGCACCAGGCAGCCCTGGTGGTTTTTCCCTCAGGAGCTCACTCCGGGTGGAGGCCTTAGAGGGGCCAGGGGCTGTTTCTTCAGGGTTGGTACTGGGGATTGTGCACTGTGGCAAGTCACTGCTCTTGTCCAGGCTGTGGTCACCACCCTCAGCTGAGCTCCTGGCCCTTTCCTGTGCTGTGCTGACTCTGACAGCTGCACCCCCGACACAACAGAAAGAGATCACTGTCAGTGGACTATGCACTGCAATAGCAGGATGCTTCCTTAGGTGCCCTTCCCAGAGCTCCTCGGCATTAAATCACACCCAGCTGCAGAAGAAATGCTGTTCCACTGCTTGGCTCATGTGGGTGGAATACTCCTTCCCACTCTTAATTTTGAAGACAAGATAAACCTGAATACAACAAACTCTCGTTTTCATGTGAGTCCTATCTCCTAAGTAGAAATTGCAGCGTGTTCAGAAGTTAACTAAAGTCCTCAGAAGCCAAGTTTTAGGTAAAGCTGAAAAAAAAGTTTACCTTGAATAAAAGGAAATTGAGTGGAGTGAGTTATTTATAGAACTCTACACAAAAGAGTTCTTTCACACTATGTAGGATTCTAAATGTACCTTATGATTCAATGACATTTTCTTTCTCTAGGGATAGCGTATGAAGGATGTTTCTCAAAACAAAATTTAAAAATCAGAAAATATTTGAAATTCTGTCATCTTGGTGGTACTTGCAATGGAAATTGCAAATTGTTTTTACTTAATCTGAAATTTTCTTAAATACTGTATTTTTCTTTCTCATTCCATCTCCCCCTGAAAACACATGGTTCACCTATAAAGTATCTAAGAATTCTTTTTTTTCCTCAAACTCTGTTATAATGCTTCTTCTTACTATAATAATTTCATTTTAAGCACAACATGCTGCATACTGACATTAAACAGTCAGCAAAAAGAAGCATTTCAAATTAGTAGAATTTTTTTTTTATTCTTGAGTAGTTATTTTTATTTTGTTTCTCATGACACTAGCATTTGTCTAGACAGAGATGGCATTTCTAAGAAAGAAAAAAAAATACACCCTCTTTCTTCTAGGGAGAATAAAATGAAATTATTTTTCATGAAGTGAAAAGATGTATTGAGAGTTCTCTCTCTGACTTTTCAATAAGGTTATTTGTAGTAGTATTTGCAGAACTCAAAAGTGCCATTTGCCTCAGGAGTACAGGAGCTTTAGCTTCTAAACTGTTTCTTGTACATTCTGCTGCTGGGCAGCTGATTCCATTTACAACGAGAAATTTTGCCTCTTAGTATACTACATCTATTCATTGTTCATCAAAGAAAACATCAAATCACAGAATCATGGAATAGTTTGGGTTGGAAGGGACTTTAAATATGCTCTATTCCAATCCTCCTATTGTGGGCAGGGATGCTTTCCCTACACCATGTTGCTCAAAGTGAAGATGCTCCTACATTTTTCCTATTTTTTCCTTTTTTTTCTTTCTTTTATTTATTTTTTTTTTTAGAAATTCAGGACTATGAATTTTGTATAAATTAGGCAATAACATGTTTTAGATGAATAATGTATAATAAAAGCCTTAAAGGTTTTTCCTCAAGAGAGAAATATATCTATCTCTATTTAAATAGAGTAGAAACTGAAAATATTTCATGTAGTAAGCTGTTAGAAACTTTGCCTTTAAATTCAGAGAAATTTCGGTGACAGAAGTTAATATTTTTAATAGGATGCCTGTATTGGTTACATTGAAATGCAAATGGTGACAGGCACACAAATAAAATCAGACATTTAGCAATTATGAAAATATAGCATGTTTCAGTAACTCGTTGGTAGCTTCAGACTGCTGGAAAGGGCAACACTGTAGGTCAGCAGTCTCTGGAGTACTTTCCTGTAAGGAATGTGTTGTGTCTTATGGTTGTAGTTTTCTTCTTATATACTTAAAGCTTTTACTGGGGGTCACTTTTATGTTTCCTAACATGCTTTTACAGCTATCTAGTACTTCATTGGTATATAGCTCCAGGTTATATGAGAATTTTATGCCTTTTACTTTTTTATATACTATTTATTTTTCCTTTGTTACACTTGAGAACTGCTTTTGACTGCTTCTGGGGTTTCTTCTTTACGAAAGACAAAAAGCCAAAAGATCCACAACAAAACCCCTGCAATCATCAGTAGATGTTTTATAGCTGTGGGCATAAACCAGTGCCTTCTTTTTTAAGTTCCCATGGTCATACTCCTCTTCCATTGACGCTGTGTCTCTTTTTTTTCAGAGCCTCCACTGCTGTACCTGGCCTCTATTTCTCTGTCCTGATAAAGCCCTTTATGGGAAAAAACACATAGAGGAAGCTCATAAAGCAGTGGCAGTTCACACATTGTCAACAGCTGATTAACTTCTTGGCTGTCAGAATGATGGTTTTAGAAGAATGTATTTGCAGGAAGTGCCTAAACTAACATAGGAATTGAGACCTTCCTGATTGGGCAGATGGATCTGAAGGAAAAATAAAAAAAAAAAAAAAAAAAGAGGAATAAACATTTTTCAGGTATTAAAAAGCAGCTGAAAACAATTCTTAAAATAAATTATTTTCTATGGTTTTCAGCAATATGTATTTGAAGTCAAAACCAATTCTAATAAAAATATTCTGTGTGTCTGCCCTTAAACACTTCACATTTGATCAGAATAACAGCACCTTCAAACAAGTGCCCATAAGGCATCCTTTCCATTATGGAGATTTTGATACTCACTTTAAATAATTTATTCATTAATTATTAATTTATTTATGCAAATATTACTTGAGTGTGTAGTTTTGAAAAACAATGAATGGTGTAGTAAGTAAGTTACAATTTCCAAGCTAGAAACCATATAAATGGGAACATTTAAGAACAAGTACAAGATGGGTGTCAGGAAGCAGAAAGAATATATGACTTCTTGCTGAATATGAACATTATCTCACTTAAAAATCTGTAATTGAATTATAGAGATAAAATACTTTGAGTGATGGAAAGATTAAAGATTTAGTCTAATGGGCATTCTCTCTCATTTTCACAGTAGGATCATATTTGTATTCTATATCACTTACCATCTATAAATCTAGATTCAGGCTTTGAGTTAGGAATTTTGAATAAATGACTGTGGCAGGGTCATTGGGGTCTTCTGAAAAATGTCTTAATCACCTTGCAATCACTAATGCACTCTGCTTAGGGGAAAATACAAATTCTAGTTCGTCTAGAAAAGAAGGAAATGCTTCAGGATGCTTCATATGCTTTCTTTTTAGCTCCATAAACACACTGACTTATTAAGATATAGACAATTACATGCCTTAAAGCATATAATTGTACAATTCCTGACAAATTAGTGCTTGTTTGCAACCTCTGACTTAGAATATCCAAGCTGAGAATAACTCAATGTAGTTTTGCTACTGCAAAGACTCCTTAGTTCCTAGAGTGTCATGGTTTCTGTTTTTATTTCTGACTGACTTATCTACCTTCCACTAATTTTATCTTTTTACAAAATTTCTCTATTGTTTCCTTACTTATTTCATTGTAATTTTTTTCTTCTTTCTTCTTTACATTACTTCTATGCATTAATTTTTCTCTTCTGGACCTAAGAAAAATAGGATATGATACTGACTTACAGTAGACTGTTTGGCAAGACAGTGAAAAATAGTTGAATGGGAAGTGGAACAGGCTGGTCTGTATGGTTATTTTTTGGCTTTTTTTCTTTTCTTGGTTGGTTGGTGGTTGGTTGGTTGGTTGGTTGGTTGGTTGGTTTCTTTGTTCTCTTTTGGTTTTGTGCACATCTGTGTCTTCTTTTTCTGAATGTTCAAGTATGCAGAAAACTGGTTACTCTAGCTCATCTTATTTGCTTTCAGGGAAAATATGTAGGAAAAGTTTTTTGCAAAAAGGTTTTGCTTCTTTAGTTGTTTGGCAGTAATGAAGGAGTCACACATGACTACTTACCTTTATATTTCTGTAGTGGGAAAACTAAGAGAATTTCTCTCAATATTAAATAGTAACAACAAAGTCAGGAATAAAAAAGCTGTGATTCTTCTCTGCTGAATAGACTGCTGGCAGTGCATTTTTGGTAAGGCTATTTTTTACTCAAATTGTTAATGCAACGATGCAGATATTTTGTCTTTAAACAGTAAATTGTTGATGTTACCAGAATCATTTTTTTCAGTAAAGTAATGAAAAACTTTGAGTAATTAAAGCTTTAGGGTTGTATTGGATTGATGCTTTGGAGTTGCTACCTAGAACAGAGGCTAGACAGAGTTAAGAGAATAAAATGGGTGTTTATTAAAGGCCTTCAATAGACACACTTTGGGCAGCCAAAAGCCTTCCAGAGGCTACACTCAAGATTGACAATGGTCATGAGTTTTTCAGATAGATATGTTTGGTCTATTTGCATATCAGGGGTTAATTGTCCAATTACAGCCTCAGGTAATTAAGTCATATTCCCCTGGTTTGCTCTCACACCCCTGATTCACTTTTGTTTTTACTTTTTGGGCCTGAGGCAGAGGGTGTCCTTGGTTCTCAGGCCTGGAAGGATTGCTCTGTCTGACCACAACGTGAAGAGAGCTTACTGACACTCTATGGATTTCAGAGTTATACACTAATGCTGTACAGGATCTGAAAAATATAAAAGCTAAAAACTTAAGGCATCATTATGTTTTCATTCAGATATAGGAGGTTGCCAAGCAGCTGTTTTTATATGTCAAGTTATGCACAGAGATTTCAAAGCCTTAAGCTTACAGTGACAAACCTCCCCCATAAAGGATTTTGGACACATAAAATACAGAGATTGTGTGGAAGAAAATAGAACAGTATACAATCAAAGTGAGAAAGATAGGGATGAACTTCCAGAAAATTCCAAGACATTTTCTTAAAATAACATTTGCAGTTGGTGTCCTGAATTTCATTTTGAGAGAGCTAATATGTGTTGATGCTCCCTCAATTGACAGTTCAAAGAAAAAAAGTGTCTTTTTCTGACAAGGAGGGTTTAAGTTTTGTGAATATGCTGATTACTTTTCCCTATTCCTCCTGAATTTGAAACTGAAGCTTGGTATTCTCTCCGTTTTATAAATAAATCCATAAGTGAGATGAAGCTAAACATGTACCTAAAATGTGATCGTTTCAGGTCTTACACAGAACTGATCTGTTCTTGCTTTTTCTTCATTCTGTGCAGATATCTTCATAAACTACCGCTTCTAATTACTCAGTTGTGATTCAGAATAAGTAGCACATCTTAAAGCCAGACAAGTGAATGTTACTTTCATAATTATTTCAGTAAAATCATCATTTGAATGTCTTCAAATATTATGTTTATTAATTAGAACTACTTAGTCAATCTAAAATGAAACTATTATTTTAATGAGAAATGTCATTTTATGTTTTAGCCAAGGTTTATATTTGCAAAATCAGCACTTGTAAGAAAATTCTATTAACTGAATTTATGTCTCTCTGTTGCAGTACTTTTTATTTGATATAATCTCAGAGAAATAGTTTACTTTTCTTGATGGGATTCTTGCTTATTGTCAGATACTGAGGTCAAGTAAAGTCAATAATTTCAATTGATATTTTCAAAACTTTTATTGTGATGAGTTTCCCTAAAACAAATGCAGAGGAAGATCCTTCTTATAAGGACCTAATCCTCAATTTCACAATGTGTTCCTTCTTTTTTTGTCTTTGTAGTAGTAACAGTAAAGAAATGAGTCCAGTCAGATGATTCTAAAATTGTAAGACTGTCAAGAAAACTTTTTTATATATATTTTTCTTTAAATGGACTTTAAGAAAATGATTCCTTTTTTGTTTCTACCTATCAAAATAGGAAGCATATAACTTAAAATGACAATGTTACTACGTTAACCACTGCCATCAGTTGTAAAATATGGGAAATTTTATAAACAATGAGTAAAATAAAAAATGGAAATTCCTGTGCATGGAAAGAACAAGCAGGTAAAGTTCTCATCACTGCTCTCTGCTGCATGAGGGATGTCCATCTTTAAATAATGTGAAAAATAGTTATCGGTATTCTTTGAATCAGGGGTCGGGGAAGTCTAGTTTCAAACTCACAGGATAGATAAGGTACAGAATTTAATACAGAAAGAAACATCTTGTAAACTAAAATTACTTTTTCTTGTCTTAGGTTTTCTTT
Source organism: Sturnus vulgaris (assembly GCF_052056855.1). Classification (NCBI taxonomy): domain Eukaryota; kingdom Metazoa; phylum Chordata; class Aves; order Passeriformes; family Sturnidae; genus Sturnus; species Sturnus vulgaris. Next base: position 96,559,700 of record NC_142244.1, read on the forward strand.
ATATAGATGCTTCCATTCTTCAATTTTTTGGGGTTTTTAACTCCTAACTAAATTAAAGAAAACTGTTATTTTGCTAATAAAGGTGATTCTAAATAAATAGAGCCTGAGTCCTGTGCTCTCATGACAGATGATGTAATTACCTTGCTCATAGCTTTTTGGGGGATGACATGCTACCTGGGGAAAGCTTGAGGCATCCCACCATGTTAGAATATTTTTTGTTAAGGTGCAAGAGTTTATCATTAGACCTCTATTGTCATGCTCAGCATAATGCATCTACAACCCAAAAATTAGAGAAATTCTCATTCCTATGGTAGAACAATCAAAAGTTACATTTTACTTTATGAATATCATTTGATTAGTGGAGGTATTGTACTTTGTACTGACTAGAAAGTGAAATCTGAGGAGGTTTTTTTTTTTCAATTATGTCTCAAAAATAACTAATTTCCTTTCTTTCTATTCACCTCCTTTTAGAGACACAGAAAGCTGGTTATTTGAATGAGATGCACCCTGATTTAAAAGACAGTTCTTCATGTTATGTTTAGGCTATAGGCCTGTGTGCTATTCCATACTAGAAACAGAGAATCTGTACGTATTTCTAGAATTAAATGTGGCAACTCTTTTGCTCCTTTATGCTTTGAAGATTTAAGATAGATATTTCCCAAAGTTTAACGCAGGATATCTAGGTAGTTTTAACTTTAGAGGTTTAAGGAGACACAAATCATATTTTCATAACCACTGGGACAAATGAACTCATCACAATCTTCACATTTTACAGAAAGGCTTTCCAGGCAGGAAAGGGATGTATTTGAGGGGAGAAAGATGACAGCCTAATATCTCTTTTCAGGAAGAAAATGGAAAAGACACAACTTTCAGACACATGTATGGACTAATATTCTAACTTGAAAATATGCAATGATCACATTAACTATGGAGTACTTGCATGACCAGATATTGCTTGTAATTCCAGCTCCTCACCTCAATCTCTGGAAAGGCGATGGTTCACCTCATAGACCATGTCTAGCATGGATGACAAGAAGATGATCAGGAGTACTCAGCATGGATTCACTAAAGGTAAACCATGCCTGATCTACCTGATTGTCTTCTACAATTAAGTAACTTTCTGGATGGATGAGGGAAGAGCAGTGGATATTGTCAACCTTCAGCAAGGCTTTTGACACTGTCTGTCACAACATCCTCATAGGCGAACTCAGGAAGTGTGGACTGGATGAGCAGGCGATGAGAGCCATGGGGCGAGAACAAGCTAAACAGCAGATCCCAGAGAGCCATAATCAGTTGCATGTTGGACAACTTCAGGAAGAGCTGTCTGTCGTGGGAGAGATCTCATGGTGGAGCAGGGGAAGGACTCCTCTCCCTGAACAACAGGGGAAGCCTCAGGTGATGAACATAACCCCCATTCCCAGTCTCCTTGTGCCACTGGGGAAGGAGATAGTGCTAGGAAGGATGGAGGGGTGGGAAGATCATGTTTTTAAGGTCCTAATTTGCTTCTCATTATCCTGTTCTGATCTTTTTAGTAATAAATTCATTTCATGTCTCTAATTTGAGCTTGTTTTGCCCGTGACAGTATTTGATGAGTGATCCCTCCCAGTCTTTATCTCAACTTTTGAACCTTCCGTTATATTTTCTCTCCCTTGTCCAGCTGCAGAGAGGAGTGAGAGAGCTGCTCTGGTGGATGCCTGAAACGCAGCCAGGGTCAACCCACTACAGTCTTTTTGGTTCCTCCCTCATGCTCTACATCAAGTGCCAACAAGGACTGTAGGGTTGACCTTGGCTGGATTCCAGGTGCTCACCAAGCTGCTCTATCACTTCCCTTTCCAGTGGGACAGGGGAGAGAAAAATAAGATGGAAAACAACTAGTAGGTTGAGACAAGAGAATTTATTAAAGCAAGAAAATGAAATTAAAGTTTGCGCACATAAGCAAAGGGAAAACAAACAGAAAAACCTCTACTTTGCATCTGTGAGTGACATTCAGACACTTCCCAGGAAGCAGGGCTTCAACATATGTAGTGGTTGGAAGCCAAACGTTGTAAAATGACAAATGCCCCCCATTCCTCCTCCCTCCCTTTGCTTTTATATCTGAGCTGATATGTATTCATATGGTATGGAATGTCCCTTTGGTTAATTTGGGTCAGTTGCATTAGTTATGCCCCCTCCCAGGATCTTGGAGAGACAGTGGTGCTGCTGCCAGTGCTGCTCAGCAGCAGCCAAAACACTGGTGTGTTATCAGCACCTCTACAGCTACTAATGCAAAGTGAAGTACACTGTGAGGGCTACTAAGAGAAAATTAACTCCAGCTCTGCCAGACTCAGTACACTAAGTCTGCATACTTTTTAAATAAATCAGTCTTGTGCTGCAATGATAAAACATCACAGGGAATAATATATTTTTACTAGCCTGGTTTATGCCAGAGCATAGATAGTTTTCTGAAACAATTATAACTGTGATAAAGATGTTTTCTTATGTAGATTGTACTTCAAACATCTTCACAACATGTTTGACAGGATTTCATCTGTGAAACTGGCTAGTGCACATTGATGTAATTCAGAAAATGATATGTAGCTGGTGAAGAAGAGAGAGGACCAGCTTGCAGCTTATGGACAGTATTGATCTGGAAAATGATGATAGGAACAAAAGGGAATCTGATTTATCAAAGACTTGTTTGCTCTTTGAAAATAACTTTGTTCACATTTTAAGAAGCTCAAGCAGTATTGGTTGAAGGTTATAATGCTTAAGTTAAGTGATTGCCACCTACTCCTTTGCATCTGTTTCTTTGCTCTGACAGTTTTCTGTAGCTTCTTAAATAGTTTCCAAATCATTATGCTTTTTCAAGTCAAGATGGCTTGTAGGCTGCTGTTTATAGATTGGAAACAGCATTAGTTGCAAGGTCCTTTTAAAGGTCATATTCGAGGCCTTTTTTAAAGATAGGTGTTAGCTTGCTAAGAGCTTTGCACAAGAACCAGAATTATGATGCTTAAGATTGGGTTGGGAAGAAAACTAAACTTGCAGCTCATTTTTTATTAGATTTTGAGAAGCCTATCACACAAATGTTATTTTGATCTAACATTGTGTTATCTTACAAAGACTCCAAATCTTATTTGTTTTTAGGGTTTCTAGGCTTTTGCTGCATCATCTGTTTTTCTTACTAGATGCTCTCTCTGGAGAGCCCCACTGCTAAATCATTTTTTCATCAGTAATTTGCTGTAATGTTAAGGAGCCACACAGAGAGGAGATGGCTTCTGTGCTGTTTGTATTTGTGAGAGTTAATATGTCAAAACACTTGTAGGTTTTGAAAAGAAGACCTGCTGGCATTTTTATTGCTATTAAGTGAGCAAGAGATGACCAAGTTTTTCACTGCAAGAAGAGCAGCTCACACAATTCAGAAAATTTTTGGCAGAGGTTAAACTCTGCACTAGTTTCCAGTGTTGTGCAGATATTGTTGGATGATCAAAGTCTGTCCTGTAACGTGTTCAGAAACCTTTGTCTACTCTTTGGTTTCTGGTATGCAGGGTCGTATTCAAGCAGGTGGTATTTTTTGCAAAAAGTCCTCTCTGTGCATGTAAGCAATTAGTGAATGGGAAATTTGGCAAACTTTTGGCTGAGTGACATCATAGAATCTATTCAGTTCCAGTTCTGTTAGTTATCCAAATTAAGCTACTAAAGTTTCTGATTCTTTTAAAATGTGAAAAACTTGGTTATTTTCCATTCTTATCCCAGTGGTGTTTGGGGATTGATTGTAGATTCTACAATAACTTGAGCACATCCTTCTGAAGGGGGCTCATGAGGAAAGGAATAACTTCCCTGATTATTCTGCTTTGAAGTCTTTTGCTTCTGTGGTGGTATTTCCTGACAATAAAACCAAGATAATCTCTGATATTTTCCTAGGCATGGGGAACTGGGTGCACACTTGGGAATCCTGCCTTTCCTGATTGTTTCTCAGCAAAGGACATGTTTTTGAATATGATTCAATAGAGAATTAAGTTTCACCAAAGCAGAAGAAATATTTTAATTAAACATTACCAGCTGTGTTATCGACAGTGTAGTTTAGAAATTTTAAACTGAGGACAAAGGCTTGATGAGTGAATTAACAAAAGCATATGTACTGTGCTGGATCTCAATTTTTGTGCAGTGCTTAAACTTTAATGTACTGTCTTAACATATATTTGTAGACAAATTTTTGTTGTCTTTCATCCTCCACTGTCTATTCCAGAGTAGTCAGATGTGGGATAATGAACCTAAGTACAGTTATATATGGTAACTGGATTTTGTTTCTCACTTCATGAGAATTCTTCAGTAGCTGAGTATATATCTTGTAGATTTGCAACATTGACAGACTTCCACTTTTTATGAAGAACAGGTGTGGAGACCCTCTGATTGTAGGTAAAAAAATGATAATTCAACTTAGTATCTTTTCAGTATGACTGAGGCTCTTAGGCTCTCTGTTTCCCATATGGCTCAGAAATAGTTTATATATGCTTGGGTTAATGGTGATATTATACAGCCCTTTACTTCAAAACAGATTTATGTTTACTCACTTCTGACCATGTATAAAACTGCATTGCTGCTCTGTCTTATTCCTCCTGCCCTTTATTTCCTCTAGTATTTAGTCTTCACTCTAGGTTCTCTACTGCCTACTCTTTGATACCACATAATTTTATTGGTCCTTAATCACTACTTAAAGCAAGCTGAACTTAGGTAAGAAGTTGAAATAGGACTGGAAAATTCCTATTTCTTTAGAATTATTGAAATTGGAAGAGGTCTTCAGTCAGTTTAGCTGCCTGGAAGGAGCACTCCTCACCAAATGTTTGTGTGATGGTGCTAATAAGCAATAGAATTTTATTTCTAACCTTAAAAAAACATGAGGAGGAATGCATTGAAGTGATTTTTGATGTGCTGTTTTTCCCCTGATAATCCTAGACATGCATGCATCACTAAAATTAGGTGGAATATTCAAAAATCAAAGCATGTACTTGACAAAATGACAGTTTTGAAATTGCTCTTGGTCTATTGTCACAGTTCAGTGACGCAGAGAAAGCTATAATATCATAATATATTTCAGGGTTTATATAGATTTGATATTAAATAATGACTAGTGTAAAACATGCCTGGAAATACATTAAATTCTAGAGTTACCTTTTAAAAAAGCTATTTATAGCAAAGTTTAATTGAAAGTTTGAACAAATTAAGAACTCTTTAAAAGATTGATCAACTTCTTTTAAGCCTACAAATTAGTCATATTAGTCATATTAGTCACAGTTTCCGAGACTGTCAAACAAAATCTCTCTGCAATTCATGTAATCACCCACAGCAATATTAATAATCATAACATAGAAACAGAATTTCTTTTTATGGAAAGGCTCTGTGACACTGGTGTTATGAGATGATCTGCAGAAAGTCAGACACTCAGAATTAATGTTTCTGTGTTTCTTTGTGTGCAATCATCTCAGAGATAAATTTCCATCCAATATGAGATGTATTTTTTGTTTCTAAACCCAATCGTAGAGCTGCTGGATTTAACTCTAAGAAGTCTATCAGCAAAAAAGAAGGGTTTTAAACTTCACACTGTGTGCATAAATGAACATTTTAGAAACCCTGTGCAGTTTAAAATAAAATATATTAATGAGAGATGCTTTTGGCTTGTTGGTTGAGGTTTTTTCCCATTTGAATGATCCTACATGTAGAATACAAAGCCCATTTCAACTTATTTGAGGAAACCAAAACCAAAAAACCAACCAACCAACAAACCAAAAAACCACAAAAAACCCCACTTTAGAAAACAGAAAAAAAAATCAAGAGAAACCATGAAAACAAGTATGTAGAAATTTAGTTTGTCTCTTGCTCTAGTTCAACAATTATAAATGCTACTTTTCTCTACCAAATTAATTTTTTGAAAATGGTTTTCCTTTTAATTTCCTAGTCTAAAAATTCTTATTTGGTAGAATTTTTTTAAAACTGTGATTTCTTGAATCTTTGAAATTTATGCTTGTTATATAAAAAAACTAAATTTCATATCAGGCTAGCCATTTTCAGCCTTAGATAATTCCAAATCTATTTTACTAGGCAGACATACTTCCTAGAGAATTTTTTTTCATAATCAGTAATGTGTGATAAATACCTGTCTAGAGGAATTAAATTAGAAGTTTTAAAAAATTAAAAATGAGAAAATTACTCAGGTTCTAAGAATGACTAATTTTCTGGGTAATTATATTTACATTTTTCGAGTTTTTAAAAAAATGCTAGTAGTTCAACATTTATCACCAAACTTACTATAAGGAGTCACCTAATGCATAAAAATGTGAGGTGAAACTGCCCTCAGCTGTTAGTGTTTTGCTTTAGATTAGAATTGTGTTTTTGCAGCAAATCGGATTCTGTCTGCTGACTAAATTTGATTCAATCATATAAATGCTTAAAGTATGCAAAATTTATTGTTTTCAGATGAAACTGAACCAGAAGATGTACTCAAAGAATTAACATGGTCCTAATGGGTTTCCAGTCCATAGGGCCACATTACAGCCAGTTGAAGTGGAATGCCTGAAACACAGATAGTGTGGGCATCAGGTCACAGCATCACAGAATCACTAGGCTGGAAGAGACCTTCACGATCATCGAGTCCAGCCCATGCCCTAAGACCTCAACTAAACCATGGCACTGAGTGCCACATCCAATCTTTTTTTAAACACATCCAGGGATGGTGACTCCACCACCTCCCCAGGCAGACCATTCCAGTACTTTATCACTCTTTCCATAAAAAACTTTTTCCTAATATCCAACCTATATTTCCCTTGACATAGCTTAAGACTGTCTCCTCTCATTCTGTCAGTTGCTGCCTGAAGAAAGAGACTAACCCCACCTGACTGCAGCCACCTTTCAGGGAGTTGTAGAGAGTGATAAGGTCATTCCTGAATCTCCTTTTCTCCAGGCTAAACAACCCCAGCTCCCTCAGCCGTTCCTCACAGAGTTTGTGTTCCAAGCCCTTCACCACCGTCGTTGTCATTTGCTGTTTTGCTCTACAGAATTGCTTTGAATGTCCTTCAATATTTACTAGTCTAGAGACAGCTCAAAATCTCTGTCATGATTTTACTTTCAGCCAGATGGACTTTTTGTATAAATAGGATTTCACAGAATAATGCAAAATAATGAATATTAGGAATGGATAACTCAAGAAGTTGCTTATCAAGAACTGGGTGATTTGGTAATGAAATATGGACATTTCCACTTGAAGCTTAGGAGAAGATTTCAACTTTCTGGCATAAAATTTAGTGAATTTTATGAGAGATTTGGTGGCCTCAACTAACATATATTCATCTGTGCAATAAAAAGATTGGGTGGCAGAACAAGTCAAAGGGTGAATAAGAATGCAAAGTGAGATTGTCTTCATAATCAAACATCAATCTAGGAATATATTGAAAAACAAAACCCTTGTTTCTGTTGAACTTCTCTTCTTTTTCCTATCTTTGAGTGAGCATGGACAATGTTGAAATTTCAGGAAACTGAAACCCAGCTCAGGTGCTTTTTATTTTCTTTCTTTGCCTCAGACAGAAGAATTCATTGAGATTTAATATCACCAGTAAAGGTAAGACACTGAGTGAAAGGAAATGTGGCATAAACGGTAAAGTGTTGACCAGAGGAATGAATGATGAATGGCTATAGGAAGAAAAAAAAAAAAGAACTTATTTTTTATGTAGTTAGATTTTTTACTGATATATTAAACCTCTTTGACATTAACAACTTCTCATGTAACTGCCAGAGAGGTGACAATTCAAGGAAAAAACCACCAGTAACACTATTTAAAACCATATAAATATTAAAAGAAGTAACTTTGGGAGTTAGATGATTTCAGTGTTTACATGTATTTATGTATGTAATTACATACCATTTTACATTGCTGGTTGTAGTTGGTTCCAAGTGGTTGCATTGCACCATATACTCAACAGCCTCCTCAGATTGTGTTTACAAGTACTTGACCATTTGCTTGACATTTAGCAAGGAGCTTGCTTTGCTTGTCGACATTTGATAGAGATTTTATGGCTTCAGAGAAAATTGGCATCAAGAGAAACTCATATTACCTTTTATTCATGGACAATCACTTTTCATTGAAGATGTATTGCTCCTAATATTACATGGAAATATGCACAGTTTTTTAAAGTCCAAATTTATTTACCCACTGTAGCTTTAAATGTTAAGCACTCCATTTATATGTCTGATTTCCTACAGGGAATTTGAAAGGCACAGTCTTTTGCAACAGAGAAATCTGCTGGACTGTAACTTGCACATTTCCAAAACTGAACTTATATTTCAGCTTCAGTAGCATTACTACTGTAAACAAGGCTAGTGAAATGCAGTTATAAGCTGAAAAAGATAAGACATTTTTATTTTCCTTCAATCATCCCTTTCTGTGAATTTACAAGCAGATGTGAGAATCACAGCCTACTTCTCATAGCACTAAATGAGCCAAGATCTTGTTTCTGGCAAGATCCTGTGTAAAGGAGCAATCTTCTACAGAGTATATAGGAAAGAAGCAACAAAATGGTTTGCTATTACTCCAAAGAATAAAATATTAAGAATTTTTTATTTTTGCATTTTCTATATAGAAAGACAAAAGAATATTAATTAATATATTGTGAGAAGTAAATTTAGATGATGAGTTATACAGTGCCTTTATGATCCTTCTGGACCTTATCTGAACAGCTCGTTTAGAAATTATTACTTACTTAGCTCTTTTTTATAACGTACAACCTATCTCAAAAGAAGTGACTCTACAATTCTAACTACTGTTGAAAGACACTGAGGAAAAGTTAAAAAGGAAAGAAAAGTATTCATTGTAAAACAAATAAATAGATGAAGTACAGAAAGTTTCCAAAATTCTGTAATATTTTGTAGAAGATAAAGTAGGTTTTCCCATCATTTTTGCAGGTAAAGATTTATGTATATTTGACTGAGTAGTAGAAATCAGAAAATAATATTCAATTTTATGTCTTTTAGCCATCAAATGAATGATGTGCAATCTAGCCTTATGTAGTCAAACAGAATTCTGTATTAGTGTTTATGTTACTGAATCCAACTTATAATATATACAGACTTGTACCTTTTTTCTTCATGGTTAGGAAATGTTGAGTTTTCTGCACTGATAAGTCAGGCAAATGCATTGCTATATTTTGTCTGGTTTTCTCCCTTTAATAATAACACATAACCATAAAAAATAGTCAAGAAATACATTAGATTCCCAGAGCTTGGGAATGACCTTTTAAAACAGTTCCTTTGTGGAGATACTACGGAGAGGTGTGAGACACAAGAGTGTGGGGCTCCTTCCCAAGTGGATCCTACTGCAAGTGTGAGCTGGGGTAATGGAAGTTGAGATTCAAATCCAGCTTCTGCTTGAGGCACTTTTCTTCTTCCCATGGAGTGTTTTAACTTTCAGACCATCCTACTGTCTGAGCTGTTAGAGATAACTGCAAAGATTCAAAACAGGATCCTCTAGTGACTAGGGTTGCACCTAAGTTAATTACACTGACCGGCACAATTAAGTATACTGTGGGTTTTTTTCAGAGATGCATGGAAATTCCTCACGTGGCTTTGCACAAGGAACCATGAACAGACTCTAAACCTCTTTTTAAAGATGCCTTAACTTTCTGGGGGAGTAGTCTGTCATTAATAGCAGGAGAAGGATGTCCCTTTTTGTTCTTCCCTGTGGCTCACAAAAGAAATCACAGTGTTGTGCTTGTATCTGTTTGCTACTCTGCCCACTGGATTTTTTAATTCTTTCATGTGGACTTTCCCTGTTAAATGCCACAGTCCAAAATGACTTGCAGTAAAATTTCCTTCTGAACAACATGGGCTCAGGGTGTTTCAGGTAGGAAGGATTCAAATCTGATTTACTACACTTCAATTTAGAAACTTTACACAAAACCCTACAGGTCTGATAGGATCACTTTTTCCTTTTCTGTGACCTGAGAAGTAAAGGATTGAACAAACTGACCTTATTAATCAGATATTTCATACCTCAACCCTCTGACACCCTGGGGCCTTTTAGGTTGTGTATAGACGATTCAGTACTGTGCTGAGCATAGAGAAATGTAAGACCACATGTAGAAGTAGCAGTGTAGCTCTGTTGATGTTTTTGGTTCTGACCAAGCTATTTCAATACATCACTCTCAAAGAAGAAAATGTTAAAACATAGTGTTATTCCTGTTTATATTGAGGTATCGAAGGAGATTTTATCCAAAAAAACATAAGCAAATTTAAATTATTGACCTTCTCATTTTTGAGGAGGTCAGCTTCCAGGTAATATGAATTCAGAAAATAGTCCCATAGTCCAGGTTTTCTTTAAAAACACTTGAATACTCACCCTGACCAATAATGTTCTCTGTTGAAGATGGTGTAAGATCCACTGCTTAACATACATACAGATGAGCTCTTCTGTTGCTGCTCTATTTCTAAATATCTTGAAATTATAGGTTTAGTTTCCATTAAAGATGTTTCCAGTAAGCTCATTATTATGGGTTGGCTGGTTGTGGTGCTGATGGATACACAGCTTGTTGGCTTGGTACAGAGCAAGGGGAGTGTTGTTAACTGAAACCATTCTCCTGACTCTGATGTATTGTTTCCAGGCAGAAACACTGGTTGGGACATTATATTGATTTTTTTTTTTTATTATAATGGTATCTTTCATGAGGAATTAATTATATGGAAGTAGACCAATGATGATATGTGACAGTCATGGCTGCTGCAAGGCTGCACCATTACATCTTGTTTACAACAATGAATGTGAATTGTGTTTGTGCCAGTTTTTCTGTAAGACATGAAGCTCTGGCTATGGCAACAGTCTACAGTTTTTTTAAAATTCAACAGTTTTGAATGTCCTGAAGTTTCAAGGTTTTCATGTGTGAAGAGAGCAGAAATGAAAGGTTTTCTTATTGATAGCTTCAGGAAATCTCTGCTGAGCCAGGGTATGCTGGGACAGCAGATAAGACACAGATGTTTACAGAATGTGACTCATCCTAAGGAAGACAAATGGACATCTTCTGAACTGGACATCTGGCTCAGATTTAAGAGAGCTGGGTTCAGTTCTGCCATGGATTTTCTTGAGCAAATTGTTTAATCTCTGTACTTGGGTACCTCATCTGTTAAACAAGGTAGAACAATCCTTTTGCCTGACGCAGCTAATAGCTATTTAGGACTGAGATTGATCCTTGTTCTGTGTTCCTACAGCAATAAGCACAATAATACCCTGCTCCCAGTGGGGCCCATCAGGTTCTGCTGCAATGCAAATGAGTGCTAATTTTAAAGCTATGCAGAATATAGTGATAATTATGTAATATTTTTATTTTTCAATTTATTTTATATAAATAATTAGCAGAATAAACTGCACTTTCAAAGAGGAGTCTGTGTCTGTGAGTGATTTATTAGAGGAGATAAAGGGAAACAGACTAATTAAAAAGATGGAGATAGAGTATGCAGTCTTTTATGCTGAAGCTGTTGAAGAATTGAAATTCAGAAGCTTTTTAATGGTGCAGTAATAATACCTGAAATTTGGAGTTGGCTAAAGCCCTAAGCCTGGATTTCTGCCCAGCAGCATACAGAGACAGCTATGACACAGGGAAGCTGTGTAGAAAAGAGCCATGTATTGCACACTGTTATCACTGCTGGGTAGATCATGGGCCTGCTGTCAGACTCAATTGAGAAACTGTTAAAAACAAACTAAAACCACAGCACTCAAGGGCAGGGAAAATGTTTGCCTTATAGAGTAAACTTTGATGCAGTATTTATCAAGAGAGGTAGGAGGCTTGGAAGTACCCAGTGGCATAATTTTCTGCTTTTCTGACCTTTTTCTTTGGACTATTTCTAAGAATCATTTATGAAGTGCCACAAAAAATAATTTAGATTCAGTTTCAGAGGACTTTATTGAAATCAGAAAGTCAACACAGAATAAGAAAATTTACTTAAAAGCATATTCACCTTTGTATGGATTAAATTTCAGAAAGTCAAATTGTAATTTACCAAGTAATGAAAATATTGAGGGGAAAAAACAAGTCTAAAACCTGCAGAACTACTTCTATATGTAATAGAAATCAATGATGAACCATTAGAACTGGGGAAAGCATTATGGGCTTTATGAGACCTTAAGATGGAATCTGAAGTAAATAAAGGGCCTCTGCATTTGCACTTTTTCAGTGCTCTTAGAAGAGATTCAAGCAATGCAGAGTAGTGTGATGTGGTAACAACTAGTAAAACTAAGGAGCAAACTTTTTTGCAACAGTCATGATAATGCAGGACATTTTAAATTAGGTTTAGTCTCTGTAACCCTCCATCTCAGCTTGAACATTGAAACCATAAATACTTCTTTAAGAAAATATTGATATAGTACAAATCAAGGGTGGATCCGCTTTGCTCCATCTTACTTTGCGTTGTGTAATATTAGCTTCTAGATTTTGTTTGGTAAGAAAGAAAATCAAGGTTTTAAAAATTTATTAATTTGCTTTTTCCTGCCCTTTATACTCCTATTTAATTGCTCATGTGTTGAGCGGAAGCAATACAGGAAGAGTATTTGTTTAATAGAAAAGGAGAGAGTGCATTTTTTTCAGGTATTTCCATACAAAAGGAAAGATTTCTTCAATTATTGAAAAAGGAACAAGAGTGTAGGGCAGAAGGTTTGAGATTGGTTTGTTTTGAAATTTGAATACTTTTTTTACTACTTTTAATTTTAAATATCTCAACAACATGAGAACTCCATCTGTCAATTTGGAATCACAAAGAAAAAAGGAGCAAAGTTAAAATGGAATCTTTAAAGTCAAAACAGTACAAGGCATTACTGGGTTTCTCTGTAACAGCTACAAAAGTTAAGATTTAAAGTTTGTTCAGGAAGTTTATGCTGACAAAAACCTCTTTCATATATGGTAGTTGAAAGAAGAGGAGGGCATGGATGATATCAGTATAGTAAATAACTTAGGCCAATATATCTAAAAAGCTGTTTATCTACACCAAACATTTGGAAATGTAAACAGGTACAAGAGAAAATATGTATACCCAGTACATATGTAACATTATGCTTCAGGGGAACTTTTATTCTTAGTCTGTATTTTAGACAACATAGGTAACATGAGTATATAGTTGGAGAGATATAATGACTAGTTTGGTTTAAATGCTGGTCCCATGCCCAAACATACCTTGTTACTCTGCTAGCTAGACAGTATGCAGTATTTCATTAAAATGTTTCCAGAGTACAGGCTGACCCTGAAGGGCCATATTATTACTAATGCACAGCAAATCCTTCTCTTTATCCCTTTTGTAATCCTAGTGAGAAATACTCTTACGTCTCTAAAACCTTTGTGGTGTAAGTCTCAGTTTCTCTGCATGCCTATATTTAGAGTGAGAAAGCCTGAGCAGGGTTTGAAGTGACAAACATAACAAGCGCAGGTAGGTAAAGCTGCCTGCCTATGGGGCTAAATGCAACCCTGGGAAACACATCTCAGCTGGGAATTTGGGCTCTCGGTTCAAGATTCAGACAGTAATCAAGAGCATCCACTTCTAACACTGCCTAGGTCTCCAGTTTCTTGAGGCAGAAATTGACTGAGTGCTTAAACCCAGATTTAGCAGCCCTGTTGAGAAGATAATGTTCTTCTTCCAACTGAGTTTTCTTGTTATATGATTTTAGACAGATAGCTGCCCAATTCTGTTTAAATCCCTAAAGATGTCTACAAAGCAGGTCATTGTGCTGGTCCTCACAGACAGCTGCATCAGGCAGTGGGTGGTAGAAAGCAGCAGAACAACGTGACTTTTATAAATATTTCAGTGACAATTTTCCTCAGCAGACACATCTTGTTCTGAAATAAATGACTCTCACACACAGGGAGACAGGCTTCAGCGTCAGGATTGTGGGATATCAGAGACATGTAAACTCTTAACCCTTGGATTGAAGTTACACTATTATACACTGAAAAAAGATTCCCAGTAAGGAGGATAAGCCAAAGAAATGTGGATGTAAAACACAGCCAGGCATGAGGTCTGGAGCTGAGTTCTTCTCTCTTCCAGGAGACAAGCAAGATATCCTTGTTCACTTGCCTTCTTTCCCCCTGACTCTTAAATTCCCAGCTGCAATTTTTCTTCAGATTCAATCAGAGAGATGAAGAGTCTTCCTGATATTTTTCCTGCACATATTACAGCCCTGTACTAAGGACATTCAGGACATGTAAGGTTAAATTGTCTCCTGGGTGAAAAAAACCCATGATTTAATTCTCCCTTAGTATTTTTTTCAGTATAGGAGTGGATAAAATATAAGAACAGATCTCATTTGGAGGCCATGACAATGCTTAATGGCTTAGCTAGCCATACTTACTTCCAAAAATCCAAAAAGTTTAAAAACTTTTTAAACTTCTCTGTTTAGAAGAAAAGAAAAACAGATTATTGCAATGACAAGCAAAAGGATGTGTCCTTAAAAAATGCTTATTATATCTTCTGAGAAAAAGTACCCTACTGATCTGTCATCAGAACACAGAAACATGGCATTTATTTCCTCTCTCCAAAGTGTCAGTCAGCTGTGAACATCAAAATCAGTGGAAGTGCATGAGTTTAAAATTCATCTAAGACTTTGGCCCTTTATTAGAAGTATTACTAGAGCTCTCTTAGTTGCAGTTATCTTTCAGAAAATCCGGTAACTTGGGGTTAACATTCTGTAAAAAAACTATCATTTTCCTGCTTCCACCATCCTCCTTTGCAGAAGCAGCCTGACTTGCTGTACAAATGTCATTAGTTCCACAGGGAGCTCCAGACCTTTGAATGTCTCAGAACAGTCTATTATTTAGTACTGCTATAAGATAATCTTTTCAACTGCTGTTTTCTAGTGAGAAATCTCAAAGATGAACCTATAAAGAACAGATGCAAGTTTTCAGTCACTCGAGAATTCTGTCGGTTAAGTGACTTTTACCTTTATCCACTGGGACTTTGATTTTTAGACACAGATATCAAGCTTAAAAAACCCATGCTATCACTGACAAGTTTCATAAAGATTTCTTTTTTCTTTTTTTTTGGAATTTTACAATTCTGAAAACACTTGTGCCTTCATCTGTCTATATTTTCTGGGCCGAATGTTACCAAGAACAGTTATAAATACATTCTTAACACAGAGATGTGAGGAATGAAAAATGTAAGCTGAAACAGAAGGATTTCAAAATATAGTCATATTTCCTTTTATCCTTAAATAATGCCATCTATGTGTGAAAATTTTAAGGTTAATTTTGTCTGCAGCAAATGTTCTTTTTGTACCATGTGTTATAATAACTTGTTGAGTTGAAGTTGCCTTTTGCAGACAATAAATTCTGGCCATATCTATACATATGCAGTTTTTCTCAGACAAGTTCCCTAAAAGGCCCATCACGGCCAAAAATAGTGAATAATATTACTAAGGCATGGTTTGTAAGGCTCTCCCAGGTGCAACTGGTTTGGGTGCAAAAGAAGCAAGAAGCAGTATGGAACATGACAGCTCAGACATTGTCCTGGTTTAGGACAAATTTGGGAGGAAACCTCTGAATGAGGTCCTTCTGGAAAAAAAAAGAAAAAATTGGAAAGAAGTGGAAAAAAAAGAAAACTGTTTATTCAACAGGCAACACACCTCCCAGCACAACAATGAACAATATCAAACAGCAAAACCTCTCGTTGTTCTGTGGAGATGGCAGATTTAGAAGAGTTCTTTCTGTGGCTGCCCGGCTCACTCAGGCTGCTCTCAGTCCCTCCTGTGCTGGGAATGCCGTGGCCCAGGCCAGGCCTGGTGGGCCACAGGTGTGAGCTCCCGGTGCTCTGCTGGGTTTTCAGTCCACAGCAGGTTCAAACAGTTCCAGGAAAACAGAAAAAGGGAAAAAAAAAACAATTCAGGGAGCTTCTCTGCCTCAGCTAGCCAAAAAAACTAACCAAGAGCAAAGGAGAGCTCTCTCTCGCTGTCCACTGCCGACAGCACAGTCTGAGAGCAGCAATGCGGGGGAGCCACTGCAGTCTCTGATAACAAACTCTGCACTTCTTCTTCCCCCCTCTTCACTCCTGGAACCGGTCTTAAAGTTGAAGAAATTAATATTCAACACCAACAGAACAGACGATTTGGGGATATAGGCATCATACAGTCACCCCAAGACAGACATATTTTCCCTGATGCTGGGCTGAACAAAGACTATTGTCTCTCCAAGCACAGTCCAGAATAAACCAAAATGTTACTGTTCACATGGGAGTTTAGGGCAGGTCAATGTGCACCACGTCGCCCCAGCTCTCCAGCTGCCACAGTTCAGTGCTGCTGCTGCCCCCCACTCTGCCAGAGCCCAGTGCTGTCAGTGGAGCCAAGGAGGAGCAGGGAAACCCAGGAGACGGTGCACACCTCCTCACCACTCCTCATAGCATTATTTACTGGAGTTAGCCATCAAAAATTACCTTATAGGTAATCTCTATTGAGAACACGAGATATGTTTCCTTCAGTTTTTTGTTTTTAAATTTTAAATGTGAATTTTAAAATAAATTTTCAATAAAGAAAGTACAAGAGAATGCTACATGTTGTTTGGATCTGTGTTTTCATTAGGATGCAGTCTCTCTCAGTATGACTTGCATTTTTGGAAAGAATCTTTTAATTTTGTCGTACAGAAAGTTACAATTCTTATTTAAGAGATTGTAACCTACACAACACCATCATCTACAGAAAATTATGATTTCAAATAGCCAGGCCAAATTATCATCTGTCCTAATGGTTTTGTTATTCTTTATCTCTGCACATCTTGGTATTATAAGTGGAAAAGCATCTCAATTCACAATTTTTATTGCATTTGGGAAAAATAAAAGTTAGTGCTTAATGCAATTCATAAATCAAAAATCTTGCTAGAAATATATTCTCTTTTAAATCTAAATAGTGACAAGTCTTGCTACTGCTTTAAAAATATATGAAAAAGATTGCACTAATATTTCAGTAACCTAATAATGAAGGCTAAAAATCAATGTACACTGATTTATTTTTATTATTTTTCTTAAGGAACTTAAGACAATTATGGAAATTATTATAGTCAAACACAGGAACCATTGATTTTTTTTGTTTACTTGACTATGATAAAGTAATTTTTCCAGATGAGTTTCTGTAGTTTATTTCCAGGAAAAAGAAATAATTGTACATTTTTCTTTGAGAGCTCAATGGCACTCTGCTGGATTTGAAAGAGCTTTTCCAGTGTTATGTTAAATAGGTCAAATGAACAAATTACTAAACCACCACACTAATATTTGGCAAAACTAAAAATCTCACTTCAAGTAAATTTCTTTTCATATAAAGACAGACTTCTTCACTTGAGATATCAGGACCTATATTGTTATATGAATCTCTGCCTCTTCACTTTGTTAATCACAGGATTTCTACTTCTTTATATAGTGGCAAGGAAAAAACAATGCCATCTAAAATGCAAAATTGCATTTAATCTAATTTAGTGAAACAGTTGCTTAACCAAAATGCATTTATTACAATCAGCAGATTCCACAAGGGACACACCTGTAACAATATGTGAATTTTGAAAAAGCCCCTTTATACCTAGGCCCAGGTAGTTTTGATGGATTCGCTGAGCAGTGCAAATGAGGAATGAATTGTGCCATCAGACCAGATTCTCTAGTAGGTCTAGTGTCCTGGAAGGGTAAATATTGTTTTATGGTGTAAAAAAAAGCCCCACAAAACTAAAGAAACAACAAAAAAACAAAAACAGGAAGAAGGAATTCTCTTCCTTATAGCTACCAAAACAAATTTGCCTTTATCACTTTTCTGGGCATTTTTTGTTACACACCTTATACCCAGATACATTTCATATGTCCAATTGAAGATTAAGCTTCATTAGAGATAATTGATTGTGTTTAACTGCATGAAAAATAAAAAAACTAAGAGGCAATATGTGACAGTTCACAGCCTTGTCATCTTAATATGAATTATTGTGATGCTTTCTGCAGGCTTGAAACACTACTTACATTTTATTCAACATGAAACAGCAATCAGTTTGAATGGCAGTGAAAACCTCGTGTAAAATTGTTGCTACTCATGAAGTGGCACTTTGATTTTAAAGTGATGATATATGTTTTTAAAGAACTCAATAACTATCATATATATTATATATATTATATATATATATAATATATATATTATAACTATAATTGTGCTTTGTTTTGTTCTGTTTTTCCTAAGAGTGAGCCATTGTCAGCTTTATTCACTTTTTAGACTCGCTAGGCAGACAGTGTTTTACTGAGTGGTAGAATAACAGGGAAGACAACCTCAAACATATAACCTGATATCTGTCTTTTTAGATTTACTAATGAGTATATTTTGCCATTCTATGCCCTCCTAATTGTGGAGCTGCTGAAGACCCTATTTGCTTCTGCATTGGTTGGTTTGTATGTTGAATTTTTAATTATCCTTTATTATTCCATTATAACCTCTTATTTGTACTCCCTTTTTTGTAATTTACCATTTTAAAGGCTGCACTTTGATTTTCTCAGTCACCAGCAGATAACATGCTTGGTTGCTATTCTCATATTTTAAAAATTTTTTCCTAAATTATTCTGCCTCAGATTACTTTTCACAGATGTCTGTAGAGCTAATTATGTCATATAAAAAGAGGTTTGGATCATCAGAGAGATTGGTTCTGTTTGAGTTTTATCATTAAGTTCATGCAACTATCTATGTGTTTTTGAAATTTTAAAGTTTACAAAAATTGCTACATTATAAAGAATAAATATATTTTACAAATAAGATGAAACTTGAAAAAAAATTTAGTATTTCCTCAATCCTTTTAAGTACATAAAGCAAATTTGTGTCACTGTCATCCTTCCTTTTGCTAAATTTTTTATTTGGAGTGAGCTAGGGATGTTTAACTTATAAAGTATTCTGTTTGATTTTTTTGACTTGTAATAGATTTCCTGTAATTTACTATTGTACATGGAGCCAAGCGGAGGTAGATGATGTGCTCCAAATACGGAAACAGAAAATTATTCTCCAAAGAAGGAATAGCAAAGTAATTTGAAAAAATCAAAACTCTTGTGTCTAATACTCTTGAGAGATGGAATCCATTCTTCAGTCTTGTCTTGTATCCTTGGAAGCTGAAATTTTCCAAAAATCTTTGCCTCCCACTTTAAAAGATTTCTTTCCCTAGAGAAATATGTTGTAATGAGCATTTGGCAATAGTTTTTAAGCTAACTTTATTTTCCAATCTCAACCTCCACTGCTGCAACTTGAGCCCGTTTCTCTTCATCCTATCACTTGCTATTTGAGAAAATTGAATAACACTTCCTAGAACTCTGGTGTGAGTAAAACCAGTCATTTTCTGACCTTGTTCTTACAGATTCCCTTTTTCTCTTTTTGGCTATATGATCATCTTTCGTGGTGGTAACTCAGGAAAAGCTATTTAGACAGCAGTGGGCATGCTGGCACAGTCACAAAATGGTATAAAAGGAAAACTTAGAAACTTTAAGCAGAAATGTGAATTAAAGTATCAATAAAGAGATGACAAAATAAAAATTATGAGGTAGAAGCACATGGAATATTGATTGAAGATTGGTGTATTTCAAGGCAGCTATGACAGAAATGAAAAGGTCAAGGGAAAGGCAATTAAAATGATTAAAAATATCTCACTTTCAAAGGGATGCCAGCCTACAAGACTGTGATGCTTGTAATACTCTAAGGCTTGCTTGGGGCTAGAGATCACAGAAATTAATCTGTAAAAGAACAGATGAATGACTGGCAACTAGCTAGCATTAATTTCACAACATCACAAGCAATCTTCAGTCAGGAGCTGATCCATTTTCATTCCTCTTATATAAGACCCCTGAGCCTGGAGTTTCTTGTCCCCAGAGCAACCACAGACATCTGTACATGTAGAAAAATATGTGTTTCAAATGTCTGCAGTTGGAAATTTTCAGTTCTAACAAATAAGGTTATTATTTTTATGAAGAAAGAGTACTGAGAAATCACTGAGATTAAATTATACAAGTAGCAATTTATTCTGCCCAAACAAGTAGTGTTATGTGTGGGAAATACTCATAAATCAGTATTGATTACACTTCTGCTTCTGACTAATTAGATCTACACACTTTCAGTTAAAATGCCATGAGTGTAACAGATACAAGCGCCCTGCAGGAGTTCAAGAATTTACTTTATTATACTGCCTGTCCAATGAAAATTTCTTTCTTTGGAGAAGCAAACTTTACTGCCTCAGGTGATAAAGCAACATTACCATACTCCTTTTTGTAGCATTATTCAAATGGAATTATTGAATGGAGAAAAACCATCATCATTAAACATTAAAATACAACTGAGGCTCCCAGATGTGAAAAGGAGAATAATGGAGAAAAAAATGGAAAGCAGAAAACTTTTATTCATGGTGAGCTGCGCCTGCCTCAGCATGCCTTTGAAGAGTTTCTTAGATTAGGGAGGGAACTTGATTCAAGATATCTAGCTGACGGAAACATTTCTCTTTCTATTTATTGTGAGGTAAGTTTCAAGTGTTTTAGTGTCTTTACTGTCCAAACTGTGATTTGTTAACTCACTTAATTGATTCTGACTGCTTTACACTAGTTTTTCTAATTACCATTTGAACTTGAGCATTTGTTTTCATACAAAAAAAATGCATTTATCGATGTATTTAAGGCATACATTTTAGAATGACATAAGCATATCTCCTTTTCTTTTCTTTTCTTTTCTTTTCTTTTCTTTTCTTTTCTTTTCTTTTCTTTTCTTTTCTTTTCTTTTCTTTTCTTTTCTTTTCTTTTCTTTTCTTTTCTTTTCTTTTCTTTTCTTTTCTTTTCTTTTCTTTTCTTTTCTTTTCTTTTCTTTTTTCTTTTTTTTTCTTTTTTTCTTTTCAACTTGTCACTATAATGAAAAGGAAAAAGAAACCTATCACTGTTATTAAAAAGGAAAAAAAATCAGGTTAGAAGAAAGATAGAGTTTAAACTACCATGACATAGGACTGGGAAAGAAAGATAAGAGAAAGAAGAGGGCATATGCAGAAGATCCATTAAATTATAGGGAATAAAATGTTACTGTTCAGATGGTAGCTAACACAAGTTACTCTAACTTCTGTTAGACAAAGTCTACAAAATGTGGTTTAGTTTGAAACTCATTTGTAGTAAAGTGTTTAGCTTTCATTTAATGAGCTGAATATTCTAAACTTAGATGGTGTTTTCCCTTTCTGGATGCCAGATGACTGCCAAAAGAAATCTATCGCTTCCTTCATCAACTGGGTTGGAGGGAGAAACTATAATGAAAGACACGTAAATTGAGATAAGGTCAGGGAGAGATCACTCAGCAGTTACTGTTATAGGCAAAACAGACTGAGCTTAGGGAAACTAATTTAATTTATTACTAATTAAATCACAGTAGGATAATGAGAAGTAAAACAAATGATGAAACCACCTTTGTTCCATCCCTCCCTCCTTCCCAGGCTTAACTTTATTCTCACTTCTTTATCTCCTCTGCCCAACTGGCACAGGAACATGGGGAATGGGTATGATGCTCACACATTTCTTCTGATGCTTCTTCCACAGGGGACAACTCCCATTCTTGCCCTGATGGGCCCTTCTTGTCTTCCATGAACTTGTCCAGTGTGAGTCTTTGCCATGGGTTGCAGCTGCTCATGAGCTGCTGCAGCCTGGGTCCCTTCCATGGGGTGATTCCCTTCAGGAATGAACTGCTCCAGCCTGGTGATGTGACCCACCTCTGAGGCATGGCAACTAGGTTCATTGTTAAAGAACCTCTGCAGGTGGATTAGAGCAAAATGAGGCTAAATAACCAATAAAGCAATGAGTATTATTAGAACAAATGCTACTCAGTGCTATTCAATGGATTCTGAAAATAATTCAACAGAGAGCTTTTAGAGGAAGAGAGACAAGTTACTGTTGCTGTGATCCAAATAATATAACTGATCTAGATTATCTACTGTTAATATTACAGGAAGAGTAAAATAAAATTATCAGTTTTAAGCATGAAAAGAACAATCATTGTAAGGCATACAGGAAAAGACTTGGACCATAGTTAACCAGCTAGTGTGATCTGCTCGAGTGAAGTCATGGCAAAAATATCTGACATTACATATGGATTTAGTGATACAAAATAATGAAGTCAGAGCTGCCTGTAACCTTTGAGTGTCAGATCACACTAGGCCAAAGTTAGCAACTATAAATAGGAATATATCACAAAATTTTAATAAAAATTGACTTCAATAAGTTAAGCCTACCCCCCTCCTTCCCTTCCATTTTTAAAGGTATTAAATTGTGAAATTGTGTATCTCTGAATATATTATCTATTTCACGTGCAGTTCTTAAGCCACATAAAGGAATTACTGGGTGAATTTTATGCCTTGTGACAGAATCAGTCACACAGACATGAGTTCAATAACTGTTCATATGGCCAATTCACTTAAAATAGTTTTTTGCAGTTGTGAAATAATATTTCAATTTAACATGAGGTGCTTAAAGTGGTAATTTAAAACTATTTGATCCAAATGCTGTAGTTTTCACAAAATCTGGAGTCTAAGGAAAGCCAACAAATGTCCCTGAGACTACATTTGCCCAGTCTCCTGTGGAAAGCATCCTTCAGACATGTAATTCAGAAGAAAAATACTGCTTCATATTTCTAAACTATATAAACTATCACAAGTGGTTAACAACTTGTGGTTAGCAACTGAGAGGATGCAACTTTTCTTTGTACTTATTGTTTATTTATATTATGGCATTGCATACCATTGCTTAAAGCATAAAAGATTATTAAAAATAATGCTGCTTTCTTCATCTTCACCTCTGATAACATCTGTTTTAAAGATGCAATGCCACTGCTTATAATTTCCATAGACCAAATCTGTATTCATATAGGGTCAATACATAAGGTTTTTGTTAGCTATAGCTCAGTTTAAAGGATTTGATATATCACAAGTCATATTGCAACCTCTAATAGCACATTCTTGATCACTGGTTTGTTATCTGAATCACTGAATAAACCAGGTTACTTATACACAGAAATATTTAGTCATAAATAATTCCAAACAGAATTTCTGTGCTTCATAATGTTATGAATATAGACTGAAAAAACCCCAGAGGTTATTTTTAGGTTATTTTCAGTGGTTGTTACTGAAAGTTTTTAATTAATTTGAAAAAAAAAAGAGCTATTATTTTCATAATTTCTTATGTATTTTATTTTGTAACTCTTACATTATAGGAGAAATCTTCAATATTTCATATTTCACACTCTTGAGAAGAGATAGATTGGATTTTTTAAGGGAGTGAACATTATCAAAAGCCTGAAGTTGTTTTTATTTTACTTTGAAATGGTTAGTCCAGTTAAGCAAATTTTAATGATATTGTTTGAATTCAATGGATAGAAATCCCTAATCACTTAGGAAGATTAAATTTTTTTTCCTATCTTCTCTCTTTCATTAATGATCACTGGATCATCTCCTGAAATTTGAAAATTACAGTTTCTCATCAACTAATATTTTCAGAACAATTGCATTTCATATTTTAGTAGTTATGGTCTCTCAAGAATCTTGCCACAATGAGAATTATATGCACCATCAAAAAGAATAAAATTTTTTCCTCAATAAAACCACCCATTTTAAAATCCTGTTTGATATTTTCTGCACATAAATTTTACTATATGAGAATAACAGTTAACAGTATTGACTATTTTTTTAAAAGTTTTTTTTTTGTTTTCTTGAGAATCCATATACCATTACAGTACAGTATTGATCTTTGCCCAAAGCAAAATCAAGCAAATTGATTTCACAAGCCACAAAATCTATCATGATGTTAATATATTACTAATTGAAGAACTGGCTAAATAAGTGAACTTCACAGTAAACTCAAGAGCTCAATACACTTAAAACCCAAAAGCCTGGTAAAAGAAATTGCACCAGCAAATTTAGTTTTAATACAGGGACAGCATTATCCATATATGAGCTAGGTCAGTGTGAAGAGCACAGTATTGTCTCAGTGTCATGGATGCAGTCTCTCAGTGAGTGTAAATACGTGGAGCGTGACATTGAACTTTGACCAGAAACCACTGGAAACTGAGGTGACAGTGAATATAACATCCTACCTGCTTCTCGTATTACATGTAGAGATGCAACCTTTCTTTCCTGTCTCCTCAAATATGAGCTGTGTAGCTCATTTTTGTCACCAGGTCATAGTAATGAACACTAAACAACATTTGTTACAGAACGATGGCCTTACAGATATTTTCCCTCATTCTAATCCAGTATTTTCCATAGAAGATTTCTTCTGAAGGTCTACACACTTTCTGTTCTGCCTCATGCCAATATTTTAACTTATCAAATGCTTAAAATTATTGACAAGGTATGAGAACCTGAAAAGGTTCATACAGCTGCTCTAACATAAAAATACATAAAGTAACATGTAAAGTCCGTGGTACAGAAGGAGTAAATTGTGTGTCTTTCCTGTACTCCTTGTCTGCATGCTAATTCTATCACTTGGGCAAAAAATCAGAAAGTTTGTTTTTAAAGATCCTGTAACCTTCATTGTTGCCTTGAGGAGCAGTGAAGAAGTTGACAGATTGCTGGTTCCTATTTGTAGTCAGCAAAACTCCTTTTATGTCTCATTCTCTGCCAGAAAAGAAAAGGAAGCTACTCAGTCAAGAAGATATAGTACAGCATTCAGGAAAGCAGAAAAAGAAGTGAGAGACAAAGGGAGCTGATTGCTGGAGTTCGTTATTCCCAAGGAATTGAGTACAGGCAGAAGTAAGTTAGAGCTCAGAATAGTCAGGGCATGTGAAGGAGAATCACAAAAAAAGCACTACTTATATTGATAAAAACCCTCTGCAATTCATGTCAATTTCTCTTGCTGCAAAAGTGAATCTATTTTTGTCTTCTAAATACTGTGTGATTTTTTAAAATCAAACTCTCATTTCAATTTTTAAATTTCTTTCACTTTTTTCCTTGATTTTTTAAAAATAAATCTTGTAGCATCATTTTCATACCTTCCTGAGTTTTTGCATTTTTTTCATTTTTGTGCCCTGTAACGTTTAAAATATCTTCTTTAACATCAGAAGCATTAGCCACTGTCAAAATTACAATTCTTCACTAGATACTTTGTCACAGAAATTAAATAGAGAACTTCAGTCCTTGTTTAGTAAAACCTCAGCTTCTATTCAGGATGAAAATCAGCAAAGAACAGTTTCCACATCCTAAGGAATCTTAAACATATGGAGACAGTTTGTTCCTAAATTTAGAACGTGACATAAAATTTGTTTGTAGAACTAAAAAGACCAGAAGACACACCAGCAAAAGGAGGTTAAAGGAATTTATGCATTTCTATATGCTGGCAATCACTTGTATTAGGAAAAATTTCTTTACCAAAAGGGTTGTCAAGCATTGGAATGGGCTTCCCAGGAAAGTGGTTGAGTCACCATCTCTAGAAGTATTTAAAAGACATGTGGATAGGGCACATAGGAACATGGTTTAGTGGTGGACTTGCCAGTGCTGAATTTACAGTTGGATGCATTGATTTAAAGGTCTGTTTCAGCCTAAATGATTCTATGATTCTACTCACAGAATGTGCACTGTCTCCTTGTGTGCACTGCTGGCTTCACTGAGACCTTGTCAATTAAAAGACCTTCATTGACCTAGTCAATTAAAGGCATAAGACTTCTCTAACTGGCTAAGCCCCTACATGATAGCAGTTTTTGCCTCTTCAGCTCTTGCTTTACTTAATTACCTCAGTCTCCTTGAGAGAGGTTTTCATAGCCAGATAACACAAGTCTATTTATTTGTTATTTTCTTCTTCCTTTCTGTCCTCCCCCATTTATAGGCTTCAACCTTTATTTGATGTACCTTGAATGTTAGATAAGTTCTTGAGTATAACACGTTATCACTGATTGAATTTCATGAAATGCATGTAATTTCAACAGAAAAGATGCCAAGTCTGAAACATTGTAGATTTATACTGTTATTGATATAATTCGTGCTATAATCTGTCAAACATAGATAGGTGTTATTTTTCTTTTATTTGTATGCTAGTATATAGATATTTATACTATGAAATAATACTAAATATATGTTCTAAACAATTGAGCTATTTAACTTAAAATAGAGGAAAATTTAGAAGATATATGCAAAAAATTTCAAACATAAAAGGATTTTTAAGGAGGGAATGCCTGTCTGTTCAGTGAAACTATGGAAGACAGAACAAACACTAAGCTGCTGACATTGTACTAAATAGCATTTAGTTTAGATATCAGAGAACCTTTCAGTAATTTCAAGCTTAGGGAAGCAGTGGAGTTGCCCGGGTAAGTTGTGAAATTTTACATTGATCTTTGTAAATTATGTCCTGAGCATATGCTAAAAATCACATAAATATTATTTTTCATTCCTAGAGGCATACCTTGCACTAGTGACCTGTAGAAATCCCTTCTAGTTCTGTGTTATTCATGTCCCATTTGGAGGGGAGGGAAGGGGAGGGGAGATACAGGAGTGGCTTCTTTGAGAAGCTTTCCTCATGTCCAACAGAACCAATTCCAGGTGGATCCAAGACAGATCCACCACAAGGCTGAGCAGGTCAGTGATAATGGCAGCACCTCAGGGATAACTCATTTAAGAAGAGAGAAAAATGTTCCACAACATCCTCCTGAAGAGAGGAGTGAGACACAGCCCTGCAGGCACCAAGGTCAGTGAATAAAGAGGGTGAGGAGATGCTGCAGGCATCAGAGTGGATATTCTCCTGCAGCCCATGGTGCAGACAGACCACGGTGAGCTGTGTCCCTACAGCTCCTGGAGGTTTACAGTGGGCCTGCAGCCTGTGTAAGACCCCTGCTGGAACTGGTGGATGCCCAAAGGAAACTGTGACCCCATGGGAAGCAGGTTCCTGGCAGGACTTGTGGCCCCATGGGGGACCCACACTGGAGCACTTTATTCCTGAGGGACTGCACTCTGTGGAAGGGACCCATGCCTCCAGCCCATGGGAAGGTTCCATGTCCCATGGAGGAATTTACAGAAGAACACCTATGAAAATTATTTTGTCTCTTTTTTTATCTTCAGTTGTGATTAAGGCTTTTCTTTTCAATTTCTTGACTTTTTGATTGATATTATCTAACAATGTATCTTTTTGCAGAGCATTAAAGACATTCTCTTCAGCATTTCTTAGCTGTTGATTGATTCAGTTATTTCTTTTATAATGTTGTTCTGCATGGCTGATCCAGAATTTAAATTGAAGTTAAACACTAGAGATGACTTGTAACCATCTGTTAGCTAACCTGATACCCTGCAACAGTTAATCTGGTCTCTTTTTTTTTTGTTTGTTTTTGTTTTGTTTTTGTTTAATAATTTGCTTCCATTTAGATCTCTTTACTGCTTTTAATAGTTATCATTTTACTGTGAAGTATATAGTTCAGAACAATGTTGCACATTCGGTACTAATTTTCACAATCACCTCTTTTGATTTTTCATCCTAGGTATTAGTTTCACAATCTTAGATGAGCTTAAACTGTTAGACAGTACTTCCACTTAGTCTACACTTACATAAAACAAAGATAGGAAGAAACAGGGTGTTATTTGAGGATTCAGAAGGAGCTGGAATAAGTGGCTCTATATAAAGGAACAAATTGAAGAAATCTTTTCCTCAAACATTCAAAACGTCAGGCTGAAAGACGTGAAGTCATGATAAGTGCAAGGAAATTTTCTGCAAAAAAGTTATAGGAGCATGCTTTCCTATGAAAATTGTACACAATTTACTAGTTCTTTAACATTTTTCATCTACTATAGGATAAATAAAATCTACTTGACATACCATGGAGCAGAGTAATTTGGGGGTAGGGAAGAAAATTGGAGACTTGGAGGTTTTGCCAGACTGATATAACCCCCAAAACTGGCTAAAAATGCTTCTCATCTTTATTCAAGTATGCTTAGAGTGATGAATTAGTCATCACATAAGACAATCAAAATCCCTTTGCTTCCATGGCACCAACACAAATGTCAGGGCTGCTTAGTTAGCCATGAGGAATAAACATTTGTGAATGAAACCTATTGGCTAGAAACAAGGCAGTATAGACATTCCCTGTGAATGAACTGAATTGCATCCAAGGAATATATAGCTCTTTTGGCATGAGTTTCTGTTTCCAGCAAAAACAAGCCTGCAAAGCTCATAGTAACATTCTTAACTAATTGCTTAGTTTTCTAATTATCAATATTAGCTAATTGCTCTGGCCTGCAGCCAGTACTAGCTGTTTTAATCATTCTTCACAGTCTTGTGAATTGAGTTGTACTCTTTCGAAACTGCCTACCGTATCAAAATCCCATAAGAGAAGCAATGCAATGGCTTCCTTTATCCTGCTCAGCTTCACTTCAGAAACAAATATATTTTGTCTGTGTGCTTATAACAGCATAAGAGTGTATACTTATAAATTTTTTTTTTGTCAAAGCTGTACACATGGAAATATTTCTTTACTTTCAGTTGAAGCCCATGGCACAAATTACTTGTCTCTACTTTTGCATTGCCTGTATGCCTCTTCTAGGCCAGTGAAACAGTAAATATCTGAATAAACTTATCAATTCTTCTCATAACTCCAGTGTGCTGCATTGCTGGAGGAATTCCAAATTCATTTGAGTTTCAAAACGAGATCTTCTTCCAACTTTGCAAGGAAGATAATTTTCATATCTTAGGGCAATTGCTCACACGATTAAATAGTTGAATACATCTCTTCTTGTTTTATTGTCAGCTAAAGTATCCAATTATTCTAAAGTATCCAAAACATTCTACTACTCTGTAGTAGATTTAGTGTAATATTAAATTTACTGCAATTAATTTAAAAAACTGTCCCGGTTTAGGGCAAATTCGGGAGGAAACTTCCAAAGGGGTTCCTCTTGAAAGCAGATTCAAGTGGCCCCTCCCTCAACTGGCTCAGGAAAATATTTCCTTGGAGAAAAGTGGAAAAAACTTGTTTATTTAGCAAGCATAAAAAAATGAATAGTATTAAACAATAAAACCTCTCTCTGTTCTGAAGAGATGGCAAATTCAGAAAGCCCTTGTTGTGGGGTGTAGTTTGGCTCACTCAGTCTCTCTCAGTCCCTCCTGCTGGAAAATGGTGCATCCCAGCCCTGGTGAGCCACAAGTGAGAGCTCCCCGTGTTCTTCTGGGTTTTCAGTGCAGAGTAGGGCTGGTCAGTTCCAAGAAAAAAAAGCCACAGTCCGAGAAACTTCTCTTCCTCATCTAGCTAAATAAACTAACTAAAAAGTAAAGGAGAGCTCTGTGTCCACTGTCCGTGCTGCAAACACAGTCCAGGAGCAGGAAAGCTGAAGCTCTTATCTCTATGTTTTGAATGCAACCACCTCAGACATTCCACCACTTCTCCTCCCCTGCTTCGCTCTCAGATCTAGTTTTAAATGTGCAAAACTTATTTCTGGGCCAAACAGATGAATGGGGATACAATTCAGCATCATAAAGCCACCCCAGGACAAACTGTTTAATTTAGAAATAATTTTCTACTATTTTGAGATTTCGAGGGACAGGTCAAATGTGATCTTTTCTTTGCTATATATTGGTTAAATTTTTTCCAGTATGGATACACTTGGCTATGTAAACCCTATCATGGACAAATTGTAACAAAGTTTAGCATTAAAAGCTTTATGACATATCTGCTTAAGCCAGTTTGTATTTTCTTCACATATCAGACTCTTGTATACATTTATTTTACATATGTTGCCTGCAAATATTTTTACTTAGATTTCTTTTAAGCTGACATTCTTTCTTTTTCCAATGTTTTTTCACACTCTATATAGTCATAATTTTTAATATTGCTGGATAAATATCAGCAAAGTCTAAGTAAAAATAAATCAGACAATTGCTTTTTATTATGAAATAGTGTTGGTCCTGATGACATACTGCCTGGAAATACTAGTCTATAAAATTCTTCAATGACAAAAAATTTTAAAGTTTTCTGAATTTTAATTTAATAAATGATTTGATAAATGCTGGCCATTTAGTGTTCTCATTACTTTACATATATATACAAAATATAGGTATCATGTTTTATATGTGTGTGTGTGTAAATTTGAGTAAGTATATAAAGTGACAGCAGTGACAGCTAGAAATATAGAAAGTTTTTCCCTCTTTATTGGTTTCCTTCCAGTCTGTGAACTAGAGCTGTGGTGAACTTCTGCATTGCATCTTCAGAGAAGTTTTGAAATGCTCAGATGGTGGGAATTTTTCCTCCCAGGCCTTCCTTTGAGCATTTCAAGTAGGATTCATTTCACAAAATATTAGATATTTAATATACAGATGTGTACTTCCAAGTGAATCAGTCTGAATTCACCTACAGTCAAAGACACAATTTTCTTAGTTAATGCTTCCTCTTATCTACTGTAAACATCTTCATTAATGTGAGACAAAATAATGTCCACCAGTGTTCATCTCTCTAAACTGTCTAGTGAGAGACCTCTAGTTCAATAATTAGACAAATCCTTCCTCAAAGTTCCATTGTTGGTCTTTCTAAGCTGGTGAATTCTTGCCAAAAAATATGACAAACACCCTGAAACAGAGTTTCTCATGCATTTTTATCATCTATAAAGGTGATCAAAATTCTATCAATGATTGAAATTCTTGTGCTTGAGCATTATTAGTTCTTTAAATATGCTGTACAAATGTAAATTATAATGGTTTTTTAGCAAGCTCACAGAAACAAGATCTGGATTTAAACAGGTTCCTGCTCAACTCAGGAACTTGGAAATCTAGGGGAAAATAAACTAAGTGTTAAATCCTATTTAATGAACTATTTTTTTTCCATGCACAAATACCAATTATTTGATGTAATATTTTATTTTAAATGAAAAACCAGGAAGTTTGGCCAAACACGTGTAGCAGTCAGTACAGAACACATCCCTCACAACTCTCTGAACCAGTGAAGTAACTGCTGGCAAACTGCTGCTTCCTCACCTTGCAGTGATGCCTCCTCAGACAGGGTCTGTACAATCTTTCAAGGCCACAAAGCCTGATCTGGACTGGCAGCAGTGCTGAGACAGGAGCTGCTTCCCCTCCCGTGCCTCTCTCCTTCTCTCTGCACCACCACACCTCCCATGACCTGAGCCTCATTCCAGTCTGTGCTCTCCTTCTCTGTCTGTTCAGCATTCCCACCAGCACCTCTAACTAATTGCTGCAATATTCCTAAACATCTTTCTTGTGCTTTTTCTCGGGCTACAATAAATTTATTAGTTATGACTAGCAGTTTATTGAAAATAGGAAAATATTAGCAGACTTGACTGTCATGAAGCTCAAAGGAAACTAAACTGCAATCCCTCATCAGAGCTCAAGATGCCCTTTAAAAAAGTCTCTGATCTTTCTTCTCCAGACTCTCACTTTATTTCTTGGAAGCTCTTGCTTTCTGTAGGAAGGCATATAAATCCCTGCCTAGACTTTCCCACATCAAGGCAATTATAATTTTTAAAAAATAATTTCTGTTATACTTTCTTTTTTAATAGAAGTGCCTCCAAATGTAATGAATATGGAAAGCAATATTTCATCCCTACCTATTTGTTTCTTTCTGTTTAGTGGCCTTTCTCTCCAATGGATATCACCAGAGCAGAATTTCTTGGATGTAAGAAAAGGTGGAGAAGGAGCATATGGGCAACCTGCTTTGTCTTCTGGGCTTTAATCATAGGACTCAGATTTGCTCACTACTTTAGTCAAAGAAAAATTTCTAGAAGAATCTCTAGATAGATGGCTGTCATTTAAACCAAAATTTAGAAATCAACAAATTTTCTTATTTTCTTTCCTTCCCTCCCCTTGCCCTGCCTTTGGCACTGCTGCTACTGCAAAATGTCAGGAAATAGCCTTCCCATTCAGCACAGAATAGTGTTTTCACTGATCCTTGAAAAACAGCTGCTATTTGGCTAAGACTGGATATATTCCTAAAAATAACAATGTTCAAACAGCTATTAACCTTTTAAAATTGTGCTTCACACCTAATGGTATTTCTGTTTAAATCAGATTATATCTTTAGAGGCTCAAGTTAAAATCTTAGAACTGAACCAAACCAAACATGAAAAACAGAGCCATCATTGACCAAACTTTAAGAAACAACAAATAAAAACCACACAATTCAGTAGTTTAGAGAATATAGCAGGTGCTTGTTCTTGTTTGTTTTTTTTTTTTAAACATGGTTTAACCACTGGAGAAGATGATAAAATAGTAGGAACCATGGGTTATACTATATTTAGAATATATTTGGTAATGTTTTAAAGAGTAGCAGAGGCAGATGGTTATGGCCCCAATGATCAGCCTTGTCTTTAACGACATCTACATGACAGAATTGGGAAACTTTATAGAATCCATTGATGCTATATTTTTGGGTGGGTTGAGATTGTTTGCACAGAAGATAAGTTCTGCCTGAAGAAAAATAAAACTTTGTATGCATGTAGAATGAAAACTATTTTGAGCTATGTTTTCTTTCCTAATGTAGCATTCCACAAAGGCACAGTAATGAACACGGAAATAGAAACATGAAGTGATAATTAGGACGTGTATTTTTGTTGTATGTTTTTCATGTGCTACCAAGCATGGCAGGTAACACTTTCCTTTAGGACCTCTAAGTGCAGTGAGTAAAACCTTACATTCAACAGCATTTGAAATCAACAAACTATTTTGACTGCCCTGTATTTTTCTTCAGGTTAATGCTATTTTTCTTCAACAGCATAGCAGTTGCTGTATGGAATCAGTACAACTGTAGGAAACCCAGTCACATTTGGGTTGTAAAATAGGCAGATCAGACATGATTGGTATATTGAAGTTTCTGAAGATTGCTGTAGTTGAAAAGAGAATAGTTTATCTTGTCATAGAAAAGAAAATTTAATTTCCTCATATCTTGGGGATCCTATGCTAAGGAGAGAGTCACTGGCCACTTTGTGGTAGGAAAAAATATTCAGTGTTCAAGGACACTTTGCTTTTACCAGACAGGAGCTGGCAGAGTGACTCACAAATTACAGTCATGATGATCTTTGCTGTCAACAGACTTGACACTGCAGAGGATATGACAGTGATTCTTTGAGAAAGATATGTCATGAAAGTGAATTTTCCCAAAGTAAAGGTACTTATAGACATTTATAGCTATGCATCTATGCCTGTGTATGTATTTTTAAAAAATATATTATTCCTTCATGGAAGGCAGAGATGAATAAAGCTAAAATAGAAAGGGAATAATTGCTCCCTCTTCCCTCCCCAGCCCCAGGCACTTTGCTTAGCCCTTGTAATCATCCTAGGTCAAGTTTCAGTGGTCATGTTGAACCTTGAGAAATAGAAAATTTTTGTTTAAGTACTGTTTGTTACAGCTAATTACAGCCAAGCAGTCATCTGATGCTGGTTTTCTAAAATATTTTCTAATAGCTTTGCAAAATGACTGCACATTACAGCTACTTTTCCCAGAAACCCATTGAGAAAAATTTAGACTCTGAAGAACTAAAATAAGCCCTATTTTTAAATTGACTTTCTGTCTAAAAACACAGATTTAGAAATACAAGTAGGAAACAATCCACTTTAACCCTGACTGCAGTAGTGTCACATTTTTTCCTGTTTCTGAAACACTGGCTGAACCATGTTAAACTTGTCTGTTCCACTGCACAAAATGCTGGGAATTTACATTACATTCTTCCCAAACAGAATTAAAGTTAATGATAATTTCAATTGTTTACTTCATATTAAATTCCATATCTTAGAAGTGTTTGAGAACACATATAATGCCCTCCCTTTTTTCCTCCTGTTAAAAAGAAGCTATGCATGATGCCAGAAGCCATTCAAGATACAGCCTGAAGGGTTTACTTTGGATCCTAATTTCTGAGGTGAAAAAACTTGCACATATCTTGCTGGAAAAACCGGTAAGGTGAAAAACACATGACAAATAGACACTAGTGCTGCAAAATTCAGTGTGATCCTACAATGCACTTAAAAAAATTAGCATAAATTAATAAGTGTAATTGCATTTAAAAAAGGAAAAATTATCAATTCTGATATTGACAACATTTGATTGAAATCAGCCTTTCGTCCTGATTAAGACAGAGGGTGATTTTTAAACAGAGTACGTTTCAAGGCTTTGTAAATATAGCAGTATCCTGTTTCTTCTCTTGTTCTTCCCTCTGTCTCTTCCTTTATTTTATATTTGAATAGTCCACAGTTCCCTCTTATTGCAAAGGAATACAGTACTGGTTTAATATAGAAACATATTTGTGATAACTTTTTGGCTACTGATTTTAATTTCAGTTAATTTCACTGAGCGCTTTTTTTCCCCGTAATGACTTGTTGAATATATTCCCTGTGAAACAGGTAAATGTGGTTAAAAGCTACAGCAAAAAAAAACTTAAAGAAAAAAGCAGAAAGAAAAAATTTATTACATCTAATATTTTAATGGATTGACACAGTGAAAAGCTGAATTATATAAATTCACGTGGTTTTCCTCTCTATCAGACTTTAAATATATTTCATTTACAGGGTTTAAAATTCTGCCCATGCCTCTCTGGCAGTCAAACAGGGCCTATCAAAGTCATTCCAAAATAAACATTAGCAAAGTAAAAACTTTTTGTATCAGACAAATAGGAGGACACAAACCCCGCCTTTTTTACTTTATTAAACATTCATATTGTGATCAATATTATATAAGGAAAATGCTGCTAGTAAAACATACTTCAGAAAAATTGTCCAGAGTCAGCTTTTTTTCCTCCCAATCTACTTTTTTATAGGGGTAGTTTATAATCTGTCAGCTTTTATTTTCAAATTTTACCTCACACATATGAGGTATCAAATGTTTGGTATATTTACATCTGTTTGTGCCATTGCTGTAATCTTTATGCACGTAATTGTCCATTTAAATTAGGATGACACAAATGTATCAGTTTTCCTGAAGTGTGTTACTTCAGAACACTTCAGTATTGTGATAAAATCAGTACTACCTACTACATTTCCACTTGTTCTTTCCATATCTTCCCTACTGGAAAGAAGCATGTCTAAAATTGGTTGGTCTCCATAGCTGATGCTTGACACTGTGAGAAGCTGGGTACATGAGAAGGGCAAACATGCACAGCCCTGAATTTAAACTCTTCCCCTTGTCAGAGGAGTACCATTGGTATCAAAGTTACCTCGAGAAAAAACACCACAGAAGACAGATCAAATTGAGAGAGCTGTTAATCATTATGCTGGCCTGGACAGAGTTCTCTTAACTCTCAAAATATTTAATTCCCTCTAAGCACTGCCAATTTGATATAGCATCAACTACTCTAGCATTGCTGAGAGGGTAAAAACTAACAAGGTTTTTCTAAGAAAATAATCTTCTGGCAGTGAGTCAACCCAACGGAATTTTCATTAAAAAAGAACAAGGAAGCAATTTGTATTTGTGGAAGGTGAATATGTAATCATCAGAGAGGCAAGCTATGTGCATCACAATGTGTTTTTGTCATAGTCCAAAAAAAGGAGAGTTGGATACACAGACATGCAAAACCAGCTTTCAGGTAAAGCAGTTCAATCACATGTTTTGTTATACTAGCCACTTCAGTTAAAAAAAAACAAACAAACATGGTATTTGCAGTGTCTGCAAAAAAGAGTATTTCTTTTTCTAAGGGAACATATTGATTGTCAACAAATGCTGCCATGAGCCTAGCACAGGGTTTGGTCAGTCTACTGAGACTGTTTTCCAACCAGCTCTCTAACAGCAACCTCAAGTCTTGACTCACTACATGTTCATGGAAATGCCCTAGAATCATTTTCTTTGGCATAGACAGAGGCTGAAGCACCTGCACTTTTAAATTTCATTACTATGATGCTAGTCAGTTTGAAAAATTAAGTAAAATAAAAAGAGCATGTTCTGAAACAGATTTTTTTCTGATTTTGTATTCAAACAAAAATTAAAGCAGTAGAGATTTTTAATGAATTATTATTTTTAAAAAAATTTGGGATAAAATCTCGCAATTTTAATATTTTCTTGGATTTGTTTATTTTTGGGCATTTTGTTAATTTGGTTTCGTTTGGTTTCTTGCTTGCTTTTTTTTTTTTTTTCTATTTGCTCTTTCTCTATATTTAACCAAAATATTTCTTGGCCTCAATGGCATGTTTTATCAAACCTGCTAAATCAACACCACTTTTCTACTAAAACAATGTGTTTGGCCAGATACGTTCCAGCAAAATGGTTTTAACAACATGATATTTAAAGGCTGATCACACAAGAAACCCCTATTGTATGATAAAAAAACATCATTATGTTCTTGTTCACTCACCCCTTTTCTGTTTTTGGTCATGTCATGGTTGCTATCACTGCACTGCTCTCTGGTTCTGGTCTGAGTGGCTCACACTGCAACTTGATATCAGTCAATACTGTTTGGAGATGGGGAGCTGTTTACAATAAAGGATTAAATCAAATATCTGTCAGCAGTCTGGAAATCCATGCTCTAGCCAGAATGATTCACCTACATGGGTATATGAGACTCTGAAAAAAATTTTATGCCAAGGCTATGACAAACTACTTCAGTGGACAATAGTTCAATTTCTAAACTGAAAAAGAAGTTAGGCTCCAAAATGCAATTGACTCCAGAATAATGAATGTGTGGGAAAGTAATTGGTGTTCAAGTCGAATATGGAAGAATTGTTTCTTTTGGTGAATGTTCAGTTCAATCTTCATTGCTTATTCCACCCCTGGTCTCCTGAGATGAGACTTCTTTCAGAGGTGCCAAATAAATTGAAAATTACTTGCAGTTTTTTTTAGAAGGCAAGTAGCCCTGACTTGGGTTGAATTTGAACTAGAGCAGAGACACTGAAAATAAATACCAAGATGTTCTATTACAGCAATTTCCTGAAAAAAAAATTACCCACATTTATTAAACATGTATTTGTCAATTTGATCCGTGGACTGTAGAATAAAGTTATGTATATTTCTGGAATTTGTGAAGCAAATTGTAATGCATAATTCCCATATCTGAGCAAAATATTAAGCTGACTTTTTTGCAGCAGAACTACATATTGTGCGCTCATTAGTATCAGCTATAATAAAATTAATCCCACTGAAGGAAACCTGGTATGTCCTAACTGATGTAGGTTTTTCTAAACAGTTTGA
Source organism: Sturnus vulgaris (assembly GCF_052056855.1). Classification (NCBI taxonomy): domain Eukaryota; kingdom Metazoa; phylum Chordata; class Aves; order Passeriformes; family Sturnidae; genus Sturnus; species Sturnus vulgaris. Next base: position 96,596,781 of record NC_142244.1, read on the forward strand.
AGGTGGTGTTTTCAAATCTATTAACTGCAGACCCTGTGTTTTAACATGTGGTTATCTCTCAGACAAAAAGCAAGAGCAAAGAAAATCAAGGCTTTTTTTTCCTAGGAATCAACCAATATTTATTCCTTTCCGATCAATAGCTTCCCTTACTGGAAGGATGTAATACAAAAGAAAATTGACAAGCAGCTACCTCTTTTGACTGAGCAACTTAGTGAACAGATTTCCAGGCACACATTTTTGAAAACATGTATATAACCTTTTTCCTGTGGTTGGTTCTGCATGGACAGGTTCCACTTCTGCAGGAATTTTGTTGCCTTCTAGGTTCTTAGAGATAAAGGGCTCAGACAAGGCCTGTGAGTCTGCTATCAGAGCTGTAATGGCAGGATTGGGGCTTTTATTGCTCTTCCTTTCACCCTCTTGCACCTTTCTTTCACCCTCTATATTTACAGGTACATAAACCTGCTTGAAACACTTGTTAACCAGAAAGCTTATCTGCTGTGCTTTAGCAGTACATGACAGACATTATTACAAGAGGGAATTTGCAAAAGTGGTTGGAATACCTTGGGAAACACTGAAGTTGGTAAGACATGGTAACACTTGTAATTCTGTATCTATATAATTAATCATGTCTGAGGTAGGTAGGTAGGTAGGTAGGTAGGTAGATAGATAGATAGATAGATAGATAGATAGATAGATAGATAGATAGATAGATAGATAGAGATAGACATACATAATTTGTAGGACATTTTACCTTTTTTTTTCCACTTAGCTTTTCTTGAAAGTAGCATTTGATTTTATAATAAATGAACATATGGAAATTCCAATAATCTTTCAAGAAATAACAATGCATTCCAGGGTAATGACAGTGCAGAGAAAGCTCATTTTGACTTTCAATGCTCAGTAAGTTGCTCTCTAACAGATTTCCATTTGAAGATGTCATTAAAAAGCTGATTGTTTTAAATATATGATACATAATTTTCTCTATCTAAATAATTATTTTACAGATTGTTTCCTACCAAATAATTTTCATAAGGAAGATTACACATATATCTCTTCACAAGAGAAAGAATAGATATGGATTTAGAAATGACAAGAAAAAATTTATTGGCTATTGTTGTAATGATTTCATTTCAGTTTCATCAAAAACTTAATAGAAATACATTTAGAAGTGGAATTATAGATCAGAGAATCGTTGCTTTAGGTCATAGTATCAGCAACCAGGCCACTTTAAGGACATATCTCTTACCCCATTCCATTTTGCTTTCTGAATTCTACTTAATTGCAGAGTACATCCAAAGAAGGGTTGGAATAAATTAAAGAGGAAAGAAAAAGAAAGTGGTACCACTTTCTTGAATTACTTTTATGATTATACAAATACTAGTGTTTATAGCATAAATCTGAGTCAGGGGAGGTTTATGTTGGATATTAAGAACAGTTTTTTCTCCCAGAGGGTGTCTGAGCACTGGATGTCCTCAGGGAAGTAGTCAAACACCAAGCCTGTCAGGCACATAGTGTGATTCTTGGGATATCCTCTGCAGGGCCAGGAGTTGAACTTGATGATCCTGATGGGTCTCTTACAACTCAGCATATTCTATGATTTTATAGCAAGCTAGAATTGCTCTTGTGCATTTACAGTTTTTGCCCTCAGCCAGTGAGTTCCAAAAATGAATTTTAGCAGCCAAAAACTAGTGAAAAACAGGGAAGCTAGGATTAGAGCCTATTCCATGTGTACCTCTTCCATGCCAAAAAGATATGGGGAGGCAAATACATTGCTATGGCAGCTCTCCATTATCAGACAATCCCCCCTTTACTGAACTAATCCTACTGTGCCTGTTAAAATGCCTTTATGGCTTTAATATACTACAAAGTTAAGACCAGTGGGAGTCTGGAGATTTGGAACAGTAAAACCTTTCCAGATGGAAAAGCTTCTATGATATATCAAATTCTCTCAAGCACACACACAACCTTTTCAAGAGACAAAAACCCCAAACAACTAATCCCCCCCAAAAAACTCAAAACAAACAACCAAAAACCAAAAACAAAACAACAAAAGTGAGGGAAAAGAAAAGTAAAAGGGAAAAAAGAAGACATTTTGTATAATGATTTTTTCATTTAAATCTTCATTTCATATTTTTCATTTGGGGTATGTGATTTAAAACTTTAGTTCAGTAAAAGAGGTCACCAGGGAGAAGGGATTTTCTCAGAGACACTCAGAATGGTTTGATCATCATTCAAATACTGGACTAAGAGTGTTTACTTGCCCACAAAGAGAATATTTGGCCTTCACCCAGTTCTTAAAAAATTTAAATTAAAAAAAATTAAAGTATAGTCCTTTAATCACAGGAATGAGTGTGACAAGGGTAGCAAACAAGATGCTAGTTTGCATTGCTAGAGCACCTAATTTAGATGGAATGCATCTTTGAACTGTTTTGAATAGACTGAAATTTGAATTTTGAATTTTAAACTTGAAACTTCTGTTAATTTCTTCCATGAGATGAGCCTACATTTCTCTTATGAGCACAATACTGAAATGTACACACTTATATCCAAAGTTATTGCACATTAAATCTAACAAGAGTCAGTCTTGTGTGAATCATACAAGTTACAGCAAACATGCATGCATTTATGTGTCTCTGTGTTGTGGTTTTAGCCCAGTCATCAACTAAGCTCCACACAGCTACTTGTCCTCTCCCCCACCAACAGGGCTGGGGAGAGAATCAGAAGGGTGGAAGATAGAAGACTTGCGGGTTGAGATAAAGACAGGTTAATGGGGAAAGCAAAAGCCACTCATGCAAACAAAGCAAAACAAGGAATTAATTCACTGCTTCCCATGGTTGGGCAGGTGTGACTTGGGAAGACAAACACCATCACTCCAAATGTCATCCTCCATCTTCCTTCTTCCCCTCCGTTTATAGGCTGTGCATTATTTTACATGATATGGAAAATTCCTTTGGTCTGTTTGGCTCAGCTGCCCTGTCTGTGCCTCCTCCCAACTTCCCATGCATCCCCCATCTCCTCCCCAGCCGTGCAATACGAAAAGCAGAAAAGGCCTCAGATCTGTGCAAGCACTGCTCAGAAATAACAAATTAAAAAACACCTCTGTTATTAACCCTGCAAAAACTCAAACCACAACCTCATAACAACTGCTGTGAAGAAAAGTAACCCAGCAAAACCTAGCACAGTCTGTAAAATCTTATATTTCTATTTTGCACTGGGATCCTGTTGTGAATCAATGCATATTGAAGACCTTTTTTTTGATGGATGTCTTTGTTAAACATTGAATTCAGCTCATCTAATATACCAAAGTTCAAGAACTCTTCTGCACACAAGGAAAGAAATCCACCATGTATTCCTCTTTATTAAGTAGTAGGGATATTCAAAATTCTTGGACTTAAAACATGCATCATATAGTTTTAACAGATTTAAGTACCACTGTGATTTGTATAGCCTAAAGTACATTTCAGGGAAAGTACCCTAGTAACCAAGAAAATGGAAAGAAAATAAGCCCCTCCCATACGATTCATTTTGAGTGAGTTGTCGTATGGGTAGGTTGTTGCTCATTGTCCCTACTGCAGCAATAAAATGTTTTATAAAATGTTGTCAGAGTCTATCTGTATTTGGACAACACCCCAGTGAACACAGTGATTGAAAAAATATATATATATACATATATATATATTTTCAATCACTGTGTTCACTAGAAGACTTTCTCTTTGCATGCTGTACTTACCTTTTAAATGGAATCAAATGCTGGTAGAGTGCAATTTTCAAACTCAAACCCCCACATTCTGATTGTAAGGAATGTTATTTTACCTTGCTATGGTAAAACGTGTTTTTATGGGTAATCAGCTAGCAATGCATATCTAGCTTCACATCTTGGCATTCGTGCTTAGACCACTGATACAGTTACAGCTCTAAGATTATTATGATGGAAGCATAGTTTAGACTTATCTTTGATAGCTGTTGTGGCTAGCCCTAGCCAGCAAGCAAGAGCCATACAGCTGCTCGCTCTCTCTCCCCAATCCCTGGTGGGAGGGAGAGGAAAATCAGAAAGAGATGACACCCATGGTTTGGTATAAGTGTGGCTGAATAATTGAACTAAATTAGCATAAAATAGAAAAAAAATACTAATATTAATAGCAGTAATTGCAATGAACAGGAGAGAGAGAGAGAAATAGAAATCAAGACAGACAAGTGATGCACAATACAATTGTTCACCACCCACTGACCAATGCCCAGCCCATCCTGTAGCAGTTATTGGCCCTTTCTGGTCCAATCTCCCCAGTTTATACACTGAGCAGGAGGTTCTATAGTATGGAGTATCCCTTTGGCCAGTTCAAGTCAGATGTCATGGCAATGCTCCTACTCAGCTGCTTGTGCAGATCTGCACTGGCAGAGTATGAGACACTGGTAAGTCCTTGACTTAGGGTAGGCATTGCTCAGCAAATACTAAAACATCAATGTGTTATCAACATTACTCTCATACTAAATCTGAAATACAGCACTTTATCAGCTACTAAGAAAAAAAAATAATTCTATTTCAGCCAAAACCAGGGTAACAACTTTGCACTAAAAACTCACTAAACACTCAAATAACAAATGTGCAATAACTCCAAAATCACTGAAACTGGAATAGGTAGTTTAACATTAGCTTCAGTGCATTGACACAATGCTTCAGACATGGTGGGGTAGGCATGTGCTTTCTGCATAGTTTATGATCACGACCACTCCTATTGATCTGAAGAACATGAGCTGAAAGCCTTGGGAAGATGGAGCTAAATGTTTCCAAATGAAATACTACCCCATTAAAAAGATATGGATCAAAATTGTTACTTTTAAAGGGCCTTTGCAAGTCTCTTTCTGGAGAAAGTGCAAACAGAAACACTAGAAAAATCAGAGAAATTAGTAATGTGACCTAGGTTATTAAAAAGGTGCTATCAAGAGTCACAGATTATAAAATTATGCTGCCCATCTTACCAATAGATTGAAATAACCTATAAAAAATGACTATAGCTATTCTTATTTCTTTCCTCTAGTGATAACAAATACAGATTGATGTATTCTATTTCTTGTGATAAAAGCAACAATATTGGCTGTAATGGTCAATTGTTAAAGGTACCATTCATCAGGTTTGAATTCTAAGGGCCAGCTGCCTTTGTATCAGACAGAGCAGTGCTGGGAGAGAAAAGAGGCTGCGGTCAACAGGAGGAGCCTCAGCATCAGAGGGGAGATGGTACCCATGGAAATAAAATACGCTTGCAGGCTGTCTAGAAAGAACAGTGGCTGCTACACTGGAGGCAGGTGAGAGGGAGAAATAAGCTGTAGTGGCTGCAAAAAGCCTGAGCTGTGAAGGGTATGGCAGGCGTTTTGTTTTCAGGTTCATTCTTTTTCAAGAGAGAGAAAAAAAAAGGGCTAAAAATGAAACTAAATTTAAAATGTCTCTCTTCCAGAAAATTTGGACTTGACAATATTTGCTGTCTTCATATTTGGGCATTACTGGAGGGAAAGAAAATTACAGAAGAAAAAGGAGAAAAAAACCCAGTATTACTGGCATCACCCATTCCTTTATGGTGGATGTGTATTAATGAAGAAATGCAATCCTTTCTATGGAGCAGTGGAATTGCACTGTGGTTGTAGAGCAGGCAACATGTAGTCAATAACTATGCCAGATGGAGCTTCATCTGCTGGGGATTCACTTTAGAAATGGAGAAATTATTGGTAAATATGGGCTCTGTCTTTTTAAATTTAAGATCTTGGGAAATACTGACATCCAGTTTTGATGTTTAGCCAGGAGAAACAGTTATCTTGAGGGATAAGGTGATAGGAATATTAATTTGAGCAGAGACATCAAAAGCTATTTGCATGCTAATCAAGTCAGCATTTGCAAAGCCTCCAAATTCAGTGTACATCAGCTGAAGTTTTCACATAAACAGGTTTCTGCCTCATGAATGCTTGAGTACAAAGCCGTTCAAAACTAAATTATTTGAAACATAATCTCGCACTTTGGCACTAAAGAACAAGCGGGAGATGAGTTATTGAATAAAAGATGGATCCTATCCTTAGATATGATAGTGTTTCTGGAAGCAGGAATACTTTCAAAAAAGCCTCAGTGCAAAGTAAACCATAGATTAAATACTGAAATCAACTTTTCTTGACGATACAGTTTAGCATTAGATATTAATGCATTTACAGAATGCAATGAAGGGAAAAAACCCACAAAAACTTTAAATGCTAATAGGGCTAAATTGTTTGCTGGTACCAGACATAGTCCCAAGACTGCCACTGACTCACTCAAAGGGCCCAGGAGCAGCAGGGGAGGTCAGATTGAGTATTAGGAAAAATATTTTCACTGAGAGGGTTGTGAAACATTGGAACAGGTTGCCCAGGGCAGTAGCTGAGTCACCATCCCTGAAGCTATTTAAAAGACATGAAGGTGTGACACCTGGGACATGGTTAATACTGGACTTGGCAGTGCTGGGTTAATGGTTAGACTCTATGATTTTTAAGGTCTTTGCCAGTCTAAATGATCCTAACTAACTTGGTGTAATAGAACGGGATAGTACTGCAAATATTGATATAAGAGTAGGCCTACACTGTTAGATTGGCTGGAGCTCTTGTATCCTTGCTGCTGTCAACAATGTACCATCATCCCTCTGTTCCCAGGTTCTCCTGGAAACACAGCTCAGTGCAGAGCTGGGCATGGTGCATTCCTGTGGTGCCACACAGGAGTTTTTTTGCTGCAACCACCTTGTGCACTGACATATGACCTGAAATTTGCTTGACATAACAGGTATATTGGATAGGTAGTGAGTCCTGTTCTAAAACCCACAAAGGTATGCCCGAATCAAAACCCAGACCCTCCAGTTCAAACTGCAAAGAAGCTGGACCTGGGTGAAGAGGGCACTCCTGCAGCTTACAGACATGTCATATCTGCACCTGGCAGCTTGGCCATTACATGCAGTGTCTGGTAGCTTTTACAAAGCACTCAAAATTATGTTTGGTATCTGTTACACCCCAAGGGCATTTGGCATGTGTTTTAAAGAGGCTTAGGAACAGCAGCTCCCTCAGCAGTGAATGGGAGAAAAACAACAAACTTCTCAGGAGGTTGAACAGCAAATTTTACTTGCAAACTTTAGAGAATAAGGTACTTGGCAAATTTTAAAGCATCATCCAGTCACAGTAAGGCACTTCACAAAGCACTGACTTAGCAAACTCTAACTGATCCAACTTTTTGTTACCCTGCTTTTGAGAAGAGGAAGTTAGGAGAAGAAAGAGAAAAGGGAGAGAAAGATCAATAGTTACAGCCTGGATCCAGTGTGGTCTCAGCTGCTGTGAGGTCTGAAGCAATGGGGTAGGTGAGACCAATGTCATGGCCTTTGCTCTGGTCTCCCCCCACTAGGATTTTAGTTGTGCCACTGTCTTGGTAGTAACTTCGGAGCTGGACCAGAGGCTCCAGTGGAGGGGATGTGAAGCAGTGCTCTGCCCCACCTATGCAGAACTTGCCCTGCCCTCCCCCGCATATATTAGTTGTTTTGAGCCAATAATAATTTTTACTGGCTCCTACAGTATCCTTACTGAAGGGGTTATTATTTCAACTCTCCACTGTCTTCTTTATTAATTTTTCAGAATAAGTCACATGTATTCATTAATCACAAAGCCTCAAGTCAATCAGCGCTACCATCATTTCCATAATCTTCTGTTGAAAAAGGTTACAAAAAAGAAAATATTACTTTTGTTATCCAGTTTATTCCAGATTAGTCTGAATGGTCTGAGGTGCACCAATGTGTCAGGTAGGACCTGGCTGGGTGATGCCCAAAGGCAGCCTATAGCCAGGGACAAATGACCATTAAGAGACTGCAGCAAGTACTGCTTACTCATCTAATCACCAATCTGTCTCAGCAGGCCTGTACCTTCAAGTAGCCACAAGTATCCTCCATCCCAGAGCATGCAAAGTAGTCTCTCATTTTGTGTCATATGCAATATACTAGTTGTGGTCTTCAGCTAAGCTTCACATTACTTCAGAAATTTCAGAAAAGTGCATGCAAAAGCAGTAATTTTGTCATGAAGTCACAGGGGTTATCACACAGGGCAATGATGCACAGTGTGGATGCACTAACATGGAACACAAACCCCTTTCTACCTCTAGATGTAGACTCTCTCCATGCAGTAAATAAGAGATGTAGACATGATTTACCACTCGCAAACATCAATATTTTAAAAAAGTTATTTTTCCATGAAAAATAATCCCACTAATTTTCTTTCATTTGCTTTAGCAGGTCACCATTTTGTTTTTATTGAACTGTGCAAAAAAGGAGATCACTTGGTGGTGCCTAAACTTTGATATACTTAGCAATTTAGCAATTTAGCTAAAGCTCAAATTCCCCTAGGTGTGGTTTTAGATGTAAACATAAGGAGATGATCCTTCTTCATGGTCAAAATGAACAAGCTGTTTTTGTTGCAAATAAAAGCTAAAAGGACAGATTCATGTAGGGGAAATAAAGTAAAATAGGAGAACAAGTAGTGAACAGGCAAAAAGCAATAAAAAATGAGAAAAGAAAAGCAGTACATACCTAGGTAATTTTTATCCACAGCTGCTCTTTGTAAGTATGAGAACAAATTGTTCATCCGTGATTTGTTTTATCTGATGTTCATATTGGAATATAGAATATTTGAGAAAAGGTGGAAAGAATATAACAATTCCTTTTCTATAAAACACTATCTATAAGTGATGTCCTGAACAGACTGCATTTTCTGATTTGACATGAATCATATCATTAGAATTTTATAATCATAATTTTACTCCATATTTATTCAATAGCTCCTTTCTCTTTCTACATGAATATGTATCAATACCTATGTCTATATCTGAAGGTGTACATTAAAAGAAATATCTGGAAGGAGAGTTTTTTTCAGTAATAAACAATAACTAAAACCACACCAGTATTGTCAATTTTTTAATATATGCTTTAAATACTGTTATTTTCCTATGAATAATCTTGGGAATTGTAACAGTCCAAGCGTTTTGAAAGATATTGCCAATAGTATGAGACTTCTACATGGCTTCACTGGCTGGAAAATCTCAGGAAGATATTAACATTCTGCCTTTCACTAAGACAAGTAGTTACTTTTTTTATAAATACAAAAAAGAAAAAAAACCACCACCACCACCGAAAAAAGAAAAACAAAACCTAAAACCAAAAAAACCAAACCAAACCAAACCAAAAAACCCATCAAATGAAAAAAAAAAAACCAAAAATCAAACGAGAAATAGGAATTTGTGTAAGTTGGCTCATGAGTTAGTCATTAAGTTTTTCAGGCACATTAAGGTTTCAATACTTTGCCCAGTCAATATACAGAACTTAATAAGAAATTTTTGCATAGGTCAAGAAATTTTTGATTAGTTATTGATGTATATTGGTTGGAGTACGAAAGGAGTCTAGAATGCATCAAAACAGGTTTACTCTGTCTCACTATTATAAACTTTAGTCCTTTAGAAAATTTATGTATGTAATTTGACTAAAGCATATTCAGGTACAAATGTTCCCATATGTAAAGAAGAGATAATGATTGCTATAAGTCTGTCAGAAAAAAAAAATTCTTTTTGAGACAAATACAGTTAACAGTAAATAAAAACATGTACTTATCAACTCTTATAAATGATTCATATTTCTATATCTTTCTTCATTTATTTTTAATAGTTTCTGTATCTTTTTAAAATATCCCAAGTTTGTTTAAAAGGGAGCCAAGAGAATTGATGATGCATATATCTGCAGGGAAGCATAATAAGAGTCTATTCTAGGCTACTGAGAGAAGTAGATATAGGTGCCTTAGGGAAAAAATATATCAAGTAGTTACAAATCTGAATGCTGCTAGTTTGCAGATTTAGGATGTTTTTAGTAAAAAACCCTGTAAACTAATTTTCCCTTAAAGAAAAAGGAATCTAGATACCATCGAGGTTTTTTACCAGAGTGAGACAAAAACAGAGGCGACAAGTACATTACCAAGTCTAGGCCACATTCCAAATTTAACATTTTTACCTTTTGACCAAAAAGTAGAAAGTTTCTTCTTAAGCATTTCTTAATCCTCAATGCTCCAAATAAAATGGCTTGTCAATATCTCCCACTATCTCCCACAGTGTACCTTGGGTCATGGGTATGAGTCACTGAGACCGAAGGGCTTTTTATGTTTCCAGCCTCTTTCCAATGTTGTCAAAAGGCACATCTGCATATAAAAAGAAATGTCTTCAATTCATTTTCTTCTTTCATTGCCCACTCACAATATGTATTTTAATTTTTTATTTTGTGCCTCTTGAAATAACACAGAATATAAACAAGAAGCTTGAAAGTCTAAGTAGAAAACCAGGAAGGATGAAATGCATGCGAGGCTGTTTTGTGTGAACAGATGGATTAGTGCATAGTGACATAGATGGCAGCTGATGTAAAGCTGTGGTGTGAGGTTTTGTATCCTCACCCCAGATGTTTCCCTATTGACTGCAGAAATATACCACTTATATTCGCTACCTGTCTAAACAGAATTAGATGAGTGGTACTAAAAACAACTTTCTGAGATTTTTTAAGGTTTGCACAGGGGTAATACTGCTCCATTCTGTATTTTATGAGAGATGAATTAAAAAAAATGCATGAGGTTATTACATTTCAATAAACATGTGTATCACATTTGCCCACTCCCTCACATCAGAGGAAGAAAATTTAAAGAAAGGGCTTATATTAAAAAACACAGAAAATACTCACACTTCTACATTTTTTACCTGTAATAAGATACAAAGATAAGGTCTATAAAAGTGTTATACATATTTTATGTGAATTAGGCAAGAACAAAAGATATATTGGAAGAGATAAAAGGTTCACAGGTGTGAGATGATTTTCTCCTTTTCTCATTGCAATTTCTAATTTCTGATCCTAATTTTCTAACTCTTTTTTTAAGGACTGGCTTTTATCTCTGCATATCATGAAAACTTTTCAGAGCTAATTTATATTTTCAGCATGTGGAAAGCCTTGAAAAAGGGAAAATATTTTAGGTAGTATTTCTGAACATACAGTAATTCTGATTCCCTACAGGTCAGGCTTTCACATAAACAAGTCTTGTATCTTTTTCAGTCATATGTACTGTGTTCTTAAAATATAAGGCCTAGGGAATATATATTTACTGATCTCATAGCAATAGCATTCAGTTCGTAGGTTAAAATGAATGGAAGTATTTGACAGAGAAAGAAGTAGAAAAAATAAATGAGAAACTACATTTTATGAATGATCACTTTTATGAAACACCCAGTTTTCTCCTTGTTTCTGCCTTCTTTCTAGACTTTTGAGTTTGGTACGTATAAATAACCTTCAAATCATTGTTTAAGAATGGAGAGTTAATCTCAAACAATTTGGGCGTTAAATAGGTCTCAAATCTTGTTATATGTGTTAACCTTACATGTGCAATAGTGTAAGGCTGGAACCTAACTATATTGTAGAAATTCTGTATTTCCCGAAAATATAGGTATATCAAAGAAGGCACAAAAGTAAAAAATCTGAAAAATGGCAAGTTAGTTTCCTAGTGTCTGTAAACCTTTTCAGAACATGCAAAGAAATTCTGAGTGAATTCTCATATTTATGGGTATAACGAGAGAAAAGAAATTGTGCAATCTTTACAAACTGAACTGGAAAATTGGGGTGCACTATGTTTATTTTTTATTTTACTAAGCTATTATGTGGTGGCTTGTTTGGAATAAAATAAAATAATATGCTTCAAGCCAAGCCTAAATAGTCCACTCCATTCTGCAAAGCCAGACTGTTGGTGAACCCTTTAGGTGGGTAAGTCATCACAGGCAGGCTTCAGGAGTCAGGGCAGGGGAACCTAGGCTTCTCTTCTTTTTAGTATGACAATTTTTGGATGAAAAAGAAGAGACCGGTGGCTGGTAATTTTATCTGTTTGTGAGTTTTACATGCCGGTGTTAGCCATGCCTTCTGAATGTGAATTGCCACAGGCAAGAAAACACCTTTAGAGTCTGCACTGAGGACAGCAGTGTGCCCAGCACAGGCTCCCTGCTGGAGAGCAAAGACACAGCCCGTCCAGCTCAGCCTTTCACCACTTCATAACTCCTTCCGAGCCTCATGAGCGTTAAAGCAGGTCTCATACTGATAACAAAGGTTAAGGCAATAATCTCTTTCCCTTTGCAGATAAGGACTCGAAAACTGCCTTTGCAGTCTCCCTCTCCTGTGCCGCACAGACATTTCTGCAGCCTGCGATTTCTCTTGGTTTAAGCAGTGTTTATCACATGGAAACATATGTATACAGTAGGTAAGTACATATTTGCCACACTTTGGAGAGGAGCTTGATTTCCTTTTGTTCTGTTGCCGTTTTTCCTTAGCAGAAGTATTCTTAAAATATACATAGGAACAGAAACATTATAAAGGAGCTTAATAATTTCAGCTCCCCTTGAACTGTAAAACAAATGAATTCTTAATCATGTTGCTTTATGCTTGCTTGTAGTCCTTACTGAGAGAAGGATGGAACAGCCCGAATTTAGACAATGCTGTATTGTTCCCAACTACTGTTTATATATACTGAGATTGTAAAAGATCTCTGGGTATAACTTTAAAAAAATTAGGAAAATCTTGTAAATTTCCAAAGTAGAGTGAACTAGACCCAAATAACTCAGGCATATTTAAATTATATTTTGCAAATCACTTGTGTTTGTAAAAAAATTTGGGGCTTTTTTTCGTGTGTGTTTTTGGGTTTTGTTTGCTTAGTTTGCTTTTTTGTTTGGTTGGTTTTTGTTTGTTTTGTTTGTTTTGTTTTGTTTACTTTGGTTTCTTTTAATGTGTGTGTGACTGTTCAAGAACTTTTTCCACAATTTGTGGTAGCACTTGTGAGACTATGCTTTTATTCTTCTCTGACTTTCTCTCCAACATATTGTTCTTTTTATTTCCACTCTTGAACCATGGGTTATTTTTAGAACTTCATCACAAATGCCAAGTAAAATATAAGAAGCACACCAATTAAATATCAAACATAAATAATTTCACCTATATTAACCTTAAATATGAGGGACTAGATCCTCAGATCCCATTTTTTCAACAAAATAAACTCCACCGAAATACTGCATTTCAAATGACTACCTTATGTATAACTTAACAAGTCAAATCACTGTTCCATTATTCACCTCAAATAATGGCCCAATGTTACTTTTTAAATCTTGCAAATTTATCAGCGTCTATTGCTTTTTTGGCACTTCATCTCTAATCCATCTTGCCCAAAATGTTATTCTTCATTGTAAGCTTTGGGAAATCCTACCCTGTGCAGTTAGATATAAAATCAGGAGTAATTTGAAAGTACAGTCAAAAAGCCAGCCTAATTTACGTAAGATAATGTAGTTTTTTTTCCCAGCATGCCCATTTCTGTGTACTAAAATCAAAGGAGCCCTAACTAATATTCTGCTTGAGATGGACTGCAGGAAATTAATATTCCTTTTGTGGAACTTATTTATGCATTGTGTTAGGGTGAAAAATAGAAAGGAGCATCTAACTTTCTCTGGTATATTTAAAAAATCAGGTAAGAGTCACATCTACTTAGTACCATTTTTGAGCTCATCAGTCAGTTTTAATTTAGTCAAAGATATAATTGGGTTAGTGTTTAGACTGCAGGTGGGGGTATGTAACTGAATACAGAGAAGCTGCATTCTACAGCTTTCTATACTTATATCAAACTATATAGCTAGTGATAAGTCTACTCTTACATTACTCTGATTCTGAATTATGATAAAAACAGAGACTGAAATTGAATAAAACCTATACAGTGAATAGAATTCTCTTCTATAAATCTATCCACACTGAGGGAAGAAAAAGAGGAAAAAAAATATAGGAAAAGATATTTTAACAAATTTTGAATTTTAATTCGCATTCAGAAAATGGATTTAAACTGCATCAATTAAATAACTCTTTTCCCATTATATTCTTAGACTACATGGAGAAGAGACACTATTGCTATACTGATAAAGGTTCTTAAATGGAGAAAAAAATATGTGAAAACCAATGAAGTACCATGACATTTTCATTACCTTGTACACACATGCACACAAAATTTACAAATCATTCTTAATTCAGTTACCAAGATGTTTTTGGTATCAGCAGAATTACTCGGGCAGGAAATAAACTTTAGGAATCTATTTTTAAACTGTGAAAGTGTGAAATTTTGCTATGTTTTGGCCTTGTGTGAATGGGCATTGTTTGTTTGTTTGGTTTGGGTTTTTTTAATTATGAGGGTGGTAAAACACTAGAACAGGTCACGCAGGACACTATGGAGTCTTTATCCTTGGACTTATTAGACACCTGAGTAGATGCAGCCTTGAGCAAACTTCTCAAGCAGACCCTGCTCTCAGCACATGGTGGGTCAAGACAAACTGCAGAGGTGCCTTCTAGCCTAGGCCATCCCCAGATTCTGTGCTTCTGTATTTGATTAAAGTAACTATAGGCCACCCATCCTGAATGCCAGCTCTAGCCAAAATAATGGGAGTGTTAGATGACTCAAGAAAGTCTTAAAAGAGGAGCTCGCAATTGGTGCAATTGTAGCTTTCTGTCAGCAAACAAGTGGCAGAAACATATATTTTAACTTAAAGGCATGAGACCCCACCCATGGACTGAAAAAATTAAAACAAAATTTATTGTGGTAAGTCAACTAAACTTTTATGCCTCTCGATTATTATTTGAAAGGTTACTTACCAAAGAATATTTTCAATAAAGCAGCAGAAGAACACTCCAGGCAGGTGTAAGACTAGGTGATATCTGACTCTCAGAGTATAACCTCACCTATAACAACATACAGTGTCTTTGACTGGAATGAAATGTTGAGGCTGACTAGCTGTTTCCCCCACTTCCACAGAGACCTCCATTCACTATGGCCAAATTGTGTTTTATTAAGCAGAAAGGCATGCTATTTACTGAGCTGGCCTGGTGTTCTGACTTGTTGCCAGCTTCTCAGATTCTTGTTTCCTTAACTTACCTCAGGGCACCAGCAGTTATGTCTCACCCTGCTCCTTATGTTGCTAAGCCATCCCATTCCCATCCCTTGGATTGTGTAACCTAACAACACATTTTTTACTTTAGCTTATGAAAAGTAGCATAGAGAGCTAATGCTTCAGTCACAGGAAACATAATTTAATTCCTCACTCAAATAATAGAAAACAAAAAAGTAAATGTGCCTGTCATGATGTACCTAGTTTTCCCCTTGTGTAAGCAGAAATTTGATGTTAATTTGGTTTCCCCTGAGAGATTTTAAAAGCTAATGTTCTTTTCCTCCTTTTCATTATACCACCAATACCATCTGGTTTTAAGATAAACCTGCAGCCTAGAAGCCCCAAAGGAACAGCAATATCCACAGTTCTGTGCAAACCAGAAATCAATAGGTCTGTTGGATATATATATATCAGTAGTCCCATCAAATAACAAACTGCATTCTTGTATACATAGAGGGTAAGTCTTACATATTTAGAGGAGTGACAAAAAAATGAGTGCCACAAAGGAATTCAGTGATGGAGTCTGCCCCTAATCTATTTCATGGTAGTTTCATGCAGATGTTACCACTCCAACATTTAAGACTCTCTCAGAGACTGACATTGCCTCTCAAAATGGTACTTTTGTCCCCAACATCTTTCTTGCTGAGAATGCCTAAAATTGAACCCCACAGTCCTGCTGTACACACTTCCTGCACAGTCCAGGTTTTTGCATCTGAGCCTCAATAGGAGTGCATATGTCCTTTACAGTGCCTGTGAAAGTCTCCCACACCTCAATTTTTAGCAAACTCTGCCTATATTTCTTAATATTCCTGACACATGAGTTTACCATGTATTTAAATTGATAAGCAATAGCTTTTATTTACTTATTTCCCATTTGTTCAGCATTGATTCATCTTTCTATCATCTTCAACTTGGAAGCACAAGACAGATGGAAATAGAGAATGAAGCCATTACCCCATTTGAGAGAAAACCTTCAATTAAAAGTGCTAAAAATGGTTCAAATTCTTTCTTCTGGCTAGTCTTCGCAGAAAAGAAAGGAAGGAAGAAAGGAAGAAAGGAAGGAAGAAAGAAAGGAAGAAAGGAAGAAAGGAAGAAAGGAAGAAAGGAAGAAAGAAAGAGCAATTCCTACCATGGAGATCCTATAAGAGAAATTGACTGTGTAAAGGAAGACACCTTACCAGTGGAGACTAGAATTTTATTTATGCTCCAGAAAGAAATAAGAAGAGCTTAAACAACACATATCCACACATTTGTAATGTTTTAGAAACATAATAATATAAAATAACAACAGGAAAAATAATAATGGAAAATCATGGAAAAGATACGAAGGTAAAATAGTTTGATAACTCCAGCATAGTCAGGATTGTAAAAGGCTCACAAACCGGGCATATTTTGAGTTATATACCCACTTGCCTGTATTTAAAAAAATCAAACAAAAAACAAAACAAAATAAAACCAACCAAACAAAGAAGAAGTGGAGAGCAGCTTACAATTTCTACTAGCTAAGTGTCTGTGCTCATACTTTTTTCTTGGGTATATAAATTATTATTTTGCTGTCTTGGACTGTGAATAAGCTTGTGAATTTGCCTTTTCAGCCAGCTACACTGTTGTATCCAGTTCTGTTCACCCAACAATACTTCTTGTTTCTACTTCAATGAGTTATTAAAATCAATATGCTATGACCCTTAGATAAGGAAAGCTGAATAAACAGAGAATAGGAAGAAGGTTATAAGGAATAATTTTAAATAGCTTCTCAGTATCATGGGTGATGTAAGTGTAATCTGATGATTCTGTCTTCACAAGGCATACCATTGATATAATGAGAGATGTGTGAGCTTCCTAAGGCAAAAGATTACTATTATTACTATCATCATTATCATTACTATTTACCGTGTTTAATTTTGACTTTTCTCTGGTTTTAACATATGCTTGGAATATCTTATTCCCTAACTATTTTATTCAATTAGTCTTTATAGCAGGAAATTGCATAAACTTTCTTAACAATACAAGTTTAATTAACTTTCTTAAGATACATATAATTTACTTTGTAGACATCATAGGCAGAATTAAGTAAATTTGCCTAAAGGATCTCAGCTCATTGAAAGGAGAAGGATATCTCCTCTCCTAAAGATAAGCACTCTTGTTTCTTGATATCTTAAAGCCAACCATGAAGATTAAAGGGTGCTCTGAGGCTACCGAGACATATCAGCATCCTAATCTCTCCAACATATCTGTGAAACCCTCCACGGACATCCTATCCAGCAAAATGGACAGTGGGACTGAATGCAAGTTTACTAAATTTGCCAGTGACATCCTGCAGGGAAGGGAGCTCATCCAGAGGTGTTTACTCAAAAAGAGCCCCATTTTGTGTGATTATTTTAAAACCCAGATTCAATCAAGAAAAAAACAACCAACCAACCAAACAAACAAAAAGAATACCCTGCAGTTTCTCATAAAACTGTTTCAAAGCATTAAGAACACCTTGCTGAATGAAATTTCCATGCATATGCAGCATGTTCATTTTTCATATTCTATATTTAATTACGCTGTGATAATGGTGCAAGCAATGGAAGATAATAGCAGCACTTGCTGCAAGATAAAGACACAATTTTTCATTAAAAACAAATTGCTCATTCTGAACAGGAAAATGCTTTTTGTTTAACATAGAGATTTAATTGAAACACCACTAGGAATATTTAACATTGATCATAAATGGGTCTAAAGTTGACTTATGGAATCACTTATCAAAATTAGCAGGGTGCACCATGCACCTGTAAATGTCTTAAGTTTTTTTGATATATCTTCCATTTCCTGTTTCTTCTTTACTTTTTATCAGAACTTATAATGATATTTTATATGATTTGCAAGTGGCACTCAGAGTAGGAATGGAATCCAAACATCTTCACCTTCCTATTTCTGCACCAAATTCACATCTTTAGCTAACATTAGATCTTCAATAACAGCAGTAGTATTACATCTATTTTATATTCAGTGCTTGCCTGCATACCTTTTCTTCAGTTGAAAGCTTTTCTCTTTTTATTTTGCATTTTTCGATCCAATAATTTTCATGTCTGCAATTTTTTTTCCTTTAGCATTTTTCATTCATCAATATTACGGTGCTTTGTGTTTTACTTATTTTTATCATTTGGATTGCATGCTTTGGAATCTCTGTGGCAATGACAATCCACTGTCCATGCAGCATTGGCTATTTAAAATACACTGACTGTTGCCTGGTATTTGTCTGAAGACTTTCCTTATTTTGGAACAGGTTGCAAGATGAACTTTATAGTATCAATAATTTTTTTTTTCTTTTAATTGCAATATATGTTTTTCTCTCCAGACAGAATTTTGAATATAATTAAAATAAAGAACAAACTCAAATCCAACTGAAAATTCTTCTCTATTTTCGAGTTATTGGCTGTTTCTTTGAAGGGAGTAGCAGAAGATAAATAGAAGCAGGGCAATTAGAAAGGGGAGTGAGAGGAATAACTAAGATATAAAAAACAACAAGTTATTAAAAACAAATCACCCATAATCAACCTACTTGGTCTATTTCTCCAGTGCTTGCTATTTAAAAAAACAAAACCAAAACCAACCAACCAACCAGAACAGAGTGATTCTATCAGACCTGTGTGCAAAAACAACAAAAACTACTTAATCACACTATTTGTGCTAAAATATAAACCATAGAGTGTTTAAACCAGAGGTCATATGTTTTTGACAAGATGAGAAGACATTTGCAGCGTCGATCTCAGAAAACAAGAAGGCTGTGGACAGGCAGCTCCTCCCAGAGAAGAACTGAAAAGGCTGTGGGGACAAGAATATTTTAAGGTGTGTAGGAATTTGTGGTTCAGGAAATGGATTTCTCTGACCAGTTTAACTGAACTGACAGCTGTTCAAAACACTCTGTTCAGGTAGCCTTTCTTTATGCAACTTATCTTTTATGGCAAACAAAAGAGAGAGAAACTGCGACTTCAGTGAAGTTCTTCATTCAGCATAAGGAGACAAAGACTGCTTGATGTCCCTTATAAGTACATTATTGAAATCTGAAATTTGTAGATGACACAGAGGAAAAAGCAACTACATTACTTTATTGGCTTGACAGGGATTTTTCCCTTGTTTACAAAGAATGCAGCTGTCTTGCCAAACCTACCTGAAGGAGTTTGAAGGGTACTTTTTCACCGACGATGACATGTATTTGTAATAGTGCAGTTTATTTTGTGTTTAAAAGACAATGGTTCACAGACCTCTGAGACATCATTAATGACATATATATTTGCTACAAGGAGTTACTACAATTGAAGAATAAAAATTAGTTACAGATTACTTCCCTCATTGTAGAACTTCCACTATAATACAAAATGTTGAACTTCCATAATTAAATCCTACTTAAACTAAGACTTTTGAATTTTAAAAAATAAAATAAAAACATCCTTCATTTGGAGGAAAAAAAATCCAGTAAAACTGCCATAATATTTTGTATTTCATTCTGGTGTTTACTTACTATGATCATAAAAATTGCCTATAAATTTTACATATAGTCAAACTTTTTCCGACAGGAAATCCTAGTACATTACATTATATTCTCCATTGTCCAAATTTTTTTTTTTTTTGCACAAGTACTTCTGGATAAGGATCAGGTTACCCCTTGTCTTTCTCCTGGCTAATGTTACCTGTATGTTTTGGTATTTCTGCCTGATATTAATAGGAAAGCAAATGTATAAACTGTAGAGAAACTATAAAGCCCCAAGAAAAGAGGACTCAAATTTCTGGGGAAAAAAGTCCTTTAACTGTTGGATTGGATAAGAAATCTTGGCAAATTTCAGGTCTCGAATGTGATTGAGACCAGACACTATTCTGACTAGGTAAAATAACTTGTTACTTCTCACATGCACTCTTATAAAGTACTAATTTATTTAAAATAAAAATAGATCATTTCAGCCTGAATTATTGAAGAAAAGCAAGTTAACGATAAAGAGCTCATGAAGACTAATTAGAGAAATTAAGGTAAGCAATAGAATGCCCTGGATTTGTTATATGCCAGCTCACACCCTATATTCATTGAGCAATTCAGCCCCTCACAGCTGTCTGCTCACTTCCTCTCCCATTAGGGGAGAGAATAAAAAAGGTAAAAACATAGAAAACTCCTGGATTGAGATAAAGATAGTTTGATAAGTGAAGCAAAAGCCATGCACATAAGCAAAGCAAAACCAAGGAATTAATTTACCACTTCTTATTGTCAGGTATTCAGCTGTCTCCAGTAAATCTGGGCTCTCTAACATGTAATAGAAGATTGGAAAGACAAACAGCACCCCTCTGAACACCCCTCATTTCCTCCTTCTACCCCCAGCTCTATATGCTGATCATTGCTGTTTGGTGTGGGAGGGATATCCCTATGGTCAGTTGGGGTCAGCTGTCCCAGCTGTGTCCCCTCCCAGCCCCTTGTGTAGAAAGCCCAGCCCTCTTGGTGGGGTGAGGAGAGCTGCAGAAAAGTCCTTGCAGCTGTGTAAGTGTTTCTCAGCAGTAATTCTAATTCTGTTTACCACGGGGCTTCAACTGAGCCCATTTTCCTGTGTTTCCTTGTTGTGCTGGGGTGCCTAATGCTGTAGGCAGTGTCTACATTTGCTGCATTTCATTTAATGCACCCTGAGATACTGTTGATCACCTTCCCTGACAAAGCTCACTAATGTCTCATGGTCAGTCTCACATATGCTAGGAACCCCATGAACTTTTCATCAAATCTGTGTCCCAGTTTGTCCATCATGTATGTATATATATCATGTATAGTTATAATTTATGAGTCTACAAATTGGTTATTGTGAGATAAAAAGGTGCTAAAGAATAACTTTTTATTGCTTCCCAAGGTGAAATTGCATGTTGCTAGCTTTTGTCTGGTTTCTGATGTAGCTGTTTTAAACTTGGAACCAACCTATCCTTGTGAGAATTAATCTGCAGTGCTTTTAATGGAAAGCTATAATTCATCATTTGTTCAGTCCTACTCAAAAGAAGTCTATATAATAGACTTTTTTTTAATTAAAAAAAAAAACGAAATTAAAGGCAAAGCAAATTCTACTAAACATAGACAATAATGAGTTAGATATAAGTATATTTTGATCTTAGGCAAAATCTTTACAACATTGTCTTTCCCATAAAAATTTCTTCCTCCTGACTTACTGGTTCCTTTAAGTGAATTTGAGAATTGAGATTTGTGAGTAGCTATATTTTAATACACATTTGTTATATTTAATGAGAGAGTTTATAAGTTATTTAGCAGTTCCATTGCATGATCAAATGTATTTGGTTTTGGATTAAAAGTTTTAGGTAGTTTCTTCTTCTACTGTGCTTCAGCTATTAATGATCTGTTTTTCTTGTTTTGATGCTTTCTGAGATTTGAATTTCTTTTCTTATGCTACGAAATGTAATAAGTTTTTACTCATGTATAATACCTGAGATAGTCTTCTACATCTGTAGTACAGAACAATTGTGGTTTTGACAGGGTTTTTTGTATAATTGAACATAAATTACCCTATGCTCTCCTCTAACTTCCTCTGTTGTGTCTTCCCGGAATATACAATCCAATTGTTAGTGGGTTTTGTTTTTGTTTTTTTTTTTAATTTTTGAAGACCTTGCAATGAAAGCATTTGTTCCTTTGTTGATTGTCATATCACTGCCAACAACTGCAACAACCCAAGCTTTAAGCCACTGAAATACGGGGAAATATATTTGCCATGTACTGGAAGCACAGCAATAGAGCACAAAACCTTTGGAAAATGCAGGCCTTGCAAAGGAATGCATGTTAATTGGCTGCATTTCACTGAATCACAAACTGCACCATCAATGCTTGCAAACTCATAGTAACCAGAAATGGCTGAAATATGGGAGAAGGACTACTTATTTTAAGCTTACCCCCACACCTATTGCATTTTCATGAAATGAAGAAGTTGATACTTTTGTTTTTAGCATTATTTTTCTGACATATGTGAAAGTTACAAAATATTATGCCACTGCAGAGCGCAGCAGGTGCCTGGGCTACCTCACGGAAACAAGCCCTCCTCTCACTCCACAAATTTAGAAATGCCAAAAGTTCACCCACAGGAGTGCCATCTCCAATACAGCATCTTGAAACTGAGGTAAGTTGTTATGTGGGACACTTCTTTCCCACAGTTACTCACACAGTATTTGCAATAGAGCAAACTCAACAGTGCGAGGCAATGCATTCTGCTGCAGATGCTGCAAGTTTAGAGGCATTCAGCACATTTCAACCTACTTTAGCATTCAAAACCAATCACTGCTATAATGTGATCTTTACATGATGCTTGTAGCACTCATATAGCTTGTTAAGGTGCTATTTACAATCTAAGCACTCTTGTCAGATGACACCAGCATTTCCTAGCTGATAGACAAAGACCCATCACATCTGTAGTCTTAACATCCTTCCTTTTCCTCATTCCTTTAATCTTAAAAGACGTTTCTTCATCATAGAATAATTTGTCTGATTGCAGTACTTAGAGGATGAGTCCTATTCATCAGCTTCATTCCTCTTTAACAGAATTGTCAAGCCTCCAGTTGCATTTATAACTGGTATCCAGATTTAAGATGTTCAAGCTGAAGTGCAGAGCCTATGAAGAAAAATGATCTGATAGCGATACAAGTGGTACTTGTTAAAAACCTTGTCCCAGTTTTCATGTTATTGTTGATACTGATGCTCTGATTAATTTGCTTCATTTAACAGTTCATCAGCATTTGCTGAGCTTTTACCCTGCTGTTTTACATTAAGCCTTTAAAAGCTATTGTAAAGATATTGAAAAAAAGTAACACCCAAATATCAGCCATTGATCATATATGTGGAATTTCAAGTTAAGGATTTGTCTGGGCCCCTTGGAAATTCTGAGTATATTAGCTTATTTGTTAACAACTCTACTCACAAAAAGGAAAAGGAAGAACTACTCCTGATTAAGTACTTAACTTCCTTTTCCACACTGAAGAGTCATTGGCATAATAAAATTTATGGTTCTCTTCCCCTTAAGAATCAGAAATTAAGAGCCCTCGCTGCAGAAATACTATCAACATGGGAAAGGAAGTTTACTACTCTCTTAGCTCTTTAATCCTAACAGTTGCTCAAATAATCTGAACCAGACACAAGTATTACTGCAGAGAATAAGGGAACTCTAGTGAATAATTTTGCACAGTAATGCCATCACTGAAATAAGCTTTGCAATTTTCCACAGAAGCTTACATTCCCTAAG
Source organism: Sturnus vulgaris (assembly GCF_052056855.1). Classification (NCBI taxonomy): domain Eukaryota; kingdom Metazoa; phylum Chordata; class Aves; order Passeriformes; family Sturnidae; genus Sturnus; species Sturnus vulgaris. The sequence goes on from NC_142244.1 coordinate 96,620,046, forward strand.
CGCTAGTGATCTCCTAGAGAACTATACCAATCCATCTCACCTACATCTCTGCAAGGGCAGTGTTGAATTTTCTCTCTCACAGTCACTTTGAACTTTTGTCCTTGCTACTGAGATTCTACAACAGCTCCAAAACCACACTGTATAAAATTCTGACAGAAGACATGTTGCTGGCTTCAGTTACTTAGCTTGTGTTTGGTGTTCATGCAGGATGCTTACAGAGAGGCACTAAGGAGAGGAGCGTGAAAGGCAGAAACATGAGTGTGATATGTGCTGGGGCAAATGCTGAGATGCCAGAAAGAAGCAAATGGTGTCACAATGCTGCTGAGTGTACAGAAGACTGGTGGTGTTCGTAAGAAAGGGGGACACTCTGTCATTGTGGTGTTCAGGGAAGGCAAGAAAGGGAGACATCAAGACGATTTGGAGAGCAAGAAGTGAAACAGCAGGAGAGAAAAAGAGAATGAAAGGGGCTGTTGGGGTGTGAGAAGGGCCCTGTCAGTCCATGTGCCAGCGGTGTTTGCAGCAGACAACACAGCATCTTCTGGCTCATCATTAAGCTCCCTTTTAAATGTTTTTCCTACACAAAGGCTTGCTGAGGAACGGGAGGGCTGAGCATCTGCCTGGTCGTGGGGCAGGGGGAAGCACCAGATGGACCCGCAGTGTGCAGGGTGTGAGTGCATATGTGGGGGTGCACTTGTGTGTGTGCATGTAAAGGTGGGCTGCTCCAGCACATGGAGTGCAACTGCAGCAAAACAAGTTTGTAGATATAGGTGCCAATGGGATACCAGGGACAGCTACTGTGCAGATGGTCTTAAGTACAGTTCCTTGAGAGTCCTACATTGTACATATGTTTATACATGCATTTATTTGCTACTAACAGACTTTCATCCTGATCAGTCAGCAAGGGGAACAAGAAGAGAGCTTTGGTGTGTTCATGTCTCCACGAGTATCCCTGCCCACATTTCTCTCCATGTTTTGCCAGCAGTGAGACCCTGGGTGCTGGCAATACATATGCAGCCCCACTGAGGTAGGACTCATGAGCAGGGACCTGTGCAGCTTCACCTCTCTCCTGCTACCTGATTTGACTACTTGTAACAAACATTGTTTAAGAATCTTTTTTAGTCACTAATTTCACAGTTTACCTAACAGGAAAAATAGGTAGCTCACAATGATTACCGAAAATTGAACCAAGCCCTATCTATGTGTGTTACAGCTATGGTTAAGATGCTTTATCAAAATATGGGTTTAGATCTAACAGTTGGGTGATTTTCACTCCTTCATGCAAGGAATAATTTTTTTGTCTTTACTCATCTAGCTGAAGGTTCTAGCACAAGTAGACCTCTGCTTCCCTGGCTACTGAGTATGCATTCTAATTGCTTACCTGGGGAATTTCTGACTATTTCTTCAATTTCCTTTGGCAAATGACTCAAGCACAAATGAAATTGCCAAAATGCACAAGCCTTAGCCATTGAAATAAAGGAGGACAAGCAAGAGAAAATGAAAAATCTACTAGCGACACCAAAATCAGCAGTATTCAAGTATGATTCAGCAAATTGCAGCTAACAATGAAGGGGTTTTCTGGTATGTCACTTTGTAAATGTTGGGCAGTGAAGCTGGTGGAAAGTCTAGAGAGTAAGTCCTGTGAGGAGTGCCTGAGGGGGCAGTGTTTGTTTAGCCTGGAGAAAAGGAGTCTCAGAAAACTTTTCACCCTCTACAGTTACCTGAAAAGAGGTTGTGTCTGGGCACGGGTCAGCCTCTTCTCCCAAGCAGTGACAGAACAGAGAACACAGCCTCAGCCTGTGCCAGAGTAGGTTCAGGTTGGACATCAGGAAGAATTTCTTCACTAAAAGGGTGGTCAGGAATTGGAAAGAGCTACCCAAGGAAGTGGTGAAGCCACCATCCCTGAAGGTATTCAAGAAAAGACTGGACATGCCACTTAGTGCTGTGGTTTAGTTTGAATGATGATGCTTGTTCAGAGGTAGGACTCGATGATCTTAAAGATCTTTCCTAACCTCAATGATTCTATGGTTCTACAGCTCTAAATGTGGCCAGAACATCAATCCTGTAAAATAGAAGTGTACAGGTGGTTGAATATAAAAAAGTAATATAATTGTGGTAGAATGAGAGTTGTGTCACTATGAAAGCATGGTGAAGCAACTCTAATTCAATCACCAGTGCCTTATTTTTGGATGCTAAGTAGTTTTACTGAGGATTAATTCCCAATGTCATTGTCTCAGAGGAATCTCTGCACTGGTTACAGAAACAGCAGTTTAAATGGCATGGGAAGGAGAGCCACACAAATATCCTAAATGACCAGTTTAGATCACTTAAAGAATCCCCAACAAAGGTATCAGCAAAAAGTGAAAAGTGAAAAAATGAAAGTATAACAACATTTTTGGCAATGTCCATTCTATTACATACTAGATGGTTAAAGCACACAGAGAAAAAAAACCCTAAAATCATAAATAAATCAATCTAAAACTAAAATAAACACAAAAAATTATCTACATGGAGGCTGGGGTGAGTAGTGACCACGAAAAGGGTAAGAATAGGAAAGGGTAAGGATATAAAGAAGTAAGGGAGACCCTCATGTTGAGGCGTAAGGTTCACTGTGGCTTTAACCAACAAATTAGGCCTAAAAGTTTTAACATTACTTAATAACCTAATTAAAAAAACTAACAAAATTTCTTAAAGGTTATATTTACTATATCACACCAGTAACTCACTGATAAGTTTAACTTGTGACTCTAACATACGTAAGAATCTAAGAGAGCAGCATTCATAGTATGTTTGCTATGGCTTATCCACACTCACATGCACACAGACCTAAATGAATATGGCAAAATTATACCTATGAAAAATTTTCCCTAGATTTGGTGAAGTACTCCTTTTGGGTGCCTATGCATCTTCTCAATGGGTGAAGGGTTGAACCTCTAGGAATGGGGGTATCAGCCCAGGCTGTCTGTTAGTGTTCAGCAGTGATCCTCCACTGGAGAAAACTTGAGAGTTTGCTGCCTCTGAGAGATGTCCCACTCCGAGGGAGATCACTGCTTGCATCCTGCTGCTGTCCAGGAGAGTTCAAAGGATCTCATTTAGGGTCACGTTTATAGACTTGTTAATAGGTCATTAAAGTTGGCTTTACTTATAATTCCTGGATGCAATTCGGGTTGGTAATTTTCTTTTAAGGTTCAATAGTTAATTATTCCACCTGGGTTGTTACTCAGGCAAGAAAAATAAGTTTCCAAAGCTGTTTGTTAAAAACCAGGAGCTCATTAGACAGCATAAATTCTTAGGAGCAGACAGTGTTTCTGATAAACTCGAGAGGAGCTTAGTCTGGGTGTTGTTGATCAAGGCTTAGGCCTATATGAGCATTTCTGAGATCACAGAGCATCCCAAGGAGGAAAGGAGGGAATACACCACCACAGTGAGGAACACTTTCTAATGATCATCAAGTATTTTGCATTTCTGACTGGTCCAAATCACACTATGTAGCATAAAACAGAGGCATGCAGTTTTTGCTATGAAATAAAAGATGGAGAAGAGTGAACTGGTACTTTCAAACATTAGTTTCACACACAGATGGGCCTGAAAACTAATGTTCTATAGCGGCTTCAGTTATTGCATTCAAGAAAAGGCATACTGGATTTGACAATCACCCAAACACCTGGAAGCACTTGAAGCATGTGATATTCAGTTGTCCCATGCGCAGTTCACCATGGAATTACTTTCTATCACCTGCACTTGAATATTTTCATTCCAATTGAATGCTTGCTTTGTTTTCAGATTGTACTTGGAAATGCAGTTCACTTCTACCATTCTTACAATTCAACACAGGATGCTCATGAGCACACTTCTGGTGAGTCAATTCTATAAATTTATTCTTTTGTTGCAGTGTATTTGTGACATTACTAAATGGAAGAAACATTTAATGGTGAAAAAGTTAAAAGCTTCTGGGACTGTACTCAAAATATTTACTAGATCAGCTGATAAAACAAGGAATTGTATAAACTTTAAACAGAAATTTTAAATCCATTGAAGCAGATAACTTGTTAGCAAGTCTTATGAAAAAACCACACCAAAACGAAATAATTAATTTAAAGACTGGTAAAAAGATAAAATATTTTAAACATCTCATCTTTGAAGATAATAGTTGAGAGTAAAAAGACTTGGTAAAAGTGCTTCTTAGGTAAAATGAAGTAATATTTGGGTTACTGCTACTTGAAGGAAGTAAGGTTCGTATATATATCAACAGATTTTAGAGAATAAATGTGATATTATGCTGGTGAGATCTTCAGTGGAGGGAATCTAGGAAAAGATTTTCTGAAAGCTTTCTGTCATGGGCTTCTGACTCAAAAAGTAAATGTGCAAAGGTATGCCTGAGTTTTCTCCAAGTAAGCAATCAAATTTAAATAAAAAGTCCCATCAGGTTCTTAGAGATAGGAAGAATGACAGGATGCTTTCAAAATTGTTTTGTGGGTTCACTGATAGAAATTGCTAAAGGAATAATTTCTACATGAAATGGAAGGTTGCCTCTCTCAGTAATGTGAAGTAAGGTGATAACATTTCTTTTGCAGTGGACTATTGAGCAAGCCACAACTGTAGACATGGTGGACATTTTTTTTGTTTCTAGATAGTCCCAGTAAAGATTGAATCTGACAGCTTTTCTGAGAATATTCAAAGATGTGAAGAGTTCAACCGCAAGAAAAAAAATACATTTCCTATGAACTCAGCCACCTGGCATAGTAGAACAAAGGAAACAGATGATTAAACCAACACTAAAACAACCCTGAGAAAATAACCAGATGAAAAGGGAAAATTGCGATCTGATAATTCCCTTAGTGCCAACAGCTCCTCAAACCTTCCTTGCTACGAACTTCCTTTGAGGAGTTTAAGCCTGAAATATACATGAGACAGAACATTTGATGTGGTACAAGTGCTGTCGGATACATGGGTTAAACCATTATGCAAATATTATGTTAATTTTTGAATCAGGCATATTTTAAAGTAGCTATTAAATTACAGAAATCCAGGACTAGAGTAAAAGCCTGTTTTTACAAATTTCAGAGAAAGAATACCTGGGAGGGTGGAGATCTGGGGATGCAATTAGCCTATGTAAATCCTGAACATAGGCTGTGTCACAAATGCAATGGGCTGTAACCAAACTACAGGCAAGGTCAACCCTTTTGCAAATTAAAGTTACTGGAGAGAAGAAAGCAATAGATAAGTTTTACCATTCAAGTCAGCTAAAATTGTGCAAGCAAGGAAATTTTTCATGACTGTGGAGACCCATCTCTGGTGTACTCATGCAAAGATGGGATTTAGAAGAAAGGTTAATTTTTGCTTCTTTCTTCTGAGTGGTTTTTAGAGAGCTGATTTTTGTGTCTATAACAGTTCTTGCAAAAATGGAGGCTAACATTTAGAATTACTGAAATGATCACTATAGGAATAAAAAACCAGAAGTTTTTAATTCATGATGATACTATTTTAGGAGTCCAATCTTTAACTAAATTTATAGCTTTAAAAGATTAATTCCCATTAGAAAAGTGATTTAACATAAGAACCTGATGTTGACCCTAAGATATGAGCTGAGAACAAAATAAGGCCAAATCTTTGGTTCAATAAAATCAAAGTATTAGCAGAGAATTGGTTTTAAAATTACTCTACTGAAACTAGTAGCAATAGAATTTTAGAAATTGTTCAGAGTGATGTAGCTGAAAAAATTACAGAAGTAGTATAGCTTTGTAAACATAAACGAAACAGAAGAGTCTGAAGAATTATACTGTCTTAATTTTTCAGATGCTAAAAAATATTTATAAGTGGCTGACCTCTTAGGACCTGAAGGTTCAGCTCTGTGCTAGAAATTTTTTCTAGGGAAAGAGGTCTTCTCTTACTCTGTAATTATTAGCAAAACCTTTAATTAATAGCTGTACTAGAAGTGGATGTACTTAAGTTATCATATGGTTCTGGACAGTCCAGGCTTAACTCTTATACTAAGTTAACTTTTTTGTGGTTACTTTGATACCTTTTCCTGGTCTTAAAAAGTTGAGATCCAGACATGGTTAAGGGATAAGTTGTTTTTACCTCAGTATTTAATGATCCTTATGGTACACTGTTTAAGGTGGGATGCACTGCAATGCACACACACACCATAGATCACATATACAATTTATAGAACTTACAGATTAGCAAATCTAACAAGGATGTCCCAGTGGGGGCCTGGATGAATGGTGTGATATTCCCCCATCTGAGGAATTCCCCCCTGGATGGGCCAAATCTGTAGTTTACAGGATATGTTTTAGAGAGGACCATGGTTTCCCAAGACAGTGTAGGGTTTTCCAGGCTCCTACTAGGAGATCTTTAGGATGTATGTTCTCCTGGTCTGACAAAACACTAGGACTATGCTAAGTTATCAGACTTAAAGAATTACAAGTATGCATGCTAAGAATACTTGGATGAGGATACATAAAAGTTGTATAAAAGGTATATAAAAGAAAAGGCAAAAAATCATCTTTGCATCAACCTAAGACACTGATCTTGTTCTGTGGTCAGTTCTCCCTATCATTTTCTCTGCTGTTTTTTTTGCCTACAGCCTGACCCCTGGGTGATCACAATTCTCCTTAGTCTTGAAATGAGATAAGGGCTTAGATGTTCGATTCTTAGGACACTAGCACAAAGTCAGCAGTAAGTAAAGAACCTTAATTTTTCCTCAGTAGTCTCTTTTCTGTTTACATGAGTGGCATGCTCCACCCCAGAGCACAAAGCCCTGTTCAGAGGCTCTACTTCCAAGATGATTTCCTCCAAGTTCTAAACATGCTTGAGTCTATGACTGAGGATGTAGCACTTCTTTTCCCTGTATGTGATCAAAGAGTATCTGCTTGTACCCAACTTACCAAGTGAGCTGTGCCTTCCTTGAGAGGAGTTTGACCTGCTGCACTCATTTGGATCCTTCTTTCTGCAAAATGAGTTGCATTTAATCATGATGCCAGCAAGCAGTAGGAAACTGCTAGGATCTTTCACATCTTGATATAAATTCATTTAAAGTCAACAAGCCTTGGATAAACACAATGATAAATTCTTCATTTAAATGAACCCTGTTTCATATTCATATATTTCATATGTCTTTTTGGACTTTGTGAATTCCTGAGCCTGAAAAATAATGGTGTAAGCCTGTGTGCACTTAGTACTTTTACTGCTTGAGAACTATAGGCACATCCTTCACATACTTCCTTTAACTTTCCCACAATTATAAAAGCGGTTGTCAACTCTTGATTGAAGCTGTTTGAAGAACCAAAAAAAAACCAAAAAAAACCCCAAACCTGCATAAATTTTAAAACATTTAATTTGAGACATAAATGCACTTTTTTTTTCAGAGAAGAGGGAAGTCTTTACTGAAGTCTAATTTGTTTATTTAGTTAATCTAGCATTGTTATGTCAGCACATTTGATGGAATGTAACTACAGCATTCCCTGTCTTGAGTCTTTGTATTTTAGCAGTCCATGCACATCTCCTTCTTCCTGACAGATTGGTAGTGTCTGCCTATATCAACTAGGTGCTGATTGTTCCTTGGTCCTCTCTTTGGCAGAAAGCTCTTTCTTGAAGCCTCTGTATTCTTGGTGGGTTTTGTTGTTGTTGTTTTATATTTTGTTGTTTTGTTTTTCTTTATAGTTCTTAAGTCCTGGCAACATGTTTTATAAATTTACAATAAAACTAAATAAATGGGTTTCTTCTTTTCATGCGGGAAGAAAGGACTAACCCAAGCTCCATATATTGGAGTGAACATCTTTGTTCTTGGATAGCATAGGAGGACAGTGTATTTCTTTGTCACAGAAGCAACCAGCTAGATAAGGTGAATTTTACACAATATTGCTTCCCATTCCCTCTTGGCCTGAGAAAAAATTCTTGCTACTTTTCTTATTGTAGTAGTAAAAGGTAGCCCTATGTATATGTAACATTATAAAATTATCCAGTAGGAAATGAAACCCCATTATATTTAATAAAATCAAAACAAGTAAACTCAAAAATATGAGATATCAAAAACCAGCTTGCCTGTGCAGTGGGCACTCATGTCTCTTTATTCCATGTCTGTCTTATTTCCATGGCTACATTTACATGGGATCTGCCCCATGTAGTGCGTGGAAAGGTTAGTATTTACTAATCAGCAGCTGTTTAAATTCCATTTTCTTCCTAATTGTTCCATGTGTTTTCTGAATTCTTACTGATTGCCACTGAAGAAAAAAAAAAAAATTAGCCTTTGGCCCTTTGCTTAAGGACTTTTTCTTGCAGTGCCCAGAACTAGTACCTTTAATTGTTTCACAGAATCAGTTTTTATTCTATGAAATGATAAAACAATATGTAATGTATTTTGTGTTCAAATCATGAGTTGATTTAATTACCTTTATTTGGACACTCACTTTTCACCTTAGTAAAACTAGGTACTCAAGCTGAGATAGGGTGCATGTCAAAGATGTGTGATAGGTTCCATTCCAGAGTATTTTAACTGGTTTTCAGTTGCTGTTTCAGAGTGAGAGCAGGCCTCACACAGGTCCTATGGCTTGTCTGTTGGACCACTGTGTATTTCTTGTATACCTTAATGTGCCTCAGATGCCACAGACAGTATTTAAGCAAATTCTATAAGTCACCTTTTCAACATATTCTCTTCAGTCTCAAAACTATTCAGTGTACCACATCTTGACACTGGCACAAGTATCTTCCTTTTAGAAAAAAACCCCATAATTTCATACCTAACCTATACAGTACACTAGAAATCTCTATCAATTACTTAAATTCAGTGCTGGACTCACCCAGACATGTCATGTGATACCGTTGATGGAAAATTCCATGTCTTTTAGCCACATAGGTGATTTGTTCTGTTCCTTCCAGTCTACATGGATGCAAAATCAGTATCTCCACTTTTAAGGCTTGTTATTCATTATCTTTACACAGTTATCTTTGCATTGCTTTTCTCACATTTTTTTTACCTCAGTGGTTGACTCTTTGCCCCTCCTGTATGAGTGTTCTATAACTGACTAATCTCCGATGTCATTCCAATTTTCTAAGTTCTCTTCCCATTCAAATCCATTATTTCCCTCCTGGTATCTACCTGACCTTACCTCCAAATGTCTTTTTCATTTTTTCATACTTTCTATTCTTAGTCTAATATTAGATTCCTCTTTAATCTCTTCATCCTTTTTTAGATTTTCAAAAGGTTTTTTTTTTAAACCTCTCCTCAGTTATTGCCAGTTATGCTGCCATCTTTTTAATACATCATCATGATCTCTATTCTCTTTCAATTCGCTTTTGGTTTTATCTTCCCTAATTTTCAGTGTTTTCGGTCTTTCTGAATTTCTTCCCAGTATCTATCTTCTTTCCTCAAGAAACTTATTATCAACTTGCCTTCATTCAGCTTCATGTTCTTTGTCCAGCTGTTCTCAGCACTTAAAAAACATATTTTATATTTTCATGCTGAGTACTCTGTCCACTTTTGTATTTGGTTATTTGCTTTCTGACCTGCATCTTGTCATCTTGTTATTCAAGCCAATAGCCTCTTTTTCCTCATATGCTGATGGAAGAATGGTGGCTACTCTCAAAACATGGTAGGAACAAGAACATTTTTTTTAAATTTGTCTGCCATTGGATTCCAGATCTTTAAGACCAGATCACAAAATGTTGTACTTAGACAGACAGTGAAACCCACAAGTGTGAATGAACTTTTTCAAGTGTATGAATGAGCTTAAGTAAACCTTAATTGAGCAAAGGAAATTTTGATTTTCAAGGCTTTGTAAATTTGCAAGATTTGTATAGATTTCCATAGATTTTCAGTGTCATAAGTTAACTTCCCTGCCAAAAGTCAAGCTCTTTTTCTAAAAACAAGGAATATGAAAACAGTAGTTTTCTGCAAAATATGATTTCTGTGTAGCATAATTGGAGAACTAAAAGGACCCAAATTTGTTTAAAAGAAATTTTAGCAAAAAAACCTCAGACAATTAAGTAAATATGTGAAAGTTTTCTACACCTGAGACTTTGCACAGTAGAGTAAGTCTGATTCAGGATGCAGATAACTAATTCAGAATTAGAACATTCAGAATACAGAAGATTTTTTCAGACTCTCATTAAACACTGTGGCCCAACACCCCTTCTATTATAACCTATTTTCTATGCTACAGGCAGAATGGAAAATTTAAATGTGGTTGCATTTGAGATGGTAGAATATCAAGGAGAATCAATTGGAGGAGTTGTAGTGACTAGGCTGATCAAAATTTTATTTGTACGCTCTTATCCAAAGTTCACTGGCTTTTTTAAGAGTCTATTGACTTCTGTGCCCTTTAAAAGGGGTTTAAGTGCCTCTTTCTGAGAGATTACTGCAGGATATTTTGCTCCCCCATGGTAAACTCTTCGATTTTTCATTGAACAGACTATTGCAACTGGAAGTAAAAATCTCAAGCACCTAAAATATAGCAGCACTATTTTAAAGCAAAAGCATTATTCAGATTAAGTCAATGTTAATATCTCTCAATTTCAAGTAAAGAAATAGTTTCTGAATTTCAGATTTTCACCTGGGACCTTTTTAATGATTTTATGATTACACACGAGAGGTCATTTCAAGATGAACTGATTACATTTCTATTCATCTATTATATTCAAGACTGTATAGACATGGTTCATTTATTTTGCGTACAAATAAATTTGTATGCATAAAGCTATATAAAAATTCCAGATAAACATTCTGCATAAACGGATTTGTATGTTGCCAAGCAGAAGATAAATACACTTGTGATAATATGATCAGTTGCCACAGCTGTCGTTGGCCTGTGCACCTTAAGATACAGCTGGGTTCAGGGGCCCTGGCTACTGCCACTCCTCTTCATCTGCAGCCCTTAATCAACAAAGCAAATACATACAATCAAAGAGTTACTGCACCCCTGACTAGATATGAGGTTTTCTCTTTTGTGGTTCCGTGTTATAGATTCGAACCTCATTCATCATGAAGAAAGGGTTTAAACACACACACAAAAGGCCACAATCTATAAATATAGTTGTTTAATAACCGTATAAAACATGTCTGTAATTAAATTTTAAACTACCTATTTCCTCTGACTTTATCTCTGCACTTTTGCTAGGCAAGTCAGTGAAGACCTAATCCTAACGGCAAGGTAAAGTGCACTAAAATAAACAAATTTTCAGGGTGATCAGATACCTGAGAGATAATACTATGACATTAAATAATAACAAGTTTCAGTTCTTCTTATTAAATGATTAAAATTTGTTTATAACAGGTTATAGGATAGGATGATAACATTTGAAAGTACTGTGGTTCCCAAAAATTATTTTTCTGTCTAAATTCTTCAGCCTTGATTGAAAATCATCCTTCAGCCCAGAAGTAGAAGATTCTTGAAAATAAATACACACACCCCAATGCTTTCTTTATGGTGTGCAAGAAATAGACAAAACTGGTATTTACATAACTGCAATCTTATTTTAGCATAAATGGATGGAGTATTGGACATTGCACTGTCTGGAGGACTTTTCTGAATTGGTGTTGTCATCCTTGTGATATTGAAAGACTCAAATTTTTAGAGCCTTTAGTGTGAGGCACATGAATAGAGGCAATATGTGAATTAGAGAGGCTAAAGCTGAAGAGGCACAAAATTCAGCAGTATCTAGGAAAATTGGTTTACAGTTCCAAGCTAATCAGTCTTAAATGTGAACTTTCTGCATGTGGACATGTAATTAAGTTTTCAGTGTTAACCTTGCTTGTGTTTTCTTTTTTAATACAGATAGAAGGCTGCTTTGTGAGGTTGGTATATAACCTTGACAATATCTTTTAACTTTTTCTCCAGAGTCTTAATATATTCCAGGTATCTCAACTTTAGTAATGTGATGGTTTATATTATAAAGTTTTTCTTCATACCCTCTGAAGTTTGAGCCTATTTTGCCTTCCTCCTTATCCTACCTCACAGCAGGAAATGAGTAAATAATTCTAGTGGATACGCTGGTGATTTAGCCAGTGCTAAACCCACGACAATAATTTAAATTAAAATTTGAAAAGCAGAATGTTAGTAAATAAATAGTACAGAAATTAAAAAATGCTACTTATAGGTTATTCATCTACCTAAGCAAAAGTGCAAAAAACTAGGAGCCTGAAAATTTATGTATGTATTCAGAAATGTCTCCAGTCTAAAGCAGAAATGAAAATATTTTGCTAACTCATTTTTAAACTCATTTTTCACATCTAGCATCATCTTTCATCTATGCCCATATGGAAGAATACAAGCACTGAGATTGGTTGTGTTAGACCATATAAGCACTTCTGATATCTGTGTTGTCACTGACAAGCCTGTGAAGGCCTCTAAGTACACACACAGACACACATTATAACCATTACATTACGGTCTTGGGATTTGGTCCATCTGGCAGTAACTTGGCAATTTGCATGTATTTCAATGTAGCTCAAAGTTGTTCACTGAGAAACAATTCATTTTCTCATCTATAGCCCACACAAAGCCTAAGTTTGTAAGTTTCAGTTACTAATGTCCTTGTTCCCATGTTTAAAAACAGTAATCTTATACAGGCAAAGGCTTACAAGATGAAGAGGAAAAGTTAAAGACAAATCCCACGTGTAATGTAGAAATATAAAAATTAAATTAGATTTTGTGAAAAATTTTGCTCAACTGGAAGGTAATTTGACATGCAGGAATTTTGTCTTCCTACTAGAAGTCAAAAGATCTTCTGTCAGAAACAGCTCTTTTGTCATTCTATTGTGGGTTTGTTCTGTGATCATGGTCCATTCTTTTGGCCTTACTGACCAAATTTTCTCAACAATACAGTTTGAATAATGTAACTATCCAGCAGAAATATACTAGAGCATTCACTAATTTACTAACTTGTTTCACAGTGCACAGAGATAAGAAATGACAGCCAGATGTTGACTATTACCCGCATCATATTTAATCTCCGTTTGATTGCAACAATGAGCAAGTATGTGCTATAACTGAAAATACAGTACTTTTTCCTTCCTTTCCTTCCATAAGTCAAAAGATACAGTGAGGGTAAAAGTTCAGTCTCAAAGTTGTGCATTAGTTTTACACAAGAAGTCTTAAGGCAAGAAACTGAACCCCTCAGGTCAGATTGTGTAAGAAAGTTAATGCCAGATACACTGTGGATGCATAAAATTAACTGCTTGCAGCTGGGTTATGGAATGTTGAGATAACTGAAACAGAGTTCAGCCTAGCTGCATCACACCAAGATATGTGTGTTCTCCCATCACCCATGTGAAACACAGTGCACCATGAGAATATTCGAACAATAAAATGTTCTATATAGTGCCTGAGAGGTGTGATTCGTACATGTACTTACTACAGTGCATTAATAAAGACACTGAAGTGTGTGCCTAGTACCTGAGGAAGATAATTAAGCACTTGAGAAAGGTATTCTGAAAACAAGGCAAAAGTTGGTAACCTGTATGAGAAGGGACTGTGTGCAGACTTTTAAAACAAGTGTTGTTTACAGGATCAAAATAATAATGAAATAGGTAGGCTGAGACACAAAATTTATTAATGAGCATATATTATATAGAAATACAGCAAGACATAACAGACACACAACATGATGATTAGTATTCTTACTCACTTGGAAGTTTCCATTCAGGTGGTCTCCTCTTCAGCAGCAGGGGAGAAATTGGATTCTTGCTCTTGATACTCTCATTCTTTTAAAATGTGTCTCTGTGCAACAACAATCTTATTTGCTTGTCTACTCTCCTTAGTATCCACATGGCCAATGCATGGCAGGCAAGACAATAAAATCATCTAAATTTCAGGTTGCCCCATACTGGTTTTGAATCAAAGCTTTTCATATCAACTTCAAATTAATAAAAATAATAAATAATACAAATACATTATTACAATAATAAATTTAAATAATCAGCTTTTTATATCAGCATCAAATTAATATGAATAATATAAGAAATTAAAGTACAAAAATTCAGTCTGATATTTTAGAGCAGAGGAAGTTAATATTTATTTACAAATTTTTAGGGGAGTTAATTTCAGCTATAACACTCATTCTCACATGGATTTTGTTCATATTTTCACACCTACAGAGTCAAGATCATCAAGGTATGCATGTCCACATTGCCTCTCCAGGAACACTTAGGTGTAATAAAGGGTTGTCTTGGATTCTTCTTGACTGACGACAAAGAAATCTTAATTTTTTTTGACAGAATTTTAAATGCTCTGAAAAGGTCAACGTCCTTTGCTTCAGTATGTTATTACTCTAGGATCTGTAAACCTTAGGCAGGGTTGTTGTTCTGAGGTTTTGGTTTTTGTTATTTATTTTTCAGTGTAAGGTTAGAATCCGCACATATATCTGGATATAATTTATTTTCCTGGTTTGGTACTTATGTACTATAACCTTGCTTTCATCTTTTGGCTGTTTAAGGTGCATGACTTCCTGCTGATGAGTTGTTCCTTGCGTGGTCTATTCAAAAAACAGACCTTTTGATCTTGATGAAAAAACCTTCTTTTTGCTTGTGGTGGTATTGCTTAGAACAGTGCTGCATTAGAGTGGCTTGTGCCTGTGAAAGTCTATGTGGATCTAAGGCAGAGATTTGGCAGGGTTACAGCTGGTTCTGGCAGTGTATTTAAGTTGTATATCAAGAGGAATTTTATTAGTATATTTTAGTTTTTCAGCTGATTCAATTAGATTCTTATATCAGTGATTTTGATTTAGAATAACACCTGGATTTTATTACTAATAGCAGTTTAATAAATGGAAGATTTTTAAAGAAATATTGTGATCCATATCTTCCCCAGCTAGATCCCTAGGAAAATGGCATTTACAACAGCAGCCGTTTGTAGATAGTTGAAAATGTCTGTTTCTTGAAGTGCCCTAAATGATCAAAATACCTAAATTAGTCTTTGCATTACAGTAGTCCTGACATCTTTTTTCAGTCTGTGCGAAAAAGCAGCTAGCAGTTAATAGGAGAAGAAAACTCTGGAGTGAGCAGTGAGTAGTACATTCCTCTTTTGCAAAACGTGACCTTTTGCTGCTGTTTTACCAAATTTCTTTATTTAGCAAACTTTGAGTATAAAAGCACAACTTATTTACAAATTGATACCAGCAAATTAGGACCAGTTTCATACAAGAGCACTTGGAATTTTGTGGAAAGGTCTTGGAATAAGTTCTGGACAATACTGGAGACAAATAGATACAAAATTTGAACCATAATGAATTGAATAGTGAGAATGTAATTATTACTAGTCAACGTGATTTACTGGAATATAAATCCTGCAAAGCAAATCTGATTTCATTGCTAGCCTGCATAAGATTATAGATTTGGTAAATAGAGTTGAAATTATACAAAGTATTTGACTTAATATCATATAATGTTCTAATGAAAATTCACACAACTAAGTCATCAGTTGCCTGACAGACAGGGGAGTTATTCCTCTGTTTGCTCTCTGTCATGTTTCACGAAGTTTGGTACTGGACAGAGTTCTGTTCAACATTTTCATCAATGACTTGGTAATAAATATAAATCACTACTGAACAAAATGCACTGGGAGACACACAAACCATACGAGTGGAATGATAGAAAAAGCACAGCTGACTGAACTTAAAACAATGTATTGGAGCAAAGTAGTAACAAAAATGTATTGTTTGTACTCGTAATTGTGTAAATAGCAGAAGTAGAATAGTAAATACAGCTGAGAAGTATCAGATTTGTGTGATCCGTATCACTATTTCATAAGATAATGCTAAAATAATTTTAAAAGGGGAAAAGGTGATACATTTGACAAAAAAAACGAGCAACCTAACATTAATGACTATGAAACATAGGATTCAGTTTGGCTGTCTTTAAAAGTCACAGAATGATAGAATCATTTAGATTGGAAAATACCTCTAGGATCTTCACTCCTGTTAACCCAGCACTGTCAAGTCCTCCAATAAACTGTGTCAGTAAGTACAACATCCTTTGAATACTTCTGTGAATGATGACTCAACCACTTCCCTTGGAAGACTGTTCCAATACTTGATGACCTTTTTGGACTCCACCTCCCTCGGCTGCTCCTCATAAACTTCGTACTCTAGACCGTTTACCAGCTTTGCTGCCCTTTCTTGGAAAATGCAAAAATAATGTTGAACAACTAGACCAGTGAAATTTCAGAGACTTTGAGTCCTCGTTAATGTTTAGTTTGCTTTACAGGGGACAGTTTTAAAGTAAATCTCTTGATTCTGCTCCATCACTGTGCTCTGGATTACACCACAGGGCCATCTCAGGCACAGGTGGATGGATGCAGGGGTGTAGGCTTGTGCTGGGAGTGCAGTAAGTGTGCCAGATATTAATGATATAATCCAGCCTAGAGCTTGCTCAGTGTACAAGTCCCCCAAGCATTTGTATGGCAGATGACCCCCAAGAAGATGTTTACCCACAAGTCTAATCCTATGTTCTGCCATAATGCAAATACAGCCAGAGTTAGAAGTTACTCGAGGACTTCTTTCTGTTTTATCAAACTTTGTTTTCCTCCCATAAAACTAAAACACACTTTAAAACCTCTCTCCAAAAATGGTCTATTCCCCTAAGTTTCCAGGTTTTTATTTTCATACCAAAGCAAAAAAGAAAAAGAAAAAAAATCCCATCTAGTAGCTGGACTGAAATGCAGAGTGGGATATGTTAAATTTTCAATATGTAAAAATGAACAACTTTTTTGCAGATATGCTTTACAGCTGCATTTTAACCTTTATAAAGTCTTTGACTCAATACTGGAAAGACTGGTAAATTGGCAAATGTATGACATTCTTCTAAAAAATAAGCGTTACCATTGTGGTGTTTTTGTGGAGATAAGCCTCTATTTAAGGCTAAGAGCTTCAAGGTTAGATCTTTTGCTCCATATTATTACCCTGCAATATGACTTTTTAACCACCAATTTTTTTAAAATTACACATATGTTTCCTCAAACCTATTTGAAAATATATTTAACTGAAAACTAAAGCCTGGTTTTCCTTTTCAATCTCATCACATTACGAGTAGAGTACTATAAAATTGTATTTTTCAAAATAGGTTTGTTTCAGTTTTTCCTTTGGATAAGGTCTCTCATAGCACTTGAATATAAACTATCAGGGTGAAAAACAAGTGGAAAAATATCCTCCTTTTCTAACGCTATTTACTGTTCTGGACAGCAAGTGGTGCTGCTGTATATATAATAGTTAAAAATCAAAGAGAAATAACATCTATATAAAGAAATTACTGTCCTCTGTCTAAGGCAGAACAAATGTCTGAAACATAGTAACACTTATCTAGAATACTACTAGAATAATAATATGTACACTCTTCCTATATCAAGCACTATATCAAGATATTAAAGAAGCTCTGACAGGAGAACAAAAATAAATTAACCTTTTTTACTGATTTACTTCAAAATTTTAAGTTATTTACAGTTGATTTATGAATTATTAATATTTCTCATGTTAATCCATAATATATGCAAATTCTTAAGCAACAACAGGGAGATATTAATTAAAATCATCAGCTTATAGTTTCATTAGGCAGAAAACCAGCTTCAGGGGTGAAAATAATAGCATTATATTATTATTACTATTATATTTTTAAAACCGCTATATTTTAGTTTTAATAATTCTAAATATTACTCATACTTGGCTAATTTAATATTTTTTATCTGGTACTTCCATTAATGATTGTTCAACATCTGAAACAACTCTGGTTTTTTTGTTATGTTCTTACTTACTGACACAGAGCAATGGATCAAGAACAATAGATCAAGAATTATGTGTGTGTGTGTATATATATATATATATATATGCACTGAGTTTTTCAGAGAAACAGTTCCAGTGGCATCAAAACAATTCTCATACAAAGATATGATCTAATAATCATCCATGGTATTTTGGTGTCTTGTTTTCCCCAAATTCACATAGTAAGATATCAAATTTCTACCAGAAAAAGTTATTATTAGACTGATATTTGGACAGGTAGAAGGGCAGAAGATTTTTCTTTTTTATTTCTGCCTGGCCTTCAAACAATGAAGTGCATGATGTTATTCTCAGCTGTCTAAAAATATTATTTCTTCACATACACATGTATTTTGCTCTGTGTTATTTCTACACAATAAGTTTTGGCATTTTTTATCCATCTTTTTTTTTTCTTGAAATTCACCAAATATTGCAAATTATCTGGACAACAGAACATGAAGCACAGAAAAAAGCTGTGCCCCTTATATTTTAGTACTCTTCAGATCCATATTGTCTGCTCTCTAAAGTCATCAAAATGAATTTTTAACCTCTGAAATGGTAACAGATGGAGTCCTTTCAAACATTATGGGGAAAGAACTGTGAATAAGATTTCAATTTTTATGGCAACTTGAATCAGAGCCATCAGGCACTGAAGGTTCAAATGGAAAACACAACAGCGAAATTCCAGGGAACATTACATACTAATGAGGGGAAAGTTTTCCTGCTTTATTTTCCATTGGACTGGGCACTGGTTACCACAGCAGGAGATAGGAGAAGTTGTATGGTACCAGCTTCCAAGACAGAGATCATAATTATTTTGCAACTCTTAGAATTAAACTTAGTAAAGTAAACTTCATAAGTAAATGTATGAAACTTAGAAGTAGAAATAGAAAAACATTATTGTTTTCGATCTGTGCCCAGAGATGCAGAAAAAAATGTAAAACTCAACATGAGCAGAAAAGATTGGGACTCACTTCTGTAATGCCTGTAAATGAACCTCTAGATCTGCTCCTCTGCACTGTTTCTTTGCATGGCAAAATATTTTCATAACTGGAAGTTGTGCATTTCTCTTGTGTGGTGTAGAACAGGTATAGAAGCTGCCGTTCCTGAAGAATATTACCTAAACTTCAGCTTATGAGACCTTTTCCTGAAGATGTACTCACATATTTAACCTTCCTGCCCACAGTATAGGACTTTCCTGTGTTATCTTTCTACCAAACTCTGAAAAAAGGACGTATCCTTAACTCCTTTAATTCCACTCTTCGTGATTTTCCCCTTTAAGATTGCTTTCATGAATGGATACCAGAGAAAAAGGCCAAAGTGAATCCTTCAGTTAAAATCTGTTATTTATTCATCTGATAATAGCACAGAACCCTGTTTTTTCTTGGATATATCATCTTGGGTTTCAATAAGAAGGACTGGTTAAAAGAGATTAATACATAAAAGAAAAAAACCAAAACTAATCAGGCCTGTGAAAAAAAAAAATACAAAGCTGTACAGAATTTCTACAATGTGGATAGATAGAGCTTAATGTTAATAATATTTTATTTATAGATTATTTCCTATGTTATATTTTTAGAGAAAAAGGATGAAATATCCCACTTTGTCAAGATGCAAGGTTTTGAACAGAGAATATCTCCCAGGCATGTTTAGGTATGTTGGTTGAATGAGCAGATAATCAAATGGAAGAAACATCTCACAAGAAAAATATAAACAGAGATGACCAAAGTTGACTGCTGAGTCTTTTCATGAATAAATTACAGTCAAAGTGAATTTTTTACTGAGGAGGCAATCTCTAATCAGTTTTCAATATACTAGCTTGTGCCTTATTTTATTTGCTGAATTCTGTCTTCCTTTTGAATTTCGACTATGAATCCTCCCACTAAGAAGTAAATAATGAAATAGGGGCAATGAATAGTGGAAAAACTCATGTTCAGTATTTATTCTTGTTGATTGCTGTTAAAATAGAACTTTTTTTTTCTAAATGCCTTTTAAGGAGTAAGAAAGTCAGTTAACCTAGGAAAATACTGAGTGGACATATCCCTCCCTTTTAAGATATTCCTAACATGTTGCAATACAGGAATGCTCACAAAACTCCATCCCGAGGCAGAAAATGTCTCATTCAAAGTTCTTTCGACTTTTAATGATTATGATAGACCTTACCTATACTTCACTACAGAAAACTCCAAAGACTAACAGTAGCTCAGAATAGTTTTGTCCAACACTTATGTGTTGGAAGCTAATGCTTTTTCTCCAACCCATTCTCAAAATGCTGAAGGAAGAAATTCTTCTGGAATGAAATCTCAGGAAAATTGATCATGGTTCCTTCACTTGCTTCCTCTAGATAAGTTAATAATTTCTCTGTTGCTAAGGGAGAAATAGAACTCAATAGTCAGCATAAAAACAGAAAACAGTTCTAGTCACAGGGGAACTTCTTACTCAAAGATATAAGGAAACCCATGTGTTTTGGCTCTTCCTGCCATGAGCCTAAGGACCAGTCTGGGTAGATTTTTGTAATCTCTCTTAAATGATACTTGGAAGAGATGGAGTATTGAATAAAGGCGTAATTGTTATTGCAGGATAAACAAACGGTCATAGTGATAGATTACAGCAGTTTACATGACAAGGAGAGAGCTAAATTGCAATTTAAACAAATTCTTTAAACTCACTCCTTAAAGGAAAAAGAGAAAAAGTGAGAGAAAACATATTACCCTAAATTGGAAGTAAAACTTGTTAATTAAAGGGAAAAGGAAATCGGGTAAAAATGGTAGAGACTAACATAAACTGAGCCAGACTTCTGCATGAATACGGGAAAATAATATATTTAATTGCTGGTTTACCTTATTAGATGACTGCTCTTCAGGACCACACTGGGTATCTTGCAGAGATTGGTGTCCCAATGGCTTACAGGATTAAGACTTCTGAAGTCTCTCCATTCCTAGCCTTGTGAGTGGTGTGAATTTTAACAGAATGAAGATATATCCTTAGAAAACACTGACACTGAGTGGCTAACGTCCTCTGATCTGAGGTTCATTTAGTTAATTTTAGTAATCACATATATCTTGACAATAGATAGTATTCATTAAAGATAAATTCCAAAAAATCTGAAGATAAAGGGGGCATTTGATTAACTAAAATGGGCATCTGCACTGTACAGACCCCAGAATTTCACTGAAAAGTTTGAGTCAGAATAATTTTTTCTGGTGTAACTAATGTGGACTACTTTTCTCTGGAGATATGAAGGACTGGACAAGTGAGTAAATCTCCTGATAAAGTCCTCTGTAGTTGACTATTTCCCATTAGCAAAATGATTTGAAAACTTAGAGTCACTGTTTGATGACAGATGGAAATAATACTATTTAATATTTTTGGTGGTTTTTTTGTTTGCTTGCTTGTTGGCTTGTTTTTAGCCTCTGGCTCACAAACAGGTCTGTGAGAAGATGTTGAAGACTCTCAGGGCCAGTCTGACAGATGAAGGACATGCCTCTTTAATAGATGTTGATGAAAAGTTATAGATCAATTCTAACCACTATTATTTCTGTCTGACCTTATTTTGAGTTGTGCCTCATCTTTCTTTTGAGCCTTTACATGCCACAGGGTTTTGCATAATTACACGTATTTCTCATACCACATTTATATGCTGTAGTAGGACCTTGATATTTCAGCTAGCACCTAACCTAGAAGGGTAGGTGCTATATGGAAGGTATAGTGCTATTAATATTAACACCTGCATCAAAGTTCCCTGAGGGACCTGTTTTGACAGCCAAAAAATTCTTTCAGAAATATGGCTTTCATAAATTATTTTAAACTGTAATTTATAATCAAGTCACTTCAGCAGTGCTTTCTAAACTAACAATGAATTGCAATAAAAGTTCGTATAAGGTCACCTGTTATATGAAGTCAGACCTAAACAGCAAAATCTTTGAAAAATGTTGTAGGTGCACAGTCCTGTGTAACAAATTCCAACTCTATCTTGTTTTATATACCTGTCTAAACTAATTATTTGGTGTAAAAGGGCATCAGCAAAAGAAGTCTTTACTTGTGATTTTTGTTGTGTTTGATTTAGGTTTATATATAAACATGAAAGTTGAGAGGAAAAACCACGCTTCCTTCTCTAATTTTCAGGTTCAGTCTGATTCATAAAACTTAATGTGGATGTACTTTTGACTTGCAACTGCAATTTAACTTGAACAACAATCGTATAAATACAAAAAATGCTCAAGGTCTTAATTCCATATGCCATGTATCTGGAATGATACAGAGGTGTTTCTGAGATGCAGGAATTCTTCTGTCATAGGTTGACACGGGCTGGATGCCAGGTGCTCACCAAGCCATTCTATTACTTCCCTTTCTCAGCAGCACACAGTGTTGGAAAAAATAAGATGGAGAAAACATAATGGTTTAGGATAAAGGCAGTGAAATAGAGCAAAAGCAAGGGTTGTGCGCATGGAAACAAAACCAAGTATTTTATTCATTATTTCCCATCAGCAAGTTACGTCTGGCTACTTCCCTTGAAGCAAGGCTTCAGCACCCATAGCATTTGCTCCTGAAGACAAACATCAGAACTTCTGGAGACCCTGAGCATCTCATTCTGCTGCGTAGCTGTCCTAGGTGCAGGGACAAGAGGTGGAGCCTTGGCACTGTTTATTCTGTACCACACACATCACCGTGGAGAGCAGGGAGCAGTTTTCAGCTGGGAATGCTGAGGCGTCAGGAGTGGAACATTTTTCTTGCCCAGTCACGGAAGAGAGTGGTTTTGCCCCCTTTAAAAACCACGGAGGGGGTCTTTTTCCTTTTGCTGGGCTCACTCTGGAGCGGGAGTCACCCCACAAGTCCCCAGGTTGCCACTGATGGGGATCAGTTTCAGAGGCCACAGCTGTTTCACCACCTGAGATCACCGCCAAAGGGGACAGCCCCTGCAGGACGACCTGGAACGAGCAGCTCGGCAACAGAACTCCGCTCAGATAAAATAGATTTCCAGGTTTTCTTTGCGCCTGGTTTCCTGATTGGGAGAACCACAGAAACTCATTTGCAAGATCATCTCCTTGTTCATTTTTCTCCCTTCCATTGTTCTCTGGACCCTGCTGCCATCTTGTCTTTATTCCCAGGAAACCCATGTGGTACAGATGGTATCTTTCAATAGTGAACACTTTTTATGGGTAAACCATTCTCTCTGTTGTTCAATTTTCTATTAATATTGTTGAGTTTATCAAGATGTATTCAGTAAATTATACTAGGAGCAATTATAAATTGGATTCATGTTTCCTCTACTGTCAAAAGGGGGTGATATGAGTGGATTTAATTTTCCCATCGAGCTTTAAAAGGAGCAGCACAAGAATATAATAGCATTACCAAATATTTTGATTAAATTTTATATAAGTGGTTTTTAATCTGTGATTCACTTGCTTTATACTTGCCCACAACTTGATAGAGGTTTCTGGGGACAAAAAAAAAAGAGAAACCAACATGTATATGAAAAAATAGCTATGCCTTGGTTACATACAATGCAGAAATAAAATCAACACCACCATTAACACTTGAAGAGAATGTGCATTTCAAAATTCCCCTTACATACACTCACTATAACTGACGTTTTTTACCTCATTTCCAAAGAGAGAGAGATAAAGGAAGTGTGAGACCTCTCTGTAAACTCATATCTTGGTTTCCTACCTGCCATGGTCAACTGCATGATTTGGGGCTGGGTGCACATAACTGCTTTTCAAGTTTCTGGGGGGAAAAAAAGATCGCTGTGCAGTGTTTAATAAGTATGCTTGCCTTTACAGTTCTAGTTCTTTTTTGTACTCCTACCCTTGTCTGCTTTGCCAGACAATTGGCCTGACACAAGACTTTTGGGCAGGGCACAAAGAAGGGAGAAGATGCACACTACCTCAGGCAGATCAAGGCTGTCCTTGAATAGGACACAGAGAAGTTTAGTCTATGCCCACAACATTCATAAATATAAGCTCAAGAGATTTGAGAATCATCGTGTGCAGAAAAGCTAATTTATGTTTTGGGTTTTTTTTCCCTTGGAGGCCTGTAGATGTGGATAAATTTTGTGTGAAGCAGACTAGTTTTACAGATGACTGTATTTTGAGTAAAACTGTGTGAAGCATTTCTGTAATAGCTTTACTTTGTAAAACATGGAATTTTTCAACTGAATATGCAGTTCTACAGTGTAAAGATTTTATTGCTCTGGTTTGGTGTGAACTATATAACTCACAACTTCACTATTCAGGATGAATTTACTGGCTTCTTTATGTACACAGTCTAGGAAATGTTTAGGGTTGAAAGATTCCTTAAAAACAAGTGCTATGAACTTTACTTGATCATATAAATTACAAAGGTAGCCAGTAAAGCAAAAGTTACTGAAGATTTACCTTTTGCAGGGGTCAGACCAGTGCAGAACTGCCTCATGACAAATAGCTTGCAATAAAGGGTTCAGTTTCAAAGAAGAAACAACAAAAAAAATCAAGAGGAGATTGCTCAGCAGAGATGAAAGAGAAGACCATCTTTATGATGTATCCCATCTATTTGGCAAGTGTATATAAATCTCTTTATATGTGTACTTTTTAGACAAGTAGGGTAAATATTTGTCTCCTGCTTGAAGTCACATTGGTTTATAAATATTTATATTTATATATATATGTGTGTGTGTGTGTGTGTGCAGGTGTAGGAGGCATGGAGTGTTCAGATACAGCATATTATTTACAAGGGATCCATGCCCTCCAGGGCAGCAACTGGAGCCTGGCAAGGTAGTGCAGGGCATTGGAAATAGAATGAACTACGGATGAGGCAACTGAAGTTGAAACATGTATCTCCATTGACAAGAATGTGAGGTGAGGCAGCTAGTTCACATACACATTCTTCTGTGCTATCCCCTTACAGGACAGTTTAAATTCTTAGTCTAATTTTTGGGTTCTACCAAAACTTCGCATGAAAACTTTGATGGTGGAGTCAGTTTATTTTGATTTCTGCTAAGTTCCCTATACTGTTAAAATTATCCAAGATGAATCAGGAAAATTCGTCAACATCAGAGCGTGGACCCAGGGGTTGCATTACATGTGAAATTAGTAGAATCTTTGCAGTGGGAATTCTTGGTGCTCAAACACTCACAGTTATGATTAAACACCCTATTACCACAAAACTCTCAACAGCTACATTTTATCTAACACATTAGACAGAACATACTTTTATTTTTTTTAAGTATTCATGAAGGATATCCAGACACAAACACCTAAGACTCATAGAGTGGCTTTTTGTACTTACATATGCCAGTAACAAGAATAAAGCAGCATTTGAAATGTTGGCTCATTGGTGTCTGGCAAAAAAATGATTAACAGCTTGGGCTGTGTGTTACACAGGAAATTTAATCAAAGTTTATGCAAAGCATTGTGTTGTAAACTGTTGTTTTAAAGGCTAATTATGATCTTACTAAGGTTAGAATGACAATGATAAAACCAGAAATGCTCACTAAGGATGCACACTTTCTAGAAAATTTAATCCACAATATTTCTCATGGTGAGTGGAATACTTGCAGTGTTGTCTTTTCTTTTTTCCATAGTAAAGCAGATCACAAGACTTTTTGGCATTCTTCTTCTCTGCTCCTCAGTTATTCACCCTGAACATGGAAAATGCTTGACAGTACAAGTTGGCCATTGTTAATATGATGATGAGATTAAGCCTAACTCCACAAAAATGGATCAAAACTTTTATCTTGGAATGTAAAATTAGACTCCCACCAGTTGTCACTGAAGGTTCTTGCAGTGCCACTTTGCATTTTTCTCACACTGCGGATGGCCCTGGTCCTATTTTATTTCATACTGTTCAGATATTAGTTATAAAGTTAATAATTTTCTCATCGAATTTTCTACCATGATGTCACTATGAAATTTCACAGCTTCATAGCAACTTACTAAAGTTTTAACAATGAATATGGGAATAGAATTAATGAATAATAAAGACTCAAAACCATTACCACCAAAGTTATTCATTATCTTCAATGTATATGTTCTGATATCTAGGTTATTTTTTTGGCACTTTCCCTTCCCAATATATTCCCTATTAAATGGCAGTTGTTGCTGCTAAGCATTCTGCATGCCTGCTAATTTGATTCTCAGTGGTATTTGGAACATGGAAAATATACAGTTAATGTGCATCTGAGAAAATATTCATTTACATGACTTGCCTGTCATGACAGAGACAGGCCTGAACTGAAAGCACCAGACTGGTGCTTATCTGCCCTACCTGGGAAAAGATCCTGCTCCTCCTGTCATTCCTAGCTCATTCAACAAAATCCAACTTCTGTCGCAACTGAGACAAAGATTCTAGTTTATTTCATGGTTAAGTTTTGGTATCCTGACAAATACTTTGTGCAATTACAGAGGCACAATCTGTGTAAAAATACCGAGTGACAAGATAATTACAGACTTAATCTGAGTGCTTATACAAAACATGTTAAATCAGATTGTCACCCCTTGTTACCAATATGAATGGGTTTAAACTACAGTCAATGCTTATCCACTGATTGGATGCCATCAAATGTCATGAAACAGAAAATTACACCTTATATTGCTAAAGTTTGGCCAAATTACAGTAAGATGCAAGGTATTATGCTAAATTAAAGACCACAATCACTACTTAGAATACTATAGATTTTCCAAAAACATAAAATTAAAGAATTTTTTTCCCACATCTTTTCCCTCTCAAAAACCCCTAAACCTTATAATATACATCTACTGCTCTCAGGTTTACATTTGGGAAGTTGTTTCATCTCTCTACCTGTGGAAACCACTATTCACTTTTCAGTTGGATGTTGTCCTCTATGGTTTCTGATTTTGCCTGGTGCTCTTTATCTTATATCAATCCTTAGGGATTTTTCATGGACTATGTTGTGAAGGGATCTGGAGTTGTAAGGTTCCTGTGTTGTTGTGTATCTCAGGGAAGGAACACATTTGGGATCAATAAATAAGTATCATTTTATGACTCAGAAGTTTGGGATTTCGTTTTTCTAACTAGAAAATAAGGTGTTGTACTTCTCTTCTAAAGTACTTGAAGATATTCTAAAAAGAATAGTGGGAAATTGTTTTTGAAATATAACTAAGTTGCTAAAACTTGCTTGTATATTATTCAAAGGTACATGATAAAGAAAAGAGTCATCTTTTCTAAGGTGCATAATCTCAAATTAAACAAGGTGAAAGATTAATAGCTGTATCTGGAGATATAGTGCATGCATGCATGGATTTAATTGAAATACTCTTCCATTGATGGACATATGTATTTAAGAACATTAAGTAATACATCTGACTTCAAAGCCATTCAGATAGGTTAGTATAGCTCTCATATACTTTACAGCCAAATGTCTATAATGATACTGTTGACCCAGCTGTATATGATTAGTCTATGTTGAAAAATTAATGATTTAATTGCTCTGCTTCTTGCCCAGATAGGTCTACCCAGTTCCTTTTGTTTGT
Organism: Sturnus vulgaris; assembly: GCF_052056855.1. Lineage (NCBI taxonomy): Eukaryota > Metazoa > Chordata > Aves > Passeriformes > Sturnidae > Sturnus > Sturnus vulgaris. The sequence goes on from NC_142244.1 coordinate 96,647,258, forward strand.
TTGTTTTCATTTATTCTATATTGTTTCCTTTGTCCTCTTCGTTTAAGTGAGAATATATAAATAAATTCCATTGATCTAATTAAAAAAACCACTTCTTTAATTTCTTGTCAATTGCAATAAATTAATTGAAATAAAGTTTATAATACCAGAAAGAGCTAAATGAAATTGCCAGCATTGTAGATTCCATATTCTAAGGAATATTTGGCCTTGAATCTCATCTAATTTCATTGGGAAGAGGTAGTAAGAAATGCATTTCTAGGTCTTTTTTTCTTAATAGTTAGAATTCCTGAGGGTGAAATATAGAAATTTAAAATACTCAGAGTGTTATTTGATGTAAAAACAAACCCAGATGCTTGTTCACCACTGATCACTGGCTACAGTTGTCTCTCTTTTTAAACTGGTTCCTTCCAACTTCACAGAAATACATTCCATATGAGGTCTGTCTCACAATTCCTTTCTCTTGTCAGCTGTAGGAAACCATCATTTGACTTTTGCATTGTACTGGAATTTACATGGTATAGCACTAGCCTTCTCATCAAAAGAACCAACCTCTCTCTTTGTTGCAGTTTAAAAGTATGGAGGTCTCTCATTTCACAAGACTTCCGTGCTTCCACTGAGCCATTTTCACTTTTAGGTCCATAGATATCTTCTCTGATTCCTACTCTCTGAATTACTTAGAAGACAGAGAGATGGTAAAATAGGGGTCAATTCTTCTTTATCCAAATGAATGGTGAGGTGTTTTTACAGACCATATACGATGCTTGAAGTGAAGCTTCCGTTTTGATCTGTTATTTTCTAGGAAAAAGAGTTTTAGTCATGGGAAAAAACAAATACTCACCCTACCCCCCGCCCCGCCCCAGCCCCAAAAACCCCCAGCTTATCAATGTCTTCCAGTGCAGTTCTGAACTGCAGAAGACCAACAAAATCTTGTCCATTGCTCTACTAACTCACTTTACAGGGAGATCTGCTGTGGTAGTAAGGCAAGATTTATTCTTTAAAGAGAAAGAAGAAACAAAAGCTGTAATTTAGTGAGACACTGACAGTATACACCGCATTGCTCTGCTCTCTTGTATTAAGAACAAATGTCCAAACATATTGGCAATTCGTGGTTACTCTGGTCACAGGAAACAGTTATTATTTAGGTCAATATATCAACTTGATAAAATGAAACAGGAAGAAAAACCGATGGCACAGCATTTATCCAATTCATGGGGTATCATTATGAATCACTAGCTATTTAATATGCTTTGATGGAAGTGCAAGGGAGTCCTGCTAAAAGACAAGTTTATTTTTTGCTGTTAGTTTATGGTTTCAAGTTTGAATCTTATTGACTTTTCCACTTGCATGTTTTTTTTGTGATTTTATCTAAGTACTGTGATTTTTAATAACTCCTGGGGTGGTTAGAAATGCAGAATAATTTTGTAGTTCTTTTATATTTTTATTTTTATTTGACAGTGTTTTTTCCACTGCATTCCAAAAGAGAATATATTTTATAATAGTTGCTGTATGTTGCCAGATAAATTTTTAAGAGTGGGGGGTAGTTTCCTGAGGTATAACAATAATAAACTGGGAGTAGAAGTGATCTGAAGATAATAGGACAACTCTTAATTCATCAGTCATTGCTAAGCATTATCTCACTGTTTTTCCTTTAAGAGGAGTTACGTTTTTCTTGACAAAAGTAGCAGAAAAATGCTAGATCCTTCTCTTTGTTATTAGCACTGTTTTTTTCCATGTCTCTCTTTCCTGCCCCTTCCCACCTCATCTCAGAGATACAGGTCTTTAATGAGTCTTTTTCAGATTCTACAACTGCTGTAGGAGAAAGCCCAAGATACCTACCAAAAGTAACTTGGAAGGAAAATCAATTTTATGTAAAAGAGATACTTTTGGTTTATTTGAGTACATATAGAGATAACAGGGGGAAAAAGATAAAAGAAGAAAGCAGATTCCAATAGTGCATACAGAACAGTGCATTTCCCAGTAGTTTGCTAACCCAGTCACTTCTAGCTATTGATATTGCTACACTACCTGATGGAGCATGATGAACAGAAAGGAAAGCTGTCTGTGAGCAAGTTCACTGAAGAACCCCGAGCAGTAGCTCTTCATCAGCACAAAAACTTAAATCTCCCTAGAAAAATGGTTATTGGGCCAAACAGCTTCTTGACCTGCTTTTAAAAGTGTTGCACTATATTGCCAGATTTCATCAATAACCTGCACATATTTTCAGTTCTGCTGGCAAGACCTCAGGTTTAGATGATCAGTACTTGCAAAACTTGCCTGAACACTAATTATACTGCTTCTTCTAGAAGAGAATAATTATAATAGCATTATATTGCTTCTACTATGCATTCCAAAACATTTTCATAAATTTAGCTGGATGGAGATTTCCCCTTCATTTAGGATAATGAGAGGCTCAGAAATGTTTTCTGTTTGTCTTGTCTTTTAAATAGAGAAGGAGGAGAGCTGAAGAGAGAAGCTGTACTCAGAAATGCTAAGTGGAATATGTACTTCCTTTTATCTAATAGTCTCTCATGTTCCCAAGATGATTTATAGTGCAATAAGTATTTAAAAATCAAGAAGCCGGTTCAGAGTTTTAAGAGATACAGTGCATTAAGGGATTTTTTTAAGGCTAGTGGACTAAATATAACATCAATGCATTCAAGTTTTATCGGCAAGGAGTCATATTCAGTTGAATGAAAGATGCATAATTAAATGAAACAAATTCTGAGAGTAATTAATTGTAAAGATGTGCTCAGAATTTCTTTGGATAAAGAAGATAAAAGAAGAAATTAGAAAGCATAGAAGAAAAACTAGAAATTTAGTAGATTTTTGAGCAACAATTTTAGTTAAACAAAAGGCTGCTGCTCTTCCTAAGAGATGATAAAATGGGAGAAAACTTTGAGAGCAGTGCGACAACTGAAAAAAAAGACTAAACCACAAGATCAGCAGTGTAGTTACTACTTTTAAGAATATACAAAAATTATATTGACTTCAATAGTGTTTTACAGCCCAAAAACCTTACTTGATGAGGCTTTTAAAAGGGTTTAGGGTTGTTCATGCATTCTGGGTTAGATGCACAGAAGAAATACTAACAAGATATTCTCAAGAGGTCAGAACAACAAAAAAGACTTTACTGGAAAATCAAAGAACTTTGGCAAAAGGGTTAGAGCAGCTTTCAATCAGCATAAAAAACTTCTCAACACATTAACTTAGTCCATTCAATTTAGCAAGCTCTAAGCCTGCTTGATTTTAGCTACTCAATAATTCCAAGAAGAGGAAATTAAAAGAGGAAGAAAAAGACAGAAAAGATATGGAAAAGGACAGACATAGCTACCAACTCCTGAGTTCCAGTGATATTCAGCTGATAGAAGTCCCAAATGGAGGCAGGGTCAAGATGTGTGCTTGCTGCATGTTTGGCCTTAAATACCCCTTGGCATTCCTGGGCCCTTTCCCCGCTTGGGACTTATGAAAATTTGGCCGCTCAGGAGCTGGGTTAGGGGTTGGATGCAGGTGTGGAGCATTGTCTCCTGTGTGCAGTAATTGGCAGGCACTGCCAGGCTGGGATACAGGCTCTAGGGGCTGGAGGATGGGGGGCAGTTTACTGCCTTGCCAGGGCAAGGCCCAAGCTGCCCTTTCCCCCACACACCCACCCCAAAATATCATCCATCCTTTCAGTTTCTCACAACTGTGGCTGATGATATCCTCACTATATGATACCCTCATACATCAGATATAAGAATAGTGTTTTGTTATAGCATTTTATCATTTCATTCTTAAGACTATAACCTAGAATTCACCTAATATCACCATCTTGTACAGTAAGAAAATTGAGATTTTTCCATCTCTAAAAGCATACCCTGAAAAATTAAAGACTTTCTTATCACCCGAAGAAAAGGCATCATTGACTGTTGCAGCCATAAATAATGATAGCATATCTTTCATTATGTAAAAATAAAATTTTCATACCTCATCAATCATTCACATTTCAGAAGAAAACATACTATATTAGTCAACCTTCACAGGTGAGGTTATATCCCCAGCATGGCTGACATCAGAGTTTAATGTCTGTGTAACAGTTTTCATAAATATCCTGATTCACCAAGACAAAGGATCTTACTCACAACTTAGTAGCCCTCTGCTACTTCCTAGGCGTCTTTTTTGGCAGGGTGGGACACTCAGATTCAATAATAAGAGCTATCCTCAGTTTGCAAGTAATATAAATTCTTGGGATGAAATAAAAATTTATACACCCTTTGAGTCTAGATTTTGACTGGTTGTGTGCAGCACTCTGCTTGTAGGCAAAAATTCTGTGCTTAGGGATGGAAGAGGAGGTTCAGATCAAATCCTAACCAGGATAAAAATCAGCTGTATTCTAGAGTTGTTAAAAGCTCTACTTATTTACTGATAGTAGTTGTTGTAATACAATTGGTTGCATTTCAATTTACCTGAATTACACAATACATCGTTGTATTTTCTGGTTAAGTTGTTCATGTATTCTCCACAAAGGAGGATCCAACCACTTCTCAGATATACTGAAAAGCAATAATATTAACAACAACAACAAAACAACAACAACAACAATGATAATAATAACAATAATAATAGTAATATTCTGGAATGTTATTCACTGTTTAGAACAACCTAGCAAGTTTTGTTCTCTGCAGAGCAACTTCAATGAATTTAAACTGGTAACTGCATTCATTCTTATCCTGCTTTACTTTTATTCCCTTTTTCTAGATTAAAACCAAACAATAAAGATAAATTAAGGAACACAAAAGGGTGTTTTTGAAACTTATTTTTAAAAAGCTTTTTCCTTCAGACCTAACTGTAAGAATCCTTTCTTTTTAATCATCACTCTATGTAAGATTAAAAAAAATTGTCCTGTTCTCTTAAGATACATGAGATACTATCTATTTATATGGTGAATATATATTTATAGAGAAAGCTTGTGAGCAGATCTAGTATGAAGATCACATACAGAAATGTAGATTCATCACCACTAGCTCATGTGTGGCTTTATTCAAAGTCAGACGCCTGAGGTCCATAGTGAACTTGGGTTGGCAGCAGATAGCATCAGCATTTGTGTTTGCTTAGGTTTAGTCAGAACTGCCTTTCATCATTCTACAAAATGTCCTAGATGTTTCCATCCATACACGGTAAGAGGACATGTTTTCAGTGCTCTAAGGAGTATAGAAAATTTGCTAAGGCAAATTTTTCTGTCGTGTATTGTGTATCATCTGTTGAGTGTTATAAACAAGTGAAACAAATACTTTTATGAAGTACATTTATATTAGTAGTGTAATATAGTGTATTGAAGCTGGAAACATTTTCTTCTTCTCTTTCTATATTTGTAGTGGTTTTAACAGCTCCAATATCAAGAGTGAATTAAGGATCCAGCAGCAGAGAATGAGCAAGTGTTTGCCTCTGTGCTATGCATCTGGCTGACTCAGATGAAGTTAAAAATAGAGGTTATTTCAGCTAAAAGAATTGTAAATGGAAAATTGATCACTGGATTCTCTAATTTAATAAATCATAGTCACTGTAGTTATTTAGTCTCTATGGCTATAAAATCCTACAGAAATGCATTACTGAATGTACCTGAACATATTAATATGTGAGCAGCAGCTTTCTGGCTCTAAACACTAGCTAAAATTTTGCTTTATTCTTTGGAAAGTTGATTTTTTCAATTTTTTAAATTTTATTTTCCCTCCCTTGCTTCCCCCCCCCCCCCCCCCCCCCTAATTTGAGAGATTGGCAAGTTTGGAATGCATAATTTCTGAATTGTACTCCTGAAGAAGGTATGTTAGGTTACTGAGACACTTGTAGAGTATCTTGTGGTGACTCTAGGTGGTGTGAGAAAGTAATTTAAATAAAACTTTTAAGAAGAGATTTAGAAACAGAAGAGCATTTCTACCTCAAATATTCTTCAAATCTATAACAAAAAGGTAAACGTGTAGTATAGAACTGACTTTAAGAAAGGTTGCCTCATCTGGTTCAAAATAAATGTTGACATCTCAGATTTTACTTATGAAACAATCTGTGAAACTCTATCCTTTCATAGCTGAACCACTGAAAATATGTCTTAATGTACACTAAGATATTTAACGACCTTTGATTCCCCCTCTTTATGCCCTTCTGCCCTCTTCTGTTTTCAAAAGTTTTTTCTTGGTTCATGGGGATCTATTTGCAAGAGTGTATTTCACTTAAATGAATTGGATGCTTTTTTATCTAAAGTTTAAAAACATTGCACAGCAGAGCATTAGGTGGAAAAAAATAAAGTGAAGTTTAAAGTATGTTGAGTTAAATATGAAGTATGTATCTCTTTTAAACCAGAAAGGTCAAGTTACAAGAAAGAAAACAGTTGAAATCTCTTGCAGTCCTCTTACAAAAAGCACTTACTTAAACTACTCTAATGTATATGATAGAATTTGTTATTTTATTTTGGTGAAATCCAAGTGTTGAGGTAAAATCAAATGGAAGAAGGACTTTATTCATAGAATCACAAAATGACAATTATTTATGTAATTCATATATATTGCTATCTAACGTATAAAATGTACATAAAATTCTTAATATATTCATATTAATGTCCTAATACTAACATCACACTTTAGATAAATATTGATTTCTAATATTTTTCCTTTTTAGGAGAGAATTTGGAGAAGTCCAATAAATAAGTAGGTGGGCTTGATGTTCATTTCACTGTAACTTCTACCATCATTGTATCACAGAATTTTCAGATTTGGTATTTAGTCCCAGAATATGAAACTGTGGAATTACCACAACCTGTTGATTTAATCTGGGAGAGACGTTACTCCTAGAGAGTGTGCATTCCTTTTGAGTTAACTGACTGCAGGTATGTGAATACTTCTAATACTTTAAAATGTCTTCAATAAAGTAAACATTTTCTATATTTACAGTCTAAGTGCACCACATAAATCTATTCTGTATTAGATGGGTGTGTGCATATTCCTTTTGGTCTTTACCTTTTATGAATCTGGACATATTTATCTTATTTCAAATTTTAAGCTGGGCCTATGTCTTTAACTTATTATGACCTCTGAAACAGAACATGGGTAACAAACTCCTGCAATTACTATTTACAGGGGGAATTTGCCAAAGGATTGCCTGGTCCTGCTTTGAAAGCTATGAAATCGTGATGAATTAAGAGAATTCTATTAGTTTCATCAAAACCTGCTAGTTTTGAGAAAGAACATTGTTTTAAAAAAGCTTTTGGCTATAAAAATGCCATAAAAATTTTTATTAAGAACATAGAAGAAAACACATGAGTAGACCCGTAAGAACTGTTATCATTTGGATTGATTGTATCAAAGGGAGATTTTGATATTAGATGAAGAATTTAAAACATATGAGCTATTTGGGAAAGAATTGTAAAGGTTTCGGCCTATAATATGCATATATAGTGTATTTAATTTTTTTCTGCATTTGAATTTGCTACATAAAGAAAAATTATTACATTTGGTTTGAAACACACTATCACTGACTAGTGAAAGTATTTAAAGATATTATGATGTTTCAATTGTCTACTAGGTTGGTCAACAACATTATTATCATAGACTCGTGGAATGGCCAAGGTTAAGATCACCAAGTGCAGCCATGACCTAGCACCATCACCACGTTCACCATTAAACCATGTCCTCAAGTGCCATATCAACACATTTTTGAATGCATCCAGAGATAGTAACTTCATTACTTGCCGTGGTAGTCTGCTGAAATAATTCAAAACCCTTATTGTGATTTTTTTTTCCTAATATCTCATCTAAACCTCTCTTGGTGCAACATGAGGCCATTATTTTACTCTGTAGAGAGGATGGCTGAAATAAATATGAATATTATTTATCATTTGGTTATTTGGTTATAAACAAAAGTTTGTCTTTTTGTTTATGCAACTGTAGTGAATCATCTTGGTGATCAGAGAAGGGGCCAAGAGCTCCAATTATATTTTCTGACAACCAAAACTATTTCAAAAGCTTTGTGCTATATTGCACTAAAAATATTTTTGTCTTTCTCATGTAATTTATAAATTTTGCTTTCTATAACAAGCAAAATTTACATGATCTTTTTACACTCAAATATTTTGGACTTCAGTTTAAAAGAACATTTATGAAAAATTTATTCAAAAACCGTAGTTTCAGGCAATATTTCATATTTTCTATATACCCTCTAGCCAAAGGCGGCCCAAGAGGATGTGGTTTGTCCTTCTGAAGCAAAGATACTTTATTTCTGAGTGTCATTTTTTTCCTACTATCTGCATTTGTTTATCTCTTGTGGTCAACACAATGGAAGCAAATATTAAGACAGATTTTCATGTCTTTACATGGAATATGGCACATGGAGACTAAATAGAAAGATTAACTGCTGTGTATTTAGTACTGGATTTATTTTTTTTCTCCAATCCATTCCTCTCCTGTTAGTAGGAAGAGCAAAATATATATCAACAATATTTTGAAGTCACGGAAAAGGTCAGAATACTGCCATTAAGAAGTTCTATTTCCATAAATTTTCAAATAAGGCATTCGTAAGTGTTGTCTTTTTATATTGATCACTTTCTCTTTAATATGTCTATTTCTAACTGCCGTGAAAACTTGTTTATTTCCTTTTTGGTTTTTTCCTCATTATGTAACTTTTTTGACTTGCAAGGTTTCAATTGTTGTTCCCTGACTTCTGTTCTCACCTTCTATTTTAGGATGAGAGAAAAAATTATTAAAGAAAAATTTTCTTGCGTGAAATCTACGCAGAAAATGCACAACCTTATTGTGAACATTTTCATATTCACAGGTTTGGAGAGTCTACAAGCAACAAAAATATAATAAATTATTTTTTTACAAATAAAAGTATAAAGAATAGTTGTAAAAGCTCTAGTCTACTTTTATCTTTTGTTGTTATCCAGAATTTTAATTCTTCTTGCCTGTGAAACACTTTAAAACAGAGTAGACCTTAGTCTTTAAAATAGGCTTTTAAATAGTTTTTGCAAATAACTGCTTCAGATCTTGCCTTCTTCACGGTAATTCTTTAGAAATATTCCAACTACATATCTCTTTGTCTTAAGTGAAGCAAAGCACTTTTGTACTGTATTCACTTTCTGGGCCTCATTTTTGGCTGCAGCTTTGAGGGGATGTATCACCTAATTCTCAGACTGGGGACTAGAGCATCCCTACCTATCATCATTCAAGAATGATAATCTACAATTCTTTCCACTGTGGAGAATGCCCAGCCCACAGGTGCACAACTTATCCTGAGACTGAATAAAGCATTTCCTGGTCTGCAGTCAGCCACCTTGCTTTAGAGAGTCTGAGGGTTTAAGAGTGTGAAAGGATGCTACTCAGTATGAGCTGACCTAGGTGCCAGAGAACAGCCTGAGTACTTTTAATTTACTAATGTAGGAATATTATATGACTCTCACCTTCTAGCTGAAGGAGCTTTCTCATTATGCTACTGTCAGAGTCTCTTCTGTATTCAGAAATATTACATTCTTGAATATAAGGCAGCTTGAATTAATACAAGGATTGCCTTGGAAGTAAGAAGCATTTGGACAATACACTTAGCATGCTTTAACATTTGGTCAGCCTTAAATTGGTCAGACAGTTGGACTAAAAGGTTGTTGTAGGTCCCTTCCACCTGGAAATATTCTATTCTATTCTATTCTATTCTATTCTATTCTATTCTATTCTATTCTATTCTATTCTATTCTATTCTATTCTATTCTATTCTATTCTTCTTTCTGTTTAAATTGTCTTCACTTACCTTCTTGGTGTTTCTTGTCAATTGCTTACCACTAATTAATGATATACCAATATACCTCCTATGAGTCTTTTATTTTAAAAGAAAACACACTTGTGATGTTTAACATGTCAAATACAGTGTTGGATTTAGACACTTAATTTCTTATAAGTGAATTTCCAGACTCTCAGTATCATTTTAATTTTCTGTCAGCAGAGTCCTTTGAAATGAGTGTCTCGAAGTTTTTATGTAAGAGTTGGTCCATAACAAGAGACCATGCTGATTTAATTGAAGAGTATTTATGACCCATATGAATAAATTTGATTTTTCACTCTGTATGATCTCCATATTTTAAAGTAAAATTACATATGAGCTACAATGTTAATGGAAATATTTCCTTGTTGGGATCTACATGTCAGGTGTAAGACATCATGATAATGTGTATGTAACTATAGATATTCCCTGAATGCACCAGTGAATTTGAAGTTTAAAGCCTTGCAGGAATCCGATATAGACATAGACTGAGGGAATTTTTGCAGTTCTCTAGAATTTTCCATAAGAAATGAGAAAAGAGAAAATGTGAATGCTATTTGCAAAAGTGGAAAAGAGTTTCATAGATGAAAATTATTCTCTGTTGTAATGCCTATCTCTGCCAAGTATTAGAAAAGACATATATGCAATAGTGTTTCTTAGGCCAGTGTTTTTTTTAAATGAAATAACTGAAAAAGTCTAAATAAAGAAGTCAATTAACTCTAAATGTGACATTAATATATTGCCTGACCTTAACCCAGCTAGTTGTATGATACACTTTGGTCAAAGAGGACAGTTCTCAGAAGGCACTTAGAAGCAGCATAGGGCCATTGTAAATTGACTTCTACTTTGTGAATTGACTGAAAATCTATGCCACTGGAATTAAAGCATGTAACTGAGGGATTGATTCATTGAATCATAAATTATCCTTAGTTGCAAGGGACCCACAAGGATTATTGAAGCCCAACTGAGGTTTCCCCAGTATTGTAGAAAACCTTAAAGACTTTATCATTCTGTTTTCTAAATTCTGACCTCTACAGCAGCATACAGCTCTATGCATTAGATTTATATATTTTAAGGCTCTGGTGTAACTCTGAATATATCCATTTACGATGCCAAGTCAAACCTTTTATCAATACTAAGGTCTTTGTCTTGCAATGGTTGTCTGTCAAAGTAGGTTAGAAGGTCTGAGTTAAACCTTTTATTGCACATAAGTAGCCATAAGTAGCCATTTAGTATGTCTTTGAATTTCCCACTGGTAATAACAATAATGTGCATTGACAGGTGCAAATTTTCATCTTATCTCTAAAATAGGACAAAGTAGAGTTATTGACTTTTCTCAAGACATATTGTACTTTTAAAGCTTGCTTTCTAATTGATCAGCAGTTTATGACATCAAAGTAAAAGCTTAATGTCAAACTTCTGAGCAGTAATCTGACATGAACTACTAAGACTACTGCAAAAGCACTGCAGTTTGTCTACGCCAGTTCTCTTATGTTGTGATTTTTCAAATCTGTATGAGACAGATTTAACCACAACAGACATATCTTCAGAATTCTTGAAGGAATCAAAGTTAGAGTGTATTTACCTATCTTGCTAATATAATTCCTTCAATACTGACTGTTTGAATATATATACAGTAGAGATTTTCTCTTTGATAAATAAAATACAGAAAAATGTATTGTTAATTTCTCTCATCTAATATATCATTATTTTAAATAGGATACTTTTGTATTTGAGAAGCCAAAGTTTAAAAAATTCTTCAAATTTCTTGCTTCTTTAGGGCATATATTCACCACTGACTTCTGATCACTAGAGGTAGACTGTTGGCGAGATAAAATCTGTCTTCCAGGCCCCAAAGCCGCCTAGAGAACAAACTCAAGGCAACTGACACAACAGTGATCAAGAAGGAATGGCCTAGCCTAAAAAACTTAGTTCAAAGGATTTGTTCTTGCTTTATTAAAGCTCTTTAAAGAAGTTACCTTGCTGTCTGCTTAGGCTAATTTATGACCCCATCCAAATTTTTACTTCTCTTAAATCTGCTGACGTGAAAGCTTTGAAATATTGTACAGACCACTTCAATTAAAAAAAATACATATAAACACAGAACATTTGATTAGTTCTTTATAGACTGGATAACTATTATTAGGTTTCTTGTTACTTTTATTTTATGAAATACAGGAAAAAAACCCCAAATCCAATGAAGAAAATAAACACTGACAATTTTGCCAAAGCCATCTTTTTATCTTTATCTTGAATGTATATACCTGTATCAGCAGGTATTCACATTTGTCTTGTACTTCATAATATTAAAAAGAAAAGAGTCAAATTGCCTTTCAAGTATATTGTATCTATCCACAGCTGCGAAGAAAGAAGAAGTTTTTTACATGTACATTTTATTTAGTAGCTTATTTTTAAAAGTATTTGTAACTAAATTGTAAAAGATTCTATTTCTCTTAGCAGTTTCAGCCAATAATCTATTGCCCATCAAAGCAGTATGTTTTTGATCCTTAATATACTATATTCTCAAAATGTGGAATTCTTTTTTTTTTCTTTCCCCATTCTCCCCCTGGAGTAACAGGGAGGTGTAGAGAAAAAAAATGGAGAAGAAATACAAGAAAACATTAGAAGAAAAGAGGAGTAGTGTAATGATTATTCCTATAAATAAGTTTGCAGAAGAAATTATGTAGTCAACAATAAAAGATGAAGTAAAATAAAACCATCCAATTAAAGTTAATGTTAAAAAGTTCTCCTTGATTGCATTCTGGTAGGCACTGCTGTACTAGTCAGTCCTGAGAAAGAATTCAGAAAAAACTAGACAGTGCTTTTGTTAATTCATGTAGGGGTGAAGGGGGGTCCTCCGTATGTGTCAGCATAGCAGAAAGATTAAACAGCACCGAGTTATAGAGAAAATACAAAAAAAGTCAAGACTGAATTAAATGGAAGTGGAGTGTTTCCACCTTTGGAAAGCTGTGTTTCCAGCTTTAAACTTCAAAAATAAGTTGTGGTCATACAAATCTGAGTTTAACTTTGTACAAAGGATTTGAGTATTTTTGTATACACCTGTTCTCCTTTCCTTTTTATATTTCCATCCTCAAGCACCTGTACAGATTTAAAGAAAGTAATACCCACGGCCAAAGGTAAACACTGAGCTTCTATAATGAAGATTGTTTTTAGACCCACGTGTCTGTGTGGGACTTTCATACTTACAGAAAAATAAATTTTTAAAAAAATCTTATATTAAGCAGGTTTGTTTATTATCAATAAACCCCAATACTATATAGCATAAAATCTGAGCAATTTCAGAACTAATAATAGTCTGATGATTGCTTCAGCAGCGTTTTGCTCAGTACAGCTACTGGTTTACTAGAGTAATTGAGATTATAATAAAGTGATTTCTTGCAGCAGGGTTTTGCTGTTTTCTTTTTTTTCCCCCAGATTGAATTTACAACAAGCTAATGTAGATTTCATTGGACTACCAATTATATTTTCTTTCCAAATGAAATTGTGAAGGAAATGATTTGATTTACTAGCTTAAAAGATGTCATATGCAATTTGTATGTTCCAAGATAACAGCTTTATGGGTACACATAATTGAAATTATAAAAGTTCTAATATTGAAGTTTAAAGATTATACAATGGGAGGACATAAATGACATACTTCTCTTTCAGTAAGGTCTATGAAAACTAGCTGAAGAAATATACAATCATAAGCACTCAAATTAGAAAATAAAGCAAAACAGTGACCAATAGGAAGAGGGTGAAAGACAAAAGAAATCAAAATATTTTTCTTAAGTTTTTACTTTGAGTTCTGAAGGAGTGAATTGCCAAAGAAACAAGGCATGACTTCTGATAAGAATTTTACGTACCAGCAGCTGTTTTTTGATTCCAGAGTCCATAAAGCATGCACCTTTGTCATTCAATAGCATTGGCTTTGCTTCACACATTCCTTTTATTTCTGTTTGCTTCACTTCCAGAATCCTTTTCATTCCTCAGAAGTCCTTCCAAACATCATTGGCTACCTCTGCAGAGGCTCATCCACTGATTTTGGCTTGTGGGACTTTTTGCACTTTCTCTGGACTGGGAATTTCATGTGTTTAAATGGCAGAATTTAAACACCGCCTTTTGTAGAAATTTTCCTATAAAAGGCGTGAAATGCTGTACCAAAGCCTACCATTGAAAATGGAGTTTGAGTAGATTAAAAGCATTGATTCAGTCATCCACAGTTTCTGAAAAAATTGTCGGTTGTTATGATAATGTGCTGATATATCACCCAAGAGAGGAAACTCTCGTAGTTGAAAGGTTCAACTGTGCTTTCAACCGCAGCTATTAATAAAATGCTTTTTTTCTTCAACATTATCCTAGAAGTAGGGAATTCAGCCTCCCACTGGCAGTGCTAGTCCCTCTGTACAGGCCTATGAATTGAGTCTGACTTCATGAAGGCTGACAAAGCTGGAGACTGTCATGAAGTCATAGCTGTCACCTGGAGAAATTCCTCTGCAGTCATTTTTATGCCAAATTCTGCCTGAAGTGTTTTGTCAAATTAGTCAAGGATGAGGGCACGAGACTTGCTGATTAAGCATTTCCTGTTTTAATGCTAGTTAAGCCCAGCTGTGCTGGGCCAGAGGTATGGTATAACTAGGTGACATGGACAGTCAGTCAGCTGCTGCTATGTGGTGAGCATAAAAACGGATAAGTGAGTGGTTTAGCTAAAGAGAGAAGCAGATTTTATGTTACCTACGTTTATTTGCCTAACTACATATGTACATATAACTACATATATAGTCCAACAGGCTATCCTGGTTTCAGCTGGGATAGGGTTCATTTTCTTCCTAGTAGCTAGTATAGTGTTATGATACAGATTTAGAAAGAGAATAATGTTGATAAGACACTGAACTTTCACTTGTTGCTGAGGTCTTACCTCAGTCAGGGACTTGTTAGTTTTCCATGCTCTGCCAGTGAGGAGCTTCAAAACAGCTGTGAGCGAGCATGACCAGGACATCTGATCTGACCTGGCCAAAGGGATACCCCATAGCATAGAATATCAGACCCTGTACATAAGCTGGGGAACTCTATGCGGACTGACCATCACCATTCAAGGACTGGCTGGGTACTGTTCTGTGGGTGATGAGAAATTGACTGTTCATCACTTGTCTGTATTAGGGTTTATTCCTCCCTCTCTTCCTTTCTATCTTATTTTCATTGCATATTTCATGGGTATTGTTATTATTCAATTATTAAACTCTTCTTATCACAACCACAAACTGTACCTTTTCTGTCTGATTGTCTTCCCCACCAGCTACTAAAAAGAAAGTAGTTTGAGGGAAACCAAGACACAGGTTTAATAGGTGTATCAATTCACTGGCAAAAGATGAAAAAAGAGCTAAATACTTGTAATAAAGATAAATTATAAAAACAAACAAAGAAAAAAAATTAAACACAAAAAAAAAGGAAAAAAAAATGCCTACACCTCCCTCACAAAACCAAAAATACCAAGCAAACAATATTTTGTATGAAATTGCCAAGAGAATGTGAATGGATGAATTTCTGGAACTAAGTAATTAACTATGTTTCTAAAAATATATAGACTCTTTCAAGACAGTAATTGACAAGAAGAGCTTCTCATTTTTCCCCCAATTATTATTTGACACTCCTAAAGTGACCTAAAATTAAATAAGAAGATATGATTGAGGGAAATTACTGCACTGCCATAAAGTTCAATATTAAGTTGCTTGAGTGTGCAGTACAAGATAAAGACATGGTGTTCCCAACCCCCCCTTTTCTTTTTCTTTCTTAAAGTAGTGACAAAAAGAGATGACTTTATCTTTCTAGTGTTTCATGTGTCTATTCATTACTTTCAGGATGATATTCAAGATGGTCCTGGAAGTAATTCTTGCTCAGGAAAGCAAAATTCAACTCCATGTTGGTGCTATAAAACATTAAAACAAGATTAATGCTGTGAATTTACAGCACAAATGTTAAAATCTCACATATCATGCCAAAAATAGCTACAAACATAATAAATATTGAAGACTTACATACAGACTAGTGAGTCCATCTGCAAAAAAGAAAAAAATAAAGAAATATAAGCCACAGTACTCATAAATAAACTTGATTATGATTCTAGGCATCAATCAAAGCCTTGCTGATGAGCTTTAAAACACAAAGAACAGTGACTTCTGATTCTGCATTACAAAGGACCCATTTTTTAAAATCTCAAAGCATTTTAGGAAGGCTTTTAGTCCAGCAGTCAGTTACTGAAAAGACAATATGCTAGAACACTAAACCCTTAGAATCTTCTTTGTTGAAAGGGAAGGTTGTAAAATGATTTTTCAAAGGTGAAAGAAGTAAATGTAGTTATAAGCCTATAGAAAAGCAAAATACATGCATTTTTCATTAGTTTTAGTTTTTACTGTATTTTCAGCATCAGACTTAAGAAAGCTGGGGCATATGGATAGGAAATTCATATTCACATTAGAAGCACCATGAGAGATATTCTCATGAGAACATGCATTGTGCACCTACTTTTATGCAAAGAAAACACAAAAGGAAAAAAGTAATTCCAGTTCACAGAACAATCCATGGTTTTCCCATGAGCCCCCATCAGAGAATTCTATATCCATGAGAGATTGAATCAATTATGTATTTCAGGTTTAAATAAATGTATTTTTTCATACTTTTACACAAACATTGAAATTATTTTTTCTCACACTATTATGTGTTCTTATATTTCTCAGCCCTAGGGCAACTCAGCTACCTTGCCTAGAGCATTCTAAGGTTTACTGCCATGTGCCTTTGGAAGAAAAGCTGCCAAGGGCTGTTCCTTCAATCCAGATTTTTTTTTTATTATTTTTTTTTCTCTTTTTCCATTCTTGCCTTATTATTCCCTCTGTGGGAAGGAGATGAGGTTAGGTGGGTTGAGGAAAAGGGCTTCACAGGTATGGAACATTTCCATTTGTGGTTACCTCTTTGATTTTGGAAGACCATTATGAAACACAATAGCTTGAAGAATGCCATATGAGATGGCTCAAACCTATTCTGCCATCACTAGTTAATTGTGGTTACAAGGGCTGCAATAAGAGCCACAGCCTGAAGAGAGACAATGGTGGTGGGGAAAGGCTATTTGGAGTTAGCAATTGTTGTGAACAGCCAGAAAGTTGACTCAGAACAGAAAAATTATTGAGCAGAAGTTGTCTGCACAAATACTGACAGAGAAAACACCAGCCAGACTGTGAACTATCTGTCTAGGCCTGTGAACCAGAAGGATCTTTGAGAAGTGCAGCTGGCATCTTTGAAGTAGAGATGAGTGCTTGGAGACCACTGACATCCTGAGATAACATCAATTACTGCAAATACAACTGCAATGGAAACTTAGAAGAAAAAAAGCCAAAAAATAATCTGGTAAGAGGGGGAAACATCCTAAAAGAATGAGAATTGGAAGCAGTCATGGCCTGTTCTAATTGCTAGAACAGAAAAAAGTCTGGAAGAGCAAAACTGGTCTGAAAGCAGAAATCAACTTAATCTATATGCTACCTCAGGTAAACTTAACAACACCTGTTGGCTTCTTGAAGTGTTGGTGTCCTATGCACTCTTATAAGTCTATGATACAGAAAGGACTTATTTTTTGTCCATAATGGATCCCTTCTCTTAGAAAACTTCCCATGTGACTTGTTCTTTCACAAACAGTTGAATTCTCTTCACAAACTTTCTATGATATCTTGGACCCTTTGCTGGGAATTCGTGGTAGACTCCAAAGTCTGTGGTGTGGGTCATCCCTGAAGTGAGTCTGTTACTCTACCCGTGCTTCTCTACACTCATACTTCTGGGATCAGTTTAGTTTGCTCTCCCATTTCTGGGATGATTGTGTGCTGCCCTCTGGGAATGAGTTATCCTGCTCCATGAGATGGTTTGGCCCTTTCTGAAATCTGTCTAAATTTCTTGACACTGATATTTTATATATCTCATAAGTATTGTCTAGTTGTAGACAATATAGTTGTTTTGTCTACAAGCTTTCTCCAATAGAGACAAGTCTGTAGCAGCCCATTACAGTACTTGGACATTGCTTTTATATTGATTGTTTGTATAAAATTGATTGTTTCTATTACGGATTGGCTATAGTAACCTATAATAGCTTGATAAATATATATTCACTTCATTGACCATAGTTAAACTTGCAAGTGATAATTTCTGTGAAAATATAACTGCTGCTTGTGAATTGTATGGCATTTTTTGTAATCTGAAATAAAGCAGAGAAACTTAGGACAAAAGCCTCCTTAGTCTTGTGTATCACAGAATACAATGAATGCATGGTCACAATCTTGGAACACCCACAGGCTGGGTAACACTCTAGGTTATGACATTGATATGGTACAAAGAGCAAAGCAGTTTGCTCTCTGAAAATCAAAATTTTGACCTGTATCGGTTTTGCTGCTTATTGTCTTCAATAGTTTTGAAGACTACAAATATTTTTTTTCTCTCCATTAAAATCTGAGATGATATATTCTTAGACCTGATGGCTAAGGCTTATGAGGTCCTCAACCATCAACTCTGTCAATCCCTTTTTTTTGCTGGTGCAAAAATTATGCATAAGAATGGATTTCATAACAGTTTTATTTTAGTGAACCTCTTTTGCAAAGCTTTTTATTCCCCATATTGACTCACTGTATAGGAAGGTGAGGATAAAAGAAAAGGGAGCAAAAAATTGCTTTAAAAACATTTTGGTAAAATCTACCCAGCCTCCGTGTATCTTAAAATAACACAGATAATGTGTCACATAGTTAAAATAACAGAAAATAACATATAAACCTAAATTATCACCCAGAATAATGGGACAGAGATGACCTGTAAATTTTTAACCATAACCCAAATGTATTTAACAGACATCTGACATAGACCAGTGCACTCTGCCATCAAAGAAATTCACACCAAGTGGGACTGAAGTAATGAGATCTGCTTCTGTAGAGTTCAGAGAATATTTTGCTATCATATGCTACAAAAAACAACTGTAAAGTTCGTAAGGTCTGTATTTCCACTGTTACTGATTAAAGGAATATCTCAACAAAGCACATGTACACACCAACCACAGGCATCAGATACCAGTTTTAAGCAAAAGCAGCTCACGCTTTCAAACAGAAAGCTTGTGAGGCATACACAGATTCAGAATAATACAGAATGATAATTCAAGGTATCACAGTTCTTTTAAGTAAACAACAAATCTCACCTAAATTGATACACAGAGAATTATCAGATACGTTTAAAATGTTTACCGGTTTTGGTAATTAAAGTAAAACTCTCATTCGCCACAGATATTAAGATTCATTCTCATCATATTGACCATCAACAGATGCAAAGAAAACCTAAATAGCAGTTCTTAATAATGGATCTGGTAAACCAAGAAGAGAAAACAGTGTTAGAATTGGAGGCACTTGTTTTTTTACTGTTTCAAGTTCTCAAACAACAGAACTGCAAATGTTTTTGTTTTTTCAATACACACTTGAAGGAAAAATCATGATCAATTTATTTAAATTAACAGTTGCCTACACAAGCATTGCATTTCAAAGTATTCTTCTTCAGATTTAGCAATAAATTTGCTCTTATTAATTGCTTTGCAACTCATTTTTCAAAGCCTTTGAGCAAGGTGTTTGGTTACCATGATTATTCTGGCACTAATATTCAGTATAATGCAACAGTTGTCATGTCTATATTATTTATTTCAGCACGTTAATGTACTGATTTAATCCACAGCCAATTTTAAAGGAAAACTAAAGTCAGTATTAAAAATGCTGTATTTAAGTAATATTTAATATTCTGGACTTGTAGAGATGATAACACTTCCATGGATTTTATGAATGTGAGGTTGAATTATGATTAAGTCTCTGAATGAAATGAATAGTTGTTATTCCTCTGTAATTCCATATTATAATGTAGAACTTGCAAAATTATGGCTGTAATAGAGAAAGCTAAGTGTGAGGTTTTATACTAAAAGTAGGAAAACTAACAAGACAAAGTAAATACAGACATAGCTAATCTTTTTGCTACTAAATAAAATCATACACATCATTATGAAATATAATAATGATGTACTGCAATGCCTGAGCTGCCCTGGTATGCTGGTTGTACTAATGCTAAGGGCAAGCTCTTTGCAGCTCTGTAATCTTTCAGCTGTGCTGCCTTAGTAGTGCTTTACTGGAGCCCCTCTGGTCTTATTTTCTCTTTTGTTTCCATACTGTTATTCTCATACTGTTGTTCTCATGGGCTTGCAGCTGCACCTGTGTTTGTATGTTGGGTTATGGTGGGAAGTGGCTATAACTGGTATAGCAATGACTCCTCTTTACATGCCTATTCTTTCCTGCTGTTTGGCAGATTTTTGGTATTTAAAGGGTTTTTTTTTTAAATCCAGTTTTCTCCAATATAGAGAAAACCAAACAGCATATGGTAAAAAAGACAATAGTTTCTTAAATACTTGACTGTTATTATCCAATAATATTTGTGTATAGAAGCTTTAACAGATAATCAATATTCAGTGATCACACAATTAGTGTATATCAATCTGTGCTAACATCATCACAAACAGGAAAAAATTATAGAAAATAAGAGAGAGTAATGGCAAAATTATATAGTTCTAAGGGCAAAGAAATCATCATCACAGCTGTCATGTTCCTCCTCATCACTTTAACTGAAGAGAACCTCCTTGAGAGGATGCTCATCTGAGACCCTGCCAGTGCTCTTCCAGACCAGCCACTGGTGAGCCTTTATCTTCTCTTGCCCTTGCTTTTGCCCAGTTTTCCTCATTTCCTTCTCTCTCTTCCCCCTTTTTATTCTTCCCCCAAAGTAACATTCCCTATTAGAGCTGCTGTATGCTGTCAGTTGTTGCACCCACTAATAATTAACTTGACCATGTGACCTATGGTTATTAAAATCTTAGACTGTTCTTACAACATTCTGATTTTTAAATCTATGGGCTGCTCAAGGAGAGAAAATAGCTTCAACAGATCTCCCTCCAAATGACTTTTATTTTAATTTTTCTTTAGCAAACTGACTTTGTTAAAACCTCTTGGTGACAATTTCTTTGAACATTAATAAATTAGTTTTAAATTAAAGATGACAGAATATTTTTCCCATAAGACACACCAAGGATTATAGTTTTCCCTCTGATAGTACTTTAAAGACTATAACCTAATGAAATATTAGTTTCACCTAAAAAATTGTCGATAAAGCAAATATTACTATTTGTATATTTTGAGTAAAATCTTTTCTGCTTCACTCATTTTTTAGGGTTATTAATAGGTCTTGTCAAAACCCAAGGTTATTTTCCTAGATTAAAAAGGGTGACAAAGAAAAAGGTGCTGCTCAGGTTTGGTTACAAACACATTAACTCTAAGATAATGTGAGGATAACCTTCATGTGACCATGTGTAGTAATGTTTGGAGCAAGGCTTTAACCCTCTTTCAGAGCAGGAATTAGTGTTCATTTCCCTCTGTCTACTGCAGGGCTATGGTATAATGCAGGAGGTCCTGGCCCAATGTTTCCAACAACGCTATCATGTACCCTCAGTAATCAAAATAACTAAGAATAAAATCATGTTAGATTTTAAAACTGATGTACTTTGGCCTAATAAATAACTAATAGACACATGTAAATAAGCACTAAGGCAGAATAAATAAATAACAAGAACATGAAAGATGAGAAAGTGATGAAGAATAAAAAACACGAATTCACCAAAGGGGAGTCATGCTTGACAAGCCTTTTTGCTTTCTTTGAAAAATGTGTGGCTTGGTAGAAGGGGGAGAACAGAGGGTACTGTCTACCTGGAAATCCGTAAGGCTTTTGACATGATTCCCAAGGAGGAGTTGATGATGTAAACACGCTAAGGTGCAATGAAAATTGGCTACATGGCTGGGCCCAGAGGTTTATGATCAATTGGTACATCTATTTGGAGGCTAATGACTAGCAGTGTACCCCAGGAGTCAATACTGGTCCAGTCCTGTTTAACATCAACATTAATGACCTGGATGATGGGACAGAATGTACACCAAACTGTGAGGAGTGGCTGATGTGCCAGAGGGTGAGTTACCTTTCAGCGTGACACCGACAGATTGGAGAAACGGGCTGACAAGGAACCAGCCTCTGGCACCGGTACTGGGCTCGCACATTCAGCAAATGCTTAATGTGATACATTGATGCAAGTGCTTGTTACGCATTCCAGTACAAAAGGCAATCAGGCTCTGTCAGATACTGATGAAAATGCCATTTACTGGAATAAACAGGAGAAGGAAAAAAGGGATAACACAGATAATCTTACATTCCTTCAAATGCTGAGAACCCCAAGTTTTATAGGATTGAACAGCACCCCAGTAGTCAGAGCATGGCATCCTGCACAGATCCTTTCTGTGCTGTTTGCCAGCACTGTTATCTTTAAAGGCTTCATAGTATTTCCTCATTCGTGAAAGCAGCTCTATTCATCATTTCTATTGTCAAGCAGAGGAATGTTCTATGTAAACATGCTGCTCACCCTCAAGATAAGAGGATACATGAGGTGGCACAAAGGCCAGGGGCTAAGAGGGAGCTGCATATGGACTTCACATTACAATTAATCAGCGCAGTTCATCTGTGTACAACAACAGCACAGACCTGCACATACTCAGGTCAGCTGTTACAGGGGTCTCTCACTCAGTAGTGTTCGGGTTAGGGCCACTGTACCCCAGCTTAGCTATTACATTCTCCCCTACTATTGTAAGCACTGTTGACAAAAAGTAACACTGTAAAAGTCAAGCAATAACTTCACACCACAAATTAGTGTCACAGAGTAACAGTATGACTATTTTCAGCAGGGTGCACCAAAAGGATGGATAAAATAAAGTTTAAGGTCAAAGGCTGCAGTAACTCTGAGCAATGGATGCTGCATTTGCAACAGTTCTAAACAGTTCTGGTGCTCTAAAATAAAATTTATTTCCAGATGACTTGTCTTGACTTCATCCCTGAGAAAACAAGCCACAAGGGTTGGAGGAACTATTGTCCTTCTGGACTAGACACATAAAGTAGTTTCATGTTCATTATCTCAGGCATAATCCTAAAATTTTGTGCATCCTGGAAGGATATCTAATCAAAGATTATTCATGAGCTGGAAAAAGCAGAACATCGCATGACTGAATCCTATCAAATTTGCAGGCAGACTTCTTACTTCCTACATTTTAATGTAACAAGGGAGTATGTATTATCAAGAATTTAAATATAGAAGTGTTCAACAGTGGCACAGCATTGATCTGCAACAATATGAACTACTACAGAGAGCACCTGTTGTGTAAGTGGCACAATTAAACAAAAGAATGAGTGTAAATTATCCTCCCACATCAAGAAAAGAGCGATGGGGTTAATAAGATGGAAAAAATGTATGAAATCTATCCAAATTAAAGGCATTCTATAATTAGAATCGTTCCTGCTGCATTATTCATTATGATAGAATTAATGGGGAAGAAATGCAGATTTATCTAGATGAAAAAATCATTTTCATTCTTTTCTGTATCCATATGAATTATATGACTTATGAATTAGCTAATAATCTGTTACTTATCATGGCAGTCATGATATTACTCCAGTGCCAGGGTTCTGAGGGCCTCACCAGTCCTGACTATCCCTGTCCATCTGGGCTTTGGGGCTGCATCTACCCTGCCTACAGCCTAGCATTCAATTTCAGCTTCCTGGGATTTCGCTCATCCTATCCACAGGCCAGTGTCTGAACAGAAAACTCCTAGTGACTGGGTAGTACCCCAAATTCAGCTGCTTTGACTTGTGTCCATTCTTTCTGCCTCATATGACAGATTCCAGTGTTCCTACTGCTGCATGTACAAGAGAATTCTTTAGCAAATCTATTTAGATAAATGAAATCTCTGACTACTTTTGTATCCACTTTTTTTTTCTGAATTCCACTCTTATCAGCCGTATTATAGCACTACTGTGCAGCTGGCACAAACATTGTAATGATATTCTGCAGTGAGTTTAATTCTTTTGCTTCCTTCTCAGCTTGGCAAATCCTGCATTTCTTTCCCTCAAATTTGTTATGGACAGTCATACACACGTGGTCTACAGAAGAAGGGAAGGGAAAGGCCATGTGGAGCAGTGGTGGCAAGATTCTGAGTCTAAATTGCATTCATAGTTTCATGGAGATTTCTGAAGCTATACTCAGGGAGCAGAAAGAGAGCTTTTTGCATTCTTCCCTAAGAGTTCATGAAGTTCAGAGAAACAGCATGAACCAATAAACTGCTTAGTCTGCATTGCCTGCCTAACAGCTGAGTCCAGTTCAGATTGCTTACAGAAATTGTCATGGCAATTTGTGGGTAGGGATTCTCTAATATGGATCTTGCAATCTGGTACCACAATCTGACCTTGATTAACATCTGATGAGACTATCTGATCTGGAAACCTTTGGGAATGTAGGAGATTGCTCCCCCTACAGCTGCTGGACCACCTGTGTCAGTCTTTATTTCCTCCTAGTCTGATTGAAGCACTGGTCTCTCCAGCAGCAAGGCTGAGCGTGTATTAGTAATAGCTTACTCCGTATGCAATAAATACACATATATACACAGCTGGCCACACAGCAAGCACAGGTGCACCCACAGAACACTCATGAACACAGGCAGTACCAGGGTCTCTGGCTGAGCAGCAGGAGGGGCCAGAATCGACTGTCATTGATGCACCTCCACCCTGCTCAGCTGGAATATATGTATGTGTATATATATGAAAAAACAGTGCATATATATGTTTGTTTGTATGTACGATATAGATCTCTCTAGCAGCCAGACTTAGGTTTCTGGTATGCCCAGTAGCTGCACCTGCAAACCGGTCTCCCCAGTGGATGGCATGTAGGGGACATACAAATTCCATTCTCTTTGCTCATAAGGATTGTCTTACTACCCTGCCACATCTGCAAACACACAAAACCACATGCACCCACAGCCATCACTGGCTGGGACTCCTCTGATCCTCAACAGCAACCTCCAACCCCAGCATCTTACCCTTAGAGAATTCGTGAAACCCAGGCCACCTCACCTAGTCACCAGCTCACCTGGCTTGCTCTTCACCAGTGCCCTCACACTTGTACTCCTGCACTCACTCCAGGTATTGCATCACAGGCACACGAGGCTTTGAGCCCTGGGACCACCCTGTGTGGCACCTGGGTGCCTGTCACGAGGTTTCACTCACTCAAGTCTCTCCAGTAGCTGCCCCCATGGACTCATAGGTCATCTGGACCTATGGTTTGACTCTACTTCCTGGCACTCAGATCCCTCATAAACATATACACACATGGGCTTAAGAGCCTACTACTGGAAAAATAGCTGAAAGTAGAACTTAATGAGAAGACAGGACAAACTGCAGTGATCAGGTGCAGGATGTCTTTAGATTGTACAGAAAAGACCCTACTTATATGTGACTGGGCCTTTTTATTTCCTTATCTCTTAATTTGCTCACTATAGTTCCTTCCATAAATCATGTAGATCCCTGCCTTATATCACCTTTTCTTCCTTCCACACACATCCCATAACAACTCGTGTAATCCCAAAATTCTATTATCCTGCAACCTATACAGTGTCTAACGTTTACAGGCAATAACAATCTCTTAGTCCAAAAAGGTGTTGCAGAGGGTTGCTCCCATTATCTTGGTGGGTTTTACACCTGAATAATGGATCTGCTGGTCCTGGAAAAGTCCTGTGAGGAGTCTGGACCATATGTTCCTTGTCAGGAATCTGTAGTTTGGGCTCCTTTGCCTTTCGTCCTGCCTGTGGGTTCCCCTGTACTTGTGGAGAGGGGCCTTTGATGGTCTGGTGGTCCTCCTTTGAGAAGCCTGAGAGAAGCCAGGAGAGGTTAGTAGTTAGTTTATCCCCTGACACTGTTTCTTTTCTACTCAATCTTTGTGTGCAGAAGAGTTGCTTATCACTTCTCCTAACAATATCCTTCACTAGGGCTCTAACATTTGAATATGAAATCTTGTTTATTACGCCTGATTTAATGACATATACTATTCGTACTATAGGCTTATTTTAGAAGTACCAGACCCTGTGTTGTCTCTGTGGAGTGCATCTGTAAAGAAATGGCTCATCTACCATGTTTTCAAATCACTTTGTGTCACCTAAGATTCAGAGAGACATTCTACATGAGTACAATACGGAACAGTATTAATTGAGGGATTAATCAGTGATGGATCATTAATTAAATCTTTATTTCTTTAAGACTATTTGACAGTACTAAGAACTACACTTGGGAAAAATATGTTCTGGAGAATAAATCCTATCTTCATCTTATTTTATCTTTTGAGTTTTATATATTTCAGAATAAAACTCAAAGACTACAGATTCTTTTTTTACCAACACAATGCTTTGCTTTTCGGGAGGTTTCATTCTGAGCACAGAATTACTGAATCATTGTAGAATAATGCATTTTTCTATGCTGCCAATAGAGAAAGACTGATAACTTGCCTAGGTTTTCTGAATTGCTCCCTGGAGGTACCTAATTTTCCTTACTGAGTGTAAGGCATCATTACTGCCTGCTACGAGAACTACAACTTTACCAAGTAGGACAGACTCTGCTGCCTAGGAATTGCAATACACCAGTTAGGCACCCATAATACAGCATCTGACTCCAATTCAAAATAAATAGCACCTACCCTGAGCTTCCTGAGCCAGGAAAAATAAAAAATCCATTATGTTGCTTACTATTTTACAGTTGAAGCTTTACGATCTTCAAGTTCCAGAAATGTTCCAGTGTTTTCTGATGATGAAATTGCTTCTTCAGAAGTTGCATAAATTTCAAGTGTAGTCTTCAATGCATTAAAGAAGTCCAATTCCATCATCAAATATTTCTATTGATTTGGATAGCATCTTTGGGGGAAAAAAAGCTAATAAAATCAGAATTTATAGAAAGCTCATGAAAAAAACAAAACAACACCTCCCAAAATTCCTACAGTCTTGTGCCTGTAGTGAGACGAAATATTCCTCAGGTTAAAGACATGTTTTTCAAATATTATTAGCACATCCCACTCCTAAGAGGAATGAAACATCCAAGATTCATAAAGGCCCATAGCAGAAGAGGAACAACAAATGTCAGAAGCCTAAAAATACTTGCAAATTTTATTAGTAGTAAATTATACACTTGTCATTGAAATTGATACAAGTTAGTCTCTTATCATCTAGTAGTAAGAGAAGTAGGAGGAAAGAGATAAGAGACAGATATTAAAAGGAGGGAGAGAGAGAGAAAGAGGAAAGGATATCATCAGTCCTGAGTCCGATGTTGATCTGGTCAACAGGATGTCCAGGGTCCTGGGGCTCACCACCCAGGCTTTGTGGGGATGCCTTTTTTCCCTGTCCCAGGGTTAAGGGTTCTCACTTGCTATGCAAGAGTTAGCATGCACTGTTCATTCTTCTAGACCTTTCTGGAAACTGATAGAAGGGCTTTGGTGCTCTTGTTTCCTCCTTTATTGGTCTTGCCCACTACTTGACTCTTTCCTGATCTTGCAAGGTACTTTGTTGTGCTTATCTCCAGGAGCCAGGACAGGCCGCTTGCCACAGGAAAGTGCTGCCCCACCTCCATATGGCCCCCTTCTCCAGCTGTATCCTGTTCTTTCCTGCCTGTTTCTGTAGCATGCTCTTATGCAACAGTCCTTGGTTGATTGCACAGCTATTGGTGTTTGAGACACACCCATTAGCACCTTTTCTGGGCTTCTACAATTATGCCAGTGGAAGTGAACGGGTTTTTTATATCACAAATCTGCAGGTTTCTAAACTGCATAGCCACTGTTGCTATTGTGACCATAAATGCTGAGTAAGCGATATACACATCTGAAAACTTGACAAAAACTTCCCACAAGTGTCTTAGTATCCCTTGGGAAAAAGTATCAAGACAAAACTGACTGTATGTAAAATATTATAAAACATACATGATATCCCTCCATAATCTTCTCCTCCATTGTACTAAAGCCATAATAGATTTTTCGGAGTCTACTCCAGAGAAACTTTCATTTAATCATCCACATTAGCTAGAGTAATTACAATATTCAGTACCTGACACTCCTAGACCTTCAAACAGAATTACCTTGAAGTGTTATTTGTACTGGCACCTTAGTATTCAGTAGATGTTGTGCAATTTCTGCCAAACTCCTGAGATTCGATAGCTGTAATGTCTTTTATCTGACTTCCACTTTCTTTCAATAAAGAAAGTGAGGGTGTATTTTCTTTGAGATGTATAAGCCTATCAAAATGGATAACATCTAAGCAACAGAGCACTAACACTAATAAAAATCAGAGGCTGTGTGATCAAAATTTGTCAGACATCAATCTGTTTTGTACATTACTTGTTGTAGAAAAATATCTTAGGCTAATAATTGTTTGTGATTGTAAGAGTAGGCTATTACATTGAACATTGAGGAGCATTGAAATGTTAAATTATTGACTATAATTCTGAGGTGACATAGATGCTTTCACTATCACTGCTTACAGGAGACAAATAGGTTTTGAAACCTATGTTTGAAAAGCAGTCACCAAAACGTAAATTTAATCATGATCTTTTCACTAATGAAACTCTTACTGTTGTTTCTAGACTGAAACATGATATTTAAACTGATGAGTCTTTTGTGTCGTGCCTATTTCCAGATGAAGTGCTGTAATGAAAAATTTCAGGGTTGCTGTGTCTTAGAGGAATACCTGGAGAGTTGGTTCACTCACTACACTAAAATGGCAATTGGGGGTCTGCAGGTAGGGCAGCAGTCACAGTCATCTCCTCAAAATCTCTGCTGCTTTAGCTGACATAAATCACATTGTTCACTTTGCAATTCCCACTATTAACATTCTCTTTCCCCTATGCCTTCACTCCATTTGTGAATTGTATTTGTAGCTCAGTCCACATTTTATGAGGGAATTAAAAATCCTTCCACAACTGTCTTGATGACTTTTAAGGTTTAGTCATAATATATCATTTAATGGTTGTTCATAGGATGACAAATTAATTATGTGATATTATAGGGGCAATAAGTTCTTTGTTTCAGATGTTCAGAAGAGACTTAGATGACATAATTTCTTTTGTGGTTAACTTCCAAACTGTTGTGCACTACCATTATATGTTACATTGGAATTGCAATAAGGAGTGACAGGCTAGGAAGGAAATCTGATCCTCTCTCAAGAAAAAATGCAGAGTTTCAGACCAGAGATTAGGCTTGGATTTAAGCCATCCTTCTTGGGTAATGGAATGAGTCAGAAGCACTGATGAGAATGACACTGGGAATTTGCCAGTACCAGTCTGATATATGTTTACATAAATTTGTAAGTGCTTTAAATGAGAGCTATATTATGAATTGTTTTCATTTTGCAATGTTTTCAGACTTTTCCTTTCATTGTTCTCTTTACTTGGGGAAGATGCGTCAGGGGTGAGTAGAAAAAAAAAAATTATGAAAATAGCATATGAGTCTTTAGACACTGAAATGTTATTTACTTGTCTTGTTAGCTTTATAGATGTATGACATCACTTGTTCTGAATATTATATGGTCACATCTTCAGGAATTATATTTTTTTCCTCAACATTCCTGAAAATAAACATCAAAGCACAGCAAAAAAATAGAAGTTCTAATATAAATCTGGCCAGCTGCCATTAAAATAAATATTAATATACATCCAGTAAGCTTTTAAAGTAAACTTTTTTTTTTTTGACAGGTCCAAAATATTTTGAGAAGTGAAATTTATATCCTAAAGGAAAACATTTGAGAACCAGCATTTTTTTCTCTCTGTTTCTATTTCTGTAAGGTCTACTTTGGATTGCACAAAAACTGAATACCTGAAGTAGATTTCAGATACTTCTGACATGATGTGGTTTAAGATTCCAGTTTGAATTTCATGGACAATTGAATTAATGATAGATTACCTTTGAATGTTTATGATGGTTTCCAGTATAGCACAATATTTATGTGCAAATTTTAGGTATAAATTTTAATCATCTTACCATTGCAACCTTTCTCTTTAAGGTTCATAATTATGACCTTCCAGTACCTGAAGGGAGCCTACAAGAAAGGTGGAAAAAGATTTTTTTACAAGAACATGTAGTAATAGGACAAGGAGGAATGGCTTCAAACTGAAAGGTATCTGTAGATTAGACATCAGGAAGAAATTCTTTACGGTGAAGGTGATGAGACATGGGATGTGTGTGACCCGTTCCTGGAAGTGTTCAAGGCCACATCGGATGAGGCTTGGAGCAGCCTGGTCTAGTCCAGGGAGGGGTCCCTGGGCCCAGCACAGGGCTTGGAACTAAAATGATTGTTAAGGGCCCTTCCAACCCAAACTATTCTATGATTATATTGCTTCTTCAAGTGAGTTCATTGGCTAAAACTTGAGATTTTGTAGGGACACTGTACCATATATCTAAAAGAGGCATTATTGCCCACTCTTCTGAGCATCAATGTTCTTTGAAAAAGTTAAAAAATGTGGGAGGAAAAAAATAAGTTTATTTGAAATAAGAAAAGAAAATGTCCCTAGTTTTGTTCTTACTCTCTAATGCAGTATAATCAAACATATTTGTTTCATTGGTATTGCATTCAGTCTTTGAATTGCTACTTTAGGTTGCCCCCCATGGAAATAATTTCTGACAATAAGATATTCTCATTGGTGAACATTTTTATTGTTTCTGAGGTAGTTTCAATAAATGTAATAAATTTCATTTTAATGAAAAGTGACCTTCTAGAACTTATTGAATGCACTGAATGATCAATAGAAAGAATTTCCCACTTTCCAGCTCCATATCTGTGGAACATCATTGTGTTTCCTACAATAGGGACTATCTCATACACTTATTGTGTAAAATTATCATAGTTACTACATTATATGACAAGAACAAATTTTTTTACGCTGTAGGAATTTAACGACCTCCAGTTTATATTAACCTCCAAGTACTTTTCTGTAACTTTGTTTTATTTACTAGGAAAAACAAAAACAGACAAAGAAAAAAGAAAGTAAAAAAAAAAAAAAAAGACAAAAACAGCAAATGTTTTTAACAAAACACACTGGCCTTTTTTTGTTGTTCAGAAATAAAGCAATAATTTCTATTTGAGAAAATTTCACACTCATTGCACTTAAATGGAATACTTAGTCATAGTATATTATATTTTAAATAAATTGTATATCATATACAAATGAATTAAACCTATTATTTTAAATTATGTTCAATTGTTTTGATATAAACCATAAGAAATACATCATGACTTTGTCTATATCTGTTTTTAAGTTTATAAACTTACACATGAATGAAGGCTAAATATGCAGTGGAAAAGATAAGCATCTAATCACGCTAAAGAAAAACATCTAGCTTAGTTAAAATAAATGAGAGCATTTTATAAAAACAAATTACACTCAAAACTAGTGATCACTCAGATTTCACCAAGATTACATACATTCAATTGAGCATAAATAAAGACTCTGCAATTTTTAATTTGAAATTTTCTTTAACAGCTGCCATGCTTATTTTGGGAGAGAAACATAATTTAGCTTAATCTAGTTTTGGAACAATTTTAATTTAATACTGAGTAATAATATCAAGTGTTCATTCTGCTTTATTGCTCTAGCCTTTCAGAGAGAAAGACTGTCAGACTATGAAATTCCCAAAGCAGAGTTTTTATTAGTACTCCACTATTAAATAAAGCCCTTTCCCCTGCTTTAGTTGGTTTTCTCTTAATTTAACTAGATAAGGGAACATTCTCCATAAAAATTCCTTTGAATTTCTGTAATATCAAGCTGTCCTTTGATTTCAAAGGTTAAACAGTTCAAGTAATTTGAAAGTAATTTGATAAAGATTTATATTCAGCTGGAAAAATCTAAGAAGTTTTCTCCAACTTTTAATCATATATTGATTTAATTCAACTTAAATTATTGGTTTTTGTGGGTTATTCAGAATCATTCTGACTTAATTCAAATTCATATTTTGATTTTTAGCATTGTATCCTTATAATAAGATTATTAATTCCACTTTTATTGCTTATCTATATGCAAGTACTGGATTTTGATATACCTCCTGGATTTGAGCAAGACTTTAGTCTGCAAACTATGTTCTGCTCTTAATGGGCATAATTTAAACTGGAAATACTACATAAACTTGGTAAAATCATCATCCACCCCAAAATTATACTGCAGCTGATTAAAGAAAAAAACCAAAACCAACCTCCTGTAAATTATATTACTCCACAAAAGAAGGACAGTGTGGAGATGACACTCGTTTTCATGGATAGGTTGAACTACAATATTGCCTGCTATTATAAATGAATCCTGAAGACATTTGAAGTTTTTAATTGTTTTAGGCCTATCCCATTATCAGAACTAAAGCAAGGGATTCTTATAATATGACATCTTATTCTTATAATATGACATTCTTATAATATGACAGTTATTTTAGGTTTTCACTTACTTGAAGGGAGTTTATAAGAAAGATGTGAACAGGTGTTTCAGTGGGGGTAATGGTTTTAAAATGAATGAGTCTTGGTTTAGAGTAGGTATAAGGAAGAATTTTCTTGCAGAGGATGGTGAAACACTGGCACAGGTTGCCCAGAGAGATGGATGCCCCATCCCCAGAAACATTCAAGATCAAGGTGAATGTGGCTCTGTGTAACCTGATGGAAATGAAGTGTGTCCCTGTTCTTTGCAGGAAACTTAGACAAGCTGACCTTTGAATGTTTCTTCCAAAGCAAACTTTCTATGAGCCTGTGAATCTGTGAACTTTCAGAAATGATATCTAAGCAATTTCTGAGAAATTTCTGTTTATATAAATTTGTGGAGGGAACCAACCAACAAAACAAAAAACCCAAACACAAACAAAAAAATTGAAAGCCAAAACTGGATGGCAAATTTAGAATTTTGAAAAAACTACTGTGCTTTCTGATACCTGTAGCTGAAAAGGATACAGTATGCCCTCATGTGTCACATGTTCTAACATTATATATTGGTCTGTAAGTATGAGAAAACAGAACATAAATAAGGCAACAGACAACAATACCTCAAAATTAAGGTTATTGCTACTTCAGTTTAAGAAATGTATTTTTAGAAGCCACTTGACTTTGCAAATAATCTGTGTTCTACAATGTGTTAATGATAATGTGTTCAGAGTTAGAAAAGAACAAATTTGCAGGTCATGTCAAACTACATTAAATTGTTTGTTATGAACTAAATGAATGACAATAAAAGCTTTAGAATGCTTAATGCTTGAGCAGCTTTTCATCTCATTTCTTTCCTACTTTTCCATCAGGCAAAATGACACCAGCTCATTAGCCTCTTCTTCATCACTTTTGACTAGTGAAGTGAGAGCAAGTTATTTAATATAGGTAAAAAAACTAGGACCTATAGACATTAGGACAAAATGTAGATTTATCTGACAAACTCACAAAATTATTCTACAGTGAATTTTTCATTGGGGACAGTGAAAATAAAAAGGAAAAAGAAGTGTTTACTTAGCAACACATAAAAGTCCCATAATTTTTTACTTTCTTCAACAAGTAGCACTAGAGTAGTTGGTTTTAGGAGAGGCCATACTACTAGTAACTTTTTAAAATGAATGGAAAGTGGGCCAGGCAAACTGTACCTCACCTAATGATATGCTAATTTGATTATCACAGTCCATTCTGAAATAGTAGTGTCCCTGTACAACCACTCTGCAGAAGATACCATAATTTGTCTGTTGAGGTACTTTGTCTATACAGAAGTACTGAACATTTCTGTTATAACATGAACAGAATGCTAATCACTGTCCTATTATCCTACTGGAGTTACTGCAACTTATAAAGGAACTTTAGACCAGATGGACAATATTTGCCTGCTTTTTGTTTAGAAAGTTAAATAATAATATCTTAGGCATCTAAGTTTGAGCCGGTAATTTCAACTTATTTTTTGCCATTGTTCTTCCAC
The DNA here is from genome assembly GCF_052056855.1 of Sturnus vulgaris. Taxonomy (NCBI): domain Eukaryota; kingdom Metazoa; phylum Chordata; class Aves; order Passeriformes; family Sturnidae; genus Sturnus; species Sturnus vulgaris. The sequence continues at coordinate 96,680,942 of NC_142244.1, forward strand.
AGGTTTTGGAAAACAAAAGCATCTTTTCCCTCGTGATAAAATTTTTCTGGCTACAGTAACACAAACAAAGAGACAGTCGATGTGTGTACAGCAAGAGTAGTGAAAGATTCCATGAACATCTACTGTTGCATTATTTATTTAGTAATTTTCTACCTGAAATCTTCCAGCATGTCTTGTACCAGGAGGACAGAGGATTGTTTTTCAGATCTCAAAAGAAAAACATGACAGCAAATATTATAATAAAATTGCATTAATAACAAGATATAGAAAAGAAAGAAATAAAAATAATGACTATATCTTCCATTCCTTTAGATGCTTTCATGCAGCACCAGATGGACCTCAGGTAGACAGCCATGATGTGCAGAGCCCACCAATGGGAATTGTCATTTTCCCTATGCAATGGCTTCTCTGGTGTAACAAACAATGCCTTACAGCTTGTTTTGACAGATAGGAATATTATCTCTTAATGTTACCTGCATATATCTATGACCTATATTCAATAATGGTGAGTATCCACGGTATTTCAGCACAATCTCTTATGCTCTGATATACATAGAGTTGTACTCTGGTGACTCTTGATAACGTATATATTTCTCAAACCCTAAATACAAAATTTAGTATGGCTGTTGTGGCTTGCTGTACCTCTCTACCTCCTTAACCCTAAGGTCTTCTGCAAGGTTCCTAATATACAACATCAGTAGACATAGATTTTTTCCAAGCCTGTTTTTATTTGAAAGTAAATTTGGTGATTCACACAGTCTTTAGAACTTTTGTGGAAAGCCCAGAATTGCACACTATAGGGAAACAATTACTTCTTTAGAAATATTCCCATTATTATTCATGTTTATAAAACTAACCTTACTCCAGGAACTGAAAAACATCTCAGGTTATTTGGGAAGATTCTTCCATTAGAAGAAAGAAAGTGAGGTTACCAATAGTAAGCCATACTTCTCAATTCTACTTCTTCCTTATGCTGTGAATATAAGTACCACAAGGCAGAGGATGCAAAATAATTTTGGTGTTAGGGCTCAGAACAAAAGAAATCTGCTCATAACCTGTAGAGAAATTATCGATGGGAGTTTGTTTCCTTCTTTGTCTGGAAAGTTGTAATGTTTCTCCAGCTTATCTTGATGAATAATGTTATGTGGAAGTTAAGATTTGAAGTTCATGAAATAAGATGTTGTCATCACTACCTGATGATTGCCATGTGAAACAAGAACCTAAACAACCTACTTATGTTGCATGTCTTCATAAAAATCTGCAAAGTTATAGAAGAGATTTTCTTGGTTCTCACAGACTGTGACCTTTCCCATTAACTGAGCATACGGATACAGCTGGACTTTTTTGACAGATAAAAGCCTAAAAAATGTTATGACTTGACAGAAGAGCTAATAGATCATCTGATGCTGCTCTGTCTACACATTAAATCCTTGCCTACTGTAGATCCTTTTCCAGAATTTTTTCTTCAAATACCTGTGCAGTATCATTCATTTCTCTCCTCAAGTAAAACACTGTTAAAAGCTTTTAAAATCTTCACAGATGACAGAGGATATCAGAAAGCTAGAGTGATTAGTGATAAAATAAAATGAACCAGCCAGTAAACAGGGACTGCACACATCATTTGCAATACAAGATCACCAAGCTTCCAGGGTTATATAAACCCTTTTCAGGGATATAATTTTGCAACTCAAGGAATTGCTCATGGTGTATTCTGAGACATATTCAAGGATATTAAGCTTCAAAATAATGAGATCAACCTCTTTCAAACTGTAGTATATGCTTGTTTGAGAAATGAGGAGATTGCATCCCAGCCAAGTACTTCAAAGAATTGTTTAAGTAGCTGGAATAGAGAAGATATTGAGAACTGACAAAATATGGGAATTATTAGAAGATGGTTTTGGAATACATATTTTAAATAGTACATTTGTTTTGTATACTGTTTATGAATGATGAATGGTCTCTAGAAAGTGAAAACAGTAGTATAAGGAATATAACCTTAATAACCATGCTGAGAATGTAAGAATTTTACAGTGATTTTCTTCTTATGAAATATGATGCATAAAGTCCTGTGTAAATGTGGGGAATAGCATAGTGGAACTAAGTCATAAACAGTTTACTTGTGGAATAGACTAGAACATTTCAGTTGGAAAGGAACTAATCACTAATCACTAATGGCCTGACCAAATCAGGGCTGACCAACAGTTTAAACATGTTGTTAAGGACATTGTCCAAATACTTCTTAAACACTGACAGGTTTGGAACATTGACCATCTCTCTAGGAAGTCTATTTCAGGGCTTATCCACTCTCTGGGTAGAGAAATGGCTCCTGGTACCCAGTCTAAATCTCCTCTGACACAGGTCTGAACCATTCCCATGAACTGAATCCAGGACCAAGTGACTCAATTTCTACTGGTATTATTAAAGACTGGGGGGAAAAAGCCCAAACCTGCATAACCTGCATTGAAGGCCTCTACTTTTTGTCCATGTGTATTTGTTATATGACCATGCTCAACAAGTTTTTTCTCTAGACCCCCTTTTGACATTAACAAACTTAAAAACACTCTTCTTGTTAACTCACTCAGCATTGGCCATGGCTCTGTAACTTCCTGTGAAGCCTGACATGACTTCCAGAGATGATGGCAGAATGACTGACATTAAATCTGCAGGTTTTTTTAATAAGTATGTGAATATGTAGAAGCAAAGGCAATTAGTAATATGCAACCAATACTACACTGCAATAAAGGGAAAAGATCAATGCTGTTTGAGAAATTTACTCTGGAGAGGTAAAACAAATGAGTATGCTCATATTAAGGTTCATCTGGTAAAAGAGATGTGATTTTTCTTCTGAGAAAATATTTAAAAATGCATCAATGCAATTACTTCTATGTGGGAGTAATTATAAATACATCCTAATGGATATACTGACACAGTATTAAAATGCACATATAACAGTTAAAATCATCCTTTTCAATGATGATAAGTATATGCAAAAGCACATAGTCATAGGGAGATAATAGATAGGAAGATAATTATGATTCATATGAACATGGAATATCACTGTAATTGCATATTGCACGATGCTGAAAGATAATTAGTCCAGTGAGAAATTTTAATATGGATTAAATGTGCTGAAAGTAGTACTTTGCCTCAAAAGTAGAGACTGAAGACTGGATGCTCTTTGCTCAAATCTCATTAATCTTCTGAAGATCAGTGCATATGTACCTCTATCTTTCTAAAGCTCCTCTAAGAAACTCAGCCTAAATATGTCTTGGGGTTTTAAGTAAAGGCAAAAGAGCAACATAGTTATAATCTGACACCCAGAACAGAGAATGAATGATTAACATACACAAGTATAAAGAACTATGAGAGGATAAATTGAAGGAAAGAAATATTTAATCTGAAAAATAAATGCTATTTCCAGATAGTGCTTGCTGATATGTGAGATATAAGGAAGACTTATAATCTTTCACTCTATTAAAAATTCAATTCTAGTTGGGAAAAAAAAATCCCACTGTAGCAATAAAATGTCTCAAATATTGTAATAGGTCTTTCCTACCTCCAACTTTTCTAACAGTTTTGTGACTAAATACTATTTTAGGGATACCATTTTATTTGTATTCATATGGCAATTAGATACAAAACGGAATTAAATGATTCATTGCCTCCCATGGCAGACAGGCTGGAACTAGACTATATTTAAGGTCCCTTCCAAAACAAATAATTCTGTAATTCTCTGATTCTATGATTTCTGTGATTTCTAACTGTATAAATGAACTAGCATCATGTTACATCTTTAGCAGGACACTCTGCCTAGAGCAGTCCAAAATGTGTCTTGTTTACAAGGTATCAATGATGGTTTGAGCAAGGAGGGTCTGTTGACCAGTGATAAGATAGAGCAAAAATGATCCCCTGTTTTAGTGCTGAAGAATGGCATGACCAGTTTGACCAAACTATCAGACCCACCTCCAGGACGTGCAAGATAGATCTCCTTGACTGAGGCTGGAACCAGAAGTTTGTGCAGTCCCTGATACAAAGTGAGAGTTGGAAATGTTGAGCAGAAGAAACCATAGCTGATAATATCTTTTACAGCAGCAAAGCATATTTTACTGAATAAGCCTGACAGCACATAATCCTGAAATGTATATGACTAATATTTAATTACGATATTATAAAACACCACAGTTTCATGGTGAAGACTTTTAGCATACCTCTTGAATGTGTGGGAAAATAAATCCCTTGAGTCGGGACAGCCCTCAAGATTACTTCTCGAAGCCAAGCAAAAGAGTTTTATCCACAGTTGTTCGTGCAGGGGAGTAATATCAATCACTACTTATCGTTTTGCTAGCTTTAATATAATTGCTTCAATATAATTAATATATTTGCTTCAATATTGCTTCAAAAATATTGCATTATACTAGTAGTCACAACTACCCATACTTTTATAATTATATTTTATTTTTCATCCTTAATCCTCTGGGACAAAGTTGTTTAAAGGTTCAATTGCACCAGTATAATCTTTTAAACATTAACCACTGACTAAGTGTGGGGCTAAGATTGGATCCAGCTACACAGACTCCTCTCTGAGAATCAGTTTGGAAAGCAAAGGAGGCTTTTCTGCACCTTGTGACTCAACTGGAGGGTTTCTCTAATAAATTTGTCTGAAGCTCCCATTCTGTCCATGACACCACCTACAGTTGCAATATTATTAACTGAAGGGCATCCCAATTTAATATTGTTTTATACAAAGGTTAAAGGATATATTTTATTACTGTTATTCGTATGGTCAGAGTTTCTGCTATTTTTGAAGTTAAAAGTTACAATTTTCATCATATATTCTGTTTATTTGCATGGTTAAAGCCAAGGTATAGACTTTCTGTCGCTGCTTCTACACTGCATTTTTATGCACAAAAGTTTGATGAGCATCCACCAACTGCAGTGAGATAGAAATACATAAAGGGCAGACTACTTTAAGTGCCACAGAAGTCAAGTTTTAAGTCTTGGAGTAGGCAAATTCAGACTTTTTAGCTCAATTTACAGCTTCACTCTTCTCCTTTTGAAGAATGGTGAGTATTATGGAATGCAGGAGAACTGTCTTTGTACAACTCTCTTCTCGGTCCACAGTGTGTGTCAGTATGGGTATTCTTTCCTTTTCTGTAGGCATAGATTACTGGACTGAAAAATGAGATTGCTGTAAGAATATGCGCTGCCATTGCTGGTGGTAAATGTAGTAATTTGGGCAGTTGTACTTGTTGCAACTTGAACAGTAATCTGTTAACACAAATAAAGTCTTCAGATATGCTTCTACCTGAATGAAAAAGCCTTTAGTTTATCAGTGGAATTGTCACAAGGAGAATTATTTGGATAGATATTTTCCATATCCTTCTTGATTTTTTTTTAAAAAAAAACCTCTTAGGATTTTTTAAAAATACATGGTATTGCATTGAATTGTTGTATTGTATATCAAAAATATGTTCATATAACTCACATTGTAGAACCCTTAAAATGAAACCTATGTTTATTTTTTAATTTATATTTTCCTTTGTAAAAAATCTCATTTACTGACTGCATTAGATGCATGCCTAGATGCAGGCCTCTCTAGTAAGACAAAGTAATTACAAATAAACTTAGCCCAGCAACTAAGTCATATTTTCATTTGCTTTCTATCACTATCAGAGGTTAAGTCATTACTGGTAGGTCAAGTAATATTTTGTCCAGCTGTGCACTGTGAAGAGCAACATAGAAATTCAACAAGCAATTTTCATCCAACCTGAAAGACTTGTAGCAAAGGGTATATATTGTATGTTCCATGGAACACCTTTGGAATATCCTTTGGAAAGGATGTCATGTTCCATGACTCATACAACCAGTTTTGCAAGGATGACAAGCAGAAGACTGTGTCTCAGAAATGTACACAACTCCTCACAGAGTGCATTGGTTCAGAGAGCCAAAGGGCAAAATGGAACTCCAGTTTACATTAAATCTGATAATCTGTATCCTATAGGCTGCTAGGCATGCCATAGGTCTTCCTAGAAATAGGGCAGTGCTTAAAAATGTGTAAAGTCAAAACATTTAAAAAGATAACACAGTTATCAAATTTTTTGAGCTTTGAATAAATAAGAATCCATCAATTAGAAGTAATATCTTTTACTTTGTAAATTTTACATATCAACTAAACATTGTGAACATTTATGTTCATGTCAAATCAGCAGAAAAAAAAAAGGATTAAATACCTAATCAGTTTGAAAAACACTGTGTGTAAATGGCATTCCTACACAAAAAGTCAGTTTTGTTTTGGTTTGTGTTTTTTCCTGATGTAATGTCTCCTTGCTCCAGAAAGAATTTTATAACACAGGAGAGAAAGCTTTGGTGCTACTGTCAACTCTGATGAAAGAGAATAAGGGACTTCACCTTCTAAGCCAAGAGAGAAATGAATAGGTAGTGATAGCAAGGATAAATGAGAAGCCAATGCAGTCATACAAACACTCATCCTAAGAGGCCTGACAGAAGCTATTAGGATTCACCCCACAGTTCTCATTTTCACATTAGCAGGGTGAGTGAACAACAAAGGCTATCGATGCAGCCTCTGGGCATGGGCTTCACCAGTGGCACATTGTGTGTTATGGATTACCATTGTGATGGCCCTGACGTGAATTCCAATAAAATACATGGCACAAAATAACTCACGGGGGTTGTGTGTATGTGCATCTGCTCCCTTTATTATTCCCATATATTCCCAATCTGCTGACAAGGATATCCCACAGCAATAAATAATTGTAGAATTAGATAATTTGATATTGCCTGTCCTCAATTTTAAATAACAATCCTACATCAATACTGCAAGAAAATGCATGCAGATATGCATTTTGGAGCTCAGCTTTCAGCATTTGGATATGCTAAATCAGCAAAAAACTTCACCCTTTGCCCTTAATAAATATTCTAGCTGGATATCTTGCCCTTCTCATGGGATGAGGGACTTAAGTAGCAACTGTCTTACTTGGCAAGATAGGAATCCAGAAAGATGAGGCAAACTCCTAAGAATTAAGTCATAGTAAAGACAAGATCTTAACCCCAATACCAGCTCAAGTTTTGGGGAGTTTTTTGAGAGATGAAATGCAACTCATACACTAATGAGAGATCCTCTCGAAGTGCTTTAACCCTTGTCCTTAAATCACACTGGGAAGGTTCAGATTAGATATTAGAAAAAAAAACATCACTGAAAGAGTTTTTAGGCTTTGGAATAAGTTGTTCAGGGAGGTGGTGGAGTCACCTTCTCTGGAAGTGTTCAAGAGGTGTCTAGATGTGGCACCTGGGGACATGGTCATACCTGGCAGCACTTTTAGACTACAGTACCAGATGACAAACTGACCTTAATTTCTGCCCTCAGGAAAATGCCATAGGAATAGTTTGCTTTCACTGAGCTTTCAGCTTCATTGTTGCCCTCAATTCTTTACTGTTGTCAGCAGCCCTGTTTAATTAGATGTCTAAATGCAGTTCCACCTCATTTTTCAAACAATGTCAGCTATTTCCCCCATGGGAAGAATGGGAAACAAAAGGTAAACCACATGAGTTAAGAACAATTTAACAGCTGAAACTAAATATACTACCAATAAATGTACTACTAATAAATATACTACTAATAATAATATTGTACAGCCATTATTATTATAATTTTTATTATTATTTTTCTTTTTAATTAATTAAAAAGAAAAAAGGAATAAAACTCAACAGAAAGAAGTGAGAGACAATAAAGTTACCACCTCCTGATTGAAGTCCTTCCTGGATAAGATTAATGAATGGTCCCTTCTGGCCAGATTTCCCCAGTTTATATAATGGACATGATGCTTTTCTTCAGCTTTCGGAATATCCCAGTTTGTTAAAAAAAAACCCCAATTCTGCACCTTAGAGGTGGAAGTGCACCCACAGACTGTCTGTCCCTCCCCTGAGGGGTCCGGCTATGCATGCTCTGGACAGCTCTGTGGCAACCTAGCTGAGTGTCATGGGATCATTCAGCTTGCAAAGAGCTGAGGCAGAGAGACCTGAGAGATAGACAGGGTTTTGATCTGTTCTACTCATAAAAACGTTGTTGTGAAGCTACAGAGATGTTTACTTGTTAGTGAAAAACAGATCCTACTGAAGAGTAGAGGTCCACAGGAAAAAGTTCAGATGGATAGAGGTTACAAAAAATTCCTCAAGTGACACTAAAGGAATGATGCCATTTAAAGACATCATTAGTGTCAGGGTGATGGACCAAAATGCATCTTTTGCAAGCTGAAGTAAAATGACAGGAAACATTCAGATGTACAATTAGACCTAGAAAATTTTCATAAGGGCCAGCAAAAGGAAATTCAATGTTTTGCATCTGAGGTATCAGAAACTGCGCTTCAGTATAAAATAGGAACTGCATGGATAAAAATTAGCCCTGTAGATAAGGACCTGGGGTTCCCCTGGGACAGCATTTTATCACTGAGCCAAGCATGATAAGAGTTAACTGCACATCAGTACTGGGCTGCAAGGATGAAGCCAGAATACTGAGGACAATTATTATCCCCGCTTCTCAACATTCAGCACCCACATTTTTCATTGATCAAGGTCAAATTGTTTTAATTATTCTTCCTTCACTTAATAGTGAAAATAGTATTCCTGAAAGCTAATGAGTTTGTTGCTGTCTAGTTCTCCTCAAATACGAGATCTGAGTGTGTGCGAGAGTGTACAAATGTTCTGATAACTTCAGTCCAACACTGCAAAAGGGAATTAAATTTTTGAATTTAATTTTGTAGTAGCTCAGAAGCAGCAGTTAATTGGTTTGATTGGTTTGATTTACTAGGAATTCTAATATTTGTTTGAGTAACAAAACAGAATCCTGTAAGTACTTTCTGTACTGGTAAAACAGGCCTGATTGCTTGCATGCAGAAAATCAAGTATTTTGAGAAATTTATCAGCAAGAGACAAAGTGTAGATGCAATTTAGAAATGTACAAAATAGGATTTTACAGTTAAAACTTCCACAGGTAACTCCTTCAATTAAGAGGCAGATCCTGAACCTTTGTGAAGGACAACGAGCATTTTTTAATTTGACTATTAAATACTTTTGATTTACAGTAATTTATAGTAAAATTCAAGCAATTCAGTGGAGTTGGTGCCAACATTGAGTACTTGAGAAGAATCATCAAGAAATAGAATTTCTTTTTACTTCTGGTTTTTGGTGGTGCTTGTGGTTATTTTAACTTCTTTCCTTTCTACAGCAATATGTAAATAGCAGAAAAAAAAAAAAAAAAAGCTAAGAGTTATAGTTAGAAGTCAAATGATATTTGATATTTCTTTCAATCTATTTATTCAGGGTCATGCAGTTAAAATAGCCAAGTTTAATTGGTGGTCCCAGAACAGGTTCACACCCTAGTAGGCTGCAAATGCATGATGAATGAGCTTTCAAACCACGAAATAAACAGCTGCAAAAACCAAAATAAACAGAAGACCCAAACCCAACAAGGAAATAGTAAAACTATGTATCTCTTATTATCATCCTACATCTATAATCAATTTGATAGATGAGAAATATTTCATCGTTATTGCAGTGGCAGCTTTAAAGGAAAATTTAGAACTAAGAATGACTACAAACTGCAGAAATAATCTTATTGAGATGACCACTCAGGAAGGAACATGGCAAGAAATCAAACAAGGTGCATGGTTTTATAAGCCTTTAACTATGGCAAATTAACTTACATTTCTTAACACTGTAATGGCAAGAATATGAAATAGCAAACACCCTTAATCAAAAAGCTGCAGCGCTGCACAGTTAATAAACATACAGGCATTATCTGTCATACTTTTCCTAAATATTTAGTCAATTATTGAAACACATTCATTTGTTTCACATCTTCTCACCATTTAGAAATGCATATGGCATTTACTGGTTCCCAAGGAAATCAGTAGGAAATGCATTAATTTCCCTCTGTGATTTTCCAGTGGCAAGAATAGCTCTTAATAACATAACTGAAAATTTGAAGATGCAAAATATTTTATGTACAGAATAAGTATTTAATAGACATGAGAGACATTGCTGTAAAAGTTAACTGTATATGTTGCAGACTTAGAGTCTCAAATTGAAAATACTCAATCTAATGTTTTTGTAGGAATGTTTAATTCCTTCTGTTTAAGAAGGAATGAATGAAGTAAGAACCTAAAAAGGAACAAAGAAAAGTGCACTATATATATATACTTAGTGATAATTACAATATTGAATTCAATTTATCTTAAAAAGTTATCAGTAGACTACTAAGTACAGCCATATCCACTTTCTTGTTATGAAGTGTTTGAGATGCTGTTCATATACTCTTCATGGTATCTTGATTATACTGAACACATGTGTTGTCATGAATGAGCCCCTGTTAAAATGCCAATGGCAAAGAGTAGCTTCAAGCACTTTGTATGATCCAATAGATGAGGGTGTCCAACTCAGAAGCAATCAAGTCTGCCAGCAGATAGATGTGTTCGGTGAAATATCTAACTTCTCCATCTTTCACCCACGACACAATTCCTCACAAGCTGTTCAGCTGATACACTCAAAATCTTCAAAATAGCAAAAGGTCACAAGGACATTGCTGGCTCATGAGTGCTTGCTGCCCACCAGGACTTCCAGGTCCTTCTATGCCGAGCTGCTTCCCAGCAGGTTGCCACCCACTTGTAATGGTCCACGAGGTTAACTCTTCCCAGGAGCAGGACGCTGCATTTGCCTTTGATGAATTTTAAGCAGTTCTTTTTTGCCCATCTTCCACTCTGTTGAGGTCCTTCATAAGGGCTGCACAGCACTCTGGAGTATTGACCAGTCCTCCCTGCTTTGTGCTGTCACTGAACTTGCCGAGGAGGTATCTTCTCCTTCATCCAGGTCATTGATCAACAAGTTAAACAGTGCTGGGCCCAGTACTGAACCTTGGGGAACACCATTCCTTGGGGACTCCTTGGAGATCAGGCCTCCAACTAGACCCTGTGTCAATGATTATGACTCTCGTGGGATAGCTCTCAATCCACCTCACTTCACTCATCTAATCCCCACTTACTGGGTTATACAAGGATGCTGTGAGAGACAGTGTCAAAAGTAATATACTGATAATACTTCTAAGCTGAAATTTAAGGATGCATTTGAATTGGTACATTCTGCTTTGGTATGTGTCTCAGAAGGTGAGACAGAATACAAAGCGTTTAGAACAGATCCTTCTCTGGCATGTTTTTCTTCACCACTTGTGTCATAGCATACTTTTGAAAAATTGGTTCTGAGACACCAGAATTTACCCTGCAGAGAAAATGTAATTTTGTCTCCAAAGCACAGTTTTGAGTATAAAAATATTAAAGATAGAGACTGGATATCGAAATAATCAAGTTCTGTTACCTTAAACTCTTGTGTTTGTGGTATATAGATCACGATATCTTAAGGGAGTGCTTGCTTGCCAGCCAAATTATTCCTAGTTTTTCAAGATTATTTTCCCGTCTAATAGAAAAATGGAGCAAAAATGAATACTGAGTGGCAGTTTTCTGTGCAAACAGAACATGAGGCAGTGGTATTACTTGCCTAATGTGATTTGAAAGTCTTATCAAAGCAGCAATTTTCTATCACATCTTATTAGTCTTGCACTATGTTGCGATAGCTGGTATTCTTTAATATGATTTGATAGTCAGTAATGGGACGAGACTTTTCTTTTACCATAACAAACATCAGTGCAATACAATGGTGATATGACATGATGTAAAATTCCTGATAATAAATTTAACACACTATCTGGAGACATTTGAAGTTTAGTTGAAGGTCAACTAAGCCTTTACTTTTCTACGATCATATTTATACTTTTCTCAAAGGCAAAAAGAAAAATTATTTGGAGGAAGACAGCTGTTTTCTCCCTTCTGATTACTTTGGAAACCTATTTGATGTCATCACTGTTCTTTTTTAAAGGATTTTTTTTAGAGGAAAAGTGTGATAAAAAATATTGGTCAAACTGACAATTGTGCAAAGGATTGTGTATTCTTGGCAATGCAAGTACTATTTAGACAACATATGTACAAATAGGAACGTCTTAAAGATAATTTCTCCAGCATAGAGTGTATTTATTAGTGGTATTCTTGAACTCCAAGTGGAGCCCAAATTTTTCACAGAACAATTCTATAATATTTGGTTTTGTTTGGCTATTAAATTCTAGAAGAACAAACATTAGAAAAAAGCAAACAAAAAAGCAAGCATCTGACCACAAAAAAAAATTCTTTACAGCAGAATTTTTCCTCCAATTGTATGATTTCTTACTACTGTATTTTTGTTATTATTACCCAACTGCCAAAATTTAAGAGTTATCATGGAATAGAATTCTCTAATGCACAACAATTACTACACCTACATTATTAAAAAAGAGAGAGTGTTGCACAACAATCTTGATTAAGCTTTTCCTTACCTTTGAGCATTTGCTTTCGCAGCCTTATGAGAATTTCTCTAAATAAGGCTCCTTTTGTGCGTTTATCATGTAAAATTAATGACAATTTTTCTTTCGGTGTAAGAACCTTTTATGGGGTATGCATATATCTCAGTAACACTGCAGAAAGAAGTGAATACTTTACATTTTATTTTCATTGCTTTTGATTCTAGAAATAATAATTTTATAATTTAATGCTTGTAATAGCAATTTGTATAGGTTTTTCTAAGAGAAAAACTGTAAGCCAGTTTTTACTGGTTAATTATCCAGTTACTTATCCATGGGAATCAAGACTGCATTTTTACTTTCAGAACTTGACATTAATTTTCTTAAATGAAAACTAATTTAATGACTGTGATCACTTATTTGGTTCACAAGTACCATGAGCTGATCAGAGAATTCAGGATGGCATTAATAATTTGACTACCACTTAAATAAAGTCATTATTAAACACCATCCACTTCCAACCAGGCAGACAAGGATAAAAAGAAATTTTAATATCACCTAAGTAGAGAAAAAAGAAATTGTATATAATGGGAAAAAAAGTTGATAGAAATATTACAATGAAACAGTTTAAATAAACCACAAGATAACTTCTTGCACATTGATGTTTGAATATTTGCATTATTTTTACTCTTTATTTGTACTTGTATGATTATGCACAACAACATTTTTCTGAGGCAAACCTAAGTGGAAAATATAACTAGAAAGTTGAATGAACTAAGAAAATTTCAAACAATTTCAGGAATCCTACTGATGCCTGACACTAAATACTTAGTATCCTAAGCCTCAGCTTGAAGAATGAGATTTTTCTGAACCATCCAGTATTGGATCTAGCTCAGGTTTATGCAGATAAAGCAACTTGCATGGAATCAACACCACAGCTATAGCCCTCATGATTATTTGATCCATGGAAGAGCGCTGGGAAGACAATTTATTGAACTGCTGCTGAGGAGGAGCAATTGGTTAGGCTATTCTCTCTGAATTAATGGTTAGAGTTGGAAACAGAGAGAGGAGAAATGAGACTACTTCTGGAAGGGAAGGCAGTATGAGGAAAGGCAAACTGAAGCAAAAAAGGAGAAAAGAACATCAGAGAAAGACAAAAAAAGTTGCATCCACCTCAAAAAAGTTGAATAAATAGTGTGCTTTCAAGCTGCATTTGGAGAACAGTACCTAAAGTAACAGCTAGACATCTAGCCTCAGACACGAGGTGCTGCTGTAATCCTAACCCACAAATTGTTTTCAAAATCCCACTAGGCACTCATCTTCATCTTTAGCTGCCTACAAATCTTTAACACAGCAGTTTCAGCCTCTTTTAATTGCTCCACTGAGTTTCCTACCTCACAACCATGGAGACCAAATAAATGTATGTAGGTTTTGAAGCAGTCTGATACCTGGTAATGAGGTAAGAAAGAGCACAGCAACATCACAAATGGACAGACTAAAGATAGCTTTATTAACAGCTCAAATGAAGGTTCCTGCTATAGACCACCAGTATCTTTAATCTCTCAGTGCTGCCAGAAATACCAATAGCCTTTTTGATCTTCTAGTGTATTCTTAAGTGTAGTTATTGCCTAATTAATACTGATGAAGAAAAGTTTAATTTGAAACAGAAGGCTTTGTGTGAAGGATATAGCCCAAAGGAATTAGCTCTTCGGGATTTACCTGACAGAAGATTTATCTTATTTAGCTTCTAAATGTTTCCTGAAGAGTTTAATTGTACTCTATTCTTATATAAAACATACTAAAATATATTTTCCCTCCAAAAATACAGTTTTGACATGAACAATATTGAAAGGAGAAAAAAAGCAAAAAAGCAAAATGCCTTTCAAAAATCTCTGACCAAATTTATTAATACTGAAAAATGTTGTAGAACTGGAACACAAAACCAGCAGGTCACAAAAAGCTTGAAAAGTATGATTTAGCTCAAGTAAAATTTGAAACATCTTAAAAGCCAGCCACAGAAACAGGAAATGGTAGGTGAAATATGAAATCTGAGAGAAATTAAACCATATACTCTTTCTAGACATGAGCTCCCACACTTCATCCCTACCAGAGTCTTGAAGTTGTGGCAAATACTGAGTGTTGGGAGGAGAGAGTTAAAAGCAGAAGAATAGGAAGGAGGATGGTAGATTCACTCAAGTGACCTTGCAGCTAGGAATGCCAAGGTCTGGAGAATAATGGTGTGGGAAACTCATATATTATATCTACTGCTATTTATCCTCTGTCTGTTTTGAGAAGTAGAATTTCTGCATAGAGATAATGTGTTTTGTGAGACTTGGAGGCACTCTCGTGGAAAAAAGCTTGAGCTCCCTGTTTTGGGAGAGAGATCAAAGCTCAGAGGTCATAAAAAGCCCAGAGATCACAGCATGGTAGTAAACTCCATGTGCACAGGCCTGTGATAAATTGTTGCAAACATCAGGCCTGCTGCCTGCTAGCATTGAGTAAACTGGGTGCTGTTTTGGGATCCTCTGCTTAGCAAGGTAATTAGCTAAGCTAATTTACTCTGTGCATTTCAGCTGTGGTTTTGTGGTTGTTCTGGCTGTCTGCCTCTGTCAATTCACACACCAAGGCTGTGGGCAGAGTGCGTATCTGTAGCTGAACTTGAAACACAAGTCTGGTGCAGATTCCTCCCTCATTCTTTTCCAAAGAAAACCAGAGTAGAGCAAGGGTTTCAGGGAATTGTTTTCATAGACCCTGAAATTTCCTGAAGAAAGGCATAGGACTGAGTTGATGGGAAGACTGATGACCTTCCAAGAGTAAAAGAAGTTGCTTTACTGGAGTAGCTGAAGATATGGAAGATATGAAGACTCAAGCCTAACTGACCCTGAAAAGATCCAAACACTTCTCTCCCACCTTCTGAGAGTCTTTCCAAGACACCTGTCTTCTGAATAGTCTTGGTGAGGGTCTAAGAGGATGACGGTACCTTGTGTCCTTCAGATTGATGTAGGGTCAGTCTGCAGCCAAGAATCTGAAACTAATATGTCCAGACGTAAAAGAAGCAGAGAAGATCAGATATCCTCCATAGTTTCTGTCTTTTTTTTTTTTTTTTTTTCAAATCACCTCCATGCAGGAAGAGTCCAAGGAGCCCAGAATGGCAGAATGCCAGAACTCCTGCTGCTAGCTTTGTGTTCTAGCCTGTGACATACAAAACAACAGCTTCTCCTTGTAGATACACAAATATATCTTCCAAAGTTAAATAGATTTTGTTCAGTATTTCATCCTAGTCTTAATAACAAATAATTTCCTTTCTCTTTTCTCTTTCATATCCCCTTTTTCTTTTTTAAAATTATTTTTATTTTTATTTTTATTTTCTTTTTCCTTTTTCTTTTTCTTTTTATTTTTTTAAAATTTGAATTAGAATTTTCCTCAATATTTTCACTAGACACTTGTCAGAGTGTCAGAGTACAGAGGTTTAAAACAATTGTAAAACTAATGTATATTTACAGCAAATCATATATCTGTTTCAAATAAAAGTTTTTCCTATCTAGGAAAAAAAAAAAGTATATTTAAAGTAAGAGTTCTGCCCTTTTTCCTGCTGGAAACACATAAATGTTTTGGCTAGGAAACTCCTGAAGTAAGGAAACTAGATTTTATCTTTAGAAAAGCCTTATGGAATATTTTAAGATTAAAAAGTAAATGAGGAAAGATTTTACACAGTATTTCAAGGCCAGTAATATTATGAAAGACCTTGCTGCAATATTTGATGTAAGTGTCCTGGTTTTGGCCAGAACAGAATTAAGCTTTTCATGGTAGCCATGAAGGGGTGGAGCCTGGAGCCCGGTGGGCAAGTGTACGTTGTTAGCCTATGTCACTTGAGTCACCACCGGGGGTGGAAATAAGGGAATTTTGCTTCACCTGGAGAAAAATTGTGGTAGAAGAGGAAACTCATCCCCTGCTACTCATTGTCATTGGGGTCCTTAGTCGGTGGTCAGCATTTTGCATGTAAATCACTATCTTTTCTACACTTTTGTTATTAATATTGCTGCATAATGTTTGTTTTTCTTATCTCATTGCTGTTTCAAATACATTATTCTTATCTAAACCCGTAATCTCCATTTTGTCTCTCTTTGGGGGGTGGGGGGGGAAGGGAGGCGAGGAGAATTGCTTGCAGTATTCTTTTTAGTGGGAGTACTAAATTGAGAAATACCATTCCTAAACCAAAACAGTTGGCTAGAGGACCTCATTACATACTTCCCTTACCACCAAAAAATCATCAAGCCTTTCATGTAAAATCTCAAGGAAAAAGAAAAAACAATGTTACCTTGTTTCTAATTTACTGTACTGATGCCATAAACATGCAGTTTGCAGCTTCCTTTGTAACTAGGATTTTACAAGTAATGGAATATGTTTTTTAGGCAGAAAATTAAGAGATGCCTTTGCAATTCTCCCCATCTCTGCAGTAGATCAATACTATCTCCATTAAAAATACTGCTAATGTAATTTGCAAATATGACTTTCTAAAAGTCCTTCTCAATCTTCTTTGCACAGAAATAAATCTCAGCAGGGTGTAGGACAAAGCACTTAAACCTTTTTGGTGGACACTCATCATTTCAAAAGTAATTCTCAAAGGATGAGAATTTTCTTCCAAAATGAGGTTTGTTTCTAAGAACAAAATATTTAGAAAATATATAACTTATCTATTCTCTATATTATTTAAGTCTCCAGTATTGGAGACTTGCAAGAACTGCTTATATTTTTATCTTTTGTTGATGTCATTGTCATGATTTCCATTCTTTGTCTTTCTCTCTTCTTTCTTTCACTCTGATTTTTAAAAGCCAACCTCTGCCAAAAGACTAAGCATAAAGATCTGCCCTCAAAGACACAAAGAATATCTGGAAACCCGGTGGACTTGGTCTTGGACATAATCTGAAAGATAATGTAATAAAATACAGGAAAATGGAAAATTTGTATAATTATTCATGATCAAGATGTTTGGAAAGCTCATTACAGATGAAGCACAACTATTTGTCTCAATGAAAAATTTTACCAAATTGAACTGAGTCAACTATAACTAGAGTAAACTAAATCTACTACTTCAAAATAGTAAGGAGAATATGGACTCTGCATACAGGTAGACACGTATGAATATATAAATTAGTATAACAATGCATGCTTATGTATAAAGTCCCCATTAGCACTTTGCTGATTAATGATTCACTTTCCAGAGCACAGGAAATAATGTAAACATATAAATGTTATAAAAATAATACCTCTACATCTTCAGCAGTGGTCAGCTATATCTGGCAAAGCTGAGATTTTTTTAATTGCAGATTAGTTTTCCGAAAGAGGAAGGAAATTCATCTTGAAATATGCAAAAGGAAAAAGAAAACAGAGTTGGAAAACAGACTATACAGTTTGTCATTCAAATAAATGATCCAACTGCAGCTGTTCCAAAGATTTGGAACTTTTCTGTAATTTTTAGTAAAAAATGAGACGTTCTTAAACATGAATATTTCTTTGAAAGTGCATTACCATTTTCAAGCTGTGTACCTCCAAGAAGTCAAATATGTGATGATTCCAAAAAGGTATTTCTACCCTATCTTATTATATCCCAGTAAGGGTGTCTGCATTGTTGCACCTTTTAAAATTATTTTTTCTATGGCTTATTTTACTTTAAAGCATCTTCAGAAGTTCTTTGTTTTCTTCCTGATATGGTATGATTTTTCTTTTTAAACTCAGAATGTTTCACTTTCTGGAACATTCAACAATCACCTCCAGATACACTTACTCTTTTTTATTCCTAACACTTTGAAATATATGGTTCACAGACTGCTACAGCCTTCCAGTGTGAATGGAGCACATTCAGTGCCTACAGAAATCAAATACAACATTCAGCTCTCATTTCTTGTGTTTACTGTTCCCAGGTCTCAGACTAGAACAATATTTTCTGGCATACAGAATATCTGAGATTATTAAAAAATTCTCAGAAAATTCTTGTGAGCAGTTAAAAGGAAACTGTCCTTTAACTGACCTTTAATTTTGACTGTAAAAGAACAGTGTTAAAACATCTGCAGAAGAATGGTTCCATGATCTGAAATAAAAACCTGTGACTCTGTAATTACACAGTCATGAAGAAAATAATTTGCAAATACCAAAGTGAAGTTCATGTTTGAGGATGCTGATCAATGTTTTGTTCCAGCCTACAAGAATGGCAATGTTCTGTTGTCCTTTTTATAAGGTTAGACCCAAAGTGTTTTTATCTCTATGTGTGCTCCATTGAGGTGTGTTTTAAACAGTCATTTTGAAGAGTTATCCTTTGTTGTGGGACAGTGATGGAAAACATACATGAAGACAATTGGAAAACAAGACATTAACTCTGGGAAACTGAAATCTGAAAACTGTTTAATTAATGATTGAATTTATTTATTACTTCACGTTGACTTATTTTGTGGATCCTAGAAACAAAAACATAAAAAAACACTTTACGCTTTTAATACAAGTTGTACTATAAATTTAGAACTGCCACTTTTAGAAAGTAGGGAAACAGAAAAATATTTTAAAAGCTTTTTTATTTCTCTTTTCAGTGTTTCAGTTCCAGTAGAGAATATCATGGAACCCTCAGAAGTCCCTTAGCACATACTTGAAACATTAGTTTTTTAGAAAACATGACAATATCCATAGCACTTACTCTGTTATTTATGGCAGTCTCTGCAGCTAGTATTTAACAGAATGCAGTAATGTGCTCTTGAAAGAAAGGCAGACTGATTTATTATCACTCCTAAGGTAGTGTTCTCTTAACTTTTGTTTGAAGTATTTAAATTTCAAGGATTACCAAGTTGCAGAGGAGTGCAAAATGAAGTTGCAAAAGCTTTCTCTGAACAGATCATTATCCACTTATGCAAACACAGTTCAGGAGTAGGAGGAGGTGGTTGCTAAACCTTTATGTTTCCAAATAGGCAGGTTGAATGCAAAGGGTTCAAATACTCATTGCTCAAGTAGCACATTGCCTGCTCCCATACATGTACTGTGTACCTTCCTTTCGATACTGTTTACCTTTTCCTCTGCAGCATTCTTAACCTTCTGAAAAGGAAGAAACACAACCCAGATAACTGTCATGTTCAAAGTGCATGACATTACATAACAAAGAAACCAAAGGTGTGTATGCGTGCTTGCGTGTGTGTTCAAAGAGCCCTCTAGTTCACAGACTGTAAACTTTTTTTTCAAATAATGACTTAGCACAATAGGCGCTGAGAGAGCTACTTTGAACTGGATTTGCTTCCCTAGAGAATTAGGTATGCTAGTGTATATTTCATTCTGATCTCTCTTTTGGACTAATTCACAGATATATGGTACAGGTACTTGGTGTCTGTTGATTTGGGTGAAATTCCCCCTCTCCTGACAGAAAAGAATGATGGACACACACTATAATTGGTACAAGCTCTTTGCTAAAGATTCTGCAAAAGCAGAACTGAGCCACAGGAGAAAGTCAGCCACATGTGTTTTAAGTCAGGTTATTAATGTTAAACATCAGATTTTTTTTTCCCAGTGGGTAGGACCAGGACAGATTTTGAAAATGCACAATCTCTATTTTTAGACTCCAAATGTACAATAGCAGGGTGGATTATTGAAAGAATTATGATTAAATGTATAAATAGGTTCCTTCTATATTCCTGTGCAAATGTCAATTTGTATTACAGATAGTAAGAGAGGATGAGTCTTTCTGGAAGCTATAAGATATTGTCAATGTATTTTAAACACTCTGTTTCAGGGATTATTTTTTAAAGCAATTCAAAGTTTTTCTAAAATTATCTGATTACTGTGGACAAAAGAAACAGAATCATTTGCATTCATATAGGGATGCCTTGCTTATGCTGGCACCATTTATTTCTTGCAGTAAAGCATTACAAACTGACTACTGTGATTTTTTTTTTCCAGAAACTTAAATCCAGAATTGTAGATAGAGCTCTACTGGGGATTATCAGGGGGATGGATGTGTCTGGCATGAGTGTTATTCTTGGTTTGGCTTCATTAAATGAGCCATTACCAGGAAAGACAAGTTGTTGTACACTTTTATTGCTTTCTACCTTTTTCTCTATCAAATCAATAATACCGTTTTGTAACTTTGGCTATAGCACTGGTTCTAAATCTATTTCATGCCTGTTGGAAAGAGTTCATTAGCTTTTAAAATGACAGGAAGGAAAAGTGCTCTTGAGCTGTAGAAGTGGACTTCTGTTGTTACAGAAATGTCAGTATCTTCTAGTCTATGTGTAAAATATATAATAAGACATAAATAAAAGTAAATAAAGAAAACAGTTGTTCTATTAGATAACATTTTAAAAGTCCTCATATTTAAAAACAAAATAAAATAAACAAAAGGAACAAAATAAACTAGCAAACTATGTCTAGGTTTTAGACAATGACAAGACTACTGTCCACAAAGCGGTTTATTTTCAGAAATCCCTGACTTTTCTGATCATTTCTTATCATATTCCTAATTGTTATGTCATAGGACATAATCAAGTAATTTGGACCCATGGGAAGAGGTCTTTTATGTCTATTATATACCACAAAAATGCCCCCATTTAAATGAATATGGTTTCCCATTTTCCTTAGCACTTAGGCTGGTAAAGATATCCTTAGTGGGTGGCTAAAGAAAAACTGTGACTTTACTCTTCTGATCACTAACAGTGTCTTGAAAAACTGACTCTCCCACCATGTGACAGAGGAGAGAACGTGCTGTGTCTCTACCTCATGCCACAGCAGACATTTCAAATACACTGACTGGTAATATCAGCAGTATTAGCAGGATTTACTTAATGAATAATCTAAAATAATATGGACATTTTTTCCTTCAAAACATATCCTGAAATTTGACTATGATAAAAGAATAATTTTTACTGTAACTCGTCTTACCACTCCTTCAAAGAATTGGAAAGAAAGCATTTTACTACAACAATAGAAAATGCTTTAAAAGCCACCTTTTTTTTTCCCCCAATAGCTTGACAAAATATTCTATTTCCCAAGTATAAAATATCTCATTTAGACCGGATATGCAGAACAATACAATAAAATATAATTTTAACTCTATAGAAATGTCATAGAAACATTCATACCAGTCTTATTTAGACAAAGTGTTTGAAACATTTTCTGTAATATCAGTGCAACAGTGAGTTCTACCTTAATACTGCATAAAAAAATAAAGCATCTCAATAAAATGTGAATGGATTTTTCCAAACTTCTTCATGTGGAAGATTAAGTTTTGCTGGTACTTTAAACTGTCAGACAATAGATAATTGCTTTTTCAGATTCTTTGGATCTGATATTCTTCGCCATTATTTTATCGATACATTTGTCAATCTGACAGTAGGGTGCCTGTGAAACTGATATTCCTCACGTTTCATGGGTTCCTTATTCATTAGTTTATCAGAAGTAAGTAATTTGCAACAAAAGAAAATTGTGCCCTAACTAAATTTTTTATACTACGTGCCATCTTAATAATAAGTAAAATTTATTTTAAAACTAAAAGTTTTCTTATTTTTTAAAAGTTAAAACTTTGCTTGTTGATAATAATTAGTGGGAATCTCATTCTATTCTGATTGCATATTTCACCTTCACACTTTACAGCATTGCTGTAACTAACTGTTGTTGTATATTTATACTCATTTTTCCAGAGATTAAACAATTAAAGCAAAGGTATGAAAGATAGCAGCTTTCAGCTTTTCTTTTTGTTATTGTTTGAAGCAACTTACTTGATTATGTAATTTCTGCTGTAGTCTCTGCAACAACAAAGTCATCTCAGCATCTAAGAATGGGCTTTGAACTGAAGAACCTTTAGACTGCACTAGGCCAATAAAGATATATATATATATATACAAATTTGCCACACCTATAAGTACTTTATAATTGTTCACTATATGTTGATAGCACTGTAGAAGTTAATGTTTTCTATTTTGATTTTTTCTTATCTTGTAATTATTTTTTTATTGTTTTTTTCCCCCATATCTCAATTATTTTTCTTTCCACAATACATTTAAATTATATTTGAAAGCTTGGAGATCATTGCAACAAGAGAAGCACCTCCCTCCATCATGACAAAGTTGATAGCATATTACGGGAAAAAATACCATTTGTATTGAAGCAGTATTTAATTAGACCCAGTAAGAATCCCAGTTTTTACACACTGACATATATGCATGTAATTATATCTTACATTAGACCACACTGAACATACACATACACACCCGATACACCATGTTCAAAATGACATTAAAAAGCTTCTAAAAACTGCTATTAGATGCCTTACAGTATTTCTTTACTTTTATCTACTCAATGTTTGGATTCAAGAGGAAAGTCCCCCTGAAGAAGAAACTCCTCTCAGCTAAACACACTCAACATATATCCTTGAACATGAGAGATCAGAAGGCCAAGTGCTCCCTAAGATTCATTATTTTGTTTATATCAATGAATTATTCAATTCAAATTAAATTATGTTCTTTACACTGCAATACAGTGACAGTGAGATTTGTACCTTTATGAATAATTAAGATCATCAGGAAAAAGACGGAAATAGTTTGGAGTATAAAAAAGCCATGGCAGAAATATTCTAGTTGAATGAAATGCTGATGAATGTTTTGTGGGGAAAGAAGGATTATTTCCTCTAACATTTTGAATTTATGCCGAGGTTTTCCTACTTAACAGGAGCTTTGAAATTGCAGTAATTGCGTATCATTTTCAAGTGAAGAAGTGAATTCTGTTGTTACATTCCTTGTTTACGTTTGCCAACATTATATCATACCATCTGGTAAGGATTCTGAATTTAATGTAATTCAGAGGGAGTTTCCTTGGTATTGACAAATAGTATCCAGTGAAATCTATTTTAAAAAAAGATAGAAAAGAGGAATTGTAGGGTGTGGAGAGCTTGACCGAGGCAGAAGAGGCAGAAATTCAGTGAATGGAAAATTCAATGCCTCCAGTGGACCTCATGGAGCATAACAATTCTGTTACAATATTCAACTTTTCCATCCGTTAGCATGTGTGTTTCACTGCAACTTGTTTGTACCCATCATTTCACCAGGGATCATACATTCTAATATCGAAAAGTTATGCAAGCATAAAAGCTTCCATTTTGATAGTATTCAATGGAACGTTATTTTGTAAGATGTTCAGATAAATTGTAGTGTGAAATTAAGAAAACTCATAATGAGTGTAGGTAATGAAATGGAGTAAAGCAACATATTTTCTTAGCATATAAAGCAATATAACTTAATATTAGGCAGCAGAGATTTGATGTAAATATTATTATTAGCATTATTATATTTTAATTATTCTTTGTATTGCAATCTCTATATGCACTTCAGGAATGCTGAAAGGTTCGACTTTTGAGACTGACTATGGTACTATCCTAATAAAACTAGAAAGTGCTTCAGGGAGCTTTAAACCTAGGCATAAAACCAGAAGAATTGAAAGAGATGAAAAGCAATGCATAATATGTAGCAGCTTCATGGATAATATTTTCTGTAGGGTATCAATTTGTTTTCAAATATACCTATGATGGAGCACATGAGTGAAGGAATGAAGATGTGGGATGAGAAATCTGCTGAGGAGGTGAAAGAAGACTGGAGTCTAGGCTGACTGAGGGGGAAAGTTAATCTCCCAGTGATGAAGGAAAGATGATAGAGTAGGAGTAGGCTGTGAAACTGAAACAGGTAAGAGAGAGCGCTAACACATTTATAAACCAAGAGAAAGATTTGCAAAGCAATATTGTGAAAGGAAATGAAAGGAACAAAGGTGCACTTTTTAGAATGGTAAATTTGAGTAAGACATGGCAAGATGGTTCAAATTCTAGTGAAGTTTCTGGAGATTTGATCCCTTTATCAAGCCTTAAATTATCATATTTGAATGGCATTTTAAGCTGAGGGAGTAGTCATACAATCTAACTATAGTAATTTTTAGGATTTTTTTAGGGATTTTCAAAATTCTTATCTGAGGAACAATTTAGATATGTAAGGAGATGTTCATGTGTTTCGTATACAGTTTTTATCTGTGTCCACAGGTTATTCACGATATTATAGTAAGCCTAGTTGCCTTCTAATGCTGTAATGGTGCTACATTAATATGCTACATGTAACAGGCTACTCTCTGTTCCTTGTTTAGGGAACCAAAATCTCTGGCTTGAGGAAGATAGGTGGCAATAGCTGGGTCTGTTGAATTTCTCTGCATGTTATCACAGATGTGCTTTTAAAACATGAGACCCAAGAAAATAAGTTTACAAGACAAAAAACAAAGAATTATTTTTTAGTTTTGGTTTAATTTAATTTAATTTCCTGGCCAATGCACCAATACTATTATCGTTTTGATTTGCCAATTTAAATACACTCATTTTTCTATTGTGAGACAGAACCAGGAGCAAAAGCAAGGCAGGCCTAAAACTTAAAAGGGTATAAAAATAAATTTATTAACAAAGAAAGAAAAAAAACCCAAACAATTTTAGAATAAGGTCTTCATACCACTCCCTCCTCCCCTCTCCCAACCTTCTTAACAACAAAACAAACATACAAAAAAACTACTTCAGTCAGTTCCCAACTTAAAACATTCTTGTCAATTCACTTCAGAGAGAGAAGTTTCCTCTTGTCAGGCCATAGGGACTTCTCCACAAGGAAGGAAAAAACAATTCTGTCCTGGCTTTACTTTCACTATTTGCATCCGCCCAGGAAAAATCTTGCAAAGTCGTGAAGCTCCTCGCATCTTCACAGCTTTCCCAGAGCTGTGCTTGTGGGTCATGTTAAACTCATGGGGTATTTACTTTTAAGAATTAATTGTTCCAAAGCAAAAGTTCTCTTCATCTCTTTTCTCTCTGTTCATGCTTCATCCTCAGAAAACCGAGATCCCCTTCTTTCCTCAGGGCAAAGATTCTCAACACAGGTGCTTTTGGTCAAATGGTCTATCAAATGGAACACTCCAATCCCCCATGGCTTTCCCCACAGTTTATAGGAATTTTCAGTGCAATCCCTACAGCTTTACAAAAGGTTTTCAGCCATCTTCATATAATCTTCTCATTCTCCTTCCATATAAAGAAACGTAGCTCTTCTATTCCTTTTTCCTCTAACTTAGGCGAGAATTGAAAGGTCTGCAACTCTTATCTGAGCATTGAAAGAGTTAAGATTTCACACGGGGAATGCAAGGCTGCAATGCTGCAGCTGTGCCAGGATCTCAGGAGACTCGGGCCGTGCTGGAAAGGGGGAGGAGGGAGAACGGCTGGGATCTCAATCAGCCTCCCTGGGCTCAGCAGCAGCACTCACTGTCCATGGCCACCCCTCCTCTCTGCCCATGGCCACCCCTCCTCTCTGCCCATGGCCACCCCTCCTCCCTGCCGGGCCATGCCAGCTCCCCAGACAGGGGCCCTGCAGTGGAGCCAGGCCCAGGCCCTGTTACCTGCACTTCTGCCGGAAGAGAAAGAGAGCTTTTGTCCGGGTTACCGCCTTCAAAATATGTTTTCACGGAGTGAACTAACTTCTCCAATTGGTTCCTTGGGCTGTAAATAACCAAACCAGCCTCCAATTGGTCCCATCAACTGACAGAGGAAGTTCTCATAGGGAAAAACCTCTCTGACTCTGCCCTGCCCCGGGTGTAACCCGGACACTAATACAAATACCTTCTAACTACCTCAACTCAGTAAAATGAACTCACTAACTCAAAACTGGGCCTTTTGACTTCTCAGAACTGAGCAGTAGTGCTTGAGAGAGTCACAGACCTGTGGAAGAGCTTATGGTATGCTCTGTTTTAACATAAATAATTCAGAATGTCAATATGGGTAAAGTTAAGCTTGGAACGCTTGAGGGTTTTTGGGAAATTTAATTATTTGGAACCATCTGTGTCCATATGTGTCTTCATGTTACTGTGGAAATGCTACTTGAACAAAAAGCCCTAAATTGGTTTGTGTTTGGTTTCTTCTAGTTTGGCAAGAAAATGGTGCTCCTATGGAAATGTAGTGGTTTTCCTGCCAGAGTGCACAGAGTTTTGGCATTGGTACATCAGTCACACAAAGTACTGAGCTAGCGATGGCCTCAAAAAGCAATTTTCTATTAATACAGAGAAATTGTCATCTGTTCATTAAATTTCTAATAGCGAGTAGAAACCAAAATGTTTTCAGGAGGCTATAGAAAGTTCTGGCATTACACTGATTCTTTCTAACATATTATTATTGGAATAAAGCAGTAAAAAAAGCAGTATTAAAAGTATTCATAGTTATTGTCATTTCCATAGGACTACGTAATTTAAATCCAGTACATGATGAATAAGATGGTTGAATCTTTAATACTAGAGAAAAGCAAGGTAAAAACATAAAATGAGCTAAATAAAATTGATGAGGCAACCATTTTGCAAAAATCTTCAAGTGGAAATGTATGCTTGCATGAAGGAAAAGTCCTCCATTTTATGTCCAGAAAAACAGTTTTCTGTACGAAATCACTTCTGTCTAAGCTAAGAGATTAAAAAATGACATTATAAAATGGAAAGGTTTTGCTCAGTTATTTCTATGGTGTTTGCACATAGTATGAGTTTTAATGACATTTTAGCATTTATTATCATACTTAGGTTCCCATACATCAGGCTTCAAGTTTCAGAACTTTGATTTATTTGAGAGTGTAAGGCTTCATTCGTTCAGAATATTGCTAAGTTTGAGAGGAAATAGCAATGAATTTGATTGCTAACTCAAGCTGCATAATGTTAATATTTCTGACTAGGAAGGATGGACATACAAAAAAATCCATACACATATCAAAAACAAACAAACAGAAACACAACAAAACAAACAAACAAATAAACAAAAAACCAACCAAAGGATAAAACCCAACTCATGCGTGCTCAGGGAACTGTCCTTGAAATATTTGTTATTCTTTCCTTTTTATAGTCCTGCTGGCAGTGTGGTGATATCTTGTCATTATTTCTTTTCTATTTTCTTGTCAATGCATATAAACATTTGGATTAGCAGACTAGAAGTAGCTTAAAAATATGAAGAAAGTGGCTCACAGTAATTTGATTCGCTCTTTTAAGAGGAAAAGAAGCTCCACATAAAATGAAATTCTATCTTTTCTGTCTAATTCCTAGTTTTCTAAAATGAAAAATGTTCTGAAGCAGCTGTGAGCTTTAGAATACTTGACCACATAGTTACTATGGGCAAACTGTCACCCAGTGTTTTGCAGGCTCTAGACTTCACACTGTCAATGAAGAATAAACCACTAGATTTCCTCACTAATTTCTGTGAGACAAAAACTATTTTTTTTATTTATCCTTGGAAAACATGACTAAAATGTTGGGCAGAGTGGAAAACGTGACTAAAGTGTTGGGCAGAGTGGAAAAGGGGGGAGAGAGAATGATGATGTAGACAGGACCTGTGGGCCATGAATATAGCTTAGTACCAAGATTCCATGGTCTTAAATTTCAGACTCACCTCAGTTAGTCAGACTGAAAGAGTAAAACCTCCTCTCTTTCCACACAGTTTTCTTGCAATACATCTTTCCAGTGTTGTCTTAAGAGGAGAAGTCTAGCTTCAGATAAAGATTCAAAGAAAGATTTGTTCTCAGTTGCCTCGGTTATGTTATATTTCCTGTTCATGGAAAGCCTTCATTTTCCATATAACTACACCCTCTTGCCATGCCAAACTAGCTTTGTTTCAGCACAATTGTATTATTAGCTCTGAGAGTCTGTAATAAGTTGTTCCAGAAATATTTGCACAAAAATGTGCTGGAAAACATGAAAAAAATTATGTTTCCAAGGCCACATCTATACTGATGTGTTTTGTAATCTTCTGGGATGAACGGTACCACAAGCATCTTATTTCACAGGAGCACTAAGAAGGAAATGAAAGCCAACCCATTCCTACTTAACAGGACTTTCTTTTACAAGAATTTTCTCCAGAATTTTCTTTCAGTAAATACATTTCTTATATCTGCTGTATTGGGGTGGTAGTATTAGAGAAAAGTTGCTTGTTTAACATTTATCATTTCCTTATTGTTGTTCTCTATGGAAATGCAGGAATGGCATATGTCAAATAACCCCTATTCACTGTTCAGAACAAAAATGGTTGGTTGTACATTGCAGACTCTTTGAAATATTTGATCTATCACAAGAACCAAGCAAGATTCATTTGAGAAGCTCCAGTGCCTGTGATTCAATGTAAAGCATCATGTCACCCTTTTACTCACTGATTCACATCTTCAGCTGATATAATCTGGGAAGAGCTCCATTGAAGTCAGTGGACCTCTGCCAATATATGTTGCTGAAATAAGTTCTATTAAGTGCTACTCTCTGCCTTAATTTTTCCTCATTGATTTCAAAACTCTGCATATTGAATGTGGGTCATGCTGTGGGTATTTTATTCCCTTGTCAAGTTGGATTTTTTTACACAGATAGTCTCACACTGATATGAGAGAAGTCTCTTGTATACTTGGCTCCCCAGAATAAGCTGGAAGATTATGGACCGAGTAAGTATGGACCAAGATAATACTTAAACAGATAAACACAGATGTTGATAAATTTTTCATTTATAGTGAGTGAGATGAGTATCTGACTAAGACTATTAAATATTAAATACCTTATGTGTAAATAAGGATCCAACAAGATTGAAAAAGTATATCATAATCCTTCTTTATGAACATCAAATAAATAAAACAAACCAGAATGTTACTCAATATAAAAATAGTTTAGGTAGGTAAAAAATATAAAGCTAAATAGGAATGAAAATGAAAGATTAATGTGTAAATTAAAAATAAATACTACCTTTAAAAAGTCCTTGCAAAGGAAAAATATAATACCTGATAAAGTTTGCACAAAGTATATTTAAACAATTTCAAGTTTCCAAAAGTTAATAAATGAGCTACCAAATAAGTTAATGATTTACAAATCGTTGACAGAAAATTGGCCTAAATTGCAGACTTGTCAAGAATGTTTTATGGGTGTGAGTTTGTGGTAGCATAATGGATAGTCTTGTTTATGCCTATGTTTCTGCATTAGGGCTCTGATTTAGTTGAATTTTAATTAAATTTGTTTCTAATAAGATATATTTATCATTATCTATCACGGTTTGTAAGAAAGACTTTAGTGCCCGTATCAAAGTTCAAACACTGAAAAACATTGAACACAAGGTGATTTGTGAATCTTTTAACACCTACCTTAAACAAGCATGCAGACAAAAGACTCTTTGTAGGGAAGGAAGGTAAGATTTTACTTGGGCAATGTACTAGTTGTAAATTTTTAATGCACAACAACAGACTGAATGCATTGTGTAGTATGAATAATTTATAAAGAATAGTTTTGGTCATCCACAAATTGGCTTCAGATAACAACACAGAAATGGTCTCTCATATGTCTGTGTGGATAAATATTTCTAGTTCTAGCTTCTTAGGAGATCCCGCTAGTTAGAAGACTTTTTACTGAATTTTACATCTGACTTTCCTTTGATTTGTAGGCAATTACTGTGTTTGGAGTTAAACCAGCACAGACTAACAGCTTTGGCTTCAGACAAATCAGAGGGCAATTTACCACAGCATGAAGAGGCATGAAATTTGTCCCTAGAGACAGAGGGGCTATTTCAGTGTACCTGAACTAGATGGTAAGCTTCAATCTTGTGGAAGTAGAATGTTTCAAATATTACAACCATCAAATTCAGTCTTTCCATGATTGCTGTCAGCCCATATTAAAGTGTTTGACTAAGCAAAGCATTACTCTCAGTCTTGGACTTAGTTTTCTCTGTGCATAGAATCATAGAAACATTTAAATTGGAAAAATGCTCCAAGACCCCAACCTTTGACCAACCACTACTTTGGCAGCTAGGCCATATCACTAAGTGCCATATCCAGTCAGTTCTTGTGTACCTCCAGTGATGATGGCTCCATCACATCCATGTGAGCCCTATACCAGAAAACCCCTCTGATTTTACTGTTTGAGGCATCTTTGTCATTCAACCATATTGATGAATGGCTTAATATTGTTCTGATGGCACACACAAGACCCCAGATCTTGGGATTATGGGAATTTCAGTGGTCCTCCAGACACAATAAGTTAGAAAAGTCATTTTTAGTGCACTGGTGTCAGGCCTTTAGCTAACTGTAAACTGGAAAATAGACTGACTCTTCTTACAGTTTCCTTGACTTGCATTTAATCATGGATGTTTTCTCATTTTCTCTGTTAGACTTGTTGAGATTTTCTTCTGCTGGTAGCAATAGTCTTCAAAGAACAGGTCAGCCAAGGAAGAGCTTCCATTATGTCTAATTTTTTTTATGCATGTTGAACTTTCTGTACCATGTGCTAATTATCTGCTTGCCCTCCAGAGATATGTTTACTCATTTTAAGGACAGTGTCATGGTATAAAGTAAAAAGATCATGGAAAGAGTTGAAGTGCCTTGGAAGGAGTCTGCAAATCTAACAGAAGGTGGGAGAAAATACCAAACATAGCTTGGAACAGAAAAACTATGGGATGCTGATCCAAGGCATGGTTTTCAGTTTACAGGATTCAGGTACTGTAATGAAGAGGTCTACACAAGGATATATGAATATAAAGCATTTTATTACCAGCTAATGAACACTGAATTCATAAAGGGATTCCCCCTGCATATTTATTTTTGACATCCAAAACATAAGTGAGCTTTGAAACAACAGATTCAGGCTTAATATCTGTGAATGTGATCTTAACACTGAAAAATGATAACATCTCAGAGATGATTAATTTTGTGTTTTGCAAAGTAGTCTAGAAAGCAGTCCTACAAATTCACTATTTTAGATTTTATAATTTTTTAGTACTTCACTGAACTGTAAGAGAAACAGAGGAAAATTAACAGCATATTAGGAATCTATATAGTGTTCACTGTAACAATGGCACTGAGCTTCAATGCTGGGTATCAACTTTCCTCAAATACCTTTGTAAGGATGACTTTACTTTGCTAGATTAATTCTAGCGTTGACTCTTTGGGTTAATTTCACTGCTTATTGTAGCTCTCCAGGGCTACTTAGTGAGTTACTACTACAGAGTAAAAAAAAAAATATTAAAAAAAATAAGAGTATTTAAAAACTATGTCTTAGATATCCCTTTCTTTTTCCTACTGTCCTTGAAACTGTGTATTGGCTATTTGCTGTCTGAAAGAAAATAAGCTGCATCGAGATTAATTCTGAGTTATCATGTCTGTGTATCTCCTATTATCCTATATAATTTAGTCAAGTTTTGTCCTTGTGTTATGGTAGAAAAGGTCAGTCAGCTTCTGAAATGACCTCATTTTGTGAAGTGAAACCTGAAATGATAATTAATGAACAATAGAAATGTTTTTACTTGTAGCAAACATGGGGCTTGTTAACCATGTCCGGTTATTTTTTGTATTTATTTCACACAAATTAAAATAACACAGATTTCAAGATTCATTTTGTTAAAATGTTTATATTTAGCATTTACCTTTAATAATGCTGTTGTGTTTTCTTCAGCTTAAAAAAGCACAACAGTGTATAAATTCATCCAAAAATACAGAACCCAGTTTTTATCCGGTGCTGTGCATTACCTGCCAATTATTAGTGACTGTCCATTCCTTGCTAGCATATTCTCATTACTGGAATGGAAAACTTTTCTTAACAATATTTCAAAATTCTCCAAAAAATTGTTAGCCCAAATGCACATCAATGTTTTTTGTTGTTTCTTTGTTTTAAAAATATTATTACTATTCTTTAAGAACTGAGAAACATCAGTAATTTCAAGGCTGTTGGGTCAAGAAGCTCTTGGGATGAAGGAATATAACTCAAGGGCATTCAGTACATTTTAAGTTCCTCTAGGAAAAGATGAGAAGAAAGGGAAGAATATGAGTACTAATTAAAAATTAATTTAAATGAGAAATGCCTTGACAAGCTCTTTTATGGAAGAAAATAAATGCTAGCATGAAAAAAGCAAGGCTGCCTGAGGTAGAAGGCTGCATTACGAAACTTCCACTGATAACAGCTTTTAATACTTAAGATCTTTTGCAGCATCATCCTCACTTACACAAAAATGAGCAGATGCTTCTCTGCAGAAAAGTAATTATCCTCAAACTCATGCTATGTTTGTGGTGAGCTGACTGTTGAATCCACATGAGCCCAAGGTTTTGTATTTTGCACAGCTTTATTTAATCACATTCTGTGTTTCCATTCAGTGCTAAATTAAGGCTGGAGAAAAGGCCTTTCTGTGCTCTCTGAGAGTCTGATCATATTTGCTACCATCACAGGCAAGAAATGATTATAAGTTTAGTTCTGACACCAAGAATTTTTTCTTTCTAATCCACTTTATCAATTGCCATGTTATTCAAAGAATACCATCAAACAAAACAAAACACCCCCCCCAAAAAAAAACCAAAAACCAAACCCAAAACAAAAAAAACCCCAAACAACAGAATCAAAAGATTCTTGAACCATTTAAATAACAAAGAGAAAAAGGTTGAATTGAATGCAGATAAAAACTAAAGGCGGCTCCCAAATACAATTAAGAATTTGCCTCATTTCCTAATAAGGGTGATGATACTGAATGTGGGAGAAAGGCAAAAAGGCTCATGAGAACAGACGCAAGGAAACAGAAAAAGAGGAGGTAAGAAAGCTTACATTGCTTACTACACTCATGGCAGGGAGCCTCAATAAACTACACCAGAAGTGACAAAAGCTGCCAAAGGTAGCTCAGGTCTGATAGTGGTTATTTTTCACAAATCTATCAACTGTAGTATGATACTTTGCAACTAGAAACAGAGACTTCAGCATTTCTCCTGAACAAAAAGAGAAGTGAAGAATCAGGAATGGAAAGACATAAAAAATCACAGTAGAATGATCTTAAGGCTATATAAATATGAAATGAGAGTCTGTAATGAGAGTAAATCATATCAAAAGACATTTTTCTATATGTAAAAGGAGCTTAAATGGAACATGGACTCTCACAGATTACACTAAAATAAATTGACATCTTCTTTTGGTAAGTGAATTATTTTCTAGGAGAGATTTTATTAAAATATACTTGGAAGTCACAAAAATATTTCATTCAAGTGTTTGATATGGTGCTATTAGAGAAACTTACCTAAGATTCACAAAATAGGAATTAGCACACAACCAGTAAACTGATGTAGGAATTGATCAAAGAGGAAGGAGTAGAAAGTAAAATTGAAAGGAGAAATATCTATGAAGACACAGTGTTGGATCCCAGAAATATGGAGTTTTTTTGCTTTCTGTGCTTTCAGGCACAGACCCCCTGGAAAACACTGCTTTTGACCTGAGGCCTTGAAGATGGCTTCTAAATGTGAGTGGTGAAGTAAAAATCGTGAGTATATAGTAAATTAAAAGTGTGTGCTTTCAGAGTGATGAGTTTTAATTTGAGGCTTTTATGGTATTAGACAACATGGTGAATTTTAAGCGTTGTGTCTTTCTTTGTTCATGTTTCTTCTTCCTTCTTCTTCATGGATTTCAGGTAGTAGTTTCTGGTTGGTCAGTTAGTGTCACTCTAAAGGTCATGAGAATGCAGTTATTAGGTCAAAAGTATAAATAATATAGGTGTTAATTCTCCATTAAACTGTTTAGCCTTAAAAGACCTTGTAGCAGTTGCCTCTGGGGCCATTTTCCCTACTTCTAGCAAGGAGCTAGAAGTGCTGTTGAATTCTCTGTACTTTCTAATAAGATATAATAACCATCCAAGCCCAAACACGAGAAAAAACTCTTTCAACTGTGTTTTTGTTAATCCTGGCTCTGAAAAGAAGACAAACGAGACTAATTAACAAACCACTAATTAAGTGGTGCAAAGCCTCTGCTCCGCTGCCCACAGCACAAGGTTACTTGATGATCATTCTTTTTTCATAAATTCTATTATATTTTCAATAAAGACTGTGACTTTAAGAGTGAATGCTAATAAAATATATTGATGAGATGATCAAGAAGATTATTAACTAAAGACAATCAGAAGTAACTGAGTGACCTTAAGGACTAGAATTTTACAATTGGGAATAAATAAAGCCATTAAAAGATGGTACACCTCTAAAACTCTTTCTTTTCTTATAACCTGAGAATTCATCTGCTGAAAATGACAGAAGAAGAGTAAGGCTTAACGAACCTGTCAAATAAAACCAACCAACCAACCAACCAACCAACCAATAAAACCCAAAACAAATAACAACTCAATAAGATAACAAAAAACCACCAAACCAAAACAAGACCACAGGGAAACCGCCCCCCCCCCCCCAAAAAAAAACAACAAAAACCCCCAATCATGTAAGGCATTAATGTAACGTAGCTACAAAAAATAATTTTTTATCTCAAAGCAAAAGATTTCTGGAAGAGATTTAGAAGTACTAGCCACTGTTCAACATAATGAATTTTTCACATTTGAACATTTTATAACACATTTTATAATGAAGAAAAAAAAGCAAGTTAAGAAAACTTAAATGAGATGACTAAGGAGTAGTATGTTTACGTAGTTGCACACTAAGTCTGCTTACAGCTAGAGCTGAGATATCCACCAGTTCATTGAGAAAACTGAATATAGCTGCATTTACTGTTGCTTCTGTCCCTGAGAGATAGCCTGGGACCAGGGACTGGGTTATACCACCTGTCACAGTGCTGATAAAGCTAGCATGCAATTGCAGAGATCTATTTTGAAGATGTGGTTTGAAAGTGCTTTGCATCAAAAGAGGAAATCCTTTTGCTTACTATCCTCTTTCCAGTTCAGAAATAACAAA
Organism: Sturnus vulgaris; assembly: GCF_052056855.1. Lineage (NCBI taxonomy): Eukaryota > Metazoa > Chordata > Aves > Passeriformes > Sturnidae > Sturnus > Sturnus vulgaris. The sequence goes on from NC_142244.1 coordinate 96,716,048, forward strand.
ATAGAGCCGAGAGAAGGAAAACTTTAAAGAGTAAATAGGGAGAAGTGACAGAGGAGTAGTGGTCATATGATCACTGGCAGGAGAGAGAGAAGCAAGACATTTTGAAGAAGGACTTTTTGGTCCATCCTTTTATCCACCCACCCCTACAACATGGTGGAATAAAAGTGAGCACTCTGTGTGCTCCACAGAAACACTTGGAGAAATCGGATGAAACTAATTTAGGTATTGTCATTCCATGGCTTTAGAAAATCTTTTGCTATCATAAGCAGAAAGTCCAGCAAAAGGTCAGGAATGGAAATAAACCTCCTGCATGCAGCTTGGAAAAAAAACCCCAAAACTTTGGTGACAGTACATTTCTTGGGAATTGACAAATATTTTAAATGGTTTTTGTCATGTTGTAAGTGGTGATACTTCTTCCAAGTCATAATATTTGCTGGCTGCATTTTAATTCAAATGCAACATTTTTTTCCGTTGCAGACTTATGAAATATTTATGGGGTCATACCTGTATGTTTCAGCTGTGATACAGGGACTTAAGAATAGGTTGGCAGATGTATGCCCTACATCGTCCAGTGAAAGGTCACTGTCAAGTGAAATGAATCTCATTTAAGCCAACTGTTTCTTACTACAACCAGAAATAAAAAGGAATTACATTTTCACCTGTTAAAGAACTTGAAATACTGCCACAACACTGTTTGCCAGTGTAATTTCCTCTGACAATTACATTGATCAAGGAATATATTTTTTGTTATTTAAAACTGGCTTTTTACATCACTATCTAGCTTTCCAGAGTGAGATTTAACAGCAGAACCTGAAGAAAACAAAAAATCATTTACTTTTATCAGTTGTCATGCAACAATTTTGAAATCTTCCCAAGTCTTAAACTTCAATGTTCCTGCACAGTTCAATCCTTTACAGTTACTTTAATTACTACATTCTTGTCTTTACATTTGCAAACATGAAGACATGACTGCATAGATGAGTTCCCTTGGTCTATGGAAAGGCATCTTGAAACAACAATTGGATTGTGTGAAACTTGCACAGTCATGTTAAACTTTAAAGTAATTTTAAACTAACTTGTAATCTTTAAACTATTTTATATCTGATAATTTCTGTCAACTAATAATAATTTAAAAGACCTCAAATCAAAACAATAAACAATAACCAGCTCTCTGGCCATTTTGTTTATTTACAGCTCTAGAGAAAAGCAGGGACTTGTTTCTAATCCCTAACAGATCTTCATAATTGTTTGGGGGTTTTTTTGTTGCTTTTGGGACTGTATTCCCATTTTGGAAAAGAAGAGTGAACTACTACTGTTTTATTCATCCATGATAGCAATAGGGAAAAAAATTGATGCTACAAGACAGATCTATTTTCAGTAAATGATAAATTTAGATAATAGAAGGAAAAACGTTTATTTCTTTAAAGATATGTTGGGGCCTATTGACTTTCTTCTAATTGTGTGCAAGAAATAAGCAAAAAAACACCTTTCTTTTAATCAGGCAGTAGAAGGAAAGCATAAAGATACTCTTATTGTGAAACTTTCTGATTCAGTTTCTGGGACAATGAGAGACATATTCAAACGGAAAGAATATTATTTGGATTTTGTGGGGGTCAAACAATAATTTAGATATTACTCTCTGGGCATGCAGAATATCACAATGAGTAGCACAAAAAATGGCCAAAATGCCAAAATGGTTTACAAAGAAACAGAGTAGTTTTTATGACTTCTGTCCATCAGATAATACCAGCCCTTGCATAATCTTGTTAATATATGAGGTGAGAAGGTACAATCTAGTGAGGAGGAAAGATATCATATTTTTCTAGTTTTGTCTGGGGTAGAGTTAACTTTCTTCACAGAAGCTAGTATGGAACTGTGTTTTGAATTTTTGCCAGAAACAGCATTGATAACACAGGGGTGTTTTATTTATTTCTGAGCTGGGCTTGCACAGAGCTCCTTACCCCACCCATCCTGCTTGGTGTACAAGACATTGGGAGGGAATACAGCTAAGAGAGACAATCCTAATGGCCGAAGGGATATCTCACATCATATGGCATTGTGCTCATCATATAAAGCTGGGAGAAGAAGGAGGAAGGGAGCATATTTGGAGTGATGGCTTCCCAAGTCCCTGTTACATATGATAGAGCCTGTCTTTCCTGGAGATCACAGAATCACAGACTGTGCTGTGTTTGAAGGCACCTAGAAGGATCCTCGAGTCCAACTCCCAGCTCTGCACAGCACCATACCCAAGAGTAACACCATGTGCCAGAGAACATTGTCCAAATTCTTCCAAAACTCTGTCAGGCTTGATGTTGTGACCACTTCCCTGGGGAGCCTGTTTCAGTGCCCAGCCACCCTCTGGGTGAAGAATCTTTTTCTAATGTCCAGTCTAAACCTCCCCTGACACAACTTCAGACCATTCCCTCAGGTCCGGCCACTTGTCACCACAGAGAAGAGATCCGTGTCTGCCCCTCCTCTTCCCTTCATGAGGAAGTTGTAGACTATGATGAGATTGAAGCCCTGGCTGCCCATGGAAAGTGCTGAGTGAACACTTTGTTTTGTGCTGTGTACGTGGCTGTTACTTTATATGTTACACTGTCTTCTTCTCAACCCATGAATTTTCTCACTTTTACTCCTCTAATTTGTTCACCCATCCTACCAGGGGTGATGAGTGAGAGTCTGGTGAGGCTTGGTTGTCAGCTGTAGTTAAACCATAACACATAAATAGTGCACACCACTGGAATTTCTTAAATGCTCTTACTGGCTTCCATCCTCATTTAACTACTCAGTGTGTGCTCTCAGTTGGACAGCAACTTTACAACTTTAAAGTAAGTCAAGTGCAGCTCACACTAGGCACAAAATGCTGTGGTTTCAAAGACAAATGCAAGAATCCATGGAAATAGTCACAGTTGTTAAAAATCATGACAATGATTATCATGTTTCATTTTCAGTTCTCATTTCAGCCTGGTTGAAAAGTCTATGCATTCATTCAGCATAAGTTGTTCTAGGGCATAAATTGTTGTTACCTTCCTAGCAGGGCAGCAACTTGTCAGGAAGCAGTTATGCTGTGCTCAGTACCACTTTGAAAGGCAGAATACACAAGGCAGATTTTTTTTGTGCTGGTGTATGGGAGTTCTGAGGGACTCTTATGTTTTCACCAAGAAAAGGAAATTCTTGCATTTACTATAGTAGTGAAGCTTTTTTCTTGTCTACTGCAAGAAGCATCTGCTCTGGCTGGAAAAAGAGAATCAACAACATTCACTTTCCATATTTGTAAACAGAGAGCTTTTGGGACATTTATGAAACAGAAGTGCTCCAACACTTTTAAGATACCATTTGATGCTACTTGACTAGCATTCATTAACAAAGAGCTCATAAGATCAAACCATGTTGGAGCTACATCTCTGCTGCTTCCTGCTTCCAACATAGTCATTTTGTTTAATGTAGATGAAAATTAAAGGAATGTCAAAATGTTGCCTATCACAGAGGAAAAAGAAAGGAGGTCAGAAGCAGAAATAAAATAACAAGAAAGAGGGATGATTAATAAAAAGAGAGGGAAAATATCTGCTACAAAATTCTGTGGAGCCCACTTTTTTTGTTTTGGTTTGTTGTTTTTTTTTCCTGGAAAAAAAAAAGCCTGATTCTGCTTTAGCACAAAATTTATATTCCAGTGAACTGGGTGTCAGACAGGAAAAAAAAAAGTGGAAAGCAAACAAATATTCCCAAAAGCTTTCTTCCTGATCTTCCTTCAAATATACAGAATAAAACTTAATTATCAATGAGCACAAAATGATGGCCATGGGGTTGATTTTCTATCAAAGTGAGATTCACTGACCATTTTGTCTTAATCCTGAAGCTTTAACTTGTAATGTACTTGCAGTTGTACTCTCTCCAGATACACATTATGAGGGATTCCCCAACAAATGTTCTGGGCACACTGGGAACTGGGAATATAATAATACACTAGTCTAATGGGAGATGTCCTTGCCCATGACAGGGCAGGATGGGACTAGATAATCCTTAAGGGTCCATTCCAACCTCTTAACATTTTATGACACTACAATTGTCATCATTCCCTAACACAGTTGTCTGGCCTTTGATCCCACTTTTTTCTTCAGTGTCTCTTGGATGGCATCTAGACTGCAATACTTCTGTTTGGTCCTTCACTTTTTTCATGCTTGATGAGACCTTTAGCCTCATCTAGCAGGTAAATAACATGGAAAAAAAAAGCAATTTTGGAATCTTTTTTGTTGTTGCTTGTATAGTTACAGTGATGATAAGAAGTATGGACAAAAGTGATCCCTTAATGCCCTTAATGCCCTGCCTAGAACCTTCCTCTTGGAAAGTGTGACTTTTAGGTTCTAATTCTTTGCATTAGTGGAGGATGAGGAACATATTTTAATCTACATAAAAACTGGGACTCTTTAGGTGTTTCCCTCTAAAGCATAGCTTGTTAAATGCTTCACACCTCAGGCTGGGGAATATCTGTATCTATTGAGGTAGAATTAAAAAAACCCAGCTTTCAGCAAGAATGTTCAGCATCTCCCAGAAACTGCCTTAAACCAAGCAAGATGGGGCATAAAAGTATTTTAACTCATATTCTTTAAATTCCTCCATCATCTGACAGAAAGCCTAGATTTAGAAATAAAACATCAATCAATTAACTGGCTGTTTCTGTGTCTGAATTAGGATCATTATTCTGGGAAATAGGAAATTTGATAAAGGCAAATGTATATTACTTATTTGTTTAAAAACACAGAAAAACGTGATTGTTTAATTTGCACAGTGTAGAATCTGGAAAACAAGAATTATTGTGCATCTTATGGAGTCGTGTTCATAGTAAATGCTTTTTCTTCACCTGTTGTCCCTTCTGCTTAATGTCGTTAGCCATGACAGCAAATTTACTTATGGTTTAAATTTAAAATCATGTTACAGGAAATAAATAGGAAAACATCTTTACTTATCAACACTATTTTAGAACATTTTACTTTACTTTTCAAACATCAAACATGCTTGTGTTTGAAACCTAGTTTAGCCCTTCTTTCATCTAATCTTTTATGCTTTCCCTCTAGAAGTTCATTCCAATTAGAGAAGATCAACTGTTTTCTCTGGAGAATATTATCTATATCAAACAATAGGAATTCTATACTGATGACCAAAATGTCCCTGAAATTAGACTGCCAGGACTAGCTACAATTTTTCACAGTTAAAATTAATGAATCAATGAAGTACTTTGTTTCTGAGATATTAATTACATGCATCCAGCTCATGCACTCTGAAGGTTATCTTGTATTTTGAATTTCCTAACAAAATTTCAGTAGTTATTCTTGGATTGTAGGTGCTTCTAACTATACTGGTTCAAAAACAAAATCTTAAAACCACATATATTTTTAGGTAATACTAGTCAAAAATAAGGAAATATTACATGAAATTTAAAACAGTTCAAAGAGAGAATAAGTGGACAAAGTTTTTATTTCTTTTCATATGGGATTGAGGTCCAAAATCTGCTTAGCTATAGCTTGATTATTCTTCCACAACAAAACCACTTCCTGTAGGCAATGGAACATACAGAAGGTATGGAACATTACCTCATCTGGTCATTACATGTAAGTACCAAAGAGTCACAGGAAACAGCCCTTGTTGGAAGCATAGTCCTCAACTCCAGTAGGTTCACAATGTGTTATTCTCCCTCATTAATCCATGTATCTATTTTAGCATCATGATTGCTCTGATTGCAGTGGCTTTTTTTTTTTTTTTTTTTTTTTTTTGTTTGTTTTGTTGGGATTTCTTTTGTGGTTTGTTAGATTTCGTTGTTTTGTTGTTTTGTTGTTTTTTAGGGGTTTTTTTTTTTCAGTGTGTATGTATGTTTAATGAGCAAATGTAAACAAAGATGAGCTTTTAGAGCCTATTAATTGCCTGGTACCACCTGTCACTAAAGACAAGGCAATGAAAAGGGCCATGAAGGATTCTAGTCAGAGCAGTCTTGAAGCAGCAAAGTGTTCATTTTATCACTTCATTAATATGTAGGAACCTATGAAATTAGAAAACTTCTAAAACTCCAAGCTCTGTCATTCACAGAAATGTCTGCAGGCTTAAGAAGACCCATTTCATAATGCCTCACAAGTAGTACAGAAATTGTCCAAATGCCATTGAAGAGCAGGAAACCTGAAATGACTCACACATGTACTGGAGAAACATGACAGTACATAAAGAAAATGTGCTCTTCTTGTTTACCTAGTGATGACTTATTCATCAAGAATAGACAAGAGAAGAATTTCCTTGTCTAAACAGTTTTACTAAAATACATTGAACACTCAAACTCATTAATTTTATCTGGCTTTCATAGGAAAATGAGGTTTAATTTTGTTATCTGGTAGTGCCTGTAAATAACTTCTATTTTTTACTTTTTGCCCGTACAGGTTCAAAGAAAATTAATTTTTAAAATATTATATTTTTCTGAAATGGAATACCATAATATTTAATGAAGACTTATAATTTTCATTGTGCAGAATCAGCAGAAAGATGATTTTCCAGATAAGAAGAAACTGTAGAAATTCTTCTTGTTTTCTGAAAATAACATTAATTTGAAATGGCAAATTTTCTGCTGAGGAGTATCTCTCACCAGGCTCTTAAAACACATAAGTTCAGAACATCAAAAGTACCTTGATGTCTATTAATTTAATGAAAATATAGAATCTCTAGGCATTATATGTTACTCTGTTTTGTTGGACTTTGTTTCTAATTCTTTGGAGTATATTTTACTTATCTATACTGTTCATGATAGATTTCAAGGGAGTAGCAGATACATGACAATGAATTGGTCTCTCAATGTTTCCAACTATCTCCTACATGGTAATTAGTTATTTTCACAAGAGCAGAAAACAGTTATTTTATCAGGTACTAGAATTAAGAGTATGTAATTAGGCTGGCAATTGTGGTACAGAGATTAAGTTGTTGTGCTTCATTAATTAATACTAAAATAAAGTGCCAGCTAAACATAACTAGACTGTTGTAGTACTGATGCTCAGGGGATGTGGACATTCTTCTTTGGTCATTACAGAATTTCTCTGAAGGTGACTTCGGAATTGCTGTGTACAAGTAAATTAATTTTTTTGGTGAAATTCAGTGATGTAGGATGTTTTAAATAAACCCTGAAGAGTTTAGGACTTGAAGGATATTTCCTAGCAGAAGAATTAATACATTCCTTTGTTCAAAACCTCATTCTAATAATTGATTACAGTGATATTCAACTTTTCATCACCTGTCAGGCAGATGGATTAAGTTTTGGGCTGGGCTGGTTTACTATTCATGCATTGGAAGTTGTGGTCTTAATATAAGCAGCCATAAATGGTAGCAGGGTAGGTGGAGGAGGTATTGTTAATGATTTCCAAGCAGTTCCTGGTTATCCAGAGCAAAGTTCATAACACAGTGATTTTTGTTTTCTTCTGTAGGTGAAGATTGTTGTCACCATCACATGTGAGAGTAATTTGATTGCACTAATTAAATAAAGCACAGCTTATCAGCCTAATCAAGGTAGCCTCCCACTGATGTTTCTAGGTACATATCACATTTAGACTCAAAACAAGCAACTGCCTCACTCTGAATGCTGGAAATTGAATCCCCTAACTGAAGAGAAATAACATACCAATTCTTGCTAAATCAAATTTAACAATCGGGTTGGGTCATATTTTTCCTTCTTATGAAAATGTAGAGAAAATGTAGAGAAGTACCTGCTGAACACACTCCAGATTTACGTATAATAGGATATACTTCTTTATTGCATGGCAGGTCATATTCTATGATATACAAAAATAATTAACAGTTCTTCTGAGTGAGAAAACTCAGAGAAAGTTACAAATACTGTCTTTAGGAATTATGCATTTAGCCCAGCTCTCTGTATAGAGCTGTTTTGATGACACTGTAGACTGAGAGGCCAGTTACTGTGTTCATTACTCTTGAACACTCAAAGCTGGAATGGCAGTTCCTTACCTTCCAAGGCAATCAGTATTATCTGTCAGAACTTCATCAACAGTTTTGTTTTATGGGTTAGTAATTCCTCTGTTGTGAGGTAGATGGTTTTTTAACATTAACCTAACTTTCAATTTGGAGGGAAATTATTTCTTTTCTTTATATTATCTTTTTCATATGCTAAATTTGTCACTAATAATTGAAGAAATACCTATGAGTATTAATGAATAACATTGCAAACGCTGTGGGGGAGGCTTCAATTCCTTACAAAGGACCTATAGTTATTTTTCCTTTCACTAATATTCCCTGAATAAGAATTCTTATTCTCACATTCACATTTTAATTTGTGTAGAAAAGCCAAGCAGCTTAATGTAAACAAAAATGTGAAGGTTTACTTTACTTCTATCAATAGAAGATGTATCAAATATTGGAATAATTTCAGAAGGAAGTATTGCTGAAATACTCTCAGGAACTTAATCCTTAATTAATTCTGTATTTGCATGTGCGTAAGTTGAATTTCAGTTAGAAGCATGAGTTACATGTTATGATGATGATGATGATTATTATTATTATTATTACTATTATTATTTCTATTATTCAATAACAAACTGTGGGGTTGGGAAACTGTATAAGACAGTGATGGAAACATATTTGTATTCTCTTAGAGTAATAAATGATCTGTCATCATTAATAGCCAGGAATGGGATGGCAACTCAACCAGAATAAATAAGAAAGAGCATGACAGCCTGTCATTGCCTAATGAAGCTGACACATTACAGGTATTCAATCATAGTATTTTACTTGTACACCTGGATTCTCTTTATTAAAAAGGCATTTGCCAAACGATGCAGAGAAAGGTATTTTCAGTAAATGAAGATGGTTTGCCTGATGGAATCTGGATTACAGACGATCAGGAGAGAAATAATGCGGTATTACAGTGCTGCAAGGCCCAGACAGTGAGCACTAGTTCTGCATGTTTTTGTGTACACATTCAACTTAGTGCATAAGAGTAACTCTGTTGCATTTTACATATAACTATTCATGTATGTAAAATTATTGGTAAATTTAAAATATATGAGATTAAATTTTGGAGGAAGGGGATCAATCCAAATTGAAAACCTGGTGAATATATTTCTAAAGTACTTCTCGGAAAAAAATTTTTTTGTCTTCAGAGAAAAATCTTTCACGTTATTCAGAAGGATTCTGTTCTAGATGGAAATAAAGTCAAATAAATTAGGAATAGCCAATGGATTTTCCATAAGCAAGAAAGGAGGGAAACTAATCCCATGAATGATTCACTGCAAATTACTCAGTTCAACCATACTCAAGGAAATTGATAGTCAAAATAATTGACTATAATTCTATTAATTTTTTCTTGCTTATTCACTGTGAGTAAAATATATACCCTATAGTAGTGTAGTTCAGAATATCTTTATTTCGATGCAGCAGAAAACTCTGATGTTATGTGCTCCTGAGGGGAAAATAAAGCAATTTGGCAAGTAGCAATAATAGGATTTTTCTGATTTTTGCACATGCATAGTGCTGAAAGGGATAAGGAAATTAATCTTAATTTTTAAAATAAACTTTTATTTGAAGAAAAAAAAATAGAAATCCTGAATAGAAACCATCTTTGTTTTCTTGTTTGTTTATTTGTAATTTAATACATAGATGAAAAATAATGATATTGTAAGTCTTATAAACTTGCCTAAGCTGCACTTCTGATTTTTGAGTTTTTTACCTGGAAACAGACTAAAAGGGTGTCTAAAATTGATAGTGATTGCAGAATAAAGAAAGATGTAAAGGTAATCTTTCCATTGCATGTTTTCTGCATACATAAAGCGGTCAATGAAATGTTCAGAAAAACTTTTCTAAATTCTATGAGATTATTTGTTTGCACATTCAAGGTCAAAAGGTAATGGTATAGCATCATCCTTTGGCTCTGAGAGATAACTGACTGGTTTTAGGTGTTGGAATTCTCATGTCTCTGGGCTTGTCTTGTCATTTTATCAGTAAGAGACAGATAAATCCTTGTCACAAAACTTATTTCCTTTCAGAAAAATGTTGATAGGAAAGAAAAGAAAAAAGAAAAGAAAAGAAAAGAAAAGAAAAGAAAAGAAAAGAAAAGAAAAGAAAAGAAAAGAAAAGAAAAGAAAAGAAAAGAAAAGAAAAGAAAAGCATAACACTTTCTGCTTGATTTATAGAAATACACTCCCCTTTCCCCCAGCAAAAAAATACTTGATATAGCAATGAGTCACATAGTATGCTAATACCACATTTATTTGAAAGTGTGTTTTTCTAATAGAGTTTTAAAACAAGTACCAAGCAGTTTGAGTTTAGACAACAATAAAATACACACAATTTTGTTTTCATCAGACATTGCTGATGGAGAAGATGGGATGAAGTATTGTACTTTTAGTCTCTACATTAACATATCTAATAATATCTACAATCTGGATATGTTATCTACAATAACATATCTAATGCATCTCTAATAAGGTCGTCATTTTTCTCAAGCCTCTCTTTTTTCTTCCTAAGGACCTAACATTCTTGATAAGTTCTTCCATATTGTATTAACTTCAGCAATTACTGAAGGAAGGTCAAGCTGTTGCTTTCAACCCCACTAAGACTGTGATAACACTAATATGTTAACAAAAAAAGATACTGATAAAGTAAATATTGGATGTGAGAAATTTTTAGGGGATCTATGTATTAACCAGGTGGACTGTTATTAGGAATTTGTTACTCACAACTGGCCTGACCCAGAATGCTTGTGAACTATCTCATTCCATCCTGAATACCCTGCAGAGTTAGCTCCCCTTACCAGTGGTAGGTTATTATGCCTGCTACATCAACTAAGTACAGTTAACATGAAACACCACTCTTCTAACCCAAACCTTCTGAAACTGTGAGTATCAGCATAATCCAGCAGGTGATACTTACATAAAAATCATCCTACATTTTAAATGTTCAGTTCCTGAACACAGTAGAGTCTTAGCTGCTAAATAGACACGTACACTGCTTAGCTCAGAGTACAGTATAATTTGCAACAATAGAATTATTTATTTCTTCAAACTGGCTAGTACATTTTGGAAAAAAGGTATTACCAAACTGAAGAAAAATTTAAAATATATTTGAAGAACAAAAAAGTATATCATTGCTACCTTTTGTTTTGTTCTCCTGGAAAATTTGCCTTATTACGTTTACTAGATTCTGGATTTGGAGCAATATTACTTCTCAGGCAGGTCTTCTTGCCCTATTGTGATACGATGAAGAGTCCTAACAATTTCATCACATTTACTATGATGTATATTCCCAATAATGAATATATTACTTTTGTGACCACAGAATATCCATATCAATAGAGTTAATGTATAAGCCAAAATTCTTTATTCTATTCAGAAGTACGTTAATAAAGAAGATTGCTGTAAGGAAAAGAAAAAACCTCATTAAATAAGAAAATTAAATAGGGAATTCAATCAACTATTACAAAATACAGAATATATTTGATTTTCTATTAATAATGCTATTTCTACTTTTACTAATGGGTGAAACCATTATGTTTTTGTAAATGAGTTGTCAGTTATGAGTTTCTGAGGTACTTTTTATATTGGTTTAATTTTGCATATACTGCACCAGTTTTGGAAGTCTCTCTGGGGGATGTGATTTCATGATTTCATGTAAAATGACCAGATTTTTAGAAGAGACTTGAACCACCTGACATTTAGAATCACCCCTAACCTAAGTTATTTTTTGAGCCTATTTTATAATTCCATGAAATAAAGAAAATACAAGTTTAATACTACTATTCTTATTTATCCTTCAGAAGAAGGATCTAACAAAAGGCAAGGAAATTTTTCATTCAAGCACTGGTGTATACAAATTTTTTTTCTATTGTTTGTCTATTCTATTTCTTCTGCATAAAGTTCAAAGAGGCAAAGCGTGGAGCTGCTTTCTCTGTATTTTTCTCCAATATTTATAATACTTTATGTGCCTGAGCACTGAATACATCATGTTTGTACTCAAGCAAGTAAAGATCTCAGAAGGAGCAAGGACAATCTCTTCATTTACCTTCACTGCTCTGGCTCCCAGATGCTCTTTAGCATGATATTTAAAGTCTATCACTATTTCCTGTTTCAGCACAATTAATCCTCTCCTTCTATCCAGCCTGTTTTATCTTCCTCCTATCTTCCTTTATATTTCAGCCTTTTCTGCATTTCATCCTAGTTAAGGGCTCTTCCTCTAATCAGTTTTATCATTCCTTGGTATTAAAGTGGTTCTATAGTGGCATAATTTCATGTTCTTGTCGTGTGTTTCTTAATTTCAGACAGCTTAGCTATGTTTTATTATCTTTTATTACAGCTTATATGATCTCATCCAAATCTAACTACTACAGGGATTTGGTGATGATATTTGGTGATGCTATTCTCATGACATATAGTCTCATGAGAGGTGCAGAACCAAAACAATATTTGATGTTTCTCCCCCCTGTTTTATAAAGATATTTTAATGTCCCAACAGAGGACAAATATATCTGCTTGGGTTTTTTTGTTTTTAATTTACCAATTATTTTTTCAGGTCGGCTGGGAATATCTATACACTTACGCTTTATCTTAGTGCAGATTTTTATCTGATGCTCTCTGCAAGTATTTATTGTCTTTATCGTACAACAAACTGATGTTGATGCTGAATTGTGTTCAACATTAAATAGAAATTGGGTACAATTTTTGCAGTTGAATGTATGCCTGTTATATTTATTGGAGGATACTTGGTGCTCCTCACAGTCCTTGTATAGCAGAAAGAAATAAGGCAAGAATAAACAGCTTTAACTGCAGACTCGCTACCAGAGTGTTTTTATTATAAGAAGAATAGAAGTTGGTCTTATACAGTACAGTAAAAAAGAGCAAGAAACAACAACAAAAAAATAGCATAGAGAGAAAAGGTAGTTTTATGAAAGATGCACTAAACACTGTACAGTAATAATGAATCATTGTATCTGAGTAAGATATCTCTATTGTGACAATAGATACACCCCACTCTTGTGGCTGCCCAAGACAAGTTCAATTAGATAAATTATTGGCTGTTTTGGAAATGGTTTTCTCAACTTTGCTATTATAAAAACATAGCTATTTTTAGGTTTCTTTGCATACAGTTTTAGGCAGTTCATCAAAGGATAAGAGTAGAGCTATTGAAAAATAGTACTTTGATATTTACATATACATTTCCATTTATATTTAGGAATATTTCTTTGAATTTTAAAATATTAACTAGATAATCATACAGAATAATAAAGCTAATCTTTTTTTACCATTTTTTCAGGTTCTCACTGTGATGTCATCCAGGAAAAAATTATGGAAGATTCAGTTCAAACTGGAAGTCAGGACAATTATGGAAAGGAGCTGTGAAACATATGTTACATTTGTCATAAAACAGAGCCATAATTAATGTTTGTGGAATGAAAGATTTTGTTACAGGATGAAGTGAACAGTCATACAATACAGACTTTAGGAACTTTGGATCACATATGCTTTCAAATACTCTTGATCTTGCTACTCAATCATCTGATATGCAGATGTGATTAGAAGTGTGTATTAAATCATAATCATAACTAAGAATTTAGATTTCAAAGAGTCTGTTCTCACAGAAGCACACTGGTAAGTTATATTGACGAGAGTGTCTATGGTGTAATCACTTCTGGCAAAGATGCATGAAAATATTTTTTAATGTGCTATTAAAAAGTCCTCCTTAAACCAAAGGATTGTTTAAAAAAACCCCTGAACTATCAGCTCAATAAAGACGTTTCACCACACAGACTTACCTATCCTGGGTATTTGATGAGGAGGGCTGATGGGTCTCAGCAGAGGTTACTGTGCTCAGTGATTTGCATGTCACAAGCTCTCATCTCAACATGGAAATCGAGTCCATTTTTTACTGCCATTCTTTCCACTTTGTGCTCTAACCCTCTGAAAGCATCTTCCCCAGTGAAACTCATACCAGCCACTCACATTGTAATTATCTGAGCAGCCAAAAGCCCAGTGATTTATTGGTTTTATTCTAGCTGGAATAAAATGTAAATCTGGATAATAGCTGTCATTTCCAGGTTCAGAGCTGGGAATGTGAGATAGAGATTGATTTTTAACTGTCCATTTCCTTAGCTCAGAATATTATGTAGTGTTCCATTTTGGCTTGCGCTGAATGTTTGTCACTGCAGACACAGCATCTGGCCACATCAGGGTGTCTCAGCCATTTTCAATTGCTTTGCTCTGGCACCTCCCAGAAATTCTCCATCAAAATAATTTTTAATTTGAGACTGGATATTCTCCACGATAGACAATATTTAGTAAGTTGTGGGTTTTCATCTTTTTTCTTTTTTTTTCCTTCACTTCTCCCTTGCTTCCACCAATGGCACTGAAAATTTGCGAGGTCAACTTGTCGGTCATAGCATTGGTCCATGAAGTTATCTAGGAGAAGTAGAAAGCTGAGGAATATTAACACAGCTGTTGATGTCTTGTCTTCATATCAATATTTGTTTTATGTTTTTGCTGGTTTATGCATGGCAATCTGCTTAGTACGTGGTGAAAACCCTTTTTCAGTTTTACTATGTATTAAACAGAGTTCATAATGCCACACTGGTTTATTCTGTATTTGAACTGCCAATATTGAATATGGAGGTTTGTAGGTTGATATGATTTCTCTGCAGTAGTGTATTATTTAAATTGGATTTTACATAAATGGTAGGTAGCATGTAAGAAAGAAGCTGTTAATACTTATGTGTTATATTGATATCACTATCCTTCCTACATAAGATGCGTTAGCTAATGTACTCTTTTTTTTTTCTCTGAAGCAAAATTTGTCAGTAAGTAGTGGTAAGGGATCTTCATAAAGACAGATCTATAAGCAGTAAAGCAAATATTTTTAAAATGCTATAGATAATATACAGTGCTCAAGGATTACTGTTATCCCCATAGTTTTTTATGGAAGTGAAAGAAGCTACAGAAAAAGACTACAGCTGAAAAAAATATGCATTTGTGTGAATCATTAATGAAGACAGTACATTTTGAAAAAGAGTTTCAGTGAATGAAAGCATAAAAATCTTTTTACAGAAAAATATTTATTTTTTCCTAAATATTTCAAATTAAATTTAATCTTTACATAATAATGCGATATTTGGCCATGTTTTATATACAAAGTATATTATATACTTAGTAGAATTTATGCAATAATTGACAAGAAGATTAGTTTTTCATAATTAAAACTTCCTAGTCTCCACTGAGATAGCACACACATATGAACAGTCAAAATCTATTAAATCTTTCTTCCTTTAAACATAGCCATCCTATTTCTACCGATCTCCATTTTACATTATGCAGTGAACATAACTGTTCTTGACAAGAAGTCTGTGCAGTCAGTAGTATTCCAGTTGTTACCAGTTCTTTGATGAAAATGTACGTGTTTAAAATACAAATGATACTTCTTCAGACTTGCAAAACAGGAGTATTTTTTACATAGAAGTACATCAGCTCTCTTTTTGAAATAAGAATTCATTTAGTTCATCTTTCAAATGCTTTGTTTTTTTCTTTTTAAATTAATTACAGTCCATTTGTGTTCTGGTTTTAACTATGGTCTGGCAACAAACTTCTAATGCAGTAACTCTTAATTTCTCTATTTTCCATTTACTACTATAAACAACTGAATTGCTAGTTACTATGGGAATTGCTATTGTTTTAATTTGAAACAGTGATTATATAGAATGATGATTTTGACATTAGTAGAAGTTAGATTATCAGAAATTCTTTACCATTTCATTGTGTGGGCCTAGATATATCAGAGTGACAGTCTGTTGTTCATACACACATTGAATTTCTCCTGGATGTATCTATACTTAGTAATTTTTTGTTTTACGTGAAGTGATGCTAGAGCTCACTGCAGTTATCAGTACTTGTTTTTAGAGTAGTCCATCATTTCACTAAGGATGTTCTGCTGGCTGACACTTCATGTTGCTCCCTGTTTACCACCTGCATAATATTTGAGAGAAAGTGTCTTTCCCCACCAAATACGTTTTGTTTGATTTGTTTGTTTGTAGAAGCTCATTCTGTACAATGGTATTAAAAAATAATACTGTTAGGCTAGGGGGAGCTGATTGTTTAGCCCTTTGCAACAAAATAATTAAAATGTTATATTCAATTATTACAGTTTGGAGTACTGGCTCCACTCCTCTGAATCAGTTTAACGTTTGCAGATTGATAAAAAGGACGATTCTTAATGTTCTTATAAAAGCTGAGAATGACACCTATGATTCTTGTGGTGAAACTGAGGAACTTCTATTTGTAGCTGTATGGACCATAAGACATAAATAGATTTTGGAAGCTGGCATCATCAGCATTTCTCCACGTCTCCAAACTGATTGTGTCTGTGGGCTGGTATTTTTTTTTTTTTTTTGAGCAGATTCATCTCTTTCATCCATATTTTTAGTTCTCTAGGTCTCTTAATTTTTTTCAGCTTCAGCATTTCAATTGCAAATGTCAATAAGCAGATGAGATGGAAATGCTATGAAGAAAGTATTCTAAATATAATTTTTGTGAGGATTTGCAGATTTTCAGCCCCTTCCATTCATTTGTTAGGCGTGCTACTTGATCTCAATCATACTTAACAACCTCAAATATAATCTGCCATGGTTTTGACATGCTTCCTCATCATAGACACAAAGTCATATACATTCATTTTTCCTAAGAAGAACATCTTCTTGAACAAATTGGAACAATCTGTTTTGAACTCTTTATCTGATTTTCATTGTTGATTTCCTCCTTTGGTTAATATAGCAAGATAGAAAGATGTGCTGCCTACAGTTTCACTCATGTTTAAATATTTCTTTTGCTATTTTTATCTTTTATTTCTCCACAAATGGTAAATTTAGGTTAATGAGGTAATTTCAATTTACAGTATTGTTTAAGTCAGTAGATATATGGATATCTAGACTGAGTTCTGCTCTTCAGAAAACAAAAATTGCATATGAAAGATCATAAAAGGAATGCATTAATTCGGGTTTAGGATTTTCAGGTATACACATGAGTTTACTAGGACCCCAAGTGACACAGATATGGAAGAATATAAATATTTCCCTTTCCCTCTCTTCTCCCCACTCTTCTCAAACCTTCCTTTCTTTCAATAATTGATTCTAGATTTTATTGCTGCAGCTTTATCTTAGGTTTTCTTAAAGTGTCTGAGGAAAGAGAACAACACAGGAAAATGGGGTTTTTTTTGTTTTGTTTTTTTTGGTGTTTTGGGGTTTTTTTGTGTGTGTGTGGGTTTTTTTGTTTGTTTGTTTGGGTTTTTTGTTTTTGTTTTATGTTTTTGTTGGTTTTTTGTTTTGTTTTGTTTTTGTTTTTGTTTCTGGTTTGATATTGATATGTGTCCTGTGGTTTTCTCTTCCTTCCATTTTTACCAAATTGTGTATTCTAGATTGTTAGAAATTTGAGAATACTATATATTTCAATCAGTGCTGGCTCTCTTTTAGGTGCTACACTTTATGGAGTGACTGAATGCAAGGTAAAATAAGCAGCTGCCCCAGGAGAATCCTACATTTTCCTTTCTTTCATTGCTTATAATATAATTATAATGAAAGAAGAAATTCTAAAATATTATTTCTGCAAGCTGGCCTGCCATTAGGTAGGAAATTGTGAAAATTTTGTAAGTATTAACCCAAATTTGAATCCAGCATGACAGAAGCCTTAGGTTTTTAATAGTCTTTATTTATTGCCTTGTGACGTTTGTATTAACATAGATTTTCAATATGAATAGACTTTGCTGTGCCCTAATGATTTTTAGAGTCAGATTTAATAGAACAATCATAGCTCATCAGACTTTACCCAAACTTTCAGAAGCATATTATTAGCAATTTCTGTTTGCTTCCCTGATCAAAGTATGAATATTTTAATGAAAGATAGATAGATAGATAGATAGATAGATAGACAGACAAACACAGACAGATAGATGATGGAAATTAAGGAAATGAGGATTATATCAACTAATCAATATCTTTGCCATTTCAGGATTCTGTGTTCTCTGGAGGACATAATAGAGTAGCAATGAGAAAATCTAAATCAGAGGAGATTATATATTTCCGTGGGGCAACAGTGATCATGTGTGGATACAAATCACATCTCAAAAGAGTTGTTCCAAATTGAAAAGAAAAAACCCTCATTAAACAATTATTTTTAGTAGACTTCTTCATGTCAGACTAAATATGAAAGTTTTTAAATATCACTTTAAAGATGACATTATATTAAATATTTTGCTGAAGACAATGTTAAAACTCAGAGTGAATTCTGTAAGATTAGTCTGTATGTGAAGAAAAGTCCTGCGTGAAAAAAAGAGCATAGGAATTTGAATTATTCTCTTGGTAACCTGTGTGAATGATATATTTTTGCCTGAGAAGCTAACTTAAATAGAAGTGCTGGCAAAAACTAATACACCAGATTTATTTATCTGACTGCTGCTTTCTCCAAATGGAAGCCTGACTTGCAAAATTACTTTCAGTTTATGAAATGTTTAATGTAGTAATATTTCTTTTTATGATGATTTAGAATAAACTGAAATCTTACAAACCAATATTTACTCCATAAATTTCCTTGTGCTGAAAATTTTCCAGTCTATGGAAACCAATTTCATATATAGTGAGAGAGAAAAAAAAGTGACATCTGCTTATAACAGGAAGCTCCTCTGGTTCATTTATAGATAACTACATTATGGCTGATCTGGAACATCAACAAGGATTTATCAAAATTCTGTCATTATTTATAGAATACTTTCTCTGGAAAATCTCTTGATTTCATTTAAAAAAACATAGAACAAGTTCTATTAACATAAAATGAATTTGAAGTGCAAGATAAATCATTTGTGATTGCATAATTCTGGAATATCTTAATGTCACATCAAAGCTTACAACAAGTTAAGATAGAGGATCAAAATGTTTTACTCATTAACACACATACTTTTCTTCACCTCCCCTGACATTTTTACTAACTTCCTATAGTTTAACATAAGAAAAAGTCAATTATAGCTTCCAAACCTGGAAACTTAATTTTCAGTGCCAAATATTCACCCTAGATACCTGTAAAAGCTGTACTTTACCTTTAAATGTACATGCCAAATGGAGTTTTAAGTGAGGAGTGACCATTAAGGACCTTATCATGATTTAATCCCAGCTGATAACTAAGTACCATGCAGCTGCTCTGGTGGAATGAAGAAGAGAATTTAAAAGAAATACAACCTATGAGTTAAGAACAACTTCATAATTGAAATAAAATAAAATACAATATTAATATTAATAGTTATAGTAATAATTATATTAATGATAATACTAATAGTAATAATATAGAAAAGGAGATAACAAAAAAAAGAGAGCGAGAGAGATAAATCCCAAGCAGACAAATGATGCACAATACAATTTCTCCCCACCCACTACTGATGCCCAGCCTGTCTCCAATCACCAGTCTGCAGCTCCTGGCCAAATTCCCCCAGTTTATATACCGGGCATGATGTTCTATGATGGGATTTCTCTTTGGCCAGTTTGGGTCAGGTTTCCTGGCCATGCTCTCTCCCAGATTCTTATGCACCTGCTCACTGGCAGATGATGGAAAACTGAAAAACCCTAGACTTAGGAAAAGCTCTGCTCAGGAACTGCTAAGCCATCATTGTGTTATCAACATTATTTTTGCACTGAATTAAAAACAAAGAAACAAACAAACAAAAAACCCAAAAAACCCATCACCTTTACTCTACCAGATGCTAGGAAGAAAATTAACTCTACCCTAGTAGAAACCAGGACAGCCCTTCATCCCTTCATGACTATTTGAAGTACAAGCTTTCAATAAAAAAATATATTTTAAGAGTCTGTTAAGCTTTCCTCTTGTATTATGAAATATCATTTTGTTCTTTATATCTATTATAAATCCATTATATGCTTAATTATAGTAAATTAACATTATATTTGTGTGTTTGGGTTTTTTTAATATGAAAGAAACACAGTAATATATAGAAGATAAAAGAAACGTTCTCTACTTTTCTGTATGACTTATTTCAGGAATTTTTGTGCCATCGTATAACACTATAGGAGATTCTATATAGTATGTGGTATGCTGTTATTGGGGTCAAAGGGTAGCTGATGGATTTGTCATGACTATAGAAAAGGCCTGTGGATATTGACAAAAAATTAGCTATTTCCTCACTCTACCCTTAAGACACCAATTTGCATACTTTACATTTTTTTAAATAAAAGTGTATTTACTTATGATATAAAACTAATGGAAGAACAAGAAAGAAATATGTGTGTACACATACTGCAGCAAAAGACCCTGTGTGTTGCAGGACAAGTAGAGTATTGTGTTAGAGCTTCCATCTCTCAGAAATCTTGTGGATAGGTGCATCTATGCTCTAAGGGACATGTGCTACTGAAGTGCAAGTTCTTGTTCATTGTGTAGACAACTTGCACAGATCACTTTTCCCATGTGTTCCATATAAGCTGAACCCACAACTTTTACAGAACTTAGTCAATGGACACAGCAGTTTTCAAATGATCCTGCTGGATTTAGAGGACATGTGCTGTAGTAAGTCTCTTCAATATGAGTCTCAGAGCTCATATATTTTGTTTCCCCCTAAGAATATATATTATATATAATTTTTTTACCCAATTAATTTAGTTCTGATCCTCCAAGCAGAAAGTTGAGTTTATATCATGTGCTGAGTGGATTCTCACCATGCTGTGGATGTACTCTGCTTTCATTTTCATTACTGAAAGTTATAAAATTCAGAAGTTGGGGCAATTATAAAAAAGTTGTGTATGCTTTCATTTTCTCTTTGCTTCTTGCAGAGCAAAGGCACTAACATAAAACCTCTCCTGATTATTTCTTTGGGCTATATGAGTAATTACAGAATAGATGATGGAATAGCATAAAGATTGACAGAAAATCCTTAGAAGCAATCTAAGTTTGTCTTTTTTAATGTATATGCTCATTAGTAGTCTGTCCATTTTTTATGCAGAAGTTTCTAGGATGACTCCAGGCTGTTCTTAGACTCAAAAGGGTCCACAGTAAACTGCAAAGTAGAAATCCCTTTTTTCCTCTGCTGCACTTTCATAACTGTTATGTTACTGTCAAAAGAAAATTCTTTTCACCAGTCAAGTACTCTAACACCTTAAACAATTGTCTTTCTAACTTCTCCTTAACCTTTGTATCTGTTATTTATATCTATTGCTTATAGAGAAAGTATATATGCTTGTACTTTAGCTAGGTAATGTCTTGTCCATGTATTTGCTGTTTGCTTTATATATTAAAATAATTCTTAAAAAAACCCTCATTTTCCCAGGTTTTTTTCTCTTGTTCCAATGATATCTTGTATGCTTGATAGTACTCTATTTTCCGTGAGGAGTAGGAATGGAGTTCTGGCTCCTGTGGCATAGGAATTAATGCTGTTTTCCCCTTAAAATCATAGTTTTAACATAAGGCTTCTGAAGACCAAATTGCTTTAAGAACTGGAAAAGTAAAATTATGTTTTTCACCAGCTTTTCATATTAAAATGTTAAGTTTTGGATCACCACAGCATCTAGGAATCAAGGTCTCAGTTTACACACCATTATATAAAAACAAAGCTATGGAAAACAGGTCCCTATTATAAGTGATTTGCAGAAAAACAAATGACTGGCAATTGTTTCAGAAGCTGTGAAACATTGTTAGGGGTTACGTAAGTTTTACAGAAAAGGGAAGGGACAGAATTTACACAGATAAAAACTAACTAGTGTGGAAAATAAAATTGTAGGATGGTGTTCTGACATTCCAAGTGAGAGGAGCAGCATAAAGTGCAAAAGGTAAATGAGTACCAGTTGACAGAAAGTACCATATCAGAGGATAATTCCAGATGCTGAAGGTGAAAGAGCTGTTAGGTAGGTTAGGGATAATCCATGATTTGTTTGAAGAGAAGTGGTGTTCTTGACTCCATGGAGAAATGTAAGCCAGCAGTGTCAAGAAGAGTGACACTGTCAAAGTGACAAGGTAGAGAAAATCGCTGCAGCCTCATTTGAAGTGGACAAAAGTTGTGTTAGACAGCAGTTTTCACAAAAAGGAAAGAAAAGGATGGTTCAGAAACTGACAAGTTGACAAGAGCCAGGATGAGAATTTTAGGTATAGGGTCTGACAGCAAAGGCTGGTCCTTGATAAATGAGCACACAGAGAAGTGAAGACCTCAAGAGCTTTGGCCTGAGTCAAAGATACATGCAATAAATGGTGCAACATAACAAGGCAAATTATGTGATAAAAAACATGGTATCTGGGAGAAGGGAATCCAGAGAAAATTGTTAAAATTTGATAGTTTTCTGTATTTCGTGGTGAACATTAGAAACTACAAAAAAGACTTCTGTAGTACAATGCAATATGATGCAAAATAAAATATTTTTCAGTTGTAACATAAGCATAAAGAGACCTATTTATAGCTTTTATAAAATTTAATGTGCAAATAAATGTGTAAAATATATATGTATCAATAGACATGCAAATAAATACATGAATGTATAAAATTTGATTAAGCATCAGATTTTTAAGACCACCCTGCAGAAGGCCATTGGTGGTTTGTTTTTACCACCTATTTTCAATATTCAGTTACTAAAGTAGTCAATTAACTCTTTGGGTTCCCCATATTTCATTATGTTCCTCAAAAACTTCTTTGTTTTTGTTAGACCCACCCCCTTTCTCACTCCATGTCTGAGTCTCTTAGCAATTACAGATTAGGAACTCAGCTCTACCTCCTGTTAAGCTAACCATGATTACATCAAGTTCAACTTGGTGTCTTGGACATTCTGTCCTTAAGGAGAGAGAAATCACACACTCGGTGGGAAGTATTATTTGAACCACTTGTATGTATCAGAACATATATCTGAAAATATGTCTTCATTTTTTTTCACTAACTGTTTTTGGGATACGTCTGTGAAATACTCTTTTAGTCTGCTAATCTGTCATCTTCTCAGAGCTTTCCTACATTCTCTGGACAGCCCATGTCTCCTTGCAAGTACCACGGATTTGTAAAGTCTGTAGAACTTTAAATCCCATCTTTCTAACTGGATGAATCAACATCACATCAGCCCAGAATTTGTTACAATGTAATATAAGAGCTCATTTTAAAAATCTGATTTTAAAAGTCTGATCTTCCACACTGCTGATATTCCGTTATTAATCCTGGCATTTGGGAAGCAAAACCTTTTCGTTAACCATCAAATGAAAATATCATTAATACGCTGCTAACTGCTAATCATGTACAAATATTCTATCTAACTGTGAAGAGAATTACTCCATTTAAAAATTATTGTGTCACAATATAAACATAATTTTAATAGTTTATTCATCTCTGATTATAATGAATGGGGACTACAGTCATCTTGTCCATAGGGACAGGAAGCTTGGATGGACATGATGTGGTGTGTCCTTTTAGTTTTTGAAATGTATTCTCCTTCCTCACCCCTTACTCACAGCAGAGTTATACAGTTGTATGTTTTAGATAGACCAGCAAATTGAAACCAGACTATCTTTGATTTTTATTAACTTTTAGCAATGTTATCAATAAAAAAACCCCAAACCTGTTTTTCCAATGAACACATTGGGATATTTTGGGGCACATTAATTTTAACATCTTTAAAAACTCATTTTTTTAAAGTCCACCTACTGAAGCACTAATTCCTATATTGTGTAGATTTTTGCAGATTTTTCGCTGTCATCTCTAGGAGAGTATCAGTGCAATTGTGCTGGTCATATCTATGCTTCCCTTATTTTAATGGCATCATAATAAGACTCATTTAAAATAGGCACATGTTTACAGTAGAAAATCCCTCTGAAAAATGTATGTCCAAACCAAGAAGAAATAGAGTTTGCATAATGAACAGATTGTAAGCAATTTTACAAAAATCAAAAATGACATCTTAATTCCTCATAAAATTTATTTCTTCTGTGCAACACTATAATCTGGCCTTTTCATATAAAGCAGCTCTACCTCTGGTCTTACATTTCCTGGAGGCAGCTGATTGCCTTGACATGTCTTTATAACAGATGATTACAATCAGAGTCCCATGTAATTCAGTATCTGTTTTCAAAGAATAAAGTTTAATCTAATAACATTTTATTAAATTCTCAGTTCCTGTAGGACTGCTTTGGAAGGATATTCAAGGTAAATCATTTTATTTGGGAGCTCAGCTGCTAGTTACTCTTATCTTTTCTAATGAAAATTTATTTCAATGTAACAGTAGATTGACTATTTTAAAAATTTTGATATTTTCTGAGTGGAAGATTTTGTGTGTGCATACGAAATTTTCAGCAGAGACTATATGGCCTGAAACAAATTACTTTATTTCTTTCATTAATCAAAATATTAATTCTCTTCTGCTTGAATATTACCTTTTAGAGGGAAAAATATTTTAAAGTGCTACAGTAGTTTTGTATCTCATTGAACTGTAAAGGACGTTTTCATAGCAAGGAATATATACTTACCAAGACTTTTTAAAACCCTTCTTTTTATGAAAAAAAAAAAAGTTTGCTAAAGTTCCTTATTAGGAACTCTCCTTAAATAAAAGGAAACAATTTCAAGATGCCCAAGGGGGGGTCTCTAGGAATGAGGAACTGCACTCACAGGAAGAATTAATACTTGCATTAAGAAATTTATTATCAGAATATTTACATCAGTGAAGAATGAGAGAATTAAATCATTATCATAAGAAAACATTTTTCATAAATGAAATGTTAGCAGCTTGATGAAATCCCAAATATAATAAAATAGCTGGTTTCAGATCTTTCAGGAAATTTGAGAATTCTGAGAACTGCTTTTCATTTCTTAACTATTCACATTTCCCTTCCCTTCCCTTCCCTTCCCTTCCCTTCCCTTCCCTTCCCTTCCCTTCCCTTCCCTTCCCTTCCCTTCCCTTCCCCTCCCCTGGGTTTTTGTTTAGGTTTGTTTGTTTGTTTGTTTGTTTTGTTTATCTGGATGTGTGCCATTGTCCTAGATTAAACATTAAATTTTTACTCCCTTCTCAAGCAAAAAACCTGAGTGCTTCTGATATGCTGAATAACAGTTTATATTAATTCTTAACAGTATATGCTCTATGTGCTAATAAAAAATGTTTTCTGACATTTTTCGAACTGAAATGAATTACAGCTCCAGCCTGAAGACACAGAGCACATCCTGTTTCACAACTGACGAGCATTGGCTGAAGGTATGATTTGTTTTCTGAGAAGACAATAAAAAGTCTGGTGATGTCATTTACAGAAGAGTAGAAATCTACAGAAATTTATCAACTGGGAATTAACCACTGAAAGCCTTAAAGTAAAAAAGCTACATTATGAAGAAAGAGAAAAAAAGGATATTTTCCTGCCATGACTATGTGGGGAAAACACCTCAGGAAACAGAACAGATAAGTATAATAATATTAAATAAATAGCATGAGTGTTTCAAATAATATCCAGAGAAGACAATGCTCTTTAAAAATTAACTTTCTGTATTCTTATGAATTTGAATAACTAGAGAAATATATATGTATTCTACTTAGCATTTTGAAAAAGCCTCCGAAGAACCCCCTCCCCAATTTCAGTTATATAGCATAGCGTTTCAGATATGGCCACATGTAAACAGATTAGTCCATTTACACTAAACCCACAGCTGCCCAGACGTTTTCATAGCTGTCAGTGTTGCAATCATTTTTGATTGTGTTTTCTTAGTAAACAAATGGAGGCAGAGATTCAATTACAGAGCTGGTTATGAGCAGCAGTGGTGTTGAATTCTACTGTAGGCCAGGGTTAATACCCTGCTGCTGGAGCAAGAAGACAGCGGAGCAGCAGAGCCTTGGATCTGAGTGGTAATTGCCTCCTGAGGCTGAGCATGACATGGCTCTGTTCATCAGATCATTGGAAGGAACAGAAAAACAGAAAAATCGCCTTTAAGAGAATTGGTCATAAGCCCTATATAAATGGGGAGCAGTTGTAAATAAAACAACCTGGCAGTTTAATACTTTCGCTGGAAATAGTTTTCAGCTTTATAAAACAGTGAAACAATAATAGTGGAGATTTAGTACTTATCAGCTATTAAAACATTTCTTCACAAAGACCTCCTGAATTTCCATTTATTGATAAGTAAAAGAAAGAATAGAATATAATTTTGTTAGATTCCTCCTCTGCTGTGTCTTTGGTGCTCTTATCTTTTCTAAACTTTGTTTCATTTAGTTCAATTGCTGCTTATTATTTTCCTTCCAAATGTATGACTTTTCGCAAGTCTGTCCCATTTTAATATTTACTTTTATTTGCATTTATGTATCTTACATATTTCTAAATAATTTGTTTGTTTGTTTACTCTGTTGGGCTGGTTTACTCTTTGTTTGGGGTTTTTTTTGGCTTTTTTAAGACTGATACTTCTAGCAGGCTCAACATCAGTGTGGCTTTATGTCATGAAAAAGAGATAAGCATAATACCCCAAGACTAGTCTGTACTGGTTTATTATTATATTAAATGGGGTATAATATTTTATTAAATGGCTGAAGCATTTCATGCAGCCATAGATCTTGCATTTCTACATTTTACATTGTTAACCCAGTCCTTTTCACAACTGTCCACATCCATTTCTGTTTTAAAGATTCCCTAAAAATTCCAGCTCATTTCCACAAAGAAGATTTGCATGCTTAGTTCCTCCTTTTAGTTTCTTCTCTATGTCAAGAGTTCTGGTTAGGAACATTTCATACCTAGCTTAACTTGGCTCTGCAGAACTCTTGTATTTCTCTTTCATCAGGCATTTTGTGTACCCTTTATTTTTCTCTGTATCAGATTCATTCAGTTTATATGGAGGAATTTTCAAGCATTTTCAGTAGTTTGAACTACTACAGGGTCATCACTTCTGGTTTTACATGCAAGTTTAAGTAGACTTCTTCCTGTAGTTGCTGTCTAATCTTCCTCTTTGCTGTCTTTTCCCATGCTCTCCCTGCATATGGAAAGGGCCCCATGTTGGATGGGTCTTTGAACAACCTGGTCTAGTGCAAGGTGCTCCTGTCCATGGCAGAGGGCTTGGCTATAGATAATCTTTAAGGCCTCTTCTGTCCTAGGTGGCCTAGGTGACCCAAAAATAATGTATTGCATATTCTTTCTACATCAATCCATGCAGTCTGTTTTACTGTCTCTTTAAGTCTCAGCAGCCCGAGAAGCAGAACCTGTGTGTTCTGCTCCAGTTCATGGAAAGGAGAAATACTTACCCAGAAATAAGGAGTCCTTTTAAAAATAGAGAGCAGGTGTTCTCTCCAAGCTTCTGGGGGGTCACCTTGGCAAGGTCTCTGAGTCACAACCTGAGAAGCTGCATTTCACAAACCAAAACTGCCTCTGAGCAGATTCTCAACACCTTTGCTTCTTGGGTATTTGGTTTTTGTTCTGCTGCTTGCCAGCTGCTGTGAGGTGGCACAAGGCAAAAGCTTTTTTGTTCTTCTTGGGCTTTGGAGAATTATGCAATACTTTCACTGCTGCAGCTTCTATTTGCTAAGGCGAGGTCAGACCTTCTCTCCACAAGTTTTTCCAGCTGCACTGTGCTGAGAAAGAGTAGGATCCTGTAACTGCTGGGAAGTTTCTATCAGCATATTCTGGGCAATGTCAGAGTCTTTTGAACAAAAATATTTTCCATGTTTTGTTTTGTCCTTGGTTATTTGTGTGTGTAGGGGCAAGGGGTAAGTTTGCTGCAACTGTGGAGGCTCAGTTGCTGTTCTGTTTTCCTTTGTTCTCTCTCTCAGCAGCATGGTCTGGAGTAGGGGTCTCCTCTGCCATCTTGTTTTTGTCCTCTGGGCCAGCCACATGGGCTGCTATGTTGGCTACTATCTTGTTTTCTTTGTTCCCATGGGTCCAGGCATCTCAACACCACTGTATCTAGTGGCTTTTGCTGTTATCTTGGTTGCTGCTGTTTTCTTTTTATTAAACTGTTATTTTTCACTTGTATCTTCTTGCACCTGTCTCTCCTTATTGGAGAAAGGGGAACGGTTAAAACCAAGAGGAGGTAACCAATTTTGGAGTTTCTGCCCTGTAAACTGTCTTAAAGTAAGATGCCTTCCAACCCAAACCATTTTATGACTATGCACCAACAAGCAAAGAAAAAGAAAGAATTAATTCACTGCTTCCATGGGCGGGCAGATGTTCAGCCAACTCCAGGAGACCAGAGCCCCATCATGTGTTATGGTTACTGGGGAAGACAAAAAACATCACCCCAAATATTCTCTCCTTCCTCCTTCTTCCCTTTACTGAGTGTAATGTCATATAGTCTGAAATATCCCTTTGGGCACCAGTCCTGTCTGTGTCTCCTCCCAACCTCCCATGCACCCCCAATTTCCTGGCCAGTATTGCAGTACCAAAACAGAAAAGGCCTTGGCTCTGTGTAAGCCCTGCTCAGCAATAACAAAAACATCATATTATCAACTCGGTGTTCAGCACAAATCCAAATTATAGCTCCATATCAGCTACTGTGAAGAAAATGACAGCCAAAATCAGCACAAAAATAAGTTTTATCTCCTCACTTGGTATAAATCAGGCTTCAGATATGTATTTCCTTTAAGTAGAGAGGTTTCTAGGCTTAGAATAAACACACTAGCCAAGACCAATAGGTCAAGACTATTGAATCTGTATCACATTAAAGACAAAGATACAACATTTTCGGATTTTTTTTTCTGGTATCATATCTTCTTAAAATAAAAAAAAAATATAGGCTATTTCTAGGAATCAAATCAAATTCAGTTGTATCTGCTTGCTTCCTTTTTTTTTTTTTTGTTTGTTTTTTAAACAAAATTTACCTGTGTTTAATTATTGCCTAATAGATTGTTTTCTGTATATTTTATAGAAAAAAAAAGCTGTCAATTGTTCTGAATGTCACCATGCATATGAATGTGTGAGCTGAAGAAATGATGAAATGTAGATATCTACATCTAAATTGATTGTCCTGAACCATAGAGTGTCATGGACAAAAATGTCTATGTGTCGTCGGTGAAAACAAGCATCAGATAATGGGCAGTCTGTGAAGGTGGGGGCGAATACCCCAGACTGAACTTTGGAACTCTCAGGACAAACCTGTCACTTTCTAGTTGTCACTTGTGTTGGCTAGGTTGTCTGTTCTAATAACACCTGGAGTAAACAAAATAGGCGTGTCCTGAAATGAGAGGAAACCATAAATAAACCACAGGAGTCTGATCACATACTTTGCTTCTGTACAGGGAGAATTTAAACTAGGAAAATCAGAGACTTTGGGATCTATAAAGAACTAGTGCTGAGAAAATGTGATCTCAATAGGATGGGGACCCAGAAACAAGGCAGCAAATATCCTGGCTGGAGGGAAGATCATGAAAGTAGAGAAAGTTCTTGTACACTGGGGAGCAACATAGAAAAAAATGACAGGAGAAGACCCTGGCCAGTAATGGCCAAGACTGACAACTGCAAGCAGCTGTATGTCATTAACCTTTTTCCTAGTAACTTTCTTCCCAGTACCCCTGCTCTGGATCTCATGAAAAGAGAACTCAAGACCTACAGAACCTAATATTATGGGTGGGTGGGCAGGTGAAAGGAGAGCAACTGGGTGTGTGAGAATCAAATAGGTTAAAACCTCAAATTTTGATTTTTAAATACAACAGTCTCCAGATCCGATACATGTTTCCATTTAAACTGCCTCACCCATGCAGTAGCAAAAGCCACTCAATATCTGGCACCATTAGTTCTATCCATTGTAAGAGATCTGTAGAGATCAGGAAGAAAATATGCAGTTTCACCACAGAATACCAACTAATTTATTAATTGAAGAAGACTCATGGATATTTAATATTTTAGCACATAAAAAAGATAATTACTGTCAAACGTTCAAAGGGTAATTTATGCCAAGATATTCATAGTCTTAAAAGTAATAAGTAGAAATCAGAAATCATTCATATAAAAACTGCAAGAAATACCAGCTTCCCTGCTTTGGTTCATTATAACATCATGTAATACACAGAATTGCAGAATCACAGAATGGGTCAGGTTAGAAGGGACCACAGTGGGTCACTTGGTCCAACTTCCCTGCTCAAGCAGGCTCATCCTAGAGCACATGGCATAGGATTGTGTCCAGGCAGGTCTTGAGTACCTCCAGTGAGGCAGACTCCATAACCTCTCTGGGCAATCTGTTCCAGGGATCCGTCACCTGCACAATAAAGTTCTTCCTCATGTTCAAGTAGAACTTGCTATGAATCACTTTGTGCCTGTTGCCTCTTGTACTATTGCTTGGCAGCACCAGGCAGAGCCTGGTCCATCCTCTTGGCACCGTGGGAAGGTTATCAAGCAAATCATCATGCTTGTTTACAAATGCATTAAGGACAATAAGATTACTGTGATTTTTTAATACACCTGAAAAATATGAAGTTTCCAGAAGGAGATAACCAACTAGAAGGAAAGGATGAGAGGAGAGCAGTGGAGTTTTTATCTTGATTTTAACAGGACTTTTGATGCTGGCTGACAAAACATGCTCAAAGTAGCAATGATGAACCATGGAGAGAGGGACTAGAAACTGTTTGAGCTGCTGGGCTTAAAGGATTGCAGCAGCACAAAGTCTAGTGGGAGGCTAGAAGAGATTGGCACTTTAGCCAATACTGTTTTTAACGTCTTCGTTAGTCACCTGGATGATGGGCCCAAAGACATCCTTCACAAGTTTGTTGATGGTGGGACAAGTGACCTCATGCACC
Source organism: Sturnus vulgaris (assembly GCF_052056855.1). Taxonomy (NCBI): domain Eukaryota; kingdom Metazoa; phylum Chordata; class Aves; order Passeriformes; family Sturnidae; genus Sturnus; species Sturnus vulgaris. The sequence goes on from NC_142244.1 coordinate 96,746,757, forward strand.
CATGTTGACTCTCTGGGGGTTGACTTGGTGGAAAGGAGCTCTGCAAGGTGTCCTGGTGAATGCCAAAATGAACATGTGTCCATGAGGCAAGAAGACTAACTCAGTGATGCCCTCAGTGACAGGAAAAGAGATAATGGGCACAACTGAAATACAAGAAATTCATTTAAACAAAAGAAAGAGATTCTCTGTTACTGTGACAGTGGTCAAATCAGGCCAAGATTTTTGTGGAAACTACTACTCTCCCTGGAGATAGTTAAACTCCAGCTGGGCATGATCTTGAGCAAACTGCTCTAGCTGACACTGAGCAGGCTGGTTGAACTGATGATCTCTGGAGCTGCCTTCCAGCAAACCTACTCCATGATTATTTGGGAGAGCAACATATAAGGCACAACAGGATCAGAATTTTATTAATTCAGTGCTATTTATTATAAAATGCAGAAAAAAAAAATTGCCTGTGTGGATTTTGGTAGCAATAAAGTAGAGAATATAATTCTTTTAACTGAACAACGTAGAAAGGTTTGAAAACTTAAAGAAAAGAAATAATTATCTTCTTTGCACAGTTTTTTAATAGGGCTTTTAACTCAGACAAAACTCTGAAAGTTCACTGTCTGTTTCATCTGACAAAACCTCTCCACTGGAGTATACTGTAAATGTTCTGATTCACCAAGTGTAGTTCCCTCTCCTGGCCTTTCCTATGTCACCTTTTAACAGCCACATTCCATTTCCTACTGTTTCAATCATGCACACTTCTAATTTTTGTAAAAAAAAATCTCACTTCTACCACAAAGGGATCTGCATTAACTCCACTGACTTTGATGATAATTTGACACATTTCAACTGTTCTGTCTCAGCAATATGTATTTGTGTTCTCTCTACCATGTCCATGGAAAGAGTTAGTAATTAAAAATAAAAAGGAAAAAAAGAAAAATAAATTGGAGAAAATCCTAATAATCCTTCATAAAATCATAGAAGCATAGAATGTTAAGGGGTTTTGAAGGAATTGTAACGTTCATCTAGTCCCAGCCCCCACTGCCATGGGCAGGGACAACCTACCACTAAGCCAGGTTTCTCAAGGCTTTATCCAACCTGGCCTTGAACACCTCCAGGGATGGGGAGCCCACAGTCTCACTGGGCAACCTGTTCCATTGTCTCACCACCTTCACAGTGAAGACTTTCTTCCTAATATCTAACCTGAATTTTCTCACTATTAGTTTGGACCATTACTCTTTGTCTTATCACTACAGTTCCTGACTAAGGGTCCCTCTCTGGATTCTCTGTAGGCCCCTCTCATATACTGGAAGATGCTTTGAGGTTTCCATGCAGCCTTCTCTTCTCCAGGTTGAACAGCCACAACTTCCTCAGCCTGAAAATTCAGCCTTTCTTCATGTCTCCAATTTGTTTCAGATATAACTTCAACACTACTGCCACTTCAGAATTAGCCCTCTGACTTTAAATGTTTATTTCTTTATTTTTACAAATGTTTCCTTGAGTATTTTTGGTAACTTTAGTTAAAAAAGCAATTATTGTGTGTTCTTATAATCATAAATGTGCTACTCTCTCATTCAGTATATAGAAGACCTGTCCTATGTCAGCTAATTTATATTTTATATTGAAACTATTAAGTTTCAATAAAGTTGACTCTTCTAAAATTTTGCAGAGTTATCAATACAGTATTACATTTTCACTGTTCTGTTTTCTATAGATTAAGATTATTGGTTAAAACTACTAAACTTTTTTTCTGGTTTAAAGCTTTTTCACTGTGATATATGTCTCTACCAAAATATTGTAGTTGCAGAAAGAAACTTTTCTGATAAATAATGAAGGTTCTGTAGTTCCACAGACCTGATTGACAATATGGTAATTTTACTAGGCATAAGCCTTCAATCAGATTTTGCTACAAGCTCTGCTTTTAATGATTTTGCCAAACTCTCATGTAATTAATCATTGACATTTCTTTAAGATAGTATCAGAAGGTTGCAGAAAACACCTCTAGTGAAGTACGTTTTATACAAAAAAGAGATTTTTTTTTTTGTTTAATAGTAGGGTATAATTACATTTTTTCAGCTTTTTACACTTTGTCCAAGCAAAATCTGGTGTCTTATTCCATTTACAAAAGAGATAGATTAAGTAATCTTCATTGTAGCCCTGCTCAACCTTGTCCTAAACATGCAGTGTAAATCAATCAGGAGGCTTTCAGATAGAAAACTTTATTTAAACTATAATGTAATTTGCATGAGAACAATTTCATATATCATTTAATCTATCCCTTCATGCATTTGGTGCAATCAGTCTCTTTCCAAAGTTATTTATTTTGGTGTGCATACCTAGTCACTTAACTCTTTTACCTTATTGATGAACAATTTCTTCATTGAAATTATATGGTGATGAAAAGAGAAAATAAGTACTGGAGATAATCTCAATGAAGTAGTCCAATACAAAAAAATGCCATCAATACTAGGTGTACCTTCAGACTGAGAGTTCTGTGAATATTCGTGAACATTAACAACAAAGACTGAAGCTGAAATATGAAACCATGGTAACATCAGATTTAATGTTTGGTGCAACATCAGCAGAGATGAGATTCTCGAGCACTGAGATGTGCCTGAGCAGGCACTCCCAGATCTGTTGATTTAACAGACCCACTAATAGCCAGATTATTGACATGACTGTTTTTTGTTTTGGTTTGATTTGGTTTTTTGTTTGGCTGTTTCCTTTTTTGTTGTTGTTGTTGTTTCTTTTTTTGTTTGTTTGTTTACTTTGTGGGGGGTTTTTGGTTGGTTTTTTTGTTTGTTTGTTTTTGTGTGTTTGGTTTTTTTTGTTTTGTTTTGTTTTTTTGTGGTGCTCATCTGAGGCAAATGCTCCGGAGTGCCACCTTCCTTTTCTTCTTCATAAACACAGCTAACATTGTCGTTCACTGCTTAAGTCTGCGTAGATGAAAGACTTTTCAAACAATGAACAAAACAAAGGAGATTAAAAGAAACATAATGGTCTTACTTAATCCCACCTGAATTAGGCACAAGACTAAATTAGAAATCTGCTTGTCAAAGTTCAGTTTGCAGCATTGGCAAGAGATAAATGGCAAAAGGGGACAACTCAGATCCTGGTGGGCTGAAAAGCTCTTTAGAAATGCCTGTGTCTCATCAATGACTGCATGCCTAGAGTCTGTTATACATTAAAAGGCTTTTTATTTTTTCCTTTTCCCCGAAATTGCCTGGAAAAGGAATGGAAAATATATAGTCTGAACTTTGATATTAAACACTGTGAACTGTAAAGGCTAAATCCAACCAGGTAGAGACAGCCCAGGATAAATCTAAATCTGCATTAGGTCTCTCTTTCTTCTCCTTCTCTCTGTAAATGAATAAACTCTCTTAAAAATATATATATATATTAATCTTAAACTTTGACACAAAAAATGGGTTGAACTGCTGTTTTTTCCCAAGACAGTAAAATTAAAAGGGTTTTTTGTTCCTATTGGGTCAACTTTATAGCATCAATTTTTTAAATCTCACTTCTGGTGACAGTAGATTCATTATCCAAAATCAGTGGTAGATGTCCTCAGGTTTCTGTCTCTTTCTACAGGCAGCTGATCCTAAGCTTATTATTCCATGTGTAAAAATTCAGAAGACAAAGTTTTCATCTCACTTTGAAGGACTGAAGATGGTTAATTTGAAGTATTTTAATTGGCCATGCATGACCAGAGCTAGCTGATTAAAATGTTTCTTCAGGGTTTTCTTGAACATTCATATTAAATATATTTTGGTACTATTTTATTACTGTAATTCAAAATGCTTAACTAATTTATGTAATATTAAATTTGGATACCTGGTAGTACGCAATCTAATTGGAAAGTAAATTTTGAATTCTGGGAAAAATAAATTGTTTGCCTAGCTTATATGGCAACACATTAATAAAGAAAAGTGAGAGATATGAAACAGGAAAGAAATAGATGCTTTTTAATAAAGGAGAAAGATTTACTTGAAACTGGGAATGAAAATGAAAAAGGTACTGGAAGCATACTGTTTGAGGGGGGCAGAAAAGCTAGAGGTAATAAAATAAGAGGTATTATATGACCAGACTTTCTTCAGACAGCTTTCACTGACTCCTTATAAATTTCATCCTGTTTTTAGCAATAAGTAGTCAACATGTTCTGAGCTAATGTCCTTCCCTTGACTTGTCAGTTAGTTTATAATTTCTTGATTTTAAATGCCTTCCAAACTGATACATGAAATGTAATGTAAATGAAAGTAAATTGAGATGAGATACTATTCACATTCATTTTTCAGCTTTTGCTTTGCCATGATAAAAGAGGGAAAATAATTAAAAGGGACAAAATCAAGGACAAGTATGCTTGAAATGCACTGTTTTGAGGCTAAAGTATGAATGCTTTAAATTAAGATAAAACTATGTGTAGCACTGAAGAAATGGGTTAAATCTTTAACCTTGCACCGTGCAGGGATAGATACAACATATAGTACATTTTTCCAAGTCATCTTGTCAAAAATATGTGTTCCAGAGTATTAACATAGTGGTAGCTGCTCATAAATATCATGATCTCAAGGTCACATCAAGAGGCACAAAATGTAATTTGAAAGTTTCTTTTTGCTCTTTCTTAGTGGAGGATGCTCTATCCTCTCAGTTTGGGACATGTAAGTCCACAGAGGAAGTATTTTTCATTATGGTATTTCTGGAAGTTAGAAGACTAACACACTTTAAGAAGCAATGTAATTAGTAATAGGAGCCAAGGAACCAAAGAATACATAGGCAAACAAAATTGAAATCAACTTCATAATAATTTCTCCTAGAAAAAGAGATGTGTAATTTATAATGGTGGAAGCTGGATGATGATAGACTCATCAGAGCAAGTGTTGATGATTGCTTGTGTGTTTTTAGACTTGTAACCCAAAATAGCTGATACATGATGGTTGTGCTGAGCTAGTCTGCCTAAGTCTGTGGCAGATGCTAGGGACAATATTCAATAAGCTGAGAGTGAAGAGGTATCCTGGAGAGATGGTTGATTTTCAAGGATCATTTCTTCCATGCTCAAGAATGGTCCAACCCAATGTGTAGAAAAGTGGCAGAAGGACTGCAGGGGTGAGCAAGGAGCTCCTGATTAAACTGAAACATAAAAAGGAAGCATGCAGGATATGCAAGCAGGGACATGCTGCCTAGAGGAGTATAAAGACGTTGTCTGATAATGCAGGGATGGGGTTAGGGAAGGCAAAGCCCATCTGGACTTGAACCTGCTGAGGGATGTGAAGGTCAACAAAATGGGCTTCTGCAGCTACAGCAGCAACAAAATAAAACCTAGGGAAAATAAGAGTCACCTGCTGAAGGGGGAAGGGGACCAGCTGGAACATGACATGGAGAAGGCTGAAATAATCAATGTTTTCTTTACTTCTGCCTTTCATTAGTAAGAAAGGCCTTCAGGAATTAAGTATGTTTAAGATGTGGTGTTTGCCATATACAGTCATATGCTACATGAAGAGGAAGTTGCATGTAAAGGTAACATACATTGTCAAATGCCATATTAATAGAGATATTTAATACATGACCCAGAAATAGGCAGAGGACGTTAATGAACAGTCAGATGATGTGAAACAGACTGGAGGTATACTAGAATACTTTTAAAAGGCAAATGTAGGGGATACTCAAATCCAGAAGATTAAAAGTTAGGTATGTTACTAATATGTCTTTTCTTTCCCTTCCATCTTTCAAATTTTCACAGAAGCAGAGAAAGATGCAGGAAGATAGGGCTAATTTCCTCCCCCCCACAAATACAATATGGCACAGTGTTGTGGCTTAACCCATGGTGGTAACTAATTTTCAGACATTCATCACATGTCTAGGAATAACATGATGTCCATTGGTTAGGACTGTCCTTGCCTACCTTCCTTCAACTTGCAGCACAGTATAAAGAAGTCTAGAGGTCTGATTCACCTGCTGACACTGCCTATTTATCTCCTTTGTCTCTATAAGCTGCTTTTAAATTATAACTCTCATAAAGTTGCCTGAAGTTACAAAGTGTGTAGCCAGGTTTAGCTGCCTGTAACTTGATTAAAAGCAATCCTAAAGCCTGACAGTTTAATGCTTTAAATTTGTATACATTTTGGTAATATTATTTCCTTCATCATAAGCACATGAATGTCACAACTTCCCCCTACTAGCAAGATTCCCTTTAGACAGCTAACTGAAAGAAAAGCTCACTGTGTGATAAATTAACATGTTAGGAAAATGCAAATCTTTCAGAGCAGTGCTGGCATCCAGCTTGCTACTGAAATATTACCTGGAGCAGTGTAGAGAGGCTCTAGTAGGTGAACCTGTGTGTTGGATTAATGACCCATGAGTGTTAGTAGCTCCTCAATGCTGTTGCCTGAATGACAGCAACTTTTTTAAAAATCACCTCAGTTAAATGACTCCTACCTGCAATACTCCAGTCTGCAACAGCTTCCATCGTCCTTTTGGATTGATTTGCAGTCCAAAATGATCAAGCTCTTTAAAAGCTTCCTTATAGGAATGTAAAGTGCATCTGAGTGCTCAGACTAGGTCAGTGCCCTCAATTGCTGAAGTTCGATGGAAAGTTAAGAGCAGATGTTGGGCTATTGTCAGCGTCCATAGCAAGAAAATTGGATCTTTGACATTGAGAAGGAGAAACAAACTGTTGATGATGTCATTAAATGTACTAATATATCCATAAATAACCATTCTACTTAACTGTTAGTGAGGAATAAGAAGACAAAATTGTAGAACTATTCTAGCATTAGTATTGCTTTTTACTGCCCATGCTGTCATTCCTTCGATGTTATTTCATTGTTCAGTTAACTGATTCCAGCTCACAGATGTGAGAAATATCTCTAAATGCTGACTTCATAACCATCAAATTACACTCTTACGTAACAAATTTCTGGATCATCTTGTTGTCTTGAACCCCCTTTGCTACCCATGTGCTTCTATGTCACCTGAAAAGCTTGCTAACAGGAAAAAAAAGGAAATAAACCTGTTTATCAAGTTTATCAAGTACTGCTACATGTCAGCAATACACATAAGCTTCAGTAAAACATGTACTGAATAGAATTTTCTTTATTCTCCAAAACAAAATTCAGTCTTAATTAATCTAAAATCATTCTTACATTTTGACATCATCAGATGCAGCAGCAGCTTACAAGAACCAGTATGCCTGCACTGAAATAATATATTTTTCTCTCATCTTTTTGTATAGCTCTCTCCATGGTAGGTTAAGTGTCTTTGCATATTTCTTTGTGTTTAACTGACACATTTATGAAAATCGTACAATGTGGATTGATTACCATAGCCTAAATATTTCTGACACCTCTCTCAAAATATTTCAGTTATTCTGCATGGTAAAAGGAAGTATCTTCATAAATGGGTATAATTAATATTAAATTTGGACCAAAAAAAACCCAAAAACAAAACAACAAAAAAGAAAAACAACAAACCCCAAAACCCTGAAAGTTCAAAAGTTTTGAAAGTCATGTGAAATAACCAATAAGCATAGACATAGGGAATAAAAATATATATTATTCACAGATTTCATGACAATTCATGTTTCCATGGATTTACCTGAAACTATTATGTGCCTTTTCCCATTTGTGCTTTTTATTTTATATAACTATAAAATATAAACTGGTGAAAAAGTCTACTATGTTGTTTTAGTTGTGCTTTTTTTTTTTCAAAAACATTGAACTTGCATGTTAAACAAAGGATATATAGTGGACTACTTTATTCCCTTCCTCTTACCCAAAAAAATATTTTGCTTGCAGAAAGGACAATTTGAATAAGCAATAAAACCCTCGATTTGTCAGATACTCATGCTTATGAATCAAAATTTGTTTTTTCTCTACAATTTTTCTATTATTAACAATTTTTATTTCTTAAATAAAATAAATGCCAACAAAATAAATGGACACTGCTATGGTTCTTAAAAATATTGTAAGTTTCATAACAGTCCATTATTTTTACTAATGTAGATTGGCAAAAAACATTATTTATGATACCTTAGTATTTAAAGCACCAACAAATATTCATTGATCCTGCACAAATTTATTACTATAGAAAGAGAAAAAGAATAGTCTTATGTCCTCAAGAGCTAAAGAGGCAGTACAGTATTTCTGTGTCTAAAATACTGGTGTGAACAGAACTATTTTTTAATCTCTGGTGGAGTATGTTTTTAAAGAGAATTATGTTTCAGCTACAGTGCCATTTCTCAGAACTGCCAACTGTCTAAATGTATGACTGAGACTTCTTGTAATAGTTTTATCTTGTGATTCCCTGTTGCAGGGATTTATTGACTAACATAAATTCTGTTATGTAATTGCCCTGCTACTAAAACACACTATATCAGTCTCTGCCTTTCTTGTTGGAGCTGTTCCACTTTAAATAAATAAATATTCACTGGGCCAGAACAAATGAGTGATTGCCTCTACACACCAGTGATTAAGACACTTGCTTGGGAAATATGAGTCAGATTGAAGCTGTGGCTCCAATTGTTAATTATATGAAGTAGAACAGCTCTGACTTGTCCTTTAATTTTTAGCAGCTTACATAGATTGCATGTCACATACAGGTACTTGAATCCCAGTTCTAAATCAGGCTAATAAGAAATTACTTGACACTATGTGGCTTGTACAATCGGGACAATTGTGTGTACTGAGAAAGGAGTCAGAGTCAGTATTTTTCTACTACGTTAACAAAAGCACTATATGTGCTCCATCAATTTCTAAATTATAAAGAAGCATAATGAAATTAAATCTTTCATTGAACTGCATTTGATTGCTCTTCCTAGGAACTATATATTTATTTAAAAGGGTGTAGTTAATACTACACTGGACAAACATATTTTAATTACAAGAATGTACTTTGAGTCCCTTACTCATTACTGTGTGAATATATGTAAAGTGGAAGTAAGCTTGTTACAAAAAATTCTCTATCAATAGCCTGTAAAGAAAATTGTTTACCATCAATTTGTCACTACAAAAAAGGACACAAAAGCAACAAGATTTTTTTCACCAATTTTTTTTGGGGGGGAGGGGAGGGAATAATTAGCAGAGGAATGCATATATTAGAGGCACATAAGATACATTTGCCTGATGCGATTTACTGTACTCAAACTCACATGAAATACTCCTGGTGACTTGAAACTGGTTACTTAAGTGAATAATGTGTGAGTCAATGACAATTATAATACATGCCTTACCCTGGAAACATCAAGAACTAGACATAAAAAATATTGTAATTGATTAACCATCTCTCAATATACCCTAGATGATTCTGTCATTGTGTGTCTAACATATGTCAATAAAGCCTATTTTATTTTAAAATATTTTGTCATTTTCAGCTGTTTTATCAAGTATTTCCTCCAATTAATTTTTTTGCCCATACTAGACTTAATTGCAAATAGAGGTACTGTCCATCACTCTGTTCTAATACTGGCAAGAACTTAAAAATCTAAATTACCAAAGTGATAAATTTAACTAACATTAATATATTTCAGGTTATGTTGTGATTAATTTCTAAAATTATTATTTAAATACAAGTCTTTGTGAAACTAATTTTTAAATTTACTAAAGAAAGTAAGATTACAAAAAACCCCTGTGCTACTGATGCTTTTTTTTTGTACCAAATGACTTATTCTATCAACCACCCTTTAATAAAAATGGCAGTCTTGCCTCCAGTATGTTCAGAACCTACTTTAAGTCTACACATTTAAAGTCTAGGTGATAGGAATTAAGACCTTGCATAATGAACCATGTCAAAGATAGTCATGATGTTAATTCTAGTTTACCATAAAGAGCAGATAGGAAATATGAACAAACCAGATCAGGAAAGTAGCTCTGTGATGTCTACTTGTAAATTGTTTTATAAGACTGATCAGATGTAGTGCAGTTGTATGATAATGGAAGAGTCTCCTTTTCCCAAGGATTTCAGTAAGCAATTTTCTGCATTTCAGTGGTATATAAATACACCAGCTTGCTTAGAGCCACTCTCAGTACCTGTGACACAGCAGAAACAGAGTTGTGTCTGACCAGAGCAGAAAGAACCTAAGACATTTGATTTACATTTTTGCTGCAACTGAAGCGCTTAAGGTCTCAGCAAAAAAAAGTGTAAGGGTAGGAGGGAAGCTGCAGAAGACCACCAAGAGTGCAAAAGCTATCAAATATCTGACATGGTCCTGTAAGCTAGCTCTTTATGCATGAGACTTGATAGGTTACATACAGTGAGAACTGTTTACAGCATGTTGAGGAACTGGAAGACCTATATATTCCAGAGCTTTATTTTACATACATGTATGTGAAACACTTATTTATTTGCATTTTTATTTGGGTATAATTTTAAGGATCCTATATCTATCAAAGCTAATGCTTTACTTGAACCAGGTAACCTATCTGAATTTTCTAATTTTCCCAAGGTATTAATGTCCTGGAATCTGATAAGTGACTTCTAATAGGAAGCATTTAAAATTAGTATTTTTCTAGTGCAGTCAGATGCCTAGTCAGTAACTAGTATGGTTTTACTGAGAGACAAAAAAGAAAGAATTGATAATTTATTTTAAAATATGCTAGCTTTTCTGTTTATAAAATGACAGAAATAAATACTTTAGACTGTCTGGTAATTAAATTCAAAACTAGTTCAATCTGCTACTAGATATTCTTCTTATTACAGGAGACATTATTTTCCAGTAGTTTAATATTTAACAGAAAGCCACTGGAGCCAAGTGACTTCCTAGTTAATGTGATTGCCATCAGAATTAGAGAGGAATCAGCGTTTTAGCCTATGAAGCAGTTACCCATTTTGAATTTAGCCAGTAACTTTAACAGCTGATAGACAGAAAACAGTTGTTGCTGCACCAGGCTAATCCTCTAACTCAGAATTTAAGAGAGTGTTATCCTGAATTATATTGCCACAAAGAGTTCTAAAAGACAAGTCATTCTCCCTGAAGGGTCAAGACAACAAATAAAATTTTTTCTTTGAAAAATGATGAAATTAAACATAGTTTTGAAACTCAGCTAGGAAAATATGCACTTAATTGATACTAAAAGCATGTAATTGACAAGAATTAAATTAAAATACTTTCTTCGGTCTCCATTTCTGTAATAGGCTGAGGAGGTGGTCCTGCGTTTATTTGGGTGGGTGCATGAATGTTGGGGCTCTCTTTGGTTATTTGCTTGTCTTTACCCACTTTGCAAAATTAAAGAGGATGCTTAAAATAAAAAAAAAATCTTTATCGGTTATATCTATAAAATGAAATTATTTAAAAATAGGAATATAAGTGTATTTCAGCATCCCTCCTCCAGCCTGCACTAATCCTTGCTCCATGAAACCATTGTAAAGATTCTAAATACCTTTATTTTTTTAAGTAAGAAAAAATGGCAAAGAAAATCTCTACCAGGAAAAAAACAACAACAACAAACAACCCCCAAAAAACCAAAAACCAAAAAAAGCTTGACTTTTTCAGCATAGAAAGCATGGAACAGTTTCTCCTTCAGCAGAACAGAGTTGCTTGTTTGACGCCTGAAACTGACAATATTGTCTGGATGGGTGACAGGTATCTGATCTCATCAATTCACTACTAGAAACAGGTGCATTTCACCCTAGGATTTCTAATGTGCTACAGGGCTCTGTAATCCATAAGAGCTGCAGAAACAGCAACTTGTATCTGTCATATGGCTGGGACTGCCTGTCTCTCAAGCCAGAATCTACCTTTCTAAACGTCAGCTCCTTCTCTGAGGCTGTCCAAAATGGTACCACCCCCTGGCCCTCTTGCTCAACATTGCTAGAAAAGGCTATGAACCACCACTTTACCAGCTTGTCCAATTTCAGTCATATCTAGATACCAACTCCATGGTGAATAATGTCAGCTATAGAAAACCATTGCAGCAATCACTGCTAAGAGTTGTAAAAAGACTTGTTTTGTAAGATAATTGTTTCAGGTCAAAACAAAATCATATCTACAGAAGAAAGAATGTAGCAGTGTCTGTAGAATAAAAAGAGCTCACTTTGTGCTCAAAAAGTCCATGGTTTGCAAACACTGAACTGTACTGAGGGCAGACTGAGGAAAAAAACTGATGCTTCTTCTTTCTTATCTTTACTAGTCCTCTGCTGTCAGTCACTGTCAGAGCCAAGACAATGAATTACATGGTCTTTTTTTTTTTTTGGTTCTCTTATTTAGGGACTTTTTTTTCCTAGTCTTGAGGAGGAAGAAGCAGAGCTGGGAAAGTCTGTTCCAGAAAATGTATTGCATTTGGGGATCCAACCCCAACCTGACAACTTAAGATCAAGGTCACAACTTTAAGGTTCAAATGCCTGCCTTAAGATCATTCTAAGAGTTGAAGAGATAGTGAGAAGGAAAAAAAAAAATTTTTTTAAAAAGAAAGCAATAATTACTTTTGTAATTAACTAATTCTTAAAAGAGTTTTAAAAGAATTTTTCCATGGACTATTGACATTTAAATTTAAGGGTCAAAATAAACAAGTGAGTTAGGTACCTCAACATCTGTAGTGCTAGTGTGCAGACCTATGGAATGATTTCATTCACATAAGTGTGGGATGTCCTAGATTACCCCACATGGCTTTTAGGTCCTGGCACCGGAGCATAGGTCTTGTCTCTTTGTTTCATATATTCTAGATCCATGTGGATATCTTAGTCTAGCAACATTTGAAGTGATGCTGCACACCAAATTCTAGGCAGATGCTTTAATATACCAATCAAAAAGTGACTAAAGTTTGGAGAATTATGCAGGCAGCCACGACTACTGTTTTATTGATGTGAAAAATCTCGAGTCCATTAGCTACATATAGGTCTTAAATGACCTATTGACTCTCTGATTTGTATATATTTTGAGAATTTATAATGACTGGTTTACTTGAAGATTCCCGAATCTACAATACGCAGCTGAAAACCTATGACGGTCTTGGCAGTATTAGTTATTTAAACATGGAAAACTAGTGGTATTTCCAATTTGATAAGTTGTTTAAGACACACTTACCACAGAAGCATGTAGGACAAAGATCTAATTGGAAACGTGCATCTTTCTGCAATAGCAACTGAAGCCTAAGAAAGGTGCTAAAAAGAAACCAGCACTAGATCATTAAAACAATCTGATCATTTAGAAAGAAAATGTGGAGTGAGATGCCATTTCCTAAATATCAACATTGTTTCTGCTGTGTACTGGCTAAAGAAAGCCAACTGACCTCCAGCTGCAAGGCCAGAAATGTTCTTAGGTAGATTGTGTCTCTCAGATATGCCAATGCATTCAGACAGCCCTAGTCACCTGCATTTAAACATCTGAAGTCCTCTGCTACTAATGTAGCACAAAGCATAATCATATTTTAGAATTCTTATCAATATAAAACTGAAAAAGACATAAAAGGAAAAGATGTATTAAATAGAATATGAAAGCTTGAAAAGTGAATAGCAAGCTAGGAAATTCCACCTTAACTTTTGAATGTAAAAACCTCTGAAACAGTTAGAAGTAAATTAATATTGAAATAGATTCAGCAAGTGTAATACTGTCAAACAATTTAAAATCCTTATAGCACATAGATCAAATAATGTTGCTTGGCAATTTTTCCAATGGAAGAAGCTAGGAAAAAAAAAATAGAAACAAATGATATGTGACCATGAAAGATGCCTGACAATATTGGGACATGTGAAGGAAGGATATAGAGTAAGGGAGGAATGAAAAACCCTCCCTGGAGGGGAGATCTCTGTGGTTTTGTGTGCAGTTTTGACTATTTATTAAAAAACAAACTAACAAAAAAACAAGAAAAAGAACCCAAACACACAGAAATATACCTCTGAACGATATAATGAAGAGATTTTAAAAAGACCAAAGATCAAGATAAGTCTTACAGAATAATCTTGAGAGTATCTTTATTTTCTTCTCTCAGATAATCAGGGAAAAAAAAGGCAATAGAGAAAATTGAACACTACAGTCCAAAGAACAGCATAAACTCATTAGGAAATGACTACAGATTGTCAGAGAAGAAATTTCATTTGGAAATTGGATGCGTTTTGCCAATGAGGCAGAAGTTCCAAAATAATCTGTAGCAGGATGAATGGTAGAAATAAATTCCATTGTGACAATTTCACAAAATTTGAAACAATGATATTCTTTGCCCTAATAATGGGATAGACTACTGCCTGGAGATCACAAGTGATGACTAAGATGTTCATCTTAACTTCAAACACGATTCTGTGCAAAATCTCAGCTAATTAGTGAGGAAATGCAAAGACAAATTTTGAAGAAAATTTTGTCTGTAAATAGTTGGGCAATGTCTACGAAAAGGCATTTAAGGCAAAATTAAAGTAGGATTTAGGAACTGTTCTCAACTTTTCAATTTCCTAAAGACCTGCTCACATTTACTTTATCTCAGTGACAGGATAAATTTCTTAAGGATTGGTTAATTAGTCTGAAAACTAATAGTTTATTTTAAATAAAAAGACCCAGAAGCTCTTCTCTTCAGGAGGGGAATACACACGTTGTTGTGCATTATGGGAATCTGGGTGTTCAAACAGCTGTTCCTGTCACTGGGGTTTCCAGGGTCTGTACAGGAAGGGAATCCAAGAAGGACAAGGGAAAGACTTGTGCCTGACTACTACCAGCTGCCTGTGAGGGAAAGAACACTGCTTCTATAAGATATGGTACAAACGGGTGTCTTCCAGATTGAGGATTGAGAAAAAGTCAGATTAACAGAACAAAGAACAAGAGCTGCAGGGCATACCGCGGTCTTTATTCTACTTCTCATTTTAAAAAAAACCTTGTAGATTTCACTGGATTTCATTTCAAGTCTCAGATCATTATCAGGCATTGCTACATAATTCCTCTCTGTATGGGGCTTTGGCTTTCTACAGTATTCAGGGAATGGAGAGAAAAAGAACCAGTTAAACAATAAATTTCTCCTTCTTAAACCAACATTAAATATTTTCCTACAAATTGATTTTATTCATGCTGTTTGTATGAGCACAAATTTCAGAGGATCTGTAGTTTCAGTTAAACTGAAAGGATGGATCTTTCTGCAATTATAAAGTGAAACAGTTCAAATTTCTTTCTTCCATCTAATGCTGAAGTCAGATTTACAGATTTACAATTTAGTTCTTATAGGTAGAATATCAACACCTCAAGAGGTCAAAATACATAATTTGGCTGGTTTTTATTTCTGGCTTTTATAATATAAACAGATTACTAAAACTTATAATACTATCTGTATAGTCATTAAGCTGTTACTTTCAGAATATTGTAAAATCCATAGAACTTGTGCAGGATTTGAAAATTGCTGCCGATATATTAATTTTTATATATTCACTCTCTAAAGCAACACACAGATCAGAAGTTTTGGCCACATCTATATGTTGACATTTAAGGATGGAAAATTTTCTCTTTTCCCTTTCATTTAAATAAAGCCAGGGAGATTAAATCAGAAAGAACATATTGAAAGAAAATAAAAGAAAGAACTGTATAAAATAACAATGAGTAATTACTGTTGTAGCCAGTGAATCAATTCCCACTGAATTCAAGGACACTGAAGCAGACAGTTTGATCATTTCAGAGCATCTGCACATTTATATGTTGTTATCATGTACAAACTTAAAGGTGCTTTTTCAGAGAATTCTAGTGTCATCCTTTTTAGCAACATTTGCTGACTTTAAATGACCTCACTTATAACACTAAAGAAAAATACATAAGTGGTGCTGCAGAAAGAGATCCTGATATACATTTCAGCATGTGTTTTTAAATCCTCTGACTGAAACTCACAATCCTTTTACCGGCTTAGAACACTGATAGTAATTCTATTACCACTGCAATAGCCATCCCTCTCTAATTCTCTAGACACAATTACTGTGCACCATGCAAGATGAATACAAATTAACAGAAGAAAAAACTCCATAGAAAAGTGAAATTCCGTGTGGGCTGTAATGTTCCTGCAGGGGATGCTCTTGCACTCTCAAGTTTAGCTGAATGAGCTTCCAGAAACAGTTGAAAAGGGGGGGGAGGGTGTCATTAAAAAAAAAAAAAAAAAGCCCAAAACATCAAGCAATGTTCTGTATATGATTTTTCTTCTGCCCTTGGTAATTCATACAGATACAATTAAAATTTTAATTAACACTGTTATCTAGAGTAGGGTTTTTTCATTGTATGTAGCTATTCACAACTTTAAAGAAAGCATTCTTTGCTTATATTTAGAAAAAAATCAATTCCATTTCACTTTTTGGTCAGTAAATGTTTCTATTTAAATTCATGCTGAATTATAACGGAATAAATTTCAAGTGCTTTTTTTTACTTTAATAAAACTCCTGATTTCTGTTACCTTTGCAAAAAAGTACATATGCCATAAACAACCTTTAGCAGTTGGCATATTGGTATAGAAAATAAGGTGAAAACAAAAATAACAGCCTGGTTTAGCTTTGATATTTTTAACATAAAACTAGGGAAACTGAAGACTACATCTGCAGTTTACCACCACCTCTGCTGGAAGCATATGGCATGATGACAGCCTATTTTGGCTTCCATAGAATAGAATTTAAAGGTTAACAACACTACCTAATATTTCAGTTTGCAGAAACACAATGCTATGAAGGAGTTGGGCAAAATGATTGTTGATGTTTGATACTTCTTATTTTGCCTTACTCCTCATATAGCCTTCTTTGTGGAAGGCTACCTTCCCACTTCCTTAGCTTTTGTAATATTTTTAAATCCTTACATTCCACCATGTTTTATAACACTAAGAACATCTGCCTGGCTCAGTGCAATGCATATCTGAATTTTCATAGAGAAGAACTTCATCTACTGTTATAGAGAATTAAATGAATTATGGTTTTCAGTAATAGCTATATCATTAAAAGTTTGTATTTATTAAAAATAACAATCTCAAGACAGGAATTGGACTGCTCAACTTAGGTGCTAAATTGCACTTTTTTCATTTTTCCTGAGGCAAGTGCAAAGAAAAAAATACTGAAAAAAATAGAATCTAGAGACAGTTAGCCTCTTCCATCTCAATCCATGATTTAGGCATTGAGTTTTTCTCCTAAGTGCTTTATTTTACATCTAGGTTTTATGCTGATATTAAATAGACTCTATCCTGCCCCAGATACCCTAACTAATAAGCAGGCAATAGATCTTCTCGCATTATAAGAGCATGAGATCTATCTAGAGGTCTGTCACAGTTATGCTACACACCTGCATCCCAACATTTCATAAAGATTTCAGTTAATTAAGGCATTATTTTCACACAGGTTACCCCAAAGCAAATACCCATAATAAAAACAAATGTTTATTTATTTCCCATTAATTTCATATATTTTTGAACCACTGTTCTTTCTTTCTCTTTTTTGTTTGGTGTTGACAAGTGCCAAGCCTTATATCCTTCTATTCTTTTTACCAAATGTTCTCATTTATAGCAAAGTTTGCTGGCCTTTGAGCCAGATCCAGTAAAGAAAGGTGATTTCTAAATGTTTTCTGGAATGGAATCAAGGTTCACAAGCTACAGTTGTAAGACAGAGGGTGAGTTAGAACCTTTGGAGTAATAAATCAAAACCACTCAAATGGTGTAACAGCAGTACTTCCGGTCATTTAACCACAAAATTTCAAACTCAGCTTCCTTTTATAACTTATGTGCTCTTATCAGGTCTGGATATTCTGTCCAGAAGAAACCCAGAGAATAAAATATCTCCAGAAGTGCATGCCTGAAAGGATTGTAGGGCTTTTGTGTGTGTTGTTAATTTTTAATTTGTTAGGGTTTTGTTTGTTTATTTGTTTGTGTTTTTTGTTTTGATTTTTTTGTTTTGTTTTTGTTTTTTTTTTCCTAAATTTTCCAGGGCTTCTTTTTATAGTTTGAAATCTGGTCACTAGGGGACTCCTCCAGCAGATAGCAGAACTGTGTTAGCATTCCTCAATACAAGAGGAATGAACTTTGTTTTCTCCCTTCTCCAAAAGTTTTCTGCCAGCACACCACCATTCAAAAGGCAGTACCAGCATCTCCAGCTTCAGCTGGTTTAGCTTTCAAGGAAAGAAAAACCAAATACAACAACACAAAAGATCTGGATCAAGTCATTCCAGGTCTCCTTCTACTTTAACAAAGCTGTACTTGTGGTACCTCTGAAGTAAGTGCAGAGAGGGAATATACAGAATAGAAAGATTCTCGGGCATAATCCTCTTTAAAATTTTCTCTTGGCTGTTTTTCTGACCCAGTGCTCAACATTGTGGCTGTTGCGAGTCTCTGTGTTGGTGACTAAACACTTCCAAGTGGGAGACAGAAGCATCCAAGGCCCCAGATGGACCCTGAGGAGCAGCAGAGTCACCCACACACCTACACATTTCTTATCATGTCACTCTCCAACCTCCTGGCTTCTTGCACTCAGCTCTGCTCCTCGGGCTATGCTATTACTTTCCAGTTTTTATACCTTCCTAACCTGACTCATAGAAAATGGTCAGAGGCGAAAATGAAGAAATTACTGTTCTTATTGACACATCAGTTTGCAGATAATTTTCTCTGAAACTACGCTTAAGCAAGCACAAGGATAAACAGAAAAAAATCTGTACAATTTGGTCCTGTAATACTGGTAAAAAGCCTTTCAAGAACCTAAAAATCGAAACAGTTTTTGAGCACAGTGCCTAACGTTGTCCACAAAACTGTTATGTATAAAAGTTTTTCTCCTTTCTTAAGAATTAAATGCCAAGATTCATGATGAATTGTTCCTATTTTCCACCTTTCTAAATCTGTATTTCTGAATTTTCACCTTGTAGGATAATTTTTTAAATAACTTTTTGTTTTGTTTTGTTTTGTTTTGTCAGAAGAGTAGATGACAGATTTTGTATTAAGCTGATTTATTCAGTACGGTGAGGGGAAAGGAAATAATATTCTTTTCACATTATACAATTCTTTCCCTTCTTTTTCCTTTAAATAACCCACTGGGTAAAATGGTCCAGGGCTGCAAAATGAAATTTGGTCTAAGAATAATTCTCACTAATATGTAGCCTTTTATTTGTTGACTACAAAATTAGTTTATCACACTTTGGAAATAGTATCCCGATTACTTAAAACAGAATTATTATATATCCACACATATATCCTCACAATATCTGTTGAGTTTTGTGGTTTCCTTTTTATTATTTTTACTGTAAACATCACAGAATGAAATGTCTTCTTCATTACAGAGAATTTTTTACAGAGAATAATGTTTCTGTGAGCATATTAGAAAGTTAATAAAAGTAGGCCCTTTAGGTATGAAAATTGCTTTAAAAACTAATTTCATGTTGAAAAATTCGTTTTTCTAGGACTTGTTTTGTTTTTTTCTTCTAAATGCTGCTGAATAGCAACTTTCAAGTGTTTGCAGCTTTTCAAACAAACGTACAGGAACACCCACATTAATCTACATTAATTGGCTTCTGGAGGTAAACTGTTTTCAGTCTACATATATTCTCACCAGCAAAAGTGGGATATTTGAGTCACCTTTACATACCTATATTTTATGTGTTTACCTTAGAGCTAATTTGTAACTTCATTTTTTACCCAAGGAAGTAAAATGACACTTTAAAATTAGTCCATTTTATCTCATGGCAGATGTCTAAATCTGAACCTCTGAATTTTGTAGGGTAACATTTCTCTCTAGTAAGTTAAAAGGGTCTAATTAAGATCAAAAGTAGATGTTCATGAGATACATAATAGCTTAAGTCAAATTATATCAACAAATATCTATAACATTTGTATTTAACAAGGAACTGTATTCTATTCCCCAAGATCAGATAGTCTAAAGTCAGATAACTTGAAGTGAGATCACTTGAAGCAGTTTAAAAGCCAGCTTCAGAGATTTGCATAAGTTCAAGTTGTACCATTAAAGGTATTCTAGAGTAAAATACACACATGTGAAATGGGACCAAAATTTGGAGATTGTTCAGATTAGTTGAACAATTGATTTTAATTAATTGACATCTAATTTGACCATAAGTTACCTTCAGGAAATTTACCATATTTTTAGACAAGTCTTGACTAGCTCTCCTGTAGGTTATAGAAAACTATGACTCTGCAATAATCTACTTAAAATCTTGTTAGCCCGCTGAAGGAATGTTTTCACAGCTCACAAAATAGATTTTATATTCTGCTGAATTTACAAACAGTGCCTTAGGCACCAGTGTGGTTCACAGCAGAGCAACACAAGATTATTCTTAGTCATGTTCTCCTAGTCTTTTTGGCAATATTTCATGGTGTGTAAACAACAAGGAGCTTTAGATGAGACAGCCATGCGAGCTCAGCTGCGTTAGAGCGTTGGTCAGCTGAAGGGAGGTAACATAGAGGACAATGACTGGCTGGTGGAATAAGAAGTAATAGGGACAATATACAAGGTAAATATTGCATGGAGCAGGCAATGGTTAAAGGCAATACAGACTTCCCTGACAGACTGCTCTCTCATTTTGCATGCCCATTTCAACACAATCTCTACAGACTTCAAGTCATATTTCTCATACCAGCACAGAATTCAATTTTCTACATGATTGTGATCATGGGGTAGCAAGGGATCAGGGGTGTCTTTGCTTGCATATCTAATACATTTAGTCATTTCCTTAGGTGATCTAAAAACTTCTTTGAGACAATGAAGTGCTTTACTGAAGTACTAACTGTCTCCACAGAAAAGTGTTTAACTGTTATTAAAGTTTTCAAGGTGAGACTTTCAGTCAGACCTGAAGATTCCCTCCAGGCAGTCCCTGATCTGAACAGACTCATTCATAGATGTTCTTTGAATTCTGGGGGACGAATCTGGCTATCCCAGGGACTTCTGAAAGCTGTTACTACTGCAGAACAGAGTAAACTGAGCACGGATTACATAAATATATGTAAATAGTCAGGAATGGACACATGGGACAGTCAGTGGAAGTATTTAAGATATATTAATTAGGGTATGAATTATTTGGGATGTGGTTTGCAAGTTGTTTAAGCTAGTCAACATAAAGTCAGATCATGAATAGGCTGGAGTAGTCACAGTTGATATTTACAAAGTTTTAACCAGTTGGCCAACTGGTTAAAAGAACTCACCAGAGCAGCAGCTCAGCAAGTCTCATCACTTAGTGATTTTTTCACGTCAACGTGTAATGGAGACTGCTGCCATCACCAGATAGTGAATGACAACCTTGTTTCAGAGATTTGAATCACCACTTTTGTGGTGATTCAATCACTTTTGTAAAAGACACAATACATCAGAATTATAACAAATACCCAGTCCATGTCTTGCTGTGCAACACCAGCTCATCTTGCACAAATTCAAAAGCATTGGCCCCACCCTGCAGCAAGTGAGGAGCTGCCATAGCTTCACAGATGGTAAATGATTCTATGATGTCCACAGCAGAATTTGCCTCACAAAACTGTTCTTTTCTTGGCATGCAATCCCTGCCCCCAATTTTGCTTACAGCATTGTATCCCTTGCTACTGTAAACAACTTCATCCCAGCCCTTGTCCCCATCACACTATCATACCTTTACCACAAACCCAGCGTGTACTGCATACTTTGATTGTAATGGTGCCAAATTATTGCGTCAAAGCTTCTCATAAAAGATTTTACATCCTTCAGTTGTCTCCCCTGAATTCACTTCTAAACTAAGTCAGCATCCTAATTACATTGCACAGCTCGACCCTAGATTATGAAGACAAAGCCAAAATGTACTTTAGCCTATATAATACACTTTGGAAGCTTTCCTAAAATTCCCTTTACGAAATACAAATAGAGACATGCTGTTTAGTCAGCTTTTACTGTTTGAGAACCACAGAATCTGAATGAAAATTCACTGGCAGGAACTGAATTTGGTGTTGTTTGTCTGTGGCAACCCTTCATATTGTTATTATGGAGCAGGCACCTAATCTACTTAGCTTGATCTAGACTGTAAATTCGCTGCTTGATTGAATTCTGGGTTTAGTGCTGATGATACTCTGGGATCATGAACATCATAACGTAGCTGCCAAGAACTGATGGGCTACATGGAGATATGAGAACAGTAAATGTCAGGACAAGCAAAGATATGTAAATTAGTGATGTCGTTCCCCAAGAAACAGAAAGGGAAAATAAGCTTTCATGAAGGAATGATTCAAATCAAGAGCACTTAAGGTTTGGAAGTGACTGCTGTGCTGACCCATTCTTCTGTTTTATTTAAATTCAGACAATTCATGGTGTGTGGCTGGTTACAGGAAAGGATTTTTGAGCCCAGAGAGACAAATAACTGTTTCATATAATCATATTTTCAACTGCAGCTGGTATCTGAGGTGAATCAAAGATTAATTAGAAAAGCTGGTACTTCCCACTCCAATATGTATGAAAGTCCTGATTTAAAGATGTTAACATACAAAATACTTCAATCCTGCTGACACAAAATAAATTCAAAAGTGGTGATTACTTCCAGTGTTAATTTTTATTTTCTATTTTCGTAATTTTTCTGTCGAAATTCGCCCAACTTTACTTTTATTAGATTAACTAACACTTTGACATATATTATTAAATGATTCAAATTTAGGCTGGTCCTAGATATGGAAGAAACAGCAAGTGGCACTTTTCCAAATTTTGTCATTAATCTAACTAGTCAAGAAGTTATGTTTTAATTGTCATCTAACATACATATATTACTACTGAATGTATCTATTCCACTACAGTGAAGACAATAAAACAAAAGAAATTATGTGTTTGAGTTCCTGAAAGCAGTTGATTATTGTTTCTTAATCTCAAGGATTAAGTGATCCTTGTGATTTCTAAACATGAAGCTGTGAAGCAACGCTAAGTTTTGCAGCACTGCAGTAATTTCAGAGCAAACAAAACAAATAAGCAATCTTCCAATTCTTAGAGAGTTCAAATGCTAGAGAAGAGATAAATCCTTCTAAAAAGTCCCTCTCCAGCTTGTTTGTAGGCCCCTTTGGGTACTGGAAGGTGCTGTAAGTTCTTCCTAGAGCCTTCTCTTCTGTCTGAATAACCCTGACTCTCTCAGCCTGACTTCATAAAAGTGTTCCAGCTCTCTGCTCATCTTCATGGCCCTCGTCTGCACTCACTCCAGCAGGTCCCCATCCTTCTTATTTTGAGGTGAACACAGTACTCAGCTGGAATCTCACAGGAGTGGAGTGACACAATCACCTCCTTGGCTTGCTGCCCACTCCTCTTTTGATGCAGGATAAAATCAGCTTTCTGAACTGCAAGCCCATAGTACAAGGAAGGACCAGACATTTGGTCCTTCTCTTTTAGAAAGTCAAATAAATGCATAAATAAAACACATAACCCCAGAATTTGCAATACTCTCAATTATATCTCCTTATAACTCACATAAAGCTTTACTAGATTAAAGAGGGAAAAGTCTATTTAGCAGACTGTTAACAACTCATAAAACCATTATTTAATCAGTTTTAGTTTATTGGACTCACCCTATTTCACCTGCTTGTTTTGTCTTCCTTGAATAAAGTTTTTCTGTGACAGCAAGTTTCTATTCCAGGTTGACTATGCTAAATCATAGTGTGGGGATTTTTAGTCAGAGGATTGATATATCATGCACATGTCCATGAGTCCATTAATGGGGTATTTAAAAGACTATATTAGTTTTGGCATAGTTATCTTGAAGCGTTTTGATAAATTAGTCTAATTTCTGAACTTTTTTATTAATGTTAAGAGCTTAATTTTTTGAGCTTATGACTCAGTAATTTTGAATCCCATTGAAGAAATGCTGTCTTGGGTGAGGAGTCTAGAAAACATATAAAGCACAGTGTGTTAGAAAAATGCACAAGTAGATCATTGATAATGGTATTTTTTGTTTTGCTTTACCAGGATCTGGAATATTTATGTCTTGGGTCTACTGTTTGCAGATTTAGCAAGGCTGACACTGGGTGTTATCAATGACAAGCATTTAAAGGTTTTAATTTCCTACTGTTTTATTTTTGTCTTCCTTCTACTTCTGAGAATTATTGTTTTGGTTTGGGGTTTTTTTAAGATGAAGAAAGCACAACAGCATCCTTTTTTCTATTCATAAATCCATTTAATTGATGCTCCAGAACTAGTCTGCAATTATGCATGCAAAGGGAGTCAATTACTTAAATTATATTAGCTACCAGAGAAAGAAGCTATTTTTATTTTGAATTTTTCATAGATGAAATAATTATTAATTTACATATATATAAATCAAGATTTTAAGCTAGGTCTGCAGCTGTTCTTATCAGGACTTTTTTCTTTAATATTTCTTAATTTAACGAACTTTTTACAATGATGTCTAAAGAGCTTGAAATGTAACAATATAGTCCTTTTCCTAGAATGAATTTCCATAGACAGATTAAAACCAGAAGAAGACAACTTCCTTGTCCTTGTGTGAACTTTCCCTCTTAGTCTTTTTATTCAATCTCCTTTCCTCTTAGCCTGTACATAGAAAACTTACAGCCTGGGGAATGAATGCTGCATAGAACTTTATCCATATTTGGCTGCAATCAAATTTGTTTAATCATATTTCGTTTAACAGTATTGCACCCTGTGTTCATATGTGTCCTTCCAAAGGTCCCTGAAGCCTTTTTTTAAGCAGCTTGGATATTTTTTTTATGAGTGGGGGCTAAGACCATTTTCCTTTCACAAGGTCAGAGATGGTTTATATGCATGTTATAAAGTAATTAATGTTATATCATTCCTATGCTCCTTGTGATACCCTGTGGTCATATCTCATCCTAGGGGTTGCAGGTACTGCATGTGCAGAGGCAGAAGGTGAATGGCCTGTGGGAGCAGGAGAACACGACACTGTCCAGAGAATCCACTGAGAGGACATAGGGTAAAGAGTGCCTTTCCTTTGAAGGCTTATCCATGATGACTTAAAATAGCCTAAAAAAAAAAATTACAAAAGATCAGTAACCACGATTAACTTAAAACCATAGAGATGGTGACCCAGATTGCTTATTAGACCCGGTTTTGCCTCAGTGTACAGATTTACATTGAAGCCTGGTGAAAGAAGAGTAGCTAACACAATTTATCTTTTCTACTTTAAGTCAAAATCTTGTTTAAAAATAGATGTTAGATAATTTCAAAATAGATAGGTGAAGGGTTTCTCTATTATTTTATAGTGATATATAAACCTAACATTTATTTGTTGTCCTATCTATATTACACCGTACAGCATGTAGAGGTGCATGGACAAAATGTCAGCATAATTTTTAATGGGCTTTTAGGTTGTCCGTATGAAATCTAGTTCACTTGGCTAATGAGGCTGACCACTTTTCTCAGCTGAAATGGATTGCATGGGTAAGTGATTTACCTTTCTCTCTTGTTCCTTTTTATTTCCCAATAAAAAAATGTTATCTGATGCTTTGCATATATTCATCAGATTTTGATTTGTAGATCTACTATGCACTTACATTACTCACTTAACTTGTTGGGTTTTTTTAATTTTTAATAGAAATGCAATTCTTTCCTACACTTACTCTTTGACATATCTTATAAGCTGCATCCTGTTTTTCCAACCTTTTCCCCAATTCATTAGAAGTCCTTTTAATTCTTATTCCTCCAAAATCCTGGCAATCTTTCACAGTTTTGTACACCTGAAAATTTAATAAATGAACTATTACCTGCATTATCAGATAATGATACCTTGATGATATTTTCAGGCTGCCAATACAGGTTCTCAGTTTAGTCATCGATTCTTTGTGCCAGTGAAACAGTGGTGCTATTATAATTTTGGAAATATTTTTGCATGTTACAACCATTTTCCACCAGGTGATGTTTTCTCAGCTTCATTAAGAGAATGTCATATGAGACAGCATCAAAAAATGCACCGCAGTCAAGACATGACATCTTTTTAGTCTCTTGCCACAAGGCTGTTCCTGTGTCATGAGAGGATATTAGATTGGTTTGACACAGCTTGCTGTTGACAAATTCATGATGGCTGGAGGTGTTATATACCCTTTTGTAGGGCATTGCCATAAAATAAGAAGAAATGGACAAAAAGAAAAAATGTTATCTGAGTTATGTACGGGATATTTATTTTCATATTCCAATTTTAGGAGGTATATTGATTTTCAATCTTTTCAGTCTCTCTTCACCCTGTGATTTTCTTTGTCCATTTGGCATACATATTTTCAGTTTTAAAACAGTTGGAATAGCATCTTGATTGCAAGGTAATTGGAAATATACAATCTTAAAATGAACACCAGCTATTTCTCATTGGTCACTTGCATCTGATGCCACAGGGAGACCAGTGCTTAAATAACTGGAAAATTGATACTGTAGGGAAGAGATTCCACTACCATGGAAAATGAAACTTCAGGTTTTGGTGGGTTTGCTGAATGGTGTGCAGAATGCTGTGCAGAATGTGTGATTCAAAGTATTCTTTACAAGAATATTTTCATCTGGAAAGCTTGGATATTCACATCTCACAGATATTTCCAACAGAAAAATCACATTTAGCTTAAGCTGCTTAAGCTGATATAGGGCTTACCCCTTCACTTAGCACACTGCAAACCCTTTTCAGGAGCACAACATACAAGGCAAACAAAAATTATAAGGAAACAGAAAAGAGGAAGTAAGTCTTACGCATATTTAAAACACTTCAAACACTATAATTAATCCTTTATTGTAAGACTATAAATAGGAAAATTAATAGGAGGAAAAAATAATACATACATACATAATGTATGATGAAGATAAACTACATGTATTGGAACATAAAATGTGATTTTAAAATACTGTGAGGACTATGTTGAGTAATTACTATTAAAATTATGCACAATATAACTCCTTAAAATAAGGATCTCATTAGGACTTATATCTCTTCTATAGGAATTATAATTGTTATATTATGTTAAAATTTGGGGAACCATGACTGGAATATGAAAAAAAAGCCAGTAGAGTATACAACTTTATGAGCTCAGGCTACTTCTCAGATAATAATGCTACATTTATCACACAAAATTCAGATTAAAACCATCATTTTATGACCTTTAAAATTCATAGAAGACTACAATACAGAAGAGAAGTTAACCTGCTTTTCATGCAGAGGAGGTATTATAACTAAGAGTAAGACACAACTCTTTCCTGAAAAATACTTGGCTTGCAGTAATACGTGAAATGTGTCAGTGTTCTTTCCCTGTAAGCAGCATCACCTCCTTACTTAGGCAATTGTTTTGTTTCTCCTCAGACTTGCTCTACTTAAATGCAATTGAGAAGCATTTTGGCTGTTAGCAAGATTTGCTAGGGCATGTTTGCTTGGCTGCACAAGAAAATTTTATTTCATGTGAGCAAATTGCATTAAACAACACGGTATGTCAATGGTTTACTTATATTCACAATTCAAGAGAAGCAAATACCGATAGGTAATGTATTATGAACAAGATCATATTTTCTCATCTTTACTGAAAAGACTTTTTTTTCTTTTGGTTGTTGTTGTTTCTGTGGTTGTTATTAAAGTCTGCATATTTTGTGGGTCACAATATGGGACCTCTATCTTAAACTCACTCAGTAACAGATTAACAAATCAACTGCATGCTGTATGTGAACCACTGCATTAAAGCAAACTTATCCTATTTATTCACTGATTTTAATGGGGTGTGGGGGTTTTTTTGGTTGTTGTTGTTTTAGTTGTTGTTATTGTTTTGGTTTTTTTGTTTTGTTTTGGGTTTTTTTGTTTGTTTTGTTTTGTGTTTTGTTTTGTTTTTTTTTTTTTTAAAGCAATTACCTCCGCTTTTATTGTGGTTGGGTTTTCTCATATATTAACACCATCAATCATTACAAAAGTTAAAAGGTGATTTGCTTCTCTTTAATAAGTGCTAAATTACAAGCATGGACAAAGATGCACGTAAGAAGTTCCAAGACAAAGATATTAACATAATAACTTTTCTGGAGAACTTTAGAAAGTCAAATAAGTCTTTGAAGTGAATATTTTTTGTGAATCTGGGAAAACTTTTATAAAAGAGAACTCTAGTATAGTTGTATAGAAATGTAATCTAATTACTCAGCATGATATTAGCCTGGGTGAGATGAATTTTAAATACTTTTCTTTGTATGAAAATTTTCTAAAGACATTTATTTTGGAGATTAAATCAAAATTGATGACAACATAGAAACCTCAATAAGGTGATTTTAAACTGAAATTAGTCTCCTCTCCTCATAGTACTTTTGAAAAGAACTTTTTCATAATGTCATTTCTGATTGAAAGGCAAAGAGAATATAGCTCTGGAAGAGGAGCAGAAGCGTTCCACATTGACCCATCAAATTAGGGCCACAGACATGCTGCATCAGAAATTTCATTTGTTGTTTAAAGTGAAAAAAATTTTTAGATATCATTAATCACTTACAAATGACTAATAAAACTTGATGTCAGGGAGAAAACGCTTTTGGCAACTATACTATGCAAGACATTATTGTGCTGACAGATTTTTCTAGCTGGATGCAAGGATTCAGTCATTACTAAGATTAGCAGTTACCTTATTACCCATTGCTCTGTGTGGCAACTGACAGCTATTTAGCCTTGCTGATTTACACACAAACATGAGAAAGCACATCATCTCTACTTCTTAGCTACTTGGTGTCATATAATTTCAGACTCTAGAGATCTTGGCTAAGAGTAGTGGTTGGGCTTGCATAGTCATTTGGCACATTGAAAAGTTTGAGAAATAGTTATTGTTCACAGATAAATGGAAGCTTGAACAGCAGGAGTCATAGCTCATGGAGGAGAAATATTTTCATTGAATTAAAATAACAGTAACACTTGATGGTGCATGTAGGGGTAGAATCAAAGGGTTTAAGAGAAAGAGGCAGTTTTGTTTGTTTGTAAACCACAAGACAACAACTTCTTATGGATGAATAATTTTATTTATTAAGAGTAGATGTATGGGAAAATGTCCTAGACAGAGACAAGGGAAGATGTCCACTCCATGTCTGTGAAAAAGATAGTCTTCAAGGTACACATTGAAAGAAAAAACTGTAATATTACAGATTTTATACTCTTTCTCATTTTCAGAATCCGTATTGGTATTTTGCCAAAGAAGGATAAATACTCAGCCTCTATTTCCTTATAATAAATACCTAAATTTCCTACAATTTGGGACTATGCACTTAGCTGGTCCAGTCCTAAAGGGATGTATTTCAAAATTAAGGTCAATTTATGTTCTAAGAAAATCCCCATCATCTATAAAATTTTAACATAAGTACTTTAGCACTTTAGAAAAAAAAGCGCCTTTTTTGCAAATATTAGCATAAGTTTTCCTCTGTACCAGTTTTAAAATTGCTAGGCCTTTTATTGTGATCATATGTAGTGTCAATAAAATTTGTATTATTAATTTGTGTAAACAATCACCAAAATGCTCGAGCCTGGAAGACCCATCAGCAGAATGTTTTCTCCAACCTCCTGCTCAGACAGGGGCAGCTAGGGCAGGTAGCTCTACTCTGTGTGAAATCTTCTTTACTTTCCCCATCAAGTGTTAATGCACATGAATAATATCCCCTTGAGCTTTCACTTCTCTGAGTTGAAATCTCCCAGCTCTCCCAGCCTCTCCTCATACGTCAGATGGTCCAGTCCCTTATTCATCTTTGTGTCTCTTCATTGAATTCACTTCATTATGTCATGTTTTTCTCATACTGAATGATGGGGCATTTTTTCCTTTTGCATCAAGAAGATAGTTGAGGAAGAGAAATATGACAGAAGAAAGAGTGCAGCTGTCAGGAGTGACAGGTGTAACAGAGCAAAGACTTCTATTGGCTTGTTGCAGTATTATGGCAGGACTGCAGATGTACTAAGGTGTTGAGAACAGGTAACAGTGCCCAGACAAAACTTGTATTACACAGAAAAGAGGACAAATCTTTTTTGTGTGTTTAAAATGTGTTTCCATATGAGTTTAATATTACAAAAAAGAAATCCATTTATTACTAAGCAAATATCAAGACAAGCAAATAGACAGAATGGTAGTTCTTAGTGAGAAAATGACATTTGATGCATAATGTGAAAACCAGCTCTTGTCACTTTTTCCCTCCTGACTTCTTAACTGAAATTTATCTTCTTGGCATCCATCACTGTATGTACCTTACAAACATTTTGTCTGCAACAAATAAATATCTTTATGCAAAGCTTTCAAAATTATTGAACTTGAACCAACATTTGTCTCTTACTGCCTTATCTGCAGATGAGAGAACCAAGATTATGGCACACAATATTAAACTACTAAATGTAGTTGTTCTGCATGAATCTCTGACCTTAATTTTGTCTCTACCAGCACAATGGACTTTAAGGAGAAACAAAAATAATGGCTGGACCAGCAGCTTCTGGCCTCTGCATTTCAGTATCTTGTACAGATTAATAGTTACAAACAGTAGACCAAATAATGAAAGCATGTGGAACTTTAGATACAACCCACTTTGATCTTCCCCAAAATGATCTATCTATATATACACTTATATGAGGAGTGTAACATATTTCAAACAGCCTTTTGCCTTCTCTTTCTCATCTTTTCTATAAATCATTATCATTTCACATTAAGTAGTAGTAAGTTTTACTTTATACTAAGTAGATCTAGTAAGCACACAACAAGACTGCTACCTTGCCATTCATTCTATAGGAGAACAGATGAAAAGACACACAGGATTCCCTTAAGTGTTCCAATATGAATTTACTAGGAAAGGATGAGAGACTCTGCCCCATGCTGGAGCATAAACAGTCAAGTGCTCCTGTCTTAGACTACTTTTTTGTTTTAACATGTTATTATTATAACATGTTCCATTACATATTCTGAGACTCTGTCTAGAACCCTTCTATTTTGGTAGAAACATGAAATGGAACAGTAGAAATTCTTAATGACACAAACATGTCAGATTAGTATGGTAAACCTGGAAAATTAATGAAATATTGGCAATCTGCACAGGAATGTTATTTCAATGTTTGGAGAAATCTCAGCCTTATGTACTTACACGAAAGTTCACTATTTCAAATTACACCAATATTTTAAGCACTATTTTAAATTCAGAAAAGCAGAAGTAAATGAAAAATTAAATCTCATGCATCTAGGACTCAGTGCATTGCATTAGGACAGCTGTGTTTACAGTCAGATATTACCATAATTGTATGGGGATACAGATGAAAGAAGAGGGAAAAAAAACCCAAAAAACCCAGTAAGATTGAATATAAACTTTTAAAAAACACTATTTTTTCCGTGTGTGCCAGAGGCTTTTCCAGAGCTCCCTCCCTATGCCTGATTCTGAT
Source organism: Sturnus vulgaris (assembly GCF_052056855.1). NCBI lineage: Eukaryota > Metazoa > Chordata > Aves > Passeriformes > Sturnidae > Sturnus > Sturnus vulgaris. Next base: position 96,777,946 of record NC_142244.1, read on the forward strand.
CATTATCACTTTGTAACAGAGATAAATCACACCAAACTTACAATAAAATATGTGAGATCAGTTGGAAAAAAATCTTTTTTCTATATTATTTGTGTAAGTGTCAGAAGCTATCATAATGTTAGGCAGTTCAGATTTTAAGTCTTTACACTTGGGTCTCAGAATCATGAAAATTTTTTCATTCAATTTTCCATTGAATCTCTTCCCAGAAGAATAATAGCTTTAGTATGATCTCTGTCTCTCCTGCAAACCTTATTTTTATCTAGAAATACAGCAAAATTCTCATTTTGTGGTTGCATACTTCAACAAAACCTTTCAGTTAAGAAGTTCCTCAAGATAATTTTGTTTAATTTTCATGAAACATGAACTTTTTTTGATAAATTTTTTAAACCTAACTAGAACTTTTAAACTCAATACATATGTAAATTAATTAGGGTTTAAATTTTATTGAAAGCAACTGGTACCTTATCAGAATTTTCTAAGAATTGATTTGATTTTTTTAATTAAATGCCAACATCTATGATTTTTCCCTGTTCAGAAAATTGAAAGACATGGTATCAGTTTCCAAAGAAAAGGAAAAAAGGTCTGAAGCCTACTCGCCAGAGCTCTCTGCTTAGTGAGAGAAATGAAAAGAACATTTCTGCTATCTCAACAGATTAGGTTGGTACCAGGAACTATTTACGTTCAATTATACTGCCTGATTTATTTAGTGAGTGGGCAGATTTTGGTAATTTGTTTAATAACATAGTAGAATGATATTTATTTTACGACATAATTAAAAAGGTTGAATTATAACATAATAAAATACTCACTGCATGTGAGGAATGACATTATAATTACAGACTTCTGCATGTTTCTGTGTGTTCAGCTGCATCAGTGTGGAAAAATGTCTAGAATAAGAATAAGGACACTTTCAGAAAACTAGAGTATGAACTTTCAGTATGTCAGATTATCCTATGAGTGGTGCTTTGTGTAAAGAAATTCTGAGTAGTTCAAGATCACACCTCAAAACAGTTTTCATAAAGAAAGATAGACTCTGAGGTATTTATATAGAGAAATTCACTGGATTTTAAAATAAATTCTGCAAATTTTAAAAGTTATTTTAATTAATTTCTCATATGTTTTACTTTTAAGAGGAAACTTTTACAACAGTATTTATTCAGATATTCTATGGAGCATAGAATTCTCACATGAAATAAGTGCTCTTTAATAGACTCCAGCCTGTTTTCTCTGTTTTCATTATTAGTAGCATGGCCTGCCCCATGTTCTGATCAGTGCCAGTCTTTACCAGAGATTTTGGCTATCAGGTCTAGTATTATCATTTATCTACCATATATAAGAACTATATCCTGTGATGCACTATGTGAGTTCTCATTCACGCTTACTAAAGTAACTGTAGCCTAAGAATGACTAGGCTGTATGTAAATATATGTCTATACACATAGAGAATAATTTATCAATAAGCCTATATTAATTTTTTTTCCTGTAAACACTCAAGTTACTTTTCAGTGGAAGCTGTTCCTGAAGGCTGGAACAGACAACATAGAAAACTGACAAGGTAATTATTGTCTCTTTGCTCTAACTTTTTAGAAAGTGTTTCACTTTAGCAATACCTCTAGCTGCTTGCAGCAAAGTTACAGTTTCTTTCATTCTATTCAGTTCAGTTCCATATATCATCTCAGATCAGCGTGGAGATACCAATTACCAAACCCAGTGACAGAATCCTTAGCAGAGTATAAGCTATGCCTTTCTGGAAAATTTTCAAGGATGTGCACTACTTGTGTTTTAGGTTTTTGATCAAATATATGTTTATCTTACCTTTCTTTGCTAAAGGAAAATAGAAAATTTTTATGACCTTAAAGCACTATTTGTCATCTGGGAGTGTACCTAGAAACATATAATTAAAAAACCTTTCTCAAAGTTCTTTTTTTTTTTTTTTTTTTTTTTTTTTAAGCCAAATATTAAAAGAAAGCCAGAAGTTACATCTCTGATCAATTTCTGTGTCTTTCTTTCCACAAAGGTTGAAAGAATTTGCTCTTTAAAAAAGGTCTCTGTGCATCATTCCCTTGATTACTTTTGCACAATATAGGAGAGATAAGGGCTAAGGGGTCATAGAAAGGAAGTGGAAAAAATGTGTTAATTGAAATCCTGCCAGAGTGGAAGAGACAATTTGCCTTTCCCTTGTATATGCACTAGCACTTTAGGCATAATTTGTGAGAAATATTATTTAAAATGAGATTTTTTTCCCCAGCCATTTATTTAGGTACTTATATACCATCTTATTTTTAAATATAATCTCTTCATAATTAACTTAAAAAAAAAAAAAGAAAAAATATTAAAAAAATTGAAAAATCATATTTTTCTTTGGTTTAAGGATGTCTAGCTCTGGTCTATGAGATCTTTTTCCTGCATCACTAATACATAAACTAGTATGAATAATTTTATCCTGAATGATACTAAAAATAAACTATTGATGACTTGTGCATTTCTTAGATTGCTTTTGTGCAGGCTTATCTTTCCCTCTTCTTTTCTCAAAGAGAATTCTCCAGCACAAATTCCCAGCAGAGATTTTACCTTACCTTTCTGAATGGGAACTCTCAATTTTGGAATATTGGTGTAATCTATTTGTAAAAGACAGATTTCATACCTCTAACAGTTATTGTGGGGTGGGTTTGCTGGTTGGGTTTTTTTTTAAATTTCCTGGAGTCAGAGATTCATTTGCACAGGTGAAAGATTCACCTGTTTCATTTTAGCAGCCTTGCTCTGAGAAATTTTTACAGATGACTGAGGCAGAAAAGTCTACATGCTCCACTGCATAAGCAGCTCTGAAATACACTTAGTTTTGATGGAATTTCACCTTTACCAAGTATATGAAAGCTTATAACACCCAGGTAAGGCGAATTCCTTGCCCATACAAATTTAAAATCTAAAGTAGTCATTAAATGTACTGTCATGAATTACTTCCTGAATAGAATAATAGACTCTTAGAATAGTTTAGGTTGGAAGAGACCTCCAAAGATAAGCTAATTCAGATGCCAAGCAGATACCAATTGCATCTGAACTGAATGATAGTCTTGAAAATTTTGTGTAAATTTCCCTGGGTCTGACTTCAAATAAATGTACTTGTCTTTATTATTATAGTTCATATTTAAGGTATGTGCAGGTCAGAGATGCTGTTTGGAGGTTGAGGTACTTAATGACTTTGAGCTTTATTTATGGTCATTGGTTAAATGTCTTAATTCACTAAGTAGATGAGGAATTTCAAGTATTCAATAAATTTGGTAGTATTTAAAAGTAATCAGGGAGATTTTCTGAGTAATTATAAGCGAAAATATGAAGTAATAGTGCACACTCAGAACAGATGAAAATGTATACCTATCTATGCTACAGGTTCATGACAAATATCATTTCATAATTCTACCACAGATTCTACTCTAAATTCATCCATTCCTTAATCTGCCTCAGTACTGGGAGTTGCACTCAACTCAGACTTAAAACCTTGCACTTGGCCCCACCACTAAAGCTCTTCAACCTCCCTCTGAATGGCATCCATTCCCTCTAACAGATCTTCAGCATGGTGTAATATGCAAACTTTCTGAGGGTGAGCTCAGTTCTGCTGTCTGTGCCATTAATGAAAATAATCAATATTCTTGGTCCTAGTACAGACCTTACCTTGGGTAAGCACTCCTTACTGATTTTCACTTAGACACCGAACTGTTGACTATAATACTTTGGATATGGCCATACAGCCACTTCCTTATCCATCTAACAGTCTACCTTATCCATCAAACCCCTATGTCTTAAATTTAGCAGCAAAAACATTTTAAGAGACCATATCAAAACCCTTACAGATATGCAGGTAGATCACAGCAGTGGCTGTTCACTGATGCCATCACTCCATCACAGAAGATCAGTGGATTAGACAGACATATCTACAATTTGTGTAATTTACAGCTGAAGAAAAAAAGACAGAAAGAAGAATGGATAAGTATAGGCATTAAAACTTCTGTAAAATATTCTAAAGAAATAAGGTTTAATTGAATTTCATGAGTTTTTTGTGTAAAAAAGGATAAGGTTTAGGTCTCTTGTTTAATCATGTCTCAAATTTAATTAATAAATTATGTGTTATTAAACATTAATAGAAAAGATTTGTACTTAAATGAATGCAACACATTAACAAAGTATCTGCTGTGCTGTGATATAATAGTACCCTCACACTATAATGCTGTAATAAAAGACGTACATGCTTGCATGTTTTGGAGTCAAAGCTATGCATAATACACAATAACTTTAATTCTCAGTATTAGCCAGTAAATATAACTCCCCATGTAAAACCTGTGCATACACACAAAATTCAACATGAATGAGGTTAATTCAATGAAACTTGTAGAACAGACAGAAATTGGGAAAATAAACAAGATTTGAAAAGATTTTAAAGCAATTCTAGTTAAAAATAAAAGTACCCTCGTGCTCAAATACATTCAAAAGTATTTCGAAGCACATCACCATAAATCATATCCTACCATCCAGACACTGCACTGTGTGACAAAAAATAAGAGATCCATTAATAAAAGCCTTATTCATCCAAAATGGAAATCAGATTTTTATCTTTATTACATAAATACATGATGAAAGAGTATTCCTTCATTTTTCAAATCAGACAACTGCAACAGAGAACAGAGTAATTTGCTTTTCAATCTGTCCTATGATCCCAAGTGAGCTGATAAATACATTTCTTTTCAAACAACTGCTCCCCATTCCCCCTTTAGTTTTCTTAAAAAAAAAAAAAAATTAGTAGACTAAATTAAGCTATTGTACACACAATTTTACTCTTTTTTACCTATTTTTCTAAACTTCGTTTTCTCTTTTACTAAACAGTTTGATATTTCAACTGCCCCAAGCTTCAGCTGTTATTTTGAAAGTTCCTGAAAGTTTTCTCTTACAGCAACCTATGTACAATTTTTTTCAGCCTCAACATATTTAGAAATAAAAATTGAGAAAGCTACACATTTTACTTCAGCTCAAATAATCTTCAACCTTTCTTTTAGTAAATTGCTATACTTAAGTTTCATTTCTAATCTACGTGGAAAAAAAAAAGTCTTGAAGGCTCTTGTGAGACATACCCTATTTTTTACTTAATTCTAATCAGTGGTTTAGAAGGCAAAATCTAGCTGATCATCTTCTGCAGTTATCTTTATTTAAACGACTTGCATTACAAAGAAACCTTATGTCAAATGTCAGAATAAATATGGATAAAAGACAAATATTTACTCTATTAAACTATCCATTCCTTTTCTTCTGCCCATTTATCTACTTTGGCTTCACACTTCACAGCTTCCAGTGATATGGGGCATATCTTCACTAAGTGGAAGTCTCATTTATTAGAAAAAATTTTAACTCATTTAATACACTTCATGCTATGCACTAGGTGAGACTGGGAGCACGGGAATAGATCAAATGATCATGTAGTTTTACCTGACTAGTAGCACACATGGTCAAAGCACTAACAATGGTCTGTTTCTCATGGTCTGATAAAAAAATTTAGCCTTATATACAAGAAGAATATTTTCGCAGTTGGGATTTGAGTCTTTGAAATTATTGTCCATGGAAAAAGTCAAAGTTGGTTGATTCCTCTTGTGGTCAACTTTCTTTCTATCCAAAAGAACTTTAAATATTAATATTTACACAGAGCTTTCTATTAACTGATGGAAAGATGGCCACAAAATTCAGAAAATGTCAGCGATATCAGGGATGTCACATTACAGCTGTAGATTCTGTAATTAGAAATTATTAATTTAATGTGCATGCAGTGAGAAAGCCATGGCTGCCTGGAAATATCCAAGGAACTTGGGCCAGAGCTCTGTCTATAGGTCACAACTCTTCTGGTCCTTATGAGGAGATGTGTTTTTGTCCACAGTTTGACCCAACCAAAAGGTTGATTTGAGATGCCAGGGGCACAGCCTGAGTTCTCGGAGTTATGTTTTACAACCAAACATAAAACCCAACAAGTCATATTGCACAAACTTCAGGCACAAAATTAATGTATCTGACAGTTTGCAATTCAAAAGAAGTTAAATGGAAACTTTTAATGAAATAGAAATCATTTATCCCTTAAAAATTTCCAGTTTCAAATCTTGGTGTCATATCTTTTGTCAAAATTCATTGAGAAGAAAAAACAATGAAGTGGCTTCATATTTCTCTATATTAGCAAGCATTAGGTAACTTTAATATTGTAGCTGTCATACACATACAAGACTATGCCATTTCCAATGACAAATAACCATGAAGGACTGAGGAGGCTAGAATAGCAAGATAAAATTATCCCAGTAAATTTTCAGATGAATGTCCATCCTTTTTTTCAATGCAATTTGCAAGTACAATTTTTCTGTGATTCCTTACCTGTGTAGTGGCAGAGGGCAGCAGAGAAAACAGCTTTATGAGGAGCAATATCAATGAGGTCAATGATCTGCTCAGCCTAGTGGCCGAGCTGAGAGATGAAGTAGAAAGACAAAGAAGTATTAGAGATTCTGAAGAAGACATTGTCTGGTGGAGCTTCACTCTACCATGCCATAGACAAAATATTCTCTTAATTCCTTTATCAATTTTAAATGAATCTCTTTTCCAATCTTATGTTTCATTTGCAGAATTATTTACTGAACTTAGTAGAACTGGAAGGTATTGAAAACAATAGGTATTTGGGTTTAAATATAGAAGATAAGGAATTTGCAGGGTTTTATACTTTTAGAAGTGAAGGCATTACAAATACTGATGTATTGCAGACCATATTTTCATAAATAAGAACAATCATGTCTTTTCATTATTTGTTAAAATAAGCATAGACCCTCTAATGTTGCTAAGGATGAGCAAAATATATTTCTTCCTATGTTTTAAGCCCTCTAAAGACCTCTCTGTTAAGACACAAACTTCAGCTACTCTCCCCACTGACTCTGCCACCCTCCTGCCCTTCTATCTGTCTGCCTTGGTTGTTCAGACAAGCAAAGGAGGCTGGAGTAGGAACTGAAGTGTAAATTCAGCTCTGACCTTTCTCATGCCTGAATTGTTTCTTCTATCTGAACAAGTAGAATCTGCAACTTCATAAAAATATACTAAAATTGGAAATCTCTTCATACAGAGATTCCATCTACACAGAGTTCATACACAACAATTCGACATAAAAGTTATAAAAGGAAATTTGAGGCATAATACATAGATGATTTTTTCATTCCTGTAGCATTTTACCTGAACATTAGAAGTTTACTAGGCAGCCATAAAATATGTAATATACCCATAAAACTACTGTTTTATCAAATTCTGCAATGGAATATTTTACCCTGCCTAGACCTGAAAGTTCTGCATGAAGGGATTTACTTGGTCAAAACTGATTCACTACCTATCTCATGAAAAGAGTTGACAAAAAAAAATCTCTAAAGCAGCAGTTTTCTTGAAACACTAAAAATGTGCTTGCTTGTTTTTAAATTATCCAAATTGATTCTTTATTACTGTTTCTCTCACTGTTTTTAATCTGTGAAAATGCTTTGCTTCTCACCTTTTGTTTCTGTTAGTTTTATCCCGTATGAAACATGTTCAAAACCTAAGCAAGATATGTCAATTGATTATATTTTAGATACTCTTCATTGATACTTTAAAAATTTTCCAAAAAAAATTTATCTTTTAGAGAAAAAACTAGTGTTCTGTTCTCCTTCTTTTGAAAAGTTTATTTTACCGTCATTCCAGCAATATCAAAATTGCCATATATTCTATATTTACTGAGATTTTCCGCAATCGCTACACTTACAAATAGGAAAGCTATAGTGGATTTATATAAGAACTTATAATTTGCAAAAAAAAGAAGGCATTGATACATTACATTATAATCTCATATTTTTATAATAAGACTTGAGTACTTTCAAGTTAAGAGTCTTAAATGCAGCTTCTAGTTTAAAACAGAAATGTTCTGTAATATGTCTGAACTTTTTGAGAAATGAAACTTTAAATTGTAAATTCTTCTGATTCTTCAACATTTAGATTATGTTATAAAAGCAACACGAAAAAGATACTGAAATTAAAAAAAGTTTAAGTAATAATTTTAAAGAATTCAAAATATTATTAATAAATTTTTTCTGTTATGCAATATACAGTTTTTAATCCATTACATAATATGAAATTGAAAATATTGAAAGAACTAGCACTGTAAATTTAATCAGTTCATGTGTCAAAATGCTGGCAGCTAAGTACTTTCAAAGCCTAATCCAAGCTTTCAATAATTGAACCTCATCAGTCAGACAAACGGTTTAGCTAAATATTCTCTTATTTATATGCTTTAAATTCAACCACAAAACAAGAGAAAAAAGATGAACACACACTAGAAAAAGTGGCAGTTTTGTTCACCTTCACTAACATCTATTTTATAGTGCTAAACCCCTATAAAATCTATGTCGTTTGACACTAGGTTGCTTTGCTGAGTAAAGGAAATTTTATTCATGCTTGTTTATTTGTCACTGTTCCACTACTTCCCAAAGTGGCTTTTGTATTGACTGCACGGAATCATGCTACACAAATACCAATCTGATCTTACAATAATTCCCATCACATCAGGTCTCTTCTATTTCTATTTACTATTCTCTTACTTCTTCATTGCATTTCTTTTTTCTTTGCCTAAGTGATATCGTCTCATGCCTACCTGCATCTTGCCAAGATGTAGCCAGAGTTTCCAGCACTGCAGGTCAGTGCAAAGCGACTTGTCCACAGCATAATAAAAGGACAACCTTTCTATTCACTGTTTAGTTCCATTACATTTTTAGTCCATTACATTTTAGTTCCATTACATTTAGTTCCAATACATTTGTTCTTTAGAATCACCCTGAAGATCTTATTTTGTTGAGAGAAGATAAGCATCTGGGCAGATAGAGAGTTGTTTTCTTAACTTCTGTGTTTCTCATCCATTTTTCAAAACTACTAGTTTCTTGTAAATTGGTACCTCCTGGAATTAAGCATTTGTCTTCTACAAATTTTTGCAAACCTGTTAACATGTACTATTATTCTGAATTTCTTAAAGGAATTTTTTTTTATAGAAAAAGAAAACCAAGGTCACAAGTTGCATCTTTCACATAAACTAGATATGAGAATAGCATATGATCTTAAGTATGTCCCAAAGACATTTCAGAAAACTGCTGAAAACAAAGAATATCTGGATCTATTGAGCTTACTTTAAAAACTAAATGATGTTTACCCAGACAGTAAAGGAGATAATAATCCATTGTTACATCTAGTGACGATGATCTTACATTTTATTTAGCACAACTGATTTTGAAAATCTGGAATTGTCCTGCAAAACAACTTAATACTATTCTATCACCAAAACAACACTAAATTACAAAATAAAAAAAAGAAAAGAGAAAAAAAAATACCCCACAACCAAACAAAAGAACCCAACCAAAACCAAACCAGGATTAAAAATAAAAAGCCCAGCAAAACAACAAAACTCGACAAAAACAAAACTAGGGTCTTATTTTCCATAGTATTTTTTTTATTTTAATAATGATATCCAAGAAAATTAGTTCTAATTTTATGCATATACTTGTAGAATTACTTTCATAGAGATATAGAAAGGAAGAAGGAGAGATGTTTTACTAGCAGTTTTATGAAGGATGAGTAGTCTGCATAAAGGTTCCCTTGTTCATTTGTTACTTATTTTTCATCACTAGCATCCTTGGCAGTACTCTTGAGATGTAATAAGCTGAAGAGGAAATGTTGAGGTTCTGTTTGAACATAAGGAAACACTCTTTTACTGTGATGCTTAAGATTGCTTAGAGGCTGCAGTCTCCAGATGTTTTCAAAAGCTGTCTGAAAATGGGCCCAGGTAGTCTGCTCTTTGTTGGCTGTTTGAGCATTATGGTTTCTCAGGGTGACAGCCAGAGGTCCTTCTGAACATCAACCATTCTGTGATTCTTTGAAGCCAACAAGAACAGAAAACTGTGACTTGCAGGCCAAACATTTCCCTTTGAGAGAAGCATCCCAGTGAAAATATTCTCCTTTCTTTACTGACTTGGTAAGAAGGTAGGACTGCAGAGGATGTTCTGGATCATTCGGTTTGTTTCTGTCTGCTTTAGCCAAATACACTAGGCAGCAATATCCACAAACACATCAATTCTTAATATAAATCCCTCTATATCCTTACAAGTTGCTCTTTTTTTTTATCTAAAGAGTCAATATATTAATCTTATTTTCAGCCAAGATATTTCATTAAATCCCATTACTTATTTTTAAACTGGGCCATTTAACTTCTCATGGTAAATTTTATCCATTCGATACACACAGGGCATAGCTCTACCTGTCTATTTAGCTGCATATCTGGATTTGCATAGAAACAGTGAGAGGTACTTGCAAGAATAATAAAAAGCTTTCAGAGTCATTGCTGGATTAGCCAGTGGCAAATTGCCAGCATATTTCTAGTAAGAAAGCTGTGAAAAGCTGAAAAAGTTTTCCTTTGTTCTTAATGTTCATCTTTCAATGAATTTATATAAATAAATTACATTAATGTGGTTTGGTAAAGGTAAAATGCACCTCCTCCGGTTTTACCCTTCTGATTGATATATGATCACAAGTGAACTCAACAAAGAAAGGTATGTAGAAACACCTCTACTCTTTCACATTTTCTAGGTCAGTGTCAGTGTCTCTACACTGAAGTATTTGCTACTAAGATTTCTCCTGGTGGTCTGACATCAGCAGACAGTCTAAAAATTCTGTGTCCAAACCATCTTGTTGCAGAGAACAATTTTTCTCCAAGTTACAGTAAAATCAGGCAAACAAAGAGAATCCACATGCAGGAATTTTGACATATTTTGTTAGTGTGTATGCAGACTAAGGAGTAAATCCACTTGGAGCAGTACTTCTAATAAGCCTCTCAACTAGAAATTAATAATGGCTAGCGTCTTAGAAATTCAGGCAGTGCAGCATGTGCTGTTTGATGATAAATGGACAGAGAGATATCCTCTGAAGTGAGCAATCTCAGTGGCCCTTATACACTTAGCTTTCTTAGGGCCAGATGGAGAGAAATGGTAATGTAATGACCTTCTCCCTATAGATTCAAACACCTGCAATCCAGCAGGCAATGTTGCTAATGTACTGCTGGCCATATAATTGCGGAACAGGTGTCTTCCAGGCAAAGAATGCAGCAGGAACAAGCTTCCAGGGCAGCTGCATTATGGACAATTCAGCCTGCTCACTGAACAGACTGAACAGTAGATTTGGTTACAGAAAATATTGAGTTTATACATACATACTTACATACGTACATACATATATACATACATTCATACATATGCATCTATAGGGATCTATCTCTATTTCTATCTATCTATCTATCTATCTATCTATCTATCATTTAGGTTTCAGTTTTGTAACTGGGAGTAGTGCACCTAGGGAGGAAGGAATGAGGAAAGAAAAAAATGAAGAAGTGAAAATATGTATCATTACCTACCCAAGCCAAAATACAATGGAATGAAGTTTGGCTATTTAAATAGTATAAAACAGACCCTGAACTATCAAACTATCACCCTGCTTTTAAACCTGGATTGTGCTTATTTTAAGTGTGTTTTTTTTTTTTTGGTTGTTTTTTTTTTTTTAATTCATTGCATTGCCTGCCCAATTTTCTTCCCCTGTGTTGTTTTCTACAGACAATTGCATTTGACTGTTGTTGTTGTTGTCGTTTTGGCTGTCATCAGTTTTTATGTAGAAACTGCTTCGGAAACCTGAAATGATACTACTTTAAGACAAGCTTTCTACCATACTGCATTCTTCTGGGGATGTAGTTTTAACTGCATGAAGATATTGCAGTTCAGCTTAGTATAAGCCCTTTGTGTGCAGGAATGTGCTTTACCAGCAATGTGCACTTGTGGAAAGAGCAAGAACTCATGCATTCAAAGTAGTGTCACTTAGGAATACAGACAAATACAGGGAGACGTGGGTTTTTTATCAGAAGTCTGGTCTTTTCATTTCTATATTTTATTACACTTCCTCTCACCACAAGTCACTCATTTCCTGAAATATAGATTTAGAACAGTGAATTTCAATCTCTTTAGATTTGCTGATTCATTTACAGTCGTCCTTTAGAGTTGCAAAATTCACACAAAATAAATGAAAATTTTCCCCAGAGGAAATATTTTCTTATTTTCATTTTACAGATTGCTCACTATATGCTGGACCACTTGTTTATTGCAGTGAAGAAAATGTGCCACACATTATCTGTGACTCAGAATGGGCATTTTACTTCCTAGTAAAACACAATCTCAAAAGTAATTAGTGCAAAGAATGCCTATGGATTGAAAAAAGTTTCCAGGCTAACAGACCCTTAGAACACGCTCAGTCACCTGGTTTTTTGAATACTGTTCAGAGCCTTGGGAGATGTTCAACACCACTGCCATTGCTTATTCCTCCCAGGAGTTCAATTTTGAATCTTCATCACATATGACACAAGGGTTAATTATGGGACTGTGGCAAACCTTCATGTTTCTCTCCAGAGCTCAGGAAACTGGAGTGCTGTGACTTATTACTTTAATAGTCAGCTGCTGTTGTATCACTGCTCCCTTTGTACTTGTGTTCCTATTTTTTTATTTGCATCCATTAATTTTTAGTTATTACCCTTATGTACCCATATAGACCCTAATTTCTCTCTTTAAGAAACAACTGTCTTGCATGTTCTCCAAAACTTTAACAGGCGATTTTCTTTGTGAACCTAAAAAACTTGTTATTCAGGTAAACATATGTTCTTATTGATATTTTCTTCTGTGTAACACACAAAAAAACCCAACCTACCCAAAGAGCCTCTTCTTAAAAATTCATAAAAGGCCAGTGATACAAAGTGTCCTTTTTATGTCTTGAATACTGCAGAATGAAATTGTTGAAGATTATGCTTTTAGAAGATAAATGAAAAGCCAATACCTTCTATTTACATATATGGTCCTTATTTTTCCCTTCCATAGAATATGTATCTCCCTTTTGAAATCAAACCAAATCTATAGGTCCTTCCAATGAGTTGTTCGTAGTTTGCTAAGTTTTTTTCAGCTTTCTTTGTGAATCAAGACAAAACTTTTCAGATGGTAAACTTAAGATCAGAGATTTAAATCCCTATTCAGCACATTATGATTCAGAGTAGAGTTTGAGCTGAGTTTTCTTTCTTATTCAGCACATTATGATTCAGAATAGAGTTTGAGTTGAGTTTTCTTTCTTCAAAACTTCTCTCATTTTTTTGGAGTAAAATCTCTTCAGTTTTCCAAACACTGTACCCTACACTATGTAAGTCCTCTGAAAAACACATCAAAAAATTCAAACTCCATGTTATTGTGTTTTCAAGAAAACCCATAGAAATAAAATTCTAATAAGGAAAAAAACAAGTGACGTGGTAGGATAGACAGTAATTAAAGGCACACTCACAAAATTGATTTTGTATTAATTAGCCAGAGGATATTGTTACAGCATTTTTATTGTTTTCATCAGAATTTTTCAGAAACTATTTTGTTACATATATACTGAAAGAAAATGGTAGCCTCCCCAGCATAATTTTTTTTTTTTGTGGGAACATATTAAATTGAACATAATTTTAACTGGTGAAATGATCTCAGTTTCAGAACCAATAGCCCTGTGCTAAATAAATTCAGGTCAAATCCAGAACTGAATTTCTGCCCCAGTCAGAACTGATACCTGAATTTAGCCATCTGGCTTGTAGTGAGACCTGTTTCTTTTTTGAGAAGGAAGTAATGAAATTTCAGTCGTTCCCATCAGAACTGCTCTACTTCATATAAGCAATCTTTGGGAGAAAGGGAACAAAAAGAGCCTCTACAGACTTACTTTGAAGTCTCTTATCACAATCAGAAGAACTTGGTCCTGTCATCTGAACTGAGTAACATCACCAAGGCATTTTCTTGCTTTCTTTAAAAGAAGAACAACACAGCTATTTCAAAGGTTTCAGAAGTGTTTGAAACTATTTATACTATAGCTCTGTTTGATGCTGAGGGAAAATAATTTCCCATCCACCTCTTGCTCTCTGCAAAGATCATATTTTTTCTTGTTTAAATATTTACAGCTAACTGAACAAACAATCTACACTAGCTGATGTTTTGACCAGCTGTTTGATATGTGTACCGGTGTGCATGTAATTATGTATTTCATAGTTTTTTTTAATCATTGCTATAATTATTTTAATGTAACTTTCATCTTTATTTCAATTATATTTAGTTACACACATAAATGTAACTGGTCCCTCATCTTCAATAATTTGTTTTCCTCTATGTGTTCATAAACACTGTTTTTTCATTGAGCTATCAAAACAAGCTCAGCATGTCATTTGTACTTTTAACAGATAGATGTGCAGGTGGTATTTCTCGGGTGAATTTTATTTCAAATTCGTGTGCTATTATTCTGTATTCCCTTTTTTATCCTTTTGGGGTTTTTATGCACAAAAAAAAAACCTCCGTCAAGTTATCATGCTATTAAAATACTGCTTTCCCTTCCCCTCCTTCCATGTAATCTGAAATATAGAAACCAATGTATAGTTCTGGCCCCTCTACTTCCACCAGCTTTCAACTCTGTGATTTCCACTCTAGTCCATTTTTGAGATTTGTGCTTGACGAGAGTCCAAGCAAATCTGCAATAGGAATGCAGTGTAGTTTCTAACTTAACATTCTTCAAAATTCCCTAATACAAAACATTTTAATTATACAAATATCTTCTGAAATATTAATATTTTAATTTTAGTTTTTAAATTTATTTTTCAAGCTCAGCTTGCATTTCTGACCTTGAGCATCAGTCAGTGTCAGTAAATTGCGGATTCTCTCATCTTCCAGAAACAGGAATAACCTATGATTGTCCTAGTTCCCTTAGGATACCATCTCAGTAAATACTACTAATGTTACTTTCTAGGTCTACTATTCAACTTTGCAGCCCATTGTGCAGTGTTTTAGATGCTTGTAAACTGTTTCTGTTGAAATCCACTCTTTCTGTAAGTTAATTATATAAAATCCATTACCAAAGCTCACTTTACTGATACTACACTCTATTACATTTGAAACTTTTACTTACTGGCAGGAATGTCTAAGTATAGAGAACTGAAATATAATGTAACGGAGTGCTCCAATTTATTTTTGTCAGGAGTCTAATCCAAGAACTGAGTCAATTCAAGGCAAGGAAGGGCAGTGGGTTGCCTCTCTGGCTTTAACAATGTTTGTAAAGTGTTTGTGCAGAAAGGCAAAGAAAGAGAAGAAAGGAAAGAAAGGAAATATGAGGATGAAATAAGGTATCAACTACTGAGTACGCAGGAATCAGGAGGTAAGATATGAAGCAGTATGATTTTGGACATAAAGCTATGAATCTAGGAAACTGGAGAATGTAAATACTGGTTTTGCAATAGGGCATGAAACAGATACGAAATGTGACAGAATTTGAAAAATAAATTTAAAAGTATCACGTATTTTAAAATATAACAAACAAATATTTTATGAAAAATTATACTTGACAAAATATCTTCTGATATGATTTTTTTTTAGTTTAGAACTCATAAAAAATTCATAGAATCACAAATGTCATTGGCTTAGGAAGAAGTGGGATATTATTTGTTATGATTACCATATTTTCGTAGTAGCTAATTTCATAGTAAAAAATAAGCTCCCGCTAGGAAACAGGCAAGTATAAGTCTGTTTCTTATAAAAAAAATAGAAATGAGTTTGAAACAGAAAACGGCAATGTTTCCATATGAATTCTGCTAATTTCCAAAGAAGAGAAAACTTATTCAATTTCTAGTGAAGTATGAAAAAGGTCAATCCACAAGAAATCAACTCAATTCCTCAAGGAAAAAAAAAAAAAAGGTAGAATTAAAGTCTTCTCAGAAGTTTGGAATAATAAGTATTTTAAAATGGCTTATGGAGCAAATTCAAGCAAAGACAGGGCTGTGAATGATGGGCATTAATAAGAAATCAGAGCTGTTAATAAGGGACAACTCATCCATTATTGAAATTGATGTCTCAGAAATGTAAATAATGACAACTAAAAATTAAAGAATCTAAAAAAAATCTTCACAATTTAATAAAGAATGACAAGGATCAACTACGAAAGCCTTTGAGACTGGAAACACTTGAATTGGATTTGTGTTTGTTTGATTTTTTAACACAGTACAATTTCAGGAAAATACATGCAATAGACACTGAAATCAAGGCCATTTTGCTGAATTGGATATATTGTCAATTGCTTAAATCAATCACAGTATCCAAATAATACAATTCTATTTTTGTATAGTAAAAGGTTTTCTTTCCAAACATATATTTATAGAAGCCAGTAACTTTTTGCTGAATCAATACATATTCATTTACATCAATACATTTATTTCTCTACTCCAGATTTTCAGTCAGAAGTATTTGCCCATCCAATGCATATTTCCAGACAACACATATCCATTCAAGCTAACCCAATACAGCTGCATCTGCTATTCTGCTATGAATAAATACAATGTTTTTCTATTGAATTGAATTCATATTATTGAAAACAACATATCTGAAGCTATCACACTTTACATTAAATCAGCATGGTGCAACTGCAACCAAGATTTGTCATTTACTTTTCAGCTTCTCCTGAATGTGTACTCACATATTGAATAGGCAGTGTTTTGCTGGTAAAAACTCAGAGCTAGTTGAATATATATATTCAGGTATTTTTCAAGCAGAGCTCAAATGCTTGCACTAGTGATGGAAAACCTGGCCTCATTACTCAAGCAATTTTGCTTTCCTGTAACTTTCAATTCTTAAGACTGACTGGTGAAGGGCAAAAGATTCTGGAGACCAACTCCTCAAAATCTCATTACAGACTCTCTCTTTTCTACTTACTAAGTGTAAGTTGCAAGTAGAGAAAAAAGTGATTGTTTTGGGTACAGATCCAGAAAGTATGAATAGAGGTCCCTATTATTTCTGTTTACACTATGGATAGACAGAGAGAAACTTTATCCACGGGAAATTAGGATTTTAATTTTTAATTTTTTTTTTTTTTTTTACTTAAAGTAAACGTGAGGGTGTGAAGAAGTAAGATACCTTGTTGTAGCTGCCTTCCTGCATCAGCACAATTTTACTACTCTTTCATAATTTTACACTGATATTTCATTCTGTCTACCATGAAAACATCTTGTGCTATTCAGTTCTGAAGATGACAAAAGGTGAGCATTTTTTCAGGCCAAGTCACTTATCAGTTATCTTTGCTGATACAACATTTGTGTTTGAAGAAATATTTGACAGTACTATATATTTTACCCCTTAAAAAGCTTCATCAGCTTTTTAACTTCTCCTACAGAAGTTAAAAAGCTGATGAAGAAAGAAATACAGGAAAAAATTGCTTGCCTATGAATTCTGTTTCCAATTAACAAATTATTAGGATGACTATTTTAAGTGTATGTAGTATAATTAGAAAGAGAGAATTTTCTATGTATAGTGTTTATCAAAAATGTTTTCATGCTGCTCAAAATACTTTTGTCTGACAGTGGTAAACAAAGTAAAACAAGAATAGTGGCAACTGCAAAAGGAGAAATTGATTTTATATTAGCTTTTACTCACAATAAATTATTTTCCTTTCCTTGAGCCTAGAACCCACCTAAAGTGACTGATTGAGAAGACTTTTAGCAATTTAGTGTAATAAGCCATGAAAAACTCTTCTAAATGATGGTATTGTAACAAATTAGAATATCAGTCACATATGCATGGACCTACTTTCATCTTTGCAGCCTTTCTACAGTGGAGAGTAGCACCCAGGGAAAGAAAACCACAATTATGTTTTCAGATAAGGATTTATATTTTCATTATAATGTTTGACTTTAGGCTGCAGATATTTATTCAATACAATTTCTTATAACGACCATGCCAAATGCAACTTTAATGATACTCCACAGTTCTGTGATGCAAATTATAATCTGTTCATGATTCCTGATTGTGCAAATGAAGCCTAATTAAGTCTTTTCTATTCAGGGAAACATTAAACATTAAAACAGGATTTTTTTTTAATTGGAAAAGCAAGGTCAATATAAACAATTAAAAAGAATTTGTTGTTGAGCACTTTGAAAATGTAATTTCAAATGCTTTTTATTGGATTCAATTTAGGGGTTCCCCACTGGTTAATTTTTGAAGCAATTATATGAGAACTGCAAACTTCACTGCGTCCTAGAATCTACTTCTTCATTAAATTAAGATAAAAGTGAACTAGACATACTTTAATAAACTATTGCATATACTCTTTTGCTCCATAAATCAATTTTTTTTTGCTAGATCAATCTTTTCTGCATTTGCCCTGAGTGTACATATTTATCAGTAACAAATGTACACTGCATGGTAAGAAATTATTTTGAGGTACTGTCCAGAGAAAACAGAGGTCTAACACTTCAATTTTGAGCAGTCCTTCATCTAATTTGCAAATACTTTCATAGATTGCATTTCACTTATAGATTTATTAATTTTTTTAGAATAATATTAGTTTTCTCTATATCCTATATATGTTATTTGGACTTTAGTTAAAGCTTTTCTGTACACAGATATAGTAACTTTATGAATTGCATAAAACACACAGTGGAAAAATGGAAGTGAGTAATCTAATATTCAACTTCTCTGAGTGGACTTCAGCATAATTTGGACTGTGGACGATTGCTGCAATGTAATTACCATAATAGTAATAGAAATATTGACAATAAATGTCACTTTATTAAAAGTTTTGATTTCTAAAAAATGTGTTCATAACATATATAACATCATAATTATATATGTTCATGCTAATGAAGGTTTCAACAACAGATTTTCTGATAATGATTATTATGGCATTGTGGGTTTAGCACTTCTGAATAGTACAGTTAATCTAAATTCATAAATCTAATGAAAACAAAACTCTTCAATGACCTGTAATAATCTCTTTTCCTCCCTTCACCTGATCCCCCATCGCTGTGACCCAATACTCACTGCGAATGTTGGAATTGTACCACAAAACTTTCCATCACTAAGGAAAAGACACTGATTAATATTTTTTTAACTGTCCTCTGTATAACTCCATTCAGAGAAGACCTTCAGAAAAAGTTTTCCTTTCCTTCCCCTCCCTCCCTGTCTTCCTCTCTCTTTTTCTGCTTTCCTGTCCTCCCTTTCTTTTTTCTCTGTCATCTTTTCTCATCTTTTCGCTCTTTCACTCTCCGTATTCTCTGCCTCAAAAAGTTCTAACCTTCCTACCTTTTGGTAGAGGAATCCTCTATGGATTCCTACCAGAAATGCTTGTTCCTTGTGGGCTTCCTGTGCTGCAGAGGTGATGCAATATTTTAACATCAGAAATGAAGAAAAAGAAAGTACACATTAAAAAGTAAAATTATTTAGAACTTTTGAGGTATAACTTCAATTTCTATGTACGCAGTGATTTAGACCTTTTAATCTATCCTTATGCAAATCTATTGCTTTGCATTCAGATTTCTCTACTGCTTATCTAAGTTTGTCACAAGAAATGTTTACCTTGTACTGCCTTCTCCCTCCTCTCCCCTCCCTCAGTTCAAATTCGAAAAGCATTTCATCCTCATAAGCCTCAAATTTCATTGTAAATATCACAGAAATATTTTGATGCTGGGAAGGATGAATTAGGGAAACCTTATAAATACGAGTGCCTAGCAAAAGACTTTGAGAATATGGAAAATATAAGTGAAATAGAAATGATAGCAATTTTCGACTGTGTGGCTGAAAGCAACTGAATGCCTGAAGGCCCCTTTGTTTAGATAATGTTAAATGCTGTGAATACCAAAAAGCAAACAGACATCCTCCCTAAGCATGGCAGGAAGGGTCCCAGATAAAATTTAGAGATAAGAAAAGCAGTAAAACATGGTAATATAGTGATTCCTATAGGTTGCATGCAAATGTTAGAGAATTTGTATCTTGTATTAGATTGGTTAGTAGAAATTAGAATATTCAACATAGAAGATTTATTGTATTGTAAACAGGAAAAATCTCTCTTACTCTCTTACTCTCTTGCTTTCTTACTCTTCTCTTACTCTTGCTCTATCCCTCTCTCTGTCCTGCTCTGAGCTGTGGCTGCAGTTCCCAGCAGGGCCTCAGATATACCCACACCCTATGAATAAACTGCAAACTTCAACACCAGAATAGAGACATCGCCTGAGTTTGTCCCGACTGTCCCCACACAGGAATTCCCACATTTTGTTTCATCTGATTTTAGCTTAAGACTTGGAAATTTTGCTACCAGATATATATGCATTTATATATATATATATATATATATATATATTTGCCATATAGGTAGTGATAAGCTGGACTTAAACTGTAATCTCTGCCTCTTAACTGAATTTCCCAAGGCCAGAAATTGAAAAATGAAATTTTCTCTTCTGTGACAACAACAACAACAACAACGAAGAAAGCAATTATAATTTCTGCCCACGCAATATTTTACATAAATCTCATTATGGCATCTGGACAGCTATTACTCTGGTTATTCAACAACCTTGATGAGCTCTCTTTTTAAAGATGATCTAGCATCTATTTTTAGTATAGCATAAAAGCGTGCTTTCAGGAAGTAATTTTAATATGTTGTTGTCATTCCTTTCACATTTTTAGTGCAAATCACTAAAAAACATGTGCCATGAGTCTCATCTCAAAACTATTTTAGTTAATGGAAAGAATCTCTGTGCCTCTAATGGATTTGGACCCGTTCCTTTTCCATTTGGGTAGGTTGCTAAACTCATCCTTTTTCCAAGAGTTTTGGAAAAAGAAAGTATTTTCAAATCCGGGTCTGCATTTTATGTTTTGGTTTGCTTCTTCGGTTTTGCTTCTAGGATGAATGGGAAAATGTCTTTCTGGGCAAGTCAAGTTTTTTTAAGTTTCACTAATGTTAGGAAAGGCAATAGTTAAAGATATTGAATGAGTTCATGCTTGTGCATATACATACACACACAAAAACAAATACAAAAACTCAAGTGCATATGATTTGTCTAACTCTTTATCATATGAAAGAAAGCATTAAAAGCATTAAATGCTCTCCTGTTCACTTCTAAGGAATGAACAGTAATAAAATTTCTAGAACACCCAACCATCGTTACTTTAGATATTCAGGCTATCAATCTACAGTTATAAAAAAGTTACTATACAATTTTAACATTATGTACATTACCCTGAAAGAAGTTAAGTCACATCTCATGGACACAGGAATAGGATACTAAAATTTAGGGGAGAAAAAAAGCATAATTAATTGTGGTTCTGATGCCTTGAGGAGCTGGAACAGAGGCTACACACAGTGTTGAGGAGAATAAAATGGGTATTTATTGAGACGCCTATGAAAGGCCTACAAAAGCCACACCCTAGCAATATAAATGCCACAGTCGTGGCCCCTGCCTGGATGGCTCCAAGATGGAAGCAAAGGAGGGGTTGGTCATGAGTTCTCACACCTTTATAGGTTTCAGTCCATTTGCATGCAGGAGTCAACTATCCAATTAATAGTTTCAAATAGGGAAGTTTCATCCTCCTTGCTTGCTTGTGTGTCCACTCTCCTCTTTTCA
The DNA here is from genome assembly GCF_052056855.1 of Sturnus vulgaris. Taxonomy (NCBI): domain Eukaryota; kingdom Metazoa; phylum Chordata; class Aves; order Passeriformes; family Sturnidae; genus Sturnus; species Sturnus vulgaris. Next base: position 96,799,493 of record NC_142244.1, read on the forward strand.
TGTTGTTTATGCTTAGGGGTTGAAGTTTAAAGATTCTGTCCTTGAGTCCCTAGCTGGAATCCGACTGGTTTGTCTTCATCACCCAAGCACAACGGAAAAGCACATCCAAGCAGAACAGAAAACTTAAAACTTAGAGGTATCAGTTCCTCGAGAAGAAACTTTCCAGAAACTAATTTGTTCTCTGTATTTTATCTCAAAATGAAGAGGAAAATAGCATAATCCCTCTGAGATAGTTAAAAAGGTGTTTTGACAGTGCAGCATATGCAACCAAGCCCTGCCAATGGCTGTCACATCAACATATGCCCAGAGTTTCCCTGGTACAAACTGTTCCTGGCAGCTGCAGACGATGCTATTACTATTAGAGCCACTTTATATTTATGTCCTTACTTGTTTTGAAGCGCAAGTAGAACTGGTAAGAGATACAGAAAAATAATTATAAAGATTGTGTTTGCGAGAATGTGTAAGAGGCCTCTTTATTCCAATTACACCTATGAGAAACATCCACAGTAACAGACTGAATAGCTCTGTTTCAGGCACTTTTCCACCTTAGGCCAGTGCTACCACTGCAGAGGATGTGCTAGAAAATGAGAAGGGAAAAATTTCTGTCTCTCAGAGAACAGCAAATTTAAAGAATAAAAATTCTAACTAGGAGGTAAAAAATACTGGTCAGTCTAAGGGTAGAATAGCATCCTCCACATACTGGGAAAGTCTAGATGCTGAGAAGATGCATTGAAAAGGTATTACCTGTCAAGGTAACTGCATTCAGTAGCAGTTCTTCTGTAAAGAAAAGTAAACCTTACAGCCGACTTTCAGCAGCTGCAAATGCTCATGACTAAAGACAGTCTGAATGTATACATGAGAAACACATACATGCTAAGCAGCTACATGGAAGATTGGTTTTGGGGTAATAACTGCTGGGTAAGAAACTTCACTGTTCCTTTTGGGTTCCTTCTACTATTCCCACAGTAAGCTTGCATAAATCTCTAGATTGCTCTTGCAGATTTCTACACCCATGAAGGCAAGTGGCATAACCTAGACTATGCTCAAGGGATTAGTTTCATTAATTTATTTAATTTGTTATGGGTGTAGAACTTGTTATTTATGCTGAATCATGACATTACTTTATACAAAAATATGCCAATATTCATCAGGAAAGCAACAAAGTAAAAAATACAAATTCAACCATATACAATCTCTTCCCAGGAAAAAAGCATCACTGCATTTTTTCTGTAGTGTAACATGCATTTGTGTCTGTTCAGTAATTATCATATTTACAGTGTTGGAGTCTTCATTCATCTGGTTAATAATTGGTATTTAAACCAGTTCTTTGATTTGGTGACAGTTGCCCAAAATAAAAGGCAACTTACACCAGAAGTAGATACTTTTCATTATGCTACCTGATGATAGGTTATGTATTTCTAAGCAAGAAGTAGGAACAACAAGAAATGACCTCAGTGGGAGATTTGTGATTTCCTTGCAATGTGATTGCATATGCTACAGATGGTGGGGGGAAAAAACCAGCCAGCACATGCTGATAAGTCTGCTGGAGTGATATTGATGCTATTCAGCTCAGTAGATAAAAGACTGGTCCGACACCCTAGATAGAGAGAATTCCTATTTCTGTGCATTGTTATGTTATCTGTTTCGGTAGCATAAACAAACATGTATTCCATCTTTGACATATATATATATATGTAGTTAAATGTATTAGACTGTAAATGTCTCTGTCAGAAAAATTACTTTTCTGTAAAAAGCTGATTTTACTTATCAGAATTTTCTGGACTCTCTAAGTTCCACCTTACAAGAATATATGGAGAAAATTGCAGTTTTAATTATGATAATTATTATAATGATTCAGAGGAGGTAAAAAGTGGATTTCAATGTGAGTACAGTGATTATTCTCAAGAAGGAAACAGATCTCAGTTTTACCAAATCAAAGCACCAGAGACCAATCCTGGTTGCCTGCCTGAAGAATACAGTGTGTTCTAAGCATCTGAGGTTTAACTATGCCACACAAATGGCTATAAGGATTAACTGCATTTGAGGAAAACAGTAATTTTTTTTTGTTCTTGTTTAAAGTGAAGATTTCAGGTGAAGCCTGTATAGTATCACAGGAATAGCAAGGGTGGATGAGCTGAATTCTTGTGAGAAGGCACCTAGTGTCCCTGTCCTTCATCCATGACTTTTCTTTCCTCCTCATCTTTTAGAAGAATGCTCCTTTTCTATCACCTAGTTCTCAACTACTGCCCAAAAATCAGGTGCAATAGGTTCTAGAAAACTATTACTTAAGATATGAATTTTTAAACAATAACTGTAGTTTCTGTGCTATTCTATTCATTAGTTTGTATTTATATACTTCTACAGTGTATTCAAGAGGGGTTTTTTTTAAGACAAATATTGTGTTCAATAGTAATTTATGTAGCAGCCATTAGAAATATATCTTTATGACATAGCTTTATTAAATGGCCGTGTCCTTGGCTCTAGGAAATTAAAAAAAAAATCTAACTTCACTGAAAACTTTAAAAACTGTATTCATTTCAATATTTCATGGGATATATGTGTGATATTATTTAATGTGTATGGGAGAACAACAGTAGCATTTTACACAGCCTGAACTAGTGACTGACCTACCTCCTGTAACAAGAGGTCAAGCATGTCCATCAGTGTTGTTCTGATGCTAATTTACTATTATCAGAGAAAGCAGACTGTATGGAAGAGAGGGACCTACAGCTAATAAGGAGATATTGGTTTGACTCAGAATCGACAATGCTTTTGTATTTTATACACTATACTGCAAAGACTACAGCTTAAAACAAATCAAAACAAAATAAAAACAATACCAAAAAAGAAAAAAAAAAAAGAGGGGGGGACTCTATAATATATGATTTTAAAAGCTGGGGATTTATGTCCTGCATTTTTATAGCAGTGCAATATTTACCAGAAGTAAAGTATATATAGAGAGATGGAAATAGATCCTTTGTCTTTTAGAAATGCTTAAATATTGCTGGAACTAAAATTGTTTAGAGGAAAATGTAGTGGTTTAACATTAATGACTAAATACTGTAAAAAAAAATTTAGCCCATTTATTATTCTAACATTATTTATATTCATAAATTTTTTGTTTTAAAAATAAGAAAGTCTAATCATTATCTTTTTTTAAAAAATAAAATCATATATGAGACTCTGAATTAAAAAGCACCAATGGGATCATTTAATTATTCTTCTGCAAAGACACAGGCAAAACCTGTTATAGATTAATAAATTTTTTTAAAAATACAGTGTGATAACCCTTATTTTAGCTCTGCTGAAAACTTCTAGGGAATTAAACAAGTGCTGAACAGAGAAGTGAAGCTCTCCTTGTTTTAGTTAAAATATAACATCTGCCTTGCCTTTCTAGTAACAGGATCTTTTCACATAACCACTGGTGCCAATTTAAGAAAAAGGCAGTCTGTCACTCGTTGTTTTTTAAGTCGACTTATAGATGCTATTATCACGGGAACTAATCAATGTACACATTTTCTCAAAACTGGCAGCAGTGGCAGGCATCCAAGAACATAGTTCAAATATGATTGTTGAGGATACACCTTTGCTATTTTGAGTATTTTATATATAAAACATTGTAAAATAATTCACATCAATAAAAGACTGAAAATTATGTGTATGCTTTATAGCTCTTTGGGAAAATACTGACTGCAGATCTTCAATGAATCGTGCACTGTTTAACAATGGACTCTTTTTAGAATGCAAAGGGTCTGTTGTACAAGTCCATAAATAAAACAGGTGCCTACCATTTGGAATAAATGATGACATGGCAGCTCCACAATGCTGAATAAAGTTACTGCAGTGGGTTGATGCTGGCTGGATGCCAGGCACCCACCCAAGCCATTCTATCTGTTCTCTCTGCAGCTGGACAGGGGAGAGAAAATATAACAAAGGGTCCACAAGTTGAGATAAGGACAGGAAGAAATCACTCACCAGATACTGTCATAGGAAAAACAGATTAGAATTTGAGCTATAAAATGAATTTATTACTAACAAAATCAGAGCAGGATAATGAGAAGGAAAATAAGCTCTTAAAACACCTTACCCCTCCCTCCATCTCAAGCTCTACCTCTTCCCCCAGAGGCACTGTGAGATGGGGAAAGGTCAGTTCATCACGTTATTTCTCCTGCTGCCCAGTTAGAATTGTTCTCTTGTTGCACCATGGGGTCCCTCCCACGGGAGACAATTCTCCATGAACTTCCCCAACCTTAGTCCCTCTCACGAGCAGCAGCTCCCTGTGCTGCAATGTGAGTCCATCCCACAGGCAACAGCACGCCTCAGACTGCTGCAGCATCGGTCACTCTTCCAGAGGGAGCAGTCCTTGGAGTCTTTGCAGTTGCCAAGCATTGGCTCTGCCAGATGTGGAGGAAGCTTCTGACAGCTTCTCACAAAAGCCACCCCTGCTACCAAATTTTAGCCATGCAAACCAATACAGTTATTAACTCCCAAACACTTAACAACAGTAGTAGTCGCAAAAACAAAAACCAGAAGACAAACCTTCCGAAGAGATTATTAAGTTATTCCATAGTTAAAAGGATCTCAAAGGATTCACAAAAGGTATACTCCCCAATTTACTTTGCATTTCTCCTTTGCTGATTCCTGATGCTTCTCTTCTGAAGTTGTGACATTCAATAATGCTGTAAAGCTGGGGTAAAAAAACCCCAAATTTTCTTCATTTAATTTAATCCTTTATTTCTCTAGCAATGCTGCTAGGATTTTTAAACTATGCTTGGAATTTAAGCATCCGTTTCCTCCTCTATCCCATTTTTCATGTTTTTATAGACAGGACATGCAGTGTTTTCTCACATTATTTTTTCTGCCAGTTTATCAAAGGCCTCTTTTTTCACACTTTCTCAGAAGCTGATCGTCTATCTTGATTACTAACCTAATACTGTAATCCATCAAGTTTTTACCTTCCTCTGCATATTCTTAAAGTGCTTTTCAGCAGACAGTTAGGCAATGACAAGACTGGATTCTTGCGTCTAGAAAAGCTTTAATAAGAATAATAATAACAACAACAACAAGTACAATAATTTTATAGGTAACATAATTTTATCACCTGCTCATTCTCATCTGAGAAAGCAATTGTTGGAAATTTAAACAGAAGGGAAAGAAGGGATTTTTTTCCAAATTTAGCTTACTTGGATGTCAGAGATAAAATCACCACCAGCAAAAATTAGCTGGTAGGCTATTGTCCATTCCACTTAATTTGCACACTCAGCTGAAACATCAATAGCAGACTTATTTAGGTTAAATATCAGACACGCAAAGTTAATTTTGTAGCAAGTACACAAATATCAGCTGCACGCAAAGCAAAATAACTTTACACATATACTTAAATGTCAAGCATGTTGATCAGACTAATTGGCAATTTAAAATTTTTATTTTTAATTTACACAATAGGAGTTCCTCTTAAATTAACAGGAGGAAAAATACTGGAGGTGAAGAAGCCTTGATATTGGTAGGAAATGAAACAGGTAACAGTTGAGTAATTTAATGTCTACTAATCTGATATACTCCTAGAAGGGAAAAACCCAACCTAAAGTAGCCTAATGTCAGGATGAATTAAGCTAGAATAGTCTGAAAGACTTCACTGAGTTTAGAAGTAACTTGCTTTAATCAAGACTAATATATTGCTGATTAATTCCTTAATTGTAGAAGTTTTTGTAAGAGTAAGGCTATTAGTTCTGCTTCTAGAAATGCCAAGTTAGCTCTTCTGAATATTTGTTTAGGAAGATATTATTATTTTTTTTCCTCCTAATGTTTCCTTTGTGGAATATTTAAAAGTACTGCACCCCATTACAAAATAAGATTAATTTTAGTAACATAAGATTTGTATGGATTACAATAATTCATGGTTAATGTTGACAGATTCAAAAGAGATTTACTATGTGTTTCAAAAAGCTCAAAATTTTATTCTTGGGTTTTAGGTGTAAATTTAAAGTATTTAATGAGAATTTTAAGCTCATGAATAATCTAGAACTGACAGCATTTTTTTTTCTTTGAGATTTTTCAGTGTAAGGAAAGAACTGAATAGATCAAATTGTTGTTTATGTCCAGGGAGCAGAATAATGGAAAAATTGTATAAATGGCATTCCATAATGTAAATTCCAATGAAATGATAACTTCTAGAACAGATTTCTGTTCTTCTTCTTAACAAGACTAAAAAAAGAAGTAAAAGAGATAATGTAAGAGATAAAAAGAGTGATAGTTTAATGCTGTTTCAACCTACTATGACACTTACATTAGAAGGTGATTCACACTTTGCTCAGGAACCAAAAATTATTTCAGTGTATAGTAACACCTAGCCTTGTCATTCCAAATGTAAAAGCACCTTACTCAGAGTGCAGCCAATGAACACACAGGTACGTAGCTCAGTTCTCAATGTATCCCAAGCAACAGTTTGCAAAGAGAAAGAAAAACACTTGCATGATTGCTGGTCAGCAGGGTGCCAGAACCAGTCTCCTGGAAAATCTGAGTAAGGAGACCTGTCATCCCTGGCAGATGCACATCACTGGGCAGCAATGGTAACTTTTCAGGTGAGATGTTGGGTCAGAGCAGCCCTGTGACCAATTAGGTGGGAGAAGTGGAAATGGGAGCCACAGAGGCAGAAAACCTGGAAATATTCTTGTTAGATGATCTAAGTTATTGCAATGCCATTTCTCTGTTTTGCTTCCATAGTTGTACTTATCATCTTGCTGGTCATGGTTACCTTATGTAAACTTTGTACTAGATTCTAAATATTATTTTCCTGTAAATGATTATTTGAAAGTAGCTGCTCAAATTGTCATCTCTCTGGTGTTTCCAGACAGAAAGTATGAACAGTTTTAAAAATATTTTCAAATTACTAATAAACATTGTCTTTTTTTATTATTTTGAGGTTTTTTGTTTATTCTACATCATTTCCCCTAAGCCTGTCTCACAAAATGTATGATAGCCAGAGAAATGCTGATATGAAAGCATACCAATGTGAAAAATTAAAAATTTTATTCCCACCAATCATTGCTTCATTTTGGAAAATATTTAGCTAGGGTTATGTTTCAGATTTTGACTGCTTGAAGAAGCTTAATAGATACAGCAAGGGAAAAAGCCAGAGATAGCCAGATACCAGTTTAGAAATACTCCTATAAATGTCTGTCCTGAGTACAGCTCTCCATCAGAATCTCCCAGGAACAACTGAATACCTTATGAATAAATTATTGTAATGAGCAGGTAGAAATCTGCAGTGTTGGATTAGTTTCATTAATACTGAAAATGTCTTTTAATAGCCCAAGAGTGGATCTAATGTCACATTTAATGTCAAATGAGTACTATTAGAGTCAAAGTTTTTGTAGCAGACTCAAGAACACTCATTTGCTTCTAGTGTGTGCTGTAATATAGATATTCTCTTCATATAGGTATTATTTGAACAATGTTAAGCATAAAGCTTAGATCATTAAGTTGTGATCTAAGCATGTACATTTTAAGAGATGTACATTTAAAATGTACATTAAGCATGCACATTTTAAGAGATGGCTTACTGTACTTCAGGTCTTATTTTGATCATTTTTGGTCACTCTATTGAGCTGAGAGAAGTAATTATTCCTGATATTATCTACTTTTCTGCTAAAGAGGCAAATACCCTTCAAGCTTACGTGTCAGACTTGATAGGAATATGTTTTTGCACTTGTACTTGTCATGGCCCTGAGAGCACCACTAGTCCTGACTGTCCCTGTTGAGCCACCACAGAGGCTCCCTCCCACCTTGGACCTCACAGAACCCTGTTTCAGCCCAGCCTGGAGCCATCAGCCCCTGCCCCAGCCATTTTGCATGGATGTTGGTCTCCAGCCCTTTCTAAGGAAGTGCTGCGTTGGTTTGTGCATCCAGCCTTGTCTGCAGTTAACGAGCGTATGTTTAGAGTGGTGATATGCATTCATAGGGAGAGAATTTCAGCATCCTGGTTGTATGGGACTGGAGGGTGAGAAAAGCCCTTGGCTGGAGCAGCTCTGACTCCAGAGGGCCTGGAAGGAACAATCCCATGTCCCCAAAGACCACTGCATTCAGCTGTCTATAACAGAGATGATGTTTACCCTTCACCCATGTCATTTTGCTGCTGTCCTGAATTCACATGTATGTTTTAATTTCAGGTATTTCATGGTGTTTGCTGTTGGTGCAAGTGGCTGAGAATTCAATGTTTGGTTGAAAAACGTGCTCAGTGATGGTAGTGGGTGAGCTGCAGGGCCTGATAGAGGAGCCTGGTGCCCCTGTGCACCCTGCTGACTTGCTTGCAGCCATTTGCAGAATTTCTTGTAGCCCTAAGATTTCACACACTCCTTCAACACATGATGACACTTTTTAATGTTGAAATTTACCTCCTGCAGCATCCTCCTGTAAAGGGCAATATTTGGGAAAAGAAGAAAAATATCTTCATTTCAGAGAACTCATCTTCCAGCCTTTCAAAATGAAGATTTATTTTGTCTCTTCTGAGTTTTGCAAAATCTTGACCTAGCTTCACATTTCTATTCATGAATTTATTGTTTTCTTCTTTTGCAGTTTGTTGCCATCAGACAGGAAATATTCCAGGCTGTCTTCAGCTTCACTGAGGCCACTTGAATTTTAAAAAGCTGCATTTTTTTTTCTTACTGCATCAAGTGCATAAGACACGTTTTAAAATGTTTCCTCATTACAAGAGATTATATAGTTTGTAGAAAAACACTGCTGTCCGTGGTTGGTAACAGCCTTAAACTGTCTCCTGCCAGAGCCCAAAAGCTGACAGATTCTCCCTGAAAAATCCAGGTTTAGGCCTCAGTCATCCCCAAGGTGAGGGGAGTAAAGAGGGCTGACGGTGGGAGGAAGGGCATTTCAAACTCTCATCTAAATGAATCAGTTTTCCTGACCCTTATTGAAGTTTTAATACAATATGCACCAAATATAGGCCAACACAGAGAGGGCTAAGCATCTCACACAACAAAGTTTTCCTTAGCTGTCCAAATACATACCTGGAGACTTGGACCTCAATTGCCAGTTATCTCAGTAGCATCTGACTAACTTCCCTGCACTCCACACACAGTATTACTTCTTCCTGATAGCCTTCCAGTTTCTTGACTTTCTTTTCAAACTTGTCTGAGAGTAAATGAAGGCATTCCTTGTGCCAATGTTAAGGATTCTGTATTCAGCTTTATTCTCTTGCAGGAAATGTAGATGATCCTGAAATATGCCTCTTCCTGATAAGTTTTTGCAAATGTACCTATGGAAGTCATTGTAGCAGTTAAATGGCCACAACCAGTTGTCTGCTGGATGTGTGTAAAGGCAAGTGGAAGTATTTTTTTGGAAAGCATGAGCAAGCACGAGATAGCTGGAGCACACTGTCAACACAGTTATCTGACTCCAAACAGACACTGAAGTCTCCAAAGGGTAAAAATGAGATTGGGTCAACTTCAGCAGGCGCTTGTGCCTTGCTATGGCAAACAATACAGGCACTAGCAAGCATGGCCACACTCACATCAGACATTGAATAAAGTGATTTTCGGCATGAACAGCAACTGGCAGTAGTTGCAACTCACATCTGCTCCTTTGAAATTAATTGTTGCTAAACTCCCGTGTAAAAAGAAACACAAATCACAAAGAAATAAAAGACTTTTCACTAGTTTTTAAATCACTCTTTACTTTGTCTGAAAGGAAATTGGTATTCAGGAATACTTTGTTGTTAAATGTACTGTACCAAAAGAGCTTTTGTGAGATGCCTTTCCTCTGAAAAACAGGTAAAGAGTCTTCTAAATTAAGTTATCAGCTCCCCATTTTATTTTGCTTCTAATGTTTTTCATTCAAGCCTAAATTTTGTAATATTCTGGTTTAGGCTTTTCCTGGTTTTGGAGATGTTATAAATAATAGCTAGTTACAGTGAAAAACGTAGTTCAAGACAGTTGATGCAATAGAGTCAAAATATTGTACTATTTTACCTTTTTCTTTATTTCAATGCTGATTATAACTTTGCACATCTGGTGTGGTTCATTTGCAGCTATATGAGACACTGCCAAATGATCCTGCTACAATCACACAAAACTTACACAATAAGCATTTGACCATCTTTATCCTATTTTTTTTTTACATTGGCCAGCTTTTCAAATACCCAGAAATACTTTTATTTGATGACATTACACAGTGAGTACCAAAAAAAAAAAAAAAAAAAAAAAAAAAAAAAAAAAAAAAAAAAGCGAGAAATAGATTAGAACCTATGACTCAAAAGTTATGTTAAAATTGTGCTAGAACGAGTCAACAGCTGTAATGTGAAAAAAACCTTTCAAGGTTCTTTTTATATTTTAAAGTTCCTTTGATTCCATGAATTTCACTCTTTCATAACTTATATTAAAAATGCATAAGCTTTTTTGATTAGCTTGTTACAACATGGAACCAAAAAACTGGGTATGACAAAATTTAATTTTTCTAAGAGCCATTCCCTTGACACAGGCTGGGATCACCCAGTCAAAGCCAGAGTAAAGGAGTAAAGGTTAGGAAATACATCACAGTCAGTATGGCACCACAAATAACCTTATACTTGGAATGATTTAAAAACAGGAGGGAAAGAAGGAAAAAAAAAGAAACGGGAAGCTTTTTCAGAGCATGAGAAGTCCTTTCAAGAAACCTCTTTTTCACTTTTCTGCACCAATGCCTTTCAGTTATTAACTTTTCTCTCTGCTAAATGAATGTAGACTTTCTGAAGGAAAAGACAAACAAATAATAAGACTTTCCAATATGAAACCTCCTTGATGCTTTGAGTCAAAAATAATTTCATTCTAAAACACAGCCTTCTTAGGCATTTACAGAGAGTGATATATGTAAACTGATTTTGATGGCTCTAACAGTGAGGCAATCCAAAACCGGTAATGATAAAAAATGCTTTTCTTAAAAGTGTTACTAATAGTAATAATACAGGTCTTAAATACTACATTAGCAGTCCACTGAGAAAGCTAATGATTTTTCCTACTTATGTTTTAGAAATATGGTTTTTTGTGAAGAAAAAACTGAAGTTATGGGACATAGCAATAGTAACAGTTGCTGTGGTTCTGTTGGCTAGGCGAGGTATGAAAAAATTCAGGTAGATTTAGGTTGTTTTAGGAAGAAATCACTGGTGTTACAAGACCATTCAGACTGAAGAATCAAAGATGAGATTTCATGCCAGCCCTGTTGCTTCCATTCTTTGTTGTCAGCTGCAGATTTTTAATCACACTACCCAAGTGACTACTACTGAGTCAGACAACACTTTAATTGCTTAAAATCGGTCATTTTAAAAACGTATTATTCAAAATATTTGTTTCATGGCATAGATTTGCTAATCTTGTTTTAAGGATCAGAAACCTTAAGGGAAGATCTTAAATAGAAGGCTTTGGCATACCATTTTTGGCCATCTTATTTGATTTCTTGACATGAAATTTAGCCTCAACATTGGTGTAACACAGATATGCCTTTAATTAAATCAAAGCTTTCAATTTCTTTAGATGGCCATGAAAGACTAATACAGTTTCATGTGACTTATTTCCCAAAGTGGCAATACTGCTTGTTTCTCTCTGAGTTGCAAAAATAATATTACAGAGAACATCATGAATAATGCAAGAAGTCTGATTTAACACCAGGATTATTTCTGGCATTCAGTATCTGTGAATAGCATATTAATAGCATGTATCAGTTTTTATGACTGAATGATAGAAATAATGAACTGGCACTGAGCCTTTGTGATTATTTGCCAAAAATGGGATCTGTTCACTAAATTTAATAAATTTATGTCTAAGTTTAAGCAATTCAGTGAGGCTAGAACATTGGCTTTTGCTTTATTTTCAACTGTTATGTGAATTTACATGAGCCTGATTATTGTCACAGTCATAAGGAAGTAAAATGTTGCTAATTTAACAAGTATGCACCATGTAAATGTAAAATAAATGCATGTCATAAAAATGACCTGTGACATTCAGAAGAATGTGATGAACCTGTAGCAGAAATAAAGCAATATTCTGTCTTTACCATCCCCAGGTAAATTTTCAGGTTCTGGTTCAGCAGGAAGAACTCAAGACTTGTAGAGCTGTTTCAAGTTTCTCAACAGTATAAATAACAAAAGATTATCAGAAGAGGAGCCCTGGAAAACAAAATTTGCTGTTTTTCCTTCAGTCCACACACATAAATATCTTTCCTTGGCAGCAGCCAGCCTGGCTTTTCCTCCTGTACAGCAGGAGGACAAACCATTTCTGTTCTGCTGATTACTGCAGCCTGGTGCCCAGACTACCAAAATAACTCTATCATTTATCCAGATCTGAAAGTAGTTTGAGGATAAAGTCAATATTCCTTAAATCTATTAACCCCACCCCTCTTTAAAATACTCTCTCAGCCATTTGCACCTAGCAAAAATGAAATATGAACCTGATTTATAAAGACAGATGAACACAGAAATGAAAACCTATTAGATCAAGGTGTTTTACAGCACTGCAGTATTTTTCTCACTGAAAACAGGTGAATTATCAGTGAATTTTTTGGAACTAAAGTTGAAAGTGTAGCAGAGGCAGCTATCACAAATATCAATTAGTCTGACACAACCTTTGCTTTGAGAATACTCTTTTCAAGCACTCTTCAGTCCTGAAATAGGGTCATAAATGCAGAGATAAATCTCTTTTAAATATAAAGGTTCCTACCAAACTCTGCAGCAAATACAAATATGAACACTGCAGAAGAGATCAGCAGATGCAAATAGCTAGTCTTAATTAGTAAGCGGTTGTAGCATTTAATTTTGTATCCAAGAAAAGAGCAAAATTCTCAACAGGAATTCGTATTTAGGACCCCTGTTATTATTAGCAGCTTTTAATGTCAGGGATTATATCTGCATCCGTATTAGGGTGGGTTTTTTGTTTTGTTTTTTTTTCTGCAGTCTTTTTTGCTGGTTAAAGAAATAAACAAAGTTATAATACTGCAAATACATTACAAACACCTAGTTGATGTGCTTAGCATTTTTTCCCATCCCTATGAAATATTTTGTTAGGCCATTTCTCTATAAACCTGATTCCTGTTCCATTAGGCATAGATAAAATACCTGCTTTCAGACACAACAAGCTAGTTTCACTAAGCACAGCTATGGATTAAAATACTCCACGTGTTCTCCCAGCTATGCAAGGAAATCACAATTCTAAATAGAAAATGCCCCTGTTTTGTTTATTTGGTTCTTTTGTTTTGCATTTTGCATTTATGATGTTGTATCATAGTTACTGTAAACATTAGAATTTTTTCTTCTAAAAGTTGTTAGAAAAATCAGAAGACATTGTGCTTTAGTGCATTTTTACTCATGGGGAAGAGCCAACAAAGAAAACACAATAAAACCGCCAGTGTTTCTGACCTTAAAGAATATAATGTTGGGGGCAGCTTCTTATGACTGAAAGCACAAGGTAGTAAAAACCTTTGTTCTTTGATTTGCAGCTGAAATGCTTTTTTCCTGTCTGTTCTTTTGGGAAAGAGGATGGAAATTGTAATTCTTCCCTGGCTAGTCCAGTTTCCAGCAGCCATTTTATTGCAAGCTATATTTAATTTGCCTGTGAGAGATTACATTCCCATTTTTCAAAATGTGAATAGGAATCTCCTAAACAGTGAAAAGCTGCAAGTGCAATACCTTATAACTTACACCTATAAAGTCCAGTAGAAAGGTCACTGTGTTGCCAGCACATACACATTTAAAATCTTTAGAACTCAGGTTTCATTTTTCTTTTTTTCCTCAAAGATTGCAAAGGCCACTTCACTGAGATCCTTTTCTTCTTAAAAGTCAGAGCTCTGTTCACTTGCTTCAATTGTTAATTGATTCTGACATTTCCTTTTGAGTTGTAATTGCTTTTTGTAGCTTTACACAGGTCCATCTTGCTTTTTATTCAGGGGGTTATTGTGGCTTAACCCCAACCAGCAACTAAATACCACACAACTGCTTGCTCACTTACTACCCTGCCACAAGATTGAGAGGACAATCAAACAAAACCCATGTAAAACCCATGGGTTGAGATAAGAACAGTTTAATAACTGAAATAAAATAAAATTATAAAATAATAACCATAGCAATAAGAAACAATAACCACAGCAATACCAATATAATAAACAACAAACAATAGTTACAGTATAGTAATAATGAAACAGGAGGCAACAAAAAGGGAGTGGAATAAAAGCCAAGACAAACAAGTCATGCCCAAATCAATTGCTCACCACCCTCTGACTGCTACCCAGCCTGTCCCTGAACAGAAATCAGCCCCTCCCAACCACTCACCCCAGTTAATATACTGAGCATGGCATTCTATGATATGGAAAATCCTTTTGGCCAGTTTGGGTCAGCTGCCCTGGCTTGGGCCCTTCTTGGGTTCTTGTGCAGCTCTGCACTAGCAGAACTTAAGACATTTAAAAGTCCTTGACTTAAGGTAAGCATCACTCACTCAGCAACAACTAAAACATCAGTGTGTTATCAACATTATTCTCATCCTAAATCCAGCATTGCACCAGCTACAAGAAATAAAATTAACTGTCCCAAATGAAACCAGGACAGGAAAAACAAAGATCAATCCATCCAATCTGTCCTCCCAGTTGAAAGTAATAATCCAAAAGTGATGAGATTAGCAAGCCATTGCTACAAGATATATTCTGCTTCCAATGCAAATATTTTATAAAAGGAGACATAGGTATCAGCATGCTACTTGTCATATCACAGATCCCAATTTTAAACTTTGTACATTTCTGCACAATCAACAATCTGAACACTGATTTTCAACACTTAGTAGAGTACAACTACATGTTATACAAGTAAATGAGTCAATAGTCTAAATTTTTATAATTATTTTCATTCCATAAGAAAAATAACTATAACTATTTAAAAAATACTCTATGTCCTTATATAACTACTGAGAATATTTAGGTTCCTCTCAGGTAAATTGAAAAAGGTCAGTTTTCACAACATGTTCATTTCAAATTTTAGCAAGTATATTTTAAGCTTGTGATGCTATTTCTCAAACCATCCAAAACATGTAAAATGTTTGGTTGTTGCCAGCAGCTGCTCTGTGTGGGAAACGTAGAATCTTATTTAATACCTCCTCAGAGATGGCAAACAGATGGTTTAATGCACTCTTGCAATGTTTGTGCTTGAGACTCAATTATTTTTGTTCAGTTAACAGCCTATTACTACTTTCAGGATAAAATGATGTAACATTCCTGATCTTAAGGACATACACTGGTACAGGCTAACATTTAAATATTATTATACAGTTTAAGATCCCACTCTTCTTTAAGACTTCCAGATCTGAGATAATCAAGTCCAACCTTTGATTCTGGCACTTAGTGCTGTGGTCCAGTTTACATGGTGGTGTTCAGTCTTCATAAACACCTCTAGAGATGGTGACTCCTTGAGCAGTCCATTTCAATTTTTAATCACCCTTACTGTGAAGAATTTCCTCCTAATATCTAATCTGAACCTTCCCTTGCTCAGCTTGAGACTACATCCTCTTGTCTGGTTGCCTGGGACAAGAGGCCAAGTCACACCTGGCTACAACCATCTTTCAGGTCTTTCTAGAGTGAGAAGGTCATCCCTGAGCCTTCTTTTTTCCAGGCTGAACAACCCCAATTTCCTCAGCTGCTCTTCAAAGGATTTTTTCTTCTTGCCTTTCCCTCCCCCTGAGGGTCTCCTATGTAGGAAAGAGCAGTGTCTGATAAATAGCAGCCAGGGCCCAGCACATTGCTCAACTTCACACCTCCCTGGAACTACCATAGCATTTTTTATTCACATATTTTATCACTTTATCACTATCATATTTTATCTGCAGGACAGAGAGTCCTGCAGTTGTTCAGGGGTGAACCTCCAAACCACTGTGGAAAAGAAGTCTGCCAAAAATTGGCCCATATTCTCACATGCCATGTCACTCATGACTCTTCACCCTTCAAGGAGACCTCTGAATAGTCTCCCTAGAAATCTCTTTCTTGATTCTAAACATGATGTAGACTGCACTGAGGAGACCTGGCAAACTTAGAGACAAGAACATGCTTTCCTTAACAATCAAAGGGAATTCAAAAGTCTTAAATGTGTAACAGGCCTGAAGGAGAAAAAGGAGGTGGAAGGTTGAGGAGAATTGTCCTCCCCGTTTCTGGCACAGGTTTGGTGCAATTCCTACTGAATTCCCAGAGGCAGCACTCAAGGACAGGATGAAAAAGCAACACAGAACACACATTCCAGATGACCCTAATTGCCCTTCATGCCATAATGTTATATCCCCCAATACATCAACAAAGCAATCCTGATCCCTCTCCCTGAAAAGAGAGCCCTGAAAAAGAGCATCATGAAGGGCGCATAACATCTATACAGAAACATATGGGTGGTTAGATACCACACCCACGTGAACAGACCAAGCAACATGGTAACTAGTGCCTCTGTATCTAATTACAATGCTTGGATTTGTTTCCAACCCACTCTGGGCAGATCTGTTGTTAGCTCAACCCTGGGTGCCACAACACAAAGTTAAATATAGCTGCCAGCAGCACCCCACTCCACTGCTCCATCTGCCATGCTTGTTCCCCTGGAAAGCAGCATCTTTCTTAGGAGCCTCAGAAAATCCTTTTCCCCCCACCCCAGCAAAGATAACATGGTTTCAAATAAAATCCTAGTCATGCCCACAGCCACATCCCTTCATCTACACCAAAAATACTAATTTTTTTACTGGCAAAAACCAGGAGAAACATCTTGTCTAAATCTGCTCTCTTTCATTTTAAAGCCTTTAATGCTTGTCCTATTAATACACGCTCTTGTAAAAAGTCCCTCCCCAGCTTTCTTGTTGCCCCTCCTCAGGTACTGGCCTATTATAAAGTCTCCCTGGAGCCTCCTCTTCTGCAGACTGAACAAAACCCTCTCTGCCTGTCTGCAGAGGAAAGGTGCTCCTTTGATCACCATGGCCTTCACTGGACTCACACACGTCCTTTTTATGTGGGGGCCTCCAGATATGAATGCACTACTCCACATGGGTCTCACCAAAGTGGAATGGAGGGGCAGAATTAACTCCCTCAACCTGCTGGTCACGCTCCTTTTTATGCGGCTTAGGATATGGTTGGCTTTGTGGGCTGCAATTGCACATCACTGGCTCATGTCAAGCTTATCCTCTGCCAAATAGCATGTAGCCTGGTCTGTTTGTTTCAATTTGCTTTGGGAGGAAGGGTGAAGTAATTTGATTTTTCCAAAACAATGATAAACATGACAATATTTTACATAAGTCCTTACACTTAGAAAAAAAATCCCTACTAAAACATGAATTAAAATAAAGTAAGCATGACATTTCCGATTTATTTGGAAGGAACACACAGTACTCAACTTTATTTAAGCTACTTCTTATAAATCTTTTCATAAAAGTCATATATATCTGTACATGAGTTGTATGTATAACTAACTTAGTGTGAGTATTTTTGGATTTCAGAAATAGGTAGAAAACACAAGGCACATTCAAAGGTCAATAAAGCACTGTAAATTTTTTTACTAATTTTTTCACTCAGTGGTCTACTTCTCTAGAAACATGGTTATTTGCCTCAATGATGGAAGCAGGGAGTATTGCTTTCTCCCAATTTCAACACAAAGTATGTCCTTTTTCAATCCATGCTCAGAATGTCAGCACTGACTCAACAAAATCCTGTACCCAATGTTCTGTTGGGTTATGACTTGAATAGCTAAAGACAGTATGTTGTCCTTTTTCTAGAAAAATTAAGAAAACATCACTTTCAGTAAGGAGACTAAATTTTCACTGAAAATCTAAAAACAGGGAAGATATTTTAAGAATACAGAGTTAAACATAGCACAGAATTTTGTTATTTCTTTGTTATTGAAGGAGAGAGCTAGGGCGATTACAAAGGCATTTGGTATGAAAAATTTCATGGAACTTTTAATATTTTTAACTATGATATAAAACACTTTTCCTCCTTCTGCAGTCTCTTTTTTGCAGGCTTAATGAAAATAAATTCAAATAAGTAAAATTAAGAGAAGGAAAAAAACCAAAACCTCCACACATTCATTTTCATAGCAAACTCAGTTAAATTCCATCAATTGGATCTCACATTGGTTCATTATTTCATCTCTATGTGGGTGGATCTTGGGTTTTGTTTTATTTTTTTTTCCACAAATGAAGTTAGCTTTACTCTGGCTAACATGAAATTTTTTTATCAGGAGTACCTATAAGAAGTGATAGTCAGACTCAAAATAAGAATAAGAATTAAAGGAATGAAATGAGAGAAGAAATAAAAATCTACTGGAAGTTTGCTCCTGGAAACTTTTAGCTGTAGTCTATTGGAACAGTATAGTTATTAACAAGGATTATTCTCCATGTGAGTAAACAAAGAAGAGTATTTGTTATTGTTTACAGTAGCATGTTCATTAGCTTACATAAACTAGAGACTTTATAAGCCTCTTCAAATCAAACATTTTTTACCAGGTATTTTAATTGCTGATGCCTAGGCAACCATGAAATAAATTACAAGTTGCCCTTGCATGATTTAAACCTGGTATGAGATTTGCCACAAACAAAAGAAATATTTCTCTGCTGGATTTCTTTCTGCATCATTTACTCCCTGCAGTTTAGAGCAGATTAATGTGTTCAGAGACTGATTGCTGTAATTACTCTGCCCTGCTGCTCTTCTATATTATGCAAACAAATGCACATGATGAAAGAGAGAAAATGGACAAGAATAGAGAGTCTTAGGCTCTCCTGATATACAACTTAAAACAATAGGTCATGAATAAAAGCTAAAATTTTAAGCTAAACTTGAGTGCATTCACAAAGATAATGATGCATATCATTTGCTCTTTTTTCATGTTTGTTTCAATGACATTTTATGTAATAAATTTCCATTTAAATAGTTTTTTAATTCATTCCCCTCATTTAGGGACTTTGGAACGCTGACAGATTTTCAGTGTTGGTAAATGCGAAAGTTCTTTTGAAAAAATGCTTCCAAATAATTTTTTACCAGTAGCAATCATCAGTAGAAATAATTCACTTATATTTCAGTTACAGGAAATGACCATCATAAATAGTTTATTTTTGCTTCTTTTATTAAAGTAAAAGAAGAATTTTTTAAAAATATGAAAGAACATAAAACCAAACAGGAAGTTTTGGATGGTAAACCCGTAACTCTTCTCAGTAATATGCTGACAATTTGTATACAGTATGTGTGTTTAAAATTTATAGATCCATACACACTAATGAAATCACTCATACCTTTTTCTGACTGCACTTTGCCTTTCAAGCACACTGCAAGATATTTGGTTAAACTGTCCCATTTCAGGGAGAAGGCTCAGCCTGGTGGCTTTCAGGAGTCTCTTTCTATCAATGTTTTCATGGCCTTAAGAACCCAGCCTTCCTAGAAATAGACTGAAACTTCCATTGTCTTCTGTAAACCTAGAATTCAAAACTGTCATGTAAGTGTTCCTGCATTGGCCAAATGTGTTAAAATCTATTGCTGATTATGGTTTACATAAATGTGATAGTTATGACAGAGAAGTTGACACAATGTATTCTTAGTACTGTGTTACTTTTTCTTTTCCGTTCCCTTCTTTTTTTCTTTTTTTTTTTTTCAAATGTTTGTGAATAATAATAAAGATATGCATAGATATTTGTACTGTCCTCTTGTTGCGTGTACTTCCTTCCCTGGGTAATTAACAAAAAGTGAGGTTTAGGGATTTTTTTGTAATCAATATTTAATAGCCTGTATAAGCAAATTCTTCTGTTTCCATGCTGGAGGATGCCTCCTTTTTCAGAGGACCTAAAAAGATCTCACAGCATTGACGTGCTATTAATGATTAACTCCAAATTTAAAATTTGTAAAAAAATCTCTTTTCTTCATTTCCTTTGTAAATGCTTTTCACTATTTTTGTGTTCTATCACTGAAATATCTATGAAATGCTTTTTTTATTGAGCTTTTAAATATTTTTTCCCATTACAGTAATGATATTTTAAAAATTAATACACAATAGTGCATACATACATAGTATATATTATGTATATAATATATAGAAATGTTATGCCATGCTATGTATAGCATATGTAAATGTTATGCTATGTAGATATAGATAGAAATGCAGCGCAAACTAAAAGATGAAATATTCAAGAAAGAAAAACAATAAAAGAAAAATTAATCTTGAAGCAGGATACCAAGAAATGGCAAATTTGTTTTTCTGCCACAAAGAGTTGTGTGCTAAAGTCATTGGCAGTCGACACAATCTCAGATAAGAATGCATATTGTCCCTTTTGGGATTAGAAGAACACTATGTCTACTTTATCTAGTTGCTTCCTTTGAGACATATATCTTACTTTCATAAGATATCTGTCTCATGCTTTAAACTCCAAGATCAGATTACCTTCTCATGTGTCTAAGTATATTTATGGAAAATGTTGCAAATTCAGCTAGAACTTTCTACTAGATTTCTAAAAATTATGCTTGTTTCATCATTCTACTAAGAAACTATAAATAAATTTTAAAATTGATAAAAAAATGAAAAACAGACAACCAACAAAAACCCATCCAAAACTAAAAAACAAATATAAAAACAAACCCCAAACCCAGAAAACAAGAATAAACAAATAAAATAAAAATCAAAGCAAAGGGAAGGAGAGAATTTCCGAGGCTGTCAGTCTGATGAATGTGGTTCACTCTGCAAATGCTAAATGAATATTTGGGGCACAAGTCTCAGGAAAACCATCTGTTGTCAGAAATCCATAACTATTGCAGGGCTGGAATGATTCTAGAAGTAATTTTGAAAGGTGAAAGCCATATAATCCGTGGCCAATAAAGGCATTGAATAAATGAACTGGACTTATTTTGCCTGTTCTGTTTTCTCTCCTTCATAGTCCAAAGTCTATTTGCACATAAAAATAACCCCTTTTATCTTTTTCAGTATCTCCCACTAGGAAGCTTGCTATGCAAAATTCACCTATCATGAAACTTGCATCTCAACCAGAATACCATTATGTTCAATCAAACTGCAAATAGGTTAATGTGAGTTCAGTTAATTTGCAAACAAATGCTGGAATTACATTTTTCAGGTTTTATGTGCTTTTGGATATTGTTACTATGGTTACTAAAACCATAGCATGGTCTTTATGGTCGCGAAAATCCAAATTTTATTGCATTAAGCTTCCACTTAAGGCGAGCTCTTTGCAGGGAATCAGGCTGGAGCAGTTCCTTTTTTATACCACTGAGGTCTACCCCTTTCCCTGACCCCTGGCACAGCTATCCTGCCGTTCTTGCAGTCATACCTGTAACTCATCTATGTTAACCATTTGCTTCTCCTGGCTCAGGAAACATTTATGTGGGTTCTATCTTTTATCAGAACTTTTCACCCTTGATCATATTACACATTAGTAAAGGTGAATCAGTTCAGCAGGGAGATGTTCAGAAGTAATTTCTTCCTTGCCTTTCATCTATTAATTACAGTCTGCCATCTCATAGTGTGAGAGATCCCAGTCTGTTCTCGTGCATCCTGAAATAAATTGTACTTCAGCAGCAGTTGAAAAGCTCACATAGGATGCTGGAGCATCAGGAAATAATTTCTCTAGAATTCTATTTATGAGGGCTTAAACCATTACAGTTCAAATTCATACAGTAACAAATTTAGATTGATACTCACATCCTCACTTATGACTTCTCAGAAGATGATTAACAAGGAAAATAGTCTCAACTATCTTTCACATTTAATGAACTAGATGTGCACACCTGCTCCATTACACTACAAGGAAGTCATATTCTTTGATGAAGGCCAGAAACAAGGGAAATCTAGCTTAAGTGAAAAGAGAATTTCAGAAACAGGCTTTCCTCTTTCACTTTAACAAGCTTATTTATGCTCACTACTATGAAGCCTTACTTCCTTCAGTAAGCAAAGGATATTTTACAATTCTATGCCTGTTGGATCTCAGGAAACGGGAGTTTTTGAGCTTTCTGTGCTTCCAGGCACAGGTCCCCTGGAAAACACTGCTCTGAACCTGAAACCTTGGAGAAGATTTGTTAATATAAATAATAAGTTATAAATCACAAATGTGTAGTGGGTTAGATGTGTGTATTTTCACTGGGTGATGGGTTTTAAATTCGAGGTTATTACAGTATAGTGGTAGTTATGGGACAAGATGGAGAATTTTGGGTGGTGTCTTTTTCTTTGCTCATTTTTTTCTTCTTCATGGAACTTAAGTAGTAACCTTTGAATTGGTCAGTCAAAAGTCACTCTAAGGGTCATGGGAATCTATTATTGGGTCAAAAGGATAAATAATATAGGTGTTAAACCTCTATTGGTTTGTTTAGCTTTAAAAGGCCTTGACACAAGCTCAGCTGTAGCCATTTTTGCTACTTCTAGCAAGGAGCTAGAGGTAACTGTCATACTTTCTGTAATTTTTTGATAAGATATAATAAACATCCAAGTCCAAACATGAGAGACCATCTTAATCACCTTTCCAATAATGGCTCAGAGGGAAAACAGACAAGACTGATGACAAACCACTAATAAGTGGTGCAAAGCCCAGCATACACTTACACATATGCCAAACTAAAATATTAATGGAAGGAATTGTAGACCTGAATATCACAATGCCTACACTTCTTTCTTGAATATCTTCCTCTCTCTTTTCTCTTAAGGAGATAGAAAATACAATTACTGTTTGCCTTTCACCAAAGTTGAATAAAACAGTAGAAGTTATGTCCAGTTACAAAACTTCAGAGACTCAAATCATTGGATATTGATAACCACCTGTTGTGGTTTGACTGTAGTCAAAAACGCAGCCTCATAGAACTGGTCACTCACCCTCCCCCATTGGGACTGCAGAGAAAATCAGAAGGGTAAAAGTGAGAAAATTTGTGGGTTAAAATAAAACTCATGCATACTACTGACTCTAGGAAGACAGATACCATCACTCCAAATGTCATCTCCTTTCTCCTTCTTTTCCCAGCTTTATGTGCTGAGCCTGAGGCCATATAGTGTGGGATATCCCTCTGAACAGCTGGGGCCAGCTGTCCCTGCTGTGCCTGTCCCCCCAAACTTATTACGCATCCCCAGCCTGCACTGATGGGCTGGGGTGAAAAACAGAAATGGCCTCAGCTCCATGCAAATATAGTAACTATATCAAGACAGATGCAACTAACACCAGTAGTTTATTAAAAGCTTTTCATGCCTTTTCTCAGGCAACTGCACATTCTTCTGACTCTTTTTCTTCCAGGCAACTCCACGTGCATGACTGGCAAACCCCAACCTGTTCCTTACCCAGCCACCTTACCCTGTCTATCCCTCACACAATATCTTCATACCTTACCCAACCACATGTCCCTTACCTCCTCACAGCACAAAGAACAGCCTCCATCCTGAACCCCAGCAGACTCTGGTTCTCAAATCCCAAACACAGCTAGTAGTTAGCTAGCCCAATCTTTTTTAACACCCGTCCTCCTTGGGCAGGCACAGATGTTTCCACTCCTCAATAATCAGTACAGCTGTAATTCATTGGGAAAGATTGCCTCCTGCACTATCCTCAGAACTTCTCTTCCCACGTGTAAACACTGGTCAGAAATAGCTAAAGCATCCCTGTGTTATCAACACTGTTTCCTACACTATCCAAAACAGAGACCCAAAGAGGTACTTTGAAGAAAAATAATTTTATTCCAGCCAAAACCAGCTCATACAAAGCTCATACCTTTGCAGATCTACCTTAGATTTATCATGGCAGATCATATATTTGAATCTTAACCAGGAGAACCACTCTGCTGGTTTTTGCTGCCACTGCTTTCTTTGGAACCCTGAAAAACTATGTGCAGGTATTGCATAATAGAAAAAGGCCCCGCATTAAATTAAAAATATACAGAACAGAAAATTATAGAAATAAGTCTGTAAAAAAACCAGAAATAAACTAAAACAAAACAAAGAAAAAAAAAAAAAAGAAAAAAAATCTTCAAGAAAACACCAGGTGAAGTTAGTAACCAATGGCACACTTTTCAAAGGGAATATCTAGCTTTGTCTTTTTATTTTTTTTCCCCTAAGGCATGGATGGACAATTCCTTATGAAAACAAATCTTTGCTCTAAATAACAGACATAATAGTGTGGTCTTTAAAAGCAAATTTGAAATTGCGCCACTGACAACTTTAATTTTCATTCACATGTTGTGCTAGGAGTCAATGACTTAATACTTTGTTAAGAATACATCAGTGTAATCAGGTAAAAATATTGAAAACCTGAAAAATAGAAAAAATATATTAGCCAGTTGCTTGGTTGCTATATTTGTTAAATTATAAATCAGGCTTAACCAGAAGTCAAATCTGGTCAATATTGCCTGATTTTCCATTACTTAAATAACATACCATGAAATCTAGCTTAGTGGTGGTTTGATTTTCTCTTTGTGTAACTATATCATTCTTTTGAAATATTTGAATTTTACATACTCTCATTAAAAAAAAAATCAAAACAATTTAAAGCTAACAATTACTTAATTCAATTTTGGGTTTTTTATTCAATCGAAGAAGGACTGGGTGAAGGACTCAACCTTGGGTTTTGCAAACAGCTCTTGTAATTTTAATGAATTTAATATTTGTCATCTCCAGTTTTGTGCTTGCCTCTGATTATGGGTATTTTCCTTGAGCTGATCATAAGATTTATCACCTTTAGCCACTATCACTGTTAATATTTCTATTTTATTATGTGTGAAACAGAACAGAAAAATTTTGTCTAGCGACATAATATTAAGTATTCAGTCAAGAATTATTCCAGGGCAGTTAAACAAAGCATCATGAAAAATGATAATGAAATAACAAAATCTCAGCCATTGGGGGTTGAGAAGTCACAAGTAGTTTTGTTTGTTTGTTTTTGTTTATTTTTTTAATTTTTATTGCTGTTAAATGTGTTTTCTTAAGATATCTTGATGCTATTTTAATTTCCCATTAAGTGATTTTCATTTATTCACACAGTTTTACTTTCATTATAACAAATTTATGAATTAATAGACATGATTCAGTGCTTCAGCATCCTGTCAATGATGGAGGTTTAATATGTTCCTGACAAAGACACATCACCTTGAAGTAAATCAGACTTTATCAACTCAACTTTTTTAACAAATTGGCTTCTGGAAAAGAGAACAGACAAGGGGGAATTCTTTTCTATGACTTTTCAGTAAATTCCCTCTAGGAAATGTAGGCTAAAAATCAAAATGCTTAATTATAAAACTTCCAAAAATAATGGGTTTTATTAATATATACATTAACAATCCTTGCAGGATAACAGGAGAAACACTCTGTTTTGTCTTATGATTATATATAATACTGCATACGTACTTCAAACTAACTAAAATTTTAACTATCCAACATTTAGTAGAAGCTCCTTCAAATTTAAAAACTTTAGCTCTTTAGCTTCCTGATGATAATTTCTGCGCTTTTTCCCATATTAGTCTACAATTATTTTTTGTCAGTTAAAATACCTTGTTTGTTAGAATTATATTAATGTACCTTTTTCTTTTAGTTTAAATACTTCTTTTTGTGGTGTCTTTTAGATGCTAAATATTTACTCCGGTATTTAGAATACTGTGTTTCCTTTGGTCTGATCTTGCTCTACATGAAAGATTGTCCTCCTCCAACCTATGTTCAGTTTTCTATGACCTACCACTTAATTTTCTGTAACAGTGCTATCTGGAGATTGTTCCTTTCACAAGCAACAGAAGTACCTTTACGTCAGATCATAATTATTCTAATTTTCTAAAATGCTGTGAGCATCCAGCAGCTTAATACTATGAATGTTATTTACTCGGAGCCCAAATACTCATCTGTTTTCATCTTCCTTTTTATAAATTCTGTATTCTTATTCCTTTATGAAATATTTGGGGTTTTATTTTTCTGAGCGGTGACTTTTGCAGCACCTCAAGCAACACTAAAAAGGCCAGCCCACACGGAATATTGGGATGCAAGAAAAAAGGGTGATTTAATTTTTTTCATCAAATTCCATAAAATTTAGCTCTCCCAGTGTATAAGGAATGAGATGACTAAAACACTTCTTACTGTTTAAGAGGTGGCAATATAGCAAAAGGTAACAACGGTGTTTCAGAAAAGCTATGAAACATTCTATAGCTGAAAAACACTGACTTAAATATTACCTAAATTTCACATGCTGCTTGCACAGTTTATGTTCTGCTACTGTACTCCGCAATTGAGGACTTACAGGATTTTATACTAAATTTGATTTTTTTAATCTACTTGCTTTTACCCAACTGCCAGAACACCTTCTTTTTATATGCTCTGAATCTATATATATCCAATAAAAGAACCTTTTATATATAAATCCTCCTTCAAATAGAAAATTTTTGTAACACTGCACTTTCCTGAGTACAAAATGATCACTTTATGTGTTTAAAATCCATCAAAAGTCATAGCCTGTTCAGAACAAAGCCAGTGCTTGTGACAGCAAATGCATGCAGACTGGGAAAATAAGGACAGGATGTCCCACTATAGGTACTCCATGGCAGTTGACTTGTCGTCTCTTTTCCCATAAAACCTTGAAGGATGGCTGCTACAGGTTACCAATTTCACATCCTTTTCCTTCATAAATGACTAATGGTAATGTATTTAATGCTTCTGTGTAAGAAACTCAGTACAAATTGCAACCAGAAATTTCTGTATTCATGATTAAGACAACATGCTTAGTCATTAATCTTTTCTTTCCCTAAAAAAATCTGTGTAAATTTCATCCTTTCAAAAAAAAATAAAATATTCTTCTCATAAGTGAAATTAGATTAACTTCAGGAAAATATTTTTTTTCCTCAGGTTTTGGAGTTCTTTTGTATTTGAGTAAATAGATTTTATTCTTCTTTGAACTTTATGTGAAAATTTCCCTGACTTTTCTTCAGTTAAATAATGATTGTCTCATTGAAATTATTGTCTTAGGTTTGCACTCTAAATTCTTTTCTCTGTTTTTTAATTGTTTCTCCTTTTTATTTATTCTATGTGTGAGAGTCAGATCATGAAATAGTTTAAATTATTTGTATCTGACATTCCAGTTAAGGAATTATCTCCAAGGTAAAATATAAATTTGATATTAATATGAACTTTTTTGTTTACTTTTTTACTGTGCTGATTATTCCTTTTTAAAAGTACTTAGGTCTTTCTGACTACACATACGATATAAGTAGTTGCATTACATATCAGAATATCTAAGAGAGAAACGGAATTCTGTGTGCTTGCTTGCTACAGTTAGGCCAAGATCCTTATAAAATAATCAAAGATGGTTCAGATGCAAAACTAGAATGAGGTTCAGTATGGACTGAAATTATATCAAAAATCCAAGTATCACTTTACCAGCTTTAAGGCAGTGATATCCGCCTTTAGCTCTAATACATATGGAGTTTGTTCATATTTTTTGATTTAGCCTAGTAGAAATTTGGCAACACTGAAAAACATTGCTCTTAATGAAAACTTTCTAAAGATACAGGAAAAATGAAAAGATGTTAATTACATGCTTTGCAAACCATGTTCCCTCATTTCTTTCTATGGGTAAGGACCCTGATCCTTGTTAAATCTCCATTAGAATAACTGAAATTTGCTGTAAAATTTCTATTTTTTTTTAAATTCAATTCTGATAGGGAGCATATAGTGACTTAATTGCTCTGGACTTTTCATAGCCACTTTTCCAAAGAGTTAATGTAGTTGAGTGTACCATATCTAAATAAAACACTTTATAGCTGGTGATCTGCCCTTACGGTAGAAGTCATGCAAATGAGATTAAGTCTGAATACAAGCCTCCATTGATGGCTGGAGGACAGTCTTAGGAATGTGTTAGTGAACTTGTTTTCCATTTGGAAAGAGGAGGGGAACCTCTTTGGTCTCAGATGAAAATTACACCCTTATTCATGGTATACATATAGCATAAGGTGATCTATAGGTACCTTCCTGGGCCTGATGTGGCATCATGAGAGGTCAGTAAAAGAAATTCCAGTGACTATGAATGACACAAGCCTGCAGTATGTTACTTGGGAGTGAGTTTCCCATTTAAACAAGTATTCAAAGTACCTGTTTTTCCACCAGTTCTGATTCTCTCAAGAGACGAATACACATCATGCCTTTTCCAATGTTTCTGTCAGACTGTCAGATTACATTACCAAATGAAAAATTGACTCCTCTGGTGTAAAACCAATAAGTGACAGCATAATTCCAGCTTTGTGCTGTAAGGTGAGAACTCTACAGAGAAGGTCAGAAACGTGATTACACAAGGAAATTCACCAAAGGGCTTTCAAATTAGGTTTTTCAAATGCCATAACCTGATGTAAATTTATAAGAACAGGTTTAATATGGATGAAAATATTTTTACTTTTGCTCAGCTCTTTTAACACAAGAACAGATGCCGTTGCATGGTTTGCTTTTTAACTTGGCATAGTTTTGAAATTATAGATGTGCACTGTTGTGCTGAGTTGCACCAATAGCTCAGTGTCTTATTCAGAGACACTTGAGAGCATTGCAGAAGATAGTTTCATATGTTTAACAATTACAAGAATGTGCCTTTTGGCACATTGGGAACAGCAGGACTGGAAAGGGGCAGCTTCCATCTCTGTGGTTCAGGTGAATATCTTCATTAGAGTTCATAATGTTATAATGTCAGATACAAACATTCTTCTGAGAGGTTGTATGACTCTTGAGAATGCAACATAGTGTGCTTAGCTATACAGCTGGCTCATGCTTGAATTTGCATCTTCGTCCTATGGAAATTTCTAATCCATTGTTTCAGCAGAGTGAATATGCTGGGGGTCTGTTTCTCAATAACTTCTCTTTCCTGAGAAAAGAAGAAAGCGAGATGATTCCAGCTTAATATGTTCTCTCATTAAGTTAAATATTTGGTGTTCTGCCATTTCAGCCATCAATGTCCTCTGAGTGAGTTTGATTGTCCTTTCAGACAGCTCTGGTTATATTAGGTGCCTTTTAATAATGGATAAAAATGTGTGAATTACTTTCTGCAATGGGGCAGGACAAATATAGTAACTTCTGACAAGCCATGACAATGTACAACACGTCAGCTGCTCCTTACGCTCAAGTAAAATCTGTATCCCTCCAGAGAGGCAAGTTAGATAGCTGGCAATAGCTGCCTACATATTATATTTATATTCTGTGATATAAAACACACTAATGGTGGAAGAAGAATGACCTATCATATATTTATTGTAGACTAGAATGTATAGAGACATAACTGGTAGTTTGACAGCGTACAGCCATGATAATTTGCATTGTTATTATTAAAGCTTGTTTGTGTATAAATGAAGACAGCATTAATTCTTCCATTATAATGTATGAGCTTTGCTATGTTAATATAAAGTGATCACCTTATTAGCATTAAAATAAAAAAGGAAAAAATTCTCACACTTTTGAATACTGTATAAAAATTTCGGAAGCTAGATTGTATGTCAGAATTCTACTTGAATGGATTAATCCTAAAAGCCACAGTTAAGATTTATTTTTTCCAGTCCTGATTAAAAATATCTATTTTTTCATATTAGTTAGTATTTGTAAAGTATTGCTGCATGTGAATTTGCAAAACAGGTTGTCTCCTGTACAAAACCAGAATATATATATGTATAGAAGTAAAAATCAGTAGAATATTTTCAGAACTATAAGATATGACTACTTTTCATGAATATTGACCAAATTTATTTTCTGCATTCATTGTGAAACTATTCAGAAGTAAACTGAAAAACTTTCCATAAGACTTCACTTTTGTGAAAACTACTTTTTAAATTACATCTGAACAGATAAGCTATTAGATATTCTTGATTTTGGGGCAAAAAATTTAAATTTCTCCGCACACTTTTCAGAATAGGCATTTCACACCTTTTTACTACAATTTGGTTTATTCATCTGATTTATTTCATACTAGTTCACAAACTATGATCAGATTTTAATGTCTTTGGCAGAGCTGACTTGCTACAGTAATTGAATAAAGCTCCATACTTGTTATTAGAGCTGTTTAAAATGTAAGTATGCAGGCAATGATTCTCAGGATTTAGATTGACTACAAAATAATTTGGGAGCATGGTTTTTGTTGTTTATTCCGGTGATTTATTTCCTATTCTTTAGGGTTAAGAATGGATTCTTCATTTCAACAGCTCTATTTAATATTCTTTGTATTACTATCACCAAAGGCATATTTAGTTTTAACTCTTCATTTAGGACCCGTTATATTTAAGGGTCCTAAGCCATTCGTGACTCAGGAGAAAACTAAAATTTTTGGTGTATTTTGGTGCACCGTGTTTGCATTAGTCTCCAATAGAAAATAGACTAGTTCATATGGAAGTAGCTTATTTTAACTCACTGGAAAGAGGTTTATTTGGCTTTTCCTCTTCTTTTCTTGAAAAAAAAAATACAAGAAAATAGTTACATAGCCGTAAAGAATATTTCTGGTCTACTTTTTATTTTTTCAATAAGGTATACATAGTAGAAGTAACACTGGAGATACTTCAGAAGGATTTGAGAAGAAGTCTTTAGAATGTACTCTGTTTTGATACAATACTCTATCCTTCTTTCACCTATCATGCTATCTAACTGCATTCAGTTTCATCCTTCTTCATGTCTGCTATAATAATACATTTCAGAAGGAATCCAAGCTGTCTACTCAATTTTTTCATCTATTTTAATAGAGTAAAAAAGAAGAATAAGAATGACAATGGAAAGTATTTTGAAATTGTGTTTTAGAATACAGTTTTTCCTCTGTTAAGAGGTAGTTTTCCATCCCACCTAATTAATTCAAATTTTCTTTTTAAGGAGCATATCCATGCTCCTGCTTCAATGCTTTTCAAATCTCTGGAAGTACCTACAGCAAAAAATTTTCAGATGATCTTATGGGCTGTGTTCTTGCTCAGATCCTCAGATCAGATGCTAGCAGCTTCACTTGAGCAAAATCTTTTCCCATTTATTTCCATTTCTGTGATTAATATCTATTTTTCACTTGCTATATTAAATCTAATCAGATTTTAACTCAAAGCTTACCATTCTTTCTTTTTTGGAAAGGCTTATTGATGAATTTATCTTGTGAGCTATAAAACGTTTGCCTCCTTTTTTATGAGGGTAATTGCCCAGATGTTCCAATCTGGCTGCTCTTCAAAACATTAAGTTTGACCCCTGGTTCAAGGAGGAAATGCAGGTTATGAACAGGAAGATAGTTTTAATTAGTGTGTCTATCACTCCAGTCACAAGACCAATAATTAAATCAGTCTGGTCCAATTGCTGTTTCAATCAGATTCAGATTTTATAGTTTGTTGTGAAATAATGTAACCATCTTACTTTTAAGCGTCTAAATAGCATCATATAAGTACAGTCGTGTGTTCATTGTACTGTGAGAGAGCATTAGAAATGTTAAATACTTGGTGTTGTATAGCAGGATGAAAAGGGCTGTGTTTGACAGCCTCTGAGTCTTTTAGAAGTTACATCACTACTTGCCAAGATGGAGTTTAGGTGGGATGCAGAAACACCAGCATCACACAGCCCAGCCATAGAAAACCAGGAAATACTCATCAGGATAGGATTTTTTTATAGCTGCACAGTGGTTTCTGTCCAAAGTTTTCTATTATAACTCCCATACACATGCATGCACCTGCATACACAGACACATCTGATGTGCCCTGCTCCACCAAGAATCACTTTCCTGTAGCTGAGACTGTATTCTCAGTAGTGGCTTATGGTAATATTTTATTCCTAAGCTTCTGCTGCTGTTGTATACTTTTATATTCATGAAGCATGTGTATGCTTCTCTTATTCCATATAAAAATTACCATCTCAACATTACTGCAGGGCCTTTTGAGGACTATTTGATTTTTCAGTGTGTTTAAATCCACAATATTTGTGAGAAGAAAAATTAAAAAAGAAAGGCAAAAAAAGAAACTGACTAAATATAAAGCTGGGGAGAAACATTTTTGCATAATACTTCACTTGGCAATAGTATCTTATAGACTTTTCCTGTGCAGAATTCAATTTCTGTTGAATAAGAAAAATACCTCTTCCTACTGGTCAAAACTATTGTTTTGAAGGAAGTAGCAATTAGTATATGATCAGCTTGATGATGTTGCACATATTTTCCTTTAGCATACTACTTTTCAAAATAAATAATTTAGATGAGTGTTAGTATAAGATCAAACATTTTGACAATAAAGGAAAAACAAAAATTTGGCTTTTTAACAATTTGATTTTATCACATAAAGGCTTTATTTGCCAACTTGCAGACAAGACCCCATGCTGTTTCAAGGACTTTTTTTGGACTAAGATCTTTGAGTAATTTGGGAAAAAAAATACAGATGTCTTAGTATCAAAAGACTAAGTTTTCTATGATAATTAAGAGATATTTTTGTCTATACTTTTTTCCAGGACAATTTTTAGTCTAATGATAAAAAACTTTTTAGTAGAGGAACTTTAATTTAAAAAAATGCTACTTATTAAAAAAATTTTAATTAAAAAATCTCCATGGGAGATTATGAGGAAGGAATTAACGGTTTCAAATTTGACAAGCTATTTTTTTTTCAGGCAGATTTAGAGTTCCCATCTTTAAACACATGCTAGAAGAGTATTTGTGAAACAACTGACAGATGCCTCCCTAATTGCTGCTATAAGAGAGGAAACCTATGGTTTCTGCTTTCAAATTATAATACTTAATTACTAGATTGGGCCTTAATAATTATAAGTCAATGTTTAAGTCTTTGTGGTGCAGAAAAGCAGCTTCACTACTGAAATAGAAATTCCTCACATATCCACAATGCTGTTGAAATAACGTAAAAAGTGAGAATAAGAAGCCCCTATAAAAATAAAGACTTAATAATGTTGAAGGCAACAGACAGGGGTTATTAAGATGAGACCAATCCCATTACTCTTCATTTGGCTAACACAAATTTTACAAATTACACATTTTTCTCTTTGTGATATTTCTGTCACGATGAGAGTCAGAGCTTTGCAACTATTCAAAAGGTAGGACAAATTGTTATTCTGTGCAAGAACAAAAAGGATATGAACCAGTTTCTGAGGCATAGATAATGGTGTCTGGTTTAAGGTTTAATATCACTGCAGAAGTATATTGCTTTCTTATTTTCACATAGGCATACCATATTTATCAAACATAGGAACTCAGAAGTCCATCTCTCTTGGGCCACCTTTGGACAGATGTGGGTTGTTGTAGGTGTCAGGACACAGTGAATTAATGCCACAACTTTCTACTTGTCTCTGCATCAAAGACTTGAAGAACTGGGCTGCTGAGGGTAGCTACAGGAGGAACGTGCCAGGACTAACACAGACCAGACCTGAAACTGCTGCCTAAGGAAACCAAGGACACATCACTGCCACCACTGCCACCACTCTTCTGGTGCCTGTTTTCTAAACTGTCAAAGAACTTTTCCTTGTACTTTTCCAAGCTGTGTGGTAATGGCTACCAGGATGTAGCTGTCCTTAAATTAGTGGTGTATAAAATGGAAATGTTTTTACTATTCTCTTGCATTTTGAAACTACAGGATAAAGTTAGGTTATAATTTCAGGCATTTTCTTGCAGTTATGAAAGCTAAAGAGTAATTAATGTGCTGTATGCCTATATCTTTTTATGTATACATACCTTTGGTTAAGGTAATTGATTTGTGATTAATTTTAAATAATTATTATATTATTTTTTGTTATTTTAGTTAAACATTAGGACTGCGAGATTTAAAAGGAAATAAT
The DNA here is from genome assembly GCF_052056855.1 of Sturnus vulgaris. NCBI lineage: Eukaryota > Metazoa > Chordata > Aves > Passeriformes > Sturnidae > Sturnus > Sturnus vulgaris. The sequence continues at coordinate 96,833,220 of NC_142244.1, forward strand.
ATGCTTTAACATTTTAAAGCATCATAGGGAAATAGTTCACAAGTGAGACTTTCATGCATCATACTTTGGACATTGGTTTACAGTGATTTCCAGCAGTTATTTGCTGAAAGTCTTTTAAGAGTCATCCTAATACCTAGGGGTAACACTGGTCTACTAGAGATGTCCTGAGAGATAATTGACTCTTTATAGGTAGACTGTACCTATTAAATGATAGTAAAAGTATTTTCTAACCTTACATTTAATAGAAAGTAGCTGGGACAAAGAGAAGAAAAGCTTTTGATAACCACTGGTTTCCTTTCTGCCCAAATTATCTCAGGTTCTGTAGAGTCTCTTTCTAAAACAGATCATTGAGCAATTACATGGTTCTTCTTTCACTTTCAATAGCTTCTAAAGGCTAAAATCCTCTCAGAATGACATGTACAAAGGTGAGCAGTACTCATGTGCATTAAGAGCTGATCAAAGAGTAAAGATAAAGTCATACTCCTAGGCAGCAATTAATACCACTTCAAATTAAGGGAGATTTTCTTACACTATTGTCACTTTATAGGATACACATTGACTCCCATTCAGCCAAACACATGCCAGAACAAGTTATTACTTTGAATAGACAAAAAACATTTCAAAATCAGAATCTCCTGAAGATTAGGAAGCAGCTGTGTTCATTAAGTGTCCTTCAAGCTTGTTTTCCTTCAACAATACTATGATAATCCTTTTTGTCCTCTCTTTCTGTTGCACATATTCTACACATGTTCTAGTGTTTAGATGCAGCACAGAAGCACAGATATCAGAGAGAAAGTAGCCTGGGCTCTTTAATGCAAATCATAAGAAATAAGTCCATCCTTCCTTTGGCTGTAAAGAGAACCCAAGGCTGTTTTTCTTTCAAGTTAGATAATCCCTGCAATTGAAGTTCCCATCAGATTTCTCCTATACATGCACAGAACTTCTCCCAACAGAAATACTTCTCTCCAGAATCATTAATAATTGCTTCCTGCAGATTGGAAGAAGTTATTACAGGAAAAGGAAATTTACTCATAGTCAGATGGCTGCTACACAAGGCATATAAGATCCAAGTGTTGTGTTATTGTGCCTGTGAGAGTATTGCACCTGTTACGGTCTTTACTTAATCACCTTGCTCTTTGCCTTCTGCTCATCATATTTCTATTTCCCAAGGTTTTAACTTCTTTCTTCATTCCATTGCTAAATCTCATCCAGTTCATGGGGGAAAAATGTTATGTGTACTACTAATATTTACAAGACATTAAGTCATTTTTTACATCATTTCAGAAGGAAAACCTGGGATTCGTTATTTCAAGGAAGCCAGTATGTAAACTTTCACCCTGCCAAAGCTTATACATGTTTAATGTTTTGCTAACAACAGTGATATTGAAAAGAATGCAACTACTGACACTAAGTTAGAAATGAAAATAAGTTTTAGCAGGCTTGGAACATAATTAATTTTTTTTTTTTCATTTAGTCCCAATAAGAAAGTTGAAGATTTTTAAAATACCATTATCTATGTCTCACTGAATTTCTACAGTCATGGTGCAATTTTAATAAACCTAGTGATGCATATTGATAATGTAAATTGAGCATTTTATTAGATTGCTATGTTTTACAATTAATCTAGTTTTTTAATTCTTTTAAGTATGAGAAAATATAGTTTAAAATATCTCAACTAATAAAGAAGTTAGATAAATTTTAAATATTACTAGTATAAAGGTATGCAAAGATTGTTGAAGTACTAGTAGAAAAAGATATCATTATTTACCCCTTTTAATTTCTAAAAGAAATCCTAGAAAATTTTGAGGGAACACTGATGATTTCAATGAGTGAAATCTGTTACTAGATTTGCTATTAAAATTAACTACATTTTTTGCAGAGATATCGCCATAGAAAAGTCATAGTATTACAAAAGTAAGTCACAGGAAAGTAATCAAGGTAAGAATAATCACTTATTTTCAACGATATCTCTCATATAATTTTTAGGTTTTCAGAATTTGTCTTTAAGTTCAGGGAAATTCTGTGTGAAGGTCATACTGAGGTTATTTGCCTTCATCTATTTCTCATATCATAAACAATTAGTTCTGATAGGATAGACGTGATTCTCATTCTCTTTCGAGAACAAAACAAATAAAGACATAATTTCTAGAATTTAAGATTTGTCATTACTGTGTGCTTAATTCAAATATCATTTTCAAAACTTTTATTGCTTTAACAATACTTTAAAATTATTAATATTTTTATACTTGACAGATTAGTACTGCTAAAATGGCACAATATTTATGAATGTTTTATTCATTCTTGATGACAAAAATCTAAACAAATATAATAGGAGTAATAGGAGACTGACAAGCTCATTAAAAGGACTTTTTTTTAAAGATAAATAAATTATATAGTATCATCACTATCATAAATATTATTCTAGGAGCAACACAGTAAAAAAATATAGAAAAGTGAAAGACGTTATTCAGATCATTCTCTTTCCATTTTCACTTGCTGTGGAATCATATTGGTTGTTTATGCAATGTTCACAGAAACAGAAAGAAAATGTTTATGAGAACAATTAAGTAATCTGTAACAAGACTGGGAACATAACATTTCTCAAAATATTAATTAAAATACTTTAATAAGCTGCCTTTAGTAGGGTGTACGAAAAGAAAGCAACCCAGGTCAGATATGTGTTATTTATAATATACAGTGGAAATATTAATTAAATATATTGAGGAAGTAAATTATATTCCGTTTGTTTCAAGCAATATTAAAGAACCAAACTGCAAACGTTTTCCATGATGTCTGGAGTCTCAAGATGATTCTTAACTAAATGCTGCAGAAGAGCAGTCTACTCAGGATGACTCATGCTGTCTATATGAAATTGTATAAAGAGAAGCCCAATCATGAAAATGTTCCTTGGCTTCCACAGACAAAAACACGAGAAGATTTTGTTTTCTACATTTTCCTTGCCTCTGAAGAAAGAGGCTGATAATTAAAATACATTTTTAGTGTAACTACAATGGCATATACACTGCATGGCAATGAAAACATAACACTGATAATATATTTTCTCTATCTAATAATGTAAGGGAAATTATACTAATCAAGATAAAGAAGTATCTCAACTCAGTGTTTAAATCTAAACACAAAAGGTAGTATCCAATCTGCATATAAATAAATATTTGATTGTTGAGAAAATAATCAATATTTCCATAGGTTAAACACCTGATTGAGTTATTTGAAAACATTGACATATTAATACATAAAGACATTTTAAGGACTGGATATTACTTTGCATGTATTATTACAAAAAAGTTTCAACATTTCATTAGTTTTTAAAATTAAAGTCAATGTTTAAATTGAAATTTACAGTAGCAGCATTTTATTTTTTTCCCCCATTAATAATTATTCTGGGGTAGTCGTTAAGGCAACAGGACTGGATACCAACTGGTCACCAATCAGTTACGAACTTCCAGAAGACGCTGGAAATATAAACATGTCATTTGTGTCATTGTTTCAAACCAAAAGGGCACAATTACAGTTAAGTTTCAGAGTATTATATAGATAATATCTATAGAAGCCAGATTGCTTTGTTTCCTTTATTTCAGATTTTTGTTTTCCTCTGTAACTTGAACTCAAGTAACCTAAATCTTGGTGCAGGTTCTGTTATTTTCCCAGACTTATCACTAGTAAGTTTAACTGAAACAGTTAAGGACCAAATCAACTACTTAAATTCCTTCAGTTTTAAACTTTTCTCAAATTCTTATCCTTATTTAATAAGATATTATGAGGAAAAAGAAGAAGACCTCTTTATTTCCTCTTCTTTTGAGGACAGTCAGCAGTGGATTGTGTTATCCTGAGAAGCATTCATCCTTCAGAGGATTTTATTCCTCAACTGGACCAAGACCTGAACAGATTCATCTGATTTTCAGAGGTGGCCCTTTTGTTGGCATAAAGCAGCCTGGAGATCTCCCAGAGTCCATTCCATGATCTGCAAAATACTTGTAGGTCCACAACTTCTCTATGTCATGTCAGAGAACAGAGTGACTAATACAAAATTTGAGTAATTTATCCTCACTGACAAAGATCTTTCGGATTTAGCATCCTTTCAAATCACACTAGGTGAATAAATAAGAATGGCAATGCTTTGGATATTTGATCTGTTTTCATTTGCTGTGGCAGCTGGAATTGGTTGTTTAAGCTCTCACTGGAATTAATCCCCAAGTTTTAAAATGTCAGTAGTATCTCAGTATCCCCTTGTATGTCATATACTCCAGAAGTCAGATATTGCATTTTTTTTACACTACTCACACTCTTTTTACCTGTAGATAATTTTTGACAGCACATTTCACAAAAACCCCCCCAAGCTGTATTTGCTATCATATTAAAGGTGTAAGAGAACTTGCATAATATTTAAAAGTTATTTGCTTCTCACTGATAAGCATTTATTTGAAGTTTCCCATCCTGTTCCTATTTTCTGTTCTTTTTCAAGTCCTTCTTTCCATGTTGTAATTAAAAATCTGTACTTAGCCTGCTGATATTTTATTTAACAGATTAATGAATTTTTTTGTTATTAATGCAGGTCAGTCGTGAGCAGACGAGACAAAAGGAGTTGATATGAAACTCCTTCTGTGTTATATTTGTTTGAAGAGGTGTTTGTAGTTCTGGGCAAAAGAGTTGTACCAGAGAGGTGTTTTAAGGGCCTGGAGGCTGAGTATTACTTTCTGAATGGCTGTAATGCCTGTGTGGGCATTAATGTGGTGTGAAATTGGGATATTGTGCATTTCTACATGATTAAAGGGATGTTTTCATTTTTGCATACACAACTGATAGAGAACACTGGTCTATTGACATCACAGAGAGAGGCATTCCTGGGTGAAATGCATCTCACCTAACTCTAGCTGCCTGAAAAATGGGCATCTGGTCAAACTGTTTGTCTAGGCCTCTCCTCCCTCCCCTTTTAGTCAATAAAGAAAAAGATTCTGCCACAGAAAATTCATGCCCTTATCTCAGACACACAACTGATGAGATGGATTACCCTCTGGGAGTTTCCTTTCTCTTGAGTAACTATATAGGGAGGCTACATTTTGAACTCTAACCAGCCATTTAACTTTTAGATGGCTAGCTGAGCTGAAATACACTCTTTTTACATACATTTTTCGATCAGATTTCTGCTTGCAAACAAGAAAATTAAAGACTTGGCGAAGTCATTCTATAATATGGAATCAAATACTCCTAACATATTAAAAAGAAAACTGTAAGGATTGCATTTCTAGCCTTCCATCTGATGCTGTGTCAGTGACCCTGCAGGGTTCAAAGGGTCAGCAGTTCTCAAGCCTGCAAGATGAGGAGGCTGAGGAGCAGAAGGACAGGATGGGCACCCAAGAAATCTTTAAGTGCTTGAACAGTGAATTCAGAGTGAATGAACAGATTGATCAGTACTACAGCCACTGAGAACTGCATTGTTGCAGGTCAGCTACGTCAGAATTAGTGAAAGAAGTAAACTAATAAGGAAGCATGAAATAGAGTAGTATTACTCTATTTAGCTAGTCAATATTTTTGCAAAGAGCTAAACAGAATTTGGATCTTCCTTGCTAATTTGTATGTCTCTATATTTGGAAACATTAGCCCAGAAAGAGAGGGTTCAGACTTCTGATACTTTGCTATTTTACAAGAGTCAGTTTCAGCAAACAAATCTGCAATTTTCTAATACGAATTTTGGATTGTTCCTCATAACATTGAAATATTCTAATTCCAGTGTATTTATAGCTTTATTGACTATGATTGGACTGCTACTTTTCTACCAATATATGTGTATTTTTCCTTAGAATGTGTATTTAGAACACCAGTTTAATGCTTTACAGTAAAAATATCTCATATTTGAATAAAACATGCAGCATAAATTTCCTGGAACTGAGCATATTTTAGACATTGCTAATAACTCTCAATGAATTTATCACAGTAGAAATCTGCTTCTCAAAAGCTCCAACACTAGAAGGCTCTTGCATTTACCAAAAGGTATAATTCATGTCAGTGTGTATTTAAATTTGTCAATTTATGATAGATAAAATTTAGCAAAGACTTTTTTGTCTCTAAAAGTCAGGTATCTTTCTCTAGTTGAAACCACGGGAAACTGTAGAAAATCCCTTTTGTTAAACAAAACCCAAAAAGTTCAAAATTTCCAGTGAGAATGCAAATCTTTGAACAATATTGGAGAGAGAGAAAAAAATTGGGTGTTCCACTTTTTAAATTTGTTGTAACTTCCAAAGACAGTTCCTACTTAAATCATACTTTTGAGCTCACTTTAGCAGTCAGTTCGTTTTTATGTGTTTAAAAGCAATACTGTCTACTTTATCCTCTTTCCAACCCAATGGCAGGATGGACCTGAGCCCTACCAATGTCTAAATATTGTATCACAGGGTCCCTGGGCTGCAGAGATTCCTACAGGAGCAGGCGGCCCTATCTGGACATCTAGCGTTGGAATTCAGCTGTGTCCATGTTGGCATCTACATCTGCTCCCATCACTCTCGATACCCTTTAGCAATTGGTGTGTGAATTGACACACATGGGTAACCAAGGGCAACCATCAAACCGCAGCCAAAATGCAGAGAGCAGGTTTATTTCATTACCTTGCTAACAATGCCGGGCGGCAGAGACACGCGGGCTCGGTTCGGCTCGGTTCGCCGACTGCGGCGGTGCCGGGGCTCGCTGCCAGCCTCACCGTAATAACAGGATTCACACGCCTGTGGGACAGTGTGCTATCTCTCCACAGGATTTCTACTTCTCAAAACAGGTAGAGGGTGAACAACATTAGACGTAATAAATGTCGTTTTCCCAGTTTTAGCATTCCTAGCTGCAAGGTTACTTTGAGCAAAACTGTTCTTTCCTTCTCTTCTGCATTTAACCCTTTTGTCCCAACAGTCAGTGAACAGACACAGCTGTTCTTCAAACAGGTTTCATTTCACCTTAAATACTTAAATTTGGCTAGATGAAACAAATTCTTGAAGTGTCTATTGCTCTCTGTGGAGAATCAAGGTTACTAGATTTGGTAATATATCTGCAATCAGACAAGTAGAGTTGGATGACCCTCTCTGATGTTTTGTGACAATTTTGACACGCAGCTACATGTATACTGTACTTGATCTAGAGGGTTTGATATGGTAGGCACCCTCATAAAATTCTTCTGGGCTGTATTCAGTTCAGTATGAAATCTGAGAGAGTTTACAGTTTGTAGGGAACTACTCTAATAATTTTTGTCATTTTCACACTTTTTATTGAAGCAAAAACTGAAGGAGACAAGGAAAAATAGAAAGAATCAGTTTGGTATGGGTGGGAAGTGCTTAATTAATTTGTGAATGGAAGTGCATAATTATACTGACTTTAGCATTTTTTTATATCTCACGTCAGTCTTTATAGTAAAAGACAGTGGTAGCAAAACGTCATCAAAAGATTTGTTGCAAAATTCCATTGTATTATTTATAAGAACAAATTTGGTTGAATCTGAAAACATAAATGGAATACCAATTAGGCACTATGTTTCTCTATATCAGGCAAGTAATATTACCTTATATGATTGTATGGTTATATGATTGTATGGTTATATGATTGAATGGTTATATGATTGAAGTTGAGGGGATAAAAGTCCCCAAATTTCATGATGTCCTTCTTCTTCTCTTTGAAAAAATTTGTGTTATCCAGATTGATCTCTTGGCAAGCAGCAATTTCTTAAGTAATTTCATTATGGAGGTGCAGACACAGAGACGGTTTGGATTAGGACAACATTTAACAGTGAAGTATCTGCTTTGTTGACAAAATTAACAGCTCACTGTCAAGTCAGCAGTACCAACTGCGTACATTGCCAAGTAAAAGGCTTTCAACTCTTGTTTTCCAGAAGCTACACATATTACTAAATGCAATGTGCATGGGTGCAAGGAAATCTATCCTGTTTATTTTACTGTAATCAGCTTACATTGGTTGTTGTGAAGTATCATACTGCCCTTGGGAACAAAGTATAATAGTCCAAATTCAATGTATATCATCTATGTCTAGTGAAAGCATATTTCACCTTCTGATCCTGCAGTGGTATTAGCGCTCATGAAACCATATGTTCTTTTTGACCAAGGAATAGAGGGAACTGAAAACTAACATACCAAAAAGAATTTAGGAATAAACAACATAAATTTTCTGCTCAGTGTATTTCTTTGTCTCCATAACTCTTATTCAACCTGGTGAACATCACTGTGAACACAGTATCTGTGTGGACAGAAGGAAAATAGTGTGACATAAAGCTGAAGGCAGGAAGCTGCATAGGTTAGCAGCAACACAGAGCAACATGTTCCACAGTAAGCTAAGACCTGAGCCAGACAGCTATCCCACTCTTTTTCCTTGTATTCTGAAACCATGGAGAAATAAATTTTGAAGCAGGTGCAATTTGCTGCATTAAAGTGGCAATGTTGCTATATTAAAGGCTCCCTTTTGCATCAGGCATTATTGGGAACTGGCCTAGCTGCTCGCTGTCTCAGAGACTAGCAGTGCGCTGCTGATGTGCTCCAGCTGTTGCCCACCGCAGCTCAGACTTAGTGTCTGTGCTTCTGTTGGCGTCTAAGGACTCCAGAAGCTGAAATAGAAGTATGGGTCTTAAGCACATGTCAATAATAAGTTTTGAAAATGTTTGTTAGATTTTGGTTAAGGATCATGAGAGGATGTGAAAGTGCAATAGGAGTCTAGGTTTCTTCAGGCTTAGAGCCCAGGGAACAAATCATTAACAATGACCTGTTTTGTTAGACACGCTGTTATTCACATAGCACTGTCATATGGTGGTGATTTTTTCTAGTAGCAGGAGGTAATGTTTGTGATGAGTTTGCAATGTTTCAAGACTGAGGGTAAGTTGTGACAGTGACTTTTCTATTTTTATGGCTACTTTGATTCACTTTTGTTTAACTTTGTATGATACCATCATTGTTTTACAATTCTAACAATGTTGTACAAATGTAAGTGTGTTAGAATGGTAGGGGGCTTGGGAAATGATATCCTGCATAGAGTTACAGAACATCAGGAAAAGAGATGGAAGAAAAAAGTGTATGTTTAGCCACTTCCATTATGTTGTTTTTGCTGCTAAAAATTAATGTATTATTTCAATATCTGAAATAATTACACCTTGACTATTTATGATTCATGGATTGTCTTCTTAAGATATCAATTATTCTAACAATAAATTATTGATTTAATTTATAGGGCATGCTTTCTTTTTTTATATACAAAGTATGAGCATAAAGCTATTTATTCTCTGCTAATTGCCTATGAATCAGAAATTTCCATGGAGGAAATGACTAATTCTCCAAAACTAGAATGAGCTGTACTTTCTAGTAACAAGCATTAAGCATTGAAGCAGTCTATTTTTCTGCAGAATAAGGATGGTAAGATCACTTGTAACTATATTATTCACTCACTAATAGATCAATTTCGTTATGCTCGGCCTTTGTTGCAACATGTGTTCCTCTCCAGTATTGTTAAGGCATATTGAACTAAACTGGAAAAAGGATTAAAAAAAAAAGGTATTCTGTTCAGGGTCATGACTATATTGAAGCAAATAAATTATCTTAGGAATTTAAATGCTTGTATGAGAGGATATGTATATCTATTGTATATGTATATAGAGAGTATATGCATAAATGTATATTTTTGATCTTCCCTTCCCCACTCCCACTCGTTTGTTTTGTTTTTTTTTGTTAATACTGCTCAACATTTTTTCCTGATTTGAATTTTTGGCCTCAAAGAAGACTAAATTGCATTTTGTCTCTTAGGAAAGAAATGGGTTCTAGGTTTTGGCTCCTCCACTTTTATACATTTTTTCTGGCTCCTCTCTGCTTCTTTTAAAAAGGTCCCTGTTTGTCCATATCACAAGAACCTCAGTGTCTGTTGGGAAAAAGACTCTCAATGTAAAATATTTGGTGTTGGGGTTTAAGTTTCTTAAGGGAATTCTCTTCCCATTTGCTGTCATGGAAATGGCAAATGGGCCTTGATTAAGAGAGAAAACACGTAGCCAATGCCTTGGTGCTCTATTGGAATGGTTTTTGGGGAGGGGGGCAGTGCTTTTTGGCAGTTCCTTAGCTGGGAGTAGTTCAGTCTCTGACCAGCTTGGAGAGTTGTGGGTTTTATGTTGGACTTTCTCCTGCCAAAGGACTTGCTGCTATTGCTGAACCTTCCTTGCTCTTTCTCCTTACCATTGCTGGGCTGCTGCTGGAGGGAACATCCATTGCACTGCAGCAGCCCTTGCTGGGAGAGACCCTCACCTTCTGCATGGGTGCCTCACAGGAAAACTGGACCCCCATCTCTTCCCTCTCTCTGAAATGGAAAGCACCAAGAGAAAAAAATAATGTAAAACCCTATGCAGGTGCACAGATATCTATTCAGGTAATTGCAAAGCAATAAGCTTGACATGAAATAAGAGAATATGTGACAAATAGAACATACTCATGTATTCTGTTTTCAAAATTTTCTACTTTTGTGTGCTTTTCTGCAATCTTTTAACTTATGAATCCTGATGCTATTAATCTCAAGCTATATTTAAAAATATTAATGTTTAAATAATCATAATTTTGAAGCAGGCTTTATTGCACTAACTGAAACTAAATATTTAGAAGATATCTCTTGTTATCAAAATGATAACTTGATATTAATTATTTTTTAAATTATTTATGATGTCTAACTTCTCTTTGTGTATGCCTTTAATTGTCAGTACTGCATTTCTCTGTTTTTGGGTATTTGCTCAAACACAGATTTTTACATGCATGATAGCACTATTTTCTGTTTCTTGAATATAATCTTTATTAAGCTGCCACATTGATTTATTTTCAATCTTGTTTTAGAGGCAAAATAATACATGACTGGAAAATTTTAATACGTTAAAATCTATTGTGAGTCACAGAGCATTTTACTGAGTACCTATGAACTTTCATTTTTTTTCTACCAACAGAAATTCATCCTGTTTAATGCTTTAGGGTCATAATTAGCTATATGGCATGAGAAAATACCTGGTTAATGCAAAGACTACTATTAATGAGAGAACACAAAGGAGTTAGGATATACCGTATTCCTACTATATGCAATTAACTTGAAATTATAATAGCAACCATACTTTAAGTGGCTGATATGGTATGTCACAGAACAGCTTATTTGCTAGTAACTAATTAAGAGAAAGACATATGTTCTTATGGAAAGAAAGAGTAAGTAGCAAAAAATAAAAATAAACTATGCTTAAGCCTCTACTTAGCAAGAATCCTAATGATGTTGGTTATCACCTTTAATGATATTTTATAACCCTTAAAAATATTGTATTGGGTTTATGTAACAAGGGGCCTATGCAGGGGTGGCCTCTAAGAAGAGATCAGGGACTGTCTCCATATGGGACAAAATAATTTCCAACCAATGCCCACTGCTGCCCAAAGCTGAAACCATCAGTGATGCTGGGGGTGCCTCTGAGAAAACATATTTTAGAAATAGCAAAAACCAGTAGGCAGCAGCTAGGAGACATGAGTGAGAAAATTTCGGGGAAACGTTCCTGCAGACACTGAGATCAGAGGAGAAGGAGAGGACTTCTTTCCCCCCACACCTAAATAGAGATTCCCCTGGAGCACATGGAGAAGAACACAGTGAAGCAGTCTCCCTGCAGCCCCTAGAGGACCATGACAGAGGGACTTTTCACCCTGCAGCCCCTGCAAGACACCACAGCAGAATAAATAGCTGAGCCCTGAAATAAGTTGCAACCCATAGAGAGCCCACCCTGGAGCAGTGTCCTGGAAAAAGCTGCAACCTGCAGAAAGCACCACATGCTGGAGTAGGTTTTGTGGCAGGAAATACAGCCCAAGGAGGAACCCACACTGAATTAGTCTGTCCCTGAAGGACTCTCCCCAAGGAAAACACTCACTCACACTGGAGGAGTTCACAAAGATGCAGATCCTTTGAGAGAAACCAAATGCTGGACTTTAAAAAGAGTGTGAGGAAGAAGGAACAGTAGAAGTAAAGTGGTATGTACTGGTTCCAACCCCAGTGATATTCAGGAACACTGGTCAAATAAAGGCAATTCTCACAAAATACTACTTTTGAAGAACACAATTATACTTAGCCTTGTAAGGACCTCCTAACTGTATTATTATAGAATTTTTTTTAAACATTAATTTGAAATTGATATTTAATTTTGGCCTTGAGCAGATAATTGAAATACTGGAAACCTACACCTAAGGAAAGCTTACATGCAAATATAAAGAATTTTGATCTTAATAAGGAACATGGTCTCCTGCAAGATTATATTCCTTGTGATATAAATAAGAATGATACTTGAAAGTTATGCAGGAGAGTGTGTAGCTAATTAGGACAATATTGAAACGTGTTGCAATTCTCAGGACATGCTTGTTACATTCTCATTCAATCTGTACATTATTTTGTGAAGTAGAGAGTGAATATTGATGAATTTAGTCCATATATGCAGATTAGATTATCACAATTGGGCCTTGGTTGAATGACTTTAAAGTGACACTTTAGTGGAGAGACCTGTGAAAAAACCTGAGATCTACAATTACAACCTAAAGGGTCATATTGTCTCACTTTTTTTGCATCTTCCTTACAAATAAAAGGTATCAATTAATCTACATTTATCAGATGAAGAAAATATTTAAATATTCTAAAAACCTCCAAAATTCATTAATTATTGGCTATTCTGACTCCAGATTCTGAGAGACAGTAATCAAGTTACAGTGAGTTTGCATTTGTTTCTAAGTGGTAAAGTGTAAGGCATGCACTGAATCTAAAAAATCTAAGGCTGCTTGTTTTATCACACTTTGCCACAAAAAGAGGGATCAACAAGCACTGAGCTGTGAAATTTCAGAACTTCTCAAATTAATTAACCTATTCATTTCTGGTCTTTGACTACTGATGGTGTTTTGTGGAGATTGGGACTTGGTTCTTGGGGTTTTTAATTTTTTTTTCTGCAACAAATCAATATAATTTCCATTTTATACTTTTAAAATATCTCTAATACTTTCCTAGTACTTAGAGTTCTATATATGCATAGTTCCTCCTTGAAGGGGTATTCCAGCTGTGTAATGAATCACTGGTAATTTACATAATGATAAGGAAGAATCTGAGATCACAGAATTTTTCTGCTTCTAGATATTGAATCAAAGTAGCTTAATGACAGATATAAAAAATTTTCAGGAACAGAACAAAATCCTAAGATTTTTAATGCAGTTGCCACTGCAAGTATTATTTTCAGTAACATCAACTACTTATTTTGTTTAATAAGGCAGAGAAAGAATAGTTTCTTAATCTTATGGAAACTCTCAGATACCTTCCATATCATATTTAAAATAAATAGTGCTTAAAGGTGTATCTGAAGCTGCAAATATTGTTGAATGATCAAACTGTATAATTTCTGGAATTTTAAATCCTGCATAGGAATAATGTATTTGGGAGTTCATTGGTAGGCACAATCCCTCTCTTTCCCTTATAAAACATGTTTGCTATTTACATTAGTATTCAGGCTTTCTCAGAAATCATTGACAAAAACGTTGTCAAGAAACAATAGAAGGGAAAAGGATCATGAGAAAATAACAGAATGTTATAGATATTTGAAAAATAAGATTGTGAATACATGACAAAGAGCAAAAAAGTATGAACTTTATTACAGTGTTGGTAAGGAGCTCCAATTTCATCCAAATAACACAAAAACATCTGAAAAGAGATTTCTATATATACTAATTTTTTTTAAAATACAATATAATATGAATACAATAAATTGAATCAGTCTGAATATTATCTGAAGAAGAGATTTCAAAAGATGTATTTACAAAATTACTTATTTCTTTCTTTAAACATGGGCTACTGAACAAAAAACAACAATGCAAAGAACATGCTAGAAAACAAATTTCCTAGATAATTAAACTAGATAGTAGCAATTTCTGTAGGTAGCATTTTTTTCTATAAATTATTTTAGTTTGAATCTCTTGTATCAGTATTTTTTGCACAATGCATGTTTCCCCTACAGGAGTATTCTCATTCCTACAATTTTTCAGTTTCTCCAGATGACATCCATCTCCTTTGCTGCAGATGCTGACAGTTTGCTATAAACAGAAAAGGTACTGAATGGAAAATAAAACAAATCAAAAAAACTCCACCAAAACCCAAACCATAAAGGACATTGCCATTGTTCCATAAATATTTAATTTCAAATTACAGGCTTAAATCAATTATGAAACTAACATAATAGACACCATGATATGTTAATAAGATTACATATAAGCATAATTTCTTAACAGCATGCTATAAAAAATAATTTATAGTCGCTATTTTTTGATATTTTGATATTAGTTATTTAATTGATGCAGTTTTGTGATTCTCCTTAAAGGAATAACATAATGGCATAATTACAGAAATATTTGTACTACTCCTTATATGTGTATATAAATATATATTAAAACCATATCAAATCAGGTCAACATTTATGTAACCCACATTCTGTCTTTGTCATTTCTCAGTGTACATAGAGTAAAGGTCTTAAGTATGCTTGTGCAGTGTGCAGCAATGCACACAATTCTGATTCCTATATTTAAGACATCCTTTTTATCAAAATACTTCATAAACTTCAATTTCATTTTTTATCTTGAGGTCAGGTGAAAGCAAACGAACAAACAACCCCCAAAATACAGTGTTTTATTACTTTAATTAACCAACAAGATTTTAATTTACTCCAGCTACAGTACTTAGAAAGTTTGCTTTTGAGTGTAGCACAAATGATTAATTTCATGCTGTTCCTAGCTGTCTACATCCCCAAACAATATTTAATGTTATGCATATCCAAATACTAATGTTGGCAAATGTTGCAAACACCATATTATTTAGAGCTTCAGTGAAGTGACAAGACACATATACCACCCTCCTTGACTGACACACATTGCTTGCAATGCTACCTGTCAAAAAAGGTGAATAATGGAAGGAAAAAGAAACAGATTTTACCCTGAACGACAAACAGGAATAAGTTGACAAGGTGTGTCACTCTTTATGAAAGAGCTGTTTCTCTTTGAGTATTAATACAAAGATTCTTCTAGACCTAGGAATGGATGTGGTTATGCTGCAGTTCTTAAATTCACCATTAGATTGGACATGTAGATATGTACTCATTTTTTACTCTGTCTGAAGAGTGGCCCTGTGGCTGTGAGCTACAACCCTTAATCAAGATTTATTTTCATTGTACTGCTGTAGGAACAGTATGGAACAATTGACTCTGAGACAAGTATTCTTCATATTTATTTCTGTCTTTACACACAAAAATATATTTTATATATATAAAATGTGCGTGTATGTGTGCGTTATCAGTGTATCTCCTTATAATTGTTGTCTATAGTCATTAAGCCCTGTCTCACTCAGGTTTTTTCATCAGAATTTAATATTCTGATATTCTTTCCATGGTGAATAATATGTAAGTACTTTATTATGGATTTATAGAAAGATTTCAATATCAAGTATGCATATGCATATTTTATTGCTCCTATGCATATGCATGTTAGAACTAAGAGAAAGATACCCTGATACCAGTAAAATTACTATGAGTGAAAAGGTTTTGCATCTTGACAAAAGGTGCTTTGTCTACACACGTGAGAAAGTAGTTTTTCCATGTTAGCATAATGTAATGGAATCATAGAATCTTTGAAAGTTGGAGGGACCTCTGGGTTGGAAAGGACTTGTAGAAGCCTAGATGAGAGGCTTTTCCGAAAAGGTCCAGAAGTATGGGATGTGCATGATAACTAATTTGCATAGAAAGCATGATACTTATCTCCAGGGTGAATAAAACTTGACTATAAATAGATACCTCCATAAAATCCAGGTGCATGCCCCCAAGACCCTGGACACCACATCAGGTGGATTGATGCTAGAGTCAGGACTGATTAAATTCCTTCTTTTTCTACTCTTTATTCTCTCCTGCTCTCTAATCTGTCTCTTCTCTTTTCCCCTTATTTCTTTCTCAAAATTCACTTCTGTGTGTTTATACCAGAAGATAGGGGACTAATTAATACCAATTTCCATGCCAAGCACATAATTTCCTAATAAAACTCTAAGTTTTTGTGGACTCTGACTTCTATTGTTCCTTTGGCTTGTGTGATCAGTCTTGGGTGGTCCCTTCTTCCTGAGGGTTGAACATCACAGGAACTTAAAGATCACCTAGGTGAGCACACATGAACACACAACCAGGGCAGAGATGCCACCCACTAGGTCAGGTTGCTCAGGGCCCCTTCCAACCCCATCTTGAGCAATAAGTCATGAGTTAGTCCTTGGTATCAGAGCATTATCATATTATATGTGGATAAAAATTAGATCAAATTGGACGTAAGAATAAAGCAGACAACAGCAAGTATGCATCTAAATACCAAGTAAGGAACAAAAGAAAAATGTTCCGAAAATAGAAACAAATCGCAAAGATAATGGAGAAAGTTTAAACACAAACAATGCAAAATAATAAATATATTGTAGAGAATCTAAGATGCAAAGTGAGAAGAGTTGCTAATGGGGAAAAAATGTCTGAGTTTGGAATCCTTGCCTATTTTATCGTCTTTTTAAAATTATTATTATTTATGTCTGTGTTTAAAATAAAATGGGGCAATTCAATTTTCATGTGTGTTTTGAAACAGCCTAGTATCTTCAAATGAGATTAACAGGATCATATCCAGTTCCATTCATATAGTCCCTCTGTGATGCAATTATATAGCAGGTATGTACTGTAATGATTTAGGAGAATTTTTATACACTGAAACCCCTAAAAATTTAATAGGAGAAACCTCACAACCAACCACTCAGAATTTAATAAAGACAGAAATGTTTATAATCCATCAAAACCCAAGTCCAGAGTTAACGGTATTCTTTGAAAGATAAACCTCTTCATATCTCCATAGAATAATTAGCAGTTTGTCCAGCATTTTTCTTAGTGGGAAGATCATAGCTCACAAAGCCATTAATAGCATCCTCTGCAGCTCATGAGTTTTCCCTAGAGGACTTGCATTGAAGTGCTGAGCAAGCTTAATGAAACAAAGTTTGAGATTTGAAAAAATCATAGCTTCAGCTATTCTGGATTCAGGTTACATCAGCAAAAATACAGTAGATACACAATGCAAAAAAAAAAGTATTTATTTATTGTATTTATTCATGTAACTTTGCTAATGCAACAAAAGAAGAACAACATTTATATTTGTAACGCTTATCAAATCTGTGTTATGTTTGCTTTAGTTTGTAAAACTTTCTAGACTGTAGTCTAGACTATGTAGAATTTTCCAGGATTTAGATGAGTACCTTAACCCAGTAAACATTATATTAGTGTAACTGTTACCACTAATGTCATTTCGGTATCCGTTCTCCAATGCTCAGATGCATTATATTAAAGTGTTAAAAAACCAAAAACCTTAGCTACAACATTTAATAGGCATTACTCCATTTTTCAATTTTAATGAGAAAATACTGACTATGAAACTTGGCAAGGAAATTAAAACAAAATCTAACAAGTAGACTTGATAATTTTTTTATTTGGGAGAGGTTTGAGGTCGTTGGTTTTTTCTTTTTTTTTTTTTTTTTTTTGGTAGGAGGAGATTTTACAGAATGACAGATTCTGCCATAATAGGATTACTTTTTCAATGAATTTATGTTTGCTTCCAAAGATTTTGTTTGTTTCATGCACAATCTGTTGCACCATTTTGGTTTAAATTGAAAAACACAAAAATAATGATTTTAAGGAGACTGTGTTGTATATGTAAGTGTCTAATTACATATATCTAGAAGATCTCCAAGCCACTTTTCTGAGCCAGTGAAAATTTACAGTCAGTCTATCCCAAACTTAGATGTACTGGTACCATAAGGCTTCAGGATGTCACAGAGCAAGCACAGAATAAGGCCACATCCAAACCTTGTACATATAATTTCACTTATATACATGATGAATGAGGCAGAATTCCAATTTTGAGAACAGCTAGCTTGGAGTACAGCACTCCATAACTTCGGGTAGGATTCATGTTGCCCAACTTTTGTAGTCTAAAATAACAGCAGTTGTGTCAATTTTTTTGTTTATTTAAACTTTTTGTCTAATCTATGTGATAGCCAAAAGTAAAAATAGAATCCAATTTTTGAGGCTATGTTAATTCTGCAGATGACTCCTTGTCATAGAGGTGGAGAAAATTAGCTGAATTAAATAATGCACTTCATAATATTCCCAGAAGGATAAAAGGATTTTCTGATTGCATGTTCTGGCATCTGCTCCCTTTGAGAAGTGGTTCCTGATCAGTCTGGCACCTCATTTGGATCAATGTTAGGTCTCGTGTGCATCATCTAGCAGCAACTTTGTTTATGAGATTTTCTGTTAATGAAAACTGTAAAGAATTATGTATTATTGTATATAGCTGGCATGAAATTTAATCTCCTTTTAAATACAGATCAGAGGAGAGATTTAAAAATTCTACAACTTGAAATACTTTCTACTTTATACCTTGAAGTAGGAAATTGACAGTCAGAATTTTGAGAAAGGTTAAAAATGCACATACCTAAAACAAAGCTTGAATTTTATTTCCAAAACAGAAAGCAATGTGGTCACATGAGACTTTTATCCTCTTCAAGCCCTGGGCTAAACATTCAAGTTGAGAAACTTGAATTGTGTTGATATAAAGTCACATTTATTTTTAGGTACAACTCTCTCTTCGGGGCATTAAAATCTTGGCTGTGATGGCAAATGCACCCTTATTTGATGTTGATAAAGACATACAAGTGCTTTCATTTTCCTAATGCATGGTGAAGGTTTTCTGGTTCATCCACAGTTCTGCAATCCTAGGGGACACAGCCAGAAGCATGCTGAACTACTGCAGCAGCACTGGGCTAAGAGTCTTGCTGCCTGAAATACATGGTGAAGGCTAGTCTTGTTCTCTCTTTAAAGAGTATTAGGAAAGCAAACAGCTTATTCCTTTTGGATTTGAATGGAAAAAGAAAGATCTGGAACAAAGCCCACAGTATTGAGCCTTTCAACATAGACAATAACACAAAATTTTCAAATGAGAACTTTTTTTTAATTGCTGAAATGTCAAAGAAAGTAAATTTCAGAGTAGTTGAAAGATATTATGAAGCTAATTTCTAATAAAATGTCAAACAGAGATTTTTGAGTCAAATCATAAACACACTTAGTTTACATCTAAAATAACACCAGAAAATTATAAAGAAATTATAATTAGCTGATATTTGGAAGATACTGCACTTGCTACTCAATTAATTTCAGGCTATCTTTATAATTAAAACTTCCTTTCATAAAATGTAAAGATGTGTTAGAATGTAATAATAACTTTAATTTATATTTTAGAATCACCCAAGGATAATTTTGTTCTTCACTGTATTTTTCAGGCAAAGATAGAAACAAAAATGTACAGCAGTTTCCCAACCTCATAGAATCAGAGCAGACAGCTGGCATCGGTGATAGATGGGCAACACTTGCTGAATAATAGGTAGATTCAGTATGGTTTATGGGAGCTGCTTGAGAGGCAAGAAAGGCCTGTGTTTCCCTTCTGCTCTGGGACATTCAGATGACAAATACATGAATTCTGATGTCACAAAATATACTGAAGTTGAGGAAATTCTCTATTGAGCATCTGCGACTGTAAACCCACAGTGCAGTGTATTTGCAGAAGAACATGAAGTTAAAAAAAAGAATCCTTCTAGTGAAACAGAGAGACAGAATGATGACTTTTTTTGATTGATATCAATATACAGTTCTGATCTTTTTCCTAAAACCTTCTTTAAGTAATTTCCTAATCTCATCCAAGGGATATTCATGCTCTGTGCATATAAACCAAGTTCACCTGATTTAAAATTAGCTTTTCAGAAACCTGTAGATTTACATAGACAGTTATGTCAGGATTGATTTGCTGGTGAAAAAAAAATAAAAATCCTTGAGCCATTTGAAAAAGCTTAGGGTATCCTAGTCATCTCCACAGTTCTGGCAGATCCAAGACAAAATAAACACTAGGGAACCTAGAGCCAGGCCTC
This sequence comes from Sturnus vulgaris, assembly GCF_052056855.1. Classification (NCBI taxonomy): domain Eukaryota; kingdom Metazoa; phylum Chordata; class Aves; order Passeriformes; family Sturnidae; genus Sturnus; species Sturnus vulgaris. The sequence continues at coordinate 96,853,269 of NC_142244.1, forward strand.
GGTATCAGCTAAAGGCCCCACAGGGCCTAAAATGACATTGAAAATATGTGTTTAGGCAGCTAAATCTAGATCCAGATTTCTCAGCTGGTGAATAGGGTGATATTGTCATTTATAGAAATTTATTTATTCCATATAGTTTGGTTACCTGATTTAGGATGACCTATATTTCTGGAGGTGTTTATGTCTTTGTTAATGAAACTGGTCCACAATTTAAGACTAAGGTTTTGATTCAGCCCAGTACTAGATACCTCAGCATAGCCTTCTACCTCCTTGCTGAAGCATAGGATATTATTCTATCCAATCTTGACAAGACAGTACCTCGCCTTGAGGTTGAGGCCGCTAGGACCTATTAATGCAGTCAGAGCTGTGAGTTTTGACAACATAAAGGAGTTTTTCTCGTTTGTTTGTATGTTCCAGGAAAAAGGAATTTTTTAGTCCTGTAGATTACAATGAAATACACAGGATGATTAGCTGAATGACAGGAGTCTCTTTAGGAAAAGTGTGCCAAATTTTACTAATGATATTGATTGATTTGCATTCGTTACAATAGGTATTTAGATATGTACATAGGTTCTACTGCTTACACTGAAATACAGATATATAAAATAGATCTCATCTTTGCTTTAAATGTTGAGCATATTATAGGTTTGTTATTCTGCTACTCTGAAGTGGACTAAGAAGGTTTCTAGTACTGGGTTGAATCAAAAACTTAGTCTTAAATTGTGGACCAGTTTCATTAACAAATCCAAATTCTGGTTCTTGTAACTCTTAGGTCTTAGCTGAGCTCTACATCAGCTTTACATTTTTGACAGGTGGCTCTGCAAGATTTCAAGTTTTGATTAGGACAAGTGAAAGGAAAAGTAAAGCATTATTGTTTCTAAGTTGCAGATGCTGAGTAAAACAATTTTCCATTCAACAGATTCTAGAATTCATCTGCAGATTACAAAACCAAGACCAGGCTTTGTCAGTGCATTTCCACTAAATTGAATCAACAGCTGCTCCAGAAGAACTCACTGCTAGTGGCTTTTCCTAATTAGACAAGACAAATTCAAGTCAATATAACATTTAAAGTAAAAGATCCCAACTAAAATCCAAATAAAATAATGCTATTTGTCATAAATTTTCCAGCATTACAATGATTGTTGGAAGAAGCCACTTCCTCCCCTAAACTTTTGATATCAACTGATTTTCTGCGTCCTGTTCATGAGACAGTGAGTCCCTCCAAGACTCTCAATATGGTGAAAACATGCTGGAAAATTATACATTTGCTAAGGTTTCTCAGGGTTTACCAGTTTGACAGAAAGGTAAGCAATGCTGTGGTTTTGTCTGTTCATCTTAAATCCAACTTAATTGATGCCATAATAGATTAAAATGCAATCAAATACATTTGGTCATAACAAGAAAATTAAACAATGCAGAGATTTAAATATTAATACTAATACTATTAATAAAAACAAACAAAAAAGACACAAATAAAAAACCCCCAACCAAATCTGACACAACTATATGCAAAAATGGCACAATATGTATGCATAGCTGTCTTAATATTAGGAAGATTTAATTTACCTTATTTCCTGAATTTACCATTGTTCTCCTGCTAGAGATAATACTAAATGTTTCATAATTTTCTTTATACCTTATGAAAAGGTGATATCTGATCATCAGGTTACATACTTGGTCTTGCCTCACTTGCCTGTGAGGCAGATTCCAACAGGAAACAGTTTGTGTAATGCTTTATAAAAGTTATGCACGAAATACACCTTATAAAAGATAACTTTAGCAAATTTCTAGATTCCAAATATTTAAAGTGTTCAGAAAGCTTTAATATGTCTTTTAAAACTCATCCAATTTCTTCTTTTTACAGGTGATAATTGATCTTGAGAGGTTTGAGAGGTGAGTCCTTGTGAACCTCATGAAGTTCAACGAGGCCAAGTACAAGGTCAGTGCCTAGCTCAGGGCAATCAGTCTCCAATGTCAATACAGACTGGAACTGAATGAATAAAGAGCAGCCCTGAGGAGGGGGACTTGGAGATAATTGTGGTTGAAAAACTGGACATGGGACAGTATATATTTCCATCCAAAGCCAAACAAATCCTCTGTTGCATCAAAAGAATCTTGGCTAGCAGGTTAAGACAGGTGAGTCTCTCTACTGTGCTCCAAAGACACTGTCTGGAGTGCTGTGCCCAGGTCTGGCATTCTCAGCTCAAGAAATTCGTGGCCCCTCTCCAATGAACACAGGCTGAGAGCTGGGGCTGTTTAGCCAGGAGAAGAGAAGGCTTCAGGGAAGATTTACTGCAGCCTCTCAGTATATAAAGGGGGCTTATAAGACAAAAAGGGACCATTTAGAAAGGACTGTCGTGACAGGACAAGTGTGACCAGTTTTAAACTGAAAGAGAGAAGGGTTAGATTGGAAAATCCAAGCCATTCTGTATTTCTTTGAGTTCATTACAATCTTGTAACTTGATTGAAATGAAAGGCTTTTCTTCTTTGTTGGATATGAAAAAATATTTTTGGTTCAGATTTAGGAAACAATTTAAACATTGCCAAAGTATTCAATACAATTTTAGATGTACTCATGATGTTCACAAATATTTAGCAGATGAGAAACCTCAAGAAAAGAAGTTAGATGCAGGAAAGGATGTGTGCTAGGTCAGTTGTTACTCAGGGGGTTTTACAGTTGCTTTTAAAGGAAAGAGTAATGTTTAAGCACTAAACTTAGTCTCCTGCACTTAACATTAAAACCATTTTCCTCAAGGAGAGATTAAAACTCCTCTACTCTTGTTGTTGCTTTATATATTCTATTTTAGAAAAGTTTTGTGAATTATTTTCTTTTTTCTTTTTTTCTTAATGGTTTTTAAAACAAATGTAAAACGCTGAAACAAGAAAACTGTGTATTGTTAATTTCTCACTTGCATGCCCAGTATTACAGTAATTTGTCATATTAAAGTGTACATTGATTTAGGCACATAGTCAAATCACTTTTCGTGAGGGAACCTTGGAATCCTTTTTAATGCCATTGCAAGGAAGCTACACATGACTATTGCAAACTACCTTTCTTTCTGTCTTACAAGTAGCCCCCAGATCTCTTACTGATATGAGGAAAACAAGTGGAAATTTATAATTATAGAAAAAATAAAATAATTTTGATTTAGAAAATTTCAGGATATTTTAGAATACTGCTCAGTAGATGTCAAAAATGTACATACAAACCTAGTTTACACAGAATAAAGCACATTCTGAATTGTCATTATGTACTGGCACATATGTACGTATATTTAGAAACACATCATACTATTACCACAGCTTATTAGTGTCACTTTGGACACTAATATCTGTCATGCTAAGAGACAATTTGGATTTCAGTGTTTGCAAAAGAGGAAAATGATACTTGGATTCCATCTGGGAACGGAAGTTATGTTGATTTTGAGGTTTTCGTCGTAGAAATACATGTGAAAACACTGGGATGCATCTGGTAAATTTTCAGCCAAATCATCAGACAGAATGTCTAATGCCTGCTCCATTGCCTGGAAAAAAGGCCACTTCATGGCACAGGCCATTGTCATTGACAGTCCTGTCTTTGTCACCTCATTCCAAAAACCACAGTGAAACTTTAAGGGATGTTAGTAAAAATGCATCTTTAAATACAGTAAGCAGCTGGGTTTGTATTTCTACAGGATGGACAATGAGGCAGAGCAAGGTTGTGAGTAAACCTTGCCTTGTTTCTCACCATCTTGGCTTGTCTGCTGTATTCTCCTGGTATCATACTAAAGACACCTATGTCCACATGAGATAATGCCTCATTCATAACATTTTCTAAAGTCTGCTCAGTCTCATGGGTTTGTTTGTATTGATTTATTGGACTGTATTTAACAACACAGCCTTTCTGATGTGCGGTGAATAAGTAATTAAGAGTTATTCTTTTGTGCTTAGGACTAAGTTTCTCAGAAACAGTAATGGGAGCTGGAAAAGTTACTTAGGTTATTACTCAAATCCCATTAAGAAACACTGGGTGACATTTAGTTGTCAGAATTAGTAGATGACTGATTCGTATGTTCCAAATAATTTATCTGAAGTGCAATTGATCCTGATTGCTACTGATTCTCATGTGTTTAGGGGATTACTTAGTTATTCACTAGTACCCCCATGTGATCACATAAAGTGTATGGCCACCTTTATCAAGTTTTACTGTGTGAAATTATAGAAATTATAGAAATTACCCCAAATAAATTTGAAATAACAAATATAAACCAACTTTTCATGTGTGTATGTTGTGACATTTTTCCAGAATTTCCCTTGCAGTCAAAAGCAATACCAGTGTATGTGCTGATGAAAGAACATGATAGTCAAACATATATAGAACTGTGTCTACATACAATAAATAGGAATTTTGCAAGAAATAAAACAGAGTTCTATCACAATACTTTCTTTATTCTCATAGAGTTCTATTTGGCAGCTTTGTTCCTAAAGGGTCACAGCTGAAAACACTGAATTTTGATTACAACGGTTTTATTCAGACCTATATTTTTACTTAGGAAAGATAAACAGAGGCATGATTATACACATTTTATCTATCTTTGTGGAATTAGAGTTAGCTCAATCCACTCCTATGTAAAATGACCATTGAACGTGATTGTGGGTTGACTATTTTGGCCTTGGAGTAAAAAAATGAATCTTATGAAAATCCAGTTCAGTTTTTGAGGAAGACACAGATGAATCACAAGTAGAGAACAAAAAAAAATAAAAATAGTTTACTTATGCACGTTATAAATAATAAATGTATGTAAAATAGGAAATTATATAAGTTTTAAGAAGAGATGACATAAGTACAGATATGGATATAGACAGAGGCATCTTTTTTATTCAGATATAGGGAAGGAAGTTAAAAAGTATCTGTTTATATACTAACCAGAAAATAAGATAAATACTGTTGCCTTCTTTTGTTGGATTTTTTAATTATTTCAAACCCTCTTTCACATGTAATCTATAGCTAGCATTTTGTCTCTGCACATATTATTTCACAAGCACTACAGTAGTGAAGCAGCAAAACTGACGCCTAGACAGCATAGTATTAAAATGTGTAACCATTTCTAGAAAGCTGTGTGTGGTATGTCACAGCACAGTCAACTTGCATTAGCTTAGAAAATCTGTACTGCATCACTGAACATTAGCTCCAGTTCATCCATTATGGTGCAGAGATTGCTTATTGTGTTCCCAGGGCTCTTTTATATGAAAGAGCAATAGTGCTGTCTGCCAAAATGGTCTTGCCCTGTCAGACTAGTTTTAATTGAGCTGAGCCGTAGGACCCTGCCCAGTGCTATTACAGGAGCTGAGAGCCATTTGGTGAATAACACTCTATGAGATTATGGCTGTTAAGAGTATAATGGACAGTTACTGTAATATTCTACCCAACTAGAACACTATAAACATGTCCATAGGTAGTCATTTTACCTAGTTATCCTGTTTCCTAAAACAGTGTGTCTGATGCTTTGTGTCTATCTTTAGAAAATTATGTGTGAAAATTATGGATTTTATTGGCAACAAGTGTTATCCATTCTGTGGTCATGGGAGGGAGACAGAAGAGGCTATCTTTAGAAAGCAAACTTTTACTATTTAAATTTCTTCTGCATCTTTAGAGAAACCATTTTACCCATGCAGAATGAAAAGTAATTATATTTATGTATTTTATGCATTTTTCCAATGAAAATACGTTAATAATTCAATGAAAAAAATAGTTGACAATGAAAATATTTTATTTTCAAGCTCATGAGTGATGGCTGTAAATAATGACAAATATAGTAACAGGTGTAAACGTGTATATATAAAAAGAGTAAATAGACACATGATCCTCTACATTTTCAATTTCTTTATTAAAGTAGTTCTGATACTTAAACATATATTCCTTAATTTAAATAATTACTTTTTTGGTTTCCAATTGATTTTCAAGGCAGCATATCAGATGAACAGCATGTCTGGAAAGAAACCAAATAATAAATATTTCCATCGAGCTTATTCACAATTGTATACGGAAAAAAACCCATGAGTCATCAAAATGAAATTAGAAATGAAAGTTCTTTCTGGAAATGTTGGACAGAGGACATAAATAGAAGTGACCTTCATTTTATGTCTCTGACAGATCATCAGAGATCAAACAAATAGAAATGGTGATGTCTTATGATGATGATGGTGGTGACTTACATAATCCCTTTATTTCCATCTAATAGGCTTTCCTTTGCCAGGCAGAAATCTGTGAATATGAGATTCATTGTGCTTCCATCCTGTATAGATGACTGAATGCCTAGCACTGAAGATATGCTGGAGAATCACCAGTTTGCAGTACAATGGCATTGTAAAGACCTGGAGCTATTTTTTCAAATACCAAAAAAAAAACCCCAATCAAAACAAAAGAAAAACAACAACAGCAACAACACAACAACAAAAATACACCCCAAACCAAGTCCAGGCTTAGAAAGTTAGGGATAATCTTTAGAGAATACACCTTTTATAGTGAGTGGAGAGGAAAATAAGTCTAAAAGGAAAATTTTTTCGAATGTAATTTTTAACTTCCTCTAAGGATAGAGTCTGATGTTCCAAAGTGACAATTTCTATTGAGAATATTTTGAACTATGCAAATAGAGTATTTTCAAATTGTGAAGAAACATTAGCAACCAGCCAAAGATACGTACACTTTTTATCTTCTTTAGGTATTTTTATACAATCTAAACCAAAGCATATTAGTTCTTTCTTTCTTGTAGATTGTTCCACATATCTGAACTGGAAATCTGAGTCTCTGCAATGTATAAGCATTGTGAGAAAGGCATTTATGCTGCAAATATACTTTTGTTAAGTCACAAAATAAAAATAATTTCAGAATTGGGAATTTCTAATTCTCTATGCACTTATGAGAATCTCTAGAAAACTATGTCTCTAGTAGTCTGCCTCTTCATGTATTCTACCTCGTCATCTGTTGAAATGAAGAGAAGCCATAAAGAAAACAGTTTGTTCCAATGCTCCCTGGCCAATGGAGAAAAGAGTCCTATTCTACTGTCCTGCCACACTCCCATCCTTGCCACCTCATTTTGTCTGTGTATTGCATCATGTTATAATCCTCAGTGGATCAATAGAGCAAACTGCACTGTTAAAAAAGTAACAATGTCTTCCTGTTTATATTTTCCTTTCCACTCTGCCTCTTCTTCCTTCCTTCCTTCCCTCCCTCCCTTCCTTCCTCCTTTTCTCTTGCAGTTATTTTTCTTAGGGCTAACAAGGAGTTAGCTGCTAATGCTGAGGATTATGTAGGAATCTCTCCGATAAAGATTACCACTGCATCAAAAGACCAAAAAGCAGGATATTTGACTGACTGCTCAGTCTCAACAGCCCTGGCCAATCTAGACCTGACTCTTGCAGCTGTAGGGGGCTCAACTGTAGCCTGTGCACATCTAGAACTTGTTGGTCTTGAAATGACCTGCAGGAGCACTTGCCATCCCTGTAGAAAACTTGTAAGATGAAAGCAAACAGTGCGAAGTCACTGTTGGAAAGGGGATGTGAAACCTACTCTTAATTGCTTTTTCATCACTAGGGAATCTGTAGATTTTAGCTGAGCAACTCTGTAGGGAGAAAAGGCATATCACCCTAGGTCAAAAGTGAAATACCAGCTGGATGGAGGAAATTAAGACATTTTGTACCAGCTATGTGGTCTGCTTCTTTTCACCCAAGCTCCATCAATCTCTTCCAACTGCCTCTAAGAATGGATAAGCTATAAAATTCCATGCTTCAGGACTCTACTATTAATTATAAGTAAATTTGGCTGATGAAGGAAGGTGGTGTTAAATAGCATCTTGTGAGTAATTTCATCATCAACAGAGAATTAGAAAACTGTTCCAAATAACATTACAAACTGCCAAGATATGAAAATTCCAATCTTTTTTCAGCTGTCTTAGGTAAATTACCATGCATTTTACAAGCCAACATTTTTTGAGAAAGGACTGTGCTTTCCTCACAAATTAATTATGCAAAGGGGCTTAGACAGAAACACTTGAATTGTACTGACAGAATATTTTGCTTTGTATTCTCTAAGTATGAACAATAAAAATACATGGTACATTCTATAATAACAATTTGTAACACTGTTTTCCATATCTTTGGCACTAACAAATTTAAATAATTTTCTCATTTCCATTGTTTTAATGACTTCTGCTTCAGTTTTGATACCAAAATGGAAAATAAAGGAAATGAAAGGAAATGTCATTGCAAAAGCTGATTACATATTGTATAAGGGACTTCATCAAAAGAAAATTAATATAAAAGAAGCTGTTAGGTTGTCAGACCTGACACAGACAAATAGCAGGGAGATATTTTGGACCTAAATAAATCCTTTCCTACTCAAAACATGAAATTGCTGTAGTCTTGAATATCACTGAATTACATCTGTTGAAACGTATAACTAAGGTCTTTTCTTTGCAATAAAAAAAAGAAAGACTGCAATTTTAAAAGAATCCTGGTAATATTTACTACCAGCTATTTTCATACAGCATAATAATAATAAGTAGGACTATATCGTACAAGAATACTAGTATATTCAATTTCAGGAAATTAACTTTGAGTGAATTAAAAAAGCCTATGAGCAAATAATGATGCACTAAAACAAATTGGAAGAACTTTAGAAAATAATCAAAACTGCACCCTGAAGTCTGAAGGAAACACATAAGAGTCAATATGAAACTACAAGAGATTCCATGAATTATTAAGGATAAAAAAAAAGTGAAGCTGGAGAAGAAGATGTAAAAAAAGCAAAGAGGCATATTTAGGATTAATGAACATACCTTGATAGGAACTATGTTGATAAGGGCTTACAAAATTAAAAGGCAGTCAAAATTATTCTTACTTAAAATCTGTTAAATTCCTGTAACTATGTTTTCATCTGAAACTCAATATGGCTAGCTTTATTTTTCTAATACTTTGAGTAGGTTGATGACAGAGAAACAGAATTTTTTTTTCTTATTTATTGTCAAGAGTATTTAACACTTTAACAGCCCTCGTGAAACAGAGGTTAGAACAAAATATTCTTCTGGCTGGTTTCAAGCCTATTCCTTCTCAAAAGTGACAATGAGATTCAAGTCTCAAAATAAGTGAACAATGTCTATGCTTTTTTAGATAACTCAATCATTAAAGTTATGTGAAATGATTTTAAAAGATTTCCACAAAAAAAAAATCTAAACATGGAAACGAGGCTTTAAATTATTTTTGTAACACTCTGTGCTGATCAAGTGTGAGCTGTAGAAACTGTAGAAACAGGATATAGATGGAGGAATTGTGGCTCTAGTAAGGCCCCTTAATCCCTATTTAAGGATTAAGTGATAGGTTTGAGTCTTTCAGTGGTACAAATGTTTTTGATTGGTAACAGTAAGCGGTATACTATTTGGGATTTTTTTTTTTTTTTTAATAAAATCAGAGCTACTTTAAATAAGACAATCTTGTGTAAGAGCTTTTCCCAGGGGAAGCTGACCATGACAAAGAATTGTCCCACAGGGAAGTCAAGAGACACCAAGAGCTCTCCCAAACAGATAATGGCAATGACAATAAGCTTTTCAAAGGGAAAGATGAACATGACAAAGATCTGTCCCAATGGTAAAACTACAACATCCACGAGTAAGCCCAGGGGGAAGATGATCTGGGACATCTGGGACACTCCCTTGGGTATGGTGAACGATGAGGACACCCATATTGGTCCCAAGGAGATGCCCAGATGTCCCAGCAGCGTGGCTACAGAGGCAGCAGAAGAGGCAGACCTGCACAGCAACCTCCTGCCCCAGCAGGTCCCACAGACACCAAGCTGGCAGCTGCTACCCTGGCTGGAGGTCCTGAGGAAGAGGAGCTCCTAAGGGGGCAAAGGCAGCAGCTTATTCTGCCTTCAGCAAGTGACAGCAGCAGGGCCAGAGAGCCACCTTGCTGCTCTGCACAGCCCCTCATCTCCCCAGATGGAAACAAGCCCTTAGCCTTGCTGAGTGCAGTGGGTTTTCTGCAAGAAATGGCCCTCCCACTTCAGGAGAGAGCTCTGGGCTCTGCACAGGCTCTTTCAGTGGCTCCGCATGGTGGGATGGCTGGAGGATTAGTGACCCCCCTCTCCAGTTCTTTTCCATGCCCACATAGTTACATGTCTGTTACCTGCCTCTATTTGTTTTGTTTTTATCACCTTTTTATATCTTAAATCAAAGGACTCTCCAACTCAGACCTGTAAATTTCAAATCTTTGTTACAGTCTGTGAAATAAACTATTTTATTACTTTATTACTGAATCCAAGATTCTTTCTCCTACCTCTGTTTGCATATGTAAGGATGTAAAATGTTTTACTTGAATGACTGCACTGAATTGGAGTTCAGGCTTTCTTGGAGCAATACATCCCCATTTATTAAAATCCATGTGATCCAGTTCATTCTGTGTATAATGCCAGTTCTTATCTTCAAATATAGTCCCCTATGTTTGTAGAAATCACTGTTTCAGGCCATTATCATTTACATGTGCTTTTAGGATATATGGTTTGTCCCTGATCTGTACAAGTTCTGAAATAAATCAGGAGATATACAGTAAATATAAAATAATTTGCTATTTGAAAAGAAACGAAAATTATTCTTGTAACACCACGAATACTATAACTAGCTTTATATTGTTTGCATTATCATTGCTTCATCATTATTTCTATTATTATTCCTTTTGGTTACACAATGAATGAGGGGAAAATGAAACAGAATGTCTTATAACCTTATGACATAATAGCTATTCTCATACACAACTAATAAACATGTCTCTTAGCTCTGGAAATCTCAGAGATTTTATATCTATTAAATATGGTTTGTGGTATTATTACACATATATTTCATGATTTTTTTCTACATATATTTAGTAATTTTTTCTTAACTGGTAGATTAAGCTGAATGAAATATTTTCACATCTTCTATAGAAATATATTAATCTCACATTTTAAAAAATATTCCATGGGAATGTAGTCAAGATTTACTAAGACAACAATTCCAAATAGTCCGTTCCAATAAAATTGAAACAAATGTAAGGTAAAGTAGGCAATTTTGAAGTATTTTGTTGGGCACTAACATTTTTCTCCTCTGTACATTATAAGCCTTTAATCTTGAATTTTACCCAACCAATATTTAAAATGGTGATTCTCAGGAGAAACAATATATGTTTCCAGCAGCTTTATTTTTTTTAAAAATACGTAGCACATTTTAAAAAATAGAGAAAACTCCCAAAACTTGGGTATTTGTCTTCCTAATTTTACATAAATTATAAGATAAACTTAGGAATGAGAAGCCTGTTTACACACAATGAAGCACATAAAAGCAGTGTAATCTAAATGGAAGAAATTGATTTTTAATATTGAAAGAGCACATTGATTTTCATCCTGACAAAATAGCTTCATTGTATACAATCAACAGGAAATGAAGTGTCTTCTTTGAAGTGTATAATACAATGATCTGATAAACACATAATCTCCTCAACAAGCAGATGCTAACACCTACACTACAAAAAGAAACCAAACAGTGTCCAAACAATTACAACAGATATACTGTGATTCACTGCCACCATCATCACTGCACCTTTTTTACTGAGAAGAGAGATAAAGATGATTGAAATGAGGAACACATCACGGTGAGGAAATAGTATGTTTTTTCTATACAATATAGTCCATGATTTATTGGTTGAAGGTTTTGGCTGTTCTTTTGGTTATTAATTTTAATTTTTTTAGTTCTGCCAAGTGAGGAGACTTTCCAGAAGAATTTAACATAGGTTTTGAAGCAGCAAACATATTTGATGTATTTAGGAGCAGTGTAAGGTAGCTAACACCTACAAAGACTAATGCTGTCACAAAACAAAACTATCAACTTTTAAAAGACCTATGAAATGCAGCCAAATGTTATGCTATGTTATTGTTATGTTAGTGTTTGTGTTTGTTTACCAATATATAGATGCCAATTCTGTCCTTTGAAGGAATTTGAGGTGATGGTCCTTCTTTTATCCTTTTGTTATATAGACCCCTTGCTGCAGCACTTATGTGGTAAATGTTTACTCATGGTAAACAGGTAAACCAGCAAACATCTTTGAGTCTTATTTGAGGAATCAGCCTTGCTTTGTCTAAATATTCTGTTATTCTTTTAATGAAAAGCTCAAGGTGGCAGTCATACTCTGAAACAGTCCTTATGAGCCCACTTCACTGCCATGGTAAAAAATTTGTCTTTTAGCATTTCTTTCTTCCGAAATATATAAAAAAAAGATCTAATATCCCTGTTAGATTGCTAATTCTGAACTTGTTAACAGCACTCTTCATGAGTAAAAAGAAAAGAAGCACTTCATAAGTAAAAAAGAAGCAGTCCTTGGAGATGCCCTAGCTACCATTATTAGGCTTAATATGCAACAGCAAAAAAACCAAAACAACTTAAAAAACAAATGAAAAGAAACATTGCTCCTCAAAAAGAAAACACAGCACCAGAACACAGTGTGGTCCATCTATCAAAATGCATATAATTTCCATGACTACCAAATGAGATAGAAACATTAGGGGTTTTATCACAACTTGAGGAATATTAAGTGTACACATGGTAGATTTTTAGTTGTTTTTATTTATTTCAGGATAGTCAGGCATATGCATCTTTTTAAATTTAAGTAAAGGTTAGAATGCAATTAGCCACAATTAGTCACAAGGGTTTTTTTCACATTGGATTTCTTGGGAGGATTTGTTATCTCTTTTTTATGTAGACGCATGATCTTTCACAAGCATGAAATTAATATGTTTACATATCAAAATCTCCATCTTTTCCCTCTGTTGAGCAGAACATAGGAGAAATGTCAAACAAGTTTCCAGCTGTCTATTTAAAAAAATAAACTGAAGTCCAGTTCCTTAATAACTGAATAAGTAGGGATGCTCCAGTCCCAAAAATGATATGTTGTTTTTTAATGCATATATTAAAACCATAGATGAAATATCTGTAAAATTATTGTTAGCTAGAGATGTAGAAAATGAGCACTGATTGAACAAGGTTAACACAGGTCCTTTAAAGAGATCAGGACGATTTTGTCAGTGTTTTGTTATCTGACCAGGAATCAGTGTAAAGGTCTTAGACTGTGACCTACACATTTTATGAAATAAATTTAGTGAAATAACTATATTTTAAAGTTAAACAAGCAAACACATCCTGCCACTGCCCTCTTACTTGCTCTCAACCCTGAAAGGAGTGGATTTCTTTTCAAGTAGGAGTCATTCTCTTCAGAGCATTGAATGTCAGAGGTTTCGTCTAGAACTGGCCTAAAGAGATAGCAAGGTTTCTAGTGTCTATTCCACTACTTTTAGTCACTTCCACAAATAATCCTGGGTTCAATTTCGCTTAAATTAGTTCACAGTTTCTCTAATAGTCTTGTCTTGTATTTTAATTTCTTATAATTTGAATTTTAAGCTCATAATATCTTCAAATAGATAATGAGATACCATTAGAGAAATGGTCAAGGCCCAATGCATATTTTATGAATGAAGGATTGCCTGTGATCATTAAAGGAATATGCATACAATTAGTTGTGAACCTTCAATACCCATATAAAAAGTAACGGAACTGTTACAGTAACAATTTGAAACCAATTTCATTATAACTTTTCTATTATTATCAGGTGACTATTACCACTAATAGATTTAGATTATTCATTACCAAGTTTGAGCCCAAATATGAAGTACGGCACAAAACATCTTGTGCTTTAAACACAAAAATAAACACATAAAATTAGAAATTTAATCAATTTTTATAGACATTTGGAGGGAAATTGTGTTGGTTCCTAGGGACCTAGATTAATGGTACATGGTGCTGAACAGCATTACCCTAATGAAGCTACTATTTAAAGGATAGCTTAGTAATCTCCATTATGGTATTCTCACAGCATTTGATCCAATTTATTTGCAGTCAGACAAACTAGTTAACTTTCTGGCTTCCATTAAATCCTCAAAAATAACCTAAAATCTTGGACATAACAGTGAATGACTTTTTGATGGCATGACATGCTCTACTGCACCAGGTAGAAAGGCAAGTCATTGCTGTTGCAGGATGGTCTCCACTCCAAGATCAGCTAAAACCAACAAGACTGGCAAATTTTTAGGGAGTCTTTATTTTCCATGTATGTTTAGGAAAGCCCTTTCCTTACTTTGGGATTTATTTTTTATCCTTATTTATAATTTTCTTGATATTATTGCCCGGGTTTGAAATGAATTATTTTCCAACGGACTGTTTGGCATCAGTGGTTTAAAGGGTTCTGGATCAAAACCTTGATTCAAAATGCAGAATTGGCCTCCATGAAAATATATTATGTTTAGTTCTTTGGTTTCTCATAAGGTTAGGGGTCAGATATTGGAGATTAGTTTCAGGTTCAGACTTTTTCAGTATCAAATAGGAAATCAGAAGATATATAGAGAAATAGATTTTAACATGGGAGATTAAATATAGAATCTGTAACAGATTGATGTTAAATAAATATAAGTTTTAGCTGAACAAAAGACCTAAATACTACATTGTCTTCTGTTGAGTACAAGTCCATGCCAAAGGGTGGGGGGGAGGGTTGGGAAGGGAAGGTTTGAACTTAATTAGCATATAAACTAATGCTCTTGTTCAGCTTAATTTAAAATCTGTTAGCATTTCCAGCTCCCAATTTAACAGAATGTCAATAATTCATTAAAATTAAAGTACATTCACAATATTTTAATTTAGGTGAAGTAAGGGAATAAACACACAATATGTTAATCAAAACTAATGTCACTCTCCTTTCCTTTGCAAAATTCTCCACATGAACAAAAAATTTAAAAAAAATTATAATATGTATATGACTTTTGGAAATTTTCCAAATACTGGCAGTTCATGGTATATTTACCAGTTTCAGATATGGCAGGTGGCAACAATATTTTCTTAGACTTTTCAAATAATTATTCAATTATAAAATTGATCTGATTTCTACTAGCTTAATGTCACATTTAACTCATAGTTATATGGGTGCCCCTGAAACCCACACAATAGAGGTTAAATTCTACCAAATGAAATTCCAATTGTTCTATATAATATATTGTCTATACACTTTTTTACAATTAAGAACTCTTAGGGGGTTTTGTTTGTTTGCATATTTGTTTGCCCATTTTTTTCAGATTCTTTCTACAAAGAAGGAAAGAGAGTAGTTGGTCCATACTGAAGAATTCTGCAGATGCATAAGAATAGAGTTCTACATTAATGCACAGATTGTGACTTTATCATTACATTGTAGGATTCAATTCAATTATTATCATACGCTGTAAAATAAACCTCACAAATAAACCACAGAACTTAGAGGTAAAAACATGTGATGCTGGAACTAGTGTTGTGCAACTTCTCATTTGAAACCTCTAAATATCTATTCTGAAGTCACTGAGACTCCTCTGCAATCACTAAAATATGAAGGCTTGTGCCATGTGGAGACTTTTTATCCAAGCTGGCAATAAGCACATCATTCATAAACAATTCCAGGCAGTAGAATTGTTCCTGTTACTTAAAACAACTTTCATTATTTCTTTAAAAAGAATATCAGCTGCAAGCGCAAAAAAAAAAAAAAAAAAAAAAAAAAAAAAAAAAAAAAGAAAAAAAAATTAAGGCTATTTTGTCCACTACTGTGGGAAATAACCACAATTAAACTATGGGGAAATAGTTTTAAGTATGGAACTATTAACCTGGCACGTTTGTTACTGTGATTCAGTCTGCTAGAAAGGGAGTTCTTAAACGTAAAATACTATAATAACAAGGACGGAGGGAGAAGAGAAAAGAGAAGAGAAGAGAAGAGAAGAGAAGAAGAGAAGAGAAGAGAAGAGAAGAGAAGAGAAGAGAAGAGAAGAGAAGAGAAGAGAAGAGAAGAGAAGAGAAGAGAAGAGAAGAGAAGAGAAGAGAAGAGAAGAGAAGAGAAGAGAAGAGAAGAGAAGAGAAGAGGAGGGGAGGGGAGGGGAGGGGAGGGGAGGGGAGGGGAGGGGAGGGGAGGGGAGGGGAGGGGAGGGGAGGGGAGGGGAGGGGAGGGGAGGGGAGGGGAGGGGAGGAGAGGAGAGGAGAGGAGAGGAGAGGAGAGGAGAGGAGAGGAGAGGAGAGGAGAGGAGAGGAGAGGAGAGGAGAGGAGAGGAGAGGAGAGGAGAGGAGAGGAGAGGAGAGGAGAGGAGAGGAGAGGAGAGGAGAGGAGAGGAGAGGAGAGGAGAGGAGAGGAGAGGAGAGGAGAGGAGAGGAGAGGAGAGGAGAGGAGAGGAGAGGAGAAGGAAGAGAATAGGAGGTAATTGGAAGTCTAGCCATTTTGTAGAAAGGAGACATATTTTAGATGCTCCCCACTAAGTGAAATTAATTCATGAACATGTATTCTGTGGGGCTTAAATATGTGAACTAGGAATACAACTGGTTTGATCTCTCCTGAAAGAATGATAACCATGCCTGTAGAGATGGTCTTGATCTCATGAGACTGTGGACTTCTTTGAAGGTTTCCATTGCTGCTAAAGATTATAACAGTCTGAGCCACCAGGGAAACAAAATACGTGAGTGCACATCTGCTTACATACACACACCTTCATTTGATTTCCGGGGCTTGAACCTGTAAGCATAAACTGCAGTGAAAGCTTTAATGGCTCATGTGAGGCTAACCATCATTTTTCACTGTTGAGGAACTGACAGTGCTACTTGACTTCTGTCAAATAACTTGATTGCAGAATTGTTCTCAAAGATGATTAAATGTTTTAGGGAAGGCAAGGTCTATGAGCTGAAATAAAGTTGATTCTTCTTTTCTTCTGAGACACAGTTTAGAGAAGGATTATTGTGAAAAAGATTGAGACAGACGTTAAGAGAAAAAGTAAGATTAGTTATCTTTTTACATGGCATATATAATATAAATCCGCAGCACTAGCACAATGCCAGCAGCTAATTTATTCCATAACTGTGTGCATTAAGATGTACCAATTTATCTGAAAAAAATCCTCACAATTCTTTTTGTCTGGTTGTTTTTTTTGTTTTATCAAGTAAATTTAGATTTGAAATGAAAACATACAAGATGGAGAAAATGTACTAAAGATATTAGTTATTTTATAACATACCTAAAAAGCTATCTAGTGCATTTATATATTATACGTTAATAATTCAACTTATGCTCCTTATTGAAGCTAATGTGGTATCATTTTTTAGCTGTGGGTAATGTAGTTTAAGTAGGAGCAGTCATAAAAGATTTCTCACTATTAATGTAACTTACATTACCAATATAAGATTGTTAGAATTTACTTCTACTTATTCATCAAATATAGATCAAAGAAGCTCTTACTCCTTTTTACTTAATTTGTGTATAGTCCATCTGCGTTAACTAGGGATGTTTACAAAAATAAACTTGTACATATGTCTGCTTATATAGAATTGAAACAATGTTCAATTATAGATTCTAAAAATTTTTATTGCTAGGTAAATTATTATACTTAACAATTCTTTGCCCAAGCAGTTAATGAAACCCATTTGATATGTTATCTGCTACTTTTGGTCTACAAAATACTTTAATAGTGCTTTAGACAGGGTGGGGGAGGGGGGCACGGTTATTTTAGCTAGGGTTTCATTGTTTTGGTTCAGTGTCTTTTCATTTGGGTTTTCTCTGTTTTCCCTGGAAATAGCAGATCTTAAATTATAACTTTTTTCTTGACAATAATAGGGTGACCCATAATTTGATATTAGTTTGGGTATCAATTAAGCTGCCCAATGCCTTTTAGAGGAATTCCATTAATTGGAAAGATTGGGATACCTAAATCTCAGCATAAAAGTGTCTCACAGTGCTATGTCAAGTCATAACATAGAATCACAGAATCACAGAATGGTGTTGGGTTGGAGGGGACCCTAGAGATTATCTAGCTCCAACTCCTCCTGCCATGGACAAGGACACAATCACAACCTAAATCACAACATTCTTCAGGGAAACCATGAAGGAATATATCTAATATAAGCCAAGCCATAACAATAATTATAAAAGATAAGCAAAAATTTTGTAGTAGTATGTAGCCGTGGAAAGGGGTGTTAACCCTTTAGATGTGGCGAAAATAAAACACACAGCTACATGGTCTTCTTTCATGATAGGAAAGAGAGACAAGTTTATTCAGAAACAGACTTTTTAAAATAGCATGGCTTGCAACTCCAAGAGCAGAACATGCACCACAACAGGTGTTCTATCTTTGTTATTAATTCTTCTCTATTTTGACCAAGTTATCATCCTGGGAAAAATTCTCCCTAGCCTTCAGCGGGACCAGCTTATCGGCTGGGAACAGAGCTGAGATGCTCTGGCTTGGAATGTTTTTCAGGCTGTAATTTTCTAGCTCTCTCAAGTGTATGTGTGTCCACCGTAGTATATTTTTTTAAAAGCAGATTGAATTAAAAAATACTTTCTCTCTTTTTTCTCCCATTTTAAAAGCATATTTAAGCAGTAGAATTGCATGTATCTATGCAGCGATGGTTTAATGTGCTAGCTGCAAATAATTTACCTCAATATGGTTAGAGATGAAAGCAGCATGCTTGTACTCTTGCATCCACATCATGTTGTATTCTGCTGGTGTCAGCCTCTAGGTTCTCATTGCCAAGAGCAATTCTTTCTTTTTCTTTTTCCTTTCCTTTTTCCCCCCCTTCAGTTTAAGAACTTGGGAAATACAAACTATCAATTCTTCACAGGTACTGAGCAAACTGCCTCTAAAATGTTCTTTTAATAACTTCTTCAGGAAAAATAGCCTTTCAGTCAAGGATACCTCTAATTGTGTTGGATTTACTTGACATTTTCCTAGGATCTTAAGAAGTGATGAGGAAACTGAATTTGACAGTAAAGTGAAAATTTTGACATTCACTTGGTCTCTAGTGAAGTTAAAATACTGCTATAAGAACTGTTACCTCTCAGGATGCTGCAATTATTTTTCTCAACATTTTTTATTTTCTGAATAAGAGATGCAGATATCCTTCTCTTACAAAGCTTCTAGGAACAAATTGTTTCTTTTCATTATAGAGAGAAATCATAAGTAATACAGACCAGACAATGGGAAGATGAGACATTGCTGAATTGCTGAAGCAGATGAATAGAATTAATGTTGAAATTATTCTGTGAAGAGAACCATCAGGTAACTTTTAAATAAGCATCTGTTTCACAGTATGGAGTTTCTCGTAAAATTGTGTCATTTATACAGTATTCCAAATTGCTTTTTCCAGTCTACTTTAAAGTTCAAGGTTGCAGGACTAATATAGAAGGAGAAATTCCTGTCACTGCTTGGCTTGAGACTCATTCTGGGGCACAAAAGCCCAGATTTAAGACAGTTAAAGTCAGGTTACTTTTATTCAAAGTTATAAAATTTTAATTTTCAATAGGCTAATGAGCAATTCCTCATATATTTTCTTTCTCCAATTAATTCCATTTCTACTGTTTTTCTTCCATTTTTGCTCATTGTCTCAGGGGTATGACAGGAACATTGTCAAATCTATTTTTACCATGTAGCTGTGTAAGATTTTTTCCCAAAAGTAAGTTTATGCACAAACCACATATCAGAGGAGTTACATACATGGGGCTTCTCCCCACTATTCAGATGGTCCTGTAAGGCGCATTTCTGAGAGAACTTTTTCTTACAGATCTTATACTGGAGTGGTTTGGTGTCTGCATGCACTTTAATGCCAAAATACACCGATTTTTTTGCATAAACTTCATAAATTTTCAATGTCCCAGAGTATACACATGAAATATTTTGTGTATCTTTCAGTATTTGGCATAGTTTTCTAGATGCTTAAGTACTGTCATATATCTACATAAGTGTACAGATGTTTACATCTAATATCACTATTTATATACATTAGTAATTAATGGAGAAACCTTGGGGTATAAATCAGCTTTCCCTATACTAAATATCCTGTGAGATCAAATGCCCAGACTCTGCTATCTTTGTGCATGGAAGGTAGTTACACAGTGAGATCTGAATACTCAGTTATCATTCAAAATGTCCAAGGATTTAAAGATTTACTTATAAATTTATTTATTTTCAAAAAAACTCTAGATTTTAAAAAAATACATTCTTGTAACAAAGGTTGAACAAAATGTTTAGTTTGCCAACATATTTTTTTTTATAAATTCTGTCTTATTTTCAGCAAGAAACCACACTTTTAAAAGATTAAGAGAGGTGAAAAGACACATTTTCTTATTTAGAAGGCAATAGGCCAAATTTCTATTTGTGATGAGCAAGTCCAGTTCCAGAGAAGGTAATGTGGCTATTCCCACTTACTTCTGCTAAATATGCATGTGCTCTTGCCACTAATATCAGTGAAACTGAACACATACAGATGAGGAAAGCTCATGCTCATATTGCTTATTCACAATATTTTGTTTTATTGCTATGTAAAATATACGTCTTCACTTTGGAAAATAAGATTATATGCTCCATGAATAGTAAAATGTCTGAATGGAAAACCAGAGTTGTTCTTATTAGTACATTTCACCACCTGAACAGGCTGTTTTTCTAAATATATAGAAAATGTTTCTAGTGATGACAACAGCTCTAATAATTAAAGCTATAGATATCAACGATGGTAGAATAATGTAAAAGTAGGAAAATTTTTTAAATATTGGTATGTTCTGACAATGTGAAGAGATAAACATTGAAAAAGCTTATGGGATTATTGTGCAAGCTCCATCACAAAACATGTTTCTAATACATCAGGCAAACACCTGTGAAAAATGACATGCTGCTTTCTTTGGACAGAGAGATGGACTAGATACTATCTGAAGGTCCCAAGATAACTGCAAATGTAAATTTAGAATCAATTATCTTGTCTCATTTTAAATAATTTTATTATTTATAGCTCAGTTCAAAGTAATTTTAAAAAGTTATATGGCTTTAAAGATCAAACTGGAACAAAAAACTTATGGAACAGTTGTGAAAATACTCTTGGATTTATCATGTAATCTTTGTTTAAAATTTAAACGCTTACATGAAACGGTGTTTTGGTTTTATGAAGACCAGATTTTAAATTGGAAATATATAAGAATCCCATGTAATTTTAAATAGTTTATCTACTTTTTTAAAAATAAGACAAAGATGAAAAATACTGTGGAGGGTTTTAGGTTTGGAGTAATTAGTAAGTTTTATCAACTAGTGAGAAAGTAAACATATAATTGATCTTAAATTTGCATATAGTCAAACCAAAGAATGATTTGACGTGATGTTGTGGATAAAAGTGAGTTCTTATTTTCAGTTTCTCGATCTTTTAGTTCTGTCACTGCACATTGGCCCACTGCAGTATTTTAATTTCTGTGAGAATAACTAATTCATGCTTCAGGAGCTGTGCCCATTTAAAGCAAAGAATGGCAATTTATATTTTGTTTAGAAATTTCTTGTGGATATTCCTGTTACTAGATGATTAATTGCTTTAAATATATTCCTCTTTGGAGGAAGCCAGCTTCTGGGAAGCTCCTTCCCAAGAAACCCCAATACTAACCTGTAAGTGGTATTACAAAGGGTGGTCAAGCAGCCTGAATAGCCATCATAGATTTTTAGCAATAGGATTTGGCTTGGAAATTGGCAGCAGTTCTAAGTCCTTAATAAAAAGATTTGAAGCCATATCTCTACTGCCTATCTAGGTTCTACGGAGGAGTATTTCAGAGAATAATACTGTCCAAATTCTTACTGAAGGTATTTTGTAGACAGAAATATGTGTACACTTGACTCAGAGGATGAATAAATGGTATAATTTTATTTCAGTCTTAAAGCCAATAATTTAGTAATAAAGTTCCACAACTTCCTGTTTGGTCTAGGTTTTTGGAACTGCTTCTCTTACTAGAATGTGACTGGTTGAGGTTTTCGAGATGGAAGAAACAAAGTGTATGGTTGTTGCTGTCACCCTTTTTTCAGACACCTGCACTGAGTGTATAACTAAAAGACTGCAACCTATTGAAAAGAGGCTTCAGTTCTTATTCTAAAGACTGGCATTTCATACAGAGTTGTATCCATCACTACCTCTGAAACTTAAAACTAAGACCTAATCAAGTATCAGAAACAGGATGAAAACCATGAACTACATCTCCATAATTTCTAAATAGAGTAGGTATCCTCAAAATACTTTCCAAGCATATATTGCACTCCTGAGACCCTCTACCATTCAACTTTTTGAAAATCAGACTGGAGGAGACCATTCCTGAATATCACTGTCAAAGGAGAAATATATGTCCTATGTCACTTTTTTTTTTTTAAAAAAAGCACAATTTGTCCTTGTGTTATTGTTGTTGTCAACAGTTTATACCTGTTTTCTTCATTTATATGGTTTTGTGCTTTGCTGAGATATATGCTTTACTCTTTCTTATTTTTTATTACCCTATCCATCTTCAATAAGTACCATAATTTATTACTAGATATGCAAACACAGAAACTCATTTCTCCTGACAGAACTTTAGTTGCTAGGAATGAGTGAACCACTAGTGTGGGATTTTATCAAAAAATAAAATGTAATAGGAAGAACATTACGGCACTGTAAATGGCTCCCTGCAGCTTCAAACAATCCAGGTCCACTTGGAAGAAAACGATCCAGGAGTAATTGTACACTGCAATCCTCTTGCAATGTACAGAACTGCATGTGCACAGAATTTTTCAAGACAACAAGAGGACTACATCTTGTCCCCAGAGGCAATTGGTATCAGCCACCAGTAAAAAACAGTTGGAAGAAAGCAACATAACAGTGGCTTTCCTATGACAGTGCCTAGTGTAAAGAAAACTGTGCATGTTATGCCTATACTGTAAAAAGATGCCTAATTGCACAGATACTTACTTTTTAAAATTTATTTTATGAAATTATGCCTGAGTAGATGCAAAATCTGCTGTGAAAAAATAAACAGTGCTTAGCCTGGTGGGCTGCTTTTTACAGTTGTGCAGAATTTTCAATAATCTCCATAATTTTTTTTTTCCTTATAAGTAAAATTATGTCACATTTTGTTTTTTTCAGAAGGCAGAAATACACAAGGTACACAAGACAGCCTTATCTATCAGCTGTTGGTATTAAGTAAGAAAGATATCCCAGATTTTCTGTTTCTTTTTCCCTAATTCTCATAATTTAGAGACTTCAGGTTGAATTTTCATGTCAGAACTGTGAAAGACAAAAAGCTTCAGGCTTAAGAAGAGGATTACAGTGTTCTCCAAAATCTCTCACGGTAGAAGTCTTCAGTCAGATTTTCTTTTGTGCAAAATATGGCCTCATTGCCAATGTAAACTTCTGCCAATCTAAGCCTCTTGTCTTCTGCAATTTTAAAAGAGAGTCTGTATACTAAAAATTGAGGAGAAAGAAGAAAAAAAAGCCAAACCAAACAATAAGATTATTTTTCTCACAATATATTTTTAAGAAAGTATATTTTTATTAAATGAAAAATCAAGTGTTGTATAGAACCATATTTTCTTAGCAGCATCAATGTATTAAATAAATTCTGTTTATGCATTATGAGATTTTATTAAACATTCATTATAATCCTTATTTTCAAATCCTAATTCAAATTATTACCTCAGAATTCCAGTTCTTCATCCACTTACTTATTTTCATGGATTATTTGGAGATTTATTTGCTGTGCAGAATTATTATCACAGTACATGGCTTGATCACAAACTGCTCACTGTGGTTTTAGTTTTGCCATGAGATTCATGATTTAACATTTGAGCCTGTAATTCTCCAACTGGATCACATGCTTTGTAATTGTTGCTCGGATGACCTCAACTTCTGTGGGGGAATTTCACTTAACCATCTGAAAAAAGTAATATTGTGATTAAATTAATAACAGCTATAGGCCTGAGTTTCATCTCCTGAAAACACAAAAAATGCCCTTTCCTTTTGTGGTATAAAAGAAATATTGATATGGAAGTCCATTTCATTAAATCAGTCTATTTGCAGCAGAAAGACTTTTCTTATTTTAAAACTATACTTATAATGTAATCTCTGACAAAGAATATATTCCATTTTCCATGACTACTTTAAAAACAATAGTCAATTTATAAAAGAAAATATAAAGTTACTGAACTTTTAATAAAACTGCAATTAGCATATAACCTTAAGAAAGATATTCTGCGTCTATGAAGCTTTGAGATATGAGCCTAAAATTTGCCCTTATAGACTACCTTAACACAGATATGTACACACACTTTAAAAAATATATCTCATATTCTCATCTTAACATATTTCAGTATCAGTACTAGCTTCAATTACTAAACGTCCTTGTTTTAGATCCATTCACAAAGAAGTTATAGGCTTATGGAGGATGCAATAGTTCAGTCTGTAGCCTTCCTTATAATGTTTTACTGTGTTGTAAAAGAATATATAAATCATGAAATGGAAGTTTTAATATCATAAAATAAAAAGATGTCAGTACAAAAGTTGCAATAGTTACATAGAGACAATTGCAGATGACTAAATACAGATTTTCCAAACCAAATATGTTGGTTCAATGTATTATCTAATAATTCTGAGACATAACATTTTCATTTATTCTGCAGAGCCTTCTGGCCATTGCTGCCTATCCTAACATAGGAGGAATACAGCTAACAGAAACTGCTGGCAAGTGTGTAAAAATAATGAAGAGGCTTCAGACATTGCATTTTCCATAAATTAATTCCCTGTAATCCATATGTGTTTTCTACAGTTCAACAAATCCTTTTAAGATGAAAGCTTTAATTTAAAATCAAATAGTATAACAATCGCACATTTTCTTGTTGCCCTGAAATCTCTATTGATTTTTTTTTCCTTCAGCAGTTAGTTTCTTCAAAATAAAATAATAACTTATGTTGGCTGAATTTCAATTAGATCCAAGAAAGAGAATTTATCAGGGGAGATATCTGAGAAACCCCATGCATCTTTATGATACAGATTCATTTGAATAGCTCTGTTTGCATTGTCTGCTTACAATAAATCTGCCCTCTGGGTAAGATGAAAATAAATAAGAAATGCAAATATGCATTAAGTTTTGTGTCACTGGCTTACTTTTTTATCATTTCAGTAGACATTTCAAGTGAAATTTTACCCAAAAGAATAAGACATCTTACAGACAGGTGTTAGATAGAAATCCATGTCCAAAAGGGATGTATGGACTATACAGGGACTTGGGTTCCATTTGAGATTTTTTTTTTTTTAAATAAGACTTATAAAAACTGCATGTCTTCTTACATAATCTCAGTTTTTGCCAAAACTCAAAGCATTCAAACCTTTGCTCTTTCTCTCTTGCATTTATGATCACGAGGAGGTTTTGGTAAGATTTTCCACAGATTTTAAGCAACAGTTAGTAGTGGTACAAATGACTTCATTCACATTCTCATCTTTATTCTACCTTGACCTTGCATCAGCCAAGTATGCCGATCTGTATATTAACTCCAATACAGACAAATTGACTTGGTGTCCCTCAATTTCTATTCAAAAACACCTACACACAGAATTAATCCCTTGTGTTTTTATGATACCTTTGTATATTAGTGAGGGAAAAAATTATATGCTGTGTGAGTTGGTCACAAAACGTGAACATTTGAGGCTCCGAAAGAAATGAAATTTTGCTGATGAATGATATTGCAGACACTTTGCTGTTTCTTCTAAATTTTTCTGCAACTCATTTGAACTGGAAGTAAGGGAGCATTTTCTCTCCAAACAAGCCTATACTAAAAATAGTTTGTTTAGGCCCCACATTCAGCATCAAAGACTCCAGCTCTCACATGAGCATCTGAATGAGGACAGGTGTTGTAGATAAGGCATGGTATTCCCCAACTTAGTGTACCCACTGAAATACCCCAGTGCCATGCTGCATGCTCACTTCTCCCCATGCCCTCCCCCAGCAGCAGAACGGAGAGGAGAATGGGAGGCACAAAGAGGCAAATATAGATTGAGAAAAAAACCAATTTACTAGAAACAGCAATGAAATAAGAAACTGAACAATACAAACAACAATGCTTAACATGTACAAGATAAGTGAACGATTCACACATGATTGCTACCTGTGTGGTGAGCAACCTGTGCTATGCAACTGTACACTTTGGCAAACCAGAAAAAACTCCCCTGCATCCTCTCTGTGCATGGCATGAGGTGATATCAAATAAGCCCAACATTCTGGCCATGCCCCTCCTGGTTGCTGCAAAAGTTAACCCTATCCAGTTAGTGATGATGTGTTTGAGAGCTTCTGGATGTACATTAAGAAAATGGGAAGCAAAGGAGAATTTTAGAAGGTGTCCACTACAGACAGCCAAAATGTAAGCACTGGGGAATTTTTCTACAGGCAATTAGGAGAAATCTCTGGATCAGTGACACTTGCTCTTCAGGAACTTCTTTCAACTTTCCAGACATAACCAGGAATATCATGCTTCTTTAAAGAGCCAGTCTTTGTAGAAGTTAATTTCTTGTAAAAAGTACCTAGTGAGCCAATCTGGAAATAAACTTTTTAGGACATGTTATTTGTAAATAGAGAAGGACTCAAGGGGAATGTGTTGGTAGGTGGCTGTCTTAGCCATGGAGATCATGAAATGATCAGATGAGCAAGCTTAAAATTTTTTCATTAAAGAGAAAAAGGACAACAGAACTGGACTTCAGGAGAGCGAACTTTAATCTCTTCAGGAAGAATTCATCAGAGTACCCCTGGAGTACTACCTTGGGATTTTGGTTTTGAGGGCTTAGGAGTTCATGAGTACTGGTCAGTCATTAGGAAATACTGCTTAGAGCCACAGAAGCAAGGAATTTCACAGTGATTTAAGTCAAGCAATTGAGGCAGAAAACCAGATTGGCTTAACAGAGAACTCCTTGTGGAGCTCAAGAGGAAAATGAAGTTGCATGACATCTGGAAGGAAAGTTGAACTTCATTGGAAGGTAATACAACTGTGGTTGATATATATATAGAGGGAGAAGACATGAAAGGCCAAAGATCACCTAGAGTTGAAACTGGTCAGTGCTGTGTCAAACAATAAGAACAACTTTTAAAAGTATGTTAATAGCAAAAGAAAAGTAATTTTTTTTTCCTGTGTTCAGAAGGGGTCTCCTGTATTTCAATTTGTGGCTATTGCCTCTTGTTCTGTCACTGGACATCACTGAAAAGACCTTCAGTGCCATTTATTTTCAACATTCCATTACATGTTCATATGCATGGATGGGATTTCCCTTTAGTACTCTGCCTCTCTAAGGTGAACACTCCCAGCTTGTCATTGTATGAAAGATACTCTTGTTAATGGAGTCCAGTCTTTATCCTTGTAGAAATATTTATTCCAGTAATGTAAATATATTCTTTTCTCCTAAGGAAGCATTCAAACTGACAAACTTGCATCATCTCCTTAGCTGTCTCATTTTTCTGCTTATTCAAGAACTTCACGTTCATAAGGACAGGACTTATGACTAACACACATAAGAAGGTTATAAAAAACAAGGGTTAAAGGTGGGGAGTAATGAAAAATCATTGATATATTTTATTTCCTTTCTGTGTATTCTGGCCACTGTGTTATTAAGAAAAAGTTAGCTGCCAAATATTTCAATAAACACTTATCTAAAGTCAATGAAGAACATTTAGATTTTTTATATATTATCTGTGCCTTCAGGGAATAGACAAACTACATCTAATCTAGTGCATTGTGTTACTTTCTTGAGGTGCATAAGTTTCTTCTACAGCTAACAGATGGATGAGAACTCCTAACTTAAACCTTGTTGGCTCATTACATATTCACAGCTTTTTATGCTTTTTTACCAACTTTGTATTCACTTAAACGGTTATATGCAAAAAAAAGTTAATTTTCCCAAGTTCATATCTATTGTGTCTACAGCAGATATTACAAGCAATTTCTTGTATTTATCTTGACCCACAAACTTTCTCATTCCTTTTTTTTTCCCCCCCCCCCCAATTTTGTCCTTCCTTTCCATGAAGGAGGGGAAGTGAGTGAGTTTCTGGGTAGGAGTTTGTCCAGTACCCAAAGCTTATCCATTAATGTATGAAACTCTAATGAAACAAAGGATATTTTCCTTAGTAGCTCAATTCCTAAGTCTAGAAAAGAGACAACTTTGGGGAGATACCCATCTAAGCTTCACCAAAAGAGAATGTTTTGGATTTAATGTCATTAATTTATGCAGGCTTCATCATTGCTGATTAGTGGCACACTTTCTTATTTTATATACTGTCTGTCAGAGAACTACTGCATTTGAAGCAAAGGAGCATAATGATTTGAAGAATGTACAGTTAACATATAAATAACATTCTGGTGGAGAAGTTTGTAAAAAAATTTTTAAAGCAATCTTTTAACAGTTATAATAATGAGGTTCACAGTGGATTTTACAAAAAAAACCCAACCAAACTCAATAAAAACTAAACAAACAACAAAAAAAATCCAGGTTATAAATACAGAATTTTAAACAGAATTAACTCTGATATTCGTGTAACTGAGAATAAAATCAATGGAAAAATATCTAGCACAACATGCTTTTCCAAGTCTCTCCATCTGTCTTAAAATTATATTCATATAGGTACAAGAGGCCCTTACTATGGCTCCTGTTGGTGCCTTACTCCCAAATTCCTCTGCTGTTGAATTTGATTTTCACAAAATTTGACAAGCATGCAAAGTTACTGCATTATAGGCAGTGAGAGGAAGGACCCTGTAGGATTGGAGCCCCATGAGATAAGGTTGTTCTATAGTCTATTAATAGTGCTAGCAAAAAAAGGTAAGACCCAAGTAGTTACTTACAATTTCACTCTTCTCATGGATTCACTGAAAGCTCTATGATTGATCAGAAGGATTTGTAGATCTCTGATGTAAATGGAAAGGGGAACACTACAGGTCATATCCTGTGGATCTAAAGCTTACCTGCCTGGAGCAAACTTTCACATCGTTTGAAAGAGATGCTTAGCCCTGGTGTTAGCCAGGGGACATCGGGAGTGTGTGACTAGAAAACACAGAACTGTGAAGCCCCATATTTCTCAGCAATGCAAATGAAAAAAGTCAGAACAGACAAATACCAAGCCTGCAAGGTCACTGGACCTTGGCCTTGAATCAGGGAATGACATTAGAAAAAAAGAAAGGTTTTAATGCACAAACTGTTCACATAGGACAGTCTTTTATAGTAAGCAAGATATTTCAGATATGTTCACTTCAAAGTTTAAAGTAACCAACAGAAATGGATCATCAGGTAAGCTGAGTCTGAGCAGTGGAACAACTGAAGGATATGGCAGTGCAAGATATTGGTTTAGATCACATTGCTATTTACAGCTCCATTAATCAGAGATCTATCTGGAATTTTAGATGTTAAAATGGGTCCCATATCATTGGTCAAGCACATAGCTCCAATTAAGCAGGGAGATTTGAAAAAATTTACATCAAGCTTAGAGAAAGATGGTCAACAACCCAGGAAAAGACTAAGATAAAGAATTCCTAGTCATTGTGTCTTTATGCCTGTTCTTGCAACATGTGCGTTTTGTTCTCATATGGCAAAAAACTGCTTATACACAATACTCTCAGCATAGGGGGAGGGGTAGAAAAGCCTCAGATGAATAGCAAACTGTGTTAGTTAAAAAAATTATACAAGGTGGAGACTCTAAGATGAGTATCCCCCTTTTTAGTTTTAACCACTCCCCTTTCACCAATAAGGAGAGACAGAGGCAAGAAGATATAAGTGAAAAAAATAACAGTTTACTAAGAAGAAAATAACCAACAACCAAGAAAACAGCAAAAACTACTAGGCACAAAGTTGCTGAGATGCATAGTCCCCTGGGAACAACGAAAACAAGATGGCTCAGAAGCCACCTCCCTACTCCCAAGGTGGTGGCCAACATTGCAGCCTGGGTGACCCACAGGACAAAGACAAGATGGCAGAGAAGCCCCATACTCTGGACCATGTGGCCAAGAAAGAGAACAAAAGAAAACATCAGAGTAACTAAGCTTCTGAGGTTCCAGAACTCCCTCCTCCCCCAAACAGCAACCAATACAGAACAGGGACAAAACAAAAACACTGAAGAACTAATTTTTTGTCCAAAATGAGCCAATGCAGCCAGGCCTCTGCAAGAAACTTCCCAGATGTTGTAGCACCAACCCCCCCTCAGCAGCTGGAACTTGCAGAGACAGAGTCCAAGTTCTCACCATAGTGCAGAGGCTGTGGGCTATGGGAGGATGGTTTGTAAGGATAGTGCAGAAGGCAATTTTCCTCAATGAATTACAGCTGTACTGATTGCTGAGAAGTGGAGACAGCCTTGCCTGTACAGTGAGGATGAGTGTGATGCCTTGAGGAGCTGGAACAGAGGCTGCACACAGAGTTAAGGGGAACAAAATGGGTATTTATTGTGAGGCCCACGAAAGGCCTACAAAAGCCACACCCCAGTAATGCAAGTGCCACAGTCGTGACCCCTGCCTGGATGGCTCCAAGATGGAAGGAAAGAAGGGGTTGGTCACAAAATCTTACACTTTTATAGGTTCTGGTTAATTTGCATGAACCCACCCTCCACCTTTCCACATAGTTTGTGCTTAGGGCCTGAAGTTTGGAGAAACTGACCTTGAGTTCTTAACTAGAATAGGACTGTTTTGTCTTCCTCACCCTAGCACATCAGAAAAGTACATCCAAGGAGAACAGGAAAACTTAAAACTAAAGGCATCAGGTGTTATAAAAGAGTGGGCTAGCTAGTCAGGAGTAAGTTGTGGTTGGTGAACCAGAGTCTGTTGGCTGTGCTGTGAGGAGGTAACGGGCATGTGGTTGTGCAAGGGATAGACAAGGTAAGAAGATGCTGTGTGAGGGTTAGTGGCCCTAACAGACAGGG
The DNA here is from genome assembly GCF_052056855.1 of Sturnus vulgaris. Taxonomy (NCBI): domain Eukaryota; kingdom Metazoa; phylum Chordata; class Aves; order Passeriformes; family Sturnidae; genus Sturnus; species Sturnus vulgaris. The sequence goes on from NC_142244.1 coordinate 96,884,070, forward strand.
TTAGGTGGCCGGGTAAGGGACAAGTAGTAGTCATGAAGAAGGAAATTGCAGAGAGAAGGAGTCAGTGCTGTGTGAAGCTGCCTGTCAGAAAATGAGTCAGTGCTGTGTGTAGCAGCTAATGAGAAAAGGAGTCCACTGATAGAAGGCATGAAAAGTTTTTAATAAAGCACTGATGATGGTGTCAGTCCAGTCTGTTTTGACATAATTACTACAGTTGGCAGCAGCTGGAACTGGTCAAGTGAGTTCCTCCTAACTCCCCGACACATGACAGGTTGCAGCAGCAGTGAAGGCGTTGCAAAGTTCTTCAAAGCCAGAGGAGAACAGAAGAGTTTCTGCTTTGTGCTACCTCAGCTTCTCAGGTTGTGACTTGGAGACCTGCCCAAAGCAACACCCTCGGGAGTCCAGAGCAAACAAAAGAGCTTGCTGCATGTGTGTTCCCTGTTTTTAAAGGGATGCTACACCTCCTGCTTCCTGTGAACTGGGGTAAAACACTCCAGTTCTGCTTCAGCCCTGAGTCTTTAAGGGAGAGCAAAACAGACTGGATGATGTAGATAAGAAAGCATATTTTTGGTCATCTAGGTTACCTTGGAGACAGACGTAAATAGAAATGTTTATCTAGCTAAACCCCTAGCTAGATTCAAACAAACAAAAAGAAAAAAAAAAAAAAAAAAACACACACAAAGGAGATCTGAAAGATAGGTAAATCATAGCATATAGGAATTCAAGGTATATGCAAACATTACAGTGAAATCTTCCATGGGCTTCCTGGGAAATGGTAACACGTTGTTACATCTCTGGATAAAAGCCAGCTCTACAGTGTGTCAGACAGAATTAGAAAAACCAAGAACCAACCAGCCTTGAAAGACACCATTTCACATAAAGATTTGGAAAAGAGCATAGGGATTTTGACAGGGCTTTACAGCATCTCACAATGAATCCTCATAACCAGCAGGGAATTTACGGCTTCAGCTCAGGGGGTTGGAGCACATAACATATCAAGAAATGTGAGAGAACTGGGTTTAGTCAGCCTGAAGAAGCATGAGCTAAGGGGACATCTACTTGTTTCCTTTTACTACATAATGAATGCTCATAGAAAACACAGAAAATTATTTTCAGAAGTGCACAGCAAAAGACCTGGAGGTAAAGAAAAATTGCAGTAAGGGAAATTTTATTTGAAAATAAAGAAATTAATCTTCATGATGATGCCAGCAAAATACTGGAAAGGGCTGTCCAGATGGGATATGGAATCTTCACCCTTGGAGGTACTGAAAACTCAGCAGTATGAGGCACTGAACAACCTCATCTGTCTCTGTGGCTGGAACAAAATTTGAAGCTGTCACTGCCTTGGCTTCCACGGGCGTGCCCCCCCCCCCCCCCCCCCCCCAATTTAATTTGTCTGTGTTTCTCAGAGACACAAGGGTAAAAAAGTTAAGATGCAAAGAAAGTATGAAGAGTCAGGAATCATAATATGTTGGTATAAGTAAGAGTAAGAAGTAAACAACCACAATGAAGAAATTCCTAGCTATAAAAAAGAAAAATACAAACTGTTAACCAAGAAATTAGTTCAGTAAGTTACATCATGGTATTAATACACCAAGGTTGGGGTTCAGTCCCCATATGGCCCATTCATTTAGAAGCTGGACTTGATGATCCTTGTGAGTCTCTTTTATCTGGGAATATTCTGTGATTCCATGTCTACACATTTCAGAGTACCTTTTAAAGGAATTGTTTAACCCACTTACAGGATAGATTTTTATGTCAAGATAGACCTTTAAATTTTGTTTTAGTGGAGCCCAAGTAACATCAGTATTCTTTATCTACAATTCATAATCTTTAAGGCAAGATTGCTGAGGACTAAAGAGTACTTTGGAAATATTAATGACTACATCTGTAAGACATCTCTGTAAAGAAGGTGCTGTTCACCTTTATAAGGCAAAAGTTCTCCTCTTCCCATATGCAGCTCTATAGTCCACCACTTGTAATACTGCAGCATGCCTTTCACTTCTATTTTGTAAACCCACACCCTTCCTCTCTTTGTCTCCTGTTGCAGTGTTGTATGCCTGTATTTAAAGTGCTCATGCACTCATATTGGACTCACATAAAGCTTAGTAGATAACTGTAGCAATTGCTAATAATTTAAACAGCCAATAAGATTAAATAACCAATAAAAATTGTTCATATAAAATTTACGCACAAAACTTATGTTGGAGTGAGTAAGTCAGGAGTCTCTCTGATTTCTTCAGAGAGAAATCAGAGTGCAGGGATTGAATTAAAGCCATTGGATGGATTGAAGGATGTTAAGCCTCTCACACATAAAGCAGAGGTGAAGGTTTATGTTGTAGCATGAGGGAACAAGTAAGTGAGCAGATGGAATAGATGGAGCAAGGAAGTAAATGGAATAAGTTTTAAGTGCTTTTAGTAAGTAAAAGGTCTTAGATGCCTGAGAAGTAGTACATGTTCTAGTGAAGGTTGAAAAACATACTAGTGCTTCCAAGGAGGCTCCAAGAACCTAGCTTCAGACATAATAGAGTTAAGAATATTGCTTACATTTTTCAGTTAGAAAAAGATAGGCCATGTACGTAGTCTATACATAGCCTGGTGTGCTAAGAAACTAGAATTCTGATAGGTTAAGAAGTAGTGGTCCAAATTTGTATCTTAGCTAGTTGGAAATCTTCTATAAAAGAATATGCATCAGGGAGAGCTGGTGCTCTATGCCGTGCATTTTGCCACTGCTTTTGCCATTGCTCTATACCATGGCTTTATGCCATTGCACTTATGCCATTGCTCTGCTTAGTTTCTGCCTTTGAGACTGATGTTCTTCTACAATAAATGACTTTATAGCAACTATTAGCTGCTTTGCTTTTTGAAGAACATAACCTGACAGTGTGGGTGCCTAAGAGAACCCGGAGGTTTCAAACCCTCAAAACTTAGTATCCAGTGAGAGTATGCAACCTCTGCACCCTCTCGGGTATATTTCAATCAATGCCATCAGCATAATGAACAAAAGCGGACAGTAGGAAGACTGATAAAATTCACAAAATATGAAAATATTAAGAGGATCCCCAGAAAAAAACACTCTTCTGTGGGGATCATAGTACATGTTTCCACCAGGACATTCCTTAACATTTTCTTTTCTATCTCTTTTGTTTGTGTTGTTGAGGTTTTGCTGTTGGCTTGGGTTTAGTTTCTGATTTTGTTTTTTTTGTTTGGTTGGTTTGTTTTGTGGGGGTTTTGCTGGTTTTTTTTGTTGTTTTGGTTGGTTGTTTGTTTTTTATATTGCTTGTTTGGCTTTGTGTTTTGGTTTGGTTTTCTGGGCGGCTGGGGGGACTGGCCAGGGAGGCAGTCCCCAAAAACCCAAGTCCCCAAATTTAGGCAGTTTGGTTCAATACCTGCCATCAGGTACAGATACTTTTGGTACTCTCCATATCTCCTTATTTTCTATAAAACTAAGAAATAAATTTGTATTGTATTAGCAAATACTGGAGGAGTTAATCAATTGTCTTTAGCATTTTATAATTTTTGTATAAGAAAGAGACTAAATTATGAGTTTCAAGTGCTTTGCACAGATTTTAGTCTATCTTGAGTAACTATAAACTGTCTAGAAGCTTGTTCCATACCCTGATTTTCCTTAGAGCTGTGCATTTATTATATAACATGAAACAAAAAAAAAATCCTGTTTTTTTTTGTAGTCTTTACCCTGACTTATTTCCAAAATAAATTTCAGTAAAAAATGGCAAAAATTTTAATTAAAAAATCTTATGCTCTTAATGAGTGCTTTAGAGTTCAAGAGAGCTAAAATCTTCATTGCCACCTTTATAGTTGAAAAAGAATTTCATCCAGTCAGCATGGGGACAATAAAAAATACTGGATTATTGTGTGCATAAGACACACCATATAAATTGTATATTAAAAATATATGCTAAAATATTATCTTCTTGTATGGAAATAAATAACAATTAGAGCTGAAGGAATATGCTTGGGTTGTTTTTTTTTTAATCAAAGAGACTTATTTTTATAGATGGCCTGTTAAGCTGCAATGGAAAATAACACCACCATTTCAGGAAATGGAGTGTAGAAACTAATTATTATCTACCAGCCATAAGGTTTCATCTTGCATAATGTTTTATAGATTGAATATTTGCCTTGTGACTTTTATAAGAGGTATTGCTTTCCACTTCACCTTCAGTAAGTTGGACTGTTCTCTTTTGACATCCTCAAAGTTCATTGCTATTTAATCCTTATATTAATAACCTAGAGAGTTTTTGTCTGCTTGGGGCTATTTTTTAGACTCTAAGGTACATTAAGAGTGTCTCATACTCACAACTGAAGCATTTCTGATTTGCTTTGTAGTGAAAAGAAGGACATCTGAACACCTGTTAACTAGGATGGACAGTCTAGCCATGGACTGTCATAGCTCCTAGGAGCTGGACTGATATTTGAGAGAAAAAAATGCATGTTTTCCACAGAACTATTCTTTACCATGATCTTATTTAAAAAACATACACAAATGTTGCTCATCCTATATATATATATATATATATATATATATATATATATATATATATATGTATATATGTATGTATGTATAGCACATTGACTTATATATTTATTTCATGTCCATCTATGGGCAGTTTGTTTCTGTCAAATGATATCTCTTGCATATAGACAAATCAAACAAAAGAGAAAAGCAGATTTTTGAATTTACACACTTGCTCAAATCTGAGAGACCCCACTCTGATGCAAATAACTTATATTAACTCTTAAAACGTGTCTATTCTTGAAAGGTTGAAAGGTGCTGTGAGTTTTCTACCTCTGTAACAATTTGCAAGAACTGCTGTATGATTTTTATAGGATATAAAAATATATGATGTGATCATATCTCTGCCAAAAATATCATTCAAGCCTCAGACAAGGTATCTGCTCTTAACTTTACCTTTCCTAACATTGGCATAACTCAGCTCAACCTCTCTTCCATGCTGTAGTGCCAGATCAGTGCTGTGTTCCCTTTCCCTTCATTTGTCGTTATTGATATTTGTGCATTAGACTGCTCTCCAGATGAGCCTGGCCTCTCTTGAAGCTCTGTGATTCATTAAAATCTAAGGCTTCAGCATGAGCCCCACAGAACATGAGGCACATCTGCTGAATAATCACATTTTGAGCTCAACCATGTGAACTTGCCTTGGGCTATTGCAAAGCATGGCACTTGATTATGAATAATGGGAATAGAAAGAGTTGTCTAGATGATACTAGTGTAGCTGAGATACACAAGTACACTCATAGATTTATTAGTGTAGTCAGTCAATAAGTCAACAGAGAAAAGAATGCTGGACACAGGACTGTTTTTCAGCCTGCAAATCCAATCCACATAATTTTGCTATATTGTATCTTGTTTCTCTATTCCGGAAAACTTGCTTCCTAATTGGATTTATTAACACAGGTCATAATGTCAGACAGTATGAAACAAACCACTATGTAGACAAGACACTTTAGCATACAATAAGCCAAGTTAACCAGCAACAGCTTAATATCAGTCCTATTGGCTTCTCATACTCTGGCAGCTGAGTCTATCCCTGAATGATTGTTTAAGTGAGTTTTCCCCTAAAAGTACAATCTTAAATTGCATAATCCGTGAATTCAGGGCACTTTAGAAGCTGGTGCTCTAGCTATTAAATCAGTTATCACACAGATGTTGAAATAATAGGGTGAACATTTGAAAAGAAACAGTACTGGTAGAAGCTGGAAAAATCAATAGAAACGTTATGAAATGCAATGTTCGTTGTGTGGGGTTTTTTTTACAAACCTGAATGTCATCATATTAAAAGAAATTTTAAAATAAATTTTTAAAAATCAATGGGGTAATCTAAGCATTCGAATTATTTTACCATTTTGTATGTAAACAAATGTTAATGAATTTGGTAAGATTTTATTTTTAAATTATGTTATGGTGTCTGCTGGACTCAGCACACATTTTTAAGACATCATTTGTATTCTTGTTCTATTGAGAAGAGTTAACAAATCTAATTTACCCTGGAGCAACTGTTTCACTGTTCCAGTTCAGTGAAAAGTTTTAGGTTTGGAAACTAAATTAGATTTGGGAAATATAAAGTCCAAATACTGAGCATAACAAATTATCATTCTGTGGTACACAGCTATCTGGTAAGAAAAGCTCTGAAAAGGATATTCTAAAAGTTTCTCTATTTCAAACCAAAAAAAGACCAAGTCTGATCACTATCATCAACTCTGTCTATAATAAACCATTAGGAAAATGACTCTTGGATAATTTCTGGAGCTATTGGTTAAACATGGAAATATAATGTATTGAAACTATATTTATACTATTTGCTTGGGTTCATTATTTTATCCATTGGTTGAATTTTGTTAGAGATCTCAGAATCATTTGGTAGAATAGTACTTTCTAGAAATGTTTGCAAGGAAATATCTTTATGAAAATTGCACAGTCGATCTAAAATGCATTACCAAATATCAACCTCTCTTCATCAGAAACTAAACAAGCTGCTTTCACCTGTCTGTTCACATATGGAATATCCTGGTGAAATTCTGCAGTGAGAGAGAGGTTTTTTTATCATTGGCTCATACAATTTCCTAAGACATTTGACCAGGTACTTTTTGGAAAAATTTGGAAATAAAAACAACAAGAATGAAAATTGTCTGTTTCCTACTACACTTCCTACAGGGTTTGTTGTGGTCTTAGATGAGATTCCTATGTGAAAAGACATCAAAGTGTTTGGTACTGAAAGGTTAATATTGACTTACTAATTACTCTCTGGAAATTGTGCTGGAATTTATATTCTGCAATCTAAATAAAAATGTTTAAGTGCATAACTGAGGAAAAAATTAAGTCTTGATATGGTGAAGATTTTCAATCTTATAGTCAATCTGAAGGAGGGATGGAATGCTGTGTCTCATAAGGTACAAATATCTAGTTAAAATATTAGTCAAGAATGTGGTAAGTTCCCTTTTTGAGTTCCTCATCCAACGACTATAGGCCTGAACAAAAACATCCTCTGCAGTGCAACTGTGCATCTGAAGGGAAAAAAAAATCTTTTCTAAAGTATTAAAAATTGTTAAATACTAAAACTTAGTTGTTTCAGCAGAGAAGCCCAAACCACCATGGAGAGTGTAATTTTAAAATAATACAAAGAGTCATAGATTTAATTTGTTTGGTTAGGTTTTGATGTTTATTTTTGTTTATTTTCCCAGAGAGTATTCTCCTGTATTAAATACAGGGTACTCTCAAGACTTTTAAGGAAAAGGCCCTTTATGTTCATGTACAGAAGGATATATCTGCTGCAAAACTTATGATGCATACCAGTTTTAAGATGATGAAGAAATCTTTTCCACAGGAAAATTTCTTGGCATGCATACTTCCAGATTAAAATATAATAAAAAGATAAATAATAATGACTATAATTCCAAATAAGCCTTGACTTGAAATAGTGGGGGCTCTAAGGTTGATTCAAATGTTCCATTGATGATGAATGAAACAATTTGTTCATTTGTTCTTTGTACTGAAAATCCCCGAAACAATCCTACAGTTTAATTCATTTCAGAATTATTAAGCTTAGAGAAGTTCAGTCATGCTGAAAGTAAAATTCTAGAAGTTAATAGCTTACGAGTGGTTTTAAGATTAAGAATTATATTTGCATAAATCAGTAATTATATGAGATAGTACAATGTTATATAAAATTTTAAGGGATTACTCTTTCTTTGCTGTAGAATTGCCAAGTGTGTACATTAGTTTTGAAATGCAACCTAAGCATTGACAGTCTCACAATTTCTGATTCTTGTCTCCAGAAACTTCAACCTTTCCTATTTTCAGAAAGAAGCAGGATACTGTAGGTATGGCCTATGATAATTTCATTGGTCTATCGTGTTTGAAAAATTGTGGCAAATAGACCCCAGTGACTGGAGAAAGGGAGTCACTTCTTTTTGAAAAGGATAATAAGGAGGACCCTGGGTAATACTGAGCAGTCATCTTCACCTCTGTTTCCTCTGAGAACACGGGATATATCCTGCAGGAAGATGCACCAAAACATATGGAAGACAGGGGGGTGATCAGAGACAGTCAATATGGCTTCACCAGGGGAAAATTATGCCAGACTAATTAAGTGGCACTCTCTGAGCCTTTAATATTTGGAGTATTTTTCAGGTTTTGGATGCAAGTGATTATCCTAAGTGGCTGTTGCCTGAGTTTCAGGATGGATCTTGACATCATTGACTTGTATGACCTTTTTCCAATAGGAAGATAACATGCTAAGGAAAAGAGCAAAATGATACATTCAGCAGGTCACTTGAACTACATCGACAGGGAACCAAATTTTGAGATACAAAATTACGTTCACATGACTCACAGTTAGGGAAGGTCCTTAAAAGTTACTAGAAAAATCAAGACAGTAATTACCGACATGCCATGAAAATATTTCAACTTTCAAGGTCAGAGGAAGAAATAGTGGTTTAAGTAAAAGTTTTAAAGAAAATATTAGATTTCTTCTATTAGAAGTCAGCAGACATTACTGTATTTCCACTGGAAATGAACTTGGCCCATTGTGCCTTTCCCTGGTTTAAAAGCTAGACTAATAAAAGCCAATAGGTCTATTTTTTATAAGAATCAGACTTTAAATCTCATACATATCTGTTAACTTCAATGGATTTACTGTATTTTTGTATAATGGAGATTAGACTTTGTCTCGTGGTCTGAATGTAATTTAAAAGAATTATGCAGAAAGACAAGGCAAGTAAAGCTCCTGTCAAAAGGTTAGAAAAATCAATACGCAGAGTAGAAAATAAAGTAGTAAAAAGGGTATTAAAACCCCCAAAAGTTAAAATGTCAATTTGATATGGAAGAGAGGAATTTTACTGAGAAACTCTGTTGTGTAGCACAAGCTATCTGTATGAATAGGCAACCAGCCTCATGACTGTTGGAAGAGCATGGTGCACAATTGTGTAATGTAGACCTTTTTTGCACCCTTGGAGCAAGTCTGGGCCTTCTGAGTTAAACACTCTTTTCATATGTAAAAGTGCTGAAAAGAGACTCCAAGGTTCCCTTTCCACTAAAACATAAACCTTTAGTTTTCTTTGCTGACCATGTATTTGACACCCATGTCCTTTTGCTTAGATGGAATCAGTGATATTCTTCATTTATTTCATTTATTGTAATTGCAATTGATTTTCCATTTCAGTTAAAGACATTTATGTATTAGGTGGAAAGTTCTATTATTAAATTATTTTCTTAGAATATGTTTCATTATCAATCATCTAACGATTACCCAAAACAACTCAACTGTATTAAACTTTTTTTAAATTTTACATATTTCCTTAAATATTTATGAAAGTGCATTTTTATTTCAAATAAGTTTTTTTCCCAGTATTTTCAAATGTATTTAAATTAGGTATCAGAACTTAAATGCAATCAATGCCTTAAAAATATTAGTAACAAAATGCATGTGACATTAATTTTTAATTACAACAATTATCCTGACTGGACTGATTATACAGTTCTTCTTTTATTTCTGTGAGCTTAATGTAAGTATCATATGAATTCCTTATTGTATAAAGCTCAGGTTTCAGACAAAATTTAAACCTTTATCTCACTTTTATATGAGACTGTCTTTTTAAACATAACAGCTGGCAGAAAATTCTGGTACTTAAAGCACTATCTTAACGTAAGTATTATTCCCCTTTTTTATTTGAAAAAGAACAGGACCCTCTCTACCCTCTGATAGCTCTAGAACTCAACAGGATTAATTGTAGCTGTTTTAAGTCCTGAATGGTCTTCACTTTGGGAAAATTATATCAGCTAGAGGAAAACCTCTATATTCAAGGACACCACCTCATTAGAATAGGTCATGACTTCCCATCATGGAACCTTCAGGAATTCTTCAAATTAAGAAATCTACATAAAATTCATTTCCAGTGGAAAGAGTTGTCCTCTGAAATACATAAATTCTAGTTTTCAATTTATCCATTAAAATAATACAGAACTGTGTGCCAAGAAGACTTTAGGGCTAGCAATCAGGGAACATGTCTGGAGCCACTTGATTTAATTAAAAGTGTTTTTATGGGATACATTACATGGCTGCCATGTAGCATCACATTTTTGTGGCTTTTATTGAACTCACCTTCATCAGTTCTGATAAAATTCACCTCATTGTTGATCACACTTATTATCAGTATGTTCAAAGATGGCTCCATTGTTACTTCTAAACATATTCTGAACACTGAACAGAAGGTCAAATATCAATTTATCTGAAGTAGTTGCCAGAAATGACACTTGCAGTCTTGTGAAAACATTGAAAATTTCATAATGAAAAGGTCATAACATGTTATCAGACACCTACCAGAGGGAACCAAAACCAATTAAATTTTAGTTTTAAAAAAAGAGATGAATCGTATAGTAGTATTACCACATCCAAGGATATGTAGATTTGCAATACCAACATTAAGTAGCAATTTTAAATCAAAATTAATACATAGACTGCTGTGGTTTTTCTTCCCATCATAAAGTTCTTATTTATGTCAAATAAAATAGACACTGAAGAATATAATTCCTGGGATATTAAAATGGGTCCTCAAGGATCATCTGCTTCATCTTTCGTTGTGAAAAGTAGTCTACACGAGATGGCCCAGCACCCCATGTGAGTGTAATCTGTTCAATGATGGGGAAGTTTCCAGTGTTGGGGAAGATGAAAAAATATCTGAATCTGAATATACTTTACCAGACCTTGAGCAAAGAGGAGTCATAGATTCTGCAGTTGTATTCTCATAAACAACCTGCAAAATCGGTCCTGCAGCTGACTTTAAAGATATTAATTCCTTGGATCAAATTTGGGAACTAATCTTATTACAAAGAACGGTATTTTTGCTTATAATACTTCCCCATCCTATATAAATGCATTCCGCTTTTATCAGTAAATCCCTTCTGCTCCACTGACCATCAAATTAAAATATAGCTTCTATTGTTATACTTATCTTCCAATAGATTCTTTCTAACAAGATTCTGAGGTAAAAGTTTTAAAATAAACATTTCTTATAATTATAGCTTGACACCATTGTGAAGAGTGAAAATATCCACAAGGGAAATGCATATTAGTGGATTCACAATTTCCTTAATCACTAATTAAAATCTCCTATGGCAGTGGGGCATGCCTTATGTTTATACATCAGTTTTGACTGATATCTTACAGGCAGGTGTATAACTGGTGCGTAACTGTTGTATATACCAGTTTCATACATATTTTTTTTATTTTTATATACCTTTGGGAAAAAAAAAATTCATGCCATGGACATCAGTAATAGGTAGATATTAAGCTCATAGAAATCTGAGTTTAAACCTGCACTTGTCAGCTAAAGTTTTTGCTTTTATCAGCACTGTCATTGAGGTCAATAAACAGCCCTATTAACAGGCACACCAACATGTAGTTGATATTGGTCTGTATTTTTTTTCCTTATCACATGATGTGTTATTAAACTAACTACATATTGATAAGTAGAGTAAATATAGTAATGAATACCAGAGAGGCTTCACATTCCTCTTCCTCTGACTGCTGCAGGACAGTGACATGTCTGCAGTTAAAACAATATAGAACTACTCTTCCTTTCCTCTTTTCTTTGCAAATTACATTAAAGAATTTTCTGTAATTTCTCTATATTTTACTACACAGATTGCTTTTCTAACATGTTGAAACACACATATATTCAGAAGAAAAGCAAAAAACTATTTCCAGAATTGAAAATCTGAGCAGATTTTTCCATTTAGGTGCAGAAAGTGATCTCTGATATCAGAGTAGAGCAAGTTTAGAATTTTCTCTTGACCACCTCCCTTCTTCCTTCCTCTGTAACATATAAATTTCAAAGTGTGTGTAGGTGGGTGTAGAAAATGCATCTATTATGCTTGTTAGAGGAAGAGGTGAGCAACCTGAGGAGTGTGCCTGGAAATGCAGAAGAAAAAAAATCTAGCTTCACAGATCCACAATTTCTGATTTACATTTCATGAGTGGTTACAGCAGAGCAGAAGCCATTTCAAAAGAGAACAGTCAGCAATGTTTATGTTTAGAGAACTGTTACACTTTTCTACTCAAATGCTATCAAGCAAATAACAAGAAAATGAAATAACCAATAACATAGCAAAAAATCCATATAGCAAACCAAAGCTCTTAACAACAGAAAATATTCTACATTTAGATTTTTTTAAAAAGCATATAAATATCTAAATTTCGGTCCTTTCTCAATATTTACTTTTACAGTTACTTTGCTATATGTTGTTTAATCTTATAACTTTTCCATTTAATATTTTTCCATAAACTCAGCACATATTCAAACACACACAAAATTACTTACATAGCATTCTATGTCAGTAAAACATAATGATGAAATGATCAGCACTACTTGTTTCATTGAAATAACTCCTTGATAAGATAATTAATGTCCTCAGATTTATCTGAGTTATAGAATTATATAATATAAAAGAGATTCTGCGATTTTTCAGATGCAATTGGTATTTTGGGGTACTGTACCCTAGTACTTTGAATCCTGCTTCTGTCTCCAGTATGGACTGTCTTTTAAAAGTTACTTGACTTATATTTTAGCTTACAAACAAAAAGACAAAACTAAGCACTACTTATTTCATCTTATTTACCATTATTCTTCTAGTGAGAGCTAAGTTCACACTTCCCTGCGAAACATAATTCGATTTTAGAGAGTATGTTTCTTTTAGCTACAGAAATTTCCTGCCCAGAAATTGTCGAGTATACTTGGTGGTTTAATCATTCTGATGTATTTAAATTTAATTTTCTAAAATACTTACCATCATTAAGATTGTTTTTCCTTAAGGGTAAACTGCAAACCTGGCCATTTTCATCTGAACTGGAACAGTATCAAGACCCAACATTTTTTGTAGACTTTGTTATGGAGCTACATCTGGAGAATGGAGAAGTTTAATTAACACTGTAGAGATCTGTACTTTGAGAGGCAGAAATTCATTATACCCAACTTTGTTTCTCTCTTTCTACAGGTACAGGTACATTTTTCTATGCTCCCAGTATTCAAAAGCATAAAGTACACAGCTATGTCTTGTGTTTTCTTCCCACGGTTTGCAAAGACACGTTGTTCTGTACTGGGTGATGGGCTCTTTTATAGATCTCAGTAAGAAAGACCTGGCAAAAATGACTTAATAGGTTTAAGTGCTTTAATAAGACAGAATAAGAGAAGGAATATAATTAGCAAGTAAACTCTCTTTCCCTATGGATGCTTTTTTTGTGTAACACTGGACAAGACCCATTTGGATTTTCACCTGGTGCACAGTGAAGATGAGAGCAGATCCTAACCATGAGGAGAAGCTGTCCCTTTTGCTTTGAGCTACTATCCAACTCCCTCATAAGGAAACTATTCTAAAGAATGTTTCCACATTGAACTTGTTGCTGCCCTGTCAGACCAAGGCAAGGCCACACAGGTGACATACTTGCAAGTGCAAGTAGGAGCTGCCCAAGGGGCTGTGTTGTGGTGGACAGAGGCTGCACTCACTCTGCAGCTCAGCAGTGTCAGTAGCACAGCAAGGGCACGTGCCCTCTCAGGTTCATTGCCACTTACTGCCTATCTTTACCAAATCTAAGTTACAGACTACCTTATTTTCATCTTAGCTTCTCAAACACTAAATGTGAGTCCAAATAGAGTAGACATGCCCTGCTAATCACCACTGGCTCCTCAACTACTGTATCTCCCACAATGCTCCCCATCCACTCTACCATTTCTTTTTTTTTTTTCAGTAGAAGGTGAATAGTATGATTATTAATTAATGAATTTTCACAAACCATAGTAGATAGTAATTACTGATTTTATAAATTAAGCATGTAGTCCTACTCCATAATTAGAAAATTAAGGCTGTAAAAAACCCTCTACTCAGTAAAAGAAGTATTGACAATAGATTGCATTCTTTCCTTTTGGAGTCTCTCACTCAACAGATCTCTAAAGCAGTGTTTGAAACCATTGCACTGGGAAAATTCTCTGGTTCAGTTTAAATATGGAGATAGATAAAGGTTATCTGGAAAGGAAGAGTAAGGCATGTAGTATGCTATCCAATGTAAGGTTCATTCTTATTCACTGCTCTGCTTGTCTTTTCACCTCCCAAAACGTAGAGCTCTGCTGGTGGGGAATCCTGAAAGTCTCCTGAGTCTGCCTACAAGGGCAAAGAAATAATTTGGTCAACTTGCAAATTACATTCTGCAAAAACATTGTTCCTACTTTAACCCAGTTAAAACGATCTTCGCCGTCCACCTTGAAATACTGTTAAATTTTCTTCTGCTTTGCTACAATGGAGTGGTAAAAGTAAAAACTCAGAATGCCTACGCCTTCTAATAGAAGAGAAGGCCACATGGAAAAGGAATTTCATTGTACTGTACGTATTTCAGAGTTTCAGACTGTACCCATCTGTATTGAAATTTATGAGAATATGAAAAAAAAATTGTGCAAAATACAATAGATATTTTCTTGTAATATGAAAATATGTGCATCTCAAATATTGTAAGTCCAAATCTTCTGTGCACACATGCTCAAAAACACAGAGCACCTCAAAAACTAAGGTAAGATTATAGGTGTTGTCATGGTGAGTAGCTGACCTTATAACAAAAAATGTCAATTATCTGGATAATATATAAAATAACATATAAATTTAATTGAGCAATTTTGGAAAATTCCTCAGAAGTAAGGACGATTTCAAATGAGGACTGACAGTGCAAAATGAAAGTAATGGACCCCTTGAGTTAATAAAAAGATTTGTTTTGAATATAATTTAGGAAAACTTGCACTAATCTAATCAAGAAACAGCAAAAGGACCAAAGGAAGCAGAATTCTAAAATTACCTACAGAAATACAGAAAATCTGATAAAATCTCAGTTATTCATAGCTGCTTATTTTCAGCAGAACAGAATTACCTTCATGTATCCTGCAGCTGCTGGTAATATAACTAGACCTGCAATGACATAGTATGTTCAACTTGTTTTGGCTTTGAAGGCATAATGTGGGCCATAACACCAATTTATCTTCAGTGTAGGGATTCTTGCCTACTTCTTTTATGAATCAGTGGTCAAAAAGGTTTTTCAGGTTTCTGGCTAATCGAGCTAACAGTGATCCTCACTTAGTGTGCTGGGGACTATTGTTCTGGAGAAAACTGAACCCTGAGAAACTATCTACAAATCTTTCTATAATTATGTTCCAGAATATGCTGGGTTAAGGTGCACTCATCAGTTATCCACCTAAAGCTGTGGAAAGTTGTGGTCAGTTGTCATATATCCACAAAACTCCCACCAGACAGAAAGACAGTTTGATATAAATAAGCAAATCTACAACTGAAAAAATGTCCAAGTGTATGAAAAATCTATCAAGCTTTTTTTGAAGTATAGAAATTTGATACTTTCATTTTCTCAAAATCTTGGGCTGATAAGACTTCACAATCCTATATCCACAGCAAGGAGAATTCAGCTGAATGGAAATACAAGACCTGAGAAATAAAGCTGTGAAGACTCAGTAGAGATGATGCATATTCATGCGCATCCAGAAGATTTTTTGGTCGAAAAAGAATAACTAATAAATTTGCAGTGTAGTTTTCTGTAAGTTGTTTTAAAGAATGATGTGATAGGAAAAATGTTATTTACACAGTATTAATGAATACAGCACTCAACTGCATACAAAGATTATTCTGCATTGCCTTTCTTTGAATAAAATGCAGAAAATAAAGTTGTTATTGCAAAGGCAGATTGTACTTCATGCACTTATTTCACAATATGAAGCAGAGTTCCAAAAAGAAACATGGCAAAATCCGAGACTTGCATATAAAAATGCAGTATGAATTACTCCATCTGAATATATCTTCAGAACCAATACATACAATTATCCATTTCTTCTTATGTAGTTCTCTACCATTCTTCAATATTGTTCCTAATGCTTCTACTATTTCTATTATCACTATACAAGTAAAGATTGGATTCTATTTTTAGTTCTCATCTTGAATTGCTTTTTGAGTCTGGATAAGGTGCCTGTCTTTATTTCTTCTTTTAAGAGAAAAAAATTGTTATGAATAATCTCTTCCTTTGAATACTGCCTTGCTTTTGTAAAACCCTCTGCAGGTGAAACAGCTTCATGTCTTGACCTAAAGTCTAGCGAGTTTGTAAAAAGCTTTTTATTGAGTTCAGTCAGTTTTGGGTTAGACTACCTATGTTAAGATGAATCATATTGAGCAACCAACTTTTTATTTTGGGAAATGCCACTAAATTTATACTTGACATTTAATTCATTATATGTTTTATTTTCTCTTCAAATGATAACATTTCAAATTTTAGATTTTAAATTGAATGCTGTATGTAACTGGCCACTGAAGAGGAAAAAAGGAAAGTTGACATGTCCTAAAATTATTTGAAATATCAAACAAATTTGAATGGACCAAGTTGCTGCTGTCACTACATACCACAATAACAAAAACAACTAAGAAAAAAAAAAAAACCAAGAAAAAAAAAAACAACAACTGTGTTTTTTTACTGGACCAAAATAAATTAAAAATGAAAAAAAAATGGAACGTAAGGTTGTGTTTCAGCACATATTGCCAAGTTAACTTTCTAAAGTGCTGGACAGATCAGTTTCAAGTGAAGAATTCTCCGCTAGATTGTGTTACTTTCCTGTTTTTCTTATATAACAGGGATCAGAATTATCCCAATTGACTTGTCAGGATTATAATACTGGTGGATATTGGTTCCTCTGTGGACATCCTGCTTCACCATGGTCTTCCCATGGGCTGCAGGAGAATCTCCACTCCAGAGCCTGAAGCACCTCCACCTGTTCCTTCTTCAGTGACCTTGGTGTCTGCAGGGTGATGTGTCTCACATGTGCTCACACCTCTCCAGCTGTATTGCTGAAGATTTCCCCCTGTATTCTTAAATAGGTTATCCCAGAGGTGCTGTCAGTGCCCCTGATGGGCTCAGCCTTAGCCAGGGAAGGATCCCTGCTGGATCCAGCTGGCATTGGCTCTGTTGGGTAAGGGGAAGGCTTCTGGCAGCTTTTCACACCTGCAGCTCCACTGCTACAAAAAAACCAAATAAACCAAAAAAAACAAACACACAAAAGGTGACACCTGTGCTATTTGATCCTTTAACCAAACATCTTTAGTTACTGTGAGTTAAAAACAGAGTACTATAAGTAAAATGCTTAAATGTGGCCAAGCTGGTTATAAAAGAAACAAATAAAAATAAATGAAATGGACTGTCTTTAAATTATGTAAGTTCATTGGAACTTTGAAGACTCCTCATCAACCAAAAAACAATCCCAAAATCTAACAAAAAGCAGATATTTCATGTCTAAAAAGTCAGCTATTTTTCTATTTACCTCCTGGATAATGTCTTTTGATGGATAATACGGGCAATGGAATTTCATTCCTAATTTTTATAAATGTTCTAAATGAACAATTTTTATATTTTTAGAAGCAGATTTCTTTAATAAGTATGGTATAAAACAGTAATCTGAAGTATATTTACTTCATGAAAGAAATCAGCTGAATTTATTTGTTTCTGTTGTTTCACTTTAACAAGGACAACAAGAATTCTAGCAAAGTAGATCAAATGAAGGTATGATGAATTTACCCTTTCCATCCTCAAAAGTTATGTACTAATATAGTTTTATTTTAGTTAAATATCCAATTTTTGTTTCTTATTTGTATGAATTTTCAGCTGACATCAGCAACTAACATAAACAATCACAGTAGTAGAATCTGTAAAATAAACTGTGTGAGGCACTGCATAAAATATCTGAACAATCTGAATGAAGCATTCTGTTCCATGAGGGAGAACTATTATTTAAAATCTATACCTATTAGGGTAGATAACACTAAAAAAAAATAAAAACTGGTCACTGAATGTGAAATTAATATTTGATGGCAATCACTTTTAATCACTTTGAATAAAAGCAGCAGAAAAAAACTAGAGACGATGTGTAGTGTCTGTGACTGAGCCCTGCATTGATTCTAAACTGCAGTTTCCAGACAACTTGCAAAAACATTCCTGTGTGTGGCCAAACAGCTAGAGGCATCACTGGCATGTTTGAAAACCTTATCTATCTGACTGAACAGAATAAAGGCATGGGGGCTTACTGGTGTAATGTCATGCTCAAGAGAGCTAAGTAGTAAAGGCAGGAAATTTTTCACCTTTTTTAGTTTTTTTATATTAAAAAAATATTTTAAGATACTAAGACAGAGTAATGATAGTGAATTTAAGACAAATTTAAAGAAAATCTAGTGGAATAAGTTTAATAAGAACTATGACACGATCTAGTGATGGAGATATCTCAGACCCATAAGAGATTAGAGTTAGAAATTCCAAAGGCATGTAAAATTAAATTTTCATACTGCTTCAGTTATTAATAGAATCTCCTCTTCAGAGCTAATATAATTTATAAAGCACATTAGGTTTTCCCACCATATTTATATAACAACAAAACCAGTGGAAATGTTTTATTAGGGTAAGGAGGAAGCCGAAAAAAGAAATAACTCCTTAGTATGTCTGGATCATTTCCACAGTACTGCCATATGGCAGATTCAGCTAGTGTGCAGTAAACCTGCAATAATTTATGATTGTTTTAGGCAGATCTGGCAACTGTTTACTAAAGATAACAGAAACTAACCTTTCAGTGAATATCGTGCTATACTTTCAGCATGCACAATCTTCTAGTGGTCCTAAGTGTCTCAAGGGTGGAAAGCAGTTCAAGTGGTTTGAAATGACCGCAACGATTTTTTTCTCAATGGCCATGGCCAAAGAATGACCGAAGCTTCCTTTCTGCTTTCTTTGACGTGAAGAAAGGTAGGTAAATGATATCTAAGTGTAACTTTACATACAGAACTGGGAAAAGAAGGTGACTAAGTTACCAAATTCAATGAAATCACATAAATGGCTGCTACGTCTCTAAGTGTACACTCTACCTTAAAAAGGGTAATATAAGATTGAATAAATTAAAAACCATAACTTATGGTTATGGTTTTGCATAACAAAGGAGCTCTGAAGTACATATGAATACTTATATAAAAAGATTTATCCTGACTCATACTATTAATTGCTTTTTAAAGTTCTAGTTCTGTCACGGTTCAAACCAGAAATCTGTACTGTCCTGGTCTTGTATTCTTGCTGATGGTAGAACTAACACTCTTCTGACCAAACAAATGAGGCAATTTTTAGAAGAAAACTTCTCAGAAAAACTGAACCAGGGTAACAAAATACTTTCTGAAAATGGTGATTGTGTTAGAGCAAGGAAAGTAAGCAAAATCATGACATGGATCTTTAATTCAGAATTATTTTCCAGAATATAATGGCTTAAGATGCATTCATCAGTTATTCACTTAAAACTATGGAAAACTGTGGTCAGTTCTTATATATCCACTCCAGAATTCAGAATAATTCATGTAATAATTCATAATTATTGCCTATTTTGTGGGCATTATAAGACAAAAAAATCCTTGTACTGCATTTTTGCCAGTCTTCCAGAAATGTTATAATGCAACCAAAGTTCCCCAATTTTAAGGGATAGCAGAGGTGGCATAAAGTAGTGTCCTGTTTGCTTGATATTTTTGCTTCTCTATACAAGCTTTCATGAGACATCCATGTGGAACATAGAAAAAACAATATTTTAGACTGCTTTTATGTTTAAGTCACAGGCTCCAGGTGAATAAAGACTACTAATTTCTATTTATAGTAGAAGTATTAATGTCTCAACAGGTAAGACTGATAATTATTCCTATTATTACTTTAGTGCCTATCAGCACAGTATTAAGGGACAGATTTAAGATGCCTAGGAAGTGGACTTCCAGTTTGAAAATGTCATAACATTTCTCTGCTCTGGCCCAGTGTAGTTGAGCATCCAGAAGAAGTCTGATGCATACAGTATAAAGATGTTTTCCACAAAGTCTGCTCCCATGCTTCTTCCCAGTTTTGCAGACAATGAATTGCTTGTCAAGCAAAATACTATTTTGCTAGACCAGTGATTTTCAACCTTTTTTTCTTTCTTTTTCAAATTTGCAGATAGAGAAAATATTTCTGCTGGAGAAGCAGAACTTTGAATAGCAAATTTTAAACCCATCAAAAATAAGCTTATTTTTCAGTCACCTTTCATATTTCTATTGGTGTTACCTGATTAATATTCAATTCAGAAACTAAACACTTAAACCCATTGTGGCTGATATTGTAGAGAAGTTGAAGAAAAATCAACCCTTAACAAAGGTATTGTAAATTCCACGTTAAACTGAGCAAGGTGATAAGGATATATGAGTTCAGAGAATTGGGAAGCCATAAGGCAATAACAGGGGTCTGTTTGCAGGTCACTGCATTCACTTTCAGGAGGTTAGCTATTCTGAAGATTCTGTTTTCTGGTGAAAGAATGGATTTCAAGAGGGATTTCAAGCAGATCAATGGTGTTGCTTTGCAGGTATTTGTGGGAAATCATCCCAGCCAGAGTAAAACAACAGGAATATGTTAAAATTCTATATAACTTTATGCTTATAGTATGCCCTGTATTACGAAATAATTGCTTTGGCATTGTATCTTCTAGTAGAAATAATGGTTCTAATATTTTTTATTTAGTGTTTGTTATTTAAACACTAATTCAATTGCCTTTGCAAATATTTGCTTTCTAGCTGTTTCCAGCAGCTCAGCACAGTGCACCTTTTGAATCAAATCAGGAAATCCCTGTCATTTCACTCAATGCCTTCCACAGGATTACTTGAAGAAGTAAGCTTTCGGTGAGGAATTTAACAACCTAGGGGCTCTGTCTTATTAAAAATCCTTGGTTTGCTTTTGTCTAAAAACCCAGTGTCTGAGCTTCAGATTGAACTAAATAAAGTCACTTTCTTGTTTTGTTTTGTTTCTTAGGATGTTGAGCATATACTTTGATAACATGTTTCAACCACTCCCTTGTTTTTAATATCACATCTTCTACACCCAGGCATTTGTGTGTGAGGTTAATAATCATCAAACATGATTCTAAGAGGTTCTGCTAGTGTGCATATTGGCAAATGTCAAGCCTGTATACAGATGCTTTGCAGATGTTCTGCAGTTTCCTTAAGTACAAGGACACCTCTTAGAGCAAACCCAGACTCTGGGATCACCTGCCCTGCTAATGCTAATTATCTTTAATGGGACTCGGGAGTTCATGATAGCAACACCTTAATGTTCAACTTCTTAATTCAATGTATGACATCTTGCCTCTATATTCATCAGTCATACAGTTTAGAATTAGAAGAAAGGAATAGTTTGTCTTTCTAAAAGACAATCTTCTTGGCTACAATGAAATCAGGAAAAATCCTCCATTTTCATCAGTATTTTTTTTCTCCAGCTCTTATGTCTAACAATGAAACCTAATCTCTCATTTGACTTCCCATTTTACTGTTCAAACACTGCACTTTATTTAGATTTTCCCTCCTACACTGCAGGCCATATCTGAATCCACCTTTTCTCCTCAATGAGAAGTATATATAAATTATAACTTAGTGGTAAAGTTCACCAGAATCATGTAATACTCTTGACATTATAAATTACCATGAAACATCAGTGTTCATAAGTTGGCTGACTTACCTCCTTAAACCTAAGCACAGTGTCTTGCCAAGAATCACCGAATAACTCAGTTGGCAAAGATTTCCAAGATTAGTGAGTGCAACCTTTGATGGGTCACTGCCTTGTCAACTAGGTAGCACTAAATGCCACACCTAGATGTTTCTTGAAGACCTGCAGGGATGTTGACAGCCTGGGGGCAGCCCCTTCCCATGCCTAACAACCCTTTTCGGGAATTCTTTCTGGTACCCAACCTGAAACTCCTCTGGCAGAGCTTGTAGTTACGTCCTCTTGTTCTGTCACTGGCTTCCTGGGAGAAGCAGCTGACCCTCAGCTGGCTACAATCTCCTTCAAAGTAGTTTTAGAGAGCCTTAAGGTCCTCCCCACCTTCCTTTTCTCCAGGCTAAATAACCCCAGCTCCCACAGCTGCTCCTAATATGACCATCTCTAGGCCCTTCACCAGCTCCCTCGCCCTTCTCTGGACACGCTTCAGCACCTCAATGTCTTTGTTGAAGTGAGGGGCCAAAACTGAGCACAAGATTTGAGGTGTGGCATCACCAGGGCTGAGTGCAGAAGTTCCTCATTGAACAGATCTGTCACATAAAAAATGTCATAAACCTGTAGAAACACACTGGAAACCAGTGTAATTTTGTACAGACATAACCTATTCAGTAATGTGTTACTTTTTTCTTTGATATGATATTTAATGTTGAACTTATTAGCTTGCAATTATCTGAATATATATCTGTGCACTTCTATAGGGTTTTACATTAATGCTTTCTCTTAGTGCTCCCATTAAAGAGATATTTTAAAAACCAACAAACAAAACTCAGATTCTATTTGAATTGTGATTGGAATTTATCTATTCTACATACATTTCAGCAGTTTTAATAAACAATAGAATTCATTCAAATTTTTAATTTTTGCTCTGGGATTTTTCAAACGGTTTAAGAAACTAAGAAATATCTTCTGCCATATACCTGAAGATGGACATAATCTTCAGTATTTGCCTGTCATTATAGTGAGAGAAGCCTTGGATGTCTTTATTTCTTTATGAGCTTGCTTGTAAACTAACAACTCTAGGCAAGCCCATTAATACCTTTACAAGAGTCAACAGGCACAGTGGAGCAAATCACCTTGTTTAATTCAGAATTCAATGCTAATTCATGATGCTTTCATTGCTCTGTGTTTGGGACAACTAATTAATCAAACTCAGCTTAGGTTGTTGAAATGATCTGCCTAAATAGGATTTAAACTGATTATAATTTTTAAAATAGAATCTCATTACCTGGGTAGATTTGACAGAACATTTATGTCTATGTTTGAATTGCTAATGTACAATTAGAAAAATAATCATGTAAAGTATTAGAACACTATGTGCACTGGGAATTATTTATTACTCCTTGAGTAGCCTCTGTGATATAAAAAATAATTTTCCATTAATAAATGAAAAAAGGTAGAATTCTGTGCCCTCCCCCAGGTGCCTTTTATGCATAACCAGCACACACATTTACAATACCTCTTTATTAATGAACATACAGATCTTATTAAACTGCTTTGAAGAAAATTCAAAATGCATTGCTAAAATGGAAAAGAAGTGGAAAAAACCAAACTGCAAAGGAATTTAATCCATTATGCTACAAGGTCGACTTTTTTATGATGTGTTTGGAAGCAATAATTGCTCAAGCATATATATGGTAAGTATCTCTGAATTTTATGACCATGTTTTGAACTGCATATACATACCCACCACCACACACAGAGAGATCATGAGGGATGGGATGAGAATTCCATCTGGTGTTTTGTCGTGGTGATGCATCCTTGCTTTCCCCACTCCTCTTCTGTCCTGTCTATCATCTCAGGAGCTCCAATAAGCCCTAACTGTACCACCTGAGCATCAAGTGAAACACTCTTTGATAGCACCAGTTTGTCACTGAAGTGTCCCTTGACTGTGTTTTTGCATGATAAAGGTGGGAATGATTCTGACCATAACAGGAACATCAACTGCCTGACCAAGGTGTGGAACAAAGAATAAGCAGTTATCCTTCTTAGCCCTAGTAAATCATTCACCTGAATTGTATAGCCCAAGTGAAATGCTGCTGCTTCAAAAAGACATTTTGAAATAATTAATTTTAGCTTGAGTGGAGCACTACCATTGATAAAAAAGGTCTAGTAGTTACCTATTTGTATTCTGGCAAGGATGGAAACTGAATGATGACTAGAGACAATCATCTTGTGACCCTATAAACAGTGGTCTTAAGTGAAGCCCTTTGAGTTCTCCTGGACTCCAGCAGACTACAGCAGCATCTCCCCCTAATGGGACACCTCTTGGAGCTCATGAACTCTCAAGTTCGTGGTGTTCAAAAGATCATCACTGATGATGAGGCCTATGTTGATATTCCCCACCTCACCATTCCTCAAGGTGCAATCCATGCCTGTTGAGAACTGCTAAGGGATTTGATGTATTTCACTGAACCTGAGTGGAATTTTAATAGATACCTTTACACTCATAAATACAGATAGATACACCTCAATGCATCCTTGAATTGATTAAGGTGTGAATGATATTATTGTGAATCTATAATTAAGTCTTTTTTGTAAATCAAGTAAGCCCTACTGAACCACCTTATAAATATTAAATTAGTCAATGATTAAGTGCTGCTAAACCCTTTTGTGTCCTTATCTTTTGAATCATATCCTTTGCAGCTTTACCCTTTTGAGTTCCTTGTCTTCTTGTAAATCATTCTAAATTGATTCTAATCCAATTTTCTTACGTATGCTTCATCTATGTAGAAAGTAATAGAGTGAATCTTGCCAATAAACTCTGTAAAAGTCATACTTTCACAAATTTCATAAATTCATATATAATCTGCCTTTTGCCGATACCTTTGATGATGATTCTTTAAGTGACCTAGGCACTCATTCAGGATATGTATGAAGCAATGAATCTAATCAAATGCAGTTTGATTTGTGATGTTCTGTGACGTGCATGGAGAATGCAGCAGAATCCTGAGCTAAAAATAAAGTTTCAGATTAAGATAACCTGGCAGATGTATTCCAGTGGCACAAATAGCTGCAAACAGCCACTGAGTCCATGGCTCAAGAGCAGTTCACAGAGTGAATTCAAGACAAAGACCTTCCTGAAGCACTTGGATGTTAAGCTCTCAGCACCAGCCATTACCTGTTTTTCTTTACGGATGGACAGTTCTTGCAATACAGACACAACCATTCTTATCCTGCAGTCAGGCAATGGACTTCACACACACACAAATGTGCAGCTTCCCCTTGGGAAAGCAGCCATGACTGGCAGTGCAAAGAGAAAGCATTCAATGGGTACACCTGTATTGATAAGAACCATTTTCTACATTATTAAATTGTAAGAAGAGTCCCTAGAATAGTTTTATTGCAGGCCAATGAGCATTTCCCATGGCTTCGATAATGTGTTTCAGGATTTAACTCAAAACTCTTGATGTTTGGTTTTGAGGCGCAAGGCTGGTTTGAGGGCAAAGGCAAAGGGACAAGTGCATTCAATAACATGAATACAGACATTTCCATTTCAGGTGACTTCAGGGCCTGTTACAGGGACACAGTTTTTCCTAAGGCCTCCAGTGAGGGTCTGTGACTGCATTTGACATGATTTTTTTTTAAGAAATTTTTTATCAAGATATATAATGTACAAAAAAACCCATTGTGATTTCTCCTCTCTTTCCATGCTTATATGGTTTGCCTCCTTCAGAACTTCTGTCAACTTTGCAGAAAAAAATATTTTTCTACATATGGGTAATGTGATCGCC
Source organism: Sturnus vulgaris (assembly GCF_052056855.1). Lineage (NCBI taxonomy): Eukaryota > Metazoa > Chordata > Aves > Passeriformes > Sturnidae > Sturnus > Sturnus vulgaris. The sequence goes on from NC_142244.1 coordinate 96,909,451, forward strand.
AAATTTTTTATTGTATTTGCTGGAGACAATTTTCTGGTAGATGCTATAATCTTTTTCTTACAACCTCACTTAGGGGGAAAAAAAAGAATGAAAAGATTCCTCTTCCCACAATGTCTTCCCATTTATTCTTTGAAATCAACTAATTCACATGTGATTTACTGATTCACAGGTCCTTCATGTGAGTTTTAGGTGCAAATCATTTACTCAGCTGCCTTGGCCAGAAGTGTGACACTGGCATAATTAAGGAGACAAAAGTTATTCTTTACAGTTTGCAAATAACATGACATGTTTACATTTAAAAATCAACCAACCAAGCTGCACTTCCTTTAGGGTTACATAAAGACCATGTGCTAGAACTAGCAGTCCGTCTCACATTTTGGATGCACTCATGCTTTACAGTTAGATGATGGACTCCATGAACCAGTTTTAGCTAGAATTTTTCTCATGGAAAACATTTAAAGTTCTATTGCAATTGGATATTTTGCTAAAGATACAGTCTGCAAGATTATCTTGGGAAATCTGAATGAAAAGTTTAACATAAGGTTCTAAAAAGAAACACAGTGACAATATCTGACACAGCTGACCAATCCCACACCACAAAACCAATATTATATTGATACATTAAACTAAAGAAATCTCCACTTGGAATTTCTTTAATTAACACAATTCTCTTGCATCCCAAGATTTTAATACTAAAATCACTTATGGTTCATGTATTAAAGGAATGAGAGATTTAACAATTGGTTAATTTTTCCTTATTTGCATATTCCCATATTTTTGCTTTTGTTTTTAATCTTTTCCACCAGTTAAACCACAGAAACAGTCAATAATATTCTGTGTGTGTTAGCGTTTTACACATCTAAGTTTTGCAGAAGAAGATTTAATGTGAGTAGATATCTTCTTCTATCTTTGGCAAAGAGCAGAGACAAGATATTAATTTATATATTCCAAATATACTTGGTCTATACATACAAAATATTTTTTCTCAAAAATATTTAATTTTGTGTCTTAGTATTGTTTTTAATTCCAATCTAAATTCTTTAATATAAATTTTACCATGTTGGTCATTGTAATTGTGGTTTTGGAAACTTATTTCCAATTAATTATTAGGAATCAATCTGTAAATACTAATTCTAAGGAATGCATTTCCAGAAGTTAACATGCTAGCAATAGAAATCAAAATATAAAGGTCTTTAAAAAATGTCATAAGGCCTTTTATTTTGTTTCGACTTCAATAACAATAATATATATTATTATAAATATCTATTAATTTATTCAAGGCTTCCAGTGTTTCAGCTGTTCTAAATTTGGCCTGAGATATAAAGCCAAAGTGATTTTATTATGAAACAAAAATTTTAGGTCTGTAAATTTTAGGTCGGGTTTTCTGTTTCAAGTAAACCTTTACTTTCTAATACCATTTTTTCCCCCCAAATATTTCTTCTTATCAATTTACATAACATAGAAAGATAATTTCCTGATGATATGTTTTAAAAAAAACATAATATATTTGGGCATCATTATTTTCATCAGCACTATCATGAAACATGAATGACACAATAATGAAATCAAATAATGACCAGGAAAAGAAATCTTAGTCTCAATTACACAGTGTTGGATAACTTTCTGCTAGTAGATAATGAGAACTGTCATTGACCTTATTCGAGTCACTTCTCACGTTTAAGGTACTTTTTCATTTAACAGATTGGGTCAATTCACAAGATTTAATATTGACTAAGATGTCTGTTCTTATTGGCAAATTAATAAGCTCTTCACTGCTAACGCTGACAATAGAACTGCTTGGATTCCTCCAATTTCAAATTTAGAACCCTTCAATTACCTCTTATTACGTTCACTAGACTTAATTGTGGTATTTGTTTAAAACCTCAGTTTCATTTGAAAATATATCTGTTCTTTACTTCCATTCTTAAATTGCCATATATATTTACTTCAGTCTTTAGTGTAAGATATAAAAACTGGTAATGTGCAAATATGGCTTTCATATGGCTAACGTAATCCTAGTATGCAAAAATCCTCTAAATGAACAAAAGACCAAATCCAGTTAGCACTGAAATACCTTTTGTTGTCTTATATTTTGGAAAGGTGAATCAAAAAACTGCCGAAAAACTACAAATTTGTAAATATTTCCTACATTTCCAGTCACCTTCCACAACCATTGGTCAAATAGGGACAAATATATTTGGAGACAAAGGCTTTCTGTGGTCCAAGAGTCTTTCAGTCCAATGTTTTTAGGATTTGTGTAATTGTATTCAAGATAAATAAACTGCCAATTGAATAATACAGCACCATGTGCATTTTTCAGTTTGAAAAAGCAAAGATTCTGCAAAAGCTAGAATGAGAAATCCTTTAAGTGCAACACAGTATTTTTCATAGAGGATAACTGAACAATTGTTCTGTGTTTTAAGAACAGTCATACTTGTGAGTCCTTCCTGCCATGGATGGCAATGCCATAGTGAGAAAGAACAAAAGAGTCAAAATGTGTGACTGTCTACAGAAACAAAGGTTAAGCATAGGTTTGCAGAATTGAGAGCATGACTTGTTCACCTACTGGCTGCTTCTAGCATCTAACTTAAAAGCAGTTCTTGGATCCTAAAATTAGAAGTTAATGTTCCTCATTTGACTAGGAAATAAAAAAAAAAGGAAAAGATGATGCGTCCAGAAAATGAACCTAGTAATAAAGGCAGGTGCTTAAATTTAGACTGTAAAATCTCTCTGCCATTTCATAACATTTTATTATTGAGTTTAAATTAGTTTTTTGAGTCTAGTCATCTACATAGCTACAAGAACAAACTTTATTGGCAGCTGAACAAACCATAAGTAAACTGAAATATAGAGTCAAAAGAATTTATTTTTAAAAGAGAGGGTTTACTTCAGAAACATATAGCTTAATTCTTGTCAACTATTCCTATAAGTCTGTTCCACAAATATCTTAATGTTATTTGTTCTAGTACTTCAGAACTTACATCCTTGGTGTTATAATCATAATATATAATCATAATTATAATTTCTTTGTTTAGGATAATTTACACTCACAAATATGAAGTATCTTCATTGAGCAACAACAAAAATATCTCTAAAAGTTTTTAATAGCTAAGTATTTATAGATTATTAAGAAAATCAAATAAAAAGGAAATTGGTGGGCTGGCTATCCTGCTAGTTTTGTTTCTGCTGTTAAGGGAAAAAAAAGATGAACAGTGCTCTTATCACATAATGATTCAAAATATGATGAAGACATTTTTATATAAACTAACATCTGATTCCTTACTATTTGTTATTTCTGTAGATATGATTATTTTGTATAAATGGCTTTTAAAGACTCATTTGATTGTAGATACAGAGATAAATAAAGCAGAATTAGTGCAGCACTCAGATGGCAGTTTTCTATCAAAAACAAGCAGTTTATCCAGCTGACAGATAAACAGTAGCTGAGATGTCCTTAAACTGCACACGAGGGGTGAAGCACCTCACTGTCCTTCTCAGCCTCCTGGCATCCTGGAGCCAGACTTCAGTATTCACCATCCCACCATGCAATTTTGTGGGTGGTTTTAATTCAAACCACAGGTTTACAATCAGGGTAGGAAATGGTGCCTCATCTCTCTTGCTCTAGATGCATGGAAGAAAATGAGCAGGAAGGAAACCTAACAGATTATGCACATATTCAGAAAAAGTTATTCTAAACCATCTCTTTTTTAAGATTATTATGGGCAGCATCAAACAAATTAAGGTCTGCATTCATGTAGAAAGAGGACAGAGGTTTTGTTGGGACTTGGAGGTTGGTTCTCTGCTCTTCTTGCAATCCAGTTAATAGGATAATTCACTACTACTGAAAGGCCACAGGCTTTGTGTCAATCTAATAATGTAGGACTTGGTTCAGCCCTTGACTATAAAGTCTTGGCCTGAACTGATTTTAGACTTTTTTATGATAAACTTACTGTAAAACCAGCTTTTCCAAAGCAGTGTGGACATGAACCATTCAGTGAAACATCTCCATGGCCAGGGATTAATTTGTCTCCATTTGATTATTGTCTTTGTCATCAGAGACTTGTGACACATAGTGTATGTCTCTTCATTGACATGCAGATAATTTCACATTAAGTTACTAGCATATTCCCTGACACATACTTCATATTCTCTGGTTAGCTTATCAGAATGTCAACATCTCAAATAAAGAAAAGCTGACCATATGAAGGACCTCATAGCCAAGGTCTGTTTTGGGCTATAGAAAGGAACTACATTTCAATACTATTGCTACTTCAACAAAAAATATTGTTTCAAATAGAACACACAGGGTATTTTCAGAATGTTTTGTGTTTCAATACAAAATTGAATATTTTATTGGAATTTTCTGTTGAAATGCTTTTCTCTCTGTGTGTATAAAATTTGAACTTTATTTTTTAAAGAAAAGCATAACTTTCACTGGTGTTGATATGTTCCTCTTGGATCAATCGCCTCACTGATAAGAACAGTTTTAAAATAAGACTTCAGACGGTAAGACTGGGAGATGCTTATATAATGCCCAGTTGCTAAAGAAATGCCAAAACAAGTTTTTAAATAATGGAAAATAAGGATGAAAGAACAGATGGTTGTCCTCACATCTGTACCCTTGGAACAATTGGCATGGAGCTGTCCTTTAATAAAGGAAAAAAGAAAAAAGTTAAAGAAATAATTAAGAATAAATATATAAAATTGAAATCAAAATATCAAAATAACTCAGATATTGAAAGAAAAATTTATGAAATTTGACTCTACAACTTCATTTTTCCCCCATTTTCTAATTTCACAAACTGCACTTCATAATTTATTAAATCAATAATAATTTATAAAACTCTGTTTCCTAGAGCAACGAAAAATGGAAAAAAAAAGCTATTTTATTAACAATTTGGTAAACATAAATGGAATTAGATAATCAGTGAAATATTATATTGTAATGCATTGAGGCAAAGATATTACTGATATAATGGCATGTTATTTTTATCACAGTAAAGGCAGACAGGGCACAACTCAAACATTTTAAATTGTAACTTCATGTAATACAGGAGCATTTACAGTACCTGATGCGTCAATGCTCAAAAACACATAAGGCAATAAAGTTCACATATCCAGTCAATGGCAAACTTGATTAAAAGTCGGTTTCAACAAGGTTTCCATTCTTTTTGCTGTCCCTTGGGGACTGCTGCTCCATTTTAAATTAACATTTTATTATGCTATGTGGTTTTTCAAGTGTTATTAGATTAATTAGCTGATCTTGTTTTCTTAGGTTGACCTTTTATTTCGTTTTGGATTCAATATTGAGTTCTGTGGATAGAAACTCCAATTGTAATTTCAAACTGAATATGCCTCTTCTTTTTAAAAGTATTTTTTTACACTATATTTAATCTATACCAATTGTATTTCTTAGTGAAATCAGACATTCTTCAAATGAGTTATTTATCATGGTCTACAGCTGTGGTTACCAAAGCCTTCTTAGTCAAGGGGAAAAGTAAATTAAAATTTTATAGTTCACATATATGAGATTCACAATGTTTTAACATAGTTCGTTTTAGCAATTCAGAAACTTTGTATTCTTCCCACCATTTAACAGGTTGCCACTCTTCAGCTGTTTTAGATGCAATTAAGTACAAAAATATTAAAGCTCCATCACTAACAGACTTTGTACTTCCACTGCTAATGCATTAAAATAGAAATCCTATTCTATGATAAGTGTAAGCTTCATTTTTTCTCAAAACCTACATGTAATAAGCGTATTATTGCATCTTTTTTTCCATACATAAGAGGCAGATAAGCAATGACATAGGACTAAAGAGAAGGTAAGATGTGGTCTTGTGGAAGACATTCCATTCGCTTGTCAAGTAACAGGAGATGTGGGGACATAATTTGATCACATTGAATTATATCTCTCATACTTGCCCAACAGGCTGTTACTTCTGCCTTTCCTGTGGACATGTAATAAAATTAAGTCTGCTTTGTCTATTTATTTTCATTATTTTGATAAGACAGAGAGAAGCATTTAAATTATGGCTGGCACCTGTATGCAAGTTAGCATTTTATTAACATATAAACTCGTGGACATAAAACCCCAGCCAAGTAAATTTACAGTGTATTTTGTTCATCATGATTGTTGCAGATTTTGTGGGTTTTGCTTCCTGAGAAAACTATTGGCTGCAAAATCCTCCAAATCTAAATCTTTTCAATTGCTATAGCAAACTCTGGAGATTGCCATTTAGTAACAGTCTTGTGCAGTCACATTTGAAATCAAATACCTTATTTGGAGGTCTGATCTTTGTGCAAGAAATTAGAACATTAAGTATAACTTTTTTCAGTAAAATAAAAGGTATATTGGAGCTGTCTTGTTCCACCTTTCATTGTCTGGACATAATAACATAGAACTAATTCTGTCTAATAGCCATCACAAAAAAAATGTTTTGCAGTTCGCCAACAGCTCTATACTTCATTGAAGACTGCAGAAATCAAAATTCCTGAAAAGTCCTAAGACAACAAGAAAAAATGTAGTCTTTTCTCCCTCTGTTTTTGAAAAGACAATTTTAAAAAGACAGGATGAAGAAGAACAAGTAGACAATGTAAACTAGGAAAAAGAAGGCACAAATAAGCAGTCTTCCCTTTTTGCCCTAGATTCCCAAGAAAAGCAAAAATAAGTGCAGTTCATGTGTCTCTTCATGATACTGTTCATGTCAAAATAGCTAAAATATGATAAACAAAGAGGAAAGAAAAAGAGGCAAAAGTACAAAGAAGGTGAGAAGAAAGCAACATCAATATAACTTGCTCTTTGGCTGTGTAGCCATCATATTGTAATATCCATTCCCATAACTTGCTAAGAACATACAATGACTGAGACTGTCATTGGCCTGCAGCACATCACCAGATTAACAATAAAGAAAATCCATCACTGATATAGACATAGGATCAATATCTATGAAATCTGACAGAAAATCATGGTATGGAACTCAGTTAATTTAATACAGAATGATTTCATCTTGGATTACAGTAACAGGAAAGACAATATCTATCTTAAAATTCTGTTGTGCAAAGTATTTGTTAAAATACCTTTGAATGGCATAATCAGCTGTCGGTTCTTACTATTAGCAGGTCAGCAGTAAGATTCTGAATTCACCTCTTAGGTTCTAACAGCAAATTTATACATTTGGTGAACAATTGCAACAGCCAAAAAGTCTTCTTGACCTTAAGTGGACATTTCAAAACGCTTCCAAAATACTCTGGTTCATAAAATATTGCACAACCTTACCAAAAGAGCCAACCATTAACCCAACTCTGCCAAGACTACCACTAATGTCCCTAAGCACCGCATCCACATATTTCTTATATGCCTCAAGGAATGGTGACTCAAACACTTCCCTAGTCAGCTTGTTCCAATGTTTGGCAATCCTACTGGTAAAAAAGTTTTTCCCACTGTCCAAGCTGAACCTCTCTTGATGTAAGTTGAGGCTGTTTCTTCTTGTCTTACAGGACATTCAGGCTATTGATCCCACTACCTTTTAAGGGAAGGGTCCTAATTCCAATGTGACCATTCTCAGGTGCTTTGTGGCTTTTAACACATCAATCACTCTTGTGTCTTTGTTGCCACCTGGATGTCCATCCCTGACCTTCACTGAGAGACCAGGCTGGACCACCTTGCTCACACAAATTGATTAAGTAACAAGAAGTGCGAGGTCCCCATGTAGTAACAACGTGAACAGCACTTGTTGCTTTAGGGTTTGACATTTGGTATTTTTAGTTGGTTGGTTAGCATGTGCTTTTAGAGAGACAGAGGTATGGAAATCATGTTTATTGTTTAATCGTGCCTGAATTTCATTAAAGATTTCTTTTAAATTCTACTTTTACTAATTTGCCTACTATTCAGTGGTTCTGTAGACTTTTATGCACAAATAAAGATGACAAGCCTTACCCCATCCTACTTCCTCCTTATTTCACCAGAAATTTAGAACACTGAAAAAGACCTTTACAGAAGTTCAGTTAAATGTACTTTGGTGAGAAAAGTGCACTGTTTTCATAAGTACCTGCTGAACCCAGTAAGGACAAAATCTGATTTATTTTTTCTTTATTTTATTTCAGAGAGTGCTTTTAGATAATATTTTTTGCTTGTTTTCTGAAGGAACCATTAAAAATAAAAGTTTTGAACAAGCAGAGTAACAGTTTGCCCTTTCATGGAATACCTTGTATGTGTTAGATTTGTTAACAGATTATTTTTTCTCCTTATTTAGATTAGTACTCACACAAGACAAAAAATTAAGGTAAGCAAGGGCCATGTACAAATGCCATAATCCACAGTCTTTAAGTTACTAATATGTGTAGCTTTTTAAGTAGCAGGAAAAGCCTCTCAAAAAACCCAGCAAACTGAAATAATTACTCACAAAATCAATTTATCTTTTGGTACAGTAATCCTTGGGCTATACAAATTTAAAATATATTTCTTAATGCTAAAAATAAGAAGAGGGAAATTAATAGAGAATCTTAATGAATAGTAATAATAATCCAGTGAAATAGTTATCTGCTGTGTAATAAACACATCTGTTTCTTGTTGTCCATGCATTAATTCAGCGTGTATTTAGGGGAGTGTTTATGCATAAATCAGCTTTTCATTTCGTTTTCAATGCCAAAAATTCCGTTTAACAGCTAATTAAGTATTTCAAACAAGATACACATGCCAGCACCTTGCTATGACTGGTCTAGTGGTTTGATTTATAACAGAACTTCATTTGATATACTCAGTGGTTTGAGTCACTGGTATTATATACAGCAGTGACTTTTTCAATGTTTTATGTAATTATATGCAACCATCAATTTAATTTACTTCACTCCTTTTATTTCTTCAGACTTTTGTTGCTAAAGGAAACAAACTTTGTCCTTTACATAAAGGACTTGATTTATAAGTAACTATTTACATTCCTTGTAGATATAATAGACCAAATTACCAATGAGTCAGAACAGGCACTTGAACTTAGTATTTGTACAAAGCTTTTAGGAAGCTGAATATAAACTTTTCTGAAACAACATTATTTATCCATTTGTCAAATCCACTTATGCCTTTTTGGTACCTGCTAGTCTGGCTGTGGTGCAATACACAGCTAGATGGAAAAATATTGTTTCAAAGAGACATGTTCAGTGTACTATTTACATATCTAAGGTACATCACTACTGGTGAATTAATTGTTACGACCCTTTTCCACAGCAACTAAAAATTAAAACATTGATATTACTTGCCTTTACTTTATTAAAACTCTTCTCAATTTCTCTTCTGCCTGACTTGCCTGGTTTTACCTTATACTCTTCCAATTCAGGCTTTGAATGATGAGTAATTTGAGAGCAATGAGAACTGGACAAAGTAAACATGGCCATGATGTGAGGATGAACATGCATTTAATGTGACTGGATGCACTACGGCATACGCAGCTTCTTCTGTAGTTCCCTCCTGCTCCAGCTATGAAAGTTCTTTTATAGCACTTGAGTACTTATGAAAGAAAATAATAAAATGGAATTAAATTTCTTGTCTCACAAGGTGAATTTGCAAGAAAAAACCAGTTCAGTAGCCTGCCATCCAATTTATTTCTCTTCCAAAATTATTTCAGTGATCTTGCTCTTAAATTTTGCATATAAGCATTCTTTAAGCATAGTGATACTAAAGGAATTCCAGCTGTTGTTTAATATGAATATCCAGTTCACCACTGACTGAATCTTTATGCATGTTCTTAAAATGAAGAGCTATCCATACCTTCAGCTGTATTATTCTCTCATTAAAACAATAATCAGGAAATTCTAAATTCCTGGTTAATGATTTTATTCTCTTTGACTATTAATATAAAAAATTTACCATTTTTTCCATTTTACATGTAATGAGGGGAAGAGTGAACTGACTTTCCTTGTCAATGAGAAGAAAATGTGATTTTTAAAAAAGAAGGAAAAAAAAAAGCTGCTTTTAACATCCTTTAGGGGGTACCGCAACCTTATTTTTACTGTCATCTCCTGAAGGCCTTCGGCAATTTTCCACAAAGGCACTTTAGAAAAGTAGTAAAAGATAGTCTTGTCTGGTTTTGTCACATTTACGACTCACTTGTTGTTTGATTTCTTTTTTAACCTTTTGCATCATGGCTTTTGTTTTAGCTTGTGACAAGGCAGAGAGGGGAAGAAGAGATAAGAGGTTGAGTTGCAACTCTTCTGAGCATTGTGAGACTTAAACTCAATGCATGAGGGTGTTATTAAGGCTGCATTTGGATTGACTAATGCTTTTTTATCTGTAGTATGCTGAAAGAATTCATCAGGAAATTAAGTAAAACTGGTGATTTTTCTCTCAGTCATTTCAAGTGGGAAATAAAACACAAGACAAAATTGGAATTATTAATTTACCTGACCTTAACAGAAACATAGAAACTAAAATATGACTTATGAACAGATCACAGAATGTTTCACTACATTTAGTTTTTTATTTTTAGGTGATAATATGAGAGAATGCTAAAATTATTATTTCAGTTTCTTTTTGATAGGACTGTGATAGCAAAATTACTACTATTATTCGGAGAGATCTCCATTCAGCAAATAATTTATGTACATTAAATTTCCCTTCTTAAGGAGAATAAGACTTAAATTCGAACTTCCTCCCACTTCCCTTTTCAGTTTGGGACACAAAGATAAAATTAATTTCTAATGAAAATACTGACAGATGTTATTTCTTTAGATAATAAAAAGTTGTAATACAAATTATTCCATCACACTGCTCCTAAATGCTTATTTGGCATGCCAAGAGTTCTCATCATAAAGCTAATTGCCCCAAAATTTAGCCATTTAAAAATAAACTTTGAATCATTCACCTCTAGTCACTGCCAAAGGGCTCTCCTTTCCTGCAGCATGAGCTTGTCTCAGGCACACTTATGCAGAGATTTAGAGCCACCCAAGGCACTGCTGAGTGCGAGATGTCAGCGAGCCTCTGGCTGTGCCACAACCTCTGGACACCTCCTTGCACAGTATCTAGAGACACTGTCCAGATATTCAAAAGCATCTCAGTGAACCAAATGCCTATTTCTAGGCAGGTGGATTGCAGGCTGCCTCTACCTCACAGACACTTCATTAATTACTATCAGAGTCTGTATATTTTTGGATTATTTGTAGCAGAATAACAGATAACTCAATTACCCTGAATATTGTACCATATTATTAAAGTTGTAATAGCTTCGTGAATTCTAAATCTAATTATTGAATTGGACTTTCAAGTACTGCTTACATCTGAGTAAACAAATAGGAGTCAGCAAGGTAGAATATAACTCAGTTCTCTTTCTGAATAGATTTAAATTTAGATACTAAACAGAATGCCTTAAATCAGAGATTTGAACCTTATACATAGTCCTCTTCAATTAAGTTTCAATACATTTTAATAATTCTTTAATCAATTACAGATAGTAAAATGTTGCTTTGTCTAGTCTCCAAATTCAACTAAATGCACATGTAAAATTATTTATTGCTTGCTTCAGTGCAGCAAAATATAGACTTCAGTGTGTTCTAAGGTGAGTTGATTTATCCTATTTGTAATATATCTCTTATTTCTTTCCAAAATAAAGGAAATTCATTAAATAATTTTAAATTGTAAAACTTTAAAACCTTTCTTTCATCATTATGTTCTCTAGGTTTTTTGATAATTTTTTGCCTCAGGTAAGTATGAAATATGAAACCTTTCAACAGACAGGTTCAGAATACAATTTAATAGGCAAATTTATCAAGAAAAAATAGAATCACACATACATGAATCAGAGCTCCATCCAACCTGGCCTTGAACATCTCCAAGGATGGGGCATCCATAACTTCTTTGGGCAACCTGTTCCAGTGCTTCACCACCCTCACAGTAAAGAATTTTTTCTTAATATCTAGTCTAAAACTACTTTCTTTCATTTCAACCCATTCACCCTTATCCTGTCACTTTATCTTCTTGTAAATAGTCATCTTGCTCCATCTTTCCTGTAAGTTCCCTTCAGGTACTGGAAAGCTGCAATTAGGTCACTGTTGCAGGATGTTCACTTCTACAGGAGGGATTATCTGTTCTGCCTGTCAGCTGGTGCCATAGCTCAGGGTATCTTCCCCCTCACATGAATTTGTTAATTGGTGAGATATCCCAAGCTGGACACCTGTCTGCTAGTGAGTTATTTCTGGTACCATGGAGGTGGCATTACAATAAACATCTTGCCTTCAGAACAAGATTGAAGGAAGATGAGCTTGAATTTCTGACAAACACTTCACTGTACAAACTATAAAAGATACAAAAAATTTTCACAAGCAGAAGTCTTCTGCACATTCCCTGGAAATGTGTGGGGCTCCTCCCCAAAGTCAGGACACCTCATTGTGGTTATTCTCTCGGGACCTGAGTGAAAGGAATCTGTGTACCCCATCACCAGTTTGGTGGTAAGTTACATTGACTCCTAATCTATACTATTTCTTTTCTAGCCATAATGTAGGTACCTTTATGTCATGCACTGTCTTATTAATCTACTAGTTGTTCTTTGTTTTAACCTGTGTGGTAAGTAACTCTCTTTAAGGCCATTTGTCTGTTAATCTCTTGCCTGTTCGATAAATAACTCATAACAGACCTTATCAGCTATTCTTAAGAACTTGTGAGCCAAAGTGATTTAGATCCGGGTCAGCTGAATAAAGCTGCTGCCAAAAATCTGCATCTAAGGCAGGGCTTGTCCTAGACCTTCACTCAATCCATAACAGTCACCCTGAAGCCTTCCTTTTTCCAGGCTGAACAATCTCAGTTCTGTCAGGCTTGCCTCATAGGAGAGGTGCTCCATCCCTCTGACCAGCTTTGTGGCACCAGCCTTTCACCAGTTTTGCTGTCCTCTGGATACACTCCAGCACCTCAGTGTCCTTCTTGTGAGGAGCTCAAAACTGAACACAGGATTTGGGGTGCAGCCTCACCAGTGTCAAGAACAGGGGGTTATCGGCTACCTTGGTCCTGCTGGCCACTCTATGCTGATACAAGATGAGATGCTGTTTGCCTCATTGGCCACCGTGGCATATATTTCCTTCCCATGAGAAAGAAAGCACTTCTGGTCTGTTTCAGGAGGACTGAATCTCTTAACCAAGCGTAGAAATTGTCCAGAGTCTGTTTTAGCAGTGTATGACCATATAAGGTGGGAAGAAGTAATTTCTGTGAGAAAGAATTTCAAGACAGAAAGAGACTGAAGAAAAAATGAAGGAAGAATGTTAATAAAAAAATCTACTAGTTAATGCTTTGAGTTAGACATAGTGTGTACCATAACTAGTCCCCTTTTCCTAAGACTGATAATATTATGTTATGTAGTTTTCAGTATGTAAAACAAATTAAAACCAAAGCAATACCAAGGGGAGGGGGAAAGAAAAATAAAGCCAAAGGGAAAAACTCAACAACCAAAGAGGAAACATCTTAAGAAGCAGGGATTACAATTCAGATGTTCTTGTTTGTAGATTAATACATTAATAAAAAAAATAAAAACTACATAAATCTATTTGCTTTATGGATCCATGATGTTTCTACAGCAGAACAATGCATAAAATGCTTTAATTTGTGTCTATACAAATTAGGTCATGACCCCTTCTGATTCCCTAACAGTAGAAAGAGCACAAAGTAGCTTCAGCTCTGCAAGTGTTCTAATATGCTATGAAAAGTAAAAGCTTAATTAACACATAGTAATTACAAGGCTTTGAGACTGTATACAATTCTAGATAAATTCCTTCTGCTGGAAATACTTTTATTTTTATTGTGTTTTTTTGCTAACCCTATGCCACAGGTCTCTTCTGCAAAACAGTCAGAAATTATGGTTTGTTGTTGTGTGCTGTCAAAGCTTTAGCAACCTGTTCACCTGAGACTACTCTGGGGGATTAGTAGCTATAATGAATTAGAACAATGTAGTTTATTTATCAGAGCTTGTTCTGAAACACTGGTCAAGCAAACAAAATTAATAATAACATACATACTGAAACTTTGGGGTTTGAATTTTATAATTTTTTTAGAAGCTCTCCACAGAATCAAATTCCTTATTTTCACACATTGCAAATTATGGCCATGCCATCATGAACAGATAAAAAGGGATAAAACTCCTCTTTTGTCAGTGATCAGCACAATGGCTACAATATGATTTGATTTTTGTTGTTGTTTTGTTCAGCATTAGCTTAAACTTCATGATAGTAGGTAGTAAACAGAGTAAAACCTGAATTATATAAGTGAGTTAATTAGGAGCTGTTAGGCAGTAGGATTGAACAGATGCTTTTTTTGCAATTCACTCTGGCAGATACAGGTGTGGAAAGGGTAGTTGCAGATTACAGGTATTCATTTTCTGTAACTACATGAGATATATGCTATGTTCTACTTCTGCCCTATCCTGTCATCTTACTACAGTAATTTGCATTCCTGACTATATTTTGTGCTAAAAATAGCAAGTCCCAGGACAGATAAAGCCTGTAGAGAGACTTGACAATTGGTTAGATCTGATTATTATATTAAAATGTTAAAATTCACCTCATTACACAGAGTACTTGCCTCAATTATTTATCCCATTAACCTGAGGCTAAAGATGCTGCATATGATACCAGCTTTTCTAGAGGCTAATCTCAATGGATCTTTGTGAAGGTTAAAGGCTTGTCACAGTATAGACTGCAGAAATGCCACTATCATCAAAGCCTGACACATTTTTTCTCTTTTCTAAAAATTGAATTTAAGCTTCAACATATACTATTTAGAGGCAATGTCTCCACAACGAGTTCTGTCATAATTTTAAGTATTTTAAATGCTCATATCATGAAGTCACCATAGAGGACAATTTAAACCGCAGAGCTGAAAAACTATTGGGAATGTTCCAAGGGGTTGTTGTGAGGTGCTGATGTTACTCTGTTCTTATTTTGTCAAACTTCTTTTTGCCTGCTCATGTGAGAACTGGACTCAGAATTCATACACCTCATTTTGCCTTTTTTCCATTTTTCAACCCTGCTTTCACCACCCTAGAACCTTTGTTTCTTTGCAACTCTCTTCTACCACATAAACATCCTACTCCAAAGACTTTTTCCACACAGGTCCCAGTTTTGCTACCTTTGCCTCCGATTTTGGTATTTCTATTATGCCCGGGGAATGTCTGCCTGATATTTTATTACTGACAAGGTTGCCAAGCAATGTTGGCCTTGCATGGCTCTGCTTCCTGAAGCTCCTCTCGAGTCTTCCATGAATTTGGAGCCTTTCTTCCTTATAAGCTCCCCTCTTCTTGCCATGGCAATCTATTCCTAATAGTGCTTGCTGTCTGTAACTTTAGTCAGTTTATCATACCATGTTTGTCACTGCCAGTAGTTTCCCGTGCCTTATTTACCCCAAGTCAAGGCCTATCACATAATAAATAATTTCCCTGCAGTGCTGCTAAAGGATGAATTAAAATGCCACTGAACAGAAGAAGTGTACTAAGCTGCTTTTGTGATCAAATTCACTTAAATTTATAAAAGAATATAAAAGGAATAAACATCTTTTGCCTCTTGGCTTAAATGGGAAAAAATTTCACACACATTTAAAATAGTATGCATCAACTCTTTTCAAAATAGCAGATAAGCAGACAGAAGCAGAAGAGGAAAGCGAAGAAATGGAAGAAAGCAGAAAGACAACTAGAAGATTAAGAATTTTAAGAAGACATAGGAAAGATAGGAATGAGAATATTTCTGCTCAGACGTTAGGAAAGACACTTCCTAGTTTGTCACTAGTTGTATAATAAATCATATTAGTCCACTTTTTTGCCTGCAAGTAACAAACCAAGGTTCTTCTGTGCAATTAAGAATTTCTTCCATGGCTCTCTTGTCTTACTAAATAATTCAAGTTCCTTTGTTTAACAAGGCTTTTCTTGTAGCAAAGCACAGAAATAATTCCAAAAGGTGGTGGCCTGATTAAATTATCCTCCACTAATTTGTTTATAACAAGAAAATGTGTCTGCCAGGCTATGGTGGCCAAAGGCTGATCCCCATGCACAGGGGTGGGGGAGCCCTGGCAGCCCCACAAGGCTCTGGACTGGCCCTTCCAAGTGCCACAGGAGCCCAGGGGAGCCTCAAGGCTGGGCCAGACTCATGAGGTGCAGGAGAGGTTCCTTGGCGTGGGAATGGGGGACAGAAAGGGCAGTTGGTGTCAGCTGGAGTCAGCCTGTCCTTGTGCACAGCTGTGCACATTGCAGGAGCTGCAATGCTCCTGCCTCCTCCAATTAAACTTTATTCATGGTAGCTTTCCTGGGCGAGGGGCAGGATATCAAATAGATATAAGGAAAGGGGAACTGTTTTACTCTCGAGTTGGAAATAATCAATCTGTTCAGACATTCCAAAATAATGGACATTCCTTCTTTCAGAGATGCAAGCGTTTGCTTTAAACAAAAAGATATAATATTACCTTTGTGTCATAATAACCATAACACTATTTTATATGCTGCATTCTTTATTCATGTTCCAACAGCTTAGAAATACATTAAAATGCATTTTGAATGTATTTCTGAAATAAAAATCACTATTAAAAAATCACTATTAAAAAATCACTATTAAAAAATCACTATTAAAGGTTTACAAATAAACACTACAAATTCTCTTAAAGAATGCTGAAATTTTATCTGAGAGTAAATGCTAAATGATTTTAAGAACTTAAAATATTTTCTTACCCAATTCTGTTTTAATTATTGAAAAATTGAATCAATTGAGCTTATATTTTCCAACCATAAGTCATTTCTAAATAATAAAATGGAGTCTATGGAGTCCATTTCGTAAAGCAAAAGATATTTTCTTAATTTTAAATATAAAATTAGATTATTTATAATATTTATTGATGGGCCGTAAAAGACTGATCCGAAAGCTGTTGAAGACGTGACTGTATCAGAGGATTTCAGGAGGTTTTCAATCAAGTCTTCAACAGCAAGAAATAATTATAGTGTCTGACTGAAACATGAGCCAGGCATCCCTCAAAGATTTATTACAGAGTCTGAATAAGACTTGAAAAACTTAAAATAATTTAAGTAGAGGCTTATTCTATAAAAGGTTAATTTGGTACTGAATTCAAAAGCCTTGCAAAATGTCTGTCTGAATCAAGGAAGTAATTGCTAGATCTAAGAAACAGATTGTCTACAAGACAAACATTGGAAATACCAGGGTGAGGTTCAGTTCTGTACTCAGAAACATAAACGTGAACTTGTGTCTGTGTGAGGTGGGTGACCTTGTTATAGTGAGCAGACAAATTGTCACTGCTGTTAGTAAGGTGGAAACCACTTTCCTAAATGTAATCACACTTCTGGCCTCCTTCTGCTCCTACAGAAGAGCCTGAGTCTCCTGTGGGTCGTGCATTGCATCTCTTACTGCTCACTTCATCTCTCACTCTTCTGGCGCGTCCCCTGTGTTTATGCAGCAACATCACACTCCTAGTAGAGCTTACAGATCTTGCAAAATACCCAGTGCAGGCATTAGCTAGAAGAGAAGTTGAATAAGTCTCTGGACTCCATAGACAGATTTGACTATGTTGTCATTTGAGACCTACATGATACTTTAGAAGAGATTTTACAAGCTATGTCCCATCCTGAAAGAAATTTAATACTGGTGTGTTCTGTGTTAATGTGATTATTTAGCTGTTTCATTAATGAGTGCCCCAATGTAGAGGAATGTTCCTGTTTGCTTATTTCCGTTTGAAAAGAGGGATCTGGCACTCCTATCTGTGCAACAGCTAAGCGTTAACTGGGAGGAATGCACATAATGCTTATGATAAGATAAAGGCAATACATTTCTACATTGCAAAAGTTTCACTTAGGTTAATGATATAATGAGTAAAAAATTCTGGCTGTCAATCAAGGCTTGACTAAAGCAATCATTAAGTGGCAAAAAAGCATTGTTTCTTATAGGTGCATATGGTTCATTGCACTGAGAAATAGTGCAATGAAAAAAATATGATAGTCAAGATACTTGTCCAGACAATTCTGCATAAAGTGGATGTGAAAGTGTTTAATTAAATGTCTAAGGTTTTCTGACAAATGCACCCAGGAAACAATGTATTATGTTCCTGAAAGGGAAAATAAGACACGTGGGGAAATTTCCATGTATTAAAACTCAAGTACAGAGCTTTTTTTTTCAGATCTGTATTTATTATTCCAGATAGACACTCTACTAAAACTGGAGAGATGCTGAGGCTGGAAGTTCATTAATATGTGATCTGAATACAAACTGCCATTCTTAAATAAGGGATTGAGTCTGTCTGCATACTGGTACTCTTTGGGAACAGATACAGCTGATGAACTTATCTTGCAATGAAGGGTGATTGTGCCATTGTACTTAATGAAGCTGGCTGAAAAAGTGTTATTTTTCATACTGGAAAACCTAATACTTACAAAATAAAGAGATTTGGGCTCCAAGAGGTTTCTGTAGAATGGCACACTTCAGCTAAAAATCTAGCAAACAAAAGAGGGTGTCTCTAAAATTTAGAGAATGCATTAATTTGTAAGTTGTAATTTACACAGATCATAAAACTGGAATTGATAATATTTCAAAACTCATGTCTTTTATACTTCTAAGAATTATGAGTTAGGTATTGTATTTTAAAAATGGAAAATGTTCAGAGGTTTACTGAAAAATCTGGGCTGAATATTTTATTTTATTTTACTTTAGTTGCTGGCAGGTAGTATATTCTAGCAAGAGACTACGGCAAAATGTTATTAATTTTAAGTTTGGCTATCAAAATCTGTAATCTTACTCTATCACTTGGCTTGATAGTAACACAAATTCCAAACACATCTATAGGTAATTTTTTCTTGTATATTTGAACCAAATTCATCTGCTTGTGTATTAAAGATAGGAATAGAGCTGAAATGCTTTAGAATGCTTTAGTCTGTCACTTCTGAGTTGTCCAAGGTTTCAGCTATTTTTTGGATTATTTTTTTCAAGATATTTCAATTAAGGTCTTTCTGTTCTTCCAGCTTCTGTCCCACTAGTGTTAATTTGACATGCTTCTTTATAGTCTCTCCCTTGGTCCTAATATAAAATACCTTTCATGTTGTGTCATCAACAAATGCACCTCTACAGTGCAAAATGAACTAGAAAGCTCTCTTAAGGTTTTTTGGTGTTTTTTTTTTTTTTTTTGTTTGTTTGTTTTGTTTTGTTTTGTTTTATTTGTTTGTTTGTTTGTTTGTTTTTGGGGTTTTTTGGGTTTTTGTTTTTGGGGGGTTTTTGTTTGTTTGTTTGTTTTTGGGGTTTTTGTTTGTTTTTGGGGTTTTTTGTTTGTTTGTTTGGTTGGTTTTTTTAGTAGTTTGAGTGCTATTCTGTTAACATCAGAACTAAGGAAGAGAAGAACATGAGGGATAAAAATATTTGTGACTAGCCAAGCTCTTCTGTTGCATACATGCTGTGTAACAAAATTCAGCTTAGGTCCTTGGGCCAGTTTGTACAGCTAGGATTCACATGATACAAACACATAAACACTGGTCGGACAGAGAATGGAATGAGAGCAGCCCTGAGGAGATCTTGGGGATGTTGGTTGATAAGAAGTTCAACATGATTCAGCAATGCACTTTGCAGTCCAGAAAGCCAGCTGTGTCCTGGGCTCCACCAAAAGCAGCGTGGGCAGCTGATCAAGGGAAATGATTCTGCCCCTTTATTCCACTCAGGTGAGACCTCACTGTCAGAGACTGAAATATTATAGTTTATGCCTTAAACAGTTTCATGGAAGACTTTTGCTTCTTATAGCAGAACTGTATTGCAAAAACTTCACAGGAGACCATCACACCCTGATTGAGGTCCAGCACTGCTCACTGATGAAGATAAGATAAAGTAACGACTCAGGGCTGGGGACATTGACCAAGCACAAGCTTAATGCCTCCAGGGTGGAGACACAGCCCCAGGGCTATCAGCTGCCAGGCTTTGCTCAGACCCGCACACCAAAGGGTGGGAGAGAGAGGCTTTGGGTGTGTGTTGGAAAGCCTCTGGTCAGAGGTACTGATGAGCAGCCCCTTCACCCGGGGAGAACACTGCGTCCATGTGAGGGACAGCAGAGGGCTGTCAGGACCCATCAAAGGCGCTCCCAAAGGGGTTCCTGACCCCACACCAGACACGATGCAACAGACCCACAGTGTTGCAAGGGACAGTGTCCAACTGGGCACTGCAAGGGAGGCACGTGGGCGTTCCCACCTGACCCAAAATGTGTATTATCCACCGGATTCTCTACTCCTCGGCGTGGCGTGGGTTGGCGGCTGCGATGGAGGACACTCACCACCAGAAGACCAGATGGAGGAGAGCAAAGAGATGTTGTTGGGACCCCCCGAATGGTGATATGCTTCCACCTAACTCCTCTCACTGTCATCACTTTTTTGGGTATATTTTGAACTTTCAAAGTTCTTTCTGTTTTATACACAGAGACTTGGTTTTCTTGCTCTTCTGGGTTTAAATCCACCCGGAGTGCTGCACCCAGCTGTAGGGTCCTCGACATGAGAAAGAGACTGACCTGCTAGAGTGAGTCCAGAGGAGGTCATGAAGATGATCAGAGAGCCAGAGCACCTCTCCTATGAGGACAGACTGAGACAGATGAGGTTGTTCAGCCTGGAAGAGAGAACATTTGAAGTCATTAGCAGATTTCAATAGCTAGGCTATAATATGCATTTATGAGCAATGTAGTAATCTATGAAATAATTATAATTATTTTAAAATTAATTTAAATACTAATTAAATACAGATACTAAAATGGTTTAAAAAGGAAAAATTCAGTCACAAGGTTTTATCAGGCTGTATAACTTCTTGGAGTTTCTTTCTAATTGCTAGTCTTTGTAAACAAAAGTGCATATAAGTGGCCATTTCTGATGAAATATTTGTTATTTTATTCAGTTATTTGTTTGATGTTGTCCACTTAGAAGTCGTCCTCTGCTATAAATTCTTTATAACATTTAAACTTTTAAAAAGTGTTAAATATGTATAGGCTGAGCATTTTGAAATTTCCCTTACACATTATAAGAGCTCTGGACAGAGAACTATAGAAGGTGCTAATAAATCAGAAAACAAACATTGAGAAGGTCACAAGAGAACATTTTACAATTGTGATTGTTAAAATATATGAGGCATTAAAATTTGAATTTTACATTTGTATGACAGTGTCTGTAATGAGAACAGAAAATTCTATGACCCTAATCTGTTCTCCTGACGATTTAAATATTACTCTTACCCAGTTGTTATCTTGTACTTTTTCTCCAATTCCATAAATAGGGAAGGTCATAATGATAGTGAAAATGTT
This sequence comes from Sturnus vulgaris, assembly GCF_052056855.1. NCBI lineage: Eukaryota > Metazoa > Chordata > Aves > Passeriformes > Sturnidae > Sturnus > Sturnus vulgaris. The sequence goes on from NC_142244.1 coordinate 96,930,725, forward strand.
TTACGGAATTTAAACTTCTGACATTTTCGTAAATTGGCAGTCTAAGAGAAAACGCGGATAACATGATATGACTTTCTTTGAAGGAAAGAATTTGGAGTAATAGTCAACCCATCCACTTTTTTTGTGAGGTTTTTGCTTCCCTGATCATTTCAGGTCATGTTACCAAAACATGTTCATTTAGCAATTGACAATTAATATATAAAAAATCCCGTAACTTTTCTCTGATGGTTCTCTTTATATGCTGAGGCCAGAACTCTGAGTTAGTTTTGTTGCTGTTTTAATAAAGGGCACATCTTGCTTACTCAGGCTTTAAATTATTTTAAGCCTGGAGGTTAAGTCTCAGTTTATAAATCTTCAATGAACTGGGATTCGATCCTAATATTAATACTTGGAAAATTGTTTTTCTCAACTAATATGTTGCTTTGCTTCTGAGACAATTTTGTTTATTGAGTTCATATATTTGAATATCTATAAACCTGGAGAATTTTTAAAGTGACACCCATTAGCATCACGGATTCATGCCTTAACACAATGAAACTAAATAAAGTGATACAAATTACAGTCCCTACATATCATACACAACAGAACCATTTTTTCCCCATTATACAAGTTCAGCAACAATCATTTCTCCAGGGTCTGATCTTGTCCATCAGCACTGTTCTTAGATTTACATCTCAAAATCTACAGTCTGTTTCTGAACAGGATGGTTATATGTTTACACATAATGAGATGTGTATGCAGAAAGCAGTTGTTGCTATCCAGCTGTTTGCAAGACAAGGTCTGACCTGCAGAAGTTGCGGTGTTCCGATCACTGTTATTGTGGAGATAGATAATTTTGAGATAAATATAAATTAACTATAGCATTATATATAGTCAAGCAGAATTGTTGCTTCTCTCTAAGCCAAGTTATTTGTAGCTCACTGAGAAGGTTAACACACTAACAAAATCTTCTTTATAATGACATTTTAACTACAGATGTACTCTGAAACGTTTATACAGCTCAGTTATCTTTTACCAAAGTTCTCATTTTGTCTGAACAAATTTGTAACAGGAGCTACTCTGCAACAAAAGGATTAATTACTTCACTAATATTATGATGATATTAGTTGCCTTCATATACTTGTTTTCCAAATCAAAATTTCTGAGGAAGTGGGAGACAACATGGATCACGGTAACTGTAACATTAGTACCTATTAATTACTTTCAAGAATACCTGAGCCTAAGTCTCCAATAAATTTGACATGTGAGGGCATTTTTTGTTATTTGGAATACTAGTTAGAGCTAAACTACACATTTCATTCTCTTTGCACTTGGATTCCAGTCCTGCAAAAATTTACACAAAGGAAAATGGTAAAGTGTGTCAGTATACAGCTTCCCTTATACCATCTAGTTTTCAGTGTCAGAACTATAAAGTATAATTCACTATTTAAAAAACAATGCAACCCCCCTCCACTCTAATACACTTCCACCATTTCTTTAGAATTTACTACCTTCAGTATTCTTTTTAATATTCATTTAATAAAGAGAAGTTTATTCTTTATATACTAAACTTTTGGCTGCTTTTTTTTTAATATTAACTTTGAAATTATTGACTTATTAACCAAGGTTTTTCCTCTTTCAAGATGGTTGGTCTTATCTTCACTCAGCTGAAAACATTGATTTTGTACATAAAATTCCCTTTGGGACAAAGCCAACCAAAGCAGTATCAATGATGTGACAGAATTTTAAGCGCAGTACAATTGTTCAGTGTAAATGTATTCTAAGCTATTATTTGAGGACAGCTTAAAGTCTGTGTTTCACTGCCCACAAGGCATGGAGAGAGTAAAATCCAATCAAACACCTGGGAAACTGTTCTTCAGAAGATCTGAGTGATAAAGGTTGGATTCACAGTAAACCCATTTTCGACATAAATATCCAGGCTGGATTTCAATTACAGTGACTTTGCAATCCCATTTGCAAAATTTTTCCTTTGATTTCTTTCTTTTTGATCCTTGGAAAATGTAATTTTTGATAGAAGAGTATCAGGTGACAGATGACTATCAAATTGTCTCTGCTAATAATAATACAGGTCTGAATAATTTTAAATTTCAGACTCTCATGTCAAGACGCCATAATGAATTAGAACTTATTATGTTCCAATAAATAAATAAAAGGCTAAAATTTTTCCTGTCACATCTGTAAACCACAGTTTCAAATCATTGCTTTTAAAGTCTGAGAGGTAAAAACAAAATACTGATACAGTTCTTAAAGAGTTCTTGAAATATTCATATCTCATTTTCCTATAAAATCTACATCACTTACAGGCACCCAGTAAGTGGCTGGGGTCAAGAGTTTTATGGGTAGTCATTTGAGCTGACATCAGGAGTTTGACTGAGCAGCATTACTTGTGGATAATATGGTTATTTAACATGCATTTCAATAAAATCCTTCATGCAATATATGTGACACCCATAGGAAACCTAAAGAACAGAACGTAGATATTAGTCTTGTAATTTCTTTTACGTGCTGGTGTAAGTTACTTGGTCATCCAGATAAGATTTTTGAATTATCTGTCACGTTTCCATCTTTGTTTCATGTCAATGTTTGTAGATCTGTTAGGCAGTTGCATTCTGAAAGTTTAAGCTGATGGTTTCAAAATGCAGTACCTTGTCAGGTGACAAGATATTCAACCAAAAGCATATTTATGCTTTGTTAGTTCTTCTTTAATGGACAACAAACAGAACAAGAAAAAATAGAAAAGATGATATAAAAGTAACTCTTGCTTTTTTGACTTTTTTTTAAAATTCAATTATTGAAACAAAAATAAAGTTGCAGGAATGCTCAATGCATTTCTTTTTCCCGTAGATTTCTCTCAAGCTTTTCCATTTTCTTATAAGATCAAACATAGGATAATCAGTCTTCTTCTTAACTACAGATTTGATGTACTGAAATAAATTAAAGAAGTGCAGTTTAAGATAAGTACATAATTGCCTGTGAGAGATCCATGTCGGAGGGTTTCCTAGTGAGCTATACTATCTAGCTGCCTGTCCTTACAATTTATACCTTGTTTCATACTTGATCATAAGCTCTCAGGGAGAAAAATGTATTTTCAAAATATATGCATGATATGAAGCAAAGCAATCTGTGGGCATGATGAAACACTGGACTTCATTAAATATTTCCACAAATGGTTAACTTTTTAAAAATTAGATTACCTAGCAAAATATAAAGTGACACAGCTAAACAAAAAAGCAAACAAAAGTGCTAATTGAAATAGGTAAATTTTTCTATTGCATTAAACAATACAGTTGTTTTGGAAGCAAATGTATTTTGAGTCTTTTTATGCTACTTATATATATATTGTTTATGTTCAGAAAAAAGCATGGGTTTGTTTAAATGCTTTTCTGTCAGACAGCTTATTAAGCTTCCCTATGGCCTACAAACAGACTGATGTTTATAGTCTCAATAGTCTCAACACTGTCAGATTGTAGAAAGGATCAGAAAATCCCTTCCTTGTGGTATAGTTATAGGGAAAAAATACAGGACAAAAAGGAATTGTATCATTTTTACAGATGTATGAATGTATGTTTTGCAGTCCTTGTCAGTATGACTCTTTTTGCTTTTGTCTTTCTAGATACAGAAATCTATCTTTCTTTTTATTTCCCTTTTTTTCTTTTGTACAATCAGTTATTTTCAGAGAACAAAAATCATAAAAAAAATAATGAAGTGATACCTCAAAGGATGGCATTTTTATGTGTTGCAAGGAGGACAGATTGTTCATTAGCTTCATATTCAATAGTATTCTTCCTTTTCTTTCAAAGTGTACCCATGATGCTCATAGCATTCAGTGCTGGAATGAACTTCACTCTCCTGCTCCCATATTGAGACAGGCTCTGCATAGAAAGATGTGTACTTTCTTTTTTATCTCTTGATCTTCTAAACTATTAAAATTCTTTGAAAGAATAGTTGATGCTTATTATACTATGTGATAATAGCATAAGTTGCAGTTTTAGGTGATGACTAAATAGATTTTTGTAAAAGAAATATTGTTACATAAGAAGAGGATATTGGGCAGAAAGCAAAAGCTATTTTTAGTCACCTTGAACCTCATTTTCAAGTAAATTTTATTATTTTTTCAGAACCAAATACCTTTGCAATTAAGTGGTTTGTTATTTTCACTAAATTCTGGGTCTAGTACTAATCCAGTTTTCTTTTAATGAGATACATATTTGAACATTTCTCCTTCAGCAATTTGATACTATCATTGGTTAAATGAGTTGTTCTCGCTGAATGTATGAGCTTGTTGTCAGCATGTGCTTATGCAATTCTTTCCTCATGACTAAAATCTTTTCCTCGGAAGACACTGTAAAATTGATAGTCAGTCATTCTTGGTTCCTAACACATTCCAGAATTCCAATCTGATGCAGCCCACAAAGAGCACTGAGTTTGGAATTCTGGACAGACATAATGAAACAGTTTCAAAATTCTGCTTGAAAAAATACATCTCCTCTATATGAAATTTCTAAAGGTAGATTTTTTGGAAGCCAGTAGTGCTGTTGTAATCAGACTGAATCAGAAAGGAAGATTTTCTGAAGACATAATTTCATTTTCTATATGAAATCTATGAAGTGTTTGCAGATTTGACTGAGTTTAAAGTGAGATATTTTGAACACTTGAAAATTGGTACCTAAAGTAACAATCAAGCTTAAACAGAAAAGAAGTCTAGCATTTCTTGCAGGCAGTGAGCTGACAGATCTGTTCAGTTCATCTGTCTCCAACAGTCCTTGTTTAGCTATACTAATAATGAGATGAAAAAGTAAAAAAAGAACAAAATCTTCCTCCCCTCCCTAACCATCAGAAGAAAGCCCTGGCAATCACAGAAAGTTTATTCAGCTGCAAGTTTGCTGTAGTATTAAAGACATTATCTAAATAAGCAAAAATTTTCCGTCTTATCACCTTAGAAATCTTCTGAGTGAGCAAAGGTGTCATTTCGAAATTTATAATGTCCTAAGTATTTGAGAGAAAAAGAAAAATGCTAGTAGTAGTAAGATCAAATGCCTGTCCTCAGAGTAGTAAAGCAGTAAGATGTACTATAGAGAAATAGTTCTTTAAACCATCTTTATGTTCCTGTGTATTAAGATCACCTTTACCTGGGTTGGGTTGCTGGTTAGAGTAATATAGAAGTGAGGAACAGCAGAATAGGAAAGCTGAATGTTGCTTGGGGTAGGAAATTTATCTCATTGAATATGCATACTTACATCAGAGCTGCTTCTGTTAGGATATTTTCCTGAAAAATGAGAAAGGTAAAGTACTTTGAAAGCTTAATTCTTCCTACCCTGACATAAATGTCTAAAACAGGTCAGATTAATACCTGACAGGAGTTTGTTGAGCACAAACACAAAGGAGAAATTTTGATGTAGGCTTCTCTATTTTAGATACTGAGGATATTCCTCAAACAAAGAAACAAAAAACATGAAGCAGGTTAAGCTGAGATTATGGTATATTTTACTCTCATCTTGCTAGCATGAGACTTGCTTTACTATATCATAATTTGCATTTTTTTCCCAGCAAGAATGATCTTGGTATTTTGAGGGAGCTCTCCCCAGCAATCTCAGCTTTGATTTTAGTTATGTTATGTCTGTTTAGATTCTATTCATAAGTCACTTTATGTTTGCTGGTTGTGCCTTCCCCATTCATTGTTTCTCCTTTGTTAGTGAGTGAACTGCAGTTGTACTAAATGTTAATAGCTGTGTATTTCCTTTTTCTTTCTTTCCCTCAGTGAGTACTGTGAACAAATGTAACACATTCTGCCAGTGGCATTGGGGAGGACAGAAGCTGAACAAGATCCCATGTAGTATTCTCTTTGGAACAGATTGGAGCTCTGAAATCAATATATTTTATGAAGCAATAATACTGAAAAGAATTCCCTCCACAACTGAGCTCAGGCTTCTTTGAAGTCTGAAAAAGTGATGCTGTTTTTTCATATGAAATGTTATATTTCTGTATCAAAACATTCTCTTGGGAACAGAACATGTGCAGGGTAACAAGGATCTATGAAGCAAAATGAGATTTTCACTGCAAAACAAAAGTTCATTTCAATTTCTTGAGGGAATAGAATGAAAAGAACATCAGCCATTTGTCACCATTGCAATTTCAGGAAAACAATTTACAAGAAATTCACAAAAGGTTAATTAGTTAAGGTGGGAGTGATTTTGACACCTGATATAAATCAGCAACACTATATGAATGTGTGCAATCCATATTTGATCTAGAAATCTTAAATAGTGATGGGCCATATTTCTACTGATTTTACATAATAAAATGTTATGGTGTTGAAATCATAATGTTTTACAGTAATATATGTGTTAGTTTTGACAGTCATTTGTCATTAGAAGCTAAACAAAGATCTTTCTCTCTGCCTAAAACAGCCAGGATGTAGGGATTAGAAAATCTTTCACTAGCTATGACTGGTGCAGACCACAGAGAAGGCTCTTATTCATTGGAGAAAGGACTGAAAGTAAGCGTTATGATCTGATATGAATTATTAAATTCTTTCTTTGAATTTAAGCGTCGTATACTGCAGCAGAGTTTTCTAGGTAAAAGATTTCAACACACTGGACAATGAGGGATAGGGAAGTTGTTTTTTAAAAATTTTCTTTAGGAGGCACTTTTTTAAAGTCAGTTTGAAAATTCGTGTTTCATGCATGATAAGTAATGGCACAACAGACAGTACAATTTCTCTCCTTCCATGTACTCCTACCTGTCTTTATGAACCATAAGCCTACAGGAAGGGGAAATGGGACTATAGTTTATTTTTAATTTCAAAATATCTCTTAATAGAGATAAAATAATGTGTGTGATAATTGTAAGAGGGAATTTTGAATAATAAAGGTTAATACTTTTAAAGAGGACTGAAATGTTATTGCTCTAACCTAAAGATGAGATTAACACAAATAGACTAGGATTCTATAAACAGTTCTAAAATGTTTCTGTGCTCATAAGATTTCAGTGAAATAATTTGTTTCATTAGCAGCACAGCAAGGAGAAGCAGATGACTTTCAGTTTTGCCTGGTTTGCTGCCTGTCACCCTTTTCTCATAACAAGGGTAACACTAATTCTCCTTTCTGCTCTCTGCTGTCACCAGAAATTCTCTCCACCAAAGAAAAGATAACAGACGATAAAATTTGGTGAGAGTTCTGTGCATTTGTCTGGCCAGGAAAATAAGCTGTCTTTTTGACAAAGCCAGAAAAAAATATGCATAAATTGCATTTTCTCTGGTTTCTTCCTCAGTGAAGGCACAAATCTGAGTCTCCTCCAAGATGCCACAAATTTTCAATAAGATTACAGGGACTCATTGCCTTTGAAATATCATTTATTTTATAAATACAGTTTGAATTGTCTACAGTCTATCACAAGGACATAGACAAAAATGGATAGACACAATGGTATTGAATATGCCCGTTGTTCCTACAAATTTTGATAAAATTTCATTTTAATTTTAAAATTAGCACACAAGTATCTATAAGTGAAATTTGTTAATCTTTTTAATTTAGGGAGACCTATCAGGAAGCAATTACATATTATGCAGATCAATTTTGACTGAAGTCAGACTGTTTGACAATATTGCCAGTGATGCAAGAGATTCCTTGGCAAAGCTTCTTAAAACTAACATCAGAAAGATTTTAAAGCTTGTGTTATTTTGGTCTGCTATTTCACTTTGCTCTTTTGGCATGAGAGACTTGCAGGACTGATCTCATGTCCCCACACTAGAGTTTGTCACTCTTGAAGCAGCACATTTGCACAACAATGAAATTCTGTTCCCATTCCCTTTCTTGGATTTGTTCTTCCTTTTTTTCTTTTTTTTGCTTTTCTTAATTTTCTTTCAATTGTAAAGCATTGTCATTCTCTGTACAAATTGTTATTATACCTTCCCTGAAATATCTTATGTTCTATATTAATTCAGATATTGACCTTGGAGCTGGTCCCTTTCCTATGTTCCAATTTTTTTCTTGATGGACTAACAGCACTGAATAGTTCATTCTCACAGGAAAAAGAAGAGGTTAAAAATGTCCTCGCATAACAATTACTCTTTGACACGGAAAGAATGCCAAAAGACAAGAGATTACACTGGTACATCCCAAAGGACTACTCTAGAGAAAAGAACCTTATTAATGTAACAACAGAAGAGGTCACATTCATTCTAGCAGACCAAATGTAGTGATTGAGACCAACTTGTTGTACTGGCTTTCAGACTAAAAGTACTGTTTACTTAGGAGAATAGGTTAGTGTTTGCATTCTCATTTAGATGAAATGTCAAAACAACTTGGTTTGTTCAGCCTGGAGGAGACTGAGGGGTGACCTCATTGCATTTACAACTTCCTATTGAGGGGAAGAGGAGGGACAGGAACCGATCTCTGCTCTGTGGTGACAGTGACAGGACCAAAGGGAATGGCCTGAAGCTGTGTCAGGGGAGGTTCAGGTTGGATATCAGGAAAAGGTTCTTCACCCAGAGGGCATTTGGGCACTGGAACAGGCTCCCCAGGGAAGTAGTTACAGCACCAAGTGTGACAGAGGTCAAGAAGTGTTTGGAAAAATGCTCTTAGGACCATGGTGTGATTTTTGGGGCTGTCTTGTGCAAGGCCAGGAGCTGGGCTTTGATGATTTTTGTGGGTCCCTTCCAGGTCAGGATATTCTATGATTCTATCAAACATTTGATTTCCCAGGCAACAAACAATGGCAGACAGACACAGACACACACGTGTATTTATAAGAATGAATGTTTATATATGAAAATTATTGAAATCACAGAGTTTCATTTCAACAAACTGAGTTTTTTATGGATCACTAGCATAATTCAACATAAAAGGGTACTGACTGAGCACTTGCAACCATCTTGCTATTGTTTTGAGAGAACCAAATTCCTTACAGCTTTGATACCAATGAAGAGTGACTACCAATCCCTCCAAAAAATAAAGTGCCTGGAGTAGCAGTCCTTAAATAAGAGAAGTAAGTAAAATTCAAGTACTTCATGTCAAGGACTCATTTCTAGATCCAAGAGTTACAGCATTATCTTGGCTAACATCTCTCAGAAGAGAGTTGCCTTAGGGCTAGCACAGGTCTTGCTTGGAGCTAGCAAAGAAACCAAGGAGAGCACAGGTGCTAATGCAGCACGGGTGGTGATTGCAATGCTTGAGATGGTTCACTCTCCAGCCCTCTGTTTACTTCATAAGGACTCATGAAAGGAAGAAGAGGAACAATCTCTTCTGCCTAAAAATAGTGGAAAAAACAACTAAATGCAAGGCTACTGAGTACTGAGAAACCGGGGAACTATGCTGACAAAAGTCTCCTATATCTATGAGAATTATAGCACAGCTGCAGTCATCATGAGAGCACAGGCTTGCACAGCCTACCATCTTGGCATTGTTAGGCTGGCTTTCTTTCCCCAGCATAACTTTGGGGAAACCCCGAGTATGATTAGAATTGAATGTGATTTCTTTTTTCATATTCTACATTTCTGTGATTTCAAAACTATTTATCTTAAGATAGAAACCATAAGCAAAGAATACATAAATACTGAAGTTAATTTTGTCTCTAATGAATTTAAATACTTCAGTTAGGCAACACTGAATTTTTTAATTTTATTTTGACCTTTTTATTTAGTATTTTTTTCCTGACTATCATGTAATGTAATTTATTTTATCTAAACAAAACATGATAATTTTTCACCAACTTTACTTCAGGCCATATAAAAGCCTATCATTTTCATCCCTCACCCCATCCTATCTCCTGCCTCTCTGGTTTTTTTTCTGAATAAAACTGAACACAAAATATATTTAACAGACTGGAATGTCTGTATTAGTGAAATTATACCAAAATTATATTGCTAATTATAATTATGGCAATATTTACTAATTAAATTATACTTCTAATTCACATAATTACTATTCAGTATGCATTACACTATATGTACAGAAGAAATATGACATTTTTGTTTCACTATGTATGCTTCAATATATGGGGTTTGTGATGAAACTCAGAGTAATAATTAAATAAGACTGAGCTGAGCAGCACTGCCTGAAAAATTTGTAAATGAGCAAAGCAGACATTCATGATTTCCACACACATTGCAGATCACTGAAATAAGATAGATGAATATCCAAAATGTCATACTGTCAGCACTTGTCATGTCAAGCCAGGAGAATATGTATGAAAACTGTAATGCACCTTAGGATCTAAATTATGGTTCATAAAACTGAGGAAAAAAGTCCAAAAATACAATCGCTTTCAACCTCTATGCATTGTTAAATGAGATACCCATCATCTTAATGCTAGCAAAATGTTCTGTCCTATTTCTTGATATATTTACAATCTTGAACTGGGTAATCTGAGTAGCTCCAGTGAGAATGTAAGAAAAACCCATGGATTTCATATGAATAACTGATTATAGAAAAAAATAGGAATAAATAATTTGTACCTTAAAAAACTCCAACCAAACAACCAATCAAATTTCATCCACCTCCCTCAAAAAAGAAAAAAAAAACAAAAAAAAGAAACCCACAAGAAAACCCCCAAAGACATTCACTTGTAATTTCCAGGTGATCTACAGAGAAATTATTTTTTCCTCACGTATTTTCTTCCCTTGTTCTGAAAGGTTTAAGTGATTATACATTTTCATAATTTCTTTTGGTTTTACTTGTTTAGCACTTTCTTTGTCTTTGCACACATGAGAGGCTTTGTTCTGTTCCAACAGCTTAGAAAATAGGAACTTAGCATGTGGGAAAGTGGATGCAAGAGTGGAGGCTACTTCATATCCCTGCCCCACTTCCAAACACTACTGAGTGTGGAGACCTTGAAGGCACTCCCACCCTGTTTCCCTGTTGGTCCCTATGTTCTAACCCCACCCTTGTGACACCCCCATGTCCCCTGGTAATTGGTCTTAGATGCTTCTTTCCCCGTCCTGCTCATCCCATGTATCTAACCTAAACTCCCAGACCAACGCTCTTGCCTTTGCCTCTAAACTCCGGGACTGTGTGCATGCGTGGCTGAAATAAACATCTCTGTACAGCCCATGCAAAGGCCCTTTCTGATTCTTCACCTGCTTCACCTCAACAAGAACCCCAACCACAACAACTGAGATGTAGATGAATTCTCAATATAGGCATAATGAACTTTTATCATATAACCCACTATTAAAATATTTCCTGTGAGCAGACCTGGACTGCATTAATGCCTGCATCTGCTTTCATCAGCCGGTCTTTCACTTGTTTCAAAGTTGTTTGGCTTATCATTTCAGTTTTTCCTGAGTGTAAATAGGTTAGCTGCACCACCTAATTAGTGGCTTGTTTTAATTTTCTTCTGTCTTCACTCAGAGTCAGGATTAAAAACATGAAGGAGATGAATTTCTCATGTTTGGATTTGGTTGTTTATTAAATCTTATCTAAAGTACAGAGAGTTCTGCAACACTTCTGGCTACCAGCTAGAAGCAAGCAAAATGGAGGCCAATCTAGCTGGTTACAAGGTCTTTTAAAGCTGAACAGTCCAATCAAGAGCTAATACCTATATTATTTATCCTTTTGACCCAATAACCAAACCTCTGTGGTCTGCAGTGCTAACTATCTATCCACTGCTAACTATCCAACCAAAATCTACTACCTGAAACTAGGAAGAAGATGGAAGAAGACAGAAAGAGACAATCCCCAAGATCCTCCATCTTGTCCCATACCTATCACTATATTCTAAAAACCCCAAATTCAAAACCCTTCACCATGTGAAATTACACACTTCCATTCTAACTGCACACCTGTGACTCTAACTCCATCACTCACATTTGGAAGCCTTCTCCAAGGCCTCAGGTCAAAATCAGTGTTCTGCTGGGAGTCAGTGTCAGAAAGCACAGAAAGTTCAAAACTCCCAGGCCTCTGGGTTCCAACACCTGAGAGCTGGAGTAGCGGGGACTTGGTTTTGGCATGAGAATGTCATGAAGTTCCACAGACCTAACATGGGTTAGGGCAGTCCCAGACACGAGTACAGACTGTGAGAAGAATTCATTGAGAGAAGTCCTACAGAGAAGGACTTGAGGGTTCTGGTGCACGAAAAGCTGGACATGACCTGGCAATGTGCACTTGAAGCCCAGAAAATCAATTGTATCCTGGGCTGCATCCAAAGCAGTGTGGGCAGCAGGGCGAGGGAGATTTTTCTACCCCTCTGCTCCACTCTTGTGAGATCATACCTGGCATCCGTGTCCAGCTGTGGGGTCACCAATAAAACAAAGAGGTGGGACCTATTAGAGCCAGTCTAGAGGAAGGCCACAAAGTGGATCAGAGAGCTCAAGCACCTCTCCTATGAAAACAGGCTGAGAGTTGGGGTTGTTCAGCCTGGAGAAGAGAAGGCTCCAAAGGCATGTCATTTCAACATTTCAATACTAAAAGGAATTTTATAAAGAAGAGGGATAGTGATTTCCACATAGGCAGATAGCAACAGGACAAGGAGGAACAATTTTAAACTAAAAGTGGAGAGGTTTAGATTAGATGTTAAGGAGAAATTCTTCACTATGAAAGTGGTAAGCCAGTGGAACAGATTTCCCAGAGAAGTTGTGGGTGCCCCATTCCTGGAGTGTCCAAGGTCGGTAGCATGGAATCCTGAACTCGACCCCAGCTGGAATCACCACAATGGTGAAAGTAATTAAGCATTTAAAGTATTTACCAGAGAGGTTTGTGAAGTCTATATCCATAGGGGTGTTCAAGGCCCAACTATAGAAGGCCTGAGGATTCCAGCCCTTATTGTGTACTGACTCTAATTTTTGCACAAGGCTAGCTTGTGGAACAGAAACCTTCAGAGGACCCTTCCTCTCTGAATTATCTTATGGTCCTGTAAAATGGCAAGAGAAGTTGAAAGTATATCTAGTCCTGTGATATTGAGGTATTTTTTAATAACATTCTGAATAATAGTTTTTAAATATTGTAGGCAAAATTATAATATGGCTGGGTTTTTTATGGAGCTCTTAATCAATTTACAAGTAAGATCAATGAGAGTTTTGTTACTGACTGGAAAGTTGTGGTAAGAATGAGTAAAATATCTTAGACTGCATTTATCACAATAATGCATGTTTACACATGTCTACCATTCTTTCTTAATCACAGCTGGAACACTAAAATGACCTTACACAGCTTCTGTTTTAAATAAAGTTATCATATGCAGCCTTGAACATATATAGGCAGCTATATTTTTCGTACATTAATATACAATATTATGCAATATTTAATAAGTTATTGATTTTCACCTAGTGGGGAATATCTTGTTCATTGGCATTGCTTTTTAATAAACAATATTTTAAAATTAGAGACTTTTCTTTGGATACCTTAGGTGGCAGTGGATACTTTTGTAGCAGGAGTACAACACCCACAGTGTTGTGAGAACCACTGGGGAGAGGAATCCCTTTCCAATTGAAGAAATCATATTTTCTGAGAATATAAACTATCTGCTTGTTTCTGATGCTTTGCTTTCAAATTCTTTCTTGAACTAAATGTGAATTGGACCATAACTTGAAAAAATTATCAAAAGAGAATTTCTATGCGTGTATCTGTGTTGGATCTCAGGAAACTGGAGTTTTTGAGTTTTCTGTGCTTCCAGGCACAGACCCACCAGAAAACACTGCGTTGAACCTGAAACCTTGGAGAAGATTTGTTAATATAAATAATAAGTTATAAATCACAAATGTGTGGTGGGTTAGATGTGTGTATTTTCACTGGGTGATGGGTTTTAAATTTGAGGTTTTTACAGTATAGTGGTAGTTAGGGGACAAGACAGAGCATTTTGGGTGGTGTCTTTTCTTCTTGTTCATCTTCTCTTCCTTCTTCTTCACAGAACTTAGGTAGTAACCTTTGGATTGGTCAGTTGATAGTCACTCTAAGGGTCATGGGAATCGATTACTGGGTTAAAAGTATAAATAATATAGGTGTAAAACCTTTATTGGTGTGTTTAGCTTTAAAAGACCTTGAAGCAGTCTCAGCTGTGGCCATTTTTCCTACTTCTAGCAAGCAGCTACAGGTACTGTTGTACTTTCTGTAAATTTTGATAAGATATAATAAACATCCAAGTCCAAACATGAGAAACTGGCTCGATCGCCTTTCTAATAATCCTGGCTCTGAACAGAAACAGACGAGACTGATGATAAACCATTAATTAGTGGTGCAAAGCCTGGCACACTCCAACATATATACATATACATACACGTATACATATACATTTACATATACGAATAATTCTAACCTCTTTATACATAGTTTCTGGTTTTTTCCAATGTGTTTTCTGTGATATATGCATAAATATTTTTCTGAAGAGAAATTGACAAGCTATTTTGGATTTACGAAAATTCAAGTCTATTCTTCAGTATATAGTCATTATAATGTTCTCTGAATGACAAAATTGTAGCATGATGTACATGTTCATGCTTTCTTGTTGCCCTTAATATCGTTTGATAGTTTCATGTCCAGGTTTTTTTTAATGTAGAGACTATAATTGATAACATTTCAGTGACAACGGAAATATATAAACATCTTGAGACATATTTTCTATAATGTGACTATAGGAAGAGTGTATAATAATATGCAAGAACAGAAATATGTGATAATTATTAGGAAATAGAATGTGCAGTAATTAATTTTAATCTGATTTTATTCTGTCAAGATATAAAATACACAGCTATGACTCAGTACAAATGTACATAAAACTACTTCCATCATACTTGGATTCTAATCTTTCCAGCTATTCCAACTCTAGTACAAAGAAATAATATGTCCCAAATACCTCAATAAGAAAGAGCTTAGAAAAACTTGAAGAATTTAAAGATTTTGATACAACTGTGTAACATCCCATTGATCTTCATGTTGTATGCTTCGTCACGGAAAGAAAGTAACATTGAGATACATGAGAGATTATTCTTAGGAAAAAAGTTCTTGGAGGGAAACTAGAATATTAATTCAGGTAAAAGAAAGTTAAAACAATTAGTGAGTAAGGAAAAGCACTAGGTTTCAACTACACCAGCTGGAATGCAACTGTAGTATCTAAATGGAATTTGTACATTAATTATTCTTTGGACTATTTGTCCATTCAACACTCACTGAAGAGAAGCACATTAATATAAACAGTATACACAACTAACAAATTATTTAAGAAGATTTCATGAGATCATGTTTTCAGATATGCAGTTATTTATGACAGAATAGATTGAATATATATTGATGGGATGGCCATATAAAGTGGCCATGAAGAACTTCTGCATATTACATTACCAACCAAAGCATATTCTTAATTTCTTTGCTTTGTCACACAAAATGAACTCTGTATTTAAAAATATTTAATGTTGTGAAAAATGGATCATTAACAGTATTTACTTTGAAACATCTTTAATAATATTGACTTGTATAGTGTTCATAATCTCTAAAGTAAGAGCACAAAACTGAGCTGCTTCCTGAATCCCAGTGGAGAACCCTTAGCAAAAAAAACCAAAAACCAAACCAAAACAAAAGAAACCAACAAAACAAAACAATACAAAACAAAACAATACAAAACAAAACAAAACAACCCAAACCCACAAAACCCCTCCAAAAAAACCAATGTCTATTTGAGACTGGAAAAGCATGCAGGGGAAAAAAGCTTTAAAGCTTTAAAAATGTATTTGTTTCCTTTTGCTTCCTATAGAGATGGATACATTAATCTTGATAAGATAACAAAACAATGAAAGACTGACACTGAATTTCTTTCAGTGTTTTTATCTTAACTCGTAATACCATTTTATTGGTCATTAAAACCTGAATACATTGTTTTGCTGTCTCAGAGTCAATGCATTCTCTGAAGACTTGCAATGAAATCCTCTAAAGGACAAGGTGCAGATATTTGAAATTTTTTTTAGGGCTATTGTTAAGAAATTTTTTGAGATAATTGGAAATTTGCTATGGAAATTTATTTTAAGTTCAAATGCTAAAATCATAATGCATACCATCATCATATTTAATTTTATTTAGTGACTTGTATTTCTGAAATATTGGTTGACTAATCCTAAAGCTGTAAATCAGCTTCTGTTGCATGCAGTTTTCCTGAAATCAGAATGAGTTTAAACTGCATAGTGAATTCAGCAAGAAGTCTTGATTTCCAAACATGTTTGGAGGCCTACCTAGCAGTGTACCCAGGCAGAGAGAATATTTTTTCTCTCATTTTTAAATTTGGTGTAAAGTTTTTGTGTCATCTCATTGCTGAAAGACTTTTTTCTCCTGTTTCTGCCTTTCTTATAATCTTTCTCCTCTGCTTCTGCTCACAGATCTTCTCTTTTATAGTCTTTTTAGCTTTAATCTGCCAATTAGCTTTCTCAAAAAAAAAAAAAAAGTAGTTCTGGTATCTCAAAAAATTATGTTTATCTGTAGACAATATAACTGTGTTAATTAATAGGTGAATCATCTCCTGAAAAAGTGATGTAGCTGTTATTATTGGGTTATTTTGTTTTGCTGTGGGTTTTTTTTTTCCAAACAACACAGGCATTTTGCATAAGAAATTTCTCAGTTTAGGAAATATGAATAACCTGATTGCTTCAGAGCTTATCTTAATACATATTGAAGAGTTGAATATTGAAGGGTTAATATTTGGTCTGGTCTGTTCTGTAAAGACAATTTAATTTTCTGTGTAATGAGAACAGATTTATAATATAGTTACATGAACATAGCTTAAAAATTACCTATATAAATTTCTATTTGATGAGATAATATGAACAAAGGAGATTGAACTGGCTGATTAAGAACTTTCAGAGTTCCACTTCCAATAAATTGATAGTTACTCCTTTCAGAAATGACCCTTAATTTAGAACTATTTGGATATTTTCTGTGTGCTACACCATCTCTTTTTGAACTCTTGGATTATAGGACATTATGAAACAGTAACATAATCTTATTTTATTCTTCTTTTGTCTAATACAATTTTATATTTTGTGTTTCACAGTTTGAACAATGGTTTGTCTTGGCCAAAAATCTTATATGTAAAATCACCAAATCATTTTAAAAACAGACTTTAGCTATGACCCTTTCTGAACTAGTGATTGGAACCTCTTTTATACTACTTTTTTTTTCAGACATTTTGTATTTTGAGGAAAGCAGAATATATTTCATCATTGAGAAGGTTTTCCAAGTGGAAGTGAAATACCTAGCAGAG
The DNA here is from genome assembly GCF_052056855.1 of Sturnus vulgaris. Classification (NCBI taxonomy): domain Eukaryota; kingdom Metazoa; phylum Chordata; class Aves; order Passeriformes; family Sturnidae; genus Sturnus; species Sturnus vulgaris. The sequence continues at coordinate 96,947,900 of NC_142244.1, forward strand.
AAAGGAAAAATTGGGACTCAGTGTCTCAACAGTTGTGTTATTAAAACCAGATTAGTTATTTTGTAACTTACTTTTAAGTAACAGAAGAACTTTTTTTCGACAGCTCCAATTTTTTTTACTGTTTTTTATATAAATCTGTCAAGATTCCGTTAAACAAGGCAAATTCGTCAAAGTGCCTGGACAATCTACATGTTTTATATATTAAAAAGAAAAAACAAGTTATCTCAGACATTTATTCTTAGAAAAAGTTCAGGTAAATCAAATACATGAAATGACTAATGCTTTTTGACACGCAATCTCTCAGACTATCAGAAAATTGAAGTTACTAGCAGAAGTTCATAAAACACTAACTTCACAAATGCATTGCCCTGTGCAGAGCATTGGGTGCATAGTTGAATTGTGCAATTTCTGTCTATTACTGAAAAGTGTTATTATTTAAAAAGTACAACACAAACTGTGCCAAATATGATGAGTCCATCAACGTTCCCAACAGCTGAGAACTAAACGCTACACCATCTGCTTGCTGAAATAAGATGGCATGCTAAAATGTTCTGGTGGAATATAAATTGAATGCCAATTCTGATTGTTGCTCCTAGTAGTCAGGGGATTTTTTATTATTTTAATGCAGTTTGGTCCCCGTCATCTCTGTAAGAGAAAAAGATCTTTTGAAAGCATCCCCTTTTACCATACCTGTGAGAGCAGAATAGACAGAGATTGATTGAATCTTTTTATGTACTTGATTTCCCTTTCCTTTCAGACAATCAAATATAAGAATGTAGTATATAAATGCAAGTCAAAGTCAAATTAGCTGGCACAGATAACTGTTTTAATAATAACAAAAAAGAAAGAATTAAGACTGATAGAACAAAGTCAATTCCCTTCTGATGAGAATTATGAAATGCTTTTGAGTTTGATTAGTTTTCTGAGAAAAGAAATAGCTAGCAACAGATAAAATGAGAACATGTTACTGCCAGAACTGCCTTTTCTGCATATATGCATTATACATTACACACTATATTGAAAAATTATGTTAAAAGAATGTCAAAGTTCGAAAGCTAGGGATTTCAGAATTAAGGATGACAGCATTCTCAATCTTCCTGCCTGTGCAAATACAATTTGATACAGTCTTTGCATACAAAATTAGATAACATTTTAGCCTACGACTCCTGTCTCATTCAGTGAATATTAATTTTGATGCAGCCATTGCAGAGAGCTTCCTTTTCTATTGGTGTACACACTTAGCCTGCTGCCATTTGACAAAGCAGCTCATGCTTTTCATTTTCCAAATACTGTTTACATCCCAAATCTCTAGAAATTCAAATCTCTAAGTAACCTGCCTCTTCTGTGCCCAATTTAGGAACTGCCAACAGAAAGTGATCTTTATAGCCAGTACCACAATATTTTCAAAACAGCCTTTGCAGCAGAGTATCATCATTAGAAAACTTAAATCATGCTAAAAATAACTTGATTTCTCCAAAGGTACTACTCCATTTTTTCTACAGATATTTTGTCCTCAAAACAGATTTAATTTTCTATGAAGATATAATGTGTATGTTTCTGGCTTTTTTTCCTAGTGGAAAAGACCTCTCAGATTATTGAACCCAACCTGCAGCCTAGCACTGTCCACGCTGCTAAGGCCATCACTACCCATGTCTTTAAGCACCATATCTACACAAGTTTTGAACTCTCCCAGGGACAGTGATTCCACCACTTCCCTGGGAAGGCTGTTCCACTGTTTGACCACCCTTTCAGTGAAGAAATTTTTCCTAGTATCCAATCTAAACCTCCACTGGTAGGCTAATGGCTGGACTTAATATTATTAGAAGTCTTTTCCAACATTAATGGTTCAATAGGTTTTTTTGGGTTTTTTCATCAATCTTTTCATTTTGGCCTACTTTCCATGAAATGTGCATCCATATAATTTGTCTCAATATACAAGTGACCAATAAAAATTAGTTAAGTAATGAAACAAAAAACCCCCAAGCCACTAAAACCTGGTAGGTTTTGCAAAGTTCATTCCAGAACAGTTTTTGAATGTGAAATGCAGTTCTTCCAATTGGCTACTGTTGTAAGCCAGGAAAAAAACAACCAACCAAAGTGGAGCCTCCACCTTCAGCAAACACTGCCAGAGAAAAGAGGAAATAAGCTTGAATATCCCAAACTTCTAAAGGGACTGCCACCTCCAGACTGGCCCACAACACTGGATCTGGCTATGTTGAGTCTTAAAGAGACAGTAGCTTTTTTGGGGCACAGCTAGAAATGCCATATAATAATGTTTTGAGTAACTCATGACAGCATACTATGAATCTGTTTTCATAGAGGTAGATATTAATGGTACTGTTCTTCACTGCACTAGTATCTCAAAATATAGTAGAAAATAACGCTGTCAAAATTATGCTGTCTACTGTTTTGAAATTATGTAGATAACACGAGAAAATTTTCTATAAACAACTTTTTGAAATACTACAATGATCCAGACTTGTATACAAGCCGTAATAGTCTGAAATAAGTTGATTATCAGCCATCTCTCAACCTGACTTCATAATTAGCCTGCTGCAAGCTATGGCTTTAACATTATAATTTCAGTATAAGGATAAAAAAAAGGGTTGTGCTATAGATATAGCTTTTGTCTAGCTGGTGATCAGGGGGGTGTGGATGAGTGCATAAGCAGTGCACTTGGGTAGGTTTTTTCCTGGCTTCTGAGGAATTGCACAAGTCTCTGTGAAGATAAAGTAATGCATTGACTTGTGATTGATGGAAGTCCTATTCATTCTACAACAAAGTGTTTCACTCACTGTGCAGAATATCCAGGTAGGAATCTCAGTCAGTTCTGGAGATCATAAATGAAAATGCCAGGGGAAAAAAAGATAATAAAAATGAGAGATTTGTTTTAAATATTTCCAAGTGACATTTTAAAGAGATTTTTATCTGAAATATATTTACATTTGCTGCTGGTTGAAACTTCTTAATTAGTGATGTGTGAGCTCCTTATTTGTCTCCCTGAGGACTATTACGCAAAGAAGACCTCATGTAGATTTAAGAAAACACAATAATTTTTAAAAACTTATTATTTCTCTTTATGGAATCAGATGAAAATTGATTGACAAAGTGCAACCAGGTAAAAAACTTGGTTTGCACATCTATAAATTCCTCTGGCAAAAGCCATTCTTGAATTTATGTAGCTTTCCTTTACACTAAATATCTTCCTCCTTTATTTACACATCATATCATTTGGTGAAGAAAGCTCATAGATTTTGAAGTCACATTTAGAAACTGCTAAATCTCCTATTTATATAAACAAAAATTTGTGTAAGCTTAAAATCAGGATTACAGTTTTGGAAGATATTTTAAACCCATTTGCTAAGGATATAAGGGCCATTTTTCTATATTTTTGTATATGCTGGTCTATGTATATGTAATCCTATATTGGCCCTTAGACTAATTTTTTATTCCCCTCCTAGGCCTCTGACCAGCTCTCTAGGAAGATTGTTTCAGGGTTTGATCACTTTTTGTGAAGAAATGCTTCCTAGAGTCCAATCTAAACCTCCTCTCACATAGCTTTGAGCCACTCTCACACATCCTGTCACTGGATCCCAAGCTGAAGAGCTCAGCACATCCCTCCCATTTCCCTTTCCCAGGAAGCTGGTCATATGAGGTCATATCTATGTTGACCAACACCTCTAGATCCCTTTTTGCAGGGTTGCTCTCCATCTGCTCCTCTCCCAATTCTATTTGTATCCAGCATTATTCCATCCCAGGTCCAGAATTTGGCACTTAGACTTGCTATATATTATCCCATTAATCATTGCTCAGTGACCCCATCTATACAGCACCTCTCAGTTTGATGTAAACTTTCTAATGGTGTGTTCGACTCCTGCATCCAGCTTGTGGATAGAAATATTGACCAAAACTGTCTCTAAAATCAAACCTTGAAGATCACTGTTGGCTGGTTCCAGCCCGATGTAGACCTGTTCACTACAACACTTTGACCTCTGCCCTTCAGCCAGCTTTTCACCCACAAGTCACCCATAAAGCAGAATTTGAAAGATTTTAAATATGAGTTTTATTTAATACCAAATAATTGACGGATCAGTTTTTACTGTAAGAAGTAAGAGTAAATTTTTTTGTCTTTGTTTAAATCTAAATTGTAAACCATCATTCTATGTGATGATCACAAGTATTATGATATTTTAATTTTTAATTTACTGTCGTAATATATAACTATGTGGAAATATGGTAGTGATAGAGATAGCGATACAGCCAGAGGTAGAGGGAGATAGGCAGATAAATGCATTCCACAAATTATTTACATAGCTTTAAGAACACTACCTATGTTTTGAAAACTGGCTTTTTCTCTTCATTGCTTTTCTATGTTACTTAAAAAAAACCAGAGGGGATGTTTCCTGTTATTTCCTTCATTATTTATCTTATCATTATCCTAATCTATCAGTAAATAAAGTCTACCTATTGCCTTCTTAAAATTTCATATATTTGCTAATTTCGATAGACTTGTTCTAGACTTAGCAAGAAAATTGCAGAAAGTATGTGCCTTTAATGAAATATTAAAATATTAGCATGGGCACAGCATTTTCAATGGAAAGAAAAACTTTCATACCTGAATTTTCTGTCTGTCACATCTCATAAATTCTGTCTTAGAGCAACCAGTCTAGGGATCAGGGTTATAGCTACTTTTCTCTAAATGTTTTCACTGTTTCTGTGACTCTTGGATGCTGTTTAAGTTGGAAATGTGGACAGTGTGATCAAGCAGTAATCAAGACATCCTGTGCAGTTTGGAAAAGTCTCACCCAGGAAGCCTTGTGAAGCCAATATATTTTCACAACTGTTCTGCTCTTTTATGCTGCCTAAAAGAAGGCCAAACTGGCTCTCGAGCCACATCCAGATCACAAAATTTTTAATTGCATCTTTCTGGCTACTATGGGAACTTCTGGGCCATTCAAATCTACTTCTGGAGGAGGAAGGGAAGCAACAGTGGTTCATCTAATGTAATGCTCAGGATTTGTAAATGCAACCTGCTCAGACAAGTTTTCTTGCTCAATTTCCAGACGCCATCCCTTTCTCAGTCTTTATGGCTTATTGTGCAGAGAACTAAAGGCAGAAAAATCTGTATCAATTTAAGAAATTAACTTCATTTAAAAAATTATTTTAAGAAAAAAACCCGAAACATTTATTTAGATTAATAACAAGATAAAGACCACATTTTCAATCTAGGGAAAAGTATCCTAGACTGAGTTAAGCTTGTGTCTTGAGTTGTATTTACTAAGCTTAAACCCCACTATTGAAATCTATGAAGTAAGCAAATTACAAAATTGTATTTGATTATATCAAATATGTCTGTATAGCAAATCTACTTAATTCTTTTATATAAAGGAAAATACATAAATTTTCTAATCAGGACATACAACATTTTTTTTAATTATGAAATGTCTCATATAGTGATTAGAAATATTTATTCGAAAGAAGAGAGTTGCATTATCGTTATGTATTTCTCTTTCTATGTAGTCATTTATAATCAGATCAATGATCTGACTGAGCACAGGTGGATGTAGGCATACTGCAGACTTATAGAAGAAAAAGGAGACTCATAGGCATGGCAGCTGCTGGTTATGGATTAATGTAAATCAAAGCTGTTAAGATCTAAGACTGATAAAATTGCTGCTAGTGTGGCCCAGGAGTAGAAGTACAGCTGTATGAAAAATCTCACAATGCTGAGTAAAATGTAAAACAATAGGATGAAAACATAACAAGTAACCCAAGCAAAGTAGATTTCTTACATCCATTAAAAGTATGTCACATCTTCTACGTGTTTGTAATAAACGTGGAAAATGTGGACTGTGGTAATGAATCTATAGCTAAATGTAGAAGTAAAAAAATGCCAAATAGAAAATAAGTAATTTTAGATTTTTAGGAAAGAAGGTCCCTTCCAACCCAAGACATTCTTGATTCTATGGTTTTACAAATTAATCATAGAAAGCTAAAATGAATTGGACAATGGTTCATATCAGGACACTCTTACAGATGTGATTAACCAATAAAGGTTACATCAAGGATGAAATGGCAATCCATTAGTGGAGCCAGCTCCTGCTGAAACTAGTATGAATAGAGCTGGAAGTGGACACTGAGGAGGTAACATGATTTCTATCAGAACATGACACTTGAAAACCTGGGGAAAGAGTATGGAAAGGCAGACAGGCATAAGTCAGAAGCCATTTAGTGGAAGAAATATTGGGTGCCTGTTTTGAGATTACTGTAGAAAAGTATGTAGCTATCACTCAGGCTACCTCTGAAAAGAAAATATTTGTTATTTGTGTAGAACAGAAAATTGAGAAGGCATGCTACTGAAAGTAGCAAACAGGTTTGGTTTTGTTTTCAGTTAGAATTTTATATTTTTCTTAAACATCCAGCATGGCAAATATAGATGCAAATTTTACAAAGTCCATGTAAGCCATGAAAAAAAAAAATTAAATTAGGGGATTAATTACCTGTGTGTGTAGATAGGCTTTTACTCATCCATCTCATAGGAGGAAACAATGGTTTCTATATATCTTGGCTTCAACATTCCACACTTGAGTAATAAATTGTGTTCATGTGGCAAGGCTTTGATAGCAGGATGGGAGGATGGGTACAGGGGTGGATCCGAGAGAAGCTGCCAGAAGCTTCCCCCATGTCTGACAGATTCAAAGGCAACCAGCTCCAGACTGGACCCAACACTGAGCAATGCCAAGCCACTGATGGTGGTACTGCCTCTGGGAAAAGAGATTTCAGAGGGGCAAAAAACCTGGGCAACTGCAGCTGCACAGAGAGGAACGAGAACGTGTGAAAAAGTGTGAGAGCAGAGATCCACCTGCAGCCCCTGGAGGGCCTGGCACTGGAGGACGTGTACATGTGAGGGAGGATGTGAACTCTTGGGAAGCCCACACTGGAGCAGGGGAAGACTGTGAGGAGTGCTCCTCATGAAGGGGAACGAGCTGACTGCAAGCCTCATTCCCCATCTCCCTGAAGTGCTAGGTGGAGAGGGGAAGGTAGAGAATTTGGGAGTAAGGATGAGTCCAGGAAGAAGGGAGGTGGGGGAGGAAGGTGTTCTAAGAATTTTTTGATTTCTTATTCTACTGTGATTTGATTGGTAATACATTCAGTGAATTTCCCCAGAAATTAGATAAAATTACATAAAATAACCCCACAAACACATAAAATACATACAAAAAACCCCTTCTCATTTCTTCCCTTTAGAAAGCAAATTTTACTTCTGTTAGATCATGACCTTAGTTCACTAATATTCCTAGGGAAATAATGGTGACCTACTTGAATCTTCATGCTTGTCTAAATTGCTACCGTATTATTGTATTTTCTTCTTCTATTGAAGAAGTGGGGTGATGGTGGGCTGTATTGCTTTTAGGTAATCCCAGACTAGCAGAGGTAGTGGTTTACTCAGACCTTACTGTGAAAAACTTCTTGCTGTAAAACAGAATTCTTTCTGTATCACGTATCAGAAAATGGATAATAGCTGGATATAGAGTTTCTAAGAATGAATGCAGGTGGACTTCCCTTGGTCAGAAATTTCATAGACTATTTGCATTTCTGAGAAATGAAAACTCAGTCTTATTACTCATGAAAAATGTAAGAAGAAAATGATCTCTGACCGAGCAGCCATTTTTCTGTGGAGAGAGGTCTTGTTAATTTCATTCAATATCTATCAGAAATTTTTCTGCTAAAACTTCTGAGTTAGTTATGAAAGCCTCATAACTCTTTATCATGCTAAAATATTTCTTTTCTATGTAAATTTCTAGCACCATCATATTTATTCTTTGTGCCTATTAAGTGTGCAGAGAATTATCTATGATCTGGGTCATGCTTTCTATAATAATTTTTGTGGCTGAATAATAGGTAAGAATGTTTATACAGTTTTGTATGGAATTTACTGTTTTTGATATTGGGGCAATAGTGCACTCCATAGAGGCATGTGCATCAATTGAGCTGTTCAGGGCAAGCTGGGCTGCTCCTCATTAAACAGAATTGTATGTATTCCAGAGATTCACTGAAGCTTTTTTTCTTGTTCCTAGAATGATATCCAGTCATGTTGATTTTGAAATTAGTCATAAATTTCTCTGTCATCTGATACTAAGTGTCATATTCTTCTATAGTACTTTTGAGAATTCCCAAATCATGGTTACTTCTTGCTTCAGGGCAAAATTTGATCGATGCATTGAAGCAGTTTTCTGGTTATACTGATGCTAGGCGAGAGGTTTATGAAGACACTAATTTTATGCTATTAAAGAGTAGCAAAAGCAGGCTATTCTTTCAGCAGCTTTGAATTTAGAGCATTGAGCAAAGTTACAATTCAGTCAGGGTTTGGATACAAATATTAAAATGGGACATGGGATCCCCCAGCATAAATCTGGGAGCAAGGAGGAATTGTTGTTTAAATGTGCAGCGTGTCAGAAAGAACTCCTCATGAACTAAATCCTCAGTGAAAACAGACCATTAATCTTGTTCAATGTTAATGACTTTAAGGCATTATTGGCTAACTACTGTGGGACAGCACAAGCACTAGCACAGCTTAGGAAAAAGGCATTTCAGTGATATACTGGAGTCAGTAAAGCTGAAGAAGCACTAATTTTTTCATCCTGATACAACCACTGAGATGCCTGAATGTTTGCTGAACATTGCTGAATGAAGTTAAAGACTCACACTGCACACTAATAGTAAGGAGAGAGCCCAGGTCATGAAGAAGCAGACACAATCTGTCAATTTTATATTTTTTTTATTGCAACAAACAAAAATAATAATTAAAAGAAACAGAATAATTTTAGAGGAAAATTATAATGACCAAAAATATTAACAGTATTCAGGGAAACAACAAGGATAATTATTCAAAAGCACTTCCCTCTCCATTAAATTAAAACTGAGGAGAAATTAATTTTCCCCTCTTTTCCATACAAAGAAGGAGTAGATGAAAGCTCAGTTATTGAGAGGACACTGTTTCAATAATTGCTGTGAGGAATAGAATGTATTATGTCACATGCCACTGTTGAGAAAAATATAGAAAGGTGAAATTCTTCTGTGGAATAGGTAGAATGATTCAGTTGAAATGTGACAAAGTCCTCTCACACATACAGGGCTGTTTCTGTAGTTTTCTAAAAATCTACTTTGGTGTATGATATGCTTTTGTGAGTGAATATGAAATGAACGATAAAAGTTTCCTCAACTCTATAGGCAAGCCTTTGTTGCACAATATTCAGCTTATGGCCTGATACGCTGTGGGAAATTTAATGAGAATGTGAAACAATCCTATAATTACTTGAGTCAAAAATTATTTGAGCTTTTCCTTAATAGAGACATTGCTTTAAGCTTACTGAGAGAACAGTCCAATGTCGATTAATGCCTGAAAATTGCTACATAAAGGGTCTCTCTTGAATTTCCTGAAAAATACGAAAATGAAAGACACTGAGTTTCCATGAAATTAATGCAATAGACATATGCAAGTTTGAATCTCAAAGTTTTGAAGACGTATTGGATCACAGAAGGCTCTTTACAACCAATGCTCTCTGTTATTTCCAACTGAAAGTAAGAGATGGAACATGCCGGACTCACATTTTGTGTTTATCTGTGTCTGGAAAGCTGCTCAGGAGAAAAAGATCTGTAAGTGTTGGTCAACAACTGTCTGAACATGAACATGAGCCAGCTGTGTGCCCAGATGGCCAAGAAGGCCAGTGGCATTCTGACTTGTGTCAGAAATAGCGTGGCCAGGAGGGTAAGGGCAGTCAGTGATTGTTCGTCTGTAGCCAGCACTGTTGAGATCACACTTTGAATACTGTATTCAGTTTTGGGTCCCTCACTCCTAAAAAGACTGAGGTGCTGAGACATGCCCAGAGAAGGGCAACAGGGCTAGTGAAGGGTCTGGAGCAATAAATCCTATAAAGAGTGACTGAGAGGGCTGGGGGTTTTTAGCTTTGAGACAAAGCTAAAGGCTCAGGGGGACCTTAGGACTCTCAAAACTGCCTGAAAGGAGGTTGTAACAAGAGGGGATCAGTCTTTTTTTCCCAAGCAACAAGTGATACAACAAGAAAAAATGGTGTCAAGTTGCACCAGAGGAGGTTTAGATTGGATATTAGGAATAAAGTCTTTACTGAAACAAATGGAGGTCTGGCTTTTGATTACACTATCAAGGGAAATGGTGGAATCATCATCCCTATAAGTGTTCAAAAGACACATTTATGTGGTACTTGGGGACATGGTTTAGAGGTTAATATGGAGGTGTTGGATTAATAGTTGGACTCAATGGTCTTAGAGGTCTTTTCCAAAGTGAAGGATTCTATGGTTCTGTGAAAAGTCAGGTGTTTCACACTGTTTAGTTATGCCAGCTAAGCCTGTTTGGGGAAAGGCTGCTCCTGTCTGTTAGCCCAGAGAGGTGGGGAGTTTTGGTATGCTGAAGGTAAGATAATTGAGTATGTGACTGCAAAAGGGTTCATGTCAGTATAACTTACATCAAAGTTATGTACTTGGAGCTGGTATTAATTGTAGGTAGTAGCTGCTCTAAATTAGGAGTACAATTTTTTTTTTTTTTTTAACAATTCTAGCTGTCACAACCACTCTGGAAAATCTTTAAAGGCTAGACCTAGTCTGAATCACAAAATTTCTAACTGATAATAAAAATCCCCATTACTGTTTGCTACCTTTTATAATACAATTTCATCAGTGCTTACTAACTAGAAGGGGTACAAGGGCAATGAAACCCTGAGTGACAAATAAAATTAAAATACTGCATACACAGCGTACAACCACACCACTTTATTTTCAGCTGTAGAATTAATTATCAAAGGTGTGTATTATTTGATTGTTAATTGTTTGCTTTCCATATTTTTAGCCTGTGGCTTTTGTGTGTGGGTGTGTTTGTGTGTGTGATGGGGGAACATCTGAATTGGTGAAAATGAACAAAAATCCATAGAGGAATGTTAGTTAAGAATGAGCTCAGTATTGTATTGAAACAGAAAACATTCCTTTGTGTATGTGTGGACCATTTATGATTCTCCTTTTTAAATTAAAATTGACTCAATTAAATTCTTTTGCATTTTTTCAGTTCTTATTTTTTTATTAATTTCTTGTTTATACAGAGAAATATTTTGTGAATTTATTAATTCAAGTGGTTTAAAATTGTATTTTTCAGTGAACAAAAGTATTTTCAATTTTAAAAAAGAGAATAAAAGAAATTAAAAGAATGGAAAGAGAAAGAAACAAATTCACCCAAACCCTGAACTATGTTGAACGTATGTTTTCTATATAGATATTCAAATTATAAATATACTATATATCTTTATAATTTATATCTTTATAATGTAAGAAATATCATGTGATACTTTAAACTCACAAAGAACTAATTATCCAATTGTATTATGAAACTGCTTTGATATAGTTTTTATGAAATAATTTTAATTAGGGACAAGGTAACACAGCTAGAAGCACAGAGGTACAAAACATTTTTCTTTGTATAAATTACTTTTGGTTAAATGGCTAGTTAAAATTACGAAATGAATAATCCACACCTGTTAAACAAAAATGGTTCTTGAAACAGATGTAATGTGCAAGCCCAATATGAGTGATGGGTGAATGCAAATAAAAACTTATGCTGATGTGTTTCTGGTATTTGTTTGCATGGTTTAAATTCTTTTCTTTTAACGAAATTCTCAAAACAACCCCAACCATTAATTAGGATTTAATATAGTTTTTCCCTATAGAATGTTTATTTTATGTAATGAAATTGCATTTATTTTTCAAATAATACTACTTTTTTATCTACCAAAATGAGTTAAAAAGATGCTAAGATTATTCTCTAGAAATCCAATTACACTCTCTCATCTTCTAAAAGAAAATGGTTGTATGCAAAATGCTTATTCAGAAGTGGCAAGCTTCCTCTACTTTGGTACACCTATAGTTGTGACTACAAGTTGTTCAGAAGCCTACTCACTACTACTTGAAATAAAAAACTATGTGAAATCCTACCTTAATAATTTAACATTATGTACAAAAAAGTTCCAGCTCCTAGGAATATGGTTTGGGTCTAATTTAATTTTAGAGATTTAGCTTTTGAATGCAAAGTAGCCTATGACTAAAATACTACATACATAATTTATTCACTGAAAGAAATAAAAAATTGTCATGCATTTCTTGTCAGCTTTGAAGTTTTAAGTCAGAAGTCTTTTTTCCCTTCCTTCCTTCCTTCCTTCCTTCCTTCCTTCCTTCCTTCCTTCCTTCCTTCCTTCCTTCCTTCCTTCCTTCCTTCCTTCCTTCCTTCCTTCCTTCCTTCCTTCCTTCCTTCCTTCCTTCCTTCCTTCCTTCCTTCCTTCCTTCCTTCCTTCCTTCCTTCCTTCCTTCCTTCCTTCCTTCCTTCCCTCCCTTTTTTTCTTCTTGAATTTTTCCTCCTTTTATTTTTTTCCCTTGTTTCTCTTCTTGAAGTGAACATTTCAAGCAGGGTAAAAAGTCTTTTCTTTCTGCTGGGACCTCATTTCACCCTAAATGTCAGGAGCTTGCAAAGCATTTTAATTTTCACCTTGTCAATCTGTAGAGGCTAAATACCAGAGTTAAAAAAACAGTATTACTGAAAGTCAGAGGGGTTGAAGGATGTCAGGATGTGGTGCTGAAATCTGAGATCTGCCAAAGACTCTGCTATATACTTAATATGTGAACTTGAATAACTGCAGTTGTATCTATTTATGAGGTTCCTAAACTTAAGGATCTGAACTGCACATTCAAACTTATGGCTCCTTTTCAGAGTATAACTAGGTATATGACTTAGCACAACCACATTACATGGTTTTGTTCTACATTTATGGCAGGTAAATCTGTAACTTTCACAGATGAGCTGCCTTTGATACTACAGTTTTGGTGTGGTTTTTCACCATAAGAGTATATAAAACAAAGAAAGCTTTATACCACAATCATTTTGATCGTGAAACTCATCCCTCAGAGATTCATAGAATGGGTGGGGTTGGAAAGGATGCCTGGAATTCATCTAGTCCAATCCCTCTGCTAAAACAAGCTCTCCTGGAGCAGGTTGCACAGGATCACATCTCCAGGAAAGAAGACTCCACACCATCTCTGGGGAGCCTGTTCTGGTGCTCAGTCACCCTTAAAGTATTTTCCTCATATTCAGATGGAACTTCCTGTGTTTCAGTTTGTGAGTGTTGTCCCTTGTCCTGTCTCTAGGCACCAGTATAAACATTTCCTTGACACCTGCTTTTAAAATACTTGTATGCACTCATAAGATCCCCTCTCAGTCATCTCTTTGGGCAAACAAGCCTAGCTTTCCTCATAAGTGAGGTGCTCCAGCCTCCTAATGTTTTTTGTAGCCCTCTACTGGACCTACGTTGTCTTTCATGGACTGGGGAGCCCAGAAATGAACACTGGATTCCAGAAGTGGCTTCACCACCTCCCTCAGACCTGTTGGCTACACTCTTCCTAAGGTAGCCCAGGATACCTCTGGTCTTTTTTTGCAAAAAGGTCACATTGATGGCTCATGGTTAACTTGTTGTCCACCAGGATTCCCACATCCTTCTCCAAGCTGTTTTCAAGCAGGTCAAGACCTAACCTGTACTGGTGCATGGGGTTATTACTTCCTGGGTATTTATATTTGTCTTTGCTTAACTGCATTATGTTCCTCCTCTCTGCCCTAGTCTTCAGCTTGTCCAGAAGCTGCCATTGCTGAATGGCAGCACAGTCTTCTGGTATATAAGGTACTCCTCACAGTTTGTATTATCATGGCTGAAAGTACACTCTGCCCCTTCATCCAGGCCATGGATAAATAATTGAATGAGACCAAATCCAGTACTGACCCCTGGAAATCATCAGACATCCAACTATACCTTGTGCCATTGATCACAGCCCTCTGAGCTCTGTCGTTCAGTTCTCAATCTACATCACTGCTCATTCATCTAACACAATCCCTGAGTTTATCTCTCAGGATGTTATGGAGAACAGTGTCAAAAGCCTTGCTGAAGTCAAGGTAGACAACATCCAATGCTCTCCAGTCATCTACCCTGCCAGCCATTCCATCATTGAAGCCTATCAGAGCAGTCAAGCATGACTTCTTAGTGAATTCATGTGAACTACCTGATAACCTTCTTTTCCTCTACAGGCTTAGAGATCTCATCCAGAATGAGTTGTTCCATCACCTTTCCAGGCATGGAGATGAAGCTGACTGGCCTGCTATTTCCTGCGTTATACTTCTTGACCTTCTTTAAGAATGGAATAACATTAACTTTCTTGATTGTCCTCAGTCACCTCTCCCATTCTCCACTACCTATCAAAGATGACAGAGAGCAGCTTAGCAATAACATCTGCTGTCTCCCTCAGCACTCCCAAGTGTTTCCCACTGAAACCCATGGATCTGTCTAAATGAACTCTAATCTGATCCACTTTGACCGAGGGAAAATCTTCCTTTCTCCAGACATTCTCTCTTGCTTCTTGGGGCTGAGATTCCTAAGGGCTGGCCTTAGGAATGAAAGAATGAATCTAAGAAGGCATTCAGTAACTCTGCTTTTGCTGTGTTCATCAAGGTACCTGCCCCATCCAGCAGTGAGACCACATTTTCCCTAGTCTTTCCTTTGATACTGATGTACTTGAAGAATCCCTTCTTCTTCATGACATCCACATTTGATTCCAAACTGACCTTAGCCTTCATCCTTGCATCCCTACATACTCTGACAATGTTCCTATATTCCTCCCAAGTTGTCTGTCCTTTTTCTTAGAGTCTGTAAAGTTCTTCTGTTTCAATTTAGCCAGAAACTCCTTGCTCATTCATACAAATCTTTTACCCCCTTTGCTTGCATCATTGGGATGTACCAATCTGCATCTTGAAGGGAACAATGCTTGAATATTAACCAGCTTTCTTGGGTCCCATGGTACTCTGCTAAGCAAATGTCCGAAGAGGTCAGCATCTGCTCTCCTGAAATCCAGTGTAAGAAGCTTGCTATGTGCTCTCCTTACCAATCTAAGGATCTTGAACTATCTCATGGTCACTACTGCCAAGACTGCTCTTGAGCTTGCCATTCCCTACCAGGCCTCCCTTTTTATGTAAACAAGGTCCAGCATAACACACCTCTCCTTGTTGGCTCCTGTATCTCTTGGAGAAGGAAGTTCTCATCAATGAATTCCAGGAACCTCATGGATTTTTTATGCCCTATTATGTTATCTGTCCAACAGATTTCAGAGTAGTTGAAATCCTCCATGTGGATCAGGGGTTGTGAATGTGAGACTGTTCCAATCTGTCCGTAGAAGGCCTCGTCAGCTCAGCTTAAGAGAAACTTGTCAGGAAATAATTATCTGCATTTTTAAAAGTTATGTCAGATTTTTGACATTGTGAGAGATGAAACAAAGTATAAGAACACGAGAAAAAATTATTGCTGTTTAGAAACTAAATGTTGGAATTCTGTAATCAGCTCCATGCAATTCATTTCCTGGAACCTACTTTTTCTCTGGCTGTCATGCCGGCTTCATAGTGCCTGTTTTATGTTTGCTCTTGGTGCTCTGTTCATTGACCAATTTGAAAGATAAATGAAGTATTAAAGAAGCAAGAGCAGCTGAGCCACTGGCTTCATCAGAGTGCTCGGGGACCATCTTCAGCTTTTGATAAGACTGTCACAGCTTGTGATTGCATCTCATAACTGTTTCTTAGTTACCACTCACAATCAAATTCAGAATGCAGGGACTGTGGGAAAGCCAGATAATGACCTTGGCAAGTGTCTAGGAACAGAACTGAGAAATTATTTACAGCACTTGCCTTCAAGGGATAATTTGGCAATAGAACTACAAAGCAGGTTTCTATGGGCAATGCTGAAATTAGTAATAGACTTTTAAATATTAAAGCCCCCTAAAAATAACCACAGATGAAATAAGGGAGAAAAACCTCTGAGACCCATTTTCCACCTCAGCTGACAACATACAATTCTTGGTTTAATAACAAAAGACATCTTATTAAATTATATTAGGGTGAGTCTGTTGCTTAGTGCAGGTGTCAGGCTGGTAGTGTTGCTAATACCTGCTGTAGCCACACATGCTGCTATGAAAAGCCAGCCAATATTTCAGTACAAATGACAAGCATGTATTATCTCTCAGTGTTTTGAGATCATCTAATTAAATGTAATGTTTGTAAAAAATGTCTTCAAAGATTTTATAATATTCAAGTATATTTGTTATACATATCAATATAGATATTTAAGGATCACCCCTTCAAATCTGTATTTAGGAATGAAAGGCCACAAATAATTCAATATGATTTAATGTGATGACAGTTTGGGTTCTCAGGCTGCAAGGACTGGTGTGTGTGTGCTATGAGCATAATTTCAGACCATACTTCTTCAGTTTAAATTGATTTTTCAAGTGTTAAATAATAAGTTTTAATACTGCAATGGGAAAAAATATTGATCACCAACATCACTATAATATTACTAAACTGAATGTCCAGGACAAAATCTCCAATGTTCTATTTCATACCAGACTAAATATTCTCATTCATGGTTTGTCAATAAACTATATGAAAAAGCTTAATATATAAATAAACTATGTTGACTCTAATATTTTCAAATATGCTGACTTTCTCAAAAAAAAGGTACACTGGTTACCTAATGTTTTAGTATCATTATAATAAGTTTATAAATACCTGTGGCATATCAGATGATGGAAAAATTGCATTACAGAGCACTGAATCTGAAAAAGACAAATAAAAAGGTACCATAATCCACAAATAGTGTAAGAAAATATGTTCTGCTCATATTCAAAATTTTTTATAGACTGTGAAGTTGCTAGAAGATCATCAATTTCCCATAAGAAAATGCACTTCTAAACATTGCTATAAGAATCATCCACTTCTGTCAGGATTAATATCATTCCTTCTGACCTTGTTCTGAAAAGCTTTACAGTGTGTGGCTGAGGGACTTTGGCTCTAATGAGGCAAAAATTCTCTGAAACAAACTTATGTACCTTTTTCATCAATCTTTATACTTGAACCTATTCTCTGTGCAGGCAAATATGGTAAAAATTATAATGAGTAAGATATATCTGAAAGAGTCTAAACTTGTTTTTTCTGCCTACTGAAACTTTAAGATGACTTTCAAGTGAAAATGCTTGTATCTTAGATTTTCTTTTGTTCATCATCAGGAACTACTGAATTTTACTGGGTCAGTGTTGTGGTTTAACTCTAGCCAATAACCAAGTACCACTCAGCTGCTTCCCCCACCAATAGAACTGGGGAGAGAATGGGAAGAGCAAAAGCTAGTAAACTTGTGGATTGAATGAAGGACTGTTTAATAGGGAAAGCTAAAGCTGTGCACACCAGCAAAGCAACAAATTAATTCACTCCTTCCCATGGGCAGGTAGGTGTTCAGTCATGTCCAGGAGAGTAGGGACCCATCACATGTAATGGTGACTTGGGAAAACAAACACTCCAAAGATCCCTGGCTTCCTCCTTCTTCTCCCCAGTTTATACAATGAGCATGATGCCCTATGGTCTGGAACATCCCTTTGGTCAGCTGGGGTCACCTGTCCAGGCTGTGTCTCCTCCCAGCCACCCATGCAACCCCAGCCTCCTCGCCAGTATGGCGGTACTAAAACCAGAAAAGGCCTTTACTCTGTGTAGGATCTTCTCAACAGTAACAAAAACATCTCTATATTATAATCCCTTTATATTCAGCAAAAATTCAAAACATAGCCCCAAACCAGCAACTGCAAAGAAAAATAACTCTACCTCAGCTCAAACCAGTACAGACAAGTCATTCAACTAGCCCTGTATTTCTCAGCTGATCAAAGTATGTATTTATTATAGGAGCTCCTTTTTTTTTTTTCCTCTCTGTTCATCTTCCTTATGGACCAGTTGTGAGCCGTAATTATTTTCTCATTAGCTGTAATTGCTTGAAGGATTTCTAATATGCATTAAGACAGACTGAGAGGATTTATTATCTTGTCATGCTGGGTCACCTCGTATGTGCTGCCATTTATTCACATGGTACAATTATCTTTCTGTAATCCAGTACCTCACCATCCTTCCAGACTACAAAATACAGGCACGCTTTGCAAAGAATAGTTGTAAGTAATGGGTGCTGAAGAATATGAAGGAAGGAGTGGCTGTGCTATTGCACAAGCTTACTTATTCCCTTTATTTTTGTGTATCATTACTAAACTCATCTTTTCCATCTCATGATTTGTTCTATTGCTAGAGTTACTAGGTTTGACTCCAGTATTTCTTGAAAGTAGGTATCCCTGGCCTTTTCTGCATAGCTTCTGACTAGGACCCAGCAGGACACTCAGCTTGTGTGATAAACATCACAGTGCTACGGTGCCAGTCTGTGGCTTTCAAACGCGTCATCGTTATGGTCAATCACCAAAAAACCAGAACTGTGTTCCCTGAAAATCATAATGTTGTCCTAAAATAAGGCATTTCTTCAACAGACAAATCTATTCCTTACTTCTTTCTTGATTTTCTAGTCTTTAGGTTAGATCTGTTCAAATGTTGACCTTATTTTCCAACCCATAGGGGAAAATTGTAAACTACTGTAACTAACAGTTAGGACAAAACCGTGACATTCTGCTATATGTAGTGCATACAGATAAGATCTATACAGATAGATTATCACCTAGATAAAAGCAAAACAAACTAAAATAAACAAACATAAAAAACAGTAGAAAAATTGGATGGTAGGAAACCTCGAGGCTGAATTTAATCATAAGGACTCTCTATCCTGCACAACCTTCATTCAACTTTGCCTTGTCAAAGTCTGCTAGTAATTTCATGCTTATATGGTGGGATTATGAATATGGTCATTCATCTGTGAATATCAGGGATTCAGGTGAATTAAAAGCTCTTCCACAAACATTCATACAACAAAACAGCTGTACAAATGTCCATGATGAAATTCAGATTGAAAAGAGTACAAGGGTAGAGCTTAATTTCACAGCTCATTGAAGGCTTTGAGAGCCTTTAAAGTGAATCCGATGGGTTTGTTCAAAGAATGAAGTATTATGCAAGAGTACTCAAATATGTCCCAAAGGCTGTAGAACTTTACTCACATTAGAATGATAAGTAGATAGATGTGACTTAGATTTGTAGAACAGCTAAGTGAGGTTTTGGACATGAGCAGGTTACCTTGGAATAACTAATGATGATGTATTAACAGAATAGCCTTTTTGAAAATACTCATCTGGAAGTAAACAAAACACTGTATGACGTGGTACAGGCCCTGAGGGAAATTAGGTTAAACTTGTTGTAGAACAGATAGAAGACAAACACACGACTGAGAAGTACCTATTTTGGTTGTCCCAAATAATAACTTCTTGGATCTTGAGGTCTTATTTTGAAGCTTTTTTATTCTAGTACTTTATAGTTCAGTACAACAAATAACTGGGTCAAATTTAGCATGACTGAGACTGAAGATGAAGAAAAACACTTGAAACAATTATGAAACTGAGATTCGAGCTTTTACAAAACACTGAAGATTTTTAAAATCAACCTGGCATTTGGCTAACAAAGCAGAAGACAGAAATGGAACTAAGGCAGCATGCACATTCATTTAACTAAAAGTGGATTCTGTGTTATACATCAAGAGGAGCAGAGTTCACCAGTCCAGTGTGTTATTATTACCTTAACATATTTGTTCAAAGTTCAGCCAGGACTGCTGCAGGAGCAATTTCTTTTTCAGAAAGCAGTAATTGGAAAATTGTTCTATATTTTAGCAGCCTGTGTTATAGGACTTTTAAAAGTGTGTTATTAGAACAGTTTCCAATGTTAATTTCCATTTTTATTACATTTGTTCTGCTTCTATTCCAGAAATCTATTGAATAGCTACCTATGGGCCATCACTATATTTTAAATAAAAGTATCTGAAAAAAAAAAGGAAAAAAATCTGATTGCATGTCAAATTTACCATCCCTTTTTGAAATTA
The DNA here is from genome assembly GCF_052056855.1 of Sturnus vulgaris. Taxonomy (NCBI): domain Eukaryota; kingdom Metazoa; phylum Chordata; class Aves; order Passeriformes; family Sturnidae; genus Sturnus; species Sturnus vulgaris. The sequence continues at coordinate 96,967,843 of NC_142244.1, forward strand.
CTACTTTGTGTTAGAGATTCCTGGAATAAGAATATGGGTGATAAATTATTACCTTGTATAGGTTTCAGTACCATTTCTTAATCTCTTTTTTAGATTCAGACTCCACACAAGGCATTTTGTACAAAAGAGAAAAAAAGAGTTTACATAGAAAATACAGTATACACACACATATATGTACAATATACATGCTGAAGAGGTATGATATTTGAATTTATTTTCCTGTACCATTTATCAAGGATGTTATCTGGTAATCGTATGACATACAACAGTGATTAAAAACATTTTCTTTTAACAATAAAAATCAATGTTGAGTTTAATTATGTGTTAATATTAGAGGATGCTACTCACATGGTGTTTGCAAGGTGCATGCCTCTAACAGTCCTTCTTTCTTGTATTAATAGATTACTGTTGTGTTAAGGCTATTGGAATTTAGCATAAAATAAAACCCCTTCATTTGCATCCCAAGGGATATGTAAGTTAATATGTTAATGGGACTTAATGAGGGTCCTGTCAAAATTTATAGTTGATAAAAGTGGTAGAATAAAACCTTAGGTCCTCCTTAATGTCCTGAGAAGACAGTAAAGACTCTCTGACCTTCATCACTGGGTCTTTGTACACACCCTTACCTCCTTAATGAAGCAGATTATAATAAGGCTTCTTTTTCAGAGTGAAGAGAGAGGGGCTATTGGCTGGTACAGAGACAGAAAGCTCTTCTGGGCCTCACTAGAACAACATCAATGGAGAGACATCCTCTTCTCTCCAGATATCAGTTGTTAGGCCCTGCTTGAGCCAGCTGTAAAATAAGCAAGGGGTCAGGCTCCTGTTTTTCTAAATCACCTTTACCAACTTTTCAGCTTTTTAAAGAAACAATGAACAATTCTGACCACTTACACCCCTATTGCAAACAGGTGTTTGCAAAGTCAGTCTTAACTTGCAAATAGAATGCTACTTGTAAGTAAATTCCTTCAGGGCCAATTTTTTCTCTGTGAGTCAGTGAAATAATTGATGAAAATGTGACCTATTACATTATGATCTATGATGTAGCTAAAGAAAATAAAATTGTTAATTTCTTTAGTGCACCAACAGACCATGTGTATATAATCAGATGATTTTGTTTTGTTCAACGTTTTGTTGAACAGGGTTTTCCCTTTAAGTGTAGCTACATGTAAGCCTGAAGATACTTTTAATTCATTATATTTTTAAATGTATTCTTCCACTACACTTAAAGGAACTGTCAAATGAATCTTGATAAAGAAATGAGTATTAGAGAAGACAGTAAGATAACCGGAAGGAAATTTGATCCCATTCCTGTCAGTGTAGTTGCAATATAATTCCACTAAGTAATTCCACTAAGACGCAATATATCTGTGGGAAGATGATTTGTAAAGATAGTGCACAAGACAATTTTCCTCAATGAATTACAGCTGTACTGATTGCCGAGGAGTGGAAACAGCCTTGTCTGTCCAATGAGGATGGGAGTTATAAAAGAGTGGGTTAGCTGGTTAAGGGTTAGTTGGAGGTTGAGAATCTGTGTTTGCTGGAGGGTGTTGCTCATGACACGTCCACAGAGAGAAGGCACAAGAAGTTTTTTAAGGTAATAAGGTACTGATGATGGAGTCAGTTGTGTCCATCTTGACAAGTACATATATAATAATAACATAAAGGGATAAGGATAGTCCTTTTAGAAATGCAGAAAGAAAAAAAAGAAACTATGAACACCACTGCCTGACTTCCAACACTTCCTAAATGCTATTCTGTTGGTAGGAGAATATTTGCAAAAAAAAAAAATTAAGTTTTCCTTGATTGTTATATATTTGTATTCAGACAACCACTTAAAATAACAGGAATTTTAGTGAATAAGGGAATTATTGTTGATATACTGAGATAGGTGAATACTATAGATCCAGTTCTATGCTAAGGTGTTGGTAAAAAACCTTTTCTGAGACATTGGCCGTAAGCTATAGTCAAGAAGTGGAAATATCAGTAGCAAAGAATTTGAAAGTGCTGACAAGTAAATAGACAAAATGTGTATCTCTGTGAAAAGGGCAAAACTAATACTATTATATTTCAAGTCAAGTATTTTCAGGAATATGTAAGAATTGATTTCTCACTGCATTGAGAAAATGATGTGGCAAATTATCTTTGCTAAGTAGATCAGGGCACAATGTACAAGAACATGAAAGTCATGAAGGTTGGTCTTTGTGTACTGACCAATATGCTTCAGCCATGGTATTTCAGGCTAGAAAGGCTATTTGATCTATAAAAAACAAGGCATTTGAGGAGGACTATCCTAAACAAGTGTATCACAGAGATACCCATGTCCTATGACACAGGTAGAGAAAATTTGCCCGCTCATGGGACAGGCAGATAGATGTATGCAAATGCCAATCAACATGTGGAAATATGAAGCAGATGGAGAATCCTGGACAAAATTTAGGTGCTACATCAAATTTCTGAGAAACTGACATTTTACTGTAGGAGCTTTAAAGAACCTCCTATCATACCAGGCATGCTTTTATCTACACAACTTCAGTCATAAATGAGTAATTAGAGTTATAAATGCCTTTACAGAGAATAACTGCTTATTGCATCTGTATAAACTATGGTTATATAACATAAAGATAAATTGATGCAAAGGATGGCTCATCTGAATATGAGGAAGAACTTCTTTACTGCACAACTGAGTAGCGCAATAGTCTGCGCAGAGAGGTTATTCCTGGACACGATCCTGTGTCTTGTCCCTAGGATGACCCTGCTTCAGCAGGGAGGTTGGACCAGGTGGCCCACTGTGGTTACTTCCAACCTTGCTCATTTTGTGAAAAAATGAGCCATAGACACCTGATCAAACAGAGAAAATTTAAATCATGATGTGGGCAGGTCAAGAAAAGGTCAGACAGAGGAAATCTGACAAAACTCAGAAGCTTTGCAAATTCATTAGGAAGCATGCTACTAGCAATGACAATACTGTATTACAGGGCCACATGACGATAGTGTTTTCCCTTTTTATTGCTGAAGAAAAAGGTTGATCATGGTGATAGGTAAATATTGAATTGCAGTACAGATAATGAGAAAACAATATGCTCTCAATTTAAGGAATCATCTGATACCAGAGAATACATACATACTGATAATTTTCATGTCCTGCTGCTGCAAGTCAAGATTGTGTTAGAAGCATTATCTGTACGAAACTATTATCTGTATGAAACTATTATCTGTGAAGTTATCCATGCATTAGCTCCTCTGTGCTCCATCCATGGCTAAGGGGAAATTCCTTAGCAGTACAAATGACTGAGTGTGAATTCACATGAGTTATTTCACAGAGAGAGGGAGAAGAGCTATCTTGACTCATATGAAGATCTTGCCTATAGCTAAGGAGTTTAAACATAACATTTGATAGTGTCAGGCCTTATACATGCATAGATCCACTGACAGTAATATCAACACATCCCACATTTGTATCTATTGAGACACTAAACAATTCTGTACTGGAAAATAGAGCTGTTGGTTCAATGTGGATATCTTTAGTTTACAGGAATGTAGGTGAGAAGAAAACATTTGCTGTTGAAATCACGTTTATCCGGTAAGATTCTAATTTATGATTTGTAACATATTCAAAGGGAAACAAAGTCCTTAAAGCTCAAATATCAATAATGATATGAAGACATAGTAATTAAAATGTAAATAAGATATTAAAGCAATACAAAATACTTGCCATTAAATACTTTATTTTGTATTTATAGAGCTAAAGAATAAACTCTTTCAAATTATTTATTATATTTGACAAATTGTGCAGTAATTAATGAGATATCTTTGGTGCCTGGAACAAGTGAAGAGCTTTTATTTGAACAGACTCTAGTGGGATGGTATAAGTGTTCTGTCCATAGGCCTGGCTACAAATCATACTTGTAACCTCTAGAATATGTTGACAGCTGTCTGCAAAACAACTTGCAACAAGAGAGGCACCTGTAATACTTACGGAAGAAGAACATACAAGAACTTGAAAGACATAATCAACATTCAGATCAGACTGTGTTATTGTAAACCTACCACCAAATACTTAATGTAGCCATAGTTTGGTTCTGACATGACTGAGCATGAAGAGCCTATAATCTCAGATTAATTACTAAACTGACAAACTACCAGTCTTAGGCTATCAACACAACAGTGAAAGACAGGTGTGGAGAGAGGAGATGAGATGGAGAATAACTATTGTAAGACAAAAATCTATTATGGACTAAAAAAATATCAATTGAAAAGGATAGGTTTAGACAGAATAACATCTATGGGCTAGCCAAAAAGTGTGCTGGACGTTGAGGGAGGAATTAAAAAAAATCTTTGCATGAAAAATACCCACAGGTTTTAGGATTATCACAGTATTGTCCTTACTGTCAGAAAAAAAGTGACAAAAGCATTCTAGATTTGAGGATCAAAGGATGTGGTATCCTGTATGCCTACCCCAACACCTGTTTGCATTTTCAGCAAGTAAGAAGAGGCATTTATAAATATTCATTGCCCAAAAATATTTATTGATTCTTTGGAAATAAGAGTTTATCAGGTAATTCTCCTCATACACGCTCAGCAATATATGTGTTGCATAAGTAGGTAGATAAATAGACACAAGGGTGGGTAGAAATAGGCAAGAATTTAAAATAATCATTGTGCAAACTACCTAGCATTCATGCATGCAGATACACAGAGCTTTATTAATTAGATAGATCTATGTCTACACACAAATGCCATGCACACTTAAAAAGCCAGCAGTATGCAAAATAAATTCTTATATCTGAAATCACTGTTGCAGAGCACTCAAGAGATATTGGCACATCTTGGAATGCTGCTGTTGAAAGGGTTTTCCCTAGCTAACCACTAAGGTCTGTGAAATTCTATGCTAATGCTTATTATGACACATTACAAAAATACATGACTCTCAAAAGTAACAGTTTGATATTGAAAAAAGTACTTTTTTTTTTATGGTGGAGGATGTGGGGAGCTGCTAACCAGCACTGTGGGCTCAGATTAATGCTGAAAAAATGGAATTTTGTTTTCAATGAGTATATTCAAGTCCATGAGGTCGTGAATGATACAGTGAGCTTGAAGGTGGTATGAATAAAGCTGTAAGCAAAATGTCATTGCTTTCTATTACAGATTTACTACTTTTTTTCCCATGCTTCCTATTGAATTCAGAGAGAAAATATTGATTTTCCTGGAAGTCATTAGTGTAAGATGGGATAAAAATAGTTTGTGACTATATGAATTACATATTAAACCTTAAAACTTTAAAAAGTCAACCCAGGTACCTGCTGCTCTGACAAAAGCATCTGTCACATATTTTGTCTTGGTAAGGCCTGTTGAATGCCCACAGTGCAAGACCAAACTTGGGTTTACATGTCTGCCTGCCAGAGGTACAACACCTCCTTGAAGACAGAAGCAGCCTTCTACTGGAAAAATTCAGAATTTCTCGTGAGACATATACAGAGAGTAATTCTGAAAATCTAATTTAAAAGTAAACTATCATGTCACATTTAAAACTTGACTATGCAATATCCAAGATTTTTTTTCTCTCAAACCTAATTTGGGTATAAACATATACAAGTTATGTCACATAAGTAGGGTGGCATATGTCTTGTGCAGTAATTCTGCATCCATAAGGGAGAGAGGGAGGGGAAGGAATGGTAAATAATAACAATAATGATAATAAAAACGGAAAAAAACCAAGTAATGCATAGTACAATTATGCACCATTCACTGAACAATGACAGACACCCCTTCCTGAACCTAGATCAGCCTCCCTTCTGGGTAACTCCCCCAGTTCATGTACTGGGCATGATGTTCTATGGTGTGGAATATCCCTTTGGTCAGTTCATGTCATCTGTCTCAGCTATTCTCTCTCTCAGGTTTTTTTTGTTTGTTTTTTTTTTTTTGCCTGCTTCCTCACTGGCAGAGCATGAGAGGTCCTTGACTTATGATCAACTTGACTTGGCAACAAAACAAGAATATCTCTGCGTTATCAGCACCATTTGCAGTAAAAATAAAAAACCCCAGCATTTTAACAGCTACTGAGAAGAAATTAACTCTACCCTAGCTGAAACCAGGGCAGTATTTCATGTTTTCTGCAGTCATAAAACCAGAACTTTTGTTTAGGGCAGTTTAGTTGTGTAATTGGTTATGTGTTGATTTTTTTTTTTTTTTTTCATTACCAACAGATGGTATTCAGAATACTACTTCTTCAAGAGAGATACTGCAAAAATTGAAAGTTACTCAAAATTAATTACTGAACATAGTCAATGCTACTTGACTTTTCATGTTAAAATAAAATAATTTAGTATAAAATAGTGTGAAATATCTATCAAATATGTAGCTGTTTCTGTTGCCTTAGCTTTGCATGTCATGAGTTCATCTTGAACTTTGGATGAATAAAAATAAGCAAGATTCAGTTCAAACTGAGATATGATCAGCTACTTGAGAAATGGAGATTTAGAGAAACTTGATTTGGTTTCATTTAAAATTAAGTAATCTTCAATTCAAATGAATTCAAGTTTATGATCCACACACAGATCTGTGGTGACTTGACTGGTTTGATACCAAGTTCCTACCAAAGCTTCTTTGTTACTTCTGTCATCCACTGCACAAGGGAGAGAAAATATAATGAAAAGCTCTGGGTTGGGGATAAGAACAGGCAGAGTCAGCAGAGCAGCTACCTTCACAAACAAAACAGAGTCATCTTGGGGGAAATGAATTTAATTTATTACCAATCAAATCAGAGTAGCATAATGAGAAGTAAAAAAATCTTAAAATAACTTTCCTTCCCCCACCATTTTTCCCAGGCTTAGCTTTACTCTTCTCTGCTCCCCATCAGTGGTACAGGAGGACAGGGAATGGGGTTGAGGTCATCAGTTCATCTCATATTGTCTCCATCACTCCTTCCTTTTTTGGGGGTGAGGATACTTTACACTCTTCCCTGCTCTAGCCCGGGGTTCCTACACAGTCCTCCAAGAACTGATCCAGGGTGGGTCCCCTTCAGAGACCCAAGTCCTGCCAGCAAACCTGCTCCAGCATGGACTCTTCTCTCCATAGGGCCATACATCCTCCCAGGAGCCTGCTTCATCCCTGCTCCCATGGGACAACAGCCCCCATCAGACATCTACCTGCTCTGGCATGGGATCCTGCAGGGGCTGCAAGTGGATCTCTGCTCCACTGTGGAACTCTCTGGGGAGGCAGGGAGATCTCTGCTTAGGGGCAGGAGGTGCTCCAGGCACCGCCTTCTGCGCTGGCCTTGGTGTGTCTGCAGGGCTATTGCTTTCAGATATTATCACTTCTCTCTCTGACTGCAATTGCTGTCATACAACCCTTTTTCCCTCTGCTTAAATCTGTTATCCCAGTGGTATTACCAGTGTTGTTGATGGGCTCAGAGTTGGCTGGAAACAGGTTCATGTTGCAGCCAGCTGCCTTTGGATGCACTGGATATGGAAGAAGCTTCTGGAAGTTGGCACAGAAATCACCCATGTTACACCACCACTTCGAAAACCTTGTCATACAGACTCAATACGTTATGTCAGAATACCCTCAAACAATAGTTTAAAATATTCACATTTAAGTTTCCAAAAGAAATTGAATCAAAAAGTCTTGCTGTTACACAGGTCTCCCTTTGTGAATATTTAAGTAAGTTAATATTTGTACAGTCAGATTCATCACAGAGTACATTTGTATTGCTATTTTAGAGCACAAAGTTCTCAGCATGTGATTGTAAAAACAGTGAAAACCTTTTCAGTTCAATTTTCAAACAAATAATACAGTCTGGTCAAAAGCATAAATGGCACACAAAGTAATTATGTAATTATGTAAAATCTGAAAGGGTTTGGAGATAATATATTATTTTGAAATATACTGACATACCAATGTTAATATAAGCATTGTATATAATATATATTCTTTATAATAAAAGAAAGAAAAATTATTTTGCCTTTATTGCAAAAAAAAGTCAAAATACAAAATAATTCTATTTCTAAAATTGTCATTCATATGAGAAAAACAAACAAGAAAACTTTAAAGATGTAAATTGTAATTTCATGCTAATTAAAGTCTCTTGCTATGAAAAAAATAATAAAAAAACCCTCAACCCAATTATGTTTAATTAAACAAATCGTATAAATTAGCATTCCTCAAAACATCAGTGGATGCCATAAAAATACAGTAGACACAATACTAACTTTTATGCTGCAGCTACACATTTTCTTGAAATTCAAACCTTGAAAGAAAATAACGTTATTTTTTTCTTCTCTGTATTTCACACCATTACAGTAATTCTACTCAATCATGTTTGCCATTACTTACTAACAGTATTTGGCAACTTTCAGTATTGAAATGCATATGTGTTCCAAGAGAACTTCCAATTTTCCTGTATTTTACCTCGTCTGTCAAACATGTTTGCCTCATTAACCCCAAAACATTTCATAGGTAGTGCACATATCTGTCAGACTTTCAAAAGTGTCACATAAGTTGTCATACTCCTGCCCCAAGTCTGCTTGCTTGTTCTCATCCCAGAGTTTCTGAAACAACCCAAGCCAGGCAGCCCCCAGATCCTTTGCCATGCACTCCACTGAGCCGAGGATCTAAGTTTCATGACAGTCTCTCCCCTCCTCTCTTCTCCATCCACCTTAGGGGATTGAGTGCCTCATACAAGAATATGACAATGAGATTAAGGATAAATAATGCCTAATATTTCAGAACAGCATCAAGGTGACAAGTTCTAGTCCTTCATGTTATAATGTGGTAAAATCAGCAGGGGAAGCAGTTAAAACTTCTGCTTCTGTGGCAGCAAGATCCTTAATAAGGCAAATTTTTGCTGAAAAAAACTACAGACATTGAAAGGAAAACTAGTAATTCCTTTAGAAATAATTTGCACAATTAACCAAGTTCCATCCTCTTTTACTGAAATAGCATTTCCTTCCTGAGTAATTTACTAGAGCAAAAAAGTACCTCAGCCATGATTATTTCTCAAGTATTCTTTTTCCATGAAACGAGATTGCAGCTTCTTATATACTAATATTATCAATATTCTATTTCAAAAATTTGTGATAATATTTTTTGGGTTAAGTCTCTTGTTTGTTTTATTATTCAGTCTCTCACTGTCACAATACTGTCAAGTACCTTCTTTTCTTTCATTTTGCATTCATACCTTTCAAATTCAATAATCTACTTAGCAATTTAAATACTCCTGTCTTTTTCCTAGGTTAGCATCTACAACATAATTTTATGTAACTACTGTTTTTTATCTCAGGAATATAGCTGTTCTGCTTTCTTTCTATTATATAATTCAGTTTATTAGTGAAGATTATTTCGTTTTTTCTTATGTATTTGTTCAATTTTTCACCTTCTCTATAATGATCAAATTTAAAATAAAAAACCCCCAAAAGCTCATATGATTACAAAGCTCATGTTTTACAGGTGCAATCTGACCTATCCATCAAGATTGCTTTCTTTTACTCACATTGGTTTCCTCCCAGGCTTTCCATTTCATTAGTATGATTCAGACATTTTGCTACAAAACTAACATTTTTCTAAATTGTAGTGGCCTTAGAAACAAAAGACAAGTATCAGCTGACTTACCCTCTTTTCCATCTGAAGATTAGACTACTAGATGTGAGCTGAGCGGTGCATCTCTCTGCCCATTGTCTGATAGGAATCTTGGGTCAACAACCCATGTTTGGGCATCTCACTTAAGGTCAAAAATAGGAGAGATGGTAGAGATTTGGTGACTGAATGTTATGCTAATGAGTCAATTGCTAAACAGTAAAATTTCAGTTATGCTATGGCATCTAGACTCACCATAGTGAGGAAAGAGATGAGAATTTCTAGAAGGCTCCCCAGTTCTGTTTTCTCTGAAGCTAACTTTTGTTGCTGCTTTAGGGACAGCACTGTTGGCTCAGTGAGTCGAAAGTCCATGGTTTGAGGTATCTCTATTTGTTTGTATTCAAGTTTTTTTTCAGGGAAAAAACGTATATAGGGATGCCTCAAAATTTTATGTCTTCCATTTATGAGCGAGTTACCACTTGTTTTTAAGTATTATATGGATGTTCCTCTTGCTTGTTATGATAATCCTACCTATTTGGTAAGCCCATATATGTGCAACTTTCAAAACTTCATTTTAATTGTATACCTCTTTGTTTAAAAAAGATAGTAAATTTTAAAATTGTTTTTATAAAAGATTGCCTGTAATATCCTCACAGTGAATTTGGACTCAAATAATTAGTAGTTTTGTGCTTTGTTCTTGGAATGGGAAGCCATCAATAATCTGTCAAGTCTTTGGATGTCATGGTGCAATTACCTGCCCTTCTAACATTACATTTGTCTAGTATTTTCTTTGTTGAATAATCAACTATTCTAACTGAATGGAACTGGATTGGTTATTCAGCCTTTTGAATTAGCGTCTATATAAAATATATTACCACTAAGTGTAAACACTTAGTGTTTTAGCAGATACTAAGTAAAGCATTATGTACTTCTTGGAAATTTATTAGCACTTGCATTCTGTAACACGTTAAATCTCCCTTTGGGTTAAACCGACAAGGTTCTTTGATATTATATAGAGAGGTATAAAATGAAAAGGTCAAAAAATCTGACTTATCTATATATCTATTACAATGAATTCTGATCAATTAAGTCAAGTTACATTCATATTATGTAGCCAGTGAGATCTAAAGTCATGCAACTAAAATTATTCTATTCATTCTGCCCTGTATTTTTTTTCAATTAAATTATGCTATTAATGATATAATTCATACCATTCCTCAGGCAGTTACCTTAGTTTGATGTTAGTTACAAAATCTCAATGTTCACAAGGTAGTTTTCTATTAAGACTTAAATAAATGGTGCATCAAGGGAACATCAATCTTCCCAATTAGATCCACATTGCAAGTAGCTAGCAGGGTCATTAAAAAATGTTTGATCTTATGGAATAGAATCAATAGAGCATTGCAATTTTCCAGAGGAGCAATGCAAAACTCCGTCATTGCATCAATGCAATGATTATATTAACTAAGGAGAGGCTGTTCCTCAGAAAATCAGTGCAACAGATAAAAGTGTGTTGAAACTATATTTTTAAAGGGACACAATAATTTTTCCAATTTTCCAGTTTTCTGAGATATGGAAGTCATCTTTCTTGAACCAAAGTTGAAAAATTGTGTAATACATTATATCCTATGTATTATTATATTATATTTATTATATTATATTATATTTATATTATATTATATTTATATTATATTATATTTATATTATATTATATTTATATTATATTATATTATATTATATTATATTATATTATATTATATTATATTATATTATATTATATTATATTATATTATATTATATTTATTATATGCGTTATAAACAATGTCACATATATAATATATAATAGTATGCATTTTTCAAAAAAGTGTCAGGGATACTGGTTCCTCTAGTGCTGTTTATAAAATATACACACATGCATGCATACTTAAATACACAATATGTCCTCCTTTGCAATTCAGGGCCATATTTTCCTTGTAAAGAATATATTTTTCTACTGAAACGACAGCATTTATATCTAAGAAGAATCTTTTGCTTCATTTTTGTGACACATATGGGAACTCAGGAGATTTAGCAGTGGAGTTGTTTCAGGCTTCCAACCAAGGCTGGTTGGGGTTATCTTCATCAATCATGCTGGTAATCCAGAATTTGTTGATGTTGACCCCTATACTGGTCTAAATGCACATACAAACCATAAAAGTTAGAAAAAAGGACACAAAAATATAGCTATCTTTTGCCTAGTACAGCTCAAGACTACTCAAATATGTATCAAGATTAGCTGGAAGACTTATCAGAGCTTCTAGTCCAGAACTGTCTCCTGTAATTAGATGCCTATGTCTACTCTCCTTCTCTTGGCACTGAAGGATGAGGGAAGGCTATTTCTATGTAGTAATTAAAACATTGGCTTGAGATATGAAGACATCTTTAAAAAATCATATCCATTTCTTATACTCAGGAGGAAAAAAAAAAGACAGAAAACCTCAACACAAAACAAAAAAAAAGTCCCCGTCCTGGATTGAATACATTGTAATCTTTGTACTGGTTGAGTTTGACATTTTCAACATATCCTATCTATATTTAAACATTTGTGTAAATAATTGAAATATCAACACTTAAAAATATAAACACCAGAAAAATTAGGCTGTGACCTAGTATTGAGAACACTTGTGTTGAAGGAAAGACTCATGGATTCGATTTCCTTCTCCAATACATACATTTTTTAATATACTAGCTTAGATAAAATGTATAGAATTGTGTAGCATATTATGGTCAGTTCATTGGATCCAAAGAAATGAGGAAATTCCTGATCTAGAGAACCATGATGAAGCTTGTGTTTGCTTGCTTTCTTTACTTACTATTTTTTTTTTCACCAAGAGAAACTGTTTTTAACATAAGGGACAGTGTCTCTCTGCATAGTAAAGTCTACGTTAATAGAGGGACAGAATGAAAGTATTCCTTCAGAGAAGGGACAGGGATAATTTTAAATTTCATTAACCAAAAAACAGGCCTGCAGCCAAATACTTGACAAATGTTCTTACTTCTGCATTGTACTACACCACCAATCTATTGTACATATTTCTTCATAATATGTTCACTATTTTCCTCTCTAGTTCTCTTTTATTTACCAAAAAATAGGGAGGTGTATTCACATTTTGCAAGACTGGATATCTGAAAATTCCAGCTGAGGAAATATAGCCATAAACATTACTATTTTCTGTATGACTTCTGTTTACAAACATCTGATATGTTCTCAGTCCTGCAGAGTCTGAGACAAACCTATATATTCCCAGAGACAGAGAACAAGCAACTTTAAGAGACAAAGTTAAATTCAGAAGTCTTGCACACGAGACATCAGCTGGTCATATTGGAGGATCAGAATTTTTTTTTCCTGAGCTTTCTCCAAATCTTACACATTTTAAATTTGAGAATTCTATTTTCTCCCATTGTAAAGGCAGTGGTTTAATAGCTTTTTACAATGCTCTGAAGATGAACAGGTTAAAGAGAGAAAGTATGACTGGCACTTTGACAAAATTAGCAACCTATGGCCAATAGGCACCATTTGGCTTCTTGGACAGCCAGAAAGTAACTGAAGAGGCTGCTGGTTTGCATGGACTCACCAACAGTGAGTCCAAGAGCTTACTCTGCACAGCACCGTGGCCCTTGTATTTATCCTGGACAAAGCTGCAACACCTGCTGCCTACCCTTGATGTCCACTGCAACTCTGCTCACAGAATGACAGCAGATGGTCAGTGTGTGCAGAGTGTATTCTCGCTAGCTCAGAGCCACTGAACAGGAGCTGTGCTTGTGTCCTGGTGTCCATCTGGGCTTTCTGAGCAGCAGGCAGACAGCTGGAGTTCCTGTCCCAACAGAGGTAGACAGAACCCCAAAATCTCAGATAAATGATCCTATTCCCTTATCATCTGTGAGGTCAAAAATTCAAACTGAATCTGAAACACAGAAAACAGTAGTAAGAGGAAGATTAAAGTCTTTTTAGTTCCCTGGTAAATCCATGTATTTAAAATAGTGTCATTGATTTGTCTAGTGACTATTGACCAAATTCTTTAAAACATTAAAGACTAAATTTCAATATATGGCAAACTAAAAATATATTAACTCCTGTACAGTTTCAGTGGACCATGAAAGAGAACAAAGAGAAACAAAAATGAATAATGTTATGCGTAAAAATGGGACTTTAGGAATGTTGTGGAATGGGTGAGAGGAAGTGGAGTTGGAGAAGTCGGTGAAAGTCAGTCATGGAGTATCACTGGTTTTTTTGTACCATTATGGAAAGATAAATACGGGTTTTGTGAAAAGAAACGAGGCTTTGAAAACACACACACAAAGTCAGTCAAACACTTTCTGGAATAAAATTAGCAGTTTACTTGACAGTTTATGCACCCTTTTAAATGGCATTCCTGACTGCAAATTATGTTTTAGCAAAGGCAAATGTTAGTGAAACTGAATTCTAAGCCATTGCAACATTTAAGAAATCTGGGCCAATGAAAAGTCATTTATGCAGCTATAAAGCAGAAGCAACCACCTAAGTATTCAAGCAAAACCAAAATCCACAGTTTTACTTAGGTAATCCAACACTCACAAAGCCTATGATATAATCAAAAGACAAAGTATTATTGCTGGAGTTTGCTTGAAGCATAAATGTCAACAGAGAATGTATGTAGTAAACATTGAGAGCTATCCATGCACAAAGTGTTGACACAGAAGATAAAGTCTTTGAGTAAACTCCTACCTAGTGTTTGCTTAGATCAAAATGCAACACAGAGCTGACAACCATTTCCTTCATGCCAGGAAGAAACATAGCAACAATTGCAGGTTTAAATGCAATAGCAAAGACTTCCGTTTCTTAAAGAAAGAAAAAAAAACAAAACCAGAAGAAAACAACAGAGTGTATCAGGCTCTTAAGGAAAAAAATAGTTTATCTCTTTGGAAAAGTGGGCACACAATTCAGGAAATGTTAAGGGTATTGTTAGATCATATAGAAAGAGAATTAGAAAGGTGAATGCTCAGTTGAAACTTAATCTGGTCACTTCTGTATAGTAAAAAAAAAAAAAAAGTATAGTAAAAAGGATTTTTATATATGCATTAATAACAGAATGGGACCAAGGAAAATTTCAATTCTTTATTGGACATGGTGGGGAAAATAGTAACCAAAGATGAGGATAAGGGTGAGGTACTTGATACCTTCTTTGCCTCAGTCTTCAACAGTAAGAGAGGCTATCCTCAGGACAGTGACCTCCTGAGCTGGTCACTCAGACAGGGATGGGGGCAGAATAAACCCCTGTAGTACATGAGGAGGTAGTTAGTGACCTGCTGAGCCACTCAGATGCTCACATGGGACTGGATGGGATTCATCCTAAGGTGATGAGGGAGATGGCTACCTCAATTCTGGGATCATGTATACAAACAGGCTACTAGACAGGGGAAAACATCTTTGTTAATAATTAATTGATCACTTGATTCTTGACACCCCTCTGTCTTCATTATCAAAATCTTTTATTAAGATTTACATTCCTTCCATCTTTTTCATAGACACATCATCACGTTTTTAGTTCCACTAACAGAACTCTTCCTGGTGACACATTGAGAAAGGAATTACTGAAATTATCAGGTATTTCAAAGCCCAAACTGGCTATTAAACAACTTATTGAACTATTGGACTGTCACAAAATGATTGACAAGCATTGCATTATGTTTTATTTCTACACAATTTGGATAAAATATTAAATTCCTTAGTGTTGTGTAAAGATTCATAACTTGTGAATTAATAGGAATACAGTAGGTATAAAAATGCTATCCTTTAACATATTTCAACTTGAAACACTAAGGATGTTTAAGAGTATTTCTGTAGATTGAAGGGAATCAAATTGCTTTAAGCAAGCTATTTGTTAACTATTACTAACATTGCTAAAAAAACCCCTAAAATATTAAGTGATCAGAAACATATTTTATATATATATACACAACTTGAGAGATACATATATACACATATATATAAAGCATGTATGTTTTTTTCTTTTTTACTATTGCTATGCAACAACAGGTTCAAAGTCTCCTGAGAAATTCAGAAATGCTAAACTAAAAATGTAAGTAAGAATGTAGGTAAAAATATATCAAAACTGTATGGAGACATACTTGGCAAAACATCTCTCATTTTGTCAATGTAGAGTAGTCACAAAATTGACTGTAAGTTAATGACATTGATGGAGTGGCTTCAGGCTTTGTTTTGTAAGGCTGTATCTAACCTTGCTGATCTGTGTAATTTCCCCTTTTCTTCAGAATGCAGTTGCCAGATTATCTGGCAGGTGGGCAGAGGTGGTCACTCAGAAATTTTGTTCTGCACTGCTATCTATAGAAGTACTGTTATATTGTCATTAAAGGAACATTTATGGCTATTGCTTCTGCCTCATCTTGTACTCTTAAAACCTGGTTGTAATTTTTATGGTAGGCACACCTACGACAGTATGCAATGTACTGGCCCTACAACAGACATCCTCTTTTTATTTCAATGCCTCATTTGGACTGTTTTGTGAAAACATGCATCTCAATAACCCTTTTTTCCCTACTTTCCTGTAATTGAAGCTTTATTTTCATTGTTTCAATCTCAGCAAATAACATGAAGTTTCCAGACTGATGAAGTTACCTAACTACATTTTAGGTAATACTAAATATGTATACTAATCTGATAATTAATAATATAGTTAATATTAATAAGTATAAATAAAAATATTATTAAAATAAACCCTCCATTATACAGAGAAGAACTTGGTCCGTAGGTAACACTGCCTGAGCTGATGCTAAAGATAGTCAAGAAACACTTCTAGTATTATGAATTTGAGTTATTAAATAATGGTTAAAATTACAAATAGATAATCCAACATGGATGCTCTTAGAAACACTTTCAAATTGTATACTAAATGAAGGTTTTTAAATGAGAGACATCAATATTAAATGAGGAGTTCACAGGAATCACAAGTGTGTCTTTTATTATCAATGCTATAAAAATACTAATCAAATTCTTGATGATTAGACACTTAAAGTTCTACCTACTTTTAACAAATTAATTCTAAACATTTAATTTTAACTGAAGTGGAAACAGCTGCTTTCATTTAGGACTAGGTATTAAAAATAAATTATTGCATTCTTCTTTAATGATTCAAGATGTTTTATTGGATGATGTGTTCTTTATTTCAGCAACTTTTAAAATATAGCTAATTAGGGACCTCAGCAAAATCATAATTTAAAAGAATGCTTCTTTTGAGCTAGAAATTATAGTGAAGAGATGCTTCTGTCAGTATAGATCTTCTGTGCTTTTCTTCTTTATATTTGTTTTCCCTCTCAAGTAATGAAAACTATAGCTTCAGACTGTGCAAGTAACTCAAAAGAGAGGAAAACAGCACAGATTTGCAAAAATTTTGTCTACTATAATTTCACTCTTGGTGTCATGTGAACACTATACCCGTTACTTTAAAATGGGCACGAATTTGTTGGATCCCCAAATTCTTTTACTATGAAACCTTGAAAGTTTGCAGCCTAAAGAATTTGTAACAACTGGGCCTGATAGTTGAAACACTGACGTAAAAGAACATGTCAACATGCTAAAATTACTATTCTGTTAAATAACTTTGTGTATATAAAATGGATTCTATAGCTAAAAATTTGTTCTAACTTTATTAGTATGTCAGTTAATGTAATCAATTTAATTTTTACCACAGCAATTTCTGCTTTTCAGTCAGAAAACATTGAGCTCATAGCAAGCCTCAAAAGTTTCAGTAATTGAAATTTTTTGATGTTGGTTTTCATCAGACTCTGCAGACATTGACTCAGACTTGTGCAAACTTTGATGATGGCAATTTTATTTACCCTGGAAAGAGTTTTGTTCTGTATGTTATCCCCTTGAAATGAATTGGACTACAAAGGAATGGGTGTTTACTCAAAGTATAAAGCTGAAGGATCTACCCATCATTGATGTTATTTTGTTAGAATACTGTCAATGGACATTTAAATTAAATTCCTACCCATATTATCTGAACTATTATGACATCTAACATCAAGAAATTTTTCATCATTGAATATCCAACACTGAATATGTTTTATGAATTCAGTGTTATAAAAAGCTGTAGTAGGTTAAGAAATGTCACAGTAGTGATACCATGAATACGGCATGACTTGGTCCTGGCCTCAAAATTTTGCTCTTTTCCTTGTCCGAATTGTCACACATCTGTGAACCCAGAATGATTCCTAAGACAAGATGTACCTCCAAATTGTTTTGTTGACAAAAAAAAAGGTAATAATTATTGACAATGCAAATAAAAATATTGGTGACACTTAAGAACTCTAATAAATGTATGTGTGTATGTCTCTATCAGATTCTCTTTGAGATTTTCTCTCTCCCCTTAGTCTAAATTTCCAGATATATCTTTGATTCCGTGTCCTATCTGAAGGAAAAGAAAATTAATTTAGTGATGCACATATAGAAATAAAATTTACTGCTAGTCTTCTGCAAAATCATGTGAAAACAAATTCACATCCACTACCTTGACATGCCTAGGTTACATCACTGTCAGCATAGAATCATAATCAATTATCTAAATCACCCCATTGACAGGTTTCCCATAGCTGATTACAAAGTTAATGCAGTTTTGCTGAATATACTTTGAGCTTAGGTGTCTCTAATCTGTCATCTTTGATTTGTCTTCTTTCCAGAGAGGTACAAAAATGCAAAAGTGATCTCTGCTTTGAAGAAGAATTTACCAATGCTTACAACAATGTAAAAGCTGTATTTTGGTTCAAGTTTCTCCTTCCTGATGTTTTTTCACTCACGTAATTTAAAAGTATTCAGGTCATTTAGGCTGAAGTTTTTTTTTTTCACTGCAGTTCTTCTCTACTTTTAGCATTTTCATTACGGTTTTTCATTTTTTTCTCTCCTTGTCATAGATAATTAGGCAACACTTCTATCTACTGACATCAGTATATCAAACAGGAGTAAAATCACTGAAAATTTTGTCAGTGGGATACTACCTCAGCACAAGAGGCTTTTTGAGGGTTTTTTTGGTTTGGTATTTTTTTCTGGTTTGTGGTTTGTTTCGGTTTTGGCTTCTTTTCAGTATTGTTCCTTTGGAGTGCATTCATGCCCAGGAATGAGGTCACCTGTTATTCAAGTGTTTTATGCCTCTCCAGGACCACCAGAGGTTATGGCTCCAATATGCACATACCTGTCTATGGTGGGTGCTGCATAAGATTGCTTTTTTTATAACATGAAAGCATAACTCTAAAGGGCATCCATATGACTTTAGTTCACTGAAATACAGAACATATTTATCCCAATGAATCTTTCTCAATATACCTTCTTTGCTTCTCTTCCCCTGCTTCATTACAGAATCTGCTGAGTTGGAAGGGACCCACAAGGATCAGAAAGCCCAGCTCTTATGTGAATAGCCTGTGTGGGGATTGAACTCAAAAACCTTGGTATTATTAGCACCATGATGTAACTAAGTCAGCTAATCTCCTTCCTTTTACATTTAGTAGAAGACTGTTAATAACATAAGGGAAAAAAATAATTAACTAGGTAAAAAATTAGCAGCATAATAAAACAATGCAGAATTCTTGCATACAGCTACTTTGTCTGTCCTAGAAGAATGGAACCTTCTCTTTGAAATTGGGAGCTTTAAGATGGAAGGTTTGTTTGAGCATATTCACAAGTCAGATAATGATTGTTTCATCAAAAACCTCATTTTTTCAGACCAATGTGCAGGCTGAAGCAGCTTCCTTCAGCAACCTTTCTTTGTTCTCTCAGTCATTTAGGTCATTCCTCACTGATTTAGAGCCAATGAAGCTATCACCTAGCTCACGAACAGAAAGCAGCAATCTCTGTTTCTCTTCTCAAATAATTCTCAGAGCATTGCCTTACCCAAGTATTATGGAATATGTGCCATGTCCCTTATGATTCTTAGTTGCTCTAAAATTTTTATATAGGACAAAGAGTCAGTAAAGCTAGACATTTCTGAAAGCAAACAAACAAAATACTACATAATCTGTTTTAAAAGCAAAGTTACTGACATTAAAAATAGGAAAAAAACCAGACCTATTGTTGTCTCACATCTCAAATTCATGATGAATGCTTTGTCCATGATAAAATGTGAACCTAAATGTGCAGCATAAATGATTCTTGAATCCTCATCACTGAGAAACAAATTTTAACTTTTAAAGCATTTTTATACAGTTTTAATGCTTAAAGAAAATAGATGCTTGACTAATTTTAAGAATTCTGTCCAATGAAATGACATTGTGGTCCTTTGGTCTTGGTAGGTGTGCCAGACTATCTTTCTTGTCACATTTCTTGGTTATCAGATATGGTGGGAAAACACTTCTTTCGATTTCGGAAATAGGGGTCATAGAAAATATTTTAAAATAATCTGAAATATTTAAAGGTATCCTGGAAGCTTCAATATTCATTGACAATGTAAGTTCCTTTTCAAGTTTTGGGGGGATTATAAACGACATAATCCAAACAGGAGTTAAATCTTTTCTTTCACACATCTTCTAGCAACTAAACACCCATGATGATGATATTAAAAAAGACATTAATAATTTGGCTATGTATTTTAAAGCAAGAATTAGTGAAAATGCAAAGAGATGTTAACAGTGGAGTCATGTAGTCAATGCAAATTTTTGTCCTCACTGCCGCAGTTCATTACTTCCTTTGTAAGAAAGAGTAACCCCTTCCAAAAACAACACACACAAAATTTTTCATGTCAAGAGTAATCACATCTCACCCAAGGAACATCAGTAACCTCTGTGGACTCAGAATACATCAAAGCTGGAAAAAATGACGTATGATACTGCCAAAACTACAACCATGACTGGACTCGGCACATACAGAGCCTTGTCATGTGCGGAGCTTGTGACATCACAGAACATTTGTTTTATTGGAGGATAACCTCGCTGCAGTGTGCCTGTCTGAACTAGCCTGTGCTAGGCTTCCTTTTACTACTCATTTGCTCTTCTTAGGACATAATCATATGGAGAAGACAACTCCATTATTTCTACCCAAAATCTTCTGAAGCAGGAATGCTATTAAATATTTGGCCAGCAGTCTAGCTTCATTTTTTTCTCTAATCATTTCCTATAAATATATTCTGTTTTATTCTCCTGTTACATTTCATCAGTCTTGATGTTCCTTTTCTCTCTTTTTATGCCCCATTTTAAAATATTTTTCAGTCACAACTCAGGGGATTGTATGAGCTTTCTTTTCCTCATTGATTAACAGGCTCTACCATTCAGACTAAACGCCTCGAAAAATATTTTTTTTTCTTTTTAGTCTAGACTTCTATGTACTTTACAAATAAATTTTGGCCTGTGCTTGGAAGCTTTGTAAGAGAGTCTGAAGGGACTTATTTGCTACATTGTGAATCTCTGATGAGCAGCTCACTGTCTGATCCTTAAACACTTGCCATTTCTCAAGTGAAAGGATTCTTCAGCATTTCATCTAGTTTTGTGATTCAAGCACGGCTCATTTTGCCACCATTGCTTTCTTTTAGCAATATCACAGGCCTGTTCTAATGCTGTTTCTATGGTAACCTGTCCTCCCTTCAATTTGTTTGACCAGGGAGCCTACAATGTGGTTCAATTGTGCAACTATAACTTAAAAACAGCAGGTGACATTTTAAAATAAAAGCAGTGAGATCCAGCAAAATCTCTACCTTCTGTCCCTTTAAAAAAAATGTGATCTACAAACCTCTAGATTTTTGAGTGGCAATATTTTTTTAAAATTTATTAAAAGTATGATATAAAAAAGGAAGGAAAATACACAGTTCAACAGCTGCTACCATGACACTATTGGAATAAAACTTGAGAAAACACTGAAGAGTATATTATTTTCTGATTTTCTAATCTCTGGGGTTTAACCTTGAATTTATGTCATTGTAGGAACAGCAAAGAAAATCCTGTCTCTGGTATTACATGATAGAATAGAATAGAATAGAATAGAATAGAATAGAATAGAATAGAATAGAATAGAATAGAATAGAATAGATAACAATACAGTTTAACATAAAATAATATAATAAGGCCAGAAAGTTCATATATAAATTACTGGCTTATAACATCTTGTGACTTACAGTGAAAAGACATATTTTACAGCGTGCTGACAAAAATGTAAAATTGCATTTTTATAAAGGATTTTCTTTTCCCTTTGTTTGTAGCATTGGGAAAAGAAATTACATGTTATGAATGCTTAGGATATGAGTCATTCAGAATGGGATTATGAAATTGACCCATATTGTCTCATGCTGGCTTTCATGCAGGGTCTTCAGCATCTATACAGCTTGAGAAGCTGCGATGGGGAAATTGATGCAGTTAAAGCAACTCCCAGTTGTATCTTCCTCTTATTGGAGACATTCTTTCGTATAACTCCTACCATATTCCTCTTAACTTAGACCCTTCATCAGTTAACTGATGAACAAAACCACATGGTCCAGTGACTCACAAATCCTCCTAGGCATACTAGCTGCATGTGCAAAATTTCTTTTGAGATCTGTTTTATGTTTAATCAAATATAAATTTTTCCTCTTCTGGAACACATGGAAGAAGTAAAAGCATTTAGGCTTTACCAAGTGCTCTGAAATTAAACAAACTTTCCCAGGATTTAGCTTTTTTTCTCAGGCAATAAAGAGATTTTGATGAAAAATAAAGCACCTTTTATTCTCTCACAAAAGGAACTAATCTCCTTTTGGATGCTAAAACACTACTTATCAGCATAACAGATAAAAAGGATTGCATAGGACATTCCTGAAATTTCACTTTCTTCAGATTTTGATAGGAAACATCCAGCCATGAGATAAATACAATTTGAAACATGTAAAAACTCTGAAACTTTTAAAATTAAAAGTTAAAACTAAGCATGCCACACTGACTTTAACTGAGGTGCTGCATGCTAAAAAAAATTTACCTGAGGTTTTGTTGCTTGGTCCTGTTCTGTGAGCAAATTTGCCATCACTATACATTTGACATAATACTGTTTCATATCAGATCAACAGAAATTGTTTGTTTAAATTAATTCTATTAATTCTTATGCCTGTGCTGATATTCCCTGGGGAAAAAAAAAAAAAAGAGAAGATGTAAAATGAATTTTGCTTCTTTTCTTGCATGAAAACACATTACATACTCTACATGAGAAGCTGTATGTGCTAAGTTTCTAATAGCTGGCTTCAGCACTAGTCTGGATTACTGCAATACTAGAAAAAAAAAGACATGAGACATGTTCCCTCCATCTAGATTTAGCATCTACAACACGTTGTAGCCTCTGACATTCTAACCTGGATCAGGGACACACTGAAGCATGATGCTTCTCCTGAAAACATGAGATGAATTGCTGAAAACTGTGAAAAAAATTCAGAACCCGTACTCAGTGTATGAGATTTTTTCATCAGCAAAGAAGTCATATGTTTCATGCTAACACATATGAGGAAACACACAGCACAAAAGAAAACAAAAGCAATTTCATTAAGAAAATATATCATGACAGAAGGTATGATTTCATGATAGGACCATTTCAAGGAACAATGCATAACTAAAAGCACTCTATAATATTGATGAGAATTTTTTTTAAAAAAACAAGGATTACTTTTCCTTATAAGGTATGCAATTATTATAAAATAACAACAATGAAGAAAAATAAGCAATGAGCAAATATCAGGTATTCAGGAAAAGACAGGCATATATATGTAGGTATGTCTATATACACGGACATATAAATACCCATATTTTTATAATATTAAACAGTATTTGACAACAGAATACTCAAATTGGGGCAACATAATGCTCAAAGCAATTAATATAAGCCTACTATCACTCTGTGTCTTCTTTGGTGTACTTGTGAAATTTTTGTGAAAGGATAAAATTATCCTTTAGCATTCTGTTGCTGAATATAGCTGAGACTCAGGACAGGCTAAATTTAAATGATCATCAAAGAGGCACAGCTTTTTTTTCATTTTTAAGATGTAAGTATGTGTAGCTATACTGTGTAGAAGGACAGTATTTTGCTTGCAAAACTAAAGGAATACTTTAGAATTAGAAAATGCAGAAAAGAAAACCAAACTGTCCATAAATTTGGAAATATAATTTTAAAATATATCGCGATTGAATTTCATCTTTAAAAGTGATCTGTGTCATTCAGTTAAGGAAAATGTCATTATAAGTGTTTTAGGTTTAAGTATGTTTTTCATGCACAGCCTTCTTGATCAGCTATTTTCATGAGTATCTCTTCTCCAAATTCTGTTTCAGATATATAGCAATAATATTGAATTTAATTCCAGGTAAGTTTTTCTAAAACCATGCTACATTCTTGCTCTGCCTCTCAGAATACCTTCATTCCTTTTGCTTTTCTTTGTCTTGCTTTTCTAAGAAATTAAAATTGAGGTAAAAATGGAGGATGGTCTGGAAGAGCCTCAGGAGGTGTTAGGGTGTAAATTTGAAAAATGAATAAAATATATTCTGCAAATATTTCCTACAAGTGAGAAGAATTCTATACTTACTATTGAAAAACTTTAACTCCATTTAAGCAAAAAAAGGAGTATCTTAAATTACATTTGAATGATGAAGTAAGTTAATGAATGTCTTGTCCCATATTTTTCAGGTCTAAAGCAATTTTATTTAACTAGTAGAACAAAACGAGTGCTGCATGCATTTAGAAGCAAAGTGAATTCTGAAAACCTAATCATGTACTGCTGCTTTATAACACTGAAAAAGGACACTTCATTTAATTGTACTCAACTTTTGAACATATTATGAGGATATTTTTCTCTTTTTCTTGAAAGACAAATGACTTTTCATAGTTTTCTGACTTTAGATAGTTATTATCCCTTAGCATTTGATTATATACAGAAAAAAATAAACAATGAAGAAAACCCCTCAAATATTTGTCAAAATGTAAGATTTTACAAATTTTAAAGTTGGAATTTAATTCAAGGTAAAGGTCTTACTCTGATTGGATGTTATAAAGTGAATTTTATTTCAAAGGAATTTTACTTTAAATTATAATATTTTTTATAATAGATACAACATAATTATTAAAAGATCTTATTTAGAATTGAAAAGAAAGGTAAAGTTTCTTTACAGAAGACCATTTTTTGGATAAATATTATATGGCAAAGGATAGAGGTGCATGGATTAGCAGTCTAAAAGTGAGTAAAGAGTAACATCTTTATTAACTTGTGCATTAATACTTAATCCAAAGTAACAGGAAGGTTAGTTCATGCTCTCCCTAGACTCTAGCCTAGCCAGCCTCACACAGGGGTCCATGCTTTCTGAATTTGATTTGATAAAAAAATTTAGTGAGACAAAGTACTTACGATTTTTTAAATAAACTTTTTTTCCCCTCTTCTTCTACATTTGTGATTGCATATCATTATTATGTTATAGGTGATTGGAGTGGAAACACAGCAGAAACTCATTCAGTTCCATGTTCTTCAGTCAGAAAAACATATGCACCTTCTTTAAAAACCTAAAATATAGGTACTAAAACTTTTTTAAACAATATAGTACACAATTCTGCCCAAAATCTCCTTTCCTGAAGTCATTGTTTCTCACCCTGATTTTAAAAAGCACAGTCAAAAAATTGCTGCCTTCTTTTCTGGCAAACGTTACCATATTTAAAGACTACATTATTTTTTCTTCAGCTGTTTTGAAAACTAAGTGACAAGTCTTTCTGCTTAGCAGACCTTTCTTCTTGATTTCTAATCATATTTGCTGAACTGCTTCATTTTTTTTTTAGTTGATCTGTATCTTTTTTGGCATATTGTTCTGAATAGGTAAGTATTCCACTTAAGATCTTTTTGAGGCAGAATAGAACTACTTTAAAAATCTGAAAGAATTATTGCCTAGCCATTTTTTTCTCTTTTTTTCTTGATCTTTTTTTCTTAAGGACATTGTTAATGGATAATTGATATTTAGCCTAAACTACTGTATAGACACAAGATCTTATGTGATGCTGATGCTTATCCAGTCTTTTCCCTATGAGGCTATTTTTGCTATCAACTGCAACTTCAGACTGCACAAATCCTTAGCGGGATTTTTGATATTTGTTTAGAAATTTTACTTACTTGACCAAATTATTTTAGCAATAGGAGTACTTGCAGTCCTAACATTCTTCCTTCCTCTTCCCCCATTCTTTTTCCAGGATCATCCCCAGCTTCGAATATGGATACTCTGTACTGCATCAAGCTATTAATGAGAACATTAAACAGTAAGAGATCCAGAAGAACTCCCAAAGGTTCATAAATATGGAATATTTATAGAATATAGAATATAGAACGTGGATATTTGTAAAATGTTCCTTTTTGGGAATATTCTAATGAGGTCTTCATTATCCCTTCCATAATTTTGTATAGTCTGAGATTCTCTTTATTACATATAAGAATATGATATTCAATTGGATATGTTGTAAATGAGTAAATTCTCTTAGCAAATAAGGTTAATAAATAAGCTTTTTCGAATATCCTTTTTTCTTGAAATTTTTAAATTCTATAATTGTTTAACTTGGATTTAAATAAAATGCTGAGGAATATGTGTTTATTAATTTGCCATGTATAGGAAATTCAAATGTCTGCTCTGCATTTCCTTTGGTACCGTTTCACCTTCATTTGAAGTTGGACAGCATTTTCATGCTTTGCTTATCTTCAGTAATCCCACCTGGTTTCTATGGATCCCTAAACTTAAAAGTCAAATGGCTCTAATTTGCTTTAGACAGATCTCTCACCACACAAGAATGTTTATTAGACTTACTAAACTGAATAAATGTACCTAAAGATTAAAAAAAAATTTGTTTTTCTCATTCTATGTTAACCACATATAAACATTTCAACAACATTATTTTTTCTACTTGGATAATCACAAGCTTTTGCTGTTCTGCAGACATTTATTTTACAGTGAATACTGATGCTAAATAACATTGTAAACTTCATATGGGCCATTTTTAGCTTTTACTATCTGTTAAGTACGTTATGTCTTCCACTCATAAAGCTGTACGTTGAGAATATTTTCCTTTTACTACCTTACATTCCATTTATTGTAACTCTTTGAGTCTTGTCCTTCTAACTTCTACACGTTACAGAAATTCTTATATAGTAATCTCCAATAATATGAATTCATTTTTCCTTTTATATATCTCTACATCAAGTTTTAGGTCAATTGAGAGCTCATGACTTAGCTATTGTCCTTTTTCTGCACTTCTCTGCCTTTAGCTTGTCTAATCAACACTTGCACACTTAGTAAAAACATTATTTTAAAAGATATAATTTAAAATTACTGTTTTCTATATTATTTTATTCCCAAAGAGTTTCATATAGTTTCTTTGTTATTTTTAACTGATAAGTATGCTGTCCAAATCTACAACTACTGCAGGTCTTCTTTCCCTTCCTGAGAATGAAGAACCCTTTCATTCCACATTTATAATCACATACCTCACCTTTGGCACAGCAGAAATCTTCCCTCTTGTCAGAATCGAATGGAGAGTTTGTTGCTCTCTCCCATCTGTATCAAAATATTTTCACCAATTCATTCCAAGAAATTACTGAATAATCTATAATTTATATTGGTTTTGTGAACACATCAATGTAAATTACAACTCTTGTTACTGTAATGCTATTCTGTTTATCTGACTTTTTTTTCTTGTGGAAACAAGTTTTTTCTCATTTTTTCTTAAAAGGACAATAAAATAAAATCCTCTTAGCTTCCAAATACCCTGCTCAAGAAAATTGTTATCTGACTACATTCAAACTACTGAGGTAATTCACAGTAACCAAATAGCTCAGTCACATATCCTGAATTGCACATTGTCTTTTTCAGTGATGTCTAATATTTGTATATTTTGTTCCTAATAAGCATACTATAAGTACTAAATTTAAAAATCCAAAGAAAATATGCACTACCTTTCTCAGTGTTAGCCACATATTGATTACTGCTTTCCTAAAATGTATTTGTTTTCTTCATGACTCTCAGGAGCACATGCAGATCAATTATACAAATTTTAAAAATTTAAAAAGCAGAAGTATTTGTAGAGTAAATAATGAAACTATGGTAATAGGAGATCTATACAGAAGATTAATTTTATATATTACTACATACTATTTGGGAATTATATTTCTCCCTGGATGTTGCCTGGTCATTCATATTGGCTGCATGTGAAATAGTTTTTTCCCTGGGGGACAGTCTTCAATGTAAAAAAAACCTCCAGAACTTAAGGGACCAAGACTGAAAAGTTGTTAGCATTCATCTCATTTTTCATTAAAGCTTCAAGTCATTTGCCTAGAAAGAATACTTGATTTAGCATCAGATATAGAAGATTTTCCTTTGTATTTTGCATCATATTGTACAAAATACATTCAGGCACTGGTTCATAATTTTTTTTTCACAAGAAAACTGAAAAATTTTGAATTTTATGTATGACTGCAAGGCTTGCATCTCATAGTATAATAAATAAATATATTGAAATATATTTAATTCAGAGAAAATACCTCATAATTTAGCAAACAAAATTTCAATGATGCTTTTACTGTGTTCTTTAGTAAACAGAAGAAGGTTTATTTCAGTCTTAATACCTCTGCAGCTCTGACAGATATTAAAGAACCATATAAGGTACTGAATTAGGTTAAGAAAAATTACACCTTTAAATATTTACTTAATCTTGACAGATGACCTTTTATGAGTCACAAATAGTAACATCAATTCTGACAGAATTAATTTTAAATAAATTGAGATATTTTGTATGGAAATGAGGAAGAGGTTTAATCAAAAGAAAGATTCACTGTTTCTTCTATGGTAATATTCACTGGTTGTTGTTTTTGTTTTGTTTTTTTTTTTTCTTTTTTCATAGAAATACATCTTTATGTTTTTTTAATTGAAAATTGTATAAAATGTATAATATCTGTTTCATCACATCTAACAGTGATGATATTATTACATAAACAAAAAACCAAAGTGGTCTCTCTGAACCACCAACTCAGGTAAAAATTATGCAAAACAAACTGACTTAAATGAGCTGTTGGTTTACGACATGAAGGTCCTCCTATTTGCCATTTAAAGAGTATGTACTTGCAGCCAGAACAAAAAAATCCAATAAATTTATTGGAATATTAGGTAATATGAACGCTGTGGTTGCTGTTTTCAGAGAAAAAAACCAGATAATTAAATTGTATTATGAAGTGAAAGATTTAGTGATGTTAGTACAGTGAGAGGCTAGACAGGAAGGAATAATCACTGTTTCAATTTGCATGAGCAAAAAGTAGTGCAGATGTGTCGGAAAAGAATTATTTAGTCTTCTTTTCATTAAAAAAAACTATTTTCAGAGGAAATTACTGAAGTAGACACTGTAAGTAATTATTTTGATTTACACAGCAATTTATGCATATTAGTTAGCATTATCAAAAATATATTTATTTGTAATAGCTGAGAATAGGGCTCTGAAAGCAGCATTCTAATTGCATTCTCCAGTTGTTGAAACTATTGCTCTTAGTTGCTTGTTATGTAGTCTGCATTGTAATTCATAGAATCCTTAAAAGTAGTTGCTTTTCTTTGTGCTTCATAACCATCCTCCTGAAAGATTGTCCCAGAATTTTATAGGTAAATATATGTTATGGATAGACTAATATGACTATTATTAGTTTTTATACATATTCTAGTGACAACTTCTTAGCATAGATAACTTAGGGACAGAAAACCAGACAAAGGGATTTTATTAAGCACAAGTTCCTCTTGCTGTTTATGGACAGAAATCCGGTTTGCTTGATTAAATTGACTGAGCTATTTTAGTTGCTTAATGTGAAAGTTCACATTACATCTATTTTTATTACCCTGAATCAGCAATATAATTTGGATCCCTTAGCCTTTCTCTGCTTTGCCTTACTTTGCTTTGCTTTGTCCTCTTGGAGGGAATATTCTCTGTTTCAAAGGTGTTTCCCACATCTTTATGAGCATTTCAAGATCATTACTAGCTTACTCAGCTATGAGTCACCATATTTACACCCGAAAGCCTGCCTATCACTCATCTCCTTTCGAGATTTTAATATATATTATATTATATTTTATTCTTATTTCAATTTTAGTTCCTATTCATTTCTGGTTTAAATTATAATTTGTTATGAACCGTGGCTGTACTGGGTCTGCTGGGGTTTGGCTGGTATGAAGTCAATAATTTTTAATAGAAACTCTTAGGATGCTGTGATTTGGATTTTTGACTGAGTGTGGGTAATGCACCCGGGTTTCATTCTATTGTTGTGCAGTGCTAGCACATGGTCATGACTTTCAGTGTCTCTCTCTGCCTGCCTCCCAGGGTGAGCAGGTGAAAAGCTGAGAGGCAACACAGACAGAACAGCTGACCCAAGAGAGCTGACCTGAACTTTCTGAGCAACAACTGAGAGAGTTGGGGTTTTCCTCCAATTCAGCCATTAATCAGCCTGGCTGGATGTGGATTTTCATGCGGGAGGTGTTGAGTGATTGCCTTTGCACCACTTCCCCCCACCTCCATTTCCTTCACTTATTAAACTATCTTATCTCAAATCAGGAGTGCTTTTCCTTCACTTTTGCACTTTCTATTCTCTCCCCTTCCCACTGAGGGAAGAGGTAGAGTGACAGAGGGAGTAACTGGGTGAGTGACTCTGTGTGGGTGCTTAGATGCTGGATGGAGGCAACCCTCAACATTTCATAGAAGTCCTAATGTCTTTCATATTTCTTCTTTGTACAAAAGTAGTTATCTAATAACATTATATGAGTTGCCCTGTTGTGATCTATCTTTAATAAAGACTGCATTTTATTTAATTTTTATCTCCAAATTTTTGTTCTCTCCTATTTGAGATCAAGTGCTTAGTTTTGTGTTTTCATGCATCCCATTCTCTCTCTTCTTCCACAGTCTTAACTCTTGGTCCACTCCTAGCATGATAGAATTTAAAAATATTTCTCATTGTATCTGGAATTTAAGCATGACTTCTTTTAGAACATGTATACATAAAAGCAAATGTCAATGGCCTTAATTTACAAATGTAAGAGGAACAAAATTTTCTACTGTGAGAAACTGGAAGGACTCGAAGGACTGAGACATATATGGCATACTTCAGTAAAACATCAACAGCATGAAAGCAGTATAGTATCTGGGACTTTTTCTTCAAGTTGCATCCTATATAACATTAAATGCAGGAAGATAGTTGAAGGCAATTTACATTTATCAGTGGGATCATATTACACACACTGAATTCCATATTAATTTTGCGCCCACATGTAGACAAAAATTAATCATTATTAAAAAGACAAAATTATTATTCACCAATCATGGAAATGATCTGAACTTTATCCAAACTAAGAAGGAAATCTATATTGATTGCAATTAGTCTAAGGGAATTAAGTCTAAAATGGACCAAAGATTTACTAAATATCTTGCCTAAAATAATAGTTAATAGTGAAAGCTCAGAGAAAATTTACAGAGAAGAACAAGTAAAAGTAGTACACCCACTGTATTGCCTTACCATTCAGCAATTTACACCTCAAGAATTTTCTGAACTAGTTCAATAACGATTAATTTTTTTCTGTCCCCATCTGAATTTATGCCAGTGTTTAGTGTTCACAGCTTTCTACAGTAAGGGTCCCACAGAACAACTACATATTGCATGAAATATAATTTTCATTCACATGTTTGGAAATTACCTTCTGCTAGTTTCTTGTGATATTTGCACTATCATTGCAGGAATAAATGTTGAACAATCACTGTCTATCAATATTCTGGTATGATCAGCTCCATGAATATCTCAGATTCCCACCAATAATCATCTGTTTTTCCCCTTTGGAGAAAATTCTTTCAGTCCATCCTTTCATTAAATCTTTGTGTTATCACTCTTCTCCAGACTTTTTACATTTTTACTTTAGTAAAGGGTATGAGATATGAGTTATTGACCACCCATATTATTGAAATATGAGTGAGCAATGGGAATTGTGTTCTCTCTTTAGTTGCATAGTCCAATTTACCTGTCAGAATAAGTAGAAGGTTGTCTTTCTCTCATATTAACACATGCTTCCTGTATTTAGTAAATATATAGAACACCTGCCTATTAGTGTAGGAAGGCTGGAAATTTTCCCGACAGTTATTTCCTTAATGCTTTAAAGAATTATTCATTTTCATATTTTTAAAAAATAAGTACTGCAATATTCATTGCTGCTCAGAGGTCCTTGAAAATGGGTTGGAAATAATTCCCTGGGCAGGTAAATTGTTTTTCTTTGTTTCAAAGAGAATCCATTAAATTATTACATTAACTCTTAAAACCATCACGTTTAGGTTTTTACTTTTTTTGTCCTCAAGCTAAGAATAATCACTGAACAGAGCAAAATAATATGCTAATATGAACATTCTTCTTCTGCCACACTTTGCACTGAAAGCCGTTCAGTCAGTTGTGCTTCCTTAGACAAATGGTAATATATCTACTTCCATTAGTAAGAGATTGATGAGTTATTTATTCGGACTCCTTATGAACAGCTTTATCCTGAGTAGATTTTAAATGCTATGCTATTTTGTCTGTTATCAGACCTCTTACAGCTAAGTTAATAACAGTTGAGAAACTTTTAAAATTAAAATTATAGCTGTTTTTTAAAAATTATTTAACTCATTATTTCAAAATTTCTCTTTCTAAATGAGTGCAGTTTGATCTTTTTCCTTGTTCTTGAGGAGTTGGTTTTGGTGAGTGCTGTAAAATAGAGTTATTCTTTGATTAGATATAAAAAGCAGTGTATTAAAGTGGAGTCATGCTAGGAATTGAAATGTAGTATATGTTCAGTTTCTTATAAAGAAAATATTTCTAGAAATTTCAGGCAACACGGCTTTTGTACATGTTTTGATGTAATTCATAATGTTGCCTCTAAAGGTTTGAGAATATATAAAAGAGCTTCTAGCTTCCCTACAAGGGCTAGATTGAACAGAAACAAAGAGAAACCTACACAGCTTAACTAGTACTGTTCAGTTTCTCAGCTGAAAAAAATAGTAGCGAGACAGTGAATAGAAGCATACAGTGGTATCCAGTAGATCCTATTCTAGAAACCAGCACAAATATATTCATAAAGATGAAACATTCTGTTATAACTACCACTTGCTGACCTGAATTGGATTGATACTCACTTTAAGCAGATAAACAGCAAACATTACCCTTTGCCATCCTTAAAAAGCAAATTCCATAGTGGCAGCACAGTTTGAAAGCCATTTTAACTGCACACAACTAATCAATGAATATTGAAATGATGTGTTGGGATTCACCTCTCTAGAGAATCTTGATATATCTCCATTTTTTTACAGATTTTCTACTGGAATCTTGTCAATATTTGTATATCACATAGAAATATGATTTTCTATCTATAAATACACATACACAAATAACACGTATGTATCTAAAGTTCCAATAATTATTTTACTTATAAGGGTCTGCCTTTAGCACCGCAAAAGAAATTATTCACCAGTTATGTTTGTTGACTTTTAATAGAATTTCAGCTGAACAACAACATACTTTTCTGTTAAAATAGGAAGCTTATTTAAACTCCATTATGGCTTTAACTATGGTGATAAGGAGGGGCCTCAAGAAAAACGACAAAATATTTGGGCAGGAAAATTGAAAAGCAAACATTTCAGATTCAAGCTACTAAACGAATGGAAGCAGACACACATGATACTGGGAAGTGTTTGGGAGGATTTAGGAGTGTGATTTTTGAGTTGGTGTCTTTTAACATTTTGGAAGAATCTGAGTTTGGGTTTTTTAGAAATTTTGTTTGTTTTGGGTTTTTTTCAACAGCAGAGTTTTAATCTTGTGTAAGAGATACTATTTTGTCAGACTTTGATCTGTAGGTGATATACAGAAAGCAGATTTCTCATTTCTTCATTCCTTCATTCTAAATGATAATGGCTTGATTCAAAATGGGATAAAGACCTTTGGTTCAACTGCATCATATTTCAGTAACTTACCATCTCTGGACAATGGTTATAATAAATATATAAATATTTTAATTCCTTAATTTCTAGAATTGTATAGAGCTTTTGTATTTTTTTGTTTTAAAGGCAAATCTTGTCACATTGATCACCCAAAAACATCTATCTTGGTATAAAAGGATCAATGTGGATTTTCTTCTAGTATTGTGAATTTAACTAGCTAAAAGTCTTTTCTGCTTCATCACTGTGTTTGTCATTAGATATGGCATTCTCCATCAGATCATTTAGATCTTTATTTTAAAATGGTATGACGTATATTTTTTAATAAATTTACTTAGGACAAACATGATTGTCTTAAATTGTCTTATTTTTTATATACATTGATTACAATTTTTTTTCAAATTTCCAATTTTTATAATTCTTATACTGTTATTTCCTGTTCTTTGAAAAGGCAACATTTAGAAGAAATTATAGTTCCAATGTAACTTTTTCATCATTATGAGATCAAACATATCTTCCCTTCCCTTCTCTTTTGCTTGCCAACCTTTTTGGGATTGAGCTGAATTTCTTCTGTCTGTTACAACAGTGTTGCTTTTTTAGTTCCAATAAGTTTGGCATGAGAATCGAATCATGGTTGACTCAGCTTTTTAGGTTCCACACTTAATATCTGACCATGTCTTAAGGATAGAACAGATTATTTGCTTTTTACCCTTGACTGAATAACATTAATCCAGAATGTGCTATATGTGGGGTGGCTGTACTGTTCTGCAGACAATCAGCAGTGCTTTGGCTGTGAAACAAGTTGATAACACCACCATCTGTTTTGCCAACTTTCAGTTTTCCTTACATTTTAGACTGCTGGTTCTGGGAATTTGTCAACTAAAGTGAATCCTCCCTCCTATTTCCTCTGGCATGAATGGGATTATTTGTCAGAGAATACGAATGACATGTAAGTGTTTGGATGAACATTGCACCTTCCATGGGCACTCCAGAAAACTTTTGAAAGCATTATCTTCAGTGAATAGAAATGGTATAATTTGTAAATTACATGCAATGAGACCTCATGGACCTGTCTGTGGACAGAAAGTTCTTGAAGGAAACTTGCTATGAACTGACATCATGCTTTCACCCCAGCCAGCAGCCAAGCACCAGACAGCCACTCGCTCACTTCCCCAGCAAGATCACTGAGAGGATTGGAAAGATAAAACAGAACATGTACATTGAGATAAAGACATTTTAATAGGAAAAGCAAAAGTTGTGCAAACAAGCAAAAAAACCCCACAGAATTAATTCACTGCTTCCAGTGGTCAGGAAGACGTTCAGCTAACTCAGGAGTGCCCATTGTATGTAACAGTGACTTGGGAAGACAAATATCACCACTCCAAACATCCCCCTACCTCTTCCTCTTGTCCCCACTTTATATACTGAGCATGATGTCACAGAGTCTGGCATACCCTTTGGTCAGTTTGGGTTGCCTGTCCTGGCTGAGTCTCCTCCCAGCCTTCCATTCACTCAATCTCCTTGACAGGGTGGCTGCAACAAAAGAAGAAAAGTCCTTGTGTCTATGTAAATCCGGCTCAGTAGTAACAAAAACATTTCTGTACTATGAACTCTGTTCTTGATAATTTGCTCAGCACAAATCCAAACCCAGCCCTATACCAGCTACTGTGAAGAAAATTAACTCTACCTCAACCAAAACCAGCAGGAATGGCAAACAGAAAATAGTGATTTTTATGGAGTTAGAAGCAGAGGAGCAAAAAAGGATCAACAGGCTTTCGAAAAAGCTTCACATCAATATTGGGAGTGCAAGTCATTTACATTTGATGGAGACATAGGAATGTGGCACAGAGGGGTTTAAAATGGGGGCAGAAGATATAATCCTTTTCGTATTTCAAAACAGTTATTAGCAACAGACCTTTGGTTAACATTTTAAATTATATTATGTCATGACTTGTGATGTTCTTACTATGCAAGTGTAGCCTCACAGCTTGTACACAGCTTGTAAAATGTTTGTGAAGCCACATTTCTTAATGTACTCTAAAAAATATTTTTACCTCTAGGATATCTGAGAAATTTTAAAGCAAAATGATTTACAGAGTACTTAAAGACACTTTCTGGAAGAAATATAAAAAAATCATGTATTATACATCACATACTGCTGTCACTTCTTTAAATCACTGCATGAAATACAGAGAATTTATATAAAATCACTAGAAGACTATGCCTAATGTAAATGAGATAGTCTGTTTCCCCATCTCACAGTCACTTCATGTTTGGAGAGGGTTCAGAGATAGACTGTGAAGTAAAATGGTCTGTAGTATAGACTATAATCAATATAAAATTATATTAAAACTTATATATATATTCCTAAATCAGCTCTGATATTCAATAATAGAAATCATAATAGGAAAATACTTGACCAGCCCACTGATCCAATTCAGTAAGTTTTAGGAGTCATCATCAGAATGTCCTTCCTGTAGAAAGAAGAATATATCTCCACTGAAGCTGCACTCAGAGAATTCTTAATTTACAAAGAGGCACTATTGTTCCATTTGGGGGCAAAGTTAAACAGTTATGAGCCACCAAACAACACATAAATACACAAAATAAAGGTATGTTGTTTAAGCAACTTAATTAGGAAAGCATATGGTTGTAAAGTTTAGAAGAAATTAATTTCAGGTATACCTTTCCCCTTTGTTCTGTATATCAAAAATATCCTGATAATATTTATTGTAAAAAACCAACTGTCTAAACAACATCATGTATTTCCTCCTAAGATTATCCTGTGCAGTACATCTGAGAGCATCCCACTGCCTCTGCAATTTTTTGTTCTGGCTCTGGCCCCTTTGAGGGAGAACCACTTTTCCCAGTTCCCATGGGACAAAATCCCAGATAGCCTGAAATCACAAGTTGAATAAACATTAATTTCAAAATTCTAATATGTTGCAGATTATGTGCAGAGGACCCTGCTGAGATAGCTGTCCTGAAACAAAAAAGACAACTCTTAAAAGTACATATATTTTGGTTCTGATCCACCTGGTTCAAAAGCTAAGAAACTGTATGGTTTCTTGTATGGCCACAGTTGATGCAAAATATTCTTTCTTTAAATACACATCTGCACAGGGGATGAAATTGTTTTTATGGTTTGTGAGATTACCACCCAGACCTAAACTTCTCCCCAAATGCTTTATGTTATTCATATATTCGATGCTTAATCAATCTATCAATTTTTAACTCTTCTCCTAAGTATTGACTTTTACTACACAAAATCTGTTCTGATATGGTCAGGTAGAGCCATCTCCCAGCTGGAGAGTAAACATAGCATTATGTAGTGGCCTAGAGCTTAGTCTCCTTAAATCCAGTAAAAGGATGGGGGTTCTGGAAGTAAAATTAATAAATTTGATGAAGACTTTAAGGTTTTATGTAAGAGTCTATTTACCTCTGTGTGCAGCTGTTATAGCATGAGAGCTGTTAAAAGTACTTGAATAGATGAAGCAGGACTCCTATTTTGCTGTCGAAGAAAGTTGAAAATGTCAGCTCTAAATATTAATGGTTTCTTATCTTTTTAGTATTTACTTTGTTTTAGTTCATAATACAGTTCCAACCAGGAACAGATTGAAAGCTACTCTGAGTATTTTTGTTCTTTTCTGCCTTTTAAAATGAGAATTTAATTTCCTAGATTTCAGCAGTTTCCCAGCTCATCACAAAATGACATTCCACTTCTTTCTTTTTCACAAGACGATAACTGAGAATAGAGAAGTGATAACTGCTTGGTGCTGGCTAATCAGAACCAACCTACAGCTGAACTGATCATAAATTTTGTGCAGCAGCAGAGGACTAATATTTAATGGAATTCCATGGTGATCTGTGGTTAAAAAGAAATCACATTTTCAGCATACTGTGCTCAACATGAATATGTTTCACAACGTATCACACTGAGCATAGCCACATAGCAGTTTTTCACATGTTTTTGTGATGAAGGGAGTGTTATGTCAATCACACAAATTTTTGGCATAGAAAATAACTCTTTCAACTCATGAGAAAGTTTCATTTGCTTGAATTTTTTGTGGTCAAACCAAAAGATTCTTTAGCGGATGCATTACAAATATTTGGTATAAAAATACATTTTTATGTTTAAAGTCTGATCCAAAAAAAGAAAATCTGTGGGTTTTAATTTTTTTTTCTCTTCTTGCATTCTTATATTCTTTAGGATCAGGGGGTTGTCTGGGGTTGTCTCAATAACTCCTTATGTATTTGGTGATAAGTTTCCTGTTCTTACTTATACCTCTAGATCTTAACAAAACATCCATGGTATCCTTTAGTAAGAGAAACAGTCAGCTTTGTTCTTTGTCTCCAGAGTATGATGAGATTTTTATGAGTGTTGTACTACTAAAACCTCAGACACTACTTCTGATCTCCTGGGCCATCCTGACTGACTTGCTCTGTCAGTCAGAGCAGGGCTTCACAAATCTTTACTTCTGAGAGCTCAGTTTTGCAAAACTGCACTAAACAACTTGCCTGAAGCTTAGAAATTGTAAGCATGTTACTTGCATAATTATTTATTTACTTTTTTTTTTGTCATTTTGCAATTTGCTTTTAATCTATCTGTGTTTGCACAAATTCAGTTCAGAATACAAATGAAGATGCAACCCCCAAATAATTAAATAAATGTTACTATTGCCATTTTTCTGTGTCATCCCTTGACAACAATATTTCATCAGATATAATTCTTACACTGGTATTGCATTCTGTCTGTAAATGATTAATAGCATAAAATGTATATGAAGCTATCTGTGTCCAATAAGATCTGCTGAAATTCACATAGTTAATAATGCTAATGTATGTCATTATGTATAAATGTGATGGGTACCTTGCAAAGTGCCAACCTCCACCCAGCTGCTTTCTCACTCCCACTGCCCAACAAAACAGAGGAGAAAATAAGATGAAAAAAAAAATCTCATGGGTCAAGATTAAGATGGAGAGAGCAGCTGTGAAATAT
Source organism: Sturnus vulgaris (assembly GCF_052056855.1). Classification (NCBI taxonomy): domain Eukaryota; kingdom Metazoa; phylum Chordata; class Aves; order Passeriformes; family Sturnidae; genus Sturnus; species Sturnus vulgaris. The sequence continues at coordinate 97,006,371 of NC_142244.1, forward strand.
GGTCATGGGTAAAACAGACTCACCTTGGGAAAAAGCTGGGTGGAGTTTTTGTATAGGAATGGTGCTCCTCAGGGCTGAGCATTGGGTCAGCACTGTCTAACATCTTTGTCAACAATATGGACAGTGGGATTGAGTGCATGTTCAGCACGTTTACTGACAGCTGTGTGGTGAGGTTGGCATGCTGGAGGGAAAGGTTGGTATCCAGAGGGACCTGGACAGGCTTGAGAGGTGAGCCTTGCAAAGTTCAAAAAGGCCAAGTGCAAGGTCCTGCACATGGGTTTGCTCAATCCAAGCGGAAACAAAGGCTGGGCAGAGAATGAATTGAAAGCAGCTCTGAAGAGAAAAATTTGGGGCTGTTGGTTAGCAAGGAGGTCAACATGACCTGGCAATGTGCACGTGCAGTCTAGAATGCCAACTCTATTCAGAGCTGCTTCAAAAGCAGCATGTCAGGAGATCAAAGGTGGTGATTCTGTCCCTCTATTTTAACTTTGGGATCCTCAACACAAGACAGATGTGAACCTGTTGGAGCAAGTTCAGAGGAGGGCTACAAAGACGATCAGAGGTCTGAACGACCTCATCTGTGAAGACAGGTTGAGAGAGTTGTGTTGTTTACCCTGGAGAAAAGAAGGCTCCAGGGAGACATTATAGCACCTTCCAGTACCTAAAGGGAGCTAGAAGAGCTGGAGAGGGAATTTTAAAAGGACATGTAAGGGTTAATGGCTTTGAACTTACAAGAGGTCAGGTTCAAATTAACTTATATGAAGAAAGTCTTAACTGTAAGGACCATGAGGCACTAGAACAGGTTGCCCAGAGGAGTTGTGGATGCTCCATTCCTGGAAGTGTTCAAGGCCAGGTTGGATGCAGCTTTGAGCAGCCAGATCTATTAGAAGTTATCCTTGCCTGTGGCATGCAGTTTGGAACTAAATGATTTTCAGATCCCTTCTAACCCAAACCATTCTATGATTCTAAGTTTCTGTGTATTGGGCATCTCACATTGCTCCCAGACATTTCAGTTGAACAAAGCTCTTCTGGTTAGTCAGGTGATGTATAAATCTGTCATAAGCAGTTCCAGTACCTACAGTGGCTGATACATATGCTTTATCTTGTTTGCCTATTTTAGGATGAAATGGATAACCATCCAGGGGTATTTAATTGTTTCTATTGATTAAAGTGGGGACATCAGTCTTAATCACTAGGTAGAGTGCAAATCATAAGTTCAATTTTCCCGGATTGTTCCCATGTTGATTCCTTTTTGATTTGCCCTATTAAAAACAGAATAAAAACAATAAGACAAAACCAACAAGAAAAAAGCCCTTTATTGAGTCAGGCCTAGAGTAATACCTTTAAACATTGCATTTATAAACAATTGCTCTCAAAAGTTATGCAGTGCCAAAAGAGGCAAAAACTCTGCCTATCTACTTCTGTTACTTGTCTGAAAAGGGAGAAGAAAGAAAACAATTATCATCAAAAACATCAAGATCTCAGCTGGTGATCTGGAACATTAACAAACAGATTATACTCAAGCAGGAAATAGCAACCTTGCATTCAATAGTTTCCAAAATTATATGTTAAGAATTTTGAACTTTCTTTTTCCCTGGTCTAATTGAAGAAAAAATATTAACAGATAAGTCCATGAGATTGTGTGTGGGGTTTTTAATTCCTTAACCAACAGGCATTTGTAACTGCAAAACTACAACACAGCAAAGTTCCTGATCAATCCTTACAGTGCAATGCCCTCCACTGTGAACAAATAAATGGTATGTGTGGAAGATAATTAGATAGTGGCTCGGAAATAATATTATATCATCATAGCAGAGAGTCATAGGTCATGCCCATACTGTGCAACAGAGGGAAGTGCAGACTTCCTTAACTGGCCTTGACTGATTCAGCTCTGTAGCTAGCAGCAGGAGAGTTAAACTCAAGCTGTATTCTGTTTGGGCTGATTAATCATGCTAACAGGGATATAGTGTTACTGGGACTGAATCATAAAAGCATGCTGGGTGTTATGCTGCACCATGGAGAAATGATTGCTTGAGCCAATAAGAATGAATATCTCTATCAAAATATTGTATTCTGAAGCACAGTCTTTGTAAGTTTCAAAGTGCACTTTTTCCAGGATTTGTTTTATTGCAACAAAATAGATTTGGGTTGGCTCTTTCTTTTTCAGGAGGAATTATATGGGTGTTCTTATTAAAATAAATTAAGATATCTCTTAACTGAAAGTGAATTTTGGAATAATCCACTCTTTTTTTTTTTTTCAAATTGTAGTGTTTCTTTTGATAATGTGATTTTAATTTGCTTTGAATAAGCTGTCTTCTGATGTTGCCATAAAACCTCTTAGATTTCAGGGCTTTAATATGACACAGTTTTCAAAAACAAGTCAGTTATATTTCATATAGAATCTTCGAATCTTTGGAAAGGCTGGAAATGTAAGAAATGTAAGAGTGCAACCTTTCGCTGAGCATCACCTTGTCAAGTAAACCATAGCTCTAAGTGCCATGTTCAGTCATATCTTGAATACTTCTTGAAAAGGTGACCACCTTCCTTGGTGGCCCACTACAAAGCTCAATCACATTTTCAGTGAAAAAAAATTTTCCTAATATCCAATCAAAACCTATCCTGGTACAGCTTGAAGATATTTCCCCTCATCCTGTCACTTGTTACCTGGGAGAAGAGACCAACATCCAGTTCACTGCTTCATTTTTTCAGGTAGTTGCAGAGAGTCATACAGTCTTCCTCTTCCCTGAGGCTGATATTTTTGGGCTAAATAACTCCAGAGACCTCAGCTCTTCATAGGACTTACTCTCTGGAGACTTCTTACTTTGTTGGCTCTTCTTTCAACACAATCCAGAGCTTCCATGTCTTTTGTGCAGTGAGGGGCCCAAAAGCAGTATGAAGTATTTGAGATATGACCTCACCAAATACAGGGGTATGATCACTGCCCTTCTCTGCTGGTTACACAATTGCTGATGCTGCCACTGGCCTTCTGGGCCACCTGGGCACACGCTGGCTCATGTTCAGCTGCTCCTGTTCAGCTGGCTCTCAACCAGCACTCCCAGGTCCTTTTCTGCTGGGTCACTTTCCAGCCACTCCATCCCCACCCTGTCGATCTGCATGGGGTTTTTAGGACCCAAGTGCAGGACCTGGCACTTGGCTTTGGGGAACCTCATGTGATTGCTCTCAGCCCATGGATCCAGCCTGTCCAGAAACCTCTGCAGAGCCTTCCTGCCCTCCACAGGTTGACACTCCCACCTAACTTGATGTGTGCAAAATGACTGTGGATGCCTTCTATCACCTCACTCAGGAAGCTGATGAAAATATTTAATGGGGCTGGCCCCAATGTTGTGTCCTGGGGAACACATTTGTGACCAGCCACTAACTGGATTTAACTCCATTCACCACAACTCTTTAGGTGTAGTTTCCACTTTTCCCAAGAATACTGTTATTTGAAGATTATCAAATGGAAAAGACAATAATTTTCTATCTTGTCAAGACAAGTATGTAAAGATTTCAAACAAAGTCCATGCTAAATTCCTGAGTCAGAGCAGAACAATTTTACAGCAATTCAAACACTGATTCTTATGCATTATCAATTCCCTTATCTTCCCTTTTCTTGTCAATAACTTACAAATAGGATTGGGCAGACAGACAGGTGACTTCAGTCTTGTGTCCTAAGCAGAGTCATTTAATAGTGATAATAAAAGGAAAAGGTGAGCTATTCAGAGCTTGTGCAATACTACTGCTTATACAATGCCAGATGTTTGCAAAGCACACTAAATTTTCCTTGTGCCATAATGTTTGTTTCAATTTCTTTGGTAGAATAAAAAATGATACATATTTTATAGGCTTATAAATGTAAAACTTTCATAAAGTACATTCAGTAAGTTGCCAAATAAATCAGGAACATATTTTAAAAATGTATGAGCAGTTGCCTGCTTTCATATATAAATTCACTTTAAAAAATCTGTATATGCCAATATAGTAACTGAATTAAAGCTGTATATCTAACCTACAGTCCTCTTAGCTTTTCTGTAAATCTTCTTCATTGTCAGAAAAACAAACCTTTAGGTGAAAACTTATAATAATGGAGACTTCTTTCTACAGTAACTTTTTTTTTCACTCTGACAGTAGCCACAAAGTGACAAAAAAGGTCTGAAAATACCATCTACATCAATATTTAATGAACTGTGATCACTGACTTCTTTTTCTTGGTGTGCAGTAAAAAGAAATGTTTCCATTGTAATTTTCAACCTGTATCCACATTTATTAACACAACAGAACATCACAGTTGGCAAGGCAAGGCAAGGCAAGGCAAGGCAAGGCAAGGCAAGGCAAGGCAAGGCAAGGCAAGGCAAGGCAAGGCAAGGCAAGGCAAAGGAGGAACCAAATGTAGAATCAGAAATCCATTTTACAAATAAAGCTGTAGCCAATTCCATGTTAGAGCTCTTAGGTTCAGTTTTCTAGTTCTCTTTTACATTCACAATGCTTATTCACAAAGCCTAACTAAAATCTTCCCAGCTATGGAGGTAGTTTTCATGTATGCAAGTTGATTATTACTGGCATCAAAGAGAGCTACACAGTCATCAAAGGGAGTAAAGGCTGCATTTAGGACTAATTTATTCTTTTTTTACATGGCAAATTTCTACATCCTTTGTCATAGCTTAAGAGCACTCAGTACAGGGATGGGGATATAAAACCACATTGTAATCCGGGATTGCTTGAGTAATGGACTTATCCACAGTGTATGCTGAGGCTGGTGTTTTTTATATATTGCCATCTGACACTATTCAGGTGTCAGGGAATCCATTTCCTTTTCTTTATCTGGAATAATGACAAGAAAGTTCCAGCCAAAGAAAAAACATGATAAAGTGTCCTTGAGAGCTGCTTCTAATGGTTGGTACAATGGTTTATATTACTCAAGTAGGACAAAATTATTCAGATGACAGCATTATCCAGACTTTACAAATGTGTAAAGACAGCAGAGAATATTTTCACTTTTTGATGTAGCCTTAGCACAGATGAAGAATATAAGCCTAATATACATAACTCAGCTCTTCACTGTTGGAAAAATGCTTATGTTGTTATGATTCTCAGCAACTTTAGGCTGAAGAAAGATGAGCCTGAGATAATTCAGATGTCTAAATTGCTATGAAGGGCACTGTGATAGACAATCATCAAGATGTGAATGCAACTATTGCCCTCTTCCTGAGTCTTACTTACACATCTTTGTGAATATCTTCATGATTCTAAATAGCTCCAATGCTACTGGAAGTTTTTAATTTCTCTTCGTTGCTCATAATAAACAGTACCTAATAATGCAGACTGTCCTACTGAAATTAATAGTATTTTTGTTAATGATGCAAAATCATAAAGAGATTTTGCCCCATACTATCCCTAAAAACAAAATAAAAATCTATTGTTTTGAAAGAAATTTGGTGAGGTGAAAAATTGGACAGGCTGCAGAACACAAACGGTTGAATTTATTTCTATGAAGCCAAGATGACTCTTCATTATCTGTTTTGTTCTTGCAGAAAAGGACCTGGAATCTAGGTGGACAAGTTTAAACATGGATCTGCACTCTAGCTGGTTCATCACAAGATGAGCCAGTTAGAATAATGCCATCAGGTTGAGGATGGTGATTTCTCCCCTCCTTTCAGCACTTGGGAGAGTAAATTTGGGCTCCCCAATACAAGAAGGATATTGGTGCACTGAAGCAAATCCAACCCAGGATCATCAGGATGCTCAGTGCATGATATGTGAGGAGAAGGTGAGAGCTGGGTCTAAGGAAAGGAGATATAATTGTGCTTCAGCCACTCAGGAGGATGGTCTAACACCAAGAAAGGCTGTGGAAGAAATTATGGAACCTCTGTCCTTGAAGATGCTCATAAGTCAGCTGATCAGAGCTCAAAGCAACCTGATCTATGCTGGCCCTTCTCTGAGCAGGTGGATGGACCAGATGTTCTCCACATGATGACTTCAATGTAACGTATTCTAAAATTATATGATTATATGAAAATTTTTAGGTTTGGAAAGTTATCTAGTGCTGTGTCTGTGACATCATCTATCAAACCAGTCGTTTCCTTGCAGAATTGTATCAAATTGGTCAAGCATGACTTCCCCTTGGTGAATTCATGCTGACTATCTTTGATTTTCTTGAGTTCATATGTCTGAAAATGGCTTCCAGGATTAGCTGCTTCATGAAATGTTGGGTGTATCAATTAACTTCTTAAGTTAGTTAAATGAATACATAAATTAATTGCATACATTTGCCATGTATGCAAATTTGTATTTGGCTGAACTCCTTTGAAATATAACGTAATTGAAAGTTTATCATTTAATTCTAAAATTTAAGGTTGCAGATGCACTAGATAAATCCTTATCCTACAATATATTGAGGCACAAATTTACGTAACACATCTATAAGAAAAATATCTGTTAATAAATCATCTGGTGTACAATACGCAATTCAATCATAGGTTGGCATAGAAACTAGGTTCAGCATTCTCCCGAGCAGAGAGAAAGCAGTACAAAATCTTTAACATTTGCAAGCTGTTACTCTTAACTGCCTTATACTCTCAAAACTGAGGTTTACTGTCTAGAGACACTTATAGGAAACGAAGCCAAATAAATCAAGATGACTGTAATTCTTACCATGAATACTTACTGGCCTCTTTCCAAAATAACTATAAAATGTTGCAATTGAGGGTTTGGATTTACTGTATATTTTTTCTTTATTATTACTTCAATCCACATTCTGAAATCCCCTGTTTAGCTTAAGGGATCCTTCAGAGTTGAGCTAATTTGATCAATATTGGTAAAGTGAATGTTGCTGTTGCTCAAGATAATAGTACTTAGGGGACTACAGCAAAAAATTCTCATTCTTTATGTTATGTGAATTTTTGCAGTGATTTCACTCACCCTGCTTTAATCGAGTTTCAGTAACTTAAAAGTGACAATATGATTCAACCTCTGTAGTGCAGATAGATTGAGCATTAATAATGGACGTGCTGTCCTATTAAGGGAGGTAGCATTACCTACGTAAATATCACCACTGGAGATGATGTTCAGAGACCAATCCCCACATTTATTACAATCATGTAGTTGTACAAGATAGATAAATAAATCAAGTTAGATAAATTCGGTCTTCAGTTTGTAACAAAATTCTTCCATCAATGATAACTATAGAACATTTTAAAAAGTACAATGGTAGACAATATGTAAGGCCATTAGCAGTTTTATCTTATTAGTATTATAGGTATTATTTTTTTATAGATATTATTTTTCAATATATTTTTCAAGTATATATTTTGATTATGTCCAGACTGAATGTGTCTAAATTACTGTGATTTCAGCTTCAGGGATCAAGCTCTGTTATATATATATAAAAGCTCTTTTTAAAAATGGAAGTGGAATAAAATAGATTACTTTTAATAATTTCAAAAATCACCAATGTTTTGTGTTAGCAGTTTCACAATTTCTTACCTCAAATGTTAAATAGTTATGAGAATAAGGGTGATTTTTAGGCCAGATGATAATAATGTGATTTTCTTGCAAAAATTAGTATACATTTCTTTTTATAAATGAATATATATTTTATATATTATTTGTATTGATATATAAAAATATTTTTCCATGTTTAAAAGAGGAGTTAACAGTGACTAGAGTGCATATTAGAAAAAGGGAGAGATGGAGAGTGATAAATGGTAGAAGCTTAATATCTGCTTTAACATGAAAATATTCCTAAGTCTATGCATCTCTATTCCTTGGTGTGAAAGCACTGAAATTGGATAGAAGAAATGTTGTAATAGGAAATGTTTTTATATTGAGACATGGGGATATAACAATAACACAGTAAATAGTACTAGTTTTCCATTCAACTATAAATAATCTTTTAAAGTAAAATTACTTTATGCTATTTTTAAGTGGAAAATAATTATTTGTGTTTCCGTGAACATATATAGGAAGACGATTTGGTCATGTGTTTTAAATTCTTCTAGTATATGAAATGAAAAAAAAAAAAGAAACAGTTTAATCTGGAGGGTTTTTTTCCAGTTGTGTCCATATTTTCATCCTCTGATGGACAGCCTTGATCGCTGGGGTTGTTCAATGTTATAGATACCATGCAGTATCTAGCTCCAGAATTCAAAGTTCTGTGCACCAAAAGATTAAACAGTATCCACACATAAAATCTTTGTTCTTTCATTGCTTTTATTAACAAAAGCTACATATAATGCAATATAAAATTCCTTGAATTATTAATGGCCCAGGAAAATAGAATATAATGTATACTTTATCAGTAGAGTAAAGTAGAAGGATGCTAAGAGGAAATAATTGTATCTTGGAAAACTCAGCTGTGATATTTCCATGAAAATGGCTGAAGGCATGTATTTTTTTCACCTTCTGTAATAATTTAAATGCACTTAATAAGACATTATAATGAAACAAACATTATTATGCGAGAAGATTACGAATATTTGGTATATTGTCTAGAAGATTTGTTTCTTATATTGATATTTTTGGACTGTGACAGATAAAACACTGCTAGTTTATGTATCTTATTATTTTAAGATGTGCAAGGTTTGCCTCAAGGCCCAACATGATTCTCAAAATGATAAGAAACATTTAATCAGATGAAAGACACTCTATCTATGCTGAAACAAAATATGTAGTTAAGTTTAGAATGATTAGAATGTTGGGGTTCACACATCTTTCTTGAATCATGAGGCAACACAGGAAGCAGAATTTCCTTTTACCTTCAGAGGTGATTACCTATAGTGTTAGGGTAAAAATTTATGACTGAGTCACAGTCCATTAGCATTTCATGTTGTTCTAGGAGGGTATCTACATATCATATGAGTAGTTTCATCATAAGATATATTTACATTAAATAAATTCTACACAAATAATGTAGGAATACAAGCCCAGCAGAATGTATTTTGGTGTTTTGTACACATTTGAAATCCCTGAAGCCTGGCTTAGTCATGGCTGCAATGACTCAAAGTCTCTCAAGTGCTTTTGTGAACTGTCCAGTTATGATGGTCAGAGAGAAGATAAAAGCAGGACAGTTGGGAAAGAGAGTGGGAAGAAGCATCCTCATTTTCCAAGAAACTTACTATGAAAGTAAAGGGTTAGCATTGGCAACAACTCTTAAGATCTCTCACCTGAAGTTCTACCCATTTTATTCCATTTTCCAGTTGTATAGATTTTTGGTTTATTCACTTTATATTGACTCTGATCTAATGTTATTTGTCTAAACAACTTGTTTGCACTCAGGGATTAGCCTAATTCTGTAGCAGAGATCACCTTGTTACACTGGTTTTCCTTACAGCATCCTTTCCAATTTGTCGTAATTTAACCCCAGCCAGCAACTAAGCCCCACCCAATTGCTCAATCATTCCCCCTCAGTGGGACCGAAGAGAGAATTGGAAAGCTAAAAGTGAGAAAACCAGTGGGCTGAGACAAAGACAGTTTAATAGGCAAGGTAAAATGCACACATGAAAGCCAAGTTAAACAAGGAATTAATGCACCACTTCCTGTGGGAAGGCAGGTGTTTAGTCATTTCTAAAAAGCCAGGCTCCATCATGCTAGCAGTGCTTAGGAAGACAAACACCATCCCTCCTGCTTCCTCCAGCGTTATATGCTGAGTATGATGTGATACGGTCTGGGATGTTCCTTTGGCCAGCTGGGATCAGCTGTCCCAGATGTGTCTCCTCTGGACTTGTGCATCCCAAGTCCCTGCACAGTAGGGTGGGGCAAGAGGCAGAAAAGACCTTGGGTTTGTGTGAACACTGCTCAGCAATAATGAAAACATCCCTGTGTTATCAACACCATTTCCAGCACAGATCCAAAACACAGCTCCATGACAGCTACCATGAAGAAATTTATCTCTATCATAGTCAAAACCAGCATAAAATTGTAGATGAGTAAGAAGGTGCTCTGCATGCCATATTTTGTTGCATTCAGATAGTTTATAAATTGCAATGTCAACCTTAATGTAATGTTAACCTTAACATGTAAACCTTAAATTTTCATGAAAATATATCTCGTCGTTTTCTCTAGTGGGCTGAAAGGAAACCAAATCAGAACAACCCTTTACTAACTTGCCTTAGTTTACTGGCTTGTTGGTTGAGACAAATAAGCTCATGATACTTTTCTCACTGATGGCAATAAAAAGTAACATATCATAGTCATTGGAACTTGAAAAGAACAAAGAAAGGTAGAGTTCATTGCAAAGTCCTTGAAACAAGTGGAAATACTTGCTGTCCACAGAAGGAAATGGCATTGGTACTACAGTACAGGAAATTCCTTGTTTAAATGTCATGACTTCTCATCCTCTAGAATCAATTCAGAAAGATAGTTTTGCCACTACATGAAGAATATGATTAATAACTCTTTATGCTGGGTAAGTGAGCAGGATGATGAAACATTATTAAATGGTTCAGAGAGTACTTGTTCTAGGCATGCAGCTAAGATGACGCTGGAATGAAAGCCTTTAAATCTCATAGGAGTTTTCCATCAAATGCAATGCGTTTATCACAGGCCTTAGAAAAGAGACTGAAGTTTTTTGTTTGCTTGGGATTTTTTTGCTTTTAATTTGCTTGTGTGTGTGCATGCATATCTCACAACAATATCCTTCATTCTACTAGAAATTCATAAAAAAGAAAAAAAAGAGCATTGGGGAAGGGATAAAAAGAGAACATTGAGAACATTGAAGTATAAAATAAATGCATTAGCAAAGACTGAATATCTAGAATCCAGGACATATATGTGACAATTACTCTATAAACCACTGTACAAAACCTATGCCATGAACTGATATCTAATATTTGATATCCAAGAGAAAAAAATGTATGTGGACTTTTTATCTTTTCTGTGCTTCTCAAAACTTAAGGCATTTGTGAAAGTCTTCAGCTGCCATGAATTTCAAAATGCAATTAGGTCAACTACAACATCATGGTCCTGAAATAAAAAAAATTAAGAATTTTTAGAATTTTTCTAATACCTCACATATTTGGCAGATGAGTACCCATACACCTCCTAGTTCTAAGGCTACAATCAGCTTTTGAAATACTAATATTAAATCTATAAGAATAGATCCTTTCAGATTAAAAAATGAAAGGGGAAATTCACATTTTGTTACAAAACAGCTCAATGCCAAGGATTCATAGCAGATTGTAAGATAGTAGCTACTGTGCTAATCTGTTTGCTTCTCCAAGAATGCTTTCTTTCCAAGGGTCTCCTTTACATTTCAATAAACTCATTTGAAATAATATATTTGATCACATTTTTTATATCTAAAATACGGTATAAGGTTTATATTGCATATTCTTTAACTCAAATTCAGTTAGTTCTATAAACAGAATTTGTTTATGTAACTGATTAACTGGCATCAAATTAGGTCAAACACTGTTGACACAGTTTGGAGCTGTAATTGGTTTCTCTAATTGGTAACTATAAACCTGAATGTAATCAGTTCAGAGTAAGCACACTCTGCGCTATTAACCAGTAAAGTTTGGGATCTCTTGGGAAAGCTCTGCAAACTGTATGCTACAAACAGGATTAAAAGTCTATCAGCCTCATTGTGCTGTTTTGAAATTTATTTTGTAGAGCCAGCCATACAGAAGTGTAAGAACATGTATTTGTCAAACACTAAGCAATAATGTTAGCAGCTCTACTTGATGTGGAAACCTCCACCTCAGAGAAGACATTTGAACGCTACATCCTTTTTATTACTCTAACTGAAAAATCAGCTTTCAGATATAGTATTCTTGGCTGAAATTTGATCAAATTGTGTGTATCCTTTACACAGTTCGATCTCTAGTTAATAGAGTTATGATGAAGTGAAGAAAAAACAGCGAATTTTAAAGCCTAAAAAGTTTTATGTAAAATAATAATAATAATAAAATGCCTGCTTGTTTGGAATGATCAAGTATATATTCTACTCTCCGAACAAAACCCAGAGAAAAAGTATGTGACCACTTCCAGTGACTGGAGTCAGACTGATCTTAATTTACAAAACCTCATGGTCTGAAAGTAACATCGTCCATATGGCTACTAATTGAGGCTATACTATTTATTTGCACAAGTCATAAATTATATGGATAAGCAAATAAGACTAGAAGGAATCTCAAGGGTCATCTACTCTGTCTCAAAGGTAGGTTCTGAAAAAGCATTGGTGGGTTTTGCCTTCATTTTTCTAACACACACAAAACCAAAGATAACATAACAATTTAAAAAAATCTAAATGTTATTATGCTTTTCTTTCCATTCCCTTGCCCTCCCTTGATTTATGAACTTTATCATTTCATGACATTACATTTCCTTTCACCTTCTCAGTGATTTCATTCCAACTTCAGAGTCAATCTAGAGCACCTTTGTGATTTGATTGTTGCTCCTTTGTATCAGTTATTAACAATGTCTTTCAAACAGGAGTGGGGTGAGAATTCACCATTATAAACCCTGCCCAGATATAGCCAACAAGCTCTGAGATACCTCATAGATCATAGAATCGCAGATTTTAAGGCTCATCTAGTTCAAATCCCCTGGCTATGGGCAGGGACCCCTTCCACTAGATCAGCTTGGTCAACGAACCATCCAGCCTGGCCTTGAATATTTCCGTGGCTGGGGAGTCTGCAGCTTCTCAGGTAAACCTTTTCTCCTGCCTCATGACCCTCACAGAAAAGGATTTCTGCCCAATATCTACTCTACACTTGCCCTCTTTCAGTTTGAAGCCATTACCCCTTTTTGTATCATTTTCTGGCCTTATAAAAAGTCCCTCTCCAGCTTTCCTGTACCCCTCTCCGAGTATTGAAAAGCATAATATTAATGCACAGTTACAGAAGTTATTTTCATGTTGCTGTGCTCAGTTGTGTCAGATCCTTCTTGAAGTTCAAGACTTAAGTAACAAATAAACAAGAGAGACTAGACATTCTAGAGTAGCACAGCAACATTTTACTATGAGCCTGGGTCAATCTAGTTTAGAGAGCAGCTGTCATCGAAAGAGAAGCCCTAACTGAGAGTAGTGTCTGACAAGGTGTCTGGGGTTGCACTTATACTTGGGGAGGTTTTTGCCCTCTTTCTCCATTAGTCTTCTTATGAGACAGTAAATATGTAGAGACTGTAAAGTGATGAATAAAAGTCAAGAATACGCGTTTGTCTAGTAGTACTGTGTATGCATTTTGTCATAATTAGACCACAGTGGAACATCTTGTTCTGGGCTACTCATTAAATCATGGCTGTCAGTTGAATTTAAATTTCTTGGGGTTTATGTTTTGGGTTTTTTTTGCTAAAGTCATTCTAAAATTGATATAGGGAAAATATTGCTAATAATCAATATTTTTCAAGTGAAGATAACATTATCTATGTGTGAGTATTAAGTAACTTAAGTATTACATGCTCAAGGTTAAATATTTTTGAAAGTTTCCAGTTTTCAGAAAAGAGTGAAGTCTTCCTTATCAAATCAGATATTTTATGAACAGGAGTCTGTACTTTTCTTTTTGAAAAGAGCAGTTCTTGTAAACCAGCACATAAATATATTAATGAATATTTTAAGTTGAAAGTATTTCTAATCCTTTGATTCAGGATGTAAATTCATATGGTTTATTCCGTCTGTGGGGCACAGAAATAAAATGTAATTAAGACAAAAAAAAGGACATAAGGGACTCTGAACAATCATCCAATCCACTGAAAAAGTCCAGCAGAAAATTGAAATACGTTGAAAATTTGTCTGTAGAATTTTTCCCATTATGTACAGCCTTATAGTAATTATTTCATTTATACATCAGAAATGTATCAGTTTCTATAAAATATAAGAATGAGGATTTTTTTATTTTTTTCCAACGTTTTAAAAATTAGTGAAGGAAAGATCTTGACCTGAACTGTGACACACTGTCTCTCTTTAAATAAAGCAGTTTTGAATATTGAAGCATCATGTCATATCTAACAAATCAAATATATTCTGAGTGCTAAGCCTCAGTATATTTGTTTTATTTGTTCATTTCAGTTTGCCTACAGTCCTTCAGGTTACAGACTGCTTAAATCCTAAAATGTACTGTAGCTGGGAGTGTATAAACCAAACACTCAAATTCTCTTTATCTTCTTTACATGATACTAATTTATTTGCTCTCAACTCTAAATCAAGAATGAACAGTGAAATATTAATAATGACCACATTATTCACCATGTAAAACGCATGCAGCTAAGGGGCATTTGAAGTGTTGAATGCAATAGACACATTTCCTTAGGGCTGTTTCCTTTACTGCTGCACCTGCTTCAATTCATATATGTGCATTTATCTCTAGAGAGGAGCTTTCTGGTAATCAGTGATCTGAGATGGTGTTCTGACTCACAGTGAAGACATAATGTAAGGGTCACAGCCTCACTAGGTAGTGTCTACAGTGTCTGCAGGGACTTTTTTTTTTAAGGTATCACTGTCAATAACTTTATAAGATAATTAATAATTTGACTTTTAAAACTGTCTTAAAAAGGACCCCCCGATGACAATATTCTTGATAATAATATTTATGCACTCATGGGCATAACCAGATTTTCAACACCAATTAAACAAAAAGTACATATGTGCTTTGAGTTAAGAACCTCCTGAGTGGAACATAGTTGAAAAATATGCAATAAAAGACCCCAAACCAAACAAAAACAAGACAAGAGACTAGTTTTAAATGAGCAGTAAAATGCCTCAGTACAATGTAACTCCTTTCAATTGTAACTATAACATTGATTAATGACTTGTTCTGATAATTAAGGATTAGGTTGCTTATTACCTATTTTTTATTGAACATCTTTGTGCATGACCTTTCTATTATTTTTTCTTTTTCAATTAACAGTATAGAAACAGCTTGAAATCAAGACTCACATAACTCAAAATTCTATTAGAATTTGGAATTCAAACTGTGTTTACTGGAGATATGATACTTGGAAGATGATAAAAGAACTCCAAACCAGGAAAGCAGTGGAGAAATATGAACATACCATAAGTCTGAAAATAGTAGGAGTGTCCTCTTTGCCACAGCAGCAAATAAACAGAAATCTAGGGTGAGGTAATGGTGAAAGGAATAGGAACCTAGGTGACATTTTCCTAGATTGCTGAGGAAAGAGAAGATATTTCTTTCAAGGTTATAAATGTTGTGTTGCACACAAATATTTAATTTTTATGTGCAGGAAACGCTCCCTAAGAAAAAGAGACATCTGGACAACAGTTAATTTGAAAAAGTGAGGAGCTATCATCTCTGAAAGTAAATTTCCTAGTCCTAGCAACAGAGTTTTTAATTATACTAGATAAAGGAAAGTGGATAAAGAGAAAAGAAGGTATAGAAACAAAGAAGTGACCCTCACACTCCTCATGTGAAAACAGAATCATCGGGGGTCCATTTCACGTATTGCAACACAGATCCATCAGTATGGAAAACAGAAAATGAATTTAAAATCCATTAATTATTCTGAGTTATGACACCAGTGGAGTTAGAGAGTTTTCATGCAATAATACAAAAGGTTGGAGTGCTGCAGTGGATGAATACTGGCTCCATTAAAAGACCATGCAAGCTAGCAGCAAGAAATATGATATTTCATAAAGATTAGTTGAAAAGCAATGGTAAGTAAGGAGAAAGATCCATCTTTCAGGTGCAGAGTCCCCCTAAAGGTGCACAGTGACAGGAAGAGAGGCAATGGACATGCAAATTGCTATAAGGAAAATTCAAATCACATGTGGATATGTTTTACTGAGAGGGTCATCAAACAGCATGAGAGGCTGTTGTAGATGTGGAACCTCCACCCTTGAAGATACTCATAACTCAGTTGGTCAGAGCCATGAGCAGCCTGATCTAACCAGCCCATCTCTGAGCTGGCAGATGGACAAGATGACATTGAAGGCCCATTGCAACCTGTGTTATTCTATAGTTCTACAATTATTTTGCAATAATTAGGAATTTAGATGTATGTGATTTGCTATTTTCCAAGGAAATAATTCAGTGGGGTTTTGAGGTTTCCACTTTTCTACTTTATGCAATTGCAGGTTGATCAGTAGTGGTTCTGATGATGTTTTATAACAGCAGAGAAAAAAGCATATACAATACAATAACTTGTTTGTTACCACCTGCTTTTACATTTCCTCATCTTCTTATTATTTCCAAATTCTCCTTTAGATGTAAACAAAAACTATTATATTCATATAATATAATAAGCTATATTTATGATTGTTATTCTGCTCTGTGTTTATGCATAGCAGAATTTCCTTATTTTCATTTAATATCTAAGTTTTAATGGAAAGTCTCACAAATATTTATAGTTCTTTTACTGGAAGTTTAAATAGGCCAGTAGGGTACTGAAGTATGAATAAATTATAATTATTAGCTAAATATAAAGGTATTAGTAACTGAGCCACTTTAAAACTAAAGCAAGATTTTAGAGAGTAGAAATTAACGAGATCTGGAACGTAGCTCTGTAAATTCAGGTTCCCCCAATGAAATTATAATCTGCTGTGTTTGCTCGTTGTCAGTCTTTGCAAGTGTAGATGTCATTGGTGACTCTAGCAATCCTCTTCCTGTGATAGATAATCCTCAGTGTAGTCA
This sequence comes from Sturnus vulgaris, assembly GCF_052056855.1. Lineage (NCBI taxonomy): Eukaryota > Metazoa > Chordata > Aves > Passeriformes > Sturnidae > Sturnus > Sturnus vulgaris. Next base: position 97,022,951 of record NC_142244.1, read on the forward strand.
AGTAATATTAAAATTTTGCTATCATTCTTGGAAGGTATAGTGCTTAATTTTCCCCTTCAGTCAGGCTAGCAACAAATGGAAATGTATCTAGGAAATGTTTTTTAGTTTGTTTTATTCATCATTATCGTATGGCTTCACCAGTAAAAACCCACCTAAGGGTTTCATATTCCATCTTAACTAATCTCTCAGACATCTTTTAGACCCACTCTAGGAACCATTTTTACTTACTGATTATAGCTTTGTTCAAATCAAAGACATATTAGATTGTCTCTTTCTATTTGTAAATGCCCAGGTTTCACAGAAGATAAGAAACTGAAGATAAGAAGCATAGATTTTATTTATTGTATTTTCCCCAGTAATTATGTGGATCTGAAAGTTTTCTGCAGAGATGGTAACAGCATGGGGTTCTAATAGCAGGTATCTGATGAAAGGCATTTTTCTTCTTTTCCCAGACTGTAATTTTATTACTTGTCAATTTGTTGGCAGCAAACACAGCTGGCTTCATAACTTGATATAACTCTTGGGTTCCAGGCCAACACACACAATATCTTCTGATAATTTTGTAGCAATTTGGGGTTAGAATCACAACATCATCAGGGTTGGAAGGGACCTTTAAGAACATCAGGTCCAACCATCAATCCAAGCACTACCAGCCTAACTCCTAAACACACAGAGCATACCATCCAGTGCCAGATCCAGATGCCTCTTGAACACTTCCAGGGATAATGACTCGACATCTCCCTAGGTAAACTATTCCAAAGTTCCAAAGCCTGACCACACTAAAAGTGATTTTTTTTTTAATAATATATGGTTATATGGCTTATAAGTACTTAAAGTTTATATGCCTTTAGAATGATTTCTCTGTTTCCAATTGGTTTTTTAATACATCCACCAGTTTCATGATAATTCATGATCAGAACAGGCCTTTTTTCTGGTGCCTCCTCTTTACCCTCTTTAGGATTGAATGACACATTTTTCAAGACAAGCTTTTCTAGTGATTTCTTATCATCTCATATTCAGTCATCCCTGGTTCTTTAGAACTGGAGCTATTCCAAAACCTTTTCTATTACTATACTTCATGACTGATGTCTAACTATCAGCATGATCCACAGCCTCTAAAGAATTTTTTAAAGCTTCAGATCAGTTCTTAGCATGATATGTTGAATTCTGCAGTTTCACAAAATGTCTGTGGCTCATTTTATGTTTACATCAGTATAAAGATTTGCTGCTGTTCCTAGCACAAAATACTTGATTTGAGAACCATGCAGCAAAGTGCAGTTGATTATGTATTTAAATTTGACAGCTTTTTTTGATACTTATTTTGCAGTTCTGAGACAAAGATAATATTTAAAATATGAAACATGGTAAAAATTAATATTTAACCTTAATAATCCTCAATAGCGTATATAAAGTACATCTGTTCAGGCATATGTGCAATTAAATAATGTGATAAAACTTGAATTTTTTGCATATGGTACACCATTGAACTTATTTTACAAGTTTCTGATATGTTAGGAGAAGATAACTGGTTATTGTTAACAGATAAAGTTACTGATCATTAATGTAGCCAGGAAAATAAATAGCACATAATCTTTAAAACTATTTCTAAATAAAAAATAAAAAAAAAAATGTAATTATCAGAAGAATTTTTTTTCAATTTCAAAGTCACACTGGATATTACTTGAATGCATTCATATTGTTTCAGAAGGTGGAATTGCTTCTTATAGGTTTCAATATGTATTTGGCTTGAGCTAGTGATATTACATCAGAAACACTGAAAAGAACATTGAAAATATGAATATGGTATTTGAAGCTGAGTTTCATTTCACTTAATATCAGGTTAAAATTAGAGCTCTCACCTCAACTGCATTGACTCCACAGACACTAAAGAGGATCCTCACTGCACTGATCAGAAACATCTTTTAGGATAAGGTCAATTACTTTCTGAAGGAGCTAATATCGATCATATGAAAACAGAAGACAAGTGAATAACTAGGCTGCCTTAAGACAGTAAGCTTTAAAATGAGCTGAAATAGGATAAAACAATTCTTTCTTAGAGCCACAGAAAAAAATAAATATGACATGTCCTAAATTTATTTAAGGTACTAATTTAAGTTTTACCTCAATATGTAACCAATATGTAATTGTAGTAACACAGGTATTTATATAACATTGCAATATTAGAAATTCAAACTTTCCTCAGGTTTTTGCTGTGGACAAATGAAATGTTAGAAGAGTAGGTTTCAGCAGGTTATTATCTCTTGGCTTTCTTTGGCCTTACCACTGGAGGCAGGTGAACTGGTTCCCCTTTTTTCCTCTGGAATGGGGTAGCACATGGAGGTTTCAGTTTTGCTTTTCTGTTAAAATCATGTCTGATTGCCAGATCTTTCTTAACCTATTTAATGAATAAAGAATAATGATAAGTAGCTGATTATCTTGACCAAGAACAATATAGAATTTATATGAAGACTCTAACTTTGTTGTGGCCATAGGTAGACCTCATAGTTGTGTCTACAAGGGACAGAACTAAGCAGAGTTAAAAGCCAAAGTCTGGTTTAATAAAAAAAATCAAATGTCAGTCCAGCTGAATTATTTCACTATTCGTTTAAAGGAAGCATATCACAATAAAAAAAATTTTTAAAAAGTTGTATAAGAAAATAAAATTGTCAACATATTCCAAACTCAACATTTTCCACTGAAGTCGTCAATTATAAATTACAAAAGTAGATATATCATGTGTTTATTTGGTTTTGACAATGCATATGCAAGTCTTTTTTTCTAACTAAAAATTTTCATTCACAAAACTATCAAGAATTTTAAAAATCAGTTATATGAGTCAACTGATAGGACAGCATTTAAAGGAATATCATTTAAAATTCTGTATCTTCATTAGAGAAGCAGTCTTTTATTAGCACAATGTCTAAAATAAGCATGTAAATTAACTTTTTGGACAAATTAGTGAATGCAGTAAAAAGGATAGAAAGGGAAGGTACTGTGGAAAGTGAATTAAAATGGGAAAGGAAATTAGCTGTGGCACTGCAAGCCACAGGGCTTTTGTGCAGTGTGTAGCTCTGCCACTTGCACTGCCAATGCTGTATTTGCAGAGCTTACATTCTCAGCAGCTTGTGTCTGCCATTGATGTATTGCAGAAAGGCTCTCCTACTAAATACATATAAATACATCGTTCCTGAGACTAAATGGTGCTAACACAATGCAATAAAAGGAATTAATCTTTACCCAGATTATGTTGGCTAAAAAATAGGACTATAAAAACTGATTACATGAGATTGCTTCTTTATAGAGGGAAATGAAGTCTTCTGTAAAATGTCCTTTGCTAGGAGAAAATAAAGCAAAGGTGGTCAAGTTGAATTAAGTGATATTTTTGAGAGGACCTAAATGAAATGTATTGTTAAATATTAGAGTATTTTAAGGTGGTCTTTTCAAAAGATGAACACAGAAACTTCTTTCTTTCTGTTTGCTAGTCTTAATTGTAGTTGATTATCTCCTGTTTCTAGAGGATTGTCTTCTGAAGCCCTTAGATTGAGAGTGTCAATCTCCCTTATCACTGAAGCAATTTTATTAGGTTAAACAGGCACATTTCTTCAAGTATGCCAGAATCCTGACACTGCTTTTGTTCCTACCAGATACTTTAGCTAAGAGAGAAAAAATGCACTGGAATAAAAGCAAAGAAACCAGTGGGAACAAGAAAATATTAAGGAAGAAACATGCTTGATGTTTCCTTTTGCCTGAAAAATATTTATCTGAGAAAATTCCATACAAGGTTCTGGCCTATCAGAAAGTGAAGGACAGAAATGTTTTAAGCATTATAATCTCACAAGATATAACTGCTCTTTTGGATAAAGACTAAGATTTAAAAAGTTAATAAATAAATAAATGCTAGAAATAGCCTGGCAATAATTTACTGACAGAATTCTCCATTCAGATCAAGTAGATCATAGAAACTGAAGTGTGTCAAGGACTCCGATAGAACAGTGAATATCAATTTCTTTCAATTTTGAAAATCATGCTTTCTTATTCAGGCATTTGTAACATTAATTCAATGTCAGAGAAATAATGAATATTAAGAGTCTCTTACAAATTAAAAAAACAAACCTATTCCATTTGGGAAATGAAACACAAATACATGGGAAGAATGAAAAAAAATTTATTAATATGGATAAAATAGATTCTGTCTTTGTAAACAGAAAATAGAATAGAGTAGATTGATCATCCAGTGATCATCCAGTCTAGCTACCTGACCAATTCAGGGCTGACCAAAAGATGAAGCATGTTGTCCAAATGCCCCTTGAACACTGAGGGGCTTGGGACATGACCAGCTCTTTAGGAAACATGTTGGAGGGCATGACCACCCTCTCTGTAAAGAAATGCTTCCTAACATTCAGCCTAAACCTCCTCTTGTGCAGCTTTGAGTCATTCCCATGTGTTCTCTCCCTGGATCCCAGGGAAAAGAGCTCAGCACCTCCATCTTCACTTCCCCTCCTTAAAAGCTGCAGAGAGCACTGAGGTCACCCTTCAGCCTGCTCCCGTCTTAACTAGACAAGCCCAAAGTCCTCAACTGCTCCTTATCATATAAATCAAACCAGATTTCCTTGCACAGTACTCAAATTTTGGTTAACATTCATATACTGGAATGAAATAATACATATGTGAGATAAATAATAAAGATGTTGAAAACATGAGAAATATTTTATTTATTATGTATTGCAATTTGTGGAACAGCTCTGCATTTATTCTAATGGTAGTTATTTTATGTTGGAATGAATACCATTAATTTCACCATTCCACTCAACAAATCAGCTCACTTAAAAGATATATTTTTTCCCCTAAACCATGAAATTCTTAACGTTAAAAGGAAACCTGCAACAATTTGCAAAGATCAGTCATTTGAGACTACCATTTCAGGTTTTAAATGGTCCACAACAAGTTTTGAGATCTTGTTTAGTTCCCTTTGTGCTACTGGCTCTGTCTTCCCCTACAATGATCACTCTAGAGTTGCTATTAAATATTTAATCATAATAATGTTATTAATATCTGACTGGAATTCAGAATTGCAGGAGAAAATAACTATTATTCAGTAACCTTTATCTATAAGAACTGAAAGCTAAATGTTAAGAAGGTACTTGGACTTTTCCTGGATATGATTGGTTATCATATTATCACATGAATTAAACAAATTCATGTACTACTGCGCAGAGCAAAATTTTCCATCTTTGGATATATATCATAACCATGTCCTTTAGAATTTTTTTGTGTACACAGATACTATAAGTTACATGTGAAGTCAATTAAACTAAAATAATTTATCTAAATTCATGTGTTTTAAGTACACTTGCTGAAATATATTATTTAATTTTATATTAAAATATTTTTGCTTTCCATAAGTCATTTCTCCTAGCTCTCCATGCATTTTTTCATGCTTGTTGTGTACAGTAATAACATTTGAATAAAGTTTAGTAGTATAATTTAACTTTTGGAATTCTTCAAACTCATTCACTTTCCCTTTTATTTTTATTATGTTTTTCCTACTGCTTTAAAAATTTTAGAAAACTAGAAGATAGGGTAAAAGACAAATAGTTTTTAGACTCTGTTGCCAATAAATTAATATAAATATAAGAGGAGGAAATTACCAACATGCTAAATGTCTTGTTCTTAATCCAGTCCAAGAGCTTTTTGCCATAATGACTAAAAGGCTGCCAGCCTCTTTTACCAATCTGAAAGTGCAAGAACTTGGAATTTATGTTGACTTACATTGGTCTGAAATAGTTTTACCTAGCAATGGTCTAGTAGCCAAGGGACTGTCACCCAGCCTATTCCACCTTAAGGTCAGAAAAACCTTATATAGTCTGATAAACCTAAGCAGTCATTGCATAACAAAGAACAGCGTGCATAACAAAGAGCAGATTTTGTACGTTCTAGTGCACAACTCTTTATCAGGAAACTTCTATGAATGAAAAATGTTTTAAGCTCCAAGAACAAGTAGGAAAACACTGTCACTTTGAGCACCAAAACTGCTTCCTGCAAATGCAAGATGCTTAAGACTGTCTGAGACAATTTTTCTCTACTTTGAGCATTGATACTATTGAGTCCTTAGAATGCAAGAGAACCATAAATCTCTTTCTCTCCATAAACAGGCTGCACACTCCTGATTCCATAATACTTGGCCAACGTAGTATCAAGGAACCAAGGCCCATCTCTACTATAGCAAAAGTGGTTAGTTTTGCCTAAGATTGTTGAAAAAGAACTATGAGAAAATCTGTTAAAGAACAAGAAAATAATAGTAAAGGCACCAGGAAAACAGTTGACATGGGATCTGTAATAATTCAGAGCATCAAAAGCAAAGACTCCAAAAATTCCAATGGGAAAACATATAAACTCCTAAAGGGAAAATAAAACCACCAAAAAACCAAACAACATAACAAAGAAGCAACTTCAGAAAGTAAAGCAAGGGGTTATCAAATTATTTGGTCAGTTCAACAATACTGGCTTATTATTAATTACACTTAACAAGTATATTGTTGTAAGATTCTAGAAACAAAACCTTGCTGAACTGAAAGACAAGGCAGCATTGTTGGAGTGACTGTCCCTGGAATAAGGAATAAGAAGGTACAAATGAAGACAAGGAGCAAGAAGGACTAGGGTAAGGGCAAAAAACCAAAGACAGGAGTCAGAAAGTATGGATTATGTTTGCAAGGATGAGGTAAAACAAACAAATAAACCAAACTCTCAAACCCCCAAATCAGAAAAGCTAAGACAAAAATAGGAGTGAAACCCTTAGAAGCACAATTGCCATCAAGTGGCACACAGGAAAAATAAAACACCACCAAGTCAACAAATGATGGATTTTATATACAAAGAATAAACCACCAGTCAGGCTAACAGGCTGGTTCTTTGTCTCCTGACTGACTCTTGTCAGGCAACTAACTGCAGCTCAATTGCCTGGACCTGACATGGACTGACAGCTGCCATGTTTGATGCTTTATGCTTCAAAAACCCCAAGTGATTCTTGCTACATATTTTTATTTTTCTTTCCCTTGTATTCCCTGCTTTAGAATAAATATAATCTCTGAATGAAGCTTTTTTTTCCCCATGATTGAGACATCTAAAACATTTTTCTTTCCTCTGAATTATCTAATGCCTACCATGGTATAAATTCAGGACTAGGATTTTAATTCTGTCCAACCAGTTTTTGTTCTCTCTCCTCTGACTACATAGTTTTTATACAAAATATCTTGTGAAGCAAACACAAAGAAACCTCAACCAGCTGTCTTATTTAAATATTCAATGAGCTAATGGAATACTGAAGGCAATAGAAGAGACTTATCAGCTAAAAGCAACTTGATGAGGGAGTTATATTTCCATGGAATAAAAGATAAAGGCGGGGGAGAGGAGAAGATGATTTGTTACTTTGCATTTAGTTATGAAAAAAATTATGTATAAAAAAGCAAATATTTTAAACATGAAGCTCTGGAAAGTTTATAGATTGAAAAATTGATATTTATTCTTTCTGCAACTGTATAATGGCTTCAGAATTGGAGGAATTTTTTAAAGTGTTGGAATATAAATTAAATTAAAGCAGTACAAATAAAAGAGAAAAGAAGTCCAGTCTTATAAAAAGGCTGCAAAATCCTTTGTAGATAGGACATATTAGCCCCATTCCATCATTCGGGTATGGCTAGAGTGATAGGATAGTTTAGCAGAATTACAGACTCTGAGACTAAATGCTGCTAATCCTAAACAACAGACAAATTTTTGCTGGGCTGATCCTAAATATAGTGGTTGTTCATTTTTCATAACTTGCAGGTTGAATAATTTATTTCACCTCAGATTTTTTTCTTATATCTATATATTTTTTTTAAAGAGGAAAGACAGAGTTGATGCCTTTTTTAGAGTAAAAATATTGACTGTACAATACCATGATTTCCATGGAAAAACAAAAAAAAAACAGGGAAAAGTCACACCTGAGAACCGTGGTCATATTCAGTAGTTATGCAGGTGTACAAGTACCCTCTTGCTTGTAACAAAGCAATTCTACAGGAATATCAGATGCTACTATCTAAAACTGAAGATTACAAAAAGAATTATCTCAAGATCATTCTTGTTTAGCTTTTGGTACTAGGAATAATTATAAACCATAAAAACTGACCAAATCTAGGCCTGTTCAAACACTTTCACAATAGCAAAGCCAACGGGAAGGACCTTGTAAGTGTTCAACTCCAACTGTGGGTTCTGGAACAGTTATTTCTATTAAAAAACTCACTGAACAAAAACTTTCTTTAAAACTTTAAATATTTGTAAAGAGTACAATGGTATTTTGGCTGTAAGTTATCTTTAAAAGGCCTCATCCAGAATGTTTCTCTAAATGAATCAAAAAAGTGATCTGAGAAGTAAATCGGAGGAGTCACCCAGGACCCAGACTCTGTCATGAAAATGAAGTCACAATATTTAATTTTCTTTAGGACATTGAAATCAATGAGTACACTTTGTATCGTACTAGAAAAGTTTTAGAAGGAAGAAAGAGCCAATATATTTTAAAAGTAAAAAAATATATTTTTGAAAAGACATGTTATAAAAATCTGTACCAATTCTTACAGAAAGTTAAGCAAAAATTTTCCTATTTTTCTCCCAGAAAAATTGCAGTAAATTATTAATATCTGGGTATTTAAAATAATACACAGAATATTTAAATTAATTAAATGGCTTTTAAAAATTATGCTTTTTGTTTTTAAAATAAATTACATCTACCCCTTTTTTTCAAGTGAAGTCAATTATTTCTAACCCTATTCCTGACTCTATATTGTTTGCTAAGTTTGACTGAAACCAGCCCAGCTAAGGAGCTGAAGGGAAAAAGGAGAAAACTTTGTTGTTTTCCTCTAAATTTTACTCAATTCAAAGGCCAACGAAGTCAATATAAATCTCCATTACCAACAGTGAGCTTTTGATCATGCCAAAACTTTATACTTCAAAGGATAGCTCCCACTCATCCTTTAAGGTTTTACCCTCTTTTAGGCATCATAACTTTGCTTCTCTATATACCTCTTTTTTTGTATTTCTTTCAGAAAATCTTGGCCCACTTTTCCTTCTTTATTACAGAAGATTTTAGGGAAAATCCAGCTGATACAATTACACAAAACAAAAGAACTCTAAGCACAACAAGAGACAGACTTCACAGCTTTTTGTGAGGGACCCAAACCCATCTATACTCCGTTGTCCACAAGAGATTTAGATTTTTGGTTTGTCCTGATATATTGGTTTTGCATGGCCTGTTTTTTGGTAGCGCAGGGCCCACAGAGGTGGCTCCTGTGAGAAGTTGCTGGAAAATTCCACCACGTCCAGCAGTGCCAGTTCCTGATGGCTCTGAAGATGGAGATGGCCAAAACTGGGCCAATAAGAGAGGCTGGTAATGCCTCTGTGATGACATATGCAAGAAGGAAATCAAAATAAAGGATACACAGTTTTTTCTTCTTGTCAGAGAAGAGGAGAAGGAGGGGAGAGCCTATGAGAGAAACAACATGGAGACACCAAGGTCAGTGCAGAAGGAGGGACAGGAGCTGCTCCAGGAACCAGAGCCAGATTCCTCTGCACACCATTGTGAGGGAGCTGAGCGCTGCAATCCATGGGGATCCACGGGGGATGCAGAGATCCACCCACAGCCCATGAAGATTCCATGGGGGATGCAGAGATCCATGCACAGCCCATGGTGGAAGTGCCTATGCCAGAGCAGGTGGATGCCTGCAGCAGGCTGTGATCCAGTGGGACACCCAGGAGAGAGGGCCCCTCCAGTCTGGAGCAGCCTGTCCTTGGAGCACTGCACCCCATGGAGGAGTGACCCTCACCACAGCAGTTTTGGGAGCACTGTGGGCCCGTGGGGGGAATTCACATTGCAGCAGGTGTAGTTTGGCTGCTGCTCTTGAGAGTGGAGCCATGCTGGGGAAGTTCACAGAGAACTGTCTCATGGGCCCCCATGGTCTCACATGAAGAACTCCTCTCCCAGAGCAGTGGAAGAAAATCTCGGTGATGAACTGACCCAAACCCCCCATACCCTGTGTCCCTGTGCTGTTGGTGGGAAGGAGGGAGGGGTTGGGGAGGAAAACACGTTTTAAGGGCTTGTTTTGCTTCTCATTATCCTCCTCTGTTTCTCTTAGTAATACATTCACTTTGCAACCTTAAAGTTGAGCCTGATTTGCCCTTGAAGTGTTTCTCCTGGTCCTTATCTCACTCATGAAATCTTTGTAAATTTTTTTTGTCTCTGCTGCCTGACTGTGGCAGGGGAGGGTGAGTGAAGAACTCTCATGGGTGCCTGGCATTGGGCCAGTGTCATGTCACAGCACCCGAATACCATCTTTGGTGCTTATATGTGGAAACATGGTTGTATACGGAAGAGACATTTGTAAATTCTACTAGACTCAGCTACCCCTTTTTGTCTGAAATATTTGTATTGTCATTCAGAAGGAAAGTGGTACTCTCTAGGATAATTGCATAAGAAGTAGGAGATTTTGATTATCCTCCTTCCTTTTATTTTTATAATTTATTTTATTTCTATTTTAATGGATAATGTTACATGAAATTCATCACCATAAAGTGAAAGGATATCATCCCAGACAGATGGCTTGAAGTATGACAAGTATTTTCTAAGTATGACATTTCTTACAAAATAGAAGTAGCTGAGAACATGGGGAGGGAGACATCATAATAGAAATAATAATTTTTGAAAAATCTGTCTTTGTCAATAAATGTAGTGACAACACTATTTAATTTACTTTATGTCTGCTAAAAAGAGTGACTAGAAAGTGCATACTTTTAGATATGGTTTGTGTTCAAGGAGAATGGAAGCTAGATTTAGAGCTATTTTAAGCACCAGTTGGTAGTGCACTGAGACAAAGGAATAACTTCTTAGTACAAGATGTTGTACAGAAAACTTTAAAAAAAACACTTAAAAATACATGAGTTCTTCTCCAAAATTACTTTCTGCTGTTCTCAGCTATTAGTTAATGCACTAGCAGCACAAATCTATCAATTATTTTCACAGCCTTCCTGTCTTTACAGAGTACACTCTTAGCAAAAAGGAAAATTTATAAAAATAGTTACACAGTTCTTTCAGAAGTCTGTGAGCAAGTCAAATTCAGATCTTTGATGATTATGAAAGATATGGTATTTAAGTAGGACATATTGAGGTAGTGACTAATTAGAGTTCTTGGCACCATTAAAACTCAAGCAAGTTTAGTTTTCTGAGCCACAATAGGCCCTTTAATAGTAAATTTGTTTAACTATGACAGTCTTATAAAAGGTATTGTCTTTTCCCACCAAATTATTTAAATCATTAAGCTATAGTTATTTATGTCAGAATAGAAATAATTATGGGAATTTTCAGTGTAAAAATCTATTTTTTTAATCAGTTATGCCTATAATTTCACCACACGGATAAGGTTTTGTATTGAGAGCATGCACTGCGGTGTAGGAATAAGGGGAAAAAAAGCAGACATTTGATCCCTCAAGCACATTTAAGTGTCTCTGTTAACCAACAATGTGAATTAAGCACCTACATGCTTTTGAAGATCTGTTTCTTAACAGATTGTTGTAGTTAAAAAGAGTAACAAAAAGTATATGTTACCAGGAAAGTTGAGAGGGAAGTTGCAATGGCAATTCTATTTGCCCAGAGAATATTCACTAGACTCTTATGTCAAATAAGTCTAGTTTAAAAAAGTAATCAATATTATTGCCAAAACTTGTGTGAATATTTATGCTTCAGAGCAAAAGTAGACAAATATTTGTTAGTTTCTCTGTGCTGCTCCTTGAATTCCTTGTGGACTGGAAAGGGCCTATGCTTCCAAGAGAAGCATGACCTGTTTACCCTCGTGACTGAGACAAGGAAAAGGAGACATGTGGAACCGCTTTCCTCTGCCTCAATATTATGAACTGAACTGAGGAAACCACATCTTTAGTCTGCTTAATAAATCAGACTAATTGTCTTGCAGTTCAATGAATACATTTTTAATAAGCACCATAGAAGAGAAACTTGGAAAAAATTTAAACGATCCACAGTCATCTACTTGTCTGGAAGACTCAGAAATTCAGCCTCAGACTTTATTGGCATTTGATCCTTTGAAAGAATAACCTGATATCTACATTTATTTACAATTCTAATAGTTTTCAGAAAAACAAAAGTCAGTTTGATTTTATATTTTGAATTTAATTTTAAAAATCATATATATTTACTGAAATTCTGAGTATAACTTCTGTACTGTCATCTTGTCCATCTAATTTGGTCTCTATTTGAAAGTCTTCACTTGACTCTTTATGCATGGTATGCTAAATTAAGTAAAATCAACTAAATTTGTTTTTATTCAAAGGAAAATGCACATTTAGAAGAAAAAAAACAAAACGAATACTCTGCAAAATGTGTAAAAGATGGACAACTTAGTGGCTGCAGCAGCTACAATACTGCATTCCTAAAAAGTTATGCTAGAAGACTTCAAATGAAGTAATCAATGAAAGTAAAAGTTCTCAAAGTTCTTGAGAAATGGTAAATCTGATTAAGAGGAAAACGACAGGTCCAGTCAATATGAGGCAATCTTGGGTCCTCAAATTGGAAAGACATTCACACTTTTAGTTTAAAGTTTCTCATGCAAGGGAAACTTAGTAAATGCTGTCTTGTCCTAACTGATTCACACAGAGGAGTCCTGATAGAATAAAGAATGAACAGGAAAGGTCACTTTTTCAGCCCTCTGAAACTGTAGTTTGGATCTAACCTATCTCCCTGTTGTATAGCAAGAGTGTTATCAGTTATGAAATCACTTAATAGGAGTGCTTTACTCTTAATGACTGAGAGTTAACCAAGGCTGCCAGAGTTTGCTGCAATAGCTATATTGATTTAGAAGGATAATTGGAAGCCAATCTAGGATTATGTGAGAGAAATAAAAGTCCCTGGAGAAAAGAGATCTTGCGGTTGAGATCATATAATACTGCTATGAGTTTCAATTTTGTGAATGTTCACACTCCTGCAAATTAGACACATGTGATACAGAATTGACAGGTTTTGGAACTAAAGAGGCAATTTTGATAAAGGAGAGTTATTCCTTGATGACAGTGAAGACAGAGAAAAGAGTATAAGCTGTAAGTACTATAACAAAATAAACAATAAACCACAAGCAATACCAAAACTGGTTTTGGCAATTTAATATCTAGGAAATAAACAGGAGATACTGCCAATCTGAAGCGATATAAGATGTTTTACTGTTTGTTGTAAAAATATTTTACACTTTTAATGTTCATCTAGAAAGAAATTTTTATGTACTGAGGGAAGGAAGAGAGAAGGTGAAAGAAAGGCTTTAAACTTTATTACTGTAGTCAGTATTCAATACTGAAAAGCCTATACCTTGGTAAAGTCAAAACCAATTTTGTCTGAAAGCAAGGTTCTTCTTGTAAATGAGAATTATTTCCAAGCCAAATTCCATCTCAAAACTCTCAGCCATTTCAGTTGTAGGGCTGCTTATAAAGACGTTACAGGCTTCTTCCCTCTCCCTCCCACTCAGTAATGGAAATAACAGATTTTCTTCACTCTCCCTGCATTTGAATATTACAGACCTACTTTTGCTCAGACTTTCTAAACAGCTGAACATCCATGCAAAATAAACAAGAAAAATTCCTAAACTGAATGAATTTATGATTATCTATAGCTGACGATAAAAGAAGAAAACCTCGTATTCTCTTCTCGTAAGAAGTGCAAATCATCCCCTCAGATGTTTTCATCAACATTAAAAAAAAAAAAAACATTTTTCTTTCAACTGCCTTAATTTTTTTTTTAATTAAGGAAAGCATAACAAATACTTCCTTTACTCAACAAAGAGTAAAGGAATTAGAAATGTATTGTGGGTGAAAGATAGATTTAATTCTTACAGCCATGGAGAAAAGAAATTATAGACATACATGTTTAAAAGCAAAATTTCCAGGCAAAGTACTGCAGCTGACCCATTTGCCTTTATAAGATGTTATTCCTACCTTATCTGTACCTAATATTATGTTTATTATGTTTCTACAGACTTAACATATTCGCATATCTTGTCGTCTTTCTAACATCCTTGGAAACTGATTCAATATGCAATCAAGGAAGCAAAAATTTTAAAATTAGCTGTGTTTAAAATAATGTGTCATCTATTTTATTTAGAAAATAAAATTTTAAAAAACTCACACTTTCCAACTGTTTTCCTTTAGAACTTAAACAGAAGCAAGCAAAAACATCATTTCTTTTAGACACAAACAGAGAAAAACTTCATATTAAAATGTGCTTAAACACTCGAGTTTTACAAGTTTTATGGCAAAATATCTTATATTGCATATCTTATTTAAAGCATCTTTACTTAAAAGCAAAAGCTCCTTTCAAAATAACTGCTTCTTTTGACCCTCTGTTTTGATCACTAATATCAGTTACCAGATTCGAAATGAGTATCAAATGGATGATTCTTTACTTAATTGTGATAGTAAGCATTTTTCAAATATGGAACAGATGAATCTGAAAATTCCTATGATTTTTTACTGGTGTATGATTTTACTGGTGTAGACCAGTCAAGTAATAGTTTTCTGCTTCTTGATGAACATTTCAAAGGCTCTGGAGAATGATGATTATTGCTGGTGCCAGGTATTGACTGAATCTTTTCACAGTGTAGATGTTTTCATATGCTAATTAATGCTATCTTAAGCTGAACAAGCGACCTGACCAGTATTTTCCCTTGCCTCATGTGTTGTTGACTACTTTTCATTAGTGATGGAGACTCTCTTAAGGCACCAACTTAGACTTAGATTACTATTTGTTAGACAGGTAAAGTCAGATAATGTGAATCTCACATGGTGTGCCCAAAAACTCAATTGGAATAATTGCTTAAACTAAGTCTACAAAATGATCTCATTAATCATATTTTCTTATGAATTATTCATCTAATGCTTCATGTGATCTAATTATGAAATTTCTACATCTTTGTCTAAATCAAGCTAGGTGTAATTATACTTTACTGGATTACAGGCAATTAGTTTTATTATTACTGCAATCAACAGTACAAATGCAGAAAAAACAGTTTTTCAAATCTGCTATATTAGCTGCATTTAAAATGAGGGGAAAATTCTTAAAGGCTTGTTTTCAAATTATATCTTTACAAATTCATAATAAGTGATTAGAAGTCTGAATGCAATACTTATGTTTCAGAAAATTAGTTACAAGTAAAACCAAAAAATATCTATGACAGTAAACCTGTCATCAATCAAATAGAGTGTAGCAATTAGTTACCATGGAAATACAAATAGCTTTATTTTACATGCCAAATAGATTTTTTTTTTAATAGTTCTGTCTAAATTTCTCTACTTGCCTGCTATGTTTTTGTCTTTGGTTTGTGTGGCCAGGTTTTGATAGCAGGGGAGCAGCAAGGTGGCTTCCATGAGAAGTTGCCAGAAGATTTTTCTCTGTATCTGGCAGAGTCAAAGCCAGCCGGCTCCAAGACAGACATGCTGCTGGCCAAGACTGGGCCAGTTAGAAATGGCAACACCACTATATTAGCATGTTTAAGAGAGGAAAAAGTTAGTGTGCAGGTATAATTGTAGCCAGATAAGCAGGGAGTCAGAACATGTGAGAGGAGCAACTCTGCAGGCACCGAGGTCAGTGCAGGAGGGCAAGGAGGTGCTCCAGGTGCTGGAGATGAGATTCCCCTGCAGTCTGTGCTGCAGCCCATGGCGAGGCAGCTGCACCTCTGCAGCCCACGGGCAAACGTGCAGAGATCCCATGGAGGAGACCCACACCAGAGCAGGAGGACGCCTGAGAGGAGGCTGTGACCCTGTGGCAGGCCCATGCTGGAGCAGGATCCTGGCAGGGACCTGCAGACGTGTGTAGAGGGGAGCCCACTCTGGAGCAGGTTTGCTGGCCAGACTCATGACCCTGTTGAGGACTCACACTGGAGCAGCCTGTCCTTGAAAGATTGTGACTCACTTTGCAGCAGTCTCTGGAGGACTGCTACTCGTGAGATGGACTCACACTGGAGAAGTTCATGGAGAAGGGGAAGGACTCCTCTCACTGACCAGTGGCACAAACAAGTGATGAATTGACCATAACCCCCATTCCCTGTCTCCCTGAGCCACTGAGGGGGGAGTTAGAGCTGGGAAGGAGGGAGGGGTAAGGGGTAAGGTGGTTTTAAGACCTTATTTTACTTCTCATTATCCTGCTCTAATTGTGTTACTAATAAATTCAATAAATATCTCTAATTCAAATCAGTTTTGTCTGCAATGGTGTTTGGTGAGTGATGTCTCTGTGTCCTTTTCTTGACTCATAAACTCATCCTTATATCTTCTCTCCCCTGTCCAGTTGCAGAGGGGAGCGAGAGAGAGGCTTTGGTGGGTGCTTGGCATCCAGCCATTACAGTGTAGAAGATAAATGGGACAACCTCTTACCAGTACAAGAAGTGGGTTAGGCTTGTCTAGCTCCCCAAGGACGTGCCAGGGAAGATTGGAGACTAGAATAAGATATGCTAGTAAAAGTCTGAAACCTTTTGACTGCCTTCCACAAGCATTCAGTTGCCTGCATACCATGGGCCCAAGGCCCAAGATCTGATACACACAACTTTGCAATCTTGGCTCAGCTAATAAAATTGCAGAGTTATGAGAAACAGGCATCAGAAGGCCTGCAGAAAGGTTAAAAGATCTAAAATTGGAGTGAGACATGTCTAATATTTGTATCAATGACCTGTAGAAGGAGTGACTTGTACCCTCTGTAACTTTGCAGATGAAACGACATTGGTGGGAGTGTTGATTTGCTGGAAGGTGGGAAGGCTTTGCAAAGGAATCTGAATATGTTTAATAGATGGGCCAAGGCCAGTGGTATGAGGTTCAGCAATGTTGGGTCCCACCCTTTGATCACAACAAGCCCATGCAATGCTTCAGGCTTGGGAAGAGTTGCTGAAAAGCTGCTCAGTGACAAAGACCTGTGGATGCTGTTTAACAGCTGACTGGACATGAGCAAGTGTGTGCCCAAGTGGGCAAGAAGGGCAATGGCATCCTGGCCTGTATCAAAAGTAGTGTGGTCAGCATCAGGGCAGTAATTGTCTCCTTGTACTTGAAACTGCTGAGGCCACACCTCAAATCCTGTGTCCAATTTTGGGCCCCTCACTATGGGAAAGACATTGAGGTGCTGGAGCATGTCTAGAGAAGGGCAAAGAAGCTGGTGAAGGGTCTAGAGAGTAAGTCACCATCCCTAGAAATATTCAAGAAACAACTGGACATGGCATTAATGCCATGGTTTTGTGGACATGGTGGTATTTGGTCAAAGATTGCACTCAATGATCTTGGAGGTCTTTTCTAAACTTAATGATTCTGTGATTCTGTGGGAGAACTCTTTGAGATGTGATCATTAGTAGATCAGGTATTCAAGAAAAGAAAGAGGAGAAGGTATAAAATCCTTAAAAAAAAAAGAACAAAGTATTTAATTCAGGCACTGTTAAAGCAGATCACTAAGCACTCATGTCAATAGAGCTGGTGGCAGCTGACTGCTCTGCAGCACTGCTGAAGGGTAGAGTTCAGGACTCACAGTGACTGAACCTTCTGCTGGGACTTATGTTACACCATCAGAAGTGTGTAAGGTGCCTTGTGCAAGTGGAGCATCTCAATGCTTTGCTTCATACCTACCTGAAATCTATATAACTTTCATGTCAGCCAGAGTTATAATGTGGGCTGTGTGTATTCTGCTAATAGGTAGTCTTTGTGCATGGCCTTAACAACCAAGGATGGGAGGCAAAAATGATGAGCACTTTCACAGAGAAAATGAAGATCCAGATATATGATGTATTTGTAATAAAGAATAGATGAAAACTTGCAACCAAGAGATGAAGTTATTGGAAAGTGATACTGTAGCTCATTTTAGTCAAGTTTAGAGAAAAGGAGAAGACAAGAAACTCAATATAAACTTTGTGGCTTGCTAATGTGAAAACACATTGAACTTGAAACTTGATAAACCCCAATGCCCAGTCCAACAACAATCAATAATAACAAAGAAGACAACAAAAAAAATTGTCTACTTCATGCTAAAATGCGGTGAAATGTTATTATTTAATTCATTTATAGCAATTAAAATATGACATTATGAAAAAGATGAAAAAAAGCATTATTAAAAAGGTCGAGACATATAAAACAGCAGTACCAAAACTCTGCTGGATTTTAGGTCACACTGGGTTTATGTAACAAACCTTTAGTAGTGGTATGTCTGCAGCAATAGCTTCTGTGAAAGAAGACCAGAAACTATTGAGAGTATTGAGAAGAGACCAGAAACATATGTGTCAGATAGAGCAAATTTCAGCTGTGTCCAAGATGGAACAGACCTACTGGACCAAAGCTGAAGAATGCTGGTAGTCCCTCTGTGAAAAAAAAAAAAAAATAAGAAAGGATAAATAATGCTGAGTGGCAACTGGGAGAGAGGATTGAAAACAAATGTGAGGGAACCGTACCTGAAGAAAACCACATCAGGGAAGAGAGGAGAAGGTGTTCCAGGCAGCAGAAGAGAGAATTCTGTGCAGCTTGTTGAGAAGACCGTGGTGATGATTTTGTCCCCTTTTAACTCATGGAGAGGCCATGGAGTAGATTCACACTGCAGCCCATGGACAGCTCCACACTAAGTAGTAGAGTAAGAAGTAGCTGTAAATGCTCTGAAGGAATGCTCAGAGAAACCCTAAATCCATAATGACTGTCAGAAAGGATAATTTTCTTAGCTTTGCTGATAAGCAATAGCCAATAGATAAAATGAATAAAGGGGATTTTGTTTTTAAAGCATATTGATTAAACTAACTCATTGACATACTGACAAAAGACAAAACTGCAGAACTGCTAACAGAATAATAATCAAACACCTAAAATATTTAAAGACAAGAAAGGGCCAGGGAGCATATGGGGGGGAGAAGAGAGATAAAGAATGGAGAAATATCTAGATTATTACCTCTGGCTATAACCAAAGGCATAAAAAATCATATTCAAAACTTGCAATTTTTTCCCCTATCTTCAGAGCATTAGGGAAATGAATCGGTAAAAAACAAATTACTGTATATTTTTAAAAAAATAAATTATTCAACACGAGCAAGTTTTTTAGTGGAATGACTTTATTTTATTATTTTTATTCATTTTATCTAAATTGTTGCAGTGATCTTTTCCTTTGTTTGTTTATACCTCTACATCTACATGTAGATAAAATCACAGGGATCCAGACCACTGTCTGGGCACTGCTAGAGAAATTTTAGTATAAAGAGAGTAATAAAAAAAACAAATTAAATATAGGGGAAGCATTCATTCTTAATAGGAACCACTAATACTGGTGCATCTTTGTGGCACAATCTATGCTGTGCTGAGTGAGGTTCTTTATCAGCTGTTTTCTGAAATAATGCAATTAAGTATGTAGAGATAGTACTGAGATCACATCATCTCTCGAGATTTGCCTCAAGAATTTCCCTGAAGATTTTTTGGTGATCTAGAAATATACCTGAGATTTCTACAAGATACTATAGAGAAATTAAACTTTGAAGTTCAGATTTTCAGTTCTTCAGCATTTCTGAAGTGCTGAAATTACTTTAATTTCATCATCTCTTTCACCCGTCCCTCTGTTTTTTATGTACTCTATTTTCCTTTAGATGTATGACTTTCATTTACTTAAAAGATTTGCAGAATTTTCTTGTTAGAGAGAGATTTATGAGTGCTGACTTAATTACAGATAAAGTATATATATTTTACACATGTAAAATATTTCCTGATATCAGCTTAGAAACTACTTAGTGATTACTTAGTTGTAAAAAAATCTCAAAGACTGCAATATACTGGCTAAAAATGAGATAATTTGTATCACTTGACTGTAAAACACAATCAGAATTACAAATATCTTTCTTGTAAGGGAACTCCTCACAAGAAATATAGTAATGTGAATTTGAGGTGCAATCCTACAGATAGGTAGAACAAAGTGCTTTCCATAATGCTTTCCAAAGTGCTTTTTTGTTCTGGAAACTTGTTCAGTCCCAAGTTTTTATTTTGCCAGTATTCCACGACTATGATCTTGAGATAAAACAGGAACAGAATAAAATTGCTGGAAAATATATAGAAATAAAACCAAATTAGCTAGGAAAAAAAAGAGTTTTATCCTTACCTTTTTGATTCAGAAACTATATAAGAAAACCATTATTTTTATTTAAATCTTTCAATATTTTACAAATATTTGTATGATATACATGTTGAATTCCAAAGTAAAGGAATTTGACAAAGATTATAAAGTGGTTTGTGTGTATCTTTTTAGAAGAATTTCATATGCATGTGAATATACCAAAACTTGTCCTGCTATCAAAATTCTATATTATACAAAAAAATTTTCTAGGTAAAACTGCAATAGAAATTAAGGGGGAAAATCCTGTGTATAAAATTTATATTTTCAACATTTGTTTTAGTACAAATTTGTGCAGTTCATAGAATTTTGAAAAGAAAAAAATTGGAAAACTCAAACATTAAAGCACAGCTTGACATTTTGAGTGCAAATTAAATGTGTGTATATGTGTGTGTGATTATGGGTTTTGTAATAAATGAGTGTTGTGACCAATTTTTCATCACTAATATTTATTCAAGGATTCAAGAAAGACAGGACTTCAAAGTGTTGCCAGAGCATCATGAGATTTGTCTTCACAGGATTCCACTTGACCTCATAGCCTCTTGTCTCTAGCTGACGTTACAAACAACTCATTAATTTAGTGCCAGAAATTCATGCAGCATATGTAGCAAAGGATGAAGCAGTATCTTTTCAGGCAAGTTAAAAAAAGAAAAAAAAAGTGTAATATGAATTTATGTTAGAGGGACAATATTTGAGTAGTTATGCTGCTGTCAGTTATAACCAAAATTTGCGTTTCAGAAACTAACATGCAAGGAAATTTGCCCTTAGCAGTTGTACTCTATTATAATTTAATTTGTCTTCCCACATACAAAAAGCACTGCAATGTTATATGCAAGCAGTCTTTTTGCTCAACTAATAATAGCTAATCTGCTGTCCTTGGCACTGAATTTTAGTTCACAGAGAGCACCACTCACAAATGCTGAAGAACAAAGGCTGAATCTTGATGGAGCAAGTAAATAGTGATAGAAGATCTGTAGTGTACTCTTGTGTAACATATACTCTTCCACCAGGTCACATGTAACATATTGTTACTGTCTCTTAAAAATATTACCTCTCCTCTGCTTAATAAAAAATAAAAATTAATAATTGCAGGATTATTACTTTTTTCAGGAGTCACAGAAGTTTACCACTGTATTTAGATGCTTAGGCATTACCATCTACCCCTTTGGAATTTGAGGATATACAATGAATTAGACCTTTGGTTTCAGGATCCAGAATCTGTGCCATGAAATTGCATCTTAATTCCTTCAGGATTCTAGTGATGCATGTTTTAGGTTTTAGGCATTTGTTATGCCAATGTGGACTTCCCATGGGGTTCCAGCCTCCTTTGGGCATCCACCAGCTCCAGAATGGTGTCCTGCCCAGACTGCAGAGGATCTCTGCTCCACTGCGGACCTCCATGTGCTGCAGGGACATCTCTGCTCTGGCACCTCGAGCACTTCTTCCCCCTCCTTTTTTGCTGGCCTTGTTGTAGGCTGGGCTATTTCCCTCACATAATCTCACTCCTCTCTCCCAGTTTCTGTTGTGCAGCATTTTTACCACCTTCATAAATACACAATACCAGAGATGCTCCCATCACTGATGGGCTTGGCCTTGGCCAGTAGAGGCCATCTTAGAGCCAGCTGGGGCTGGCTGAAGAAGCCACACAGAAGCCACCTATTGAAGGTCCTCTGCTACCAAAACCTTGTCACTCAAATCCAATATCAAAAAATATCAAAACTGATTTTTTTTTGTAGTTTCCAACAATTTTTCAAAATTCAAAAGTTTTGAGAGGATTGTTTTTATAGAGGGCATGTCATATGGTCACGAGATCCTCAGAGGTAAGATATGTTAGGAAAGCTTGCCTCTCCATAGGAAAGTCAGAGTGAATATCTACTATATGCTTAAGAAAACAGGACATTATGATATTTATATTCTCTGGTACATTACAGACAGTTTCAAATAGCAGTTGTCAAAACAAAATTATTCCAGTGCAGTGGAAAAGGAAGTTTGCATCTTAACTTCGACATTCACACTTAATGATTAGTCTTTTTCTTCTGACATTCTAATTCTCTATGTAGACTGATAAATTAAAGAGAGAAGACCTAATAAAAATCATCAATAAATATGGTCAATAGAACTGATTAAGAATAATTTCTAGTTTTAAGGACATGCTTCATTTTAGAAAAATATCTGAACACTATGAAAGACTGTATTTAATTCCAAGATTTAGGAAGTTGATGTCTCCAAAATATTTAAGTGTTTAATCATTAAGTCCTAACTAATTTTAACCTCAAGGAAGGATTGTTTCCGCAGTTCACTTTGCTGGAAACTTGATCGAATTAATAGGATGGTGGAAGGGTGTAATATGTAGAAGAAAAAAATATTATAACACAATTAAAGTACATCTCTCAAGACCTCAGAAGGTAGTCTTTTATAAAGCTTGGGAATAAATATGTTTTATATAGCTGCTAACTTGTATTTATAAAATATATTCACTCTAAAATAGAAAAACTGAAGGATATATGCTGTTGCTCATTTTGCCAAGTTAGATATATGCAGCAATTAAGGTTTTGTTTATCTGTTGGCTTGTTATGTTGTCTGCTGTATGACTACAAATTGTTAAGTCTAGAAGTTTCTTGAGCATACAGAGGAAAGTGTTCAAATCCTTGAAGTGATCTCGTTTAGTAAAATAATGTGAAAATACAATAAGCAGTTTAATTCTAGGTGACCTTCACATTGTCCTTTTTGTGACAAAGTAGCAGATATTTAAACAAACAGAAGAGGGGAAGGAGCTGTAGGTCACAAAGAGAAAGAATAAAGAAAATGAGTTGTCCAGGCAAGAAACTTCAACAAGGAAACTTACATAAAAGGGTTTTGAGAAGTGGAAGTTTGACTGTGGAAGAGGGCAAAGAGCAATTCTAGAATGATTTCACTTTTATAGGCTATTTGATAAATTAATTGATGTCTTATTAAACAGAACGTTATGCTACTTATTAGAACCAAAAACCTGAAGAAATCAGATGTTTGCCAAGTAATGGTGGTGTCAAGCAGTAGGACAAGAGGCAATGGGCAGAAATTGATGCACAGAAAGTTTCACCTGAATATGAAGAACAACTTCCTTAAAGTGCATATGACCATGCACTGGAACAAGTTGCCCAGAAGGGTTGTGATCTCGCTAGAGATACTGAAGAACAATCTGGACATGATTCTATTAAACCAGATGTCTCCATCAGTGGTCCCTTTTAACCTTACACATTCAATGATTCTGTAATTTAGGTCCTACTCTCAATATGTAAAGTAACCAGTCTAGCTAAGCTTGCTCTAAAATCGTATAGCTCAGTTACATATGAAAAATTTTATGACGTGGAATTTTTTCTTGATACATTATTTTTCTGCCATTCCCATACTCTGCTGCACCCTAGAACATTTCTTGTGGGCTTTCATTTGCTGTTCACACTCCATGACAAGAAAAATTGCTAGGATAGTTGTATGAATTTGAAAGAAGGGAAAAAAATATCCAGTAGGATTTTGACAAAGTGACTTTTATTGAGTCTGGAGTTTGCTTATAAGATAACAGGTTATAGCAATAAATAATGCATTAAAAAATCTGAAAATATTTTAGTCTAAATATAAAAAATATTCTTTTGTTGTTTACAATGTTATTGTGTTTCATTTTGTGATGGCAGACTGTATGCTACAGCTGTTCTGTATCAAAGATAAAGCTTGTTTGCTTCAGATGTTCAACAAGATTTTTCAAGTTTGAACTATTAGATGGAGAAAAAATCCTTCATTTTTAGAAGCAGAGAAAGATAAGAATTATCTGTTTATAAGAGATGGATCTGACCTATATATCTTATAATACTACTGAAAATACTGTATGCATTAATCTTCAGCAGTCATGCAGCTCTGATAACATGGAATGCACTAGTATAACCCCAACAGTAACAGTAACCTTAATTAAGTTTTAAAACACCTTATAATAATATTTTAAAATGTTTATATGAAGCCAGTCAAATGGAATTTGGAACTCAATAGCTATATCTTTCTATAACCTCTGTCAGGCAAAATGATTAATCTTTAGTTAATGATTAATTCCTTCTTTGGAAGAACTTTACTCTCAGGTAAAGATGCATATTTAAAAGCAAGAGACAAGTTTGTGTATTCTTTAACTATACTAATATTGCTCCTCTCTCAAGCCATAAGCTCACTTAACAAAATCTGATCCAGCACAAGTTGAACTAGACTCTATTTTCATCTTTGCAAATAGTGCAAAAGCTAATCTGCTACCAGTCTCTAGATCTGTAAGTATGTATTCTTATAATTTAATTTTTAATAAGCAACTATAAACAGAATATTGATATTACTAATAGTAAAAACTCCATAAATCTTTAGTATAAGCATATAAAATTATTAATTTCAAAAATTAAAAAAAAAAGAAAAATTCAGTTTGGAAATGGAAATGAATTTCCAGTTGTAATGCAATGATCTATATTAGATTCCTTAAAAACTTTGGCAAATACCTTTAAAAATGAAAATGCTTCTCACTTTATCCCATGCTCTTTGTTATCTCCATCCATGGGGGCAAATACTCTTCAATAATTGTTATACAATTAATCCTATTAAATTGAACACAAAATGATAACATTTTTCATGTATTATATATAAATTAGTTATGGTCACTACTTGAAAAAGGCTTCAGAGAGATACAAAGAAGAATGAAACAAGGAAGAGAGCTGCTGCAGTGAAAGATCTGGTGTGAGGTCAGTCTGGGTCTGGAGTTGGAGGCTGCAGTCATAGCTGAGCTAGGTGAAAGCCTGTGTTCAGAGTCTGCAAACCAAAACTTGCAGTCACAGCCCAGCAGGAAATAGCCAGCAGTCAGAGTCAGGATGGCTAAACTGTAAAGAAGAATAAAACTGGGACCATTTTCACGTTGAATGAGAGTCTGTCTTGGCTTACTTCTACTCCTAATGAGAGGTCTGCTGCAACATTGTCTAAACTTTTTCCCCCCTGAGCAGCGGGAATTGAATAAAGATGATGAGACCATCAGTTTTGAATTAGGTTTACAGCATGCCCAGACATGATGAGTATAAAATATTCTGAACATGAAAAAATACTTTGTCTCTACCTGAAAAAGTGAGTTTAAGGGGTACAGTATCCTTCATAGCTACAAGTATGTCAAGTGAGTATTTCCAAAGTCTAAAAGGTAAATACAAGGCAAGTCCTGATAATACAGTAGGCCTGGTTTAGAGGTTAAGTACTCCATAGATCTTCAAGATTAACAACACTCAGTGGTTAAAAAATCTATCCAAGCTGAAGCTTTCACTAAAATTGCTTCCTTTTACACCTGCTTCCACTTCAAACTTCATTTAGTCGAGGCAGCCTCTACCGTTCCCCTCAAGTGCTTATCCTATTTCTGAGAATAGCTTTCAATACAGGAGAGAATGTTGAGAAATATTTGATTATAGGCATTCTCTGCAGAGGGTTAGGTCTTCAAAATATAAGAATTTCTCATGGTTTAACCCCAGCTGGCAACTAAGT
The DNA here is from genome assembly GCF_052056855.1 of Sturnus vulgaris. Lineage (NCBI taxonomy): Eukaryota > Metazoa > Chordata > Aves > Passeriformes > Sturnidae > Sturnus > Sturnus vulgaris. The sequence continues at coordinate 97,048,650 of NC_142244.1, forward strand.
ACCACACAAATACTCCACTCCACACCACAAAAAATTGGGAGATAAAAAAAAAAAAAAAAAAAAAAAAAAAAAAAAGCCCAAACCCAAAACCAAAAACAACCCCAAAAACCTAATATCAGTGGGTTGAGATAAAAGCTCAGTTTTAACTAAGGGAAAAATAAAAGAAATAGAAATGGTAAACAAAATTTTTTCCTTCTTTTCTGCATGTCAGAATTCTGGCCATACTGGTAAAATAAAAATGATAAGTGGATATAGGTAATACATACATGGGAATATGAATAGATATATATGCATATACATCTATATAAAATTCTGTCAGATATCAAAAGAAAATATAAACTGTATTATAGATTGTGGTTAGTTGCAATGTTATTAGTAGCATGCAATTTCAGCAGCACACTTTACAAACCAGATCTCATTTTCACCTAACACCTTTGGATAAAGACATTATCAGTAATTATTGCAGTATCTAATAAGTGTCCCCTAGAAATTTCATCCACCAGCCTCTAAAGACCCTGCAGAACAAGGTAGATCATATAATGCAGTTTTATGGGTGTAGTATATTATAGAGGAAGATAGCTTGCACAGTCAGCCTCTTTTGTAACTCCAGCAACATACTTTTCCCAACTGATCTCAGCCTAATGCATTGATAGGAATACTAGAAATTCAGATAGCGACTTAAAATAACTTATTGAATATTTTTCCAAAGCAATTTAAAATTATGATAGATAAAATAGATTAAAATCTTTGCATATTATCTAAACACCCCGATTTTTCTAACCTATGATGGCATCATTTTCCATATTTTCATTAATTTCAATGATGTATTTTAAATACATGAGTTCCTACGAGAATTTATGCTTCATAGTTCATGTTCCTAAAACAGTTGCTCAGTCACATTTCTCCTAGCTATTCTTCCCCAATAAAATGTGTGGACTTCTCAGCAATTTTAAACCAAAAGGTTGCTCACTTTGGTGATTAAAATTCATCACTGAAGTATTTTAAAGACATTTTCAATGAAGTCGTATTTATCTTACAACTCTCACTTTGAAGGGCAATTTTTGAATTGCATGTGATTAATAGAGATTCCTATTGTTACCAATAAAAAAATCATAGAATAATAATTGGGATAGATTTTGTGCTTTCTTAAGGATATAATGGATGTCCTTTCTTACGATGAAATTTTACCAAGGAGGTTATTGTCTTGGTTTGAAAGACAGGCATTGGCCAAGAAAGGCAGAAATGGAGAATGTAAACCTCTTCCCTCCAAATTATTATAATTTTGAAATTAAGGGGCTCTCAGGCAAAGATATGGGAATAGGAATAACAGTTCTTTACTAGGAAAATTAAAATAGAAATGCAGTATTACAGAAAACACTGACAGAGTCAGAATACAACCTGATCCCCCGTCGGTCAGGGTGTTGGTAGCAGTCCCATTAAATGGTGGCTGCATCCTCCTGGATGACAGATGTGGTTCCGTTGAAGCAGTGCTCCTGTAGAAGGTGCAGTTTTCCTCCGAAGGTCCAGCAATGATGTGGAAATGTCCGGTTTTTCCTCTGGGATCCAGTGGAAAGGGCTGCCTTGGTGTTCCAGATTTCAGTATTTATTTAGGTAGGAAAGGCTTGGCTCCTCCCCCGGGCTGGAGCATCTCCCAGTGGGATGATGTAATTTTCTCAGTCATTCAGTGGGACCCAAAGGTGACACAGCTCACTGTCCGCCCACTCGCACAGTGCACCCAGCTAGCTCCAGGGTGAGCCTGCACCGAGAGTGGCTCCTCTCCGGAATCCCGATGTTATGGGTAAAATTTGGTTAGTTTGTTACAACTTAAGGTTGTTAATTTTCTAAGTTAACTGTTGTCCTGTGGTGCTTTTATAAAGAAGCGCGTTGTGTTTCAAGTTAGTTGAAATGTTACAATAAGTTAAATTAATGTTTGTTAAAAGTTTAAAGGAGTCCCGGATGGCGTGGGGGCTGTTCCCGAGGGTTGTGGTAACATCTCGAGAGTGAGGCCAGCGCAGTGACATCAGCGCCATGAGATGAGATTGGTAGAAGGAGCAGTCCAATCACTCGACGCCCCGAGAGAATGGTTGGACAGGAATGAACCGTGTTAAGGACCAGTGAAAGCCCCCAAAACGGACCAACTATCACGAGGATCCAAATCCCACCAATCCTGGACCCAAGGGGGGGGCGGTATAAAAGGGGCTGTCAGGCTCCTGCTGGTTGCTCTCCTGAGGAGTTCGTTCCGAGGGAGTGCCCGGTGTGTCGGGGGTTCAACACATTTGTATCGGTTTTCCAGCTTGCTGTGAGGGCACTCCGGCTTATCTCTGGTCCTCCGTTCTCTACAGCTGCTTTTAATAAACGAGTGCCTCTTTTATAAGAAAGTTGTTACTCTGTTTTAAAAGACCGGGTAACTTTCGGCTAAAAGCTCTGGCCTCGTTCATTACACCGAGGACCCCAGAGTAGGAGTGCAGCTCTCAGTGAGCTAGGGCTCCAGCTGCACATCTTGAGGAGAGCAAAGAGTAGCAGGAGAGACCTTTTGTAGTTCAAGGAAAGAGTTTATTGGGAAAGCAACTGAGGTCGAGGAAGAAGAACCAGAAAAGGCAGGGAAAACTGCCTTGCACAAACTTAAATAGGGGACCTGCCCCATGGGCGGGTACAATCCATAATCCGATCAGAACGAACGAGGGGTGTAACCATGGGTAGGGCTTAATACCGGGTTAACCAATAGGGGAACCATAGGCGGGGATACACACATCTTAACAAATCATATTGCTAGGGAGGGATGATTAACATAGAACTTACTAGAACAAGGGGAGGAGTGAGGGGGAACTGACAGCTCCGTGGGATGGGTTTAGGGTTACAGACAGGGTAGGTTCTGGAACTTGGGAGGGGTTTAGGGTGACAGACAGAGGCTAAAGATGGGAAGGGAGCAAACCATTTTCCACATAACTTGGGGAATATAACCTGGGTACGAGCCATATAATATAAGGGGAAAATCTAAACAAAACAGTGCACTGCAACACAATGGGATGATGTAATTTTATCAGTCATACAGTGGGACTCAATGGCCCATTAACAGACGATATCTTCCTGGAGGAAGGATGGGTTGTGGAAAAGATAAAGATGACTGCCCCTCCTGGTTTCAACAGACGGCCCATTAGCAGAGGATATCTCCCATAGAGATAAGGATCACTGCCCCACCTGGTTTCAATAGATGGTGATAGAATACATACTTTTGGTCACATCCTGCATTGCAACTTCAGACAGTTATACTTTGAAGTATCATATCATAACAGTAGGAAGAAACTTTCCCTTGATGTGACCTCAAAAGCAAAAACCCACCAGTAATTTTATACATAAATTCTTTAATACAGGAAAAAAATGTACACAAAGAAGCAAAATTTAAAAGTTCATTTCCCCATCTAACTTTAATTTTGTTTGCTTGTGAGATGCTTTATGCTGAAAGAGTCTAGGTTCTTTTAGGAAAGGTGTACGGTACTTTGTGCTTTGTAACGCAAAATTCCAAATTATTCACATAAACTTTTTTCATCTTTTCTATACTCTGAATTGTGATCTTAAATAATTGAAATAATAATAATAATAATAATAATAATAATAATAATAATAATAATAATAATAATAATAAATAATGTTAAATAATTTTTAAAATAAAATTTAAATGTTTCTCTTGTGCTTTAAGTTTGCTAGCTTTTCTTTTTCCCTGAGCTGAAGTCCTTGGAGAGTCCCCACCATGACGTTTTCAAAATTTAAACTCTCAGCCTCCAATAATCATTCTCTTGATCTGTATCCAAAAATACATAGAGAAAATTATTAAAAAGACAGCATTCCCATACTCTGGACTACTAGATACCATGGTTCTTTGTAGGGCATGGTCTGTCATTACCCTGCAGAAGAAAATGACAAAGTGACTTCCATTTCATGTGCCAATGAAAGTGCCAGTGAAAATCTCTGTGAAAGATCTATAGCTGGAATACCAGTTTGTTCTTTCATCACTCTTAATAACTGCCAATATTTTGGGTTGGTGTCGGGTGTCTCCATTGTTCATGCTTTAGTAGCTATATTAGCCTTTGTTTCGACTGTTTACATTGTCATCCTTCCAAACTATCCCCAAAGAGCAAAAGTCAGCTTTGTAAAACAGGGACAGCTTACACCTTAGGGGAAAAGGGAATGGAATTTTGTAGACCAGGTAATGTAACTGTTTTGCAGTACTATTCCCTCAGCTGAATCTCAAAGATTGATACAAGCAATACTACTGTGCAGGTCCTTGTAAACACAGAATTGTATTTCAACTGGAAAGGATCAGGAAACCAAAATGTAAAGATTTCAACATATTCTGACCAGGACATTTAAAACAACTTTTCTAAACTCTTTTGCAGTTATTTATATGCTATATAAATATGGCTTCATTTGATTTAGAATGGTTATAGAATTAAGTCTATAATCTCATTTCTGGATGTCCTTAAGTACTTACATATTCAGAGTTTCAGATCATGTTATAGAAAATAAAAAGAGAAAGTAAGTTTTGTATTTAAAACTGTGTCACTAGATTGGATAAGATACAGAAGAATGCATATTTGAAAAGGGAACTAATAGTCTTATAGCCTGTACAGTTCCAATGATTAAAGAAAATATCTTTTTTTAAATACAGTATTTAATTTTAAGATTACAGAAGTAATACTGCCATGCTTAACTACACATATTAATCTGCTAGAGACAGTAATTTCAATATCAACAAACTGCAAATATTCAGTAAATTTTGAACCTGGTGCACCAGTTTGCTGCCAAATTTTAGAAAAACATGCTGTAAATTAATAATGGCTTGAGATGAAAGAGTACAGAGCTGATAGCATGGAAAACTGAAATTTCAGATATCAGTCTCTGCACTGCCAGCACTGGGATGTGGAAATGTTATTTATATGGGACATAGCAAATGTTCAAAATCTAGCTCTGGAATGGTGATTCTAGTTTAGACTGTCTTAAGCAAACACAAATTTGAGTTATGATTTTAAGGCATTATTCTATATCCAGGCAAACTTACAGTCACAGGGAGAAGCCTAATGACCAAAGGCCAAAAAGAGCAATTATTGCAGAGGGACCCAAGAGCAGAAATAAAGCAGTAGAAGCACACCTGATTGGAATGAAGCTTAAATTTCATCCTCCTCCCCTGATGAATTGGAGTATGTCACTTTCATTGACTGATAAAAGTCACAAAAGTGACAATGTTTCTACTATTAATATTTTGCCAAAGAGTTTAGAAAAATATATAGCAGATAAGATTTCTGGTTTTGAGAACTTTCCTGTACACATTCCCCCAGGTGTACAGGACTACTGACTACTTTAGAAAAGAAAACAGAAAAGAAATACTTTGGTCAAGAATTATGCACATATGAAATAAACCAGAAATAAAAAATAATTAAGTTAGGAATGAGAATAAATTTGGTACAGTTTCATAGGTATATCATATGTATCTATAATTAAATTGATCCGTCAAATACTGTAGATCACTGTGAGGTTCATCCCTTCGAAAAAGCTTTTAAAACACTTCTTTAGATTCCAAATCTAATCCAAATATATTTCTGGCAACCACACTGTTTGTGAACCATGACCTACAATAACTGTTCTGGAAGCTATGCCAATACTTTTCATTTGCAGAATCTTGGATATATCAGGAAAAGAAATAGCTGTTGGCTTATCTGACAGGTTTTTCCAGGTAACACAGTTCAGTCTGAACAAATATGTTTTAAAAATGAATGATTAAAGTAAGAAAAAAGAATTGACAGACTAAAAAACCAAGCCTTTAAAGATGGTATGGAGGTAAAGCCTAGAACATACATGGATTTACCTGTCATATGAAATGATATTTTCTGTGATGCGATGCAAGATATATAGTAGATATTTAGTTGTATGCCCTTGATTAAAAGTCGGCTTAAAGGAAAACCATAATTAAATTAATTTTTCACAGAGCTGCATTCAAATTATTTGGTCCTGTATTGGAAAGAGAGGTTATTCCTCTATTTATTCAGCCTTTTTTTTTTTTTTTTTTAGCAAGTAATTATTTTAAATCCTCTCTTTTAACAGTAAATTCATGGTAATATAAGTACAAGATCTTACTGAGCAGTGGTGCTTGTAGTCTACCATGAGTTTGACGAATGTAAGCCAAAACCACTTCTATTAATTAAGGAAGCATAATTTAGGAATTGCAGGAGGCTGTCCATAATTCATGGATAGAAAGTAGGAGTATTAATTTCTAAAAAATATTTCCAAGATCTTTGACATCTTGAAAGTCATTCTGCATAGTGCAGTTTTATACACACAATCATAATTCATGTTGTATAGCATTTCCTTTCAAGATCTTTAATTCCAACCCATATTCCTAAAAATCTCCACAACAAAGCGTAGTAACAAAGCAAAAAAACTCTGCAGAGATTCTATTAGAGAGGCAAATTTGGTCCTTGTTTTCGTTTTCTCACTTAGCAATAAAGACAATATTAACCAGGAGCATTCTCTGTTTGTATAAAGAACCTGTTTCAGTGCATGATGATTGTATAAAGAACCTATGATTCAGCACTGTGGCAGGATTTGCTGTATCAGCATCTCATTCAAAAATAATAATGGATTTTTTTCCAGTTATATAAATTATATAATTATGATTGATTTATTATTCACTTATGGGTGGCTATAACATCATGATTTTTGGTCATGCCTGAGAAGAATAGCTTTAGACATCTCAATTTCCAGAGAATTTTTCATTTTCAAATAGTGTGATATCACACAGCCGATATCTTCAAGCCAGCATGAAGATTTATTTTTCATCATTTTTTTATATTGACTGCTGGCCATAGCTATGCTCATCACCGGTGCATTTCACATTCACACCCCACAGGACCTTCCTTCTCAAATGCACCAAGTAATTTATCTTCATTCTGTGGTTGAAATCTAATGTCAATCTCTTGTTTGTGTTCTTTAACACAGCTTGACCAGGCTGGCTGTGACATAACTAGTACATCAAATCAGGAAGCTCTGGCATTTTATTAAGATAGATCTATATTGCATTTAGAATATGTGGGGGGAAAAAGTGGGGAAAATTGGGGAAAAGTAAAGAGAGAAAGAAGTATTTTTTAAAATGATTTATGGTGGGGTTTTAGTATTTTGAAAATTAAAATTACTATTTTCCAACACTGAGATTGACCTTAATGTATCAACTGGTATATTTTCCATGAGGTTTAAACCTCATGGAAACCTGTTTAAGTCTGAAAGTAAAACTTACTGATTTTGCAAAGTTCTCATGTCCATTTTGTCCTTATCCCATTTATACAAATCCTCTATATCACATTTGATTTCAGTGAAGGTTAGCACATTTACACTTTTGTTACTGCTCAAAGAATTTGTGTTTTCATATTTCTTTTCTATTTCTTCCTTCTTCTTCTATTTAGTCCAAAGAATTAGGATATTTTTCATGTCATAGAGGTAATTCACACATTTGAATAAGGAAAATGGAAGAGGATGCTTTTCTCTAATTTCTTTTGGTTATTTTATTAGCTGTATGTTACTCTTGAAATATTTTCCTATCATATTACAGAAAATATTATCTGCTTTTTTTTCTTTATGTTTCATAGAAGAAAAAACAGCTTATTCTTCCTGTTCTGCTGTCTGACATCTGTATTAAGCTGACTTTTCTGAGTATAATCACGCAACAGGATAGTGACATCCCACTGTGGGTCTAGACTCATGTTCACACTCTAATTATACAATATCATATCAAATTTCTTGACTGATCAAAACCCCAGCAGATATTTTGGAATATCATCATACAGAATTTACTTTCCAGTCAGAAATGGGGTTGTATAAATACCAAAAATACTTTTTTTCATTATATAGTAGAAGTGTTTCTACAGATTCAAACTCTTTTTCACCATTACTTATACTGTGCATTTTAAGACCTGCAATTACTTTCTAACATACTTTCCAAGCCTTTCTGCAAACACTCATTATTGGTTCTTTAAAATTTAATACCCTGGACTGCTTTTATTTTATAATTTCATTTCTTCTGATTTAATGATCACCAGGCCCACTACAGTGCTGGAAACAACCATGTTATTTTAGCATATATATTTATTCAGAGAAGTCATGTTTTCCCAAGTTTTAAGAACATAGTCAATTATGTACAACAGAAAAGTGTTTATATAGAATAAATGAAATATTTAACAAAAAAACCCACATTAAAAAAACAAACAAACAAAAACCAAACCAAAACAAAAAAAAAAACCCACAAAGACCCATGCACAAAGGAAATCAATCTATATATCAAGGTCTATAAAAGGTAGGAAAAACATAGTTTTTCATCTACAGGTAGAAGAGTATTTATTCATAAAAATTATTTCAATGGGGAAGTAGTCTACAACCTCTTATTATCTTCATTGCTGTGTAGTAGAATACAAAGCAACATTCAGTGACTAGAAACTACCTCAGGCAGAAAAGCCTGCCCTTGATGTCATCAAAGGTGTTTCCCTGCCCCATTCCCTCCAACAGGAAACCTGGGCACTTGCTTAAAGCTCTGCTTTCTACAGCCCTGTCAATGTAGCTGATATGAAGTGCTTAAATTAGGCAGATAAGATCCTGATCTGGCAGACTGAGTGGTCAGTGGTCTTTGCTATGAAGGCAGGTGCTGACACAGTCAGGACTGAAATTGGTGTTTTACAGCAACTTCGGGGTCTATCCATCTAGACACTCCTCAGGCAGACTGGAAAAGCACCCCATCCCCCATGGTGATGCTCAACACCCCAGGCAGGGGCTGAAACAAGAAAAATTGATTGAAGTAATTTTGAGGTGCTCAAGACTAGATCTGTGATTCAAAACCAGCATTCTCTTAGGTTGCTATTAGGTTATATACTTAAAGTCTATTCACTGTAACCACAAAGGTATGGAAAAGACAAGACAGAAGAGCAGCTTTGATAACCTGGGTTGTGCAGTCGGCCCCCCTGACTTGTCCACTCCTGCAGCTGTCAAAGGGGGAACAACCAGCCCTGTGCCCAACAGTGCAGCCAGTGCAACCTCTCCTTGCTCTTCTAAATAAACCCCATTGTTGCTGCTAGATAAGGATTAACCCTTGGAGCGGCCATAAGACACACAACAACATGGTCTGCTCTCAAGATAGGAAAGAGAGAGACGAGTTTATTGTAACTCACACTCCTTAAGTACACTTACTCGCTAATCCAAAAACAGAATACAGCCCATTGGTTAGAGCGGGCAGCACCTCTTGCACAGATGTTTTCATTATAAACAACAGAGTTCTCAAAACACACTCTGTAAACACTAGCAGGTGCCTTTGTTTGTTCCTGGGAAAACCTCTGCCCCCAGGCCAGCCCTTGGGAAAGCCCTGTGTTCTCAGGAAGCCATCCCATGGGCAACTGTGTACCTACACTCCATCAGAAGGATTTCATGAGCAAGAGCTTCCAGTTTGCCATGCCTATGAGAGAGGGATGAGCACCTACTCTGCCACTATGCTGAGTGCATAAGCCAGGAGCTGGGTGCTGATACCAGGAGACACTGGGGTGTGGGTATTTTTCCTTGGGTTATCTTAATTTTCTATGTGTGCGTGTATGTGTGTGTCATTCATAAACAAATTTCAAGCAGTAGCAGCTGGCACAAGAGATCTGAATTGCAGCTATAGGGGAGACTAGAAGCCTGGAGCGAAATGATATGGAGATAAAGGCTCTGCAAATCAGATACAGCAGAGACCATAGGGCAGAGCTGCTGAAGCCGTGGAAAGGGGTTTTAACCCTTTAAGTGCGGCGGAAATAAGATGCACAGCTACATGGTCGTCTTTCATGATAGGAAAGAAAGAGACAAGTTTATTCAGAAACACACTTGGTTTTATAGCATGACTCACATTTCCAAAGAGTAGAGAAAAGGTGATTGGTTCAGAGAGAAGACACCCCATTCCCAGGGCCTGGTCGTGCACCACAACCGGTGTTCCATCTTTGTTATTAATTCCTTTTTATTTTGACCAAATTATCACCCTGGGAGAAATTCTCCCTAGCCTTGAGCTGGACCAGCTTATCAGCTGGGAACAGAGCTGAGAAGCTCCGGCCTGGAATATTTTTCAGGCTGTAATTTTCTTGCTTTCTCAATATGTGTCCCTACAATCTGCTACCTCAGAAATGTGAGCCTGAGTCTCAGCTTCTGGGGAGACTGTAGGTCTGGAGCAGCTCCTGGAGACTGTTGTTTCTGCTTGAAAATGTGTGTGACAAGAACAGCTGGAGTGGAGATGCAGTCTCAGAGGTTCACATGACCCTGGTGCCACCAGCTGGGCAGATTGGGTCCTAGGGGTAGCTGCTGCAGAAACCAGCTGTTGTGGACTGAACACTGCAAGCACTCTCCATGAAAAATGGAGGTATAAGTATTTGCTATTGTAATGTTAGTGAGTTGAAAATTCATTCATATTTGTTTTGATATTCCCATGCAATGTCCCTGCCTTTATTGATATTCTATATTATGTAGTTAGCAGAGTTTTCAACTGAATGAGTTGATAGATGCTGTGCACAATGTTTTCGGTTTTCTTTGCACTAATTAGGAATAAGAAATCCTCCCCTAAAATATGGCTTCAAAAGGCTTGAAAGGAGTAATTTTTAGAAGTAGCATTTAATCTATTTATTTGATGGACCTGAATGGCTGCTTTTACCTGTGTTTTTTCATGATTTAGCAGTGATGTCTACACTATGATTCAGCTGTAAGAATTTAACCATTCTTTGTAAATATTTCAGTCATATAGCAATTTGTTATTTCAACAAGAATGTCCCATTAGGTTGATTGTCTTCTGACAGCAGCAACCAGTAGTACTCAGCATTGTCTTTCAGATTAATAAATGCTTGCATTTCTCTTGGTATTATAAAGTGCCATATAAGCCCTACATTTATGTGTTTCTAAACAGATTTTGGCCTATTCATTTTCAATTCAATCAGTGATGCTTCAAGCTAATAATATAAAACATTAAGAAAATCAGTCACTAGGCTTCTAGTTAAGGTGATATTGTATCTTAAAAGATTCTTGTTAGTCTAAAAAATCCATAAAAGTAAAATGCACTTTGGTCAGCTAATAAACTTTGTTAGTTTATGACTATTAGTAAGCAAGTTTTAAAAACCTAGAGAAATGCCCTCATTTTCCAATAGAAGAGACAGAAAAATTGCAGGACAAGAGAAACAATGTACCAAATTCTTTTGTCCTCCTAGAGCTCAATGCATCTATGACTAAGAAACATTTACCTTTGTCACTTCTACACTTCCCAGAAAATCTGTACTTGTCCAGGAAGTCTGTGCAGACAGGCAAAACCAAAGCTTAACATACCTATCTAGCACATTTCATAAATTGCTTTCTACATCTTATAGAAGAAAATTTTGAGGAAAGGCCTATTAGGAAAAATTATATAATTTATCTTTTATTCACATTTCTCCTTTAAGCAACCTCTGAAGAAAATCCTTTTATAAAATTAGACAGAATGGAGAAGTGTAACTCATCTTTTTCTGTCAAATGCAAAATATAAAATTAAGTAATCTTGATTTAAATTTCCATGAGATGTAAAAATAAATGTAGTACATGAGATACAAGATTAATCCAGCCCAACAATATCATTCTAACAACTTTGTCCAAGATTTAAGGACTAAGAAAGAATATCAGGGGAGGAAAGCAAAATATTTTTTTTTTTAATGAGGATATTAGCAAGTTCACAACAAGGTCCTGCTCTGAGCCTCTTAAGCCAACAATATTTGTTTTCCTTTTCCATGCAATGTCCCTACCTATATTGATATTCTGTATTATGTAGTTAGCAGAGTTTTCAGCGTCAAGAACATGAACATCACACTACTCACAGTTTAATTCTGTGTTCTGTGAGGGACTTCCTATTTTGAATCTGCAGCCTGCCAATGCCTTTGAAGACTTCTGCATTTGAGGAGAAAGAGCTCAATTGTAAGTGCTTGGTTTCTTAATGACATACATGATCTTATGCTTATCATATCTTCTCTCACTCTGGATACTGGGGAATGTTTTTAATTTAGCTATTCCCTTACAGTGGCTTTATCTTTAATCATTTAACTCTTCCTCTCTCTACCTGACCGGGATGGGCTATACACATTGTGATTAACATATTCAAACTGAAGGCACAAAATATAGTTTCGATATTTTGTTTCAATATTTCTGCTAGTTTTTAACAGTTTTTGTCATTAATTTCTTCCCTGTATCTCTTTTTTTTTTTGGACCATTATATGACAAGTTGATGCATTTTCATGGAATGCTCTTTGATAAATTCAGGATATCATTCATTTATAGTAATTGTCTGGTTAAAAACATTATCAGATGCATAAATATAAGAAGATTATATCGTCTGTAAATTATTTTTACCTTTTTTTTTGTGCTTAATTGCATCAACATTTCATTTCTGAGCTCTTCCATGGTACTAGGAATCTTCACTCCTTCACAATCTACTTAGATCCATACTTCCATTTGTAATATCGTTAAACAGTGTCTGTAACAACAACAACAACAAAAAATATCATGTATTTAAAAGAACTTTCATAGACAAAAAAGTCTTTTAAGTTTTCTACATGAGAGTTTCTCTCCGAGAAAGACTTTGCAGGTGAAAACTGAGAATTAAGTGGAGCACAAAGTTTCAGAATAAGAGAATATTCCTTGTCTGAGCTTATTCTGGGAATCTAATCAATAATATTGTACCTTGGAGTTTAAAAACAGATTTAAGCAGTTGGGGGAATTTTGTTAACAATTTTCCTAATTATTCCTTTATTTTTTTTAATTGAAACTTTTAGATGGAGTTCAATTTTTAGTTCAATATATTTTTCTTATATTTTGTGAAAAAAGTTTTTAATAGCTGTGGAGGGAAGTGGAAGTAAGAGACATTAGACTAATCTAGTATACTTAGATTAGCTAAGAACCTGAAGAATTAAAATTCTTCATTAGTGTTTCAAGCTCAGAATACACTTCTGTCACTCATTTTTAATTTTAAGTAAAATACTCCAGTATGGATTTTTGCACTGAGATATTAATGATACAAGTGCCCCTGTTGTACCTTGCTTTGCAAACTGCCTCCTTGCAAGTGTTTGCAAGTGTAGACATGGTTAAGTTTTATGGGAAATCCATCCCTTACACAGGCTAGATTATGAAGCCAAGTAAACCTTACAAAGGAAGATATAGATGATAATCACTGAACAACATTCAAAAAACCTTTACATAAAGCAAAATTCCGGGAACATATCCCCCTTTCCCTTTTTTCCCTGAAAATATATAACCAAGTGGGAGGATGCACTTTCCAGAGAGGTAACCTGTGTGCCTGCAAAGTTGTACAACAAGCTGATCTTTTCAGGGACATCTCTGGTAAATGTATTCCAACATTGTTGATGAGTACAAACAGTATGAATTAATGTTAAGATACGAATTAAGACTGCGCTGAATATGAATCAGCGTATTTACTGAATTTGCTAAAAGATTTCCTTGGATGAAGGTAACTGATGAATTGAACATGAAGTTTCTTCATTATAGCCCAGTGCATTGCAGCTGGCTTATGCACCTCTGCAGAAATTCAGTTTATATTTCCCTATGCCATTGTGGAATTAGAAAAAAGCCTCTTTTCCAAATTGTTATTTTATTAAAAGAATTATGCTTGAGACTCTCTAAGAATAAAATAATAACACCCTGCCCTTTCTGTTGTCTGAAGTACTCATGAGTCTTTGTCAAGGGAGCTAGCTTTCTCACTCACATGCTCTTGCGGCTTGTTTTCTGTTTATTTGAAATATTGTCGTGTCTTGAGCATCACCTGGGAAATCAAGGTCCATGTCAGATGTGTTGAAGCCCAAATGATAAAAGCTGATGATTGGATGTGACTGAGCTTGAGCACAGTCAAAGGCTGATTCAAGATAAACATCTGATGTTAAAAGACTTGGAAGATGAAACTGGTGATGTCCTTACCCCAATTTTGAGAAAGATAAAGCAGAGAATATTTTGGGAAAAAAAAAAAAAAAAAGAAGCAATCTCTCAAAATCTCCATTACAGAGATACAGAATTACCAGAAGAGATATGTATGTCCTCAGGAAGACATGCATTAATATTCATTCCAAAATCTTACACATGTCAAAATATGTCACACCTTGGATAACAAAAGAATAATTATTAAACACTTTTAGCAAAAGAAATAGATCTAACTGGAAAAAAAAAACCAGAGAAAATAACAAAAATAATTTCAAATATAAATTTATGTTGATTCCTTTATTTAATAAAAAAGAAAAAAAGAAAGAAAAATGTGAAGTTTACATTCTTTGTATCAAAGAAACAAGTAGAAGTTTCAGTACTAGAAATCATTTGAATACAGTCAAAAATTTGTAAAAAAAATCATCAGGGACATAACTAGAGCTTTCCAGTTTAATCGTCTGAGATCTTTTCAGTTACAAGCACTGACAGCTCAAAATTGTTTTTGTATCTGATTTTGACAAAGTCCATGTTAATCAAGCTGGAGAGTTTGTCCCAATGTGAGTGACTGTCCTTGCAAGTTAAAAAGAGCTGCATCAATGACCTTCACACACCTCCAGCAACTCACTCTTTTCTAGAGGGTTTCATGGAATTTTTTTAGTGGTAATAACTTCATTTCAAAATTCAGATCGTTTAAAATGTTATCTGACTTCCAGAAGACTATCGTGCAAAAATCAAACACTTGTCTATGTTGTTGTGTTGCTGGGATTTCTTTAATAGTGTTTGGATATGTTAACCTCTCTCTGTAATTACCAACGGAAATTTAGGTAGCCTTTAAATTACAGTGAATTTCCCTATTTGTGCCAGGAATATATTTTCTGTCTTGACATTTTCTTCTTGGTCTCTTTTAATATATAATGAAAAGATATAAAGTAGAAAAAGTTCAGGTGACGTAAAGTCCTGTGGCAAAAAGAAAGGAAAAACACTGTGAGTTTGATGTAAAAATAATCAGATAACCTTTTCTTCCATGTGTGTATTTCGAGTTAAAAGCCATATTTTTAGTTTATTATGTTTCCTGAAATCAAAATAGTAGAAGATGAAAAGAAAAAGAAACAAACTCACTTCATCAGGACTGGGTGAAAAGGAAACCTATTTAAAAAAACAAAGTTCAGCCTAAGAGTCTGACTTGAAGAGAGTAGGATCCTTTACTGAACTGCTGACTTATTTTCAAGCAGGAAATTGTCCTTTCTGCTTAGAAAATATTCATTTCTGTTAGGAAATTATTATGGACTGAGGCTAAGCAATTCCTGAGTATTTAGAGAATGCATTATCAGATTAGCAAGGTGAATATTACCTATTCTTTGTTTACCTTTTTTATTAAAAAACTGTGTTACACCTTCACTTCATTAGAGACAACTAGCAGTAATATTTCAACAACGTTATGTTGGGGCAAACTGTACGTATGTTTTGTTTCTAAGATTATAAACTATATTATTCTCTATTTAGGATGATGATCTTAACCTGGTGAGCAGTAGCAATAGTTTTATTTCCAATTTATTTGCATGTCTCAAGTTTTCCCTTGGCTACCCATCCTTACACACTAAACAATTTACAGTTAAAATAGTTAAAGTAGTGCATCATTTTGTGAAATATCTAACATTTTTACTTCTTGAGGGAAATACCCCATAGAGGAGTCTTTTTGTTATGTGTTTATGTTTTCCTTCACTGATTTTTGCTGATATAGGCAATATTATTCTACTGACCAGAAAGTGAACATGTTCTGAAGCATATGGTACCACAATCATTGTTCATATTTCAAAAGCCTTCACATAGAAGCATGCTGCTTCTTCTCATGAGTGACTTGATCTAAATGCCTTCCTAATGCTGTCTTTCCCTATTTAAATAACTCAAGTCTGCCAAATGGAACTTCTACTGAGCCAAGCTTAACACTGTAAAAGAGGTTTCAGGGGTTTAACCTACAAAAGCTGCACATCATGACATCGTATATTTCCATGGTTTTAGAAATTGGTCTAAAATAGATTTTTGAGATGACTGCCTAAACTCATGGAGGTAAATGATAGCTAAAGTTATGAAGAAGTTTCAGGAAATGTTAGAATTTAATTTACGCACCTGAAGTTCTATGAAATTTTAGATTAATTAGTATTTTATTTGAGAGATTAAGTAGGAATGTATTGAACTGCATTTTATTCGCACTAAGAACATTTTGAAAAGAAGCTGAGTTCTAGCAAAAAAACAAATTTTGGAAGTAGAGAGAAATTTCAGTATCTCATCCTCATATATATAAACACATCTGAAAACCAGCACCATTCTGGATAAAAATTTTGTTATATAATGACTGCTACTGTTTAAACTGCAAATATAATTCTTCATTAGCAGTTAATCATATAAGCCTTCATACACTGAAATATGATAAAAGAAGATGAGTAACCTTTTAATATGACCTTGAACTGATAAAACCTCTGTATGTGCGATAAATGCAAGTTTGCATTTATAGTGTGGCTGTGCTTTCAGTTGTCAGTAAAATAGTTTTATGAAAGTTCAAATGAAAAAAAGCAACATCTTGAAGACTTGCCTAATATTTCATTTATAGTAGGTAGAAGACACATAGCTGGCACAGTTTTATATGTAAGTCATATATCATCCACATAAAAGCCCTGTTGGCTATTCATGTAAGTATCAACATAAGAGGACATATCCAAGGTGAATTGGAAAATCTCTCTTGTTACACCAGTTTATACACTGTAGATGCTTCTCTCGGGAGCTGACAGGCCTAGTGATGAGTTTGGCATTTAAGTATATTCATCAATTCATTTTCCAAGGTATTCAAGGGCATAATATTGAGCTAGTAAAATGCAAATCCTATGACGTTTCTAATAAGAAAGTATGCATTATTTTTGCTGAATATTTTAATATTTATTTCAGGGATGAGAAAGGGGAAAGAAAATTACTCCTTTTTTAACAATATCAGGATTCACTCAATTAAGTGTGGCATCATTTCTTGTTACAACCGTAACAATATCTTAAGTTGAATACAAAGTTATCTGACGTTGCTCTTCATGATAGAAAGGCTTACAAAAAACTGTAAGTCCTTGTATCTCTGCAGTACAACACATACCTTGAAGAAAAAAATAAGCTATTAACTCACCCTCTGAATCACTTAAGAAATAATTCTGTTGATTGCCCATACAGTGAGTGGGTAACTAAAAGGCATGTGGCTTCAATAACAAAGAACTATATTTCTTCTCTGTAGGTAGAACTAGAACTGCATCTTTTCACCAGGTTAAAAAAAAAAAGTGTGCTGAAATATTTCCATCTGAAGGTTGAAAAAGAAGGAGCATTGCTAGTTTATTGTGTGGCTTTAATTTCCTCTAGAGAGTCTACAGTGGGAAGTAGAAAGCAGCCTCCCACACTGCCATTTTCAGTATCTTAAGTCTCAGAAGGGAATTTCTTTCCAAAACAAGGAAAAGGAGCTTAGTGGGTTTGTACTACCTAACCATCAATTCCCAGTGGAAGCCAGGGAATGAGAAGGAAAGTATACCTTCCTTTTGCATGACCAGTTTGGTGGTGGGGGGAAATGTTTATTGAGAGTTGGAACTGTGATTTCATTCATTTTACTGCATTTGCAAGCACCCATCCGAGTGTAATGAACTACAGACTATTCTTTTTGAACAGATATAAATGTGTTTTTCAGCATTGGAAAGTAGTTAATTCAAGATATAAGGTGGTCTGTAAGTTTATCTGACACCTTGTTTAGAAAATGCTTCAAGAAATTACTTTCCACAAAGTTATGGTATAACCCCAGGGGCAGCTAAGTGCTATCCAGTCACCCACTCCCACCCCCATCCCCCCCCCATTGTTCGCTAGAGCTCAGAGCTTAATCTTTGAATTGAGTGCCTATTAATATTGAACATCTCAACCGAGGTATCTAAAAGTCAAATTGAATCTCTACAAACACATGCAAATACAGGGTCTAGTTATTTATTTATGTTTTTGTGACTGAAATAGATGGATCTTCCTTTATCAGGAATACTGAGAAGCATTTTACTGCACAGGAATTCTAATTGTGTCTTTCAGCACAAACAAAGGCAGAAGAACTGGATATAGAAGCTAGAAATCTAAAGCTTATCCCACAGAAAACTATTTTTAATTTACTGAAAACCTTGGACCAACTTAGCTTAAAAATAAACTCCTGCATGAAGTTCAATGAACTTCTAGGAAAGTAACGAAATAGAATCCTTTCCTCTTATCATAATGAGCTTCATATCAAGTAACCCTAGTTTTATATGACAGTGCAATATATTAATTGCTTCAATGTTTATCCTTATAAGGCACAGGGCATAAAAAGAAATTCCTTACCTTGCAATTTCAGATTTACTGGGAAAATATTTCTTCTTAAAATTAACACATCAAATGAATGCTTTGGTTATTTAAAAAATTACCAAACTACTCTTCTTGGAAAACTTCCATAGTTTTGTATTATCCCTATGGAATTTTCCTATACATTAAATATCTGGATATACAATTCTAAAACTCCATTGCAAATCTATGCATAAAAGCTATCACATGTTATAGAACACCACAAGCATTTTGTGCTTTATAAACTGTTCTATTATTTATCTGTAAAAACAATTACTTTAATTTCTTAGACATTTATTATATCTGTTTCAATTCAAAAGACACTGATTTCCATGTATGCAGAAAAACAACTGAAATTCCAGAAACTCGTCAATAAAAATTGTTTTATAAGCAACAAGAACAAAAAAAAACTTAACAAACAAACAAAAACCTGAAAAGGTTTTCTTTAAATGCAAGTGGGTTTTATTCGAAGTGGGTAAATTCAAAGGTTAAAATTTCTATAAG
Organism: Sturnus vulgaris; assembly: GCF_052056855.1. Lineage (NCBI taxonomy): Eukaryota > Metazoa > Chordata > Aves > Passeriformes > Sturnidae > Sturnus > Sturnus vulgaris. Next base: position 97,067,517 of record NC_142244.1, read on the forward strand.
AAATACATGGTCCTAGTAAAACTTGTTAAACCTAAAAGAGGGACTAAAAGAATTGTAAATCATATAAGAGGTATAAAACACAGTTTAGTAGCATTTAATGAGTGACTTAGATGAACAATTTTAAAGTTTGAATTTTTGGTCAATTAATCCTTTCTTAAGGATTGCTGTAATCACACAAACAGGCACAAGCACACTTATATCCCATATAAAAAGTATAAGGAAAATATAGAATATCCTGAGTTTGAAGGGACCATAAGAATCATCAAATTTCAGCTGCTGGCCCCACACAGGACCACCACCACTGTGCTAGAGATCCTTATTAAGGAAGATTAAAACTGGTGTCATATTCTTTGCATATAGAGTGAACAAATCTGACCAAGTGCAAGAAAGAAAGATGCCATTGATATTTTGTTATGTTATTCTGAATTTCAGAATGTTACTGAAAGTAGTATTTACTCTTGCCTACTCAAATCTTTATTTAAATAAAAAAAATGTTGATTTCCCCAAGGCCTTTATATTTTACAATGTTAATAGACTACAGTGAAAAGTTTCAGTTTAATATTTCATTCTATTCAATTTCATTATAATATGCTTAAATTTAAATGAACCATTTTTTTCTGAAAGCAAATGGAAAAAAAGCAAAATACTAAAAAATTCCATTTCAACATTTTCAGAAGATAATCATCCATTTCTAAAAGACATTTAATTTTAACTCATTCTAAATGTAAGAATCTGAGGGTTCGGGAGGGTTACTTACTGAAGTATAAAACCTTTTTGGTATAAAATCTTAGTGTACAAGGGTGTTCTTCAGATGTTTCCATAACCCCTGCAATACTGAAATGAAAATTTGGATCCTGTGAAACAAAGAGAAATTGGCATCTACTTTTTAAGTGAAAAACTGATACATAGAATGGTTTCAGCCAAATATTCCCGTTCTAGGTAATCTGAATGAGACCACTAGCAGCTAATTTCTCACATGATTTAAGAGTGTATATTCCAGCAAAACGTTCTTTCTCAGGGCTTCCAATTTTTCCAGTAATCAGGGTTCTGTGCTTCAGCACTGGTGCTCTAAAAGTGAGAAAAATGCCATTAATGACTGTCTGTTAAAAGCCTGTTTTTATCCAATTGAAAAGTGAGTTGTCTATCATCTAGGAAGAATTACGTACCAGATGCAAAGATTTTACCTAACAATCCAAATTAGAATTCAACTGTCTTCATAAAGATATTCGCTTTTAATTTTCTTCCTGATAATCCCACTCCTACCAATGTATAGATGGTCCAATTTCTTTGGTGGCTGCCGCCCCACTGCTGAACACAGCACTGAAATGTTTGATTATAATTATCTCAATATTTTTGAAGCATCAGGCCCCTGTATTTTAAAAACCTTCTATTTCTTCAGACTTGTAACTGAGAAGTTCTGTGTAGACTCTGATATTTCTTTTTTTTAAATTTGTTTTCATGAACACTAAAATTATTTTTATTTCTATAGCTATATTAATCCCTTCTACAATTACAGAGTTTGAAAAACATTTAAAAATAATCAAGTGAGTTTTCAACTATCTAACAGAAAATGAAAAAATGTGGAGCTTTAGGTATGTTCACTGGTAATCTTGATAATATGTTTAAGAAGTGAAACTATGAAAATAAATAGTCAGTAGTCTTCCCCAGACTTCAAAATCCAAGCCTGGATTGGTTGGATTATGAGTCTGACTTGATTTGATGAAAAGATGAGTCCTTATTTGGGCTGTGAAGATGGAGAAAGATTCTTACAGTGCAATGTTACTTCTCACTGATTGTTTTAAACATCATCAGTGACTAATGAGGGTATTCTTCCAAGAACGTGTTGTCTTATTAGCAGAACCTAAATATGTGGGACAAAATAAGTTGGGTGAATGTGACATAAAATCATCAACTTTTACTTAACATTTATAAGTAAAATAAAATATATTCCTTGCCAATGGATAAAGCTCCTTAGCAGACATCTTCAAAAGGTTTTACTAAATGACGGGAGAACGATGTCTTGAATTTTTTTATTTTCACTTAGCTGAAGGATGAAATCATCTTTAAAATGGTAAGGTTTTAACAAGGTCAAAAACAGAAGAACTAAACCATATCTGACATGTCACCATGACAAAAACAATTTTCTCAAAAGCAGTTATAAAAAATGAAATCTGCTGTTAAATTGCATAAACTTGTCATGCACTATCACTTTAAAACACAGCTTGCATCTGAATTCGACATTAAGATGACATTGAAATTTATAAGCCAAAAAGGAACAGATGTATCCATTAAAGCAAACAGGTACAGCCAAATTCTTTATGCTGCAACTAAGAGGAAAAACACCCACTGGTGCTGTATATAGTGACTGTTTCTTTGAAGCTAATAAAGTGCAAAACTTTCCATGTTGCTCTATAAACCCTCACTGAGGCGTTTGACAGTCATAAGAATTAGTGGCTGGATTTAAGAAACATGAAGCACTATTGAGAGAAAAATTCTGCCAAGTACTCAAGGAGTTCAAAAATAGCTTGATATGACTAATTATGCATAAATGAGTTTTGCTGTGATTGGTATCTACTAAGTACTTGTTATAATATACATGGTTGTAGTTTAATGGGATTTTTCACAAGGCCTCAGTATATAAAACCTCAAATTGATGAATAATTTAATCTTTTCCAGGAGAATAATTATAAAGTCAGAATTATTCAGGTCTACATTGATCTCTGGGATCTAGTCATATCAACCATATGCAAGACCTAAATTAAATAACTTAAGTAAATGTCAACTTCAATGTCATCTCTTAAAAACATGTGGCCCAGTCCCAGGTTCTGGCTGATGGCTGAAGTGTGCACAACTCACTGGAGACCCTGAGGTCAGTGTGCCTTACCTGAGCAAGGAGCAAAGGCATTGACATCAAATGACTTAGCAATACAAAGTCTTTTCTCTCATAAAATTGAAATTTGACAGTGTCAAGATGGGAATTTAAAGCTGATCCTCTTTCTGAATTGGTGGTCTTCTACTGAGACCAGACGACAAATTTGGAAAATTTGAAACTACAAGCGTCTTTCTATAAAAGGCATAGCTTTCTAAGCAAATTACAGTGCAGGCAAGCTGTAATTCATTTCCTTCTCTGCTCTTTAGGTAAAAAACCTCTTTCTAATATAAAAAGTTCACATTCAAACTATCTGATAAATAAAAAGTTTTATTGCTACTTATATTATTATGTATGCATTTGCTATTTCATATATGAATGTGTATAAATAATGTATATGTACATAATTTACATATATTAAATTTTTGCTGTTCAAAACTTTTTTGCCAAAATATCCCTGAATGCTGATGTTTTCCATAATCAGTAGGTTTCCTCAAGAGAACTATTGTTTCTATCTACATAGCAAAAAAATTGCTTTACATAGCTAATATCCCTCCCCGTATAGATAGAGTGCTTTCACAATTATAATGAAGTATGATGGTTTTAGTTGGGTCTATCAAGCTGTATAGAGTTTCCTTAGCTTTCCTGTGGCCTTTTTTCCAGTTTGATCTATTTTAGTGAAATAGATATTTAGTGACATTCTTAATTTTCAAGAGCATTTCTCCTTGCTTGAAATTCACATCTGACAACAGCAATAAGCACTTTGAGCCACTCTTTTAATTCCTTACATTTATCTTCAATAAACTGTAGGTAGATGCAGGCACACACAAAAGACTGCTTCAATACAATCATCTCAGCTCCACAAATGAATATTCTAAATAAAGCTTCCAGTCACCTAAACTGAATCTGAATAACTGAGGATGTCTTTCAGTCTCTTAGTAATAATCTTCTGCTTAGCTAAATAATTTCTGGGGACTCCAGGATTATAGAAAGTTGCAAAAGCCAAAATAACATGTGCAATCAACCTAGAGAGCCCAAGAGTTCATCCTAATGTACTCCACGACTCAATAATTACAGTTCAGGGATGCACATAATAAACAGACACTTCCTAAATCTTAAACTACCGATTCATCAAAGCCCAGCTGCCCTTGAAGTAAAGGAGTTTTGCAAGGTTCACAAGGTCACAAACACTTAGGAAACATCTATGTTTTTGGTTTTGTTGCTTTATAGAAGAGTAGTGAGATCAAAAAGCTCTTCAACCCCTAATTAGGTAATCTGACCCTGCAAGGCTTCCTGACTGTCCAGACTTCATGTACGAATCAATTTTCTTTTCTAACAGCTCCTTAAATGCTTCTGTGCAATATTTTTAGTGTTGAGTGGAGAACTGCTAAAGAAACGGAAAAAGCCTGAAGTCCTAATTAACACATTTTCAGGAAGGATTAGCTGCTCATCTTAGCTTTGATGTTTTTAAGACAGAGAAAAATTTAAAAAAACCCAAACAACCAAACAAAACAACAACAACAACAAAAAACCCACCCAAACAAAAAACCCTACAAACCAAAACGAAACAACACAGATGCTTTTGTCCCTAGGGTAGCACAGTAGGAAGTTTTATTCATATCCAGCTGCTGCTACCACTCTTCTGTACCATCCTTTTGATACAGGTGAATTCTCTTTCACCAGAAAAAGAGTGGGATATGCCACACAACCTATTGATTCTTCTTCTGCTCTGATCAACTTTTCTTTTTTGGATAAGCTTTTGCAGGTAAACTTAAAATCCAAAAACAAAGTTTTCTTAAAATACAATCTTGTGTGGCTTTGGAATACAAAAAGTGTCTCAGTTCTTCCATGTTAGAAAATACTTTTCTCCTTGTCTCTTTCTCAAGGAAGTCTTCCACTTGTTTTCAAGCTTGGAAGCACAAACCACTCAATCTGAAGCCCTTGTCCCTCCAACAGCCCTCCTACTCGTTTACCTCATTTTCTCTGTCCTGTTGTTCTTCCAGATAAACATCCAAACTGTATTGATTATCAGCATTTGTCACATGTTTTGTTACATGTGTATGGAAATTTGATATTCCATAGACTTACAGGACCATGGAATAGTTACGTTTCGATGGCCCTTCTGGAGGTCCTGTAATCCCACCTAGTCAGCTAGAACAGGTTGCTCAGAGCTGATCCAATTATGTGAATATGTCCAAGGATGGAGAACCTTGCACTCTTTGTGCAGCTTGTTCCAATGTTTGAGCCCTTTCACAGAACTGGTTTCCTATGTTTGAATGTAATTTTCTGAGTTTTCATGTGCATCCAGATTTGTCATGTTACTGAGCATCACTGAGCAGCGTCTGACTTCATTTTCTTTAGACCCTCACATTGAGGGTCTAAACACATTGGAAAAATCTCTTAGCCTTCTCCACTTTAATCTGAACAGCCTTAACTTTCTCAGTCTCTCTTTGCATAAGAGGTGCCCCAATCTACTGACCATCTTTGTGGATTTCAGGTGTTATCTTCATGTCCGTCATGCAATGGGGATCCTAGCACTGGATCCAGCACCCCAGCAATCCAGATGATTCTCATGTGGCTAAAGTAGAGTAGAGGGGAAGGATCACTCTTTCAGTCTGGTGGTTGCTTATTCATGTCATCCAGGAGGCTGTTTGGTTTTTTTGTTTTTGTTTTTTTTTTTTAAATCTGCAAGCCTGTACTACTGGCTTATATTCAGCTTGGTGTGCAGCAGGACTCCCAGGCCCTCTTCTGCAAAGCTGTTTTACAGCTAGCAAAATCCCAGCGTGTATTGGCACACAGAGTTATTCCTTCTCAGCTGTAGGAATTAGCACATCCCTCTTGATGAAATTTTTGAGATGCCTCCTTGCACATTTCTCCAAGCTTCAGAAGTGCCTCCAAATGGTGGTATAACCCGTTTTCATACCTCTATGTAGACAGTCTCAGCCTTGCACAAGTGTTACTGATATAGTTGCCTAGGCACTGCCTTCCTTGCAAGATCATGCTTTGCAAAGATTACCCTGTGCTCCTCTCCATTTTTGTATGGGGTCTCATAACTTGCCTTTGGACATGTGAGATCCAGTCCTCCCTGATGGTGCTACCTGCAACTTTCATCATTTTATTATTCAACACAAATATTATCAGCATTTTTTCTACTCTCAGCTGTCTTTTTCAACATCTTCTTCAGTTGTCTAAAATTCATTGCAAAATCTAGTCAACAAAGTAATTGCTTGCAGTTCTAACATTACACCTCTGAAAATGTATTCAACATACATTTTCAAATTTCAAAATTTATGTACTGCAATACAAGATAATGTTATGCATTTTAAGCTTTTATATATTTAATAATTTGATTATGATAGAAGAAAAAATGGCTCTGATTTCAATATTGAAGATTTCCATAACACTAAATGGTTAAAAAAAAAAGGAAAAAATATGAGAGTGCAGAGGACATTCTGTTCTATTCTGTTCTGTTCAAAGCTATCTCACAGAATACCAAATGAAGTGTACTCAAATGATCGATAATATATGCAAATTGTTGTGATGGAGTACGTTGTTTTTCCTTTAACACAGTATCATTTATTTCCTAAACACAATCTTGTTATTGAGTAGATGTGGAATTTATTTTACTCTTTTAAATTTAAATTATGTCAGAAAAGAACCCGTGACTTATAAGAAAACATGCTGGATTTTTAAAATGAATCTTAAGACAATTTTCCCTTCTCCTACTACTAGCAGTGTAAAGAGAATTATTTGAATGCCAATTGCATACCATTTCCAGCAAAATAATATGCTGAAGGCAAATCAACATTTAGATAACAGTATCTGCAATGTAAATGAGAAAGAAAAAATATAGTCAACTATGGTTAGCAATGTATTAAGTTTTCAAACCTTTTTCATTTTTTATTTATTAATTAATTTATACCACTGAGTCAGAAAACTCTGCTTCAAAGATACAAACTGTCTGATATAAAAATCTGCTTAAAATGAATGATTTTGCATCCACAGTGATTTTAACATAATATTACACAGTTGGACCAAATGCACATTTAGTCATCTTGAGATCTCTAAAATATCCAAGAAAATCAGCTCCATGACACGTTTTTCAGTTCTGATACTTTTTAATAGCTTGTTATTTTTCTCTGTGGAGGAACAAGCCTGTTGTCCTTCTTTGGACACACTCCAGCACGTAAATATCTTCGTTGTAGAGAATGGTCCAGAAGTGAACAGTACACAAGGTATGGCCTTACCAGCTCTGAGTACAAGGGGACAGTCCCTGCTCTGGTCCTGCTGGCCGCACTATTGCTGATGCAAGCCAGAAGGCCACTGGCCTTCTTGGCCACCTGGGCATATGCTGGATCATTTTCAGCCAGCTGCCCCACAAACACTGTGGATCATTTTCCTCTGAGCAGCTTTCTAGGCACTCTGCCCCCAGCCTGTAGTTCTTCATGGGTTGTTGTGTCCCAAATGCAGGACCTGGCACTGCACCTTATTGGATCTCTTGCAATTGGCTTCAGCCCACTGATCCAGATTGCCCAGATTCCTCTGCAGAGCCATTGTTCCCTCCTGCAGATAAATACTCCTACTCTGTGAGAGACTGGAGAAAAGGATAACTGGATAACATCGGGGGGGAAGAAGGGAGTGCACACACACACACACACACACACACACACAAACACACACACGCTTCAATTGTTTTGAGCCAGTAATCCTTTTCTCCAGTCTCTCACTTGGGGTTGGCAGCAAACTTACTGAGGGGACATTTGATTCCCTCATTCAGATCATTCATAAAGATGTTAAACAGGACTGACCTCAATACTGAGCCCTGGAGACAATATTCATGACTGTCTGCCAGCTGGATGTAACTCCATTCAGCACCACTTTCTGGGTGCAGCCATCCAGACATATTTTTACCCAGAGAAGAGTGCACCCATCCAAGCCATGAGAAGCCAGTGTCTCCATGAGAATGCTGTAGGAGTCAGTGTCAAATGCTCTCCTGAAGTCCAGATACACAACTTGCACAAATTTTCCCTCCACCCACTAAGAATGTTCATGTTGTCATAGAAGAATATCAGGTCCATAAATAGTGTCTATGAACTTGACTTTATAGTTTTCAAGGGCCTTTTGGGATTTTACATGCAGTCTTTTCTTTTGCTTTACTCTGTTGATTTTGTATTCCCAAAATGCACATGCCAGCTTGATATCATTCTTCTCACTTGTCAGATGTATCAGCTGAATGAAAATTGATACAGGAATTGCAGTTTACCATTATATTCACTGCTGACCATTTCTTCTGGGCAGTGTTGTAACATACTTTCACTGCCTGCACATGCACCTCTGTGACGACCATTCAAGCTGTTAGGAAGCAATGGATAATCTGTGTGTGAATTTCTGATGACAAGCAGCTGATAATTAATTCTCTTTGATTTTGGTTTTTCCCACCTGATCTTAGGGTGAGATGTTTACTCAAATATTTAATGTTACAAACACTGTGGCAAAATCCTATTATATTTTCCTCTCAATAGCTCAACCCAACTCTCTTTTTCTCCGTTATTGGCAGTGTTCTGACAGGCTTTAAGGAAAAATGAAAGGGTGTCCACAATATTGTGAATTTGTCACCAGGACTTATTATGCTAGTAGCAAGCCAGTAACAAAATACTTGCTTGACATCTGGGAGTCTGCCATCTTTATCATATCCAATAAAATAGGTATTTTCTGCTGGACTTTAGTGGTAAGAAGATTACTACAAAATTTGATCTCATTGTTTGATACATCCAATCTTATATACTTCCTCCTGAGATAGGGCTAATGGAATTATTTAAATTACTGATTCTAGTAACTATTGAGATTCTAATCTTTCAACCTGAAGGAAGACACAAAACATTTTGATGGCACAGTAATTCTTATTAAAGCCTGAATATTTCTTTTAATATGAACAGCACTAAAAGCGAAATTTTTGATATGAGAAAATATCACCATCTGCTGTTAATGTCTAATGAATGCTGCCAAGTTGTATAAACTTGCAACCCCTTCTTTATTTGGCTTTTTCAGCTGTCAGGAGGAGAAAAATAAATTGTCCTTTGCACACTGCAACTTTAATATTTTTTTCTCTGGGTGGAGACAGCAAGAGACAAATTACTTCATTCAAAACTAACATTTAAATCTTGACAAAATTTGGGGTTTTTTCTATCCTTTTGGTTTTAGTTTGCTTTGGGGAGGGGCTTCTTGTTTGTTGATTGCATTTTTTGTTTGGGGTTTTTTGTTGTTTTCATTGAGATCCTTTCATTAGAATGCACGTTTTTGGCACAGTAAGTCATTGCAAACTGTTTTCTTGCCTGGAAGCTCTAGACTTCTGCTACTGTTTCTTGCAGAAAGACGGGAAGAAAACTCAGATATACTACATGTCCTTTGGGAAAAAAAGAGAAAGTACCTGTTTTCAGAATCTTACTCATGGCTCAAATAATTTAATTGACCTACATTTAGATGAGACAACAAAGTAATTAGGGTGATTTATTCAATTTTGAGTTCTCAACCACTTTAAGCAAAACTTAAGCCACAAGTTTTGCAGGGAATCGTACAGTTATGTTAATATTCTAAATTAGTATCAGCAGACTCCTTAAACTCAGAAATAAAACAAACATAATTAAGGAGAAAAGTTTTATGATACATAACTTCTTTCTTTTTGTAATATAAATTAGATACTAGATTCAGCAGCAAAGGAGTTCATGCATATAAAACCTTGTTCCTATAGAGTTTTAAATATGTAAAAGAGTTTTAACTTGCTAAGAAAGAAAAATAATACCCTTAATTCATCAAGACAGGGAAACACCTGGAAACACAAGGAAACAAGTTTAGAACGTATTGGTCCTCTTAGCTCCATATAATTACAAACCCCCCTCTTTCTTCAAAAGAAAACTGATTACCTCTTGCTTTATGCTCATTATGATATATATCTTAGGAAAAAATACATTTTAGCCGTGGCTTTCTACTCTCTATACCCAGTTCTTCCTCTGCACAGAAACATGCAGATAGAAACTCAATCAAGATCAAAAAATTCAGCCTATGGTTTTACCAGCAATATACTCAATATGTGAGTATAGCTAAACAGCATATTTAACATCTTCTGAGCTTCTTATGTTTCTTCTAACACCTCTGTTTGGCTTTGTTCTTCTACTTTATTCACCAACTTAAAATATTTTTTTCTCTAATTTTATCTAAGATGAAGAATAGTATCAAGTAGACCACAGAGGAACATAATGTAAAATTTTTAATGTTATATTAACCCTAGGGAATGGTGTGAGGTTGTATCAGGGTAGATTTAGGTTGAGTATTAGAAAAAGGGTCTTCACCCAGAGAGTATTTGAGCACTGGAACAAGATCCCCAGGGAAGTGATCTCCATACCAGCCTGTCAGAATTCAAGAAGTGTTTAGACATTACTGTCAAGCACATAGCGTGATTCTTGGGAACGGTCCTGTGCCCTGCTGGGACTCAATCATCCTCCTGGGCACCTTCCAACTCATCATAATCTGTGATTCTATGTTAACTACTCTAAAAGTATTAGATGGAACTAGACATTGATCTTGTAATAACTTTTCAAAAAAAACTAATCTGAGATTGATTTTAGTTATTTCTATTGACAACTTTTCCACAGGTGTTTGCTAACAAATGAGACCAAACATGATGAGATCAGTAAGCATACAAATACATGTGCATATGAAAACAGCAGTGAACAGTTTCAGTTACTGCTCTTAATGTTTGAGTCACTTAGCCATTAAAAATTTCTTATAGTCTTCAATTTCAAATGGGATTAGTTTTCTTAGTGGCACAGAATATATAATTAAATTGTAACTATTTAAAAGTAGTTCCATGATTAATTCAGACTTTCTATATTTCACATTGCATGGAAATGGATAATAGGTGGTACCCATTGACAGCAAGAATCGATATCTAATTACCTACAGCACATTCCAGCAAGTCAGTATATATGAGAACCTGAAGCGTTTATTTCTAAGAAAATCCCAAGGGTAGATTCAATAACATTCTAAAAATTCACTCTGAAAGTCATTTGCATACTTTATTTCATAAAGATTCCCCTTTTTTTACCCTGGTGATATTTTTATAGTTTTCCTTGATGACTGTTTTTCTGAAAGTTGCACGTAATCTTGTAATGATCTCAACTGTTTTCTCTGAAATCAGACTATTGAGATGTGTCTACTCTGTGTACAGATACATATTAATTTTAGAGAGTCTCCAAAATTCGTGTTTTGCAAACTGACTAATTTGCACAAGAATTTACTAAAGAGAAATTCACCCATACAATACTACTATTGGTATATTTTTGTGCATGTTAAAACACATGCTTAAGTCACCAAAGGGATGCCATTGATAGAGGAACAAGAGCAAGGCTTGATGCAAGCAAACCTCTGACATAATTCCAGGTCCTTTAGAGAGCTTCTTAACTTGTGCTACACTAAGTTGGATTTTTTGTGAGAATTATTTTTTTAAATTTTGTGAAATTCCCATTTCTTTGGAAAAAAACCAAATAGATTGTCTGCTCAGAATTTTTAACATTTTTCATCAAAAACTTGATGTTACACTTGCCGAACATGGAGGATCCTGTCAGTTTTATTCTTTTACTCTCAGGTATTGCAGGAAGCCATGGTTTTCTCTTCATTTTACAGACAAACTGTTTTTGGGGTAATCAAACATTGAGAGGAAAAGAAGTTGGGTCACCAGCCTTTAGGAGTGCTCTGGGAAACTGATAAAAATATCCAGATACAGAGATGGGAAAACCCCACAAAATTATTATTGTAGTTTAGGAACAACATTCCCTCTCCCTTCCTCCCACCCCCTCATGTGAGAGAAACAAAAGGCAGAAATTATGGTTTGGGATAAGAACAATTTACTGGTAACAATGAGATAAGAAAACAGTAACAGCAACAATATCAATAACAAAATTATATAAAATTAGAGTGATTAACATACAAAAATTGCTCACCAAGCCTGAACTGACATGGCACAACCATGAGACAATGAACAAAATGTTGAATAAACCCTTAATGGCAACACTTTTCTTCTGAAAGCCATGGCCCCCTCCCTCCCAGAAGTGAGAATCTCTTATTTCTTCCCCCAGTAGATGGGATAGAATAACAACCCAGACATGTCCACAGGGCTCCAGGCTCCACACCCTCATGGCAATTGAGAAAAAGGAACTCTGTCATGGCTGAAAACCATGACAGCTATGAAAAATAATTTCTTTTAATTGAATTACGTAATGATGTTCATCTCTGCAAACTGCTCTCTTTGAGAAGAAGCAAACAGAAAAAAAAAAATTGTTTCTCATTAGATGAGGAGGGCAATCTCTTTTTGAACAACAGAAAAATTTTTAAAACAAAACAAAAAAGTAAAGATAGATTGGGACTTTTTTTCTGACATAATCTGTATCTCTTAAGAAAGAAGTGCCAGTTTCAGCAGAAATGACAAATACTGGAGTTCTCTCTTTTAGTGTTCCCTTGTTTTATTTGTGTGATTTCCCATCTGGTATTCAATTATGCTAAAATATAAAGTCTACTTCTGTCACTATGAATTTAGATTAAATGAATGTAATTGCTTTAAAAAGTAAAATGAATGCATAATATCAGAGTATTGGTTCATTCTAAGACTTTTCTTTCTAAGACTTCTAAACTATGCATAATTGTGGCCATAAATTCTTTTTTTCTTGCTCACTACTCTGTTCCTGTCATTTCTAGCCATATGAAATCCCCGCAATTACTCTGCTTGTTATAAATTGTGTAGATTTAAGTCTGTGTCTTTTTCTTTTGATTGAAAGGTGTTCCTTTACAGCAGGTTAATTTAAACAAAAAGAAGTGCAAAGAAAATTTCTCCTTCCTGCACTATCTCATTTAAGAAGTATTTATCTCTTGATTGTTTAGAATTTAATTAATCTAATTAATCTAATGGGTCAATGCAGTTGGTATGGTTGGGTACTCATACATTGGAAAAAACTTGCCAGTAACATGAATTCAATGCCCAGGTATGAAAACAAAATTAAAATACCCAAACAAAACTACAAAAACCCAAACACATGCCATGTTTCTGCTGAAGATTCTAGGTAGGACTCTGGCTAAAATTACTGCAGCTTTTTCTGTGTGAGACTTTGAAAGTAATTAACAAAAAACAAAGAAAAGCTCAAACAAGATGATTATGCAACAAAAGACATACATAATCTATGTTGCAAAATACCAACCAACCAACAAAACAAACAAAACCTTAAAAAAATAATATATTTGAACTTCTGTTAAACTTACATTTCAGTTAATTATTTGAAAATTATATTACAGAAAAAATAATTTCATCTATTTTACGTTCTAAAATAAATTCTATATTTGAAAAGTTTCATTTTTCATATACTTCTCATTGTCACAGAAATCACTCTCTTTGGTCAGTTCAGGTCATCTGTCCTGCCCATGCTCCCCTCTGGATTTTTCAGCAGTTCTGCACTGGCAGAACATGGGAAACTGAAAAGTCCTTGATTTAGGGTAAGCACTGCTCAGCCAAGACATGAATATTACCAACATTATCAATTTTATTCTCAGAGATAAAAAACCACACAGCACTGTACCAGCTACTAAGAAAAAAATTAACTCTGTCGAAGGCAAAACCACTACAGGGGTCCACAAAGTCCATAATGGAAGAACTAGGATCAATCTAAACCAAACTTATGTGAAACAGACCTTCCAATATTTTAGTCACATTTATCAACTGAGACATCCTGGTTTATGTACTTTCTTCTGATACAAAGAAAAAAAATAGAACAAAAAAAAATATAACTATGTCTTTAGCTGCTGTGGATACTGAGCTTCATTTATGCCTCAGGGGTACTGATCTGTTGGCAAGGACAAGCAGGAATAACAATGCTCCATTCTTCCTGAGCCTGCCCAATTTGGGAAATGCAAGTCTTTGACAAGGAAGAGCATGCAGTAGATTTGCCAATGCAAAGTGTTCCAGAGATGCAGTTAATGAGCTCATCTTCTACATGCCGGCTACATGCTGTCAGGAGCAGCTCTGATGTCTCCCTGGACATTAAAACCAGGATATAATCCTTAAGGGGAAATCCTGATAGCAAATTGCTTGAAAAGCTATAACCACAATGTTCTTCATGTACTTTTTGCCACTAGAGCCCTTAAACTCGAAATAACTCTGGCTTCCACTAATATAAAAAATCTGATTATCCATCTCTGTATAACATATTCCCAGTTATGGATTTCAAACTTAGATTTATTTATTATTTTCTTAGTCGGTAGCTAGTTTGTTTCAAAATTACCATATTAATTCAATAATTCAAATAACCATATTAATTTTATTGTTCTCAAAGTTGATCTCTAGGCCAATTTGTTATTGCTTAATGGGTTTGAGGCATATATTTAGTTGGGAACTGGAGCTCTTTTTATGAACTAGAGTAATTAATTTCAGATGCTCTGAGTATGCTATAGTTATATAGTTATAGATTTGGAAAAAATTGCACCTATTGGAGGAAAACGCCTAAAGTAATTGTGTACAAATAAACAAACCTTTCTTCTCTATATCCCTGCATTTTTTTTATGCATGATGCATTATATTGCTTGAGAAAATAACATTTATTCAGTGGACAAGGTTATCGGTGAAATATAATGCTACCATCAAATTTCATGCTGCTATTAGATAATAATTCAAATTGTTTGTGAGCAGGTCTTCGTCAAGCCTTCTTCCTCATGTCTTTCTCATTTCACTTAATGATGCAAAATATCTGATCATTCTGGAGCGCATAGAAACTTTGAAATATTATAATAGATATTAAAATATTTTGAGGCATGATCATCTAATTTTAAGAGTAAACTGAGCCTCAAAAACCTAATAGTAGTTGATCTTAAAATAGCATAAAAATTTTGAATATTTTCTGCACACAATTATATAGCAACTCTTTGGTCTCAGTATCATGCCTGAACGTTTTTATTAATTTTAATCTGAATATCCTTAGTATATTTACAAGATGGGAAGTGTTTGGGAGTTTGAACAGAGTGTACTTGTTATACATATACTTACCTATATACATTGTGCCACCTGTGTCAGCTCTAGGAATCCTCATGCTTGTCACAATAATCTATCAAAACTTTATTGAGTTCAGTTCACTCCTGCTTTAATTTGATAGTTTAATCATCTAAACCTCTTAGTACATTTGGAATTAGTTCCGTGAATTTCTATAAAACTATAAATAAATCCAAAATTCTGGAATTCTGTTTTTAACAGTGAGTAGTAAGTGATGATCTAACAGCCTTGATACTCTTATAATGTATTATAATAGTAGTGCTTTAAAAACATAATAAGAGAATGAAGCTCTCAGCTGTCTTAAAGGTTAAATAGTTTCACTGCTTTTCTTTACCACTTTTTCTTCTTATTTGCTGTATTCAGCTAGGGTGAATTCACCCTTCCACATGACTGGTGCAAGGTGTCATTCACCTCATTATTTAGGCTGCTATATCTTTTATCTTAAGCAAAATGCTACTTTGTGAGCAGACAGAGGATAAATTTTGTATCCTTTGATAGAGATATCTGTGAAGAGATCTCAGACTTTATTCACAACCCTTCAGTGTACAGAATTCACAGCACAACTGTGAATTTCTGGTATGAAATACGGAGTAAAATCCTTTGACAGTCTTTGAGGTACAAAAGGTGCAGGGACTCTAGTACATGTACTGAACTGCACCGACTTTTCCTGAAAAGACAAAATGGATACATCCATTATTTAGTTTTCTCACACTGTACTCCAGCTGAGCAACTCTTCCAATTAACTGATATTCAACCAAGTGCTACAATAATATATTTGATCTGGTTTGCATATGTTCTGACATATCTTTCTTTTATATTAGCTAGAAGATACTGAAGTAGATAAAAGAGAGCTAGAGAAAAAAAAGGAAAAAATGCATTAGTTTCCTTATTGCTGAAAGCAGAGTAAGGAAACCTCAACCCCTGAAACACTGCAAAAAGAGAATTACAATGCAGACAAAAAGAGATTGCAGAAAGCTAATGTGTGGTAATACATTGGATGTAAAACACACTAAGTAAGCATCAAAATATCACAAAGAAACAAACAGAAAAAAAAAAAAACCCAAGCCAATCAAACCAAACCCCAGAGACTCCTTAAATGAGCATAAGAGAAAATCAGTTAAGATTTAATTAATTTTAAAATTTGGATTCAGATCAAGAAATGTAGAACTGCTTGACAATCCTCTAATTAAGAGCTATCTCCTCTGGCTTGCATGGAAAGCAACACTGTCATCTACAAATGAAACTTTCATATCCAACCTTATTTAGTAGAATATGGTGAAAGAAGAATTGTCATAAAATCATATAATGTCTTGTGTTGGAAAGGACCCTAAAGATCATCTAATTCCAACTCCCTTTTCACAAGGAGCAGGGACACCTTCCACTAGATCAGCCAGATGTGACCCCATTCACTACAACCCCCTGAGCCCTGACCTTCTTCACCCAGTGCATGGTGAACCTGCTCGTTCCTCTGTTGGATAACTTCTCCAGAAGGATGCTGAAAGGAACAGTATCAAAAATCTCACTGAAGTCCAGAGAAACTACATCCACTGCCTTTCCTCCATCCAATATATGGGTGACTTTATCATAGAAGGATCTCAAATTATTCAAAAAGGACTTTCCCTTTGGAACCCACATTGACTGCTGTTGATTGGATTATTCTTTAAATTACTTTCAGTAGCACCCAGTATAATACATTCTATAATTTTTCAAGAAAGTAAAGTTAAAAAACCAGATCTATAGTTACCTGGGTCTTCCCTAATTCTTTTTTTGTGTATTGGAATAACACTGACTGTCTTCCAGTTAGCAGGAAATTCCCCAGAGTCCCTGCTACTTTGGTAGATGATTGAGAGGGGTTTAGCCATAATGCCCACTAGTTCCATTCCCTTCAGTACTGTAGTATGAATCCCACTGGGCTTTATGGTATTGTGAAGGTTCTGCTGATAGAGCTGCTGCCTTACAATTTCAGTACCCACAAAAAGAAAGCTGCTGTTTACTCACAGTGGAACCACACTTGTCTATCAGTGTAGTTAAAGACTGAGTTCCCCCACTATTCTTTCTATCAGTCAGATGACGATTTTCACTGAGATAGGTCCAAATTTATTTATTTATGTCAGTGCATGGGCTTGATATTTGTTTTACAGGTAGGAGACAATTACCCAAATTTTTTTTATTATTTCTTGTCTGTCATTTCAATTTTGATGAAGCAAAATATATATCCAGACTTCTTTAACTGTTTCCAAAGGTATGATTATATTGGTAGATGGAAGAGCAATTTTAACAGCTTTCTTTTCTGACAGAAATTCTCCCCAGAACTGCCAAGCTGTAAATAGGTACATGGTCATTTTGGCTGAAAATTCAGAAGGCTGTCAGATACACAGTTAACTACATCACTGACTTCTGAACTACTGACTCATTATAGTTACGGCATAGAAGTTTCTATGTTCAATTTTTATTTTTTCTTTGACCTTTACCTGGTGTTCCAGAACTAAGAAAAAAAAAAAAAGAAAAAGGTTTCTCAAGCCCTTTCCTAAGAGTATTCTCAGTCTAGGTATATGATGATGTTAGATAGTCAGCCGATACAAACCCTTACAGCTCCATTTACTTATTAAATCTTTGCTGATTTCTGCAGCTGAAGACAAAGTATGATAATTTGGACAGGTATGTATTATGTAAAAAATTTCATAGAAATGCATTCGTGCAGTAAAGTTTATCAGTGAATGCTTAACCACCTGGATTGTGCAAATAAGGGTACAAGTAGGCATATGCAGTAATATTCAACAAGTAGATATTTATTTTAAAGAAAAGATCTACATGGACTCACACTTGTACAATTGGTATAATCAGTGCATATTGTATATCTTATTTCAGTAGTGTTTTTCTTGAGAATCAGTAGTATACAAGAATAGTATATGAAGACTCTTCTTCTTTTCCCACTCACTTTCTTGCCCTTTTAAAAAGACTTAAACCTCTTTTATATTCAGGCTGAATGTCTGCTTCTAATACTGTTCTAGAGCACAACAATTTACAGGGAATTGAAAAAGCAATTTTCTTTGGACAGCTAGCTATTCTCCCTAATTTTCACCTGCCAAACTCTTTTCTATGAATGTTGACTCAATCAGATAAAATGCAGGCTTTAAAGATGTTTGATTAGCTGCCTGGCTTACCTTTAGCTACTCACTTTGCATGTAAAATGTCTGCATCCCCACCATCCTTCACTTTCCACTCTTCACTGACAGAGCTTTCCCAAGAGCTACACTGAGCACTGTGGGCATGAGCTAAGACAATAAGCAATTTTCATTTATGGACTGCTGACAACTTGTGGTATATTAGGTGAAATAAGAATTCAGCAATAGAAAAATAATATGTGCATTACTTACAATGTGCACCTTCATTTCTCTATATGTTAGTTTAGTTCTTTACATCAATTCATTTGAAATTACTACAATAATGACTGAAGAAAAATATTTACATATTTCTCCTGCTGTGCAACCACATACTTCCAACAAAAGAAAGCTGAGTGATATGTCACTTATTTTATAAAGTTCAGTTCCCATATACTTAAGGATTTTGCCATCATGAGGTACGCTGAATTGTCTCTTCTTTTGTAAACAATTCTCATGATTGCAATGGAATGAATTAAGCAGAATCAATTAAATAGTTGGTTTAAAATATTAGAATAGATGACTTACAAATTTTTACATGGAATATAAAAGGAAACCAAGGATCTTAATACCTCTAGAATGTTGCATAATTTTGATGGCACTAATTGCAAAAATTATTACCTGCTGTATTCTTAGCTGGAAGCTATTTTAAAATTCTGAAAAATCGTTTAAAATTTATAGAATTTGGGCAAGTTATTAATGTGAAAATTATGAATTTGATCTTTTGTTTATATTATTGTAATTGGACATGTTTTAGACATTGAAAGCTAAGTTTCTATCAGATGAAAGCAGTTAAAATTAACTAGATAACTGAAGGACCTGAAAAGGTAATAAGCTAAAATTTAATTAAATAAGATTGGTGGCACCCAACTTAAAGAAATTGTGCTCTGTCTAGGAGCTGCTTTGAGTATCTGGAATACTATATCAATAAACATATTCAAATTAGTATTGTAAAACTGTTTTGCATTCATTCAAAGCATTGCCTTACTGCTTCCCTGTGTTTTATGACAGTTAATATACATGTTTTCCTACCCTCTGCATCACTTCTAGTGCCCCAATGGAATTACAATTTTTAGTTTTAGAGTTTTTTGAAAAAGAAAGAAAAAATATGTTGCAACTGCCAGTGTACACTGACAGAAAATAATTGAGATTTCATAAGAAAGTCTCAGAGATTCTATGGACCTTTCATTTCCTTAGCCTAATCAGTAAATAATTCTGATTCAGAATTTTGTATTGTAAAAGAGAAAAATAAATTTCTGTCATAATCTTCTTTTAAACGCCACCTTTATGGCTTCACTTTGCCTATATGGAGCAGTATTAAACACACTAAAGATTAGAAGTCTAGTTGCAAACTTAAATTTGTCAAACATTTGCAAATACTTTTCCACTTGTTCCCAGATCCTGAATAAGTTCAGCACATCTGATACAATTTTAATTTCATGTAATTTATTTTTGCCCATTCTTGGTATTTCAGAAGACAGATATATTGCCTCTTCACTATTATTTCTTTAATGTCAAAACTGATGTCCTTTTTGATTTCTTTTTCTATTTTTTCACTGACTACTTTTTACTGGATTTTCTGTAAGCATTTCAGACTTTCTGGAATGTATGGAAATAAGAAAAATCATGGATTTGCAGATGCAGTTTCACTATTGCCTTGTGTATTTAATTAATAGTACTGCAGTTTGACTCTGTAGGTTGTAGTACATTAGCTCTAGGATAAAGTTTCTCACTCTATGTCATCAAGATCACCAAGGAATCAAGGGCAATTTTGTAGTTAGTTAGTTGTAGTTAGTTGTTAGCTACAGAAAATTATCTGTTTAATGCTGTGACTTGCTTAACTTATGCTGATGTAACTTTGCCACGAATGTGTAGTTTTCATCTCAGTTAGCCTAAAACACACCTAAATATTCTCTCTTCCCATTTAAAGGCAATTGTTTGTATTATTCACTCTAAAAAACAAATCAGAAATTGTAACTTTTTTAAAGCAAGTGCTGTTTTCAAAGTGTCCTCTTTGATATCAATTTTCATGCGATTCTATGTGGAATGTGCTCTCCTAAAACACTGATATTCAAGAAGACCATAAGATTAATCTGACCAAGTAGAGGGTCTGCTAACTTACAGATATAATGTTAATTAAATTCCCTTGTTAAGAAGAAAAATTCATTTCCAAAGCTGAAAAGTTTCTTCCTTAACTAGGAATCTTAAGCAGACCAGCTGAAATTGTTTTCATAATACACACTTCCAGATAGTAAAAAGCATTTTCATCATAGACACTTTTGTTGGAGCAAGGCAGTTAGGATTCAAAATTTACACTGAGCATGTAAATGTGTATCTCACTGCATCAAATTATTTCTGAATGAATTTCATATTACCTGTAGCTATACATATTTTGGTGACTAGATTTCATTTAGACACTCTTAGGGGATTCTCCTTTTTACTACGCAATTTATTCTTATGCTATTTTTTTTTTTTAATCAATATAATTTCTTACCAGAAGCCAACCAAAACTGTCTTCCAGCTAAAGTGATTGTGTGAGAGGGAAGCAAAAGGGTAAAAGCTACCAGTTGTACCTGAATCATAACAATACTTCACAATGCTTTGTGATTTTCTGCTGGAAGTTGAACACAAGTTCAAAAACAAACAAAAATAATTGCACTTCAGCGTCTTGTAAAAGGATAACAAAACCAAACTATGCATCTGTGAATGCCCAGCACTTTGCATAATGTGCTAGATAAATAATTTTTGCTTTTGGTGAGGTTTTTTTTGTTTGCTTGTTCATTTTAGGTTTTTCCCCTTAGGGGCTATCTAAATAGATGCATTCCATAATGTCATAGATAAAAAACTATGGCCTTTGTGTCTCTAGAAATATTTTTCAGTAGAGTTAGCAGCACAGTAGCAGTTTATTTCTGTGCTATTTCTGTTCCATCATTATGTTCATTCCATCATTATTTGCTTTGAAAACTATATAGATATTGGAATAAGAATGAAAAACATTAATCTTCTAATGAATGAAACTGTCAGAGTTTAGCCCTCCTCTGTTTTCAGGATTTTTGTGGTGGTATTTTCTTTTTTTACCTTTCAGAGGATAATTCTGTGATTAGGTATGCAAAAGACTGATGTTTGATTTTAGAAGGTTGTTTCAAGACTTACCTGCAAATAAGCTACACAGTCTTGAAATCAACAAAATACCAGAAATTCATAAAAACCTGAAGTAGGTCTCTATGATTGTGAATGAAAATATTGGGGTTTTCTGCCTTTCCTTTGTATTTCTTCTTTTGAGGCTTTTTGATTATGTTTATTTTTGTTTGTTTGTTTTTGTTTGTTTTTGATTTTTGTTTGTTTTTGGGTTTGTTTTTGAGGTTTTTTTGTGGTTTTGTTTTTTGTTTTTTGGTGGGTTTTTTGAGACACTAAGTTTTGTCAGTTTTGTTTTGGTTTGTTTGTTTTGGCATGTTTTCTTTTTTTGTGTTTTTTAAGGGAATAGCCTGGCTACTAGAAATATATTTCCTACTCCCTAACACAGTGCTGTCTGGTTTAAAACAACTTTACATGTGCTGTTTTACCACAGGCCTAATTTATTTAAAAAAAAACATAATCCAAACCCTAATCTACTAATCCTTCTGGGATAGAGTTCAACCTCTCCACAGAGGACAGTATGTTGCATATTTTTAATGAAAGCATTGTTCATATCATCGGGATGATTTAGCTACTGGAAAATTTTTGCACAGTATCAAGGTCTTTTAGCCTGGAGAAGTGAAGGGTCCCAGGAGGCCTTTAAACAATATCTAAAGATTTTATTTTAATACCCAAGGGAGGCCTACAAGACAGTTGAAGAACTACTTTTTATAAGGGTATACAGTGACAGAACAAGGTGTGATGGCTTTAAATTGATAGAAGGCAGGGTGAAATTAGAGGTTAGAAGGAAATTTTTTCTCTGAGCACGGTGAGATGCTGGAACAGGTTTGCCAGAGAATGTGTGGATACCCTATCCCCAGTCCAGCCTGGATGGATCTCTGAGCAGCCTGGTCTAGTGGAAGATGGCCCTGCCCTTGGTAGGGAAGTTGGAACTAGATGATCTTTAAGGTCCCTTCCAACCCAAAGCATTCTATGATCCTATGATTCTTTCTTGCCTCTCATGATGCCCTGCCAGTGAGTAAACTGGGGATACACGCAGCAGGAACCCTTTGCTCATCTGATTAAAAGGATTTGCCATACCATACAACATTGTGCTCATCATTACACAATGGAGAAAGAATAAGAATATGGGTACATGCTTCATGGCATTTGCGTTGCTAAGTAACTGCTGTGTGTGATAGAGCCCAACTTTCCTGGAGATAGCCAAACATCTCTTTGGATGGGAAGCAGTGAATGAGTTTCTTGTTTTGCATTGTTTGGGCAGCTTTTTGGTTTACCTATTAACCTGCCTTTATCTTAATCCCCAAGAATTTTTGTTTTAACCCTTCTGATTCTCTTCTCTATTCCACCAGAAGGAAGTGAGTGTCTGGGTGGTGCTGAGCTTCCCACCAGGGTTATAACCTGACAAGTGAAAAAATTCACAATATGAATTTTAATTAGCTTGAAATTGTCATCTTTATTTCATTTTGGAACCAAAGGGAATATTTGAAAACATGTTTTGTCACCAGAAATTTACACAAAATTAGGATCCATAAAGCAGAACAAGATTCTACTTCTTTCCTGAACTTTCTTGCCCTGTAAACTTTCTAAGTGTTTCCTCCTGTTGTGTATTTCTCTTGCAATCTTAGTTACTTTTCAGCTGAGATCTCTTTCCACTACAGACATTGAACAGATTGTTACTCTTTGTTGGCAGAAGATAGCAAGATGTTTAGAGATCTCTCCTGATAAGAATCCTGAAGGTGGCACAATTTAGAATAATGGACTACTGAGAGAAAACAGAGGAAAGGTCTGAAGGCTAACGTATCTAAACTAGGGAAATCCAATTTTCCCAACATTCCAATCATGAGATATTGAATGTATTTTTGTCTTCATTAAACTTTTAAAAAATCTACATTAAAATAAAAACTTTTTTATTCTATTTATACCTTATCTAAATATAGTAGCATTAATAATATTCTACTATTAATAATAGTACAATTCAACTAACAGTCATATGTTTATGTTTAAGAGCTGAGAAAAGTTGATGAACCAAAATTAACATATACTTTGGTTTGTGCTGATTGAGTTAATGAATGATATACTCTAGTTACAAAGTTAGTTTTATGAAGAGTGTTAGAGGGGAACCTTAAGGTTATGATCTAGTTATCAGTTGCATTCAAATTTTTCAATACCATTGTTTCCCCAGTTGCTACTGGATGAGAAGACCATGCCTCTAGAGTTTTCCAGGAAAAGGTATTGAGTATCATAAGACACAGATAATTTGTCCCTTTGGAGAATCTTCTAGGGTTCTGGTCTGATGGCCAACTGGACCAATCTGGTTGAATTTAAGAGTTTCCAACACAAAGAAGCATATGAAGATATTTAGAACTGTCTAAAGAGGAATTAGGCTAAGTTGTGAATGTCCCATCCCTAAAACTGTCCAAGGCAAGGTTGGATGGGGCTTTGAGCAATCTGGTCTGGTGAAAGGTGTTCCTGCCTATGGCAGCAAGATTGGAGGTAGGTGATTTCTAAGGTAACTTCCAACCCAGGCATTCTATGATTTAGTGGTTCTATGATGCTATGAAGGTCTAGAA
The DNA here is from genome assembly GCF_052056855.1 of Sturnus vulgaris. NCBI lineage: Eukaryota > Metazoa > Chordata > Aves > Passeriformes > Sturnidae > Sturnus > Sturnus vulgaris. The sequence continues at coordinate 97,091,337 of NC_142244.1, forward strand.
AAGGAAAGGGACATCACTTAATATACACTTACCTGAGATAGATCCTCATGGAGTCTCTTCAGACCAGGGAATGAAGCCAGCCTGAAAGATAACTCTGGCTGAAAATGGGCTGCCTTATATTTTGGCAGTACCTGAGAGTCATCTTAACTTATGGTTAGTGTTTAGCATAAATCAGATTAAGTCTGCTCTCAGAGTTCATGCTTCTGTCCTTATCCAAAAAAGAAACCTCTGAGCAACTGACCAAAACCCAAGTGTCTACACCAAAAATCCCTAACTTTTGTTGGAACAAATCTTCAAAGACTAAAGTTAAGTTATTTAAATTACTGTACCTCACATAGTGGGAAAATCCTCTTGAGGTAATTGCACAGAACTTCAAATTGACAAAAGGTGCAGAAAAAAATACATTTTGAAATTATTAAATTTTAACCACTGTATTCCTATTTTTTTTCCTAGTGTTGATGGTAATGTATTTTTCAGGGCAAATTTATTATTTTGGATTTCAAAGAAGTGCTGCAGGGAGTAAGGAAACGGAACAATTAACAGTCATATGGTTTTTTTGCTACTGAACAAATTTTAACAAAGCTAAAGTAGATACAAGAGGGCTATACTAAAGGAAATTTTGCATGTTTTATATATCTTCTGAATCATGACTTGGTGCAAGGACAAAGTTGAGAAATATCAAGGTTGTGGGTGAAAAGTTGAGATATTAATTATATATTCTAGCCTACTTCATTGCAGTCTAAAAGGTGGTAGGCAGTTTGTCCTAGTGTTTTTCAGTTGAGATTTTTATATCAAGTTTCTCTTTCCACAAGCTTGCACTCCCTAAGTAAGCTTTATTTATCAAGGATACTGTATGAAATTAATTAATTTTTCCACCTTACTGGCTTAGAGATTAAGATGGTAAAATTTGCAAATTGTAAGAAGAAACCCGAGGTGTCTTATCAATTTCTTTTTTTGCTGCCAAGGCAACAAACAGAAGACTTAGAGTTGGCAGCATGATTACATCAGCTCATATCAAAAAACTGCTATATCAAAAGCAAATAAACATGCTTGTATTCTGCCTTGTATGTGGTGAATAACTACATTAAATCAATCTCAGCTGTCTGTCAAAGTCAAATTTATTAAAGCACAACACTGAAAGTGAACTGAATTTTTGAAATCAATATGACTGATGGCTAACAGCATGAGGTTTGTACCTACATTTACATTTTGAAGGACTGACCTTTTCACCGTCTTTGATTTTTCTTTAATGGGCACCCTTCCGAAACTTGGAAAGTAAGAATGAATGGCTTCTTAACATTATAGAAGCAATACAAACACTATGCTGTTTCTTCCAGAATTATATAAACCACAAATGAAAGCAGAAACATAAAACAGCAGAAATAAACCCCCCATTTCTCAACCTGTCAGCTACATAAAAAGGCCCTTTAAAGCAGAGTGAGTGGCATACACAAGGGCAGCTGCTGCTACAGGAAAACTTCATTGTGAATATACGGTAAGTCAGAGACATTTCATTTTTATTAATTTAAAAATATATCCAGAAACCCTGCCAGATCAATCAAACTGACTCTCTAACCCATGACTTCTAAGCAACTCTACCTTGTTGGCTCCAAATGCCATAAGATTATTTGGCTAAGAGCTAGCTTTCCTTCAGTGCTGGAATATTTAACAGAAGGAATGTTTTCAGAGCTTGGAAAAGATGAGCTTTTAAAAAAATTAAAAAGCTTCTGTCATTTTTTTTAACATTTTGAAAATATCCACTCAAAGTAGAATTGTGTGATTCTATTAGATATTTTCTCCCCATAGATTATTCTATTGTGGAGTTCTGAAGAAAAGAATGATCTCAAGTCACCTATGTCTCTTTATTAAGCATGAGGAAAAGGGAAGCAGTAACAACTCATGGAAAACAAAAAATTAAAACCTCCCATGATTAGGAAAGAAATACAAGTCTAGACCTTGCAATGATCTAGATTTATTTTATTTTATTTTATTTTATTTTATTTTATTTTATTTTATTTTATTTTATTTTATTTTATTTTATTTTTGTTAGTTGTGTAACCACATTCAGGAATTTTTGCCCCAAGACAAAATCCTGCTTCTGCACTACAGTTGTCAACACTTCCTATTGGAATACAATAGCTGCTAGATGTACATCTAATTAAAACTTTTTAGATAGAGAAAATAACTGTGTAAAATAATTTAAATAACTAGATTGCTATGATGTCTCTCAGGAAATTACTGAATATATGCTAATTGAACATTTCAAATTGAAAATAAAATAATTTTTCTTACTGTTAACTTAGAGTTTATTTTCCATATAACAGAAAGTTTCCGGATATTCTCAAGGCTTATAGACAAAATATTTACTTCAGGTTTTAATTTATTTAACTATGAATCCAACATGCAAGAAATAATGTGCATTGTTTGTTTCACATTGTTTAAAAAATATGGTGATCTGGTTTTGAAGTAGCTAAATTGGGGAGTAGAAAGAAAAAATATAAAAATAATCCCGCATTTATTAAATCACAATAGAAATCTTCTAAATAGAATTTATATTATATTAAGCAAAATACTTTTGTCCTTTCTGTTATTATATACTTTTGTTTCTTAAAACATGTTAGCTAATGATTATAAAACAAAGAAAATTTAAGTTTATAACAAAACCAGAAATAAAATAGCAACTTTTCCAGCATTTTTGTTCATAAAACCCTACTGCAAATGATTAATACTAAGGGGAAAAAAATAATTGAACCTAGACAATGAAGTAATAAATACCACACTCAGAAGAATTTGCAACTTTGTAAATGGTTCCAGGTGGTCCTGCATGAATAAGGCAACTGGACAAGTTGCCACCTCAACATCTCTTCCAACCTCTGACAACCTGCTATTCTGTCATTCTGGTGAATCTAGGGGTTTTTTTTGTTGTTGTTGTTGTTTTGGGTTTTTTTTGTTTTGTTTTTTTAATTGGCTGTGGCTATCCAGTGAGGTAAAAGAAATAATGCCATGTGATCTGGGTAGCCATTCCATCGTGCATAAAGGAAAATCATGCACATCTTAGAAGAGTAATTCAGAAGCTGGCAGTTAGGCAAGCTATAGTTGAGCAATTCTGAATATGGAAATAAATCAAATGCTGCTCAGAGACAATTTACAAATAAAAGATTATATATGCCAAGTATATTATACACTATGAACAGTTTGCCCACTTCCTTCTACAAATGAGTCTAAGCTACAGTTTAAACATTTTTTAAGAACATAATATGCTTCCTGGAAAAATAGTATCATTACTTAAAAAAGGCTTTAAATTTCAAATGTGGCAACTACTCTTCTTTTATCAGAGGAAGTAAGAAGAGCTTCTAAATATCAAATACCTATATGATGAATAATGCTACATATTGGCATAGTACTGAATACCACATAACACAAAATAGCAAATAACATATTCTTATGCAACTGTTGAAAATGAGTCATTACTTTTTATGATTTCACAGTACTCCTATAGATGTTTTACAAGTGATGCTTTCCTTGGATATTAAAGCATCAAAAGTTAAGACAGTAATATGTATTTAAGCATGTTATGATAAATTTTGAGTATTTTCTATTTCCACTTGGAGAGTTTCTGAAGGAGTAATATATTTTCCTACGTCATAACATCCCCACCAGCCGCCTTCTGCTCTAGAGAAGGACGAGAATTGCTACAATTATCCATTCATTGCAATGTACTTTTCTCCCCACAATGGCTGTCATGGGGCTGACAAAGTTCACCATCAAATCCTACACAGCTGAGGGATGTAGGATATAGCCAGTTTACACCACCTGCCACCACTGTGCTGTGGAATCTGTGGGACTGCACATTCAGAAAATACTAAAGGGCAGGTACTATTCCCCTCATCCACTTACTGCCACTTGTTTTCACCACTCCCTGTGATGGCAGTGGTCTATCCACAAATGGTAGTGGAAAAGATGGTAATAAGCACATGTCAAAGTGTAGAGATGCAGGTAAATGGCTGGTCATTTTCGTTGTAAGTGTAAGTGGACAAACAACTCAAATGCTGCTTTTACATTGTAGTTTCAGCACAGTTTTGCTACATTTAGTGTGCATTTTAGGGCTAGGTTATGAAGGGAAGGTGATGGTGACCGAAAATTCAATAGTTTTCAGAGTAAAGCAGCAGTTGAATAAGCAGGAGTGTGGATAAAGCATGTGAAGTATAGTGAGTAAATGGAAGTGAGGGACAAAATAGGCCTGGAATACCAACTTTCAAGGCACTGGAATGAGTATGTTGAAAAAGGGAATGGAAGTACCTCATAAGAGACTGAAAGCCAAACAGAAGTTTCCTTTAACTTTTTTATTATTATTTGTCAGTGTACATTTTCTTCTTCTATTGGGACTTCATGATCTTAGAGTTCTTTTTTTGAGTGGCTTTGTTTCATATATTTCCAGAAATAAAACTTTGGCAGAAAATCCACTGATATTTAGGACCGCTACTCAGGGGAAATGCATTGCTAAATAAGTCTTGCCATCTAAAAATATTAAGAAACCTAGCTCATTCATTCTGATAACAGATAGGTATCCAAGAGTTCAAGTTTGTGTGTTTCAAAAAATATTTTTTCAAGGGTGGTTTCACTAGGATAAGTGCCACCATACTAGGTTTTTTATTACAGTGGTTGTAATGGTTAAAAACAGATTGCACTCTCTGACAGTCAACGAAGTAAAATCTTGTAAGTGCAGACCAAGCCCTTGCCTATGGGAAACTAAGATGGAAGATTATGTCTCCCTTGAAAGCACTGTGTAAATTTACAGCAGTGGATAAATGATGCAATTGGAAATGTATTTTTTTTCATAGATTTCTCTGAGAGTAATGTAGGCTGGCTGTGAAAGCAGTACTTTTAGAGCCTGAGAAGCTCATAAAGGGAGATGGTGGAGCTATAGGCCATTAATATAAGCAAGCAAGCATCCAGTAAAATGTGATGCAAATGAAATATGAGTTGCCTAGGAAGGCTTTAATCAGGCTGATGTAATAACATAGATTTTGTGTAAAAGTAGGAACATGCTTTTAGACTTAGAGACCTATTTTTCTTTTTTATTATTTTGCCAGCTGGCTTACCCTTCTATCAAAATAGAGGAAAATAAACCAACCATAAAAAGAAAAAGGAAAAACAAAGAAATATGGATGTTAGTGCCCAAGTGCAAGCAGTGAACTAAAAAAAGGAAATGTCTTGAAATTTGGTTACTCAGCAGATTCTGATACTGTACCCATTAGAAGTGACTGTTCAGAGAGGCTGTCTCTCTATAGTGCCAGTCCATTATAAAAATGAAGGCTAATTTGAAGTCAATCAGCCACCACTTTTCAGCAAATGAACCAGAAGATCTGCCTTTTTTGACGTACTATCCTAAATAAAGTTCATCAGTATTATAGTAGTCTTAATATCCTCATGTGATTAGTCAGAAAATATTTGAGAGAGGTGTGAATTCTCAGATGGAACATTATATTATATTTTTTTAAACAAAATGAAATGTTTACAAATACTAACTGTAGATTTAGATGGTTAAAAAGACAAATATGTTCTCTATTTTACTATTAGGCTGCACTGTTGATCTTTGTAAGATAATGCTGATAAAATTTTCACAGATCTGTTGCATTATGAAGAGGAATTACTTGCCTTCAGTATCATATTAGCTGCTCCATAGGGAAACTTTTTTACATAGGGCATGGTTTTGTTTTCAGAGAAATATATGATTGTTATTGTTGTTGTTATTATTGTTAACTTGTATTTAAATATCTGTTACTCTGCCTTCTATATGCCTAATGCTATGTGGTATTTAAGAATATGCTTCTCTGCATTGTGTGGCTTTTAGGCTTAATTGTTGGATTTTGCAAAGGTAAAGATAAGTCTTGCTGTGAATAGCCTGTAAGTTTTCATGTGCAGTTTTTACATTTGGATCTCAGAATAGATTATTTCAGAAAAAACCTGAAGTTTGAACATATACCAGGCAAAACATGCAAACCTGTAAGATGGTAAAAAAGCATGAACTCTGGCCCACTCCCACCCTTGCCCTTCACAGACAGTTTTAAGAACAGATTCCACCTGTTTGCTGGTCCTTCTGTTTCATCTGTGTGACTTCTTCCTTCATGAGGGGATCTCTTCGGTTCACAGCCTTTAAAATGCAAGACCTAGTTTTTAACGAAGTCAAGAAGTCAATTTCCAACTTAAGCTTCCTGAATTGAATCTTTATATCACAGACTGTATGTCTATATGAAATAAATCACATCCTTTCATTTCTCAGAGCCAAGGGTTTTAGAGGGTGCCTATATGTGTTTGTGTTACTGGTCAGAAGATGAAAAAATACAGTTTAAGGGGCTTTCCATGGGTGATATTTTCCAGCAACTGCCTAGCATAAATTGAAATTAGTAGACTTACATTCAAATTTTTCTGTATGTATAAATGAGTGCTTTCTACAAGCCACTAGTTGTAACCTCAATAAATATGAATAGGATTTTGGGGCTAGAATTAAACAATATCCATTAAGTCTTCAAAATTGTAAACATAACCAATTTTTTTATGCCTCTAAGAGGAGTTAGACTATCAAAACAATTTCATACAAAATTATTTGTCAGAGATCTACTTTCAGTGGGGTGTGGAAGAAGTTTTTCAAGACTTCTCAGTTTTGAAAATTCTTCAAAATATTTTTATTAGCTTAAATTTGGTGATGTCTTGCTGATCCAAATGTGTGGTGTTCATATTTATAATAAATTTGAGACAATTTTCCAAAATTGAACCTATGGAAATGCTCTTTTGATAACCTCAAAAAGGCAATTGAAAATATCCTCTATTGTTCTTTAGCAGAAATACACTCATTTTGTAGGTGAATCTACAACTACACAAAAATCTATCTAGAAAGCAGCTGTCCAGAAAGGAGTAAGTTGCCCTGCATGGCAGGAAAAAAAATGAAGGAAATTGTTGTTCAAAAAGAGGTAAAAAAAAAATAAATATTCTAGTTTGAGAGAAAAAAAAACCAAATAAAAGAGGGGAAAATACTTTGAAGAAATGTGCTATAGTATGATACAAACATAGTTTTCATAGCAACCATAGTTGGTACATGTTGCATCATTTTTAATGGCTCTTGCTGATTAATATTTACTATGTGCCCCATGAAAGTGCATTTAATTATATGAATGCTGTAATAAAACTTGTTTCAAATAGATGCTTGCCAAATACTGCACATAATGTTACTCAGAAATATTTTTTATTCTCATAAACTTGGAAAAAATGCAGTAGAGATGGTACTGGCTGTTGGGCAGTCATCCACTAACTGATTTTTTTTTCTTTGAAATCTGTAATAAGATTAAAGCACCACAAATTACCTACAGTCAATTTCCAGTTAAGATCATGTAGCAGATTTTGGTTAGATGACTTTTAATGTTCTTACCAAGAGAAGCACAACAGAAAAATATTTTTTCACAATTTCCCAATAAGATACTTTGTTACATATTTTTCCTCAATATTTAATTTCAAATACCATACATTCATATGAATGAACTAAATTAGATTTATATATGCTTTAGTATGATTCTATATTAATTTTACCTTAACTTTAAAGTATGTAAAAGTACAACAGAAAGAAAAACTTAATTTAATCAAAGGCAAAAATAGTCTTGACTTTATTATTGTACCTCTTAGCTATGAAAAATGGCTTTTGTTTTCAGATTTTTAGTATTTTTTCTCAGTCTTTTGAATCTGACTCTTGCTACCTATGGTAACTGGGACAAAAATATTACATCCCTTTACTTGCTTCTTGCTGCTTTGAGTTTCTATAGCCTTCTCTGCTTTCTGAACCTAGAGCTTGAGACCTATCCCTGCAATAACTGAAAATTCATTAGTACTCAGTTATGAAATCTTCCTGTAGGCTATGGTTTGTCAATGAGAATTTCAGATATTATGAACGCTTTCTTCACTCTATGAAAATAGAACATGACACTATGCATGTGTTTTAAAGTCTCAATTTCTTTTAGCACCAAACCTAAAGGACCACAAAGGTTTCTTCAAAAAAGAAACAGCTCTTTTACCTGACAAGTGTCAAAGAAAGAGTGATCAGTATACTAACATAAGTTTGCTGAATGTGTGCCTACCTTATATATAGCATATTATGAATCGAGTCATTATTATAAATGGCAAGTTCAGCTATCAAACATCAAGAAAATTCCAATTTTTCATCTCAAGTCTCTGGAGAAGAGGAATATATTGCACAGTCAGTTGACCTAACTAGCTGGGAAGTGCACCACTGGTGATGTGACATGATATTGAACTTCAACACTTGTAGACAGAGTCCCACAAAGCTCTCAGAGGCTCAAAAACATTTCTATCCAATTTAAAAAGACAGTGTGTTTACTATGTTGTGTCCAAAATTACATGATTGCTTTTGATATTTCATCGTCTTCTTTTCCGTTAGTATGGATCACTGTGAAAGATGATATTATTCTCTTCATTTTCTGAGGTTATTATGAAAGTTCATGAAATCTGCCTTTAATAATTTCTTAATATCTACTGTGTACTGCTTCTGAGCCAAATCAGTTTCTCCTGTATCTTCCTAAAAGTTTCAGTATGGTTAGTACATTAAATTTTGTCAAGGGAAGGTCTCTTTCATTTAAAAGTAAGTATTTCATTTACATTTATATAGTTCTATTCAAATCAGATGACTTCTAATGAAAAATTCAGAATTCTATGAATAAGAAATTTTTCTACTGAATATTTTGCAGAAAGAAAATATTTTCAATTATTTGCTTTTAGTTTTTAAATAGTTGACTTAATATTTTCCTTTTTACATTTCTTTCTCCAGTAAGTTTAATGCAGTAAGTCGGAAAAGAAAACAGTATGTGCAGGTTCCCCCAAAAGCATCTTTTTAATGGTGTGACCCACTCACCTATGCTGGGAAAGTTTCAATGGTCTTTTTGAAATACATAATTAAACACCTGCTATTGTTTGCAAGACAGATGCCAAATGCTTCAACAGCAATATTCCTACTATTATGCTTTTCCACTGAGATGAGAAAATGAAGAGGGTAAAATCCATTTAAAAATATAAAATGTTTCTATAATATTTTCCATAATAACAAAGAGAGTCTCCTCCTCAAATAAGTTTAATTTAATTTTATCACCTTGTCCTGGGGTACAATGCAAAAATGTGTATTCTATCACCATCTGTTAAAATGTGGGAGGGGTGGTGATCCTTATCTCTGTGGGAGATATCCTCTGCTGATGTGCCATCTGATAAGATGGGGGGATGATCATCGTTATCTATTCACAACCCATCCCTCCTCCAGAAGATATATTCTGTTAATGGGCCATTAAGTCCTATTGTGTGACTGATAAGATTACATCACCCCATTGGGAGATGCCCCAACCAGGGGCAGGAGCCAAGCCTTTCCTACCTAGATAAAAAACTGGGGTTTGGGACCCGAGGGCAGACCTTTCTACTGGATCCCAGAGGAAAGTCGGACCTTTTTCCACATCATCGCTGGATCTTCGGAGGAAAACTGCACCTTCTACAGGAGCACTGCTTCAACAGAACCACATCTGTCATCCAGGAGGACTGCAGCCACCATTTATACGGACTGCTACCAACACCCTGACTGACAGGGTGTCAGGTTGTATTTCTGACTGTGTTGGTGGTTGTTTCTTTTATATTATTGCATGTATTTTATTTTTTTCTCTTTTCTCCTATTAAATTGTATTACTGACTTGGAGTCTCGCACTGGTTTTACTTTCAAACCAACACATTAATTGGCGCCCAACGTGGGGCACGAAGGGTGCTGAGGAAAGTCAGTATTACAATTTTGTTTTCACCATGATTCTCAACATGCTTACATGGGTTTTATATCTTGCTCTCTATATTTTTCCACACATGGGGAACTATCTGCCAGCTGTAATGCTCCTGTGTAGACCAGGATATGGTATAAAAATTGCTTTACTGGCCTATTATGTCTACTGCATGATAACCTCTGAGGCAATGAACATAATCCGGAATATATACTCGACTTTGTTTGCTTGTCCTAGTCTAGGTTGCTACATCCGGGGTTTTAACAATCACACCCAGCCCTTGGGGGGAGGGGTAAAGGATGATTTTTTCCAATCTTTCCGGCCTGATACAGTAGTTTTTGGAAATGTTGAGTTCCCGCTGGATGCTAAGGACAGCACAATATTGTTGTTAGTTCTGCTTTGTCTCCTCTGCACAGCCTTTACAGCCTACAACATGCTTAGAAACAGAACACTACATGGCGTATTGATGCGTATTCTTGAGGAAGAGGAAAAAAGAAACAAATCAACTTCGTCCACGACTGCACAGAATGTCACAAAGAGGAGAAGAACCAAACAAAAAGCAACAGTGCCCGTGTCTATGCAGACTGCCACAAAGGAGGAAAAAGCCAAAAGCGAAGCAACAGTGTCCGTGTCTACGCAGACTGCCACAGAGGAGAAAAAAGCCAGAAGCACCATCAGCATCTCCACACAAACCATCACTGAGCCAGAACAGCCTAGACCAGTAGCAGTTGCGCCCGTTCAGAAGAAGAAATCAAAGAGCAAATCAGTTCGCATAGTGACTGACGAGGACGTGGCAGGACCTTCGCACCCAGCAGAAGTGACAGAGCCAGAGATCATCACTCGCTCTCTATCCCTGGGTGAGCTGCATGACCTGCGGAGGGAATTCACCCGCCAGACAAATGAATCCATCTTGACCTGGCTGCTCCGCATCTGGGACGCTGCAGCCAATGACACCATTCTGGATGGATGTGAGGCCAGGCAACTGGGATCTCTGTCCCGGGATGTGGTCATTGACCAGGGGATTGGGAGAACCCAAGAAACTCTCAGCCTCTGGCGGCGACTGCTGACAAGTGTGAAGGACAGATACCTTTGTAAAGAAGATCTTCAGGTGCACCAAGGAAAATGGAGCACAATAGAACAAGGTATCCGATGCCTGAGGGAATTGGCCGTGCTGGAGATCATTTTCTCAGAAGATGAGAGATTTCCTAAGAGCCCAGACTGTGTCCGGTGCACGTCACAGATGTGGTTGAGATTTGCACGACTTGGACCAGAGATGTATTCCCGTTACCTGGCAACGCTGCAGTGGAGGGAAGGTGAGGACATGGTAGGCGTCTTGGCCAATAAACTAAGAATTTATGAGGACACTGTCACAGCCCCATTTCGTACCCATGTCTCATCCGTGGAAACACGGCTGGTGGAGCAAGTCCGAAGCCTGATTGAAGAGGGCCATCAGAAACTAAAAAAAGAACTTAAGGAAAACAACTACCAGATCTCTCCTGAACCAACAAGAGTTTCTGCCATTAGGAGCCGGCGTTCCTCAGGCAGGGAGAGAGGACACACTCCACGAGGTAACCTCTGGTTTTTCCTTCAGGAGCATGGAGAAGACATGAGGAAGTGGGATGGAAAACCCACCTCCTCCTTAGCAGCCCGGGTACGGGAGCTGAAAAGAGGGACACCTACCCCAAGAAGTTCATCTAGAGTCAATGCTGCTCCAGTCTCTCGTGTACAGAACTCCAGACAGTATCAGAATGATGATATGACTGATCCTCTTGAAGGAACCTCAAGAACCTATTTACAGGGAGAGAGCAACGTGTACCAGGATCAGGAATAGAGGAGCCCTGCCTCTAGCCAGGTAGAGGAGAGGGATAATCGGATCTATTGGACTGTGTGGATCCGATGGCCTGGCACATCCGACCCACAAAAACATAAGGCTTTGGTTGATACCGGCGCCCAGTGTACTCTGATGCCATCAAAGTATGTAGGAGAAGAATCCATCTCTATTTCTGGGGTAACAGGAGGATCCCAGCAGCTGACTGTAGTGGAGGCCGAAGTGAGTTTAACTGGGAACAGGTGGCAGAAACACCCCATCGTGACTGGCCCAGAGGCCCCATGCATCCTTGGCATAGACTATCTTAGAAATGGATACTTCAAAGACCCAAAAGGATATCGCTGGGCTTTCGGGATAGCTGCTGTAGAGACAGACGGCATTAGAAAACTGAGCACCTTGCCTGGTCTTGCAGATGACCCCTCTGCTGTGGGACTACTGAGAGTTGAAGAGCAACGGGTACCAATCGCCAGAACAACAGTACACCGCCGGCAATACCGTACTGACAGAGACTCAGTGATTCCCATCCATGAAATGATCCGTAAACTGGAGAGCCAAGGGGTGGTCAGCAAAACCCACTCACCCTTCAACAGCCCCATCTGGCCTGTGCGTAAATCTGAAGGAGAATGGAGATTGACCGTAGACTATCGTGCATTGAATGAGGTGACTCCACCGCTGAGCGCTGCTGTGCCGGACATGCTGGAACTGCAGTACGAGCTGGAGTCCAAGGCAGCAAAGTGGTATGCCACTATCGATATCGCCAATGCATTTTTCTCCATTCCTCTGGCAGCAGAATGCAGGCCTCAGTTTGCTTTCACCTGGAGGGGTGTGCAGTACACCTGGAATCGTCTGCCCCAGGGGTGGAAGCACAGTCCCACCATCTGTCATGGGCTGATCCAGGCTGCACTGGAGAAGGGTGAGGCCCCCGAACATCTACAGTATATCGATGACATCATTGTATGGGGCAGCACAGCAGGGGAAGTCTTCGAGAAAGGAGAGAAGATTATCCAGATTCTGCTGAAAGCTGGTTTTGCCATTAAGCGAAGTAAAGTTAAGGGACCAGCTCAGGAAATTCAGTTTCTAGGAGTCAAGTGGCAAGATGGACGTCGTCAGATCCCAACAGAGGTAATTAATAAGATCACTGCTATGTCTCCACCTACCAACAAGAAGGAAACACAAGCCTTCCTAGGTGCCATAGGCTTTTGGAGAATGCACATTCCTGAGTACAGTCAGATTGTGAGCCCTCTCTACCTGGTTACCCGCAAGAAGAACGATTTCCACTGGGGCCCTGAGCAGCAGCAAGCCTTCGCCCAGATCAAGCAGGAGATTGCTCATGCAGTAGCCCTTGGCCCAGTCAGGACGGGACCAGATGTGAAGAACGTGCTCTACTCTGCAGCCGGGAACCATGGTTTGTCTTGGAGCCTGTGGCAGAAGGTGCCTGGTGAGACTCGGGGTCGACCACTGGGATTCTGGAGCAGAAGCTACAAAGGATCTGAAGCCAACTACACTCCCACAGAGAAGGAGATCTTGGCCGCCTATGAAGGAGTTCAAGCTGCCTCAGAGGTGATTGGCACAGAAACACAACTCCTCCTGGCACCCCGACTACCAGTGCTGGGCTGGATGTTCAAGGGAAAGGTGCCTTCCACACATCACGCCACTGACACCACATGGAGCAAGTGGATTGCCCTCATCACTCAGCGCGCCCGTATTGGGAATCCAAATCGCCCTGGGATCCTGGAAATAATTACAAACTGGCCTGAAGGTGAGACTTTTGGATTGTCTTCTGAAGAAGAAGAGGAACAAGTGGCACGTGCTGAGGAAGCTCCACCATATAATGAGCTACCGGAGGCTGAAAGACGATATGCCCTCTTCACTGATGGTTCCTGCCGAATTGTAGGCACTAACCGGAAATGGAAAGCTGCAGTATGGAGCCCCACACGACAAGTTGCACAAGCTACCGAGGGACAAGGTGGATCGAGTCAGGTCGCAGAGCTAAAAGCCGTCCAGTTGGCTTTGGATATTGCTGAACGAGAGAAGTGGCCAAGGCTCTATCTCTACACTGACTCATGGATGGTAGCTAATGCTCTGTGGGGTTGGCTGGATCGCTGGAAAAAGGCCAACTGGCAACGCAGAGGGAAACCCATATGGGCAGCTGAGATTTGGCAGGACATTGCTGCCCGAATAGAGAAACTGACCATAAAGGTTCGACACGTGGATGCACATGTACCCAAAAGCCGGGCTAATGAAGAACATCACAACAACGAGCAGGTGGACCGAGCTGCCAAAGTGAAAGTATCACAGGTGGATCTAGACTGGCAGCACAAGGGAGAATCATTCCTAGCTCGTTGGGCCCATGATGCCTCTGGTCATCAGGGGAGAGATGCGACGTACCGATGGGCCCGTGACCGAGGGGTGGACCTTACCATGGACAGTATCTCACAGGTCATCCACGACTGCGAGACCTGTGCCGCAATCAAACAGGCCAAGCGGGTAAAGCCTCTGTGGTATGGTGGACGATGGTCAAAGTACAGGTATGGGGAAGCCTGGCAAATTGACTACATCACCCTTCCCCAAACCCGCCAGGGCAAACGCTACGTACTGACCATGGTGGAAGCAACCACAGGATGGTTAGAGACCTACCCTGTGCCTCATGCCACTGCCCGGAACACCATCTTGGGCCTAGAAAAACAAGTCCTTTGGAGGCATGGTACCCCTGAGAGAATTGAATCAGACAACGGAACCCATTTCAAGAACGGTCTTATCAACACGTGGGCCAAAGAACATGGCATTGAATGGATATATCATATTCCTTACCATGCGCCAGCTGCCGGGAAAGTTGAACGGTGTAATGGACTCCTTAAGACTACTTTGAAAGCACTTGGTGGTGGAACCTTCAGAAATTGGGAAATGAACTTGGCCAAAGCCACCTGGATGGTTAACACTCGAGGGTCCATCAATCGAGCCGGTCCTGCCCACTCTGAACCCCTGCACACAGTGGATGGGGACAAGGTCCCAGTGGTACACATGAAAGGTATTTTAGGAAAGACTGTTTGGATTAATCCCACCACAGGCAAAGGCAAACCAATCCGTGGGATTGTTTTTGCTCAAGGACCTGGTTACACTTGGTGGGTAATGCAGAAAGATGGGGAAACCCGTTGTGTACCGCGAAGAGACCTAATTTTTAGTGAGAACTGTATGTAAGGTTTCATTTTGTATTATATATCTGTAAGAGGGTATTGGTTTGGGTGTGATGTAGATGGTAATAGAATAAGGGGTGGATTATGTCCTGGGGTACAATGCAAAAATGTGTATTCTATCACCATCTGTTAAAATGTGGGAGGGGTGGTGATCCTTATCTCTGTGGGAGATATCCTCTGCTGATGTGCCATCTGATAAGATGGGGGGATGATCATCGTTATCTATTCACAACCCATCCCTCCTCCAGAAGATATATTCTGTTAATGGGCCATTAAGTCCTATTGTGTGACTGATAAGATTACATCACCCCATTGGGAGATGCCCCAACCAGGGGCAGGAGCCAAGCCTTTCCTACCTAGATAAAAAACTGGGGTTTGGGACCCGAGGGCAGACCTTTCTACTGGATCCCAGAGGAAAGTCGGACCTTTTTCCACATCATCGCTGGATCTTCGGAGGAAAACTGCACCTTCTACAGGAGCACTGCTTCAACAGAACCACATCTGTCATCCAGGAGGACTGCAGCCACCATTTATACGGACTGCTACCAACACCCTGACTGACAGGGTGTCAGGTTGTATTTCTGACTGTGTTGGTGGTTGTTTCTTTTATATTATTGCATGTATTTTATTTTTTTCTCTTTTCTCCTATTAAATTGTATTACTGACTTGGAGTCTCGCACTGGTTTTACTTTCAAACCAACACACACCTGAAAAGTAAGGGAGTAATCTTGCCATCATAAGAGGTAAAGTACTTGGAAAATTGACTTCAAGAGGACCCATGATATTTTTAGCATGCTGAGGAAACTCAGTTAATACCTAACTGAAGATATTTTGCCTACTTAAATCAAACAGTCATTGACAAGAGGATTTGATTATAGGAATTAATTTTTAAAAATCAGATAGGAGTTTCACTTTTAAAAGCTTTTTAATTTTAAATTAAAGAATTATTTTTTTTTAATTATTGCAGGTCAGACCACACTTTTTAGCAAATTAAATTAGTTAAAGAAATTGCTAAATTATTTATAGCCATCAATGGGTTGCACTTATCTTGAGAATTTTGATAACATTTCAGTGTACATTCAAGCACTAAAATAATTTTCAAATGGAATCATGTAAAAATTATTATTAAATATTAGTTATTTCAATGTTTCTTATTAGACTAAAATGCTTCTAAAATATAGTAAGCGGATAGTACTGTAAAAACACATTAAATATTATTTTACTTTCAAAAGTAGAGAGAAATTTGTAATTGTCTGTGCTTTTTTCAGCTAGGATGATATAACTGAACCATAACTTCCACTGCTTTATTGACCTGGACTAAATTCTGTTATTCATATTGATTTAGATCCTAACTTGTCTGGAAGAGACTCTAAACAGTTCTAGGCAACCATTCTGAACAAGACATCAGGCTTTGATACAAAGTCTGGGAATATATACTGGGAATATGAAGAACATCTGGGGATCTTACTACATGTGTATTTGATCTTCTGTGTACCAGTGTCCTCAAATCTTTCCCTATCAAACAAAAGGAAACTTTTGACCATCTACCAAGGGCTGGTAGGATTCTATTTAACTTGGACATTCTAACAAATTTTAGACTATTGGCTCAAAATACAAAATAGATTATGGGATTGCCTATGAAGGCACTTAAAAGATGCTGGCATCTGGAGTCCAGTGTCCAATACAGAATCACTACGATCTAACCATCTCTCTCCTTTAATTACAGACAAAATTTAGTGACCCTGTGAAACAGTTTCATGAGACATAGATAAGAATGATGCAGGGGAACACCTGAACACATTCCTGACTCCAGGCAGCATCTTTTTCACTGTGAGCTACTTGATGGATGGGTACCATTGGGTCGCAGGGAAATTTCTGTGTGCACAGTCCAGAAATGGAGCACCATCTCACAGAGAACAGGGAGTCGTGGTACTTTAAGTCACCATCAGGTGCTATGGAATCCTCTTTCAAAAAAGAATCCAAATCCTAAACTGAGAGTGTTGTGAGCAGTGCCTTTTGACACCTCCTGTTTTATCTGGAGACTCGCACAAAAGGGGGGAAAGAAAGAAATGGAGCAAAAAGAAATCAGTTACAAATTAAGTACTTACTAGTTTTTTCAAAAGAAATCTTTGGGATCTTTGGGATCTTTCGGGTCCTTGGGAAACAGACCATATTTTTAAGAAAAAAAATTTAAAAAGAAATGTGCTATACATACTAGGGGCAAGAAGATCCTTTTACTTGCTGCTTCTGGGAGTTTTGACTCTTGCATCTCAGTCAATGCTAGTACATTCATTTACCAAAACTCCTTTTAAGATAATCTTTTAGATATTGCTGTCCTGAACACGAGATTTTTTCATTGATTTTGAATATGATTTTTCAGTCCCGGGTGTAACTGTGTCTTAGGAAAAATTTTGTTTTAGC
Organism: Sturnus vulgaris; assembly: GCF_052056855.1. Classification (NCBI taxonomy): domain Eukaryota; kingdom Metazoa; phylum Chordata; class Aves; order Passeriformes; family Sturnidae; genus Sturnus; species Sturnus vulgaris. The sequence continues at coordinate 97,108,592 of NC_142244.1, forward strand.
AACTGGGGACTGTGTCAGAAGAGTGCTTCATTAAGTAATCATCCTTACCCATACTGTGAATAAATCTTGCTCTGTTAGCCACATTTGTAGGATTATTATTTACATCTAATTGTGGAATGACAAGGAAAGAAAACTCATGCAAGCCGCTAAAACATTTCAAAGAAAATTTTATTAATAAAATTTAGCCTACTCTTTAAATAGAAGATACAGATTGTACTAACATGTATTTTGATACAGTAAAAGCTACTAGTAGAATTTGTTGGCTGGTAGAGATTATGCTGAAGCTCCAGTCTTTTTCAAAAACCAAAATACAAAGATTTTCAGTAGCACATTTTTGGAAAGTCTTAAAAAGTCTTGGAAGGATAAGATCATAGACTGTATTGAGCAGTGTTTAACAAAACAGAAACTAAAAGCTAGAAAACAGAAAAGCATCTGTGTTGTACTACATATTTGTTGACCATGCACAATGAGAGCCTAAGAATCTCCACCTCTAGAAAAAAAATGCAGTGATTCTATCAAAAAAGCAAAATGGTAAAAGCTTCATTGGCTTTTAAATAAGGAATTATAGAAAAATTGGAAACTTGCATAGATTCTCTTGTAGCTGAAACTGGAATTTTAAAATAGCAGTTATCTACAGCAGAAAGACCTGGCCAACATCTGCAAGAAACTTTACATCTGTTATGAGTCAATTGTCCTCTCCAGGAATGGCTAGTCAAATCCACAAATTAACCCATTAAGAGGCTTCTGAAACCTGGTATGGGAGCATTTGGGATGGTAGTGAAGAAAATGTTATGGTGGTCCCTCCCCCTCTCCCTTTAGCTGGCAATGGGGAGAGAAGGAAATTCATAAGGCAGTGTGTACAATTCCATCTTCTTCAGAATTAGTGAAATTGTGAGTTTTCCAGGCATTCAGAAGAATCTGAGATGGAATATATATGATGAGTCTCCCTGACCAGGGGAGATTGGATTTCATGGAGTGAGGAAGAAGCAGGAGGTTATTTGGGTCTTGGCACGTTTTACTCACAAGTCCAGAGATCACAATTATTCTTTAGCTGCATAGAGGATATAAGAGGCAGGAGGAATATATCTGCAGGACAGTGAAGATCTGCTGGTTATTAAAACCACTGGATTCTCTGATCTCACAGATTCTGTGCAGAAAGCAGCTTGTATTCAGGCTGTGTATGAGAGGGGTGGCTTTACAGGGTCTCTTACATTAGCACCTATAAGTCCAGCCAGATTAACCCTTCTTATTCAGGGTCTTCCAGACAGTGTCAAGAGTTTTGCAGCAAACTTTTAGAATGGAATATGGGAGGTTCATGTCCAAAACACCACAGCTCCTAAGCAGCAAGGGGGATGTGTACAGCCAATGGATGTAGCTACCTGGAGTGGATTTGTGTAGGAATTAGTGAGTCGTGGGTGCTGGATGGGATGAGTTGGATTGTTATTGTTAAAGCTCCTGAGCATTCCACAGCAAAATTTTCTGTCTGGCTTTCAGAGGAAAAATGGTTTATTAAGGTTGAAATTCTTGTAGGGGCTAGCAATACAAGCCTTTTAGGATTTAATTTACTCTATGGGTAAACTGGGAAACTCCCAAATGGAACTTTATGGAGTGAGAGGCACTAGGTTGCCAGGGATACAAATAGAATGTGAAAGAATGTGGGACAATTTTTATAAATCTATCAGAGACATCAATACCATTGTCTTTTACTAAAGTAAAACAGTAACTCCTGCCAATAGCAGCACTTACAGAGACTGACAAAGCGTTGACAGATTGGGGAAAAAATGAGTCATCATTAAAAGGACTCACTCGTCTTATAATTTACCAGTGTGTCCAGTAAAAAGCCAACTGGGCAGTGGCATTTTACAGTTGATTACCAGCAATTAAATGCTAATGCACCTTTAACTGCTGCTGTTCCTAATATTGCTGAGAAAGTGACACTGATACAGGGAGCTGCTCATGCTTGGATGCCTACTCTAGATTTTAAACACACTTTTTCATGAGTCCTTGAACAGGATGAAATGCAGTTTGCCATTACACAGTGAGAAGTTCAATATACCTTTAACAGGCTTCCTCAGAGGTGCAAGCATTCACCCATGATTGCTCATTGCTGCACTTGCTGCATTTTTACTGATGGTCTCACATCAAATGTGAAGCTGCCAAAACATAGATGATATTCCAAATGGAGGAGATTCCCACAAAAAGGTAAGGGAAGTAATAGAAGCAGTATGGAAAGCATTAAATGAAGCAGATTTTGAAATTACACCAGAAATATGTCAAAGAGTAAGCAAAAAAGTACAATTTTGGGGTATTTGGTGGATAGCAGGCAGCACAGTAATTCCTCTTAAAGAAAAATAGAATGATAGGCTGATCCTGGTTCTCAAGGCTGATCCTACTCCTTCCTAATACCATAGGAACTTATAGTGGCACACATTTCTCATATAAGGAGGTACAAGAATGGGTCCAGCTGGAAGGAATTCTGTATGTATTCCACACCCCATATTACCATGAGAAAAATGGAATCAGAGAAATGGCTAATTACTTATTGAAAAAGAACCTTTAAGCCGCACATGACCTAGTAGGACACTTGACTTTCCAGGGTACTTTGCCAACTAAATGTTTGGTATGGGTCCAACAAGCATTCTTTGCAAAATTCAAATCAGATGTTCCACCTTCCATTGAAGTGAAACATCCTATAGCATTGCAGCCAGCCTGTTATGGTAACTTTGCCACAAATCAGAACTGTGCCTGTGACTCTAACCAAACCTCATGGACCCCCTGGGAATCTACTAATGGCAGTGGTAGAAAGCATAGAGTTAGTGCATGGTGGATTTTTCCTTCTTTTTAATGGGAAATCAGTCTGGTTAAACCCCCCTGAGACTTGTTTTATTTATTTTCTCAGGAATGATACCAGGAATGATGCTGACACATCTCCACTGAAGATCAAGTTAGCCACTGAAGGACTGCTCATCCTTCTCATAGAAGAAATCAGCACCAGAATGAACCAAATTGGGCACATAAATCAACAATCCCAATCCACTGAGTGGAAAACCCCACTTTGCTTACCTATTACGATAACTATGGCACAGGTCATCACCACTCTTAATCCCAAATGCATTTATATTAAAATTGGTAATGAAGCAAGTTGTAATTGTACAAATTTAGGATCTCTATGCAATAACATGAATTTGACAGAGGGAAATACCATAATATGTGAAACACAATTTCTAAGCAGTAACAGGGAGATTAATTAGTTTCCAAGATACTTCCTTCAGAAGTGGAGTAGATGCAACAAGGCCAGCAGCTGTTCAGTGAGCATTACAGTGGGAATGGAGAGGGAAGCAGTGTGCCTATGGAGGTATGAGGAGTCCACTATTGTAACTGTGATGATGTATATTGCACAGCAAAACTTAAACCCTCAAAATACATCCCACTACCTCCAAGGCTCTTGGTATAACTCTTCGAATTTAATCTCCACAGATTTCTAAAATCAGACCCTCTTCCATCAAATACAAAAGCCAGCAATGAGTGGTATTTAATCTTTTATGGTCCTTTAAATGAGTGGAATTATCAATGAAGATTAAAATTCCTGCAAGTAAGCCTGTTAACATCCTATGCAAGGTGGTTATTATGGTTGCATGAAAAGATCCTCACCTCTCCAAAACTATCAAGGAGAGATGTGACTAGTATCCTGGGGATAGGATTACGAATATTAAAGTGGCATGAATGCTGAAATTCTAGCAAACTAAATAAATTACATGTATAAAGATCCATTAAGGTTGTGACTGATTACTTAGCATGAATTTTAAAAATGCATATTATGAGGGAGAAGATTAGTAAATTAAAATAGCACATCAGTAGGTCTTTTTCTTATCTTGAAATAAAAAAAACGCAGAACCTTTAATAGCTGCAAAACCAAGTTTTTACATAAAGAATTTAGTCTAACCTAGATGCCAAAAATCCTCCCAAGTAAAGATGATTGGTGACGTTTTGCTATTGTGTGAGTGGCATGTGGTGCAGAAGTAATTTAAAGTGCAATTCTTCTCAGCAGTAAGTCATTCTTGACACAACATTTATAACTTCAGAAAATATAAACAAGGAAAAAGAAAAAAAGGAAAAAAGCAAGTCGTTCCACTGATAGTTTCTACTGTCATTTTGACTAATCATCCTCAATACGTTTGTTATCTGTAAAGGAGAAGAAAATCTTTGCAGTCTGAGAGGTTTAAAGAGTACTTAGACAGTATTTAATTGGAAAGATTATACAAAAGCATTCATAGAACGATGGATGCTTCACCCCAGAGAACTCATGACTCTGGGATATTTTTACAGCTCTGAAACAAACATTTTGTCACCTTTCATTTTGTAGGATTCAGGAAGAAGCTGAAGACTAGCACTGTCCTAAAAAAATCTCAGTAAGAGATTTTTTTTTTTAATTAGAATGCATATCACTATTGTAAAGTCACAGCATTTGGTTATTGTTGTTGATGATGATGATGATTAGAAAAAAAAAAGATTTATATGTTTGCTTTTCATAAAAACAATCTGAACTAATGCCTATGAAAGCCACACATATGCAGGCTTTGACATGCAAGACGACCTGGAAGTTCAAAACATACAATTTTTAACTATTAGGATACAGGTTTTAATTTCAAAATATGTAGAAAAAATATGAACTTAAATTGTTTACCGTGTCTATAATACTGGAGCAGAGACTCAGCAAAATTAATTTTTGGACCTTAATTTCTCTTTTGCAATAAGATATACTTGTAGGAAGATGACTACAGCATGACATCAGCAGCCTGTTCCTATAGGCTCAAGGCAGATTGAGGTTTGCACCCAGTGTGGTACAGTCACCTCATGAAAACCACTATGTATTCCAGATAGAACACTGTGAATAATCAAAAACTGCAGGGCAACCCTGTCAAAGCTGTGTTTTAATATATAGAAATCCTATGGTATAAAAATGTTGGTAATAAGGGTAAAATTCAGATACTGTCACAGACAGCAGAGGGCCTGACTGGTGCAACATTTGAGATATCCAGTCATAACTAAGAGAGGATGAGAGATATAACACTCAGCTGTGTTTGGCTGGATTACATCAGGGCATCTTAAAAGGCAGCAGGTCCTTTAGGCAGCCAAGTGGATCCTTAGCTGTTCACATGATTTCCATTAATGGTTTACAGAAATCTTGTCAATACCATCGGTGGAACTTTATTCAGCTTAAACTTAGGTGTCTAGGACTATTCACATTTTTAATAAACTTGGAGTTAATTGTAATGACACAAAACCCACTAGAGTTCTCTGCCTGTCTGAAACACTGTTATTAAAATGAAAGTAGATGATGGCATGAACTGACATGAACTATGATCCTACCTGGAGTACTGGACAACTCTGTGGTCCCCAGCACAGGAAGAACATAGACTGTTGGAGCAAGTCCAGAGGAAGACCATGAATCTTTCATTACTATTATTATTATTATTAATAATAATAATTAGTGGTAGTAGTAGCAGTAGTATCATCCACTTGGATGACTAAAATAACATTTTCATTTCTGCCCAGAAAAATGGAAAACTAGAAATTTTTTTCTGAACTGAATTAAAATTAATTCAGTCCAATACTGACTTCCATTTGTCTGTACTAGATGTTACTTGACCAAATTTCCGGTTCTGGTTGTATTGTACCATTTATTCTATCTTTTAGATCAAAATTCCAGGTTAACTGATTATCTGATGGAGTACAATAGTATTTTCTCTGCCCAAAATATTCATATGTATCTCTGGAGTCCCATGGATGTAGATATGTGCAACTTGTGAAAGATACCATGTGTCTGGGAGTTTTTCACGTGTAGAAGATAGACTTGGCTTGAGAAATCCAAAAGAGAATATTAAATGTCTCCCAACAAAGCAAATTCCATAGTGAAAGAAGAAACATCTTTATTTTTTTTTCCAACATTTGACTTGTCATTGCACAGATAAACTATTTTTAAAGAATTTCTATCTTTGTATCTTAAATTCTTTTCTTTAAAAAATATAAAAATATCCTTAAGATCTATGAGCTCAGTTTTGATTGAACCAAGAAAGAAATGCTTTGAAACAGAGAAAAAACAAGTTATATTTTGAGAATCAGTCTGCTTTTATTTTTTCTTTGTAATTATCACAAAGTTCAAACTACCTATGACCTAGTATAAGCATTTTTAACTTTAAAATTAAGTGAACCTTTCTGTACATGTAAGTTGCATCACTGTCATGATTTCATTAGAAATTGAACACTGCAATTTAAAGGAAGAGGATATAGTCTACTACCAAAAATAAAAATAAAAATAAAAGTAAAAATAAAATAAAAAAATAAATAAAAATAAAAATAAAAATAAAAATAGCATTATTATAAGGAAAATTTCTCTTCAACACAAATATTGTCCTGATGCAACTATTTTCATTAAAAAATCTTAAGAAAATAAATTAAAACCCCAACAGAATAGCATAGAACATCAGGTACAAAATAACATTGACATACTGAGCAGGGATAAATTTAAAATAGTTTATTTTAGGCAACCAAAATCTTAAAATGATCCTACTAATACAAAAAAACCCAAATTATTGTTAAACTTAAGAAATAAAAATGATATTCTTAAAGTAAGCAGTAGGAAATATTTTGGAGAAAGAATCTTAGAATTGCACAGACACAATGCTTTCTCAAAAAATACTAATTACACAATTGACAATAGGAAGATTAAAGTAGCACTACAGGGAGATTATAAGTCATGCTGAACTTCAACATAGAGATCTCATCTCTGTTCATAATACAGCATTAAAATTTACTGATATCAACTAGGACATCAACAAGGAATCTCTATGAGATTGCTGTGTTCCAGTCACCCATTCCGATACTATCAGTTTCAGTCAATTTTTTGTTCCCTTTAAAAAAGATAAAAAGTAATTATATGGTCTTAGAATTACATTTTCTATCAAAACAAACAGTACTGCATTTTCCTAATCTTCTTGAATAGTGTTATCACAGGTAGCAATATTACTCATTTTCATTGTTATTACCAATCTTATGTAGAATTGATTCACACCTTTTCTAATTCATTTATTTCAGTAAGGCACTTTGATAGTGCTATCTCTAAGGGTGAACATATCTCATTTCTCATGGGGCTTTTTGAATCATTGCAGTTGTTAATAGTATTTTGGGGTGGGTTTTTTTTAGTAATTTAGTTCAGTGAAATTCTTTCCCTTTGTATACTCATTTTTCTTCCTTAGTTTTCCATCAGAGACTTCAATGAATGTCAGGACAGAAAAGTAAAAGAAACCAATGGCATATGGTCTCCTTTACAGATTAGGCATGAACTAGAGTCTGCATTCAAATACCAGTGTAAGAGAGAGGGTACAAAAGATAAATCTTTAATAAGGTGTCCTGTCCTTCCTCTTTGTCATTCATGTATTTATATAGAAAACAGTAATCATTTTAAGTGCAAAATTAACTAATCTGTAGTACTCTAGGCCCTCTAGTTATTCCTTCTATAAATTAGTTGTAAATGCTTCAGAATGTGAATGAATGAGCTGCCTTTTTGTTTATTTGTAAATGTGCTTGACTTGGAATTTGCATTTGGATTTCAACCTGCATTTATCAAATGTATGTTTTCATTATCTCCGTAGGGAAAATTTCTCTTTTCTACTTCTCAATATTTGGCTTGATTGTGTATGTATGTCTTTGATTTTGATTTCAGAATGTATTTTTATTCTGTTCTTATTTCTCATATTATGCATAATTTAGAAAATTGTTTACATTTACATTCTTCTATTCTGATAGCTCAGTGATGACACTGACTCATTATTTTTTTCTGCTTATTATGGAAGCTTTTATTTTTCTTCTCTACATTTGCATCCACTAATGAATGGTTTGAGTGCTTTCTGACAAAGTTCTGCTTCTCTTTCTAGTTAGTATAGAAAGATTTAAAGGTTTTATTGTACTGGAAATCATTCTCAAGGGCAAAGAGTCCACCTCTTACCATGAGAACATCAAAACCAGATATAGCTTCCATTGGAGAAGTCCAATCCATCAAGCATGAAAACAACTCATTATAGCAAAAGTAATTTTCTACCTGGTCAAGGTAAACCAGTGGCCCAAGACAGTCACATGTCTACATAAATCTTCACTCATTGTGATAAGAGGACAAAAATATCAAGTAATTCATAAATTCTGAGGGATGCGTCCACTTTCTTATCAATAAAATACATATAATGTCTTTTAATTAGAAAAAGACATATACAAGACATATGTAAGACAAAGTTTCCTGGAAAAAGCTGTCTAGGAACAACTAAAGGGACTGGTTTTCTGTGTTAGGACATCATACTTGGAGCTCAATATTTTTGAAAAGAAGTTTCTTAACCATTGACTTGACTGTGAAAATAAATAAAATATCATTCTGAATACAGAAATACACAGTGTCCTTCTCTCTCCCCTCGAGCTGGAAAGAATTCAAATGTCATAGAGATAATCTAGAACAGTATAAATTGAACATAGGATCAACACAGAGGGAGTTGTTTATTTCTCTTTTTTCAGAAGATCACTATAATAAACCAAAGACAGAACACAAATTAATGAGAAAACAACCCAACAATAACAAAACCAAGCAAAAAACCAAGCCAAATCAAAACTACAAAAAAACCACCCTTAAGTTTCAGAGTAATTTAGATCAAGGTCATAAAGTTTCATATTTTTTTATGTAGGTTGATGAAGATCTGTTGATCTTAGTTAGGAACCAAAGCTACTTACAAAAATACAACTTGATTTGTCACATTACCTGGCAGAATTCACTGCTGTAGCTGGCCAGCGTTCACCAAGCTGCTAGATTACTGGCAGTCCTGCAACTTTTGAGAACTAGCTCAACATCATACCCCTGAGGCATCAAGCTAATATTTTCAAGTTTCAGGATAGCCATTGCAATTCTTTGCTTTGCTCATAGAAAGCTTTATTCAGTATCTACTGCTACACAGGGAAAATGAAAAGGTGGAGGTATTGATCAATGAAACAAAATGTTGTCAGAAACACAAAAAATAACCAAAACCATCTTGTGGGTTATAATTGCTTTTGGAATCCTCTTACAGTATTTGGGAAATAAGTTTCAGATTCTTGTAATTCTTAACTTGAAGCCTAGGCCTCAGCATAGTGCTTTCATTACTAACAATAAGCATTCAAATTCCTGAAACATCTGCCCAAAGCACTATATGATTTTGGTGCATGATTCAAAGAAAAGGTTTGCATGTATGAATCTCAATAGAAAAAAAGGCACTGAAAATTTTGGAAAAAGTATGTCTTAATCTGAATATCATACTGGAAGTCTTAGTTTAGAACCTTCCAAAACTCTTGGAATATAATACATCCAGGTTAGATGAGGTGAAATGCAGAAAGGCAGATATGGACTTTGCTTCATGAGGTATGATAAGAGTTTGAAAGGAACTTCACAGAGAACCTGCAGAACGAAGACCTGCCATCTGCTACCCATGGATGAGCTAGCATGGCCATCTAAGGACCATAGGAAGGCAAAAGCTCCCAGGAAAAGAGAAAATTAAAAATGTTGGAAGTAGGAAAAAATGCTCTAATATCTGCAGCTGTTCACTTGGAAAAGAAGTTCAGGGTCCGGTACATGGAGTTGGTGCTATGAATAGTGAGCAATGAGCTTTGATGACTGGTGACTCCTTCCTGCAGGATGAAGAATTACCCCTGTTCCAGCTAGACAAAATATAAGAGATAATAGTGGCAAACTATGTCTAAAAGTTCAAACTGGACATGAGGGAAAAAACCCACTGTAATCTAGAATACCCACAGAAGCTGTGTCTGCTCTCATTCAGTTTTGGCAATAGTCGTACTTTGAGGTTAGTGTTGGACTTGATGACCTCCAGAAGTCCCTTCCAATCAACATTTATATTGATTTAATATTCTACTTCAGCTGTCACTCTGTAGCTTTGCAAGTCTCCTTGAAGTCCTGTGTCATACCTACCAGGCCCGCAGGATATTTCAGATACCTTATGGAATCCAAATTCATGCTAGATGATTATGTTTTGTAAAATAAATCAGTCCTATATTAATACTAGAGATACATCCGATAAGCTTTTTTCTTCTTTTAATAATTCATGTGTCAAAATTTCCACATTGTTAAAAAATATAAAACCTTTAACATTTGGAGACTACAAAGAGAAGTGAACCTTATCACAAGGGAGAGCCTTATGTGGCACCAATTTTTCACAGAAGGAGCCATGGCACTGAAATCTGACAGCTGATTCATGGCTCTGAAAACATTTAGTGCCTTCTGCCCGGAAAAGGCAATGTAGTTCAACTGTTATCACAACATTTTGGGACTGTGGATCGCTTTGTATAAACATAGAATCGAAAACCTATGTTAAGGAATTAATAAGTCCTTGTTTGATGCAACCTATGCATTTTAGTAATTAAAATTAATAAAGAAATAATGCCAAATTAGTACTCAGCAACAGCTATCCTGACACATGACTTATGAGTGGCACCCATGCTGGATCAAACCCTGACGAGCATTTCCCTCCAATTTCCTTCAGTATTTCGAGTAAATCTCCACTCAGCATATGGGAACTCAAATACATGGAGATATTTCATCTGCCTGAAAATATATTAGATAGATGTGGGGATTATGATTATGTTTTATTGGGCAAAAATTGTCTTTGATGACCAAAGATACAGGTATCTGTGGACAGACTTCAACATGTGGACAGACTTGAACATAGCTGAATAAAAATATTACATTGCCTGTAGCAATGTAATTGTAACCCATCCGTGTACAGATTGTCTACAGACCTTATGGTATTTATACACTGTGTGAAGGAAGTCTACTCTTCAGCAGGTGCAATAAGTTGTTATACAGGCAAATGCAGACATATAATAGTCTACAAATATGCTACCAAGCAGGGTAATTTAGTATTCCAATAGAAAATTAAAAGTAGCTTATTTTCTGCATAAACCCAAACTGTAATTCTGCAAGGCTGACATTTCTTGGAAGGAGCTGAAGAATCAAAAAACACTTTTAATCATAAAGATCCACACTGTACTGAACCAAAATTATTTCAGACTCATTCATATTTTCGTTATCAGCTTTCAGTGTTTTTTTCCCCACCATTAAATCAAAAACACTCTAGTTGTTAAGGTGAATTAAGTTGTCCTTCCATCTAAAAATCTGAGAAAAAAATCCAAAAACATTCAATAAGGTAAGCATATTTCTTCCAGTTCCTCATGTATGATGGAAATTTATAGGGAATGACATCCAGTGATTAGTTTTACCTTGTTCCATATCTGTTATTGAAGAGGTGTCAGATGATGACAACTCAGGACCATTTGGGGCTGTATTTGAGTCAATAATCCGGAGGTAAAATATGTTAAAAAAGATTTAGCAATTTAAGATACACAACTCCACAAACAATGTGTATTGTGGAAAAGTAAGATAACACATATAGTAGTAGCAATTAATGTGCTCATTACTTAGTTTTTCCCCTGGAGGAAAAAGAGTTTTCTGGGTTTTACTGTACGAATCTTAGTCTTTCTTTCTGATAATGTTTTTGTATGATAGTGTCTTAAGGATATATTGGTGTTGTGGTCATCAGCTAAGCACCACACAGCTGTTTGCTCTCACCCAACCCCAGGAATAGAGGACAGAATCAGATGGGTAAAAGAATAGAAGTGTGAAAAGTCATGGGTGGAAATAAAGACAGTTTAATATAGAAAAAGAAAAGCCAAACCAAAAATCTGCAAAGGAAAACAAAGACAGTATAAACTAGTGCATCCCCAGGTAAACTCCTTTCATATAATTTAATTCATAAATAGTATATATTATACATCAGTATAAACAATCTATGACATACATACATATATAATATGTTTGAATATTTTATTTTATATTTATTTTATATTTATATTTAATATAATAATTTATCAATATTACATAATTATATGAATACTTATTCGAATATTTAGCTATTGTTTATTTAAATTTTAAAAATTAGATTTATTTAAAATGCAATGATACATAAATAAACTGTACTTTTCAATTACATTTGATTGTAATACATTCTACTTGTAAAATTTCTAAATCATACTGATATATGGATGTTCTAAATAATTTTCTCTTTCATTTAAGTGTAAAGAAGAGAAAAGAGATGATTCAATTAGATTTTTTGTTGTAATACATGCTGTTGTCCTAGTCTAACTTTTAACTTGCCTGGTTTTGCTCATTTATTCAGTTCAAAGCAAGATGATCAACTCCTAGGGTTGTTTGTTCCCTGAAGGAGCACCTCTGATGCAGACTGTCCTATAAGCAGAAAAAAAAGAAAAAGAAAAGAAAAGAAAAGAAAAGAAAAGAAAAGAAAAGAAAAGAAAAGAAAAGAAAAGAAAAGAAAAGAAAAGAAAAGAAAAGAAAAGAAAAGAAAAGAAAAGAAAAGAAACAAAAAAAAAAAAAACCCAAAGCAAGCAAGCAACCAACCAACCAAAAAAAACTCACTAGGGTAAGAAAATTCCCACAAAATCCTTTGATATTTAAGCAGCACAATCCAGCACTTGAGTATGACAATGTCCAAAGAAGGCTGGATGACTATGTGAATTAAGATGCTCTCTTTAATTACATTAAATTATTTTCAACATCACTGCTTTTGTGAGTGCACAGACCAAGAGCACTATAGATGTCTCAAATGAAAATTAAGAATTCACATTACTGCAATTCAGAATTATGTGTGGAAAAGCTGGCTTAAATTACTTAGGTGACAAGTCCAAATACAAGAATCTATATTTCAGATATGTTGATCTGGTCAGATGAATCCTTGGTCTCCACTTAGTGAAAGGCAGAATTTGCAGTTAGAGCTTTTCTGCTCAAGAAATGCATTTGATTATACATTTTGGATACTGGCAGAAAATTATTTATTTCACTATACAAGATCTGTAAATAATTTCTAGAATCTTATGGCCGTAATTGGATTTTTCCTTAAATGCCTCTAAAATTAATATATTAAATGCAAGCTTAAATTATTGAAAGAATTTCAGAACCATATTTAATTTTGTTTTCACAAACACAATTCTCCATTAAAATGTAGGAAAAGAGTAGTAAAAGCCCATTAAATTGTAATTTCTTGCCTTTGTAATGCATCTATTAACATCCTAATTACCAAAGCATTTATACATAAGTCATGTCTGTCTCCTCTATAAAAGGCTGAAACCTTAAGATAGTATTTCAGTCTAACATTTCATGATTAAAAAATTGAGGGTTTCTTTCTTCACAAAGCTAATACAGTATATTTTTGTGTATTGGCTTACACTGGCTAAATGAAAATCAACAATAATTAAAAACTTTATTTCATGTTCTGCAATTGATATTTACACATCTTAATAGCAGACAGTTTACAGACCAGTGCAGCTAGCAACTTCCTTGGTCATCACTACTGTATCTTAATACATTTGAAATCAGGTCAATGAGCTCAATTTTGCCTACACGTCAAAATGTATGCACACAGCATTTGATAAGACAAAAGTCTGAAATGTTCTCCAGGCAAAAAGAAGGGAAACTGCATGCTCCACTAGTCCTTACAGGCAGAATAACATTACAAGATATGTAGACTGCCTTTTTTGGGACAGCATGATCAAATAAAAGGGCTAGATAAGGAAATTATATAGCAAGATACCATAGAATTTGTTTCTTAGGAGACTTAAGGACACGCAATCCCAAATGTTATAGACATAGACTAAGGGGATGCTGACTGTTTTATAACAACACATTATAATATTTTATTTGAAATAAAAAAATCAACTCATGGGGAAAAAAATTGGTATGCTTTAGTCATGTTGTGGACAAACTGCTTCTACTTGTTCTTCTGGGAAACCAAAATTCATGAAAATATATGTAAATGACACCTTATTAAAATCTGCCTAAGCCCTCACAGTGATTTTATTAGTTGTGACCTAGCCTCAAACATAACTAGAGTGGAATTCATATATAAGTCTCTGCACCTGACCCAAACTTGAACACATTTTCCCACCATACATCATATAGCCCTACATGCCCAGAATGTAGTTGAAACAAATATTGGGAGAAATTATTAATTTTTCACTTTTTTTTTTTTTTTTTTTTTTTTAGTTTCTTCATTTAGTTATTAGTATCTCAGGCAGAAAAAAAACAGTGGGAAATTTTAGTTTTGCTTAGAATTCAGCCTCAGCAGCACTTCATTCTTCAAGGAAAAGACCAAGACCACCTGTGCTAAAGTCTATCCCACCTTCACTAAACTAAAAATTTGGGATTCAAGTTACTCCAAATATAACTACTTCAGGTGTTATTTCATTAAAATCCAGTCACTTACTGTAGACAGGTACGTAAGTACACATTGTGTTTGAGTATGTCCATTCTTTACATATATTTTGTCTTGTAAACACACAGAGATAATTATTTTTGTTTTATTTATTTAATTTTGTTTAGTTATCTAAACATACCTGTAAATACACTTGCCTCTTTAAAAGCAATGCTGTTCTTTAAGGAATTTGTTACATTTTGCAGTATAAAGATCAGGTGTTGCAGGTTTAAAATATAGCAGTAACTGCATTAACATGGTGTAGCTAAATATGTATACTCTGTCGGTGGTTTTATATAAGGGTTTTCTCCAAGGCTTTTACAGTAAAAAATATTGTTGCTAATGATGCCTCTTGCTACAACTATCTTATTGAAGTAAGTGAAAGCGTGTGGGAAATTCACCGTGGGTTAAAAGATAACAGGACAAAAATTGTAGGGGAAAATACAGTTGTTCTTCCCTGGATGAAATGTGGTCAGCATAGCCAACCTTCCACACGCAGTACAGTCTAAGCACTGCAGACACTGGGGCCAGGCTCTTTCAAAATCAGCTGCCTAAAGTCTCTCTGCCTTCTTTTTTTTATATGTCTCTGGGCTGATTGAGAATGAATCATATGACAAACAGGGTGGAGGCAGCTGCAAGAACTGACATAGAATTGGGATGTAGTAAAGAAAAGTTGTGATAAATATGCAATGCCTATGTGAAAAAAATTACACAGTCTAATGCTAAGCTTGAATTATATTTTTAAAAGGCACCTCAAGATTTCTGAAGCTAAGGAATAGGAAAATATATTCATCACTTATGAAACTTTGTTATTGTATTTAGTCAACTGTCCTTAACTAATCAAATGAGCAAATCATAGGTTTTGCAATCTTCATGAAAGCATTTTGATTAAGAAGTCTGGATACATGTTAATAGTTATGAGATACTAAAATCTGTGGGGAAGCACAGAGGCTTAAGTGCTATAATTGACAGTATGATGATAGAAAGAACAATTTAAGACTATTTTATCCCAGGCATCACTAGGCCAACCTCCTCACTCTGAAAATCTAAATAAGATTTTGATATACATACCAGACAGAGGCAATTCCTGTTTATATGGCATTCATCAAATTGTATGTCAAACAACACTTTAAAAAACTGCATATTAATGTATATAATGGCAATAGAAGAAGGAATCTATTGCTTCACCACCAGTGACTTTCCAATTTTTTTTACTATATTCCCATGGGAAGCAAAATCTCATATGCATGATTTATATTGCTTTGTATCATTTACCTATCTACATCTGCTGCTTATAGAGATGTGTGTTAATAAATAGAATAGTGATAATGATGAAGAAATCCAGACATTTTAGCCCACCTTTTCCTCCTGCTTGGATCTTCAGTGAAGTTGAAATGAAAAGTAGTGACAGTGCCACACTTCCAATAGCAACAGCTTGTGCTTTCACAAAGAAACGATTCTGAATTAATTCAAGGTACAAGCAGATGAACAAGTTGGCTCAGTCAGCAAAAAACTGCTTTTTGATCAAAAAGATATGGCATGCTCTTTTTCTTGACAGTCTTTCCTTCCTAAAATGAAAGTTTATAAAAAGTGTCTCTTAATTGTCTATGACAGTTAGTTAAAAAGAAAAAAAATAAAAGGAAAACAAAGCAAAATAAAGCAAAGCAAAATTAACAACAACAAAAAAGCCAGAGCCACAACTAAATGCTTTGTACTTTTACATTCTGATTTTATGCAGTTTTGTGACAGCAACAGTTATCTATCAAATATTTTACCTTTAACAATGGACAAGAATGAACATTGTGTGACATTGAATTTTCGTAATATATACATATATTAAAATATTCAGAAATAGTAACAGACTGAGAAAGACTGACAACATTTTAATACTGCCAGTTGTTTAATGGATCTCATTAATACTTTGAATATCTAGGCACTGATTAAGTTTTGTTGAGTTTTTTCCTTAAGAAACCCTTGTATTCATTATCTTTGACCAAAATCAACTTTAGGTTAATTACAAATTTGTTTAATTGAGCAATAAAATATTCAGACTTGTACTGTGCATAAATTATTATACTAATAATTTTTGTACTACTCATTCTGTTGAATTTAGCTAATTTTTGGGTTTAAAGCAAAGCATACACAAAAGAATGTATATATTCTTTGATAATAAACATCTTGTTCAAATGCCAGTTTAAAAGCAGACTATTTTTCATCAGTAAGAGCACCTTCTTCCATGTGAAGCTAACTGATATGAAATTATTTAATTAACTTGAGATATTTTCTTTGTAAAAATTATCCCTTGCATTACTTTTGTCAGTGGACATCCCTGACTTAGATAAAATATCACAAAGTCTATCTCTTGGAGATTTGTGACAATCATAAGCCTATTTTTAACAAATATACTCTTATTATCTGTATGACCTAATAGTTAACGTGTCTAAAAAATATTCCCAACAAAGGATGACATTCAATGTTCAAAAATTAAATTATTCAAGCCATTCTGCCCTCATATATGAAAATAGACAAATTTATTTCATCCATAGCTACTGAATGGTGCATATGATTTTGTGGATGATATAGAAATGGAAGAGTTTAGGAATTTCCAAGTAATCAAACATTGTTTATTTAAATATGTTGCTTTTCACTCTGCCCTGTTTCTCCAAAACTAACCAACCAAACTCTAGATTTGAGGTATTTTAAATCACACTTGAAGACAAATAAAATACAGGAAAAATAAGGGATTGATATTGTATAAATTATTTGGACTACACGTTCATCAAGAACACATTTTCTTACACTTCTATCAACTCATAATCAAGTATAAATAGAAAAAGACATACCCTGGACAAGAGTGTGATTATTAAACTTTGGATGAGACTTAGTGATGCTGTGTCATCAGAGCAGACCTGCGAGTGAGAGATGGACAGATCAGTGACCCAGCCTTTGCTGTCATTCATGTATGAGATGAAGGGTTCTATATTGCCCTGCAAGGAGGCTTATTGCAAGCAGATGTTTCTCTCTTTTATGCTGAAAATATTTTGTCCAACAATGGCTTCTTTTACTTTTGAAATGAGTTCCATTTACAATAGTGAAAAATTTGTATATTTAAATTGCTCCTCTGTGATAGTATGCTATTTTATTCTTCATAGTTTAGAACATAGAGAGAATATGAAATATTCTTTTTTCAGTAGCATGCAAAGTAACATGGAAAATTTTAAAAATATACAGTGTTTAAAAAGTGCAAATGTTAAAAAAAATTGAAAATCTCTTCAGTGATGATTTTAGATTCAATAAATAGAAAGACTATTATTTTGAACAACAGAAGAAAAATATGGTCAAAGTTTATTGGTGATGTTAGGGTAACATGCATGGTCTCCTTGTGAGATAAAGGAGGCTTTATAAAGCCCAAATGTTGTTTAGGAAAGCACAGAAATAGAGACAAAGATGAATATTCTTTTACATTATCTTTGCTCCATATCTTTGCAAGCTATTGCCAACATTTACTTGCCTGCCATTTTGAAAACTATGTTACATTCAATTAGTTTTTGAACTCTGTACTGGCCTCCTGCTGAAGTAAATGTAGAAAAGAAGGCTATGATATAACTTAATATATTGTCTTGCTAGGTAGAAAAGAAGGCTATGATATAGCTTAATGTATTGTCTTGCTTTTTTGCAACAGCTGCTAAGAAATATAACAAAACAAGAATAAAAATAAAACGAAACCATTTTCTATCCTCCCATGACAATAAATGCTATGGAAATAAAAACAAGCTTTGGCTTGAAAACTTCATGAATGAAGAATGAAGGAGACCCTTCCCAAAGGATGGTGGTAACCATTCAGTGTGAGGCACTGACTCCTGCCAGCTGTTGAACACAAAGATGAAGATGACCACTTTGTTGGACATAAATATGAGAATTTGCATGTGGCATTGCTGCGTGCTTTTACTTTTGAGTCTTATGACATATACATTGTGAAGAGGAGCATAATTATCAAAGAAGTAATTTGGAATTATTATGTGGAGTATTTATTCAGAAATGACAATACTAATAAAGAGAGGCCAGCATACCTTGAGAGAACCATGTAAAACTGTGATTGAGGGAAAGGTAAGAGAAGGAAAGGATACATGATAAAGTGAATAACATTTATAAATTTAGATAGTAGTGTTTATTTGAACATGAATTTACTTTAAATCCTTCAGACAATGCCTCAACTACAACCTTTTAGAGGCTCGATGAAAACTTGTTTTTTGAAGAGATTTAGTTCAATCCCTTATATTCTTTATGTGAAGTTGCCCACCTGTTGAATTAACAGCAGCTGCAGCTAGGTCAGTTTAATCAATTTTTCACATAATGCAGTTTAGACTTACTTTTATGAGGCAAAGGTTGAAGAAAGTAAAATCATTATTCACTCATTGGAACCTAGTATGATTTGCAAGCACAAAAATGAAATAAGTAGAATTTGGAGCCAATTATTTGGGACAAAGTAGTGTCTCATTTTGTTTGTGGCAGAAGGTTTCAGCAGGATATTTTGGAAAGCATGCTAATAATATCAGGCACACAAAACTCTGGCCCAGTATTGAAAGCAGAGTTCCATAAATTTTCCTGGAAAAAAGTTTGTTAGTTGTTACACAACATAAAACTGCATTATTCTGATTAGATAATAGAATAGAGAACAGATCAAATTAAAACAACTATTTTGTTTCAGTTTAATTTAGATTCTGACTTAGTAAAAGCTGAAAAATTTGCAGTTGGAAGTCCAAACTTAGCCAAAGCCATAGTATGAGTATGAAATACGTAGTATACAGTATTTTCATAGTATCTTGTGGGCATTTTAGTTTCCAAATGTTATTTCAAGGAAGCATTCAGTGTATAAATACATGTAAGTTCAAGAATTCAGAAGCAACTGAAGAAACAGTAATGCTGCAAAATGATGAGTTCCTATGGAATTTCAGTGTCTGATCCCCTGGCGATCTCAAGTTCCATCCCTCATAAAATCAACAGTGACTTGAAAATTAGAACACTGGAATTTCTACTGGAATTTTTCAGGAACTGTGTCTACCTTTTTGGTTATGCACAAATGAAATATTGAGAAGGGTTTTAGAAGTAATTTTGGAAGAAATAGAATAGAGATAATGATTCAAGTTAAACCAAAATAATCCCATCTGTTTTGTTTAAGTCTGGAATTTTTATACTTAAAATTGCTCTCTGATAGCAATTACATATTGGAAAATGTGACACTTTGCTCAGAAATGAAAGCTTTGACATAAAGAAAATAATCTCATTATATTTTTTGACTGCTGCATCAGAAGACGTTATCATATATTCATTTTTTAAATTTAGACACTGGACTACAGTGCAATTCTCAAAGG
The DNA here is from genome assembly GCF_052056855.1 of Sturnus vulgaris. Taxonomy (NCBI): domain Eukaryota; kingdom Metazoa; phylum Chordata; class Aves; order Passeriformes; family Sturnidae; genus Sturnus; species Sturnus vulgaris. Next base: position 97,128,312 of record NC_142244.1, read on the forward strand.
TAATCTCATGACAATTGATAGTATTTTTCCCTACAAAATGAATACAAAAAAGAAAGACTTTTGTGTTTCATAGCTGTATTATTTGCTTCTTTGTGTTCACTCAGGAATTATATTAAACACTTTGTATGATTTGTGATCAGCAAACATGCTAACAACTTGCAGATGCCATCAACAATATCTATTTTAAAGCAATTTTGCCTCACAAGCAATTTACTTGAGACAGGCAAACATAAGCATTAACATGCTGAAGCCACTCTGACCTAGGTCAGACATGGTAAAAACAGCTGCTTCATAATGATATCCAATTTCCTTGTAAATCCTGTTCTAGAGAAATTTATAAATCACAAGTTGCTCTCAGGCCATGGTAAACCTCCCTTTCAAACCATAGCCCTATGGAGATTGTTTGAAAGCACATTATACAACCATCTGAAGGGTCAGGAGCTGCCAACTGGAGCATTAAAAACTCATTTATACCTGTTTACTGGTAACTGCTATCAAAGGCTCACAAACTGGGAAGCAGAAATATAATATACTCATTATTTTTTCAAGTCACCTTTGACTCCTGATGTTCAAATGAAACAAGAAACCTACTGCCTCTAAACCACAGACAGACTAGGAGAGGAATTCAGGGGACTAAGTAAAAAGTGAAAGTTAAGATACTCTGGGATATCCTACCTGGCCCTGAGCTTCTGCTCCAGAAAAAAATTCCAGTGTCCTGGGACAGCACAATGCTGTATCTCACTCTCCAGTCCTAGGCTACTGTTGTGCATCCTGTATCACCTAAAATGTCACTAGGCAATGATATTTAGGCACCCCCATTGCTCTTTCATTACACCTTAAGGGTAAACAAATTTTCCTCAATTTACTACTAATCTGTAGATATAGTGTGTGTCTAGAATTTTATTAATGAACAAAAAATCTCGCTTTCCATCTTCTGAGTAAATGCACAGATGGCATTTAAAGTGAAGAATTTAAGTATGAGAGTAATACAAATAAACCAACCAATCAAACAAAAAACCCCCAAACCAACAACAACAAACCAGCTAGCACCAGAGCTCCTGATGCTCAGATAGATACCTGAAGAAAGGTCAAGAAGTACCAATTACATCAGAAGGTGATATAATTTCTGCATTCTTCTGTATGCTTATCTCCTAGTAAAATGATATACTCAACACCTTCTCAAAAAAAAAACCCCTATAAATATACCATTCAGAATAAATTGATCCTAAATACAGCAGTGCCAGGCTGTCCCAATGTGCCAAAATACGAACCATTGGGAAAGACCTTGACCTGTCTGGCTGAACAAATGTGGTTTGAGCTTGGGGAAAAAGGAGACTTTATGAACTTTGGAGGAAGAGGGATACCATTCAGGAGTACTATAAGGTGAGGCTATGCCAGGACACAATTAGAAGAGCCAAAGTTGAACTAGAATGCAGTCTAACTACTGCCTATGAAAGACAATAAAATTATTTTCTCTTAAGTATATTAATGAATAAAGGAGGATTATGGACAATCTCCATTCTTTATTGAGAAACTAAAGACAGAGGTACTTAATTTCTTCTCTACCTCAGTCTTTAGTAGTAAGATCAATTGTTTTTGAGTTGTCCAGCCCCCTGAATTGGATGACAGGAATGGGGAGCAGAAGGAAGCCCCCATAATCCAAGGGGATCATTGACTTTCTATACCTTTTGGACATATCCAAGCTTATAAGACCACTTGGGATCCACCCAAGGTTACTGATGGAGCTGTTGGAAGAGCTCACCAAGCTACTTTCCATCATTTACCAGCAGTCCTGGTTAACCAGGGAAATCCTGGTGGTCTGGAGGTTAACAAATGTGAGACTCATGTGCAGTAAGTTCTGGAAGGAGTATCTAGCAAACATGCCTGTCAGACTGACCTCTGGGGAAGGTTATGGGAGTAGATCATCTTGAGTGCCACTGCTGTCTACCCAGACTGCAGAAAAGTCTTAGACACCATTTTCCATGGGATTCTCCAGGAGAGACTGGCTGCCCATGGCACAGGTGGATTCTTCACTGGTTAAAAAACTGTCTGAATTGCTGGGCCCAGGGAGTGGTGGTCAATGGAGTTAAACCTGGGTGACTGGTCGTCACTAGAGGTGTTCCTCAGGTTTCAGTATGGGGACCAGGCATATTTAACATCTTTACCAATAATCTAGATGAGAGAATCAAATGCACCTTCAGTTTGCAGATGGAAACAGGTTGGGTTGGAATGTTGATCTGCTTGATGGTAGGAAATCTCTGCAAAGGCATCTGGACAGACTTGATTCATGGGCTGAGACCAATTGCATGAGGTTCAACAAGGTAAAGTGTCAAGTTCTGTACTTAGCTCACTACCCCATACAGTGCTACAGGCTGAGGGAAAAGTGGCTGGAAATTTGCCCAGTATAAAGGGTGGGTGTTAGTCAATAGCCACCTGAACGTGAGCCAGCTGTGCCCAGGTGGCCAAGAAAGCCAATGGCCTCCTGACTTGTATCAGAAATAGTGTGGCCAGCAGGCAAGGGATTCTCCCCTGTACTCAGCATAGGTAAGGCTGCACCTTGAGTGCCATGTTCAGTTCTGGGCCCCCCACTTCAAGGAAGACATTAAAGTGTGGAGCATGTCCAGAGAAAAGCATCAGAGATGCTCTGGAGTCTAATTAAACTCATGCCTAACGAGGAGCAGGTGAGGGAGCTAGGACTGTTTAGGTGGGAGGAAAGGAGGCTCAGGGGAGATAATTTTAGTCTCTACAACTACCTGAGAGAAGCAAGATGGGGATCAGTCTCTTCTCTCAGGGTAAAACTGACAGGATAAGAAGAAATGGCTTCGTTTAGATCGGATATTAGGGAAAATTTCTTCATCAAAGGGATTGACAAACATTCTAACAGGTTGCTCATGCAAGTCCCTGGAAGCCACCATCCCTGGAAGTATTTAAGAGGTGGAGATGTGGTTCTTAGGAATACAGTTCAGTGGTGGACTTGGCAGTATGGATACTTTCAGTGTGGCTGACTCCATGGAATTAGACAAATAAAATAAAAAAAAACAACCCACCAACCTTCCTTTTTATAAATTTAATTGAAGTGTCTGAGCTTCTAAGTACATGCAAAACCTATTCAGATTTCATAAGTAAAGTTTTATATGAGAATGCAATGCCTGATATTGGGTTTTTTTTTCAATATCAAACTATATGTGAGGTAATATTTATGGATACATCACCACATTTATAAACTGCAATGAAATGCTTTTGAAATGCATAGCAATGCAATGATATCCTGCAATCTTTTCTTCTGGTCTTAGCCAAAAAATCTCATTAACCTCAATGTCAGCAGAATTTTTAAAAGCAGAAAATAGATACTCAGCTATATTTCTCTGTACAACAGATACCATACAAATTGTTTAAACATTTTTAATCAGTCTACTTTTCTATCTGGTATTGAATAGTGTTCATGTAAAATACTACTCAATAAAAAAGTATGAAAACATGGTTTCGGCTGTTACAAATGTGCCTACTAATATTCCATGTAAACTTTTAGGAAATCATTGGAGGTAACAGATGATGAAGAGGGAGTTTGTTTGGCAAGTTTAGTAGTGCAGATCATTATACTAATTACAGTGCAGTACAACCAGGCTAATTACAAATTAATTACAAATTGACAAAACTGTTTAATGATAGGCATTCTGTTTTCAGCCTGTTTTTTTGTTTGGTTTTATGTTGTTTAGTTTTGGGAATTTTTTCATAAATGAAAAGATGAACTCTTTAGGGTTCCATTTTTTATGTGTTAAATCCTTCTTTTAGAAGTTCTTTGCTTTTTGAATTAAACAGTCCTTACTAAGAATATAAATTAAATATATGTCTTTCACTACTAAATTTATGTCAATGACTAGATATACATACCGCCGTGTTTTATAATGTTACTCAAAAAATTAAGCTCACAATAGTTAATCAACAGATTAATGGAGGCTGACATTAAAACACATAAGTAATCAAAACCACCCGCTATTCTTGGATTGATTAAGTTATTTATTAAAATTAATTAATAAATAAATATAAAACATTTTATAAAATCATAATTCAAATAGACTTCAAGACAGCCAGGATTACATGATTGATAAATGGCAGACAATTCAGATTAATATTAAAATTTTGCTGAGTTCTGAAGAATGAAAAAGACTGGACTGAATACAGTGAGTTTTGATTAAATAACAGTTAATGATGCTTCACTATTTTTTCACATTACTGACAATATATTGTCCTTAGCAACTTAGAAAACCACAAACAAAACCCAACAGTATACATCTAATTGAACTCTTCAGTATTTATAAAAGTTTATAGCTAAATGAGTACATCTAAACCAAGGTTTTGTAACCTGGTGATGGAGGCATAGCCAAAATGATTGAATGCTTCCAATGCATTCACCCCACTTAGTGGAATTATACAGAGATTGGGATCGAACACACCCTCAACAAGTTTGCTTATGGCAGGCACCAAGCTAATTGGTGCAGTTGGTTTGCTCGAGGGAGGGGACATCCTGTGGAAACCTCTTGAAAGCCCTGAGGACAGGGACCAGGAGAATTTCATAAAGTCCAGCACGACCAAGTATGCTGCACAAGCATATTGGCAATATCCAGCTGTGCTTCTCCTTTTCTCTGCTCTTATGAGACCACAGCTGTAGTACTTCATCCAGCTGTGGAGCTTCACAGCAAAAGAAACACATGGACCTGTCAAAGCGGGTTCAGAAGAGGACTATGAAAATGATCATAAGGCTGGAAGAACTCTCCTGTAAAAAAAGGCTGAGAGAGTTGAGATGTTCAGTCTGAAGAAGAGAAGACTTCAGAGACACCTTACTGGGGCCTTCTAATATATAAAGGGGCTTATAAAAAGATGGATAGAGACTTTGTAATAAGGCCTGGAGTGCTTGGAAAAGGGGAAATGGTTTGAAACCTAAAGAGAGTAAATTTAGATTGGACTCAAACAGGTCAGCCAGAAAACTTGTGGAAATGTTCAAGGACAGGTTTGATGGGACTTTGAGCAACCTGATTTAGTAAAAGATATCCCTGGCCTTGGCACTGGGGATGGAACTAGACATCTTTAAAGATCCCGTCCAACTTAAAATATTACATAATTCTCTGATTACATTATCCTATGTTTCTACAAACAGATGACAGATCTGATGAAGTTCACACTGAAAAACATACAGAAAAAATATGAGTAATCAGGAACTTAACCAAAAAGGTGTGCAACCTATCTGTCACATTTCAGAGTCTCATACAGCCCTGGGCATGTGAAACAGCACCAGACATCTGTGATTATACAACTAAATAACAGGGTAATATGCAGGTGCAGACATTTATTTTGTAAACATTAACTTATGTATCTCAGACTGAAGATAAATATTAATTAAAAAATTGGCAGTTTTAGCAATGAGTATAAGTCAGACCAGTGAATGAAACCACTAGTACAGTGAGGTATGCTATGATTAATACCTGACACTGCAGAAAATGCTGTTCTTATTTCATTACCTCATTAATGTGCTCTTTTATATATCCATCAATACTTGTAAATTTATCCTTTAGTTTCCTCTTTATCATGACTTCTTCTTCCCTTCCTATTATCACTTCCTATTTAGTGTAACTAACTTTTTTTTCCCTGATCAATAGTTTCTTCTTTTTAATTTAGCTTAGAGGACAAAAAACTCAGAAAAATAACATAATGTTTTGTTTTCCTGATGCATCTAGTTGTCCTTTCTTCCCTTATCTATTTTGTTTACAAGTTTCTCCTATGAGTAAAACAATATTATTGCACCTACAGAGTAAATGACAATTTTTCTCGAAATTTAAGCGTTATGTTATTTAGCATAAATAGTAGACTACAGTGTTTAGAATTATTACTACATAATGCTAACACATAATGCAATTGAGGAAATACTTAAAGAAAAACAAACAAACAAACAAAAACCTATATTTAAGTTGCTATTCAACATATTTTATGTGTAACAATTTTGACTTCAATATATATGATCCTAAGTTGATAGTAAGCAATACGCAGAGGAGGGAACTAAAACATTATAAAATACATTGACCAGAATTTTGATTCTATTTGATTCAGTTTTATCATTTATAGTGAATTCTAGTGTATTTACTGTTTCTGATTTATATACCATAAATCAGATGAGGAGTAAATTTCATTAAAACAGTTATGTGGCTAATTTATTTCTGAAATTTTAAGCAAATATTGACAATGGTATTTAGTCATCAGTCCAATAAAATCCTTTTTTATTTTTTTTTTTTCAGGAAGGTAGCTCTTTTTCTCTTCCTCTGCTCAGAATAGAAATCATTAAAAAACCAACACAATTTCTGGTTTTAATTGGTGTATATTATATTCTACAGAAGTGATACAATTTTTCACTTTGTTCAATTACTCTATTATTACTTCATGCAATCTATAAAATAGTTTTTGTTACTTTTCTGCCATGTCTTTCATCAATCAGTTTGGTAGGTTCAGTTTTTATGAGCGCAGAGTGTCTAAGATTAGAACTGAAGATTTTGATCTGCAGAGGATTAAAAAAAAATAGGTGACATTAAAGCACCTCCCTTTCATATTAAGTTCTTAATTTCAGCATCTGAATACTATAATGTCCTGAGATTCTGGTGGGTGTCTGAGTTCAAGTTCCCAAAGTAGTATGCTAAAGATCCTTAGGATCCCCTGTGTATGATGACTTTGTTAAACAGATAAGACTGACAGTGTCTTTTAAGTCCTATTCACATTTATTATATAAATATATACTTTTCCTAGGTTGCCTTAAACTTGATCATGTTGCAACAGATCCAGCTTCTGTCTCAAGTGTCACAACATATTCACCTTTGCCAAATTAATTGAGCCCTATATAGCTAGTTTTAGACCATATGAGCCATTTTCCAGACTCTATTTACTATATGGACTACAATGGTCACCACTAATAATGAGAGATTTCATATTTACCTGACATACAGCATCTACCTTACAGACATATGGTTTACATGTTTTAATATTTTACCTTTTTTATATCCTGCTGTTAAAAGATTGACGTTTTTCAATTTTGATATGTTAAAGCTTAGCAAACTAGGCAATAATATACAGCAAAGGTAAATACTGATTCAATTAATGAAGTTATTGTACACTATTTAAACTATGTAAGAGATTATAAACAATTTAAAAGACTCTGAAAGAGATTGATTTCCTAGGTGACCTGCACCAGACCTGGTAACTCATATACCAATATGACCTAGGTAATTATGGTATTTAGGACATTAAAAAAAATGTATTGGTATATGATACTCCTTCTTTTTCCTCTACGTGTTGCCTGTTCTTGCATCTGCTGTTTGGCAGGTTGATCTCTCTTGCATTTGTAGAATATCTTGGAGAAAGAGGGTCAGGGAACGATATTTAAATTAAAGACTTAATACCAGTGAAAATATCCCGATGGAATAAATAAGCCATTTTTATTCCATGGTAATACTATTGCCTATGCTTTCTGATACCAATGTGCTTATCAACAGCAATTTCTGAACCTTATTCTGTCACCACAATCAATAAATCACACTGTTAGTGCATCTGATAGCTTACGAAATGTTCACAGACTTTTAGTGCAACTCACACTATTTGGGATTGCTATTGTGACCAGGCTTACAGTGTAGACATGTTGTTTGTGCATCTGGTACCTTGCCAGACTTATAGTGTCAAATTGGTTATTCTGAAATATTATCTGTAAAGGTCTCCCAGGGATTCAGACAGACAGATAATGTACCAACTAACACGGGGAAGCCTAGTGGCCCCAGGCCTGCTGGATTTGCAGATAACCTAGAAAGCAAAGAGATCTCCTTTCCTAAATTTTTCCATGATGGTAAACCTTCCCTTTAACACTGAGATGTGGATGCAAAAGATTTCCTCTTTTAAATTTCTTCAAGAATTCAAGGATAATTTCAGATTAGAAATTCAACATAGTCTTTAAGGATACTGCCCAAGGACAAAATATAAGATGTTATGCCTTAATAGAAACATAAAATGTTTAAAAGATATAGATAGTGTCAGGATGGGTGACAATTTTATGCACCAGACAGGTGCACAATGTAAAATAAAAAGGTATAAGAACAGTTCAAGTTGAGGGCACACAGTTAGAGAGAAATGGCTTTCATAGAATGAATAATAAGCTTTCACAATGATTTCACAATCCTGCTGAGCTAGAAGATGATTTAAGGATACTGAAATCATTTAGGAGAGACTATTTACCTTGAAATCTGACTTTTCTGAGGATCCCCTACCTAATCCTAAGTCCCATAGAATGAAAAATTTGAAAGTTGTCATACCTTTGGTTGTCCACAAAGCATTGATGGGAACTCACATCAACCTCCAAATACAGCTGTCAGGTTTATAGAGTGGAGGGAGATGAAATAGCAAACCTAAAACACAGTTTTCAATTCACTTCAACCATAGGTCAATACACAGTGTTATCTCAGCATGATATTTTCTAAAACAGCATAGGATTTTATTTAAAGATGCTTTTATTATTGATGAAGATTACTGGAGAGCTAACTGTAAAACACTGCTCTAAATTAAAAAGTGTAAGTATAACAACTGCTGCATAATGACGGAGAATTAAATGTTAAAATTATGCAAATGAAATACATTTTTTACCTATTTATATAAATAAGCTGTAAACCAGAATAACATCTCATTTTCTCTCTTTAAATATATGATATGGAAACACACTACTCATAACATGCATTCATTGCAAATCCTTATATCTGTATTTAAAAAAGCAACTTCCACATGCATTTTGAATTCTTTAATTTCAGCATGATAACATTCCCTTTGATGGTCTGGTGAAAAATGCAAATGATGAAATTAAATTAAATGTCTTGAGGTAGGCAAAGATCCAAATCAGGCCATTCTGCAACTGCTAAGTGACTCCTGTGGTATTCAGCTAGCTCTGTGTGTGAAATAGACTGTCTTGGTCTGGGAGATGTAAAGAGAAAACAGTTCAGACACTTTCTTTTAGAGATAATGGTGCCAGGGAAAGAAAGCCAATGAATGGCAGTAAAAACTGTACATGGATTTGCACATAAGGTTTTGTACGCTCCAAGCTGAAACACTGAAGTGACTGCTGAGGTTTTGTATAAGCACCCTTATTGAGAAGGGATTTGAGGCTTAGCAGAAATCCTGGAAGGTTATTAAGATAGAGATCGGCTGCTGCATAGAATACAAAATCCTGGAAAAATTCACAGCATCATCTTGATTTTGTAGCATCTGGCTCACATCATAAATGCTTTGAGCACTGTCATTCTGTGAACTAAATACCTGTGTCAGGAAAATGGCCTTGAAGAAACAAATACTCACCATGTCTTCACTCAATGAAGAGGAGCATGAAATAGCAATAGGAAAATGTGAAATACTAAGAAAACCAATATACAAATGCATGCATCTAATTTTGACTACTTTAAATAAATTGCAGTAAACTTTGATATTACCTGAAGGTAAGGCTGATAAATCCCAGGAAGTGTATGAATAATTTTTCACTGTTGGGTATCATTAACATTTAACTTCAGCAGTGTTGGGGTATTTCTTTAAGCTCCTTATGGCCACAGGCTGATATTTTAGCTGTATTGGTCACCTTGTTTCCAGCAGAGAAAAGAACAAGCAAAATCTGGCAAATGACTTTCCTGGCTTCTGGAAGTAGTTCAGATGCTTGTAATTTGTGAGTTTCTGGGACTAGACTGGATTAGATCACTGTTATTTAATACTGGCAACATATCTCTGACTACTAGCTGAGGACACTGTGTTCTGACCATAGTTCTCCCTCGGGGAGAAAAGCTAGGCAAAAAGAAGGAAATACATTTTTTTTTCTCTCTTCTCTTCTCTTCTCTTCTCTTCTCTTCTCTTCTCTTCTCTTCTCTTCTCTTCTCTTCTCTTCTCTTCTCTTCTCTTCTCTTCTCTTCTCTTCTCTTTTCTCTTCTTTTTCTCTCTTCCTTCATTTACCTGCTCAAATCAGAATACACATGAATGTACATGTGTACATGTGAAAGGACATGTGGTTTTCAATCTTTTAATAATTTCTCTTTAAAAACCCAAATCAAATCAAACACAACTCCCCCACCAAACAACCCAAAAACCAACCAACCAACCAACCAACCAAAAAAACCCAACCCCCCCAAAACCCTGACCCCAAACAAGCAAATGAAGAAAACAACAACTAAGAGATCCAGACTTCCTTTAATTGAAAATAAAGACAATCAAACACATGAAATCATTTTTTCAAACCTACATCCTGTCAAAAGAAGAATCAGTTTTGGTAAAAAAAGAGGTAGCTGCACTGAAAACTTTCTCTGATTTAATTAGGAATTAAATAACCAAAGATATTACCTTCAGATTTGGTTGAATTTATAGTTGTATTAACTATATATACAGACTTTTTCTTCAGTTTTCAAGATGAGTAGGTTGAAGATTGTAGCACAAGTAATTCAAGTAATTGGTATCAAAATTGGCTTCCTGCATATCCTGCCTGTGGTAGCTCTATATTATTACTAATTTCTTACCTTTTCAGGGTGGGGGTCTTTTTATGGTTTTTTTTTATGTTTCCTCTTCTCCCCAGTATTCCAGAGAAACCTGTCTGTGAATCCAAATTTGCCAATGGTTTAACCCTTACAGAACATTGTGCTTATTGACCAGGACAAAAAGACATCCACCCACATATAGCAGCTCAGGCATTGTAGTAAATTTGAGTCCCTCCCAAAAACTATCAAAAGATTTTATGGGGCTATTTCCCCACAGTTGGTAGTGTTTTAAAATGTTTTGAGTTAAAATTGGACAGAGTCTGAAAGGGAAAACCTTGAATAAGCAGTTGTATTTAGTCTGGCTGAGATAATATTCCTCACAGCAATCCTCATAGTTCTATTCTTTGCATTAATAACTAGAAAGGACCTAATAAGATGCCAGTGTTTTTGCAACTGCTGGGCAGTGCTCAACAGCATCAGGGCTGTCTCTCCAACATTCCCCCCTTTCCAATAGTCTGGGCGGGGACAAGGTTTTGGGATGGTACGTAGCCAGTACAGTTGACTCAAATTGACCAAAGGGATGTTCCGTTCCATATGACATTTACTCAGATATGAAAACTAAGAGAAAGAAGGAGGAAGGGTAGGAGCATTCATTATTTATGTTTATCTTCAGGGGAAGCCAATATACATACTGAAACCCTACTTGTTAATGGAAGTAGAAAATAAATCTATTGTTTTCCTTTATTTCTGCATGAGAAAATTGTTTCCACTTTATTAAACTGCCTTTACTTAGACACACAAATTTTTGTCTTATTTCTTCCATCCAGTCCTGCTGAGGAGTGACATGATAGAGCAGCTTGGTAGGCAGCTGGCATCCAGCCACCGTCAACCCACCAGAGCAATGTTTTTTAATAAGAGTATAAATGAAAAATCATACAGACCTTTCAGCTTCTCCAGTTACTGCTGCCACTGAAGCTTCTGTCATTCTGGAGACTGCAGGAGAGGCTGAGACAGGGAGACAAAAGTGGCAGCAATCAGAAAAATTGCACTATTGCAAGGACCATGCAGAAGCACCTTCAAGACCTGTATCAAACAGTGTTGCTTCAGCTTAGGTTACATAAAGATGTTTTAAGCACTTGACAGATCTTTCCCTACATAGTTTTGGGTTTTTTTTGTTGTGGTTTTTTTTTTTTTTTTTTTTTTTTTTGTTTGTTTATTTTTTTTTTTTTTTTTTGGTTTTTGTTTTTTTTGTATTTTTGAAAAAGGCTGTTGGAAGAAAACGTGAAATAAAAGAATGTGTATTAACTTCTACTTTTCATGGTTGGAACTCCTGAATGCTGGGGACTCCACTGTGTTTAGTATTTCATAGAAATATAATAAAAGATAGCTGCTGCCACAAAGTCATTTATAGTCTGAACTGTAAGACAGAACAGACTGGGAATTTGCAAAGGTGTATGAACTCATTTTAAGGCAAGTTGTTTTGCCCACAGTGTCTGAGTGTAATGAACCATCAGCAGTATTCAGCACACACGGAGCTCAAAAATCCAGAAGGTGTTCAACATCATCACTGGCATTTTTACATTGCATCGCCTTTGACAACAGATTGATGATGGTGGTGGAATCATTGTGGTAGAAGAATTGCTTCTCTGCTTCTCTGTTTTTTATCCGGCCCTTATCCTCAGCCTAGCTTTGCATCTGATATCACCTTCATCTCCCAGGTAAATATGTACAGTCCAGTACTGTGTGCCTCAGGAGAGTGGGGTAGACAGGCAGGAAGATGATATATGGGAGCAGCAGGTGGACTTTCCATCCGTTCTCCTTGGCAGAGTCCAGGAGTATGCTACAGTTGTCAGGTCGCAGACTGAGAAAGGAGAAATGTGAGGAAGAACAGGCTTCCTTGCTTTTTGGCTGTGGACTAGCTGCATTTTCTCAAGTAATTAGTCAGGTAATTAATCACTGGTAATATCTCAGTGATTGGCAGGATGGTTTTGACTCAAAGTTAGATAATTCTCAGCATGAAGCCATGCTTTGGGTATTTAGTTCTAGCTTGCTGACAGCTTAGTCATCTTTGTATCACACACTGAGCGCACATGTGCTCCAGTTCTGTCTTCCCATATGAGCAGTGATATTTTATCTGATTTTCCTTGGTGAAAGTGTCACATTTGTTATTTTTCAACTAAAATTTTTCTCAGACAATTTTGAATTGTTCCATACTGATGCTTTTTTCTGGCAGTGACAAATTTTCTGTGACAAATGAGCTTGGTGTTCAGCATTTTCCAATGATTATTAAATGTTGATGTTCATCCCGGATCATCGAAAAACTGAAGATAAAAATGTATTTACACTACTTTTTTTTTTTTTTTTATTTGGAACTGTATTTTATTTTTTGCATAAATCCATTTGTTATTTCCACAGGTTCAGCTTGCAGAGTGGTTTTGTTGCAAGTTAAAAGAATTCCTTTATAGAGGAAACAACCTGTCAATCTTTTTCAGCTGTATCCCAAAGGTAGTCTAAGCCCTAATAGGGAAATATGTATTTTTATTCCCTCCTGGGAGGTATTTTTACACATTTCTAAGATCTCCCTGAGTCTTCTCTTCTCAGTGCTGAACAGCCCCACTGTTTCAGCCTGACTGTCCTGTCAGATGCCCTGGGCCCTTTATCATCCTTGTAGCCCATAGCTGCACACACTCCAGTTTTTCCAAGTCCTTCCTGTACTGGGGAGCCCAGCGTTGAATCCAGCAGTCCTTGGGACTGAGCAGAGGGGAAGGATCACTTTTTTCAATCTGCTGGGAGCACTGTGCCTGTGGTAGCCAGGGAGGCATTTGGCTGTCTTTCCCAGGAGGGAACATTTCTGGATCATGTTCAACATATCGTCCACCAACACACACAGGTTCCTCTCAGCAGAGCTCTTTTCCAAACACCTCCAGCTTTTGCTGGAGCAAGATGTCATTCCTCAGGAGTAGGACATGGCATTTCCTTTTGCAATCATTATGGAATCACTGTTATTTTCTGTGTAAAATTCTGTGTAACTAGTGATGTTTCAGAATAATTTTTATACTAGCTAGTCTTAAGTTTTGTTTTACTCTTCACCAGGTTAAGGAGATTTTATTAACTCATAATAAAATTTACCATATTGATTATTCAATAGATTTTCAGATTGATGTATCCTAAAGAGAAATTATCAATATCTACTGATTTAACTGTAAATTTTCTTTATGGTAATATCACAACATTTTCTTTAGAATGTGTAGAAAAAATCCTTTAAGCATGAAAACAAAGTACTTTTTTTTTTTTCCCTGTAGAAACTTCTATAGATTATACACTATTTTTTACCCACATTTTAAGGTATTCTTCCCAGGATTATATTTATCCCTTAAAATATATGGCATGACTGTGTAATTTTCAGCCTTTTTTCATGTTATATTTAAAATAACATATATACATACCCAGCACCATTACTGTGCAGTTTACAAGCACGATATCCTGAGGTAGTATATTATCCCTTGGTTTGAACACATATTGAGCTTTTCCTTTTCTTTGTAGTTTAAGTGCAGGTGTTCTACAGTCTTCACCAAGTTTTTGTCATCCTTCCTGAAAGCTATCTAGGGCTGCTTTTTTTATTCCTCAGGGAAAGGTGGAATTACTGCCAACAGCTTTTCTTTTTTTGTCTTGACCTGGTGGCTGAGTGGCTTCTGTGATGGTGCCTGGTGCCTTTCATCCCCACTCCTGCTGTGTGAGTAATGCTGAGCCTCGGCTGCTGCACCTCTCCCCAGTCAGTTGCTTCTGTTCTTTTAGCTGAGTGAGGATAATTACTTCACTGAGACACAGTCAGCTCCCACTGAAGTCAAGGGAGCTAATAGAATCTCAAATAGCTAATAGAGGAACTGCTTTGTTTCATGTGGGGTTAAATACGATGAAGTTGGTTCAGTGTGATATCCATTTCAAACAACAGTTCGATGACCAAACTCAGATTCCGTGACAAAATTCTTGTTTTATTTGGACTGTATATTCCTAAGGTTGCATTTTCTGATAGTACTACAATTTGACATTAAAAAATTATTTAACTGTGTCTTAATCAGAAATTCATAATTATTTAAAAAATAATTGTGGGGAAAAAACTCTCTTTTTCTCTTATACATTTCTAGTTGAGACTGTCATAATATCTTTTTAATTGATTATGAGCAAAATACACACAAACTATCACAATTTTCTTACCAAAATAAAATAAATATAGGAAAAAAATTTAAACCCCTCGTATCTTACAATACAATAAAACCAAGAAATATTTTAAAAATGTATTTGTTTTTCCTGTACCCCATCATGCCAAACTCAGACAGAAAGACTGACAAAGATAAAGAAAAACCACAATGGCGCAGTCAACAAACAAATGTGAAGTCCATAATTTTGATATATCAATTCTCAACATGCATTCTGCCCTATTTAAAGGGAATTATGGGCTTGCATTGCCATTTTCTATTTGAATTGAGATAATGGATGCAGTTAATAACATTTTTGCTCATTCCATTAATGAAATCTAATTTGTGTCTATAGACATTTAAATAGTACATATGCATGCACAAATATATGTATATTACATATATTGTATGAACTGGTGTACTTAGGGGTATATGTAGGTATATAAGTTTGTTTATGCACACAGATATGCATAGATTAAATAAGTAATTCCTTCACTAAAATCCATAGTATTTCAAAACTATTAGAGAAAGCAATACCAGCTAAGGAATGGATTTGTGAGATCACAATTTTCTTTTTTATACTAATCTAGTTATAATCAAAGTTCAAGCTCTCTGTTAAAATCTGTAGAAGAGAAAGAGTAAATACCATAGGGAATCATTTATTAACAACAAAATATCTTGTGTGGATCATCATCCAGAAACAAATGTAATCAGATCCTCCTGCATAAACTTCATAACTTCTATTTCGCCTTGAAAGCATCACTGTGTGATGATGCTTTGCTTTCTGCACCAAGAATGATCTCATATTGCCCCAGAATCATGCCATGTAATTAGCAAGAGCTTCAAATTTTCTAATCAAAGCAAACTGGTAGCCACAGAAGCATACCACCTGTAAAAAAGGTGGAACACACAAAAATATTTTGTCAGTGTTAATATATCTTTGACGCTTCATTTTCTTTTCCTAATTCTTCCTTTTGCCTTAAATTCCTTAAAAAGAATTAATTTATTTTGATCTTTAGAAGAATATTTTAATAACATTTCAAGAAAATTCTCTACTAGATATTTATGAAACCCATTCATAGCAGTGGATTTTTGTGATGAAATAATTTATTTTTTTATGTGAAAAAATCCCAGTGAACCTCCCTGCACCACCCCCCCCCCCCCATTTCTCATTTAATTCAGCTTTTTCAAACTTCTATGCTGAGCTTCTTTATGTGTTATATGACAGAATTTTTTCACGTGTAAACCTGATGGACTAACTGCCTAACACGGAAAAATGACAAATTATATTTTACCATTAAAAGCTCAGATATTTTCTAAAAAACTACTTATGGCCATAAAGTTGTGCAGGATCAAAATGTCATAAGAACAGATTATGCAAATAAATACTGCATAGAAAAATATAACTTTACTGGGAGCTATCAACTGGGGAAAAATAGTAAGAAAAATTGCTTTATGAACCATGCATAGGATCACAGTGAATTCAAAGAGAATTTAGTAGATTAATGTCAATTAATAGAATCATTATATTTGATGGGATAATATTTTCATACAAACACTATGGATGAGGTTAAAGGACATTTCTGGAGCTTGACTAGTCCAACCTTTTGTCCAGAACAGGATCAGTTAGAGCAGGTTGTGCGAGAATATGACCAGTTATATCTTTCTTTTCTCCAAGGATGCAGAGTTCACAGCCTCACTGTACAGCCTACTCCAGTTTTGACCACCCTCACAGTAACAGAGCTTTTTCTTGTCAAATTTCTTCTGTTTCAGTTTGTGCCCTCTTGTCCTGTCACTGGACTCCACTGAGAAGAGTCTGACTTTAGTCCTTTCCATTAGGAATTTATACATGTGCATAAAATCTCACCAAGCCTTCGCTTCTCCAGACTGAACAGCCCCATCTCTCTCATGATTCCCTCCTATGTCAGATGCTCCAGTCTCTTAATCATCGTCTTTGCTGTTTTCTGGACTCCAGGTTGTCCATCAGTCCAAGCAGTACAGATATTTCTCACCAAGGCTGAACAGAGAGGGAGAATTCACTACATGCTGTCAATGACCTGCCCAATGCAGCTCAGGAGGCCATGGGTCACTTTTGTCATGAGGCTGCACTGCACAAAGTCTCTGAATTGTGAAAGTATAAGAAGGGTTTCTGTTTCTATGTTTCTGGTAGGACTCTTCCCACTTAGCAATTTTATAATATATGACTGAAGAAACTATATTTAAATGACTGAAGTGAGTATACCTGTTGTGGTACTGCTTTTTGCCAGAGGTTGCAATATGATCTCAGGAATTCTTGTTATCTCTCAGCCTAGAGAAATGAGTTAGGCAATGTAGTTTCCTTTGACCTTTTCAGAAACACAGTATGTGACTAATACTAGGGTCAGTGCTGTCTGTACCAGGAGTGAACCAAGGAGGAGGACAAGACATAATTATCCCCTGACAGCCTTGGATCATCCCCCCTTGCCTAAATCATCCTGGATATTTGCTGATGACTAAAGCAATTCTAAGTGAGGTCTTTGAGCTTTCCTGAACTGCAGTGGGCTGCCCCAGCACCTCCAAGTGCAGTGCCACTAAGAGCTTGCAAATTCTCAGGGTTGTGCTGCTCAGAGGACAATTGTAAAATGCTGGTGACAGGACCTGGGCTCTATCCCCACTCCTCAAGACTCAACACTTTTTACTTGTTGAGAGATGCAAAAACATCCAGCTTGAGTATTTCACTGAACTCATGGGGGATTTTTAACAGCTATACCTTTGTATTTACTGCTTTGTGATTGTATGTATGCTTGTGTGAATTGTTTTATGTATGCTATAGTATGAATATTGTCACCCCAGACCTATAGTTAAGTCACCGCTGTGCTTATAATAAATTCTATTAAATTATTTTGTATTAGTCAATGATTGAGCACTGCTGAATCCTGTAGAATTTAACCATGGATCAAGTCTGTCTGGCAAGGGAAACCCCTCTGAATCTCATGATACAACAGGAGGGTCTCCCTTACTTTTTTGAACCTCTACCCTTCTGCATCCTCACCCTTTTGCATGAACTGTATGAAGCGACCTAAAGAACTCATTTGTGACACTTGTCTAGATGTCCATATAGGTTATCATTACAGGGATGCATTAATTTCTGAAATAATCCTCAAGTGTAGGTCAGGCAATCTTATTACCCTTGTTTTACACCAGATAAATTCAGAGTAGAAGAGATTAAGCACAGAGTCAAACCCAAGGACCTAGCTTCATGAACAGGCTCAGCCTGATCTCTGTTGAGACATATATGCTCCAGATCAATTAGAAGTGAGAAAATTAGTTTCATATCATTTTAGTATTCAATGAAGCTAATGTACAGGAAGGTGCATATCTGTAAGCACAGAGGGAGAAGCATTTAGGTTGCTACATTGATAAATAAATGCTTCCACTTTACACAGCTCAAATATTAGGTAAAATCTGGAGCTAGCCAATAGGAAAACTTCAAGCATATATATATTCAAGCGCCTAAGTAATTCTAGAGCCTAGGGACCTGACTCAGTACTGAAATTTTATTTTTTAAAATTACATGATCATTAAGTATCTGTGCATTACCAAAACTACCTCAGCTTGTATTATCCTGAAAATAAGCATAAAACACATCTTTATTAACAGTTTATTGTGATTTCCCATTGAAGTTGTGACTAACAAGAGAACAAATAATTTTTAGATGGACATCTCTCTGAATGAACTGGAAAATAAATATTAGAAACATGTGACTTGAAGATTACAAATATGAATAACATTATGAATATCAAGAAAATTCACTTAAGTATGCTGAAAAAAAACTTATGAAATTCCAGTTCAGTCAAATATTTTCACTCATATTCTTGTTTTGTAGGTGTCTTGAAACAAATGCTAATTGTAGAATGGAATTAAATTAATAATCCTGACAACATTAAAATTTAAACATAATGTAAACAGCATAACTATATGACACCTGCCAATCTAATTTTTCCTCATTCTTTTCTCCATGTGAAGACTAGGAACTTGGTCAAAATAGAATTACATAGACATTTAGATTGAAAAAGTATTTAATACCATCAGGTCTAATGGTTAACCCAGCACTGCCAAACCACCACTAAACCATGTCCCTAAATGCCACGTCCATCCTTCTTTGAAACACCTCCAGTGATGGTGTCTCCACCCACTCGTTCTCTGGGTTGCCTGCTCCAATACTTGTTAACCCTTTTGATGGAGAAATTTTCCCTAACATCCAACATAAAACCTCCCCTGGTGCAACTGAAGGCCACTTCTTCTTGACTTTTCACTTATTACTTGGGGGAAGAGTCCAATCCTGACATCTCCTTTCAGGTAGTGGTAGAGAGTAATAAGGTCCTCCCCGAGCCTTCTTTTCTCTAGACTGAACAACTCCAGTTCTCTCAGCCACTCCTTATAAGACATTTCAGCAACATTATTGCTTTTGTTTGGACATGCTCCAGCACCTCAAAACCTGATATAACATTGTATATAGGTTGTCCCAAATGTGATATTTACATCAAAGCCTGGTAACTGTAAGTAAAAATAGCTTAGAAAAATAAAAAAAGAAAAGAAATAAAAATAAAAGAAATAAAAGAATAAAAAAATAGAAGAAAAGGAACCTGGAAGCAGTAAATTTTAGTCATTGTTAGAGCCATATCTATAACTATTTAAATTATTATCTTAATGCCTTGGAAAAATGCAGCCAGATGGTGTCTTTCATGTGCCAAGTTAAGACCAGAAGCAATATTTGACCAGTACCCTTTGAACTCATTGTTAAAAGTGAGAGTTTAGCTGTGAACCTCTGACACAGCTAGTACTACATCATAAAATTGCTGTTATATGTTTGTTGAATTTAATGTAATGTGGCACTAAACTGGCAAAAAATGACCTTGTTCAGCAGGCAGTAGATTTGATTTAATCTATGAGACAATGACAGAGAAGCAGAAGCAAACATTAGAAATCCTTTTCCTCATTTTAGTCCCAGTGAAAGATGAATTTTATGTAGAATCAGAAAGTACATACTAAAGCACCTCAAGGAATGGGGGATGTCTCATCTGCTGGCTGCATTAGGACTCACCATCCCCTTTTCATGCACCATGTGTCAGCCTGAAGAGCAATATTCAGAGCCATTAGCATGATCAATAATGGCAGGGAAAGTCACTTCCTATTAACTTTCCCCTCACCATACTTAGGTTTCTTGTGCCTGTAAATAGTTTTCTTTCTACTGACAAGTCGGTTTGGCATGAATGGTTTCAGGGAATCTTAGCTTTGCCTGCAGGACTTCCTCTAAAGTTAAATGCTTTCATCTGAACACTTTCTTCTTTTTCAGTTCACTCATTGACTGCCTTTGCCTTATATATTTTTTCCTTCTGATTTCCTTGATTTTTTTTCTTTATCTCCTAAAAGTATCTAGTATTTTAAGTAAAAATTTGAGACCTTTGCTTCTGTTACACTAACATCATTTTAGCTGATACTATGAGGGAAAAGAAAAAAAACAAAAACTGTAAGGAGTTAGTATAACATCCAAAAAATAAAGAAGAGAAGAGAGAAGAGAAGAGAAGAGAAGAGAAGAGAAGAGAAGAGAAGAGAAGAGAAGAGAAGAGAAGAGAAGAGAAGAGAAGAGTAACTTGTAACTTATTTTAACCAGGACTTCTACAAATAATGAATCTTACAAAATGACTATTGAATGATATCTTCATGATCTAAGCAGAGAATATACATATTTTTAGGAACAGTATTTCAAGTTCAACAACTTTTGCATGTGTTCAAATACACATGCAAACAAATATGTGTTTTTATATGTACACATGCTTTAAAAAAAACCAACAAACCTCTCTAATTATCACAAAATTATCACACTTGATTTTTGCGACATCAAATTTAATTTATTGGCAAACCTGAAGAACACTTTCATATTTCTTGGTCCATTGTACTGAGTAGTCTAAGTTAGATGGTATATACAATGAACAGAAAACACTGTGTGTTATTTTCCAACACAGGTAGGACAAAATAATTTCACAATTACTCTTATTTCAAGGGCATGGCATTGTATTATCTCTTGCGCTGAATAACTTGTTATATAGACATTAATACTCCTGAGCTGGTTTTCACAACATATTTTTTCAAGCATCACCCTGCTGTTATGTATTAGATACTTTCCTCATTGAGATGTAAGAGGCATTGTCACAAATGTTTCAGGCATCTATCAGTGTCACATGATTGCATGAGAGTCATCAGTAGTCTGCCAATATCTTTAAAATCACTGTCCTAAAAAAGCATCTCCTGGAACAAGTTTTCTTTTTCATGGAAACAAAGCATCAGTAAAGCAAAATGCCTTTTATTTCATTTCTATTTAGTGGAATTCAAAAATTATATTTATTTTATCTCTAAACACTTCTTTTTATGGAGAACCAAGATATATTTGAAAGAATTTAGAAAACTTACTGATCTCTTATATTCAAAATATTGTTTTGCACAATTGTTTGCTCAAACCTTTTGCATTTTTATAGGTATCATGCTCGTGGATCATGTTAATTCAGAGCCTTATTCATTCCCATTGATTTTTTTTTCAGTTTCTTTTTCTGCTGAGAGTAGTCATGGTTCTCTTTAGATGTTTATTCAGTAAGAACACTTATGATTTTAAGAGCTTGATTTTATTTTTCCTGAATAAGTTTTTGAGGATTTATAGCTTGGGTTGGCAGTAGAACTACAAACAATGTCTGTTATCACTGTCTTAACCACTAAAATTTAAGCATTCAGGAGGGAAAATGGAAGAAGATACTGTTTGAAATTTTTATTTTAATAGTATTACTATGAAAGCTTTTTATTCTTATTCTTATTCTTATTCTAAGAATTCTTGCAAGAATTCATTATCATGGACCAGATATATTTTTATATTCAACCAGACAATTTTTAGGACTGAAACCACATGGGAGTCAATTGATGAGGGATTGGATTCCCTCATTAAGTCTAATTCCTACCATCTTCAATAACAGGCAGTGAAAAAATAAATATATATTAAGAGAAAACATATTGTATTTGCAAGCAAAATATTAATGAACAAAATACAATTCTCCACACTTCATAAGAAATATAGTTACCAAAAAGTTGTGTATATTATATGCTCCATTTAAAAAAAGCCTTAAAGAATAGGTTAACTTAGGGAACTCATCTGTTATTATTGTTTTTATTATTATTATTATTATTATTATTATTATTATTATTATTATTATTGTTATAACTACTAATAAAAACTGTGATATTCATGCAAGTACTTAACTGCTCAATAAAATTGAATGCAAGACAGAAAATCTCATAGGTAGACACTTAAATCTTTCCTGATCACAAGTACCAAAACACAAGTGTAGAGTGGAATTACTGCTGTGTGATATGGGAATGAGAACACTAGTGACTGAATCCTCATTGTGTTTCCCAGGTTCGTCTTAGTTGATTTTATTCAGTGTTCAGTGACACCAATATAATCCAATGATCCACTTGAGTTGACTGGGTTTTTTTCAGGTTCTGAGGAGGACCACCAGATTTATCCCATGTAGTTTACTATTCTATTCTCCAAAGAACAGACAGTATCATAGCAGGCGCATGGAGAACACAATATTAATATGAATTTCTAATAACATGAATTTCTAGCTGAGCTGAATGCCTCTTAGTCTTCACAATTTATCACAAAATACTGAGGTGTTTCAGTCATTGATGAGTCAATTTTGATTTCTTTCACAATGATTTCAAAGCTGGTTCTCATACAAGTATTTATTTTTTAAAATTCTCTGAAGTAGCGACATTTGAGCTTCTATCAAGTTTAAAAGCACATTAAATGTAAGAAGCATTGTGTTTTATGGGGTTTTTTTTGAGTTCTAAATATCTTTTAAAAATTTTTACATTTCTTATTATACTTTCTATGTTAAGCTGTATAATATAACAAAAAATACTTTAAAAAATAATGATTTGTGTTCTTTCTGATCATACATTTGCTCTCCTTCTTCCATTGCCATGAAGGCCTATGTGTTCTAGAATAACATTTAAAAAAACTTTAAATATAAATATATCAGTTTTATGTTATGAACTATTTCATACTGATCATATTACTTCTGTGGCTTTACTAGTTAAATTATACTCTGCCATAAAATAATAAGTCTAGTTGAAACTCATAACAATTCAGTACAAATATAACTGCAAAATCATTTAAGAAATACACTTTGGAAATTATATAAGAAAAATATGTTATATATGAAAATTCTGGATTGTATAACCTTAAATATACTTCTTTAAACTGTAGGACATTTTCACCAGTTTAAGTAGTAACAAAGTGGACTGGGAAAAGTGTTTCCAATAATTCTGTATTTGCCTTTTAGCTCAGGTCTATGTTTTTATAACTGGGCAAATATTGAATGATTATAAATCCATCTGGTGTTCGAAGAAGAGTAATCTACTCTTACCCACATTGATTCACAATTAAAATTTATGGAACAAACTGTTTTCAGTTTAGTTGCATAAGATTTCCAGACTATAAAGTCTCACCTCTATCTTATAGAATAAAATAATTTGAATTTGTTATCATTTAGTCTACTAGACATTTTCTTGCTAGTCCGTGTTCTATTAATTCATCCAGTCATCTAAAAACTATAGTGAAACCTTGGAAAATATAAAATTACATATAATCACACATTTTGCAAATTATTTTTCATTTAACTTAAAATTGGCTAGTCATGCATCAAAATATCTGTCCCTACGATACTACCTGTCTACTTCAAATTCCTTAAAAAGAATTTTTATTAGGTTAATATTTCAAATGCATTCAGAAAAAAACAAAACAAACAAAGTAAAAATAAAAAGATGAATACTTAATAGGATGAGCTGCTTTTTTTCACTGCAAGTTAGAATCAAAGTGCAATCATCTCTGTAAAATGCCCAGTTTTTATTGGTAGCACCAAATTTTATGATACTTCTTGGACACAGAAAAAATTCTGGAACTTAAAAGTCCTAACAAAAGTACTCTTGGACTCAAGAAGAAATGACAGGGAAATCTTGCAAAATGAAAGATTGTGAAAAAGGTCGGAAATCTTTGGGTTTGAATTCCCCAGTCTACAGTCAGCATGCAGCTTCAATGGGGGTAGAGTGGGGCAGAAACCAAAATGAAAAACAAGCAAATAAACAGAATGCACAGGAAATAATTGGTGTCCTTCCTCACATATGGCATACCTGAAATCATTATGTTTTGTGTTGAACAAACTGCAGCTCTGCTTTCCTGTTATGTAGACACACCATTCATTAAATCTGGTGTGCAATTAAGATGATGGAAAGGATTCAGGGAGGGCATGTCAGTTAATACTGAAGGACCAAGTTGTTTTTATGGAGGAGTCAATCAATAGCACAACTGGAAAATATCATTTCAGTCCCTTTTATTCAGCTTTCCCAAGAATATAGGAAAGGAATCTTGAACCATATGGGTTTTGTTCTCCTTAGTCTCATGTTATCCTACTAGTCCCAGTGAACTCCCAAATTAGCAAGGTCCAGAGGTGTTGAAAGACAAAATGTCTAATTTCCAGGTACTACAAAATGAATATTTTATAGTTTCATCAAATGTGCAGACTGAAAGATATGACAGGCCAAGATATTAACTAGAAAGCTAAATATCCATTAAATGATACACCATTTAGAAACATTCAAAAGTAGGAAGCAAAGTCCAAGCTCATATTTAAAATAGGGTTGACACTGAATTAAGACTGAGCTGCTCAGGCCTTTGTCCAGCTGTCTAGAAATTGTCTGAGGACAGATATTCATACAGCCTATTCCAATGGGCAATAAAACTCACACTGAACATTTCCACACCACCTCTTATAAACAGCTGATACAACAAATTATTGTCTCTGTTCCTGCACCAGGCCCTATTGATTCTGTATCCATGTTCTCCATGGTTTCTTGAAAGCACTGGGTGATGACTGTTAGGCTCTCTTCCCCAAACCTTTCCTCCAGCCCAGTTTGCCCAACCTTTCCTTGCAGGGTCAGTTCTCTCCTGCCTCAAAGGACCTTGGTTTGACTCAGGTGAGTTTATCCCTTTGAACAGGATATAGCCCATTAACTCCCGTGGATGTTTAAGGATTAAGAATGCTCAAAATTAGCATTAACTGATTTTCTACCACCGTTGGAAAGTTCTTCTCCTTCTTGAACCCTATTTCTGGGCAAAGAGACCTGGAAAAGCTTTCTAATAAAACCTGAGGCAAGAAGACAGCAAGCACCTCAGCCTTACCTGCATCCCCTGTCACAAAGTCACCTCCCTCCTTTTCATGAGGACTCAGTTCCTCATTCAGAGCACATCTTCTGTCACGTTGACTCAGGCGACATCACCCATCTTTCATGCACAAGGTGAGTCAAGACCTTTCTGAGTTTCTGGGTCCCTTCACAGTCAGTGCCAGCCACAATTCTTGTGTTACATGCACTCTTCCTTACTCGTGAAACACCTATCAACCCTGGAGCTGGGAAGGAGCCTCATACACTCTGTGTGTCAGCTATAGTATTTGGGTATCCACCCTTTTTACTCAAGAATTTTTGTTCCAGCAGGGAGCAGCTGACAAAAAAAAAGTTTGCAGAAACCCTGTGGAGATCCAGCTGCAATTGACAACAGAAATCATGTTTTTTGGGGAGGAAAAAAAAGGAAGTAAATAGGTAATTAAATAAATAGACAAGCCCCACAAACTGCAGGGGGTGGTCATGGTGAGATTAAAAAAAATCCAAAAACAAAAATACCAAAATGTTCAACCCTATGACTGAACTCTCCCAGTCCCTGTTTAAATAAAAATCTGGAAGAAAAACACCCAAGAATAAATGTCTCACAAATTGCTACATGGAAAAAAGTGTTAAGCCACTGGAAAACAAAGCAACAAAGAAGAAAACAAAACATAGGAGGTTATATTACATTGGTGTGCCAAGGTTTTGTTAGTGAGTAGTGGGATGACATCTATGAGAAGCTGCTAGAGGCTTCCCTTATGTCCACAACCTCTCTAACTAAAGATCTAAAGAAACCCCATAAAAGCTGAAATAGATAGATAAATAAAGAACTGTCCACAAGTTAAGGAAAAAAAAAAAACAAAAAAGACCCCCATATAAACAAACAAAAATAAAACACACCTAGCAACAACAAAAACCCCACAAAAACCAAACCAACCAAACAAACAAATAAAACAAAGCTGAACAAAACAAAACAAAAAACCCCAACCCAACAAGAAAATTCTATGGGAGGAAAGAAAACCTTCTAAAAAAAACCCCAACAACAAACCAAAAAAAGCCCCATAAAAATACATCTAAATAAATAACAAAAACCTCCAAAACAACAACAAAATCCTTATGCAAATTCACTAACTCCTTCATCCCCAAAATCCAAAAACTGAAAAAAAAAAACCCACCAGAAACAAACACACACAAAAAAAAATAGAAGAAGGAAAAGTAAAAAAGGAAATTGAAAGAATAAGGAAGTTCCCCAGAACAACCACCCATGCATATTTCACATAAACAAAGGAGTAAACATAAGAAGCTTCCCAAGTCAGAAAAGTACAAATGGTAAAATGGCCACCCAAGATATCTGTGTGTCTCAAAAATATCTTTTATCTGCTTGCTTGCAGCATTCTACACAGCAGGTAGCAGAGAAAGGTGCTGGCAGAGAATGAAATAGCAATGCTGGATCATGTTTCTTGTGCAAGTGTATTTACAGGTTTCTTATAATCCTACAAGAATTCATAAGAGAGAAGATAATAAATCTCTTAAGAAATGTCTCCCCTTGTTCCACAGTAAGGGGATAAACTCTAGAAAAGTGTTTTTAACGTGTGTCTGCAAGAAATTTGATATGCCTCTATAACAGTTCCAACTTCATCCAAACTTTCTCCTTTAAATAAATCCTGTTATGGATTTATCTCGCCTAATTTCATTTGGATAACTCCCTTGCCTAAACTTTTGCTTCCCATGACATTTTAGGCACCGTAGGATCTGTCTAACTTCTAGGTGTTCCTCAACTATAAAATTGGTTTCTCAGAAGTTCTGTGTAATATCTGCCCATGCAAATACAGACACCTCAAGGCTGGGGCTGGAGTTTGGAGGGCAGCTGGAGACAGTGCAGATTAAATTATTTTTAAAAAACAGCCTTAGATTCTTATATTTTGGCAATAGAATTATGCACAGAAGTCTATGGTGGGTCTACACCTACCTCCAAGAAAGTCAGCTCAGTGTTTCATTAGCAGGAATGGAGAGAATCTGGACATTTTAGGGCATGACTCATTGAAATATTTTGAATATCTGCAGTATGAGATTCCACAGAGATGCCTGTTTCTTCACTGACTGTAAAGCTAACTAAAGTGTAGAAATGTGCTACAGGAGTTTAAAGATAAGTGAGATTACTTTTCAAGGGAACTTCATGATCTGTAGTTGGGAGTACTTACACATATTTCTTACACCTAAAAAAACCCCAGATAAGCCCCACTTCAATAAGTAAAAAGACAGCTCCTACATGGAAATCCTGTACATTGTTTTCGTAACAATATAGTAACTGTTTTTCACAGAAGATGAGGAGACATAGATTTTTAATACATTTTTCCACTGTCTTCTGGAAAGTTCTGGAATTATAGAAGTCTCTGTGATTTTTATGCTGTTCTGTCTAGCTTATCAAAATGAAGATTTTGTCACAGGTTATGGGGGCTATGATGAACTAATTGAACCAACAGATCATTGTCAAACTCAAAAACATACAAAGCAGCTTTTGAAGTGAATTGGCTGGCTGCAACATTCGGATCTGCTTGCATTTTATCAAGGAAAAAAAAATTATGTCAAAACCTGTGGTGAATCTTCTTTAAGAAACATAATTTATTCACAGGTCACACAGACAGCAACAAATTTTTAATGCATCGGCAAATAAAAAAGGAGTACTCTGTAAGCGACACAACATAATTTGTTGTAGACTTGGAAGAGGCAATGGAAAGCCTGCCCTATATTCATGCTCTGTTTATTTGAAAGTATAAAGCAAATAAAAAGTGCAGAAACAGAGAAGCAAGACAAAATTTCTTCTTGCTTGCTTGCATCTGCAAAGTTGCTGATATTTTTGTCGCTGGCTACTCAAATTTTAATCATCAGTCAATTTAAAAAGACCATAGATGCATCTGTTTCAAAAAAATTCAATAACTTTTTGGTAGTTGTTTTTAGTAGTGTATGTTTAAGGCATTAGGTCCTAAAAGTTCACTACCAGAATAATTTTGGCAGTTTTCTTCAAAACAGTAGATTTTAGCACTTAAATTTACAGTATTTCCTAGATATCTCATATATTATATTGTTATTTGTGCTTGAACAACACTGAGAATATTTTCTTTCTTACAAGGAATGTGAAATTCCTGACAAAATTTGAACCTCTTCCTCATGCATTTCTATAATTTTTTACTGATAACAGTCTATATCAGAAAGAGTTTTAGCTAACAAACAAACAATAAAAACAAAAGAAATTCCGAAAGTTCCCATAACACAAAAAAAAAACCAAAACAAAACCAAATTAATTAAAAAAACTCACAATCCAGTTAGATATGGCTTCTTATAAGAGTAACCCGAAGTATTCCCTCATTCAGTGATAAACACATATCTTCATTGAACCAACATAATACAACTCCCATTTTTAGCCTAAGAAATAGAAGTTCATGAATAATGATCAGCTGCTGATCTGATTCAGTCTCATCCAAGGGATATATCCTAGTGAAAGGGGACTTGAAGTTGTCTCAGAGAGAACAAGGGAAGAGACGTTAGGGAGCAAAAGAGTCATTGATGTGAAAAAGCAAGTTAAATGGTAGTAAGACAACTTTGTATTTTTCATAAATCAGCAATGACCATTTTAAATATAAAGAAAACGTTGTTATTATTATTTACCATTTTAAACAATACACAGCAATCAAAAAATGCTACTGAACAGGAACAAAAATACAGCTAAATCTATTAGGAAAAAAGATATATGTACAAAAAGGTGGGACCTAAGTAAAGAATTGATATCTTTAGAACCATAAGCCTAAAAATAAATTCCCTAAATGTCATTTGAAAACTTCCTTAGTTTCAAACAGAAGTTTATAAGAACATCTGAGTACTAACTAGTACTTTGTTCCCACAATGTTTGCCAGAATCATTTAGCTTATCCTCCTTAACAAAGTTGATCTAACTGGTTTCAGCCAATCTAGCAGATCAATTTCTGACAAAAGCCAATGGCAGATGTCAACACTGCTACACTTGTTTAATACTGTACCCTGCTCATTTAGATCTCAGTTCAGGTTTCTTCTCTGGATGAAGATAATTAAATTCACACCTCTCGTCCCGGGTGAATGACATCCACCAGACGGAGGAGCAATGGAATGTAGTCATCCTAAGGTATAAACCAACAGTCTCAAAGAGACCATTTGATAATCTTCAGGAAGACTCGTGCCAGATACATTAAATCTATTCTGAAACTCAGTATCACATACTTGCAGAGTCCAAGTCTCCTAATTCTCTGTACAGGTACAAGCAATCCCTCAGCATATGCATTTCAAGAGCAAAATTAGGACAGCCTGCCCAAAAGGAAATGCAGCTGGGATACTGATGCATGTGCAAAACATTCTGACCTTCTAACACTGTCAAAGGAAGCATTCACAGTTCCTCATGGGGCTATTTTACTTTACACCATGTCATAAACCATTAAGCAGTTCTCTGTAATAAACGCTGAGACCACCCACTAGGGATTTTAGTTACTTCTTTTCCTGAGATAGTTTTGTTTTTTAATATTTTGCAATTCATATTATATTGTATTAAAGAATATTTTCTGTAGAGAAATTATCCCATAAGTGTGAATTAGCATCCTAGTTTTCATCATGGATGAGTGCTTTAAAGATGAGGGTGAAGTGTCATACTAACACTTGATTATTTTTCCTTAAAAAGCTAAGATTTTCAAGTTACATGACCCTTTCATAGCACAGCTGAAGGAACATTTTTCCACAAGAAATGATGACATGCTTACAGTTTCTTTCTTCCAAGGGTTTAGTAACATCTAGTAATATTTCTAAGGTATATATGAAGATGATCAAGGGTGTTCAAAGTGGTAATATATAATTGTGCATGCATAATTTATATTGTGTATAATTTATATTTTATAAACCAGCAAAGGTTTTGAACCAAGAATATATTATCTCAGCAAATAAAGGTGTCTTGAAATTCTGCTTTCCCTGAACAGGAAGGAAGTATTTCTTGTTTTGTAACAATACTCAAAAACAAGCCTCTCTGAGAGCCACCAGGGTATTTTTCTACTGGCCAACATGTGAATTTAGTTGTCACTTACTGTTGTATATTAGATAGTTGCTTATCTTTGGAACCTTGTGTTGGAAGTTCAGGGCAGTACCTAGAACAGATTCCTAAAACGTGAGGACCAGAATCAGTATGAAAATGTTTAGTGTCTAAACCTCTTGCTGCATTTTTTAAATGCTTCCTTCTCTCAAAGAAAAATAAAATAAGAATGCTGTTGTGCTGGGTTCTGACAGCTGTTCACCGATTGAAATATCATAGTTCATAAGGTAAGTCAAAAGAAGAGACAGCTGTCAATACAAATGCATGACAAATTCTATTTCTATTTTTACTTTAATGAAAGAAAAAATAGATCTGATATACATAATAAGGGCGATAATCTTGTATATTTATAACAAGCTATCTAAAAATAAGTCTAATTTCTAACTCCATGTCAATATCTTTTCTCCCTGCATTTAAATATAAAGTGTTATTGAAATACAGGATGTCTTTTCAGCTGAGCAGCCTTCAGGCTGATGTGATCATGTGCAAAAATTCTCTATGGGAGAGTAGATCCGATCCAGCAGGTCCAAGCGTCCACATCCTGTCTTCCCACCTGGTCTTTACACAGAGCAGTGACAGAATTTGTTGATGTGTCTCCCCAAGGGATTATTGTTTTCACTACTTACTGCTTTCTAAATTAAATCATGGGGATAAACCACCAGTGGGTTGTTGGGGCACTTTTTTATGTCTCACTAAATGAATATAAATTTATTATTATTATTATTATTAATTATTATTATTATTATTGCTGTAGTTATATAGGTTATTGCCAGCTTTTTGTCTCCTATGCCCACAGATTACTGTTTCTGAGAGTTTAATTTCTGCTTTGTCCTGGTTTAGGGCAAATTCAGGAGAAAACTTCCAAGGGCTGTCCCCCCAGGAAGCAAACCCAAGCTCCCCTCCTCCAACTGGTTTAGGAAGAAATTTCCTCAGAGAGAAGTGGAAAAAACCTGTTTATTCAACAGGCAAAGCACTGCCCAGCACAAAAACAATGAGCGATACCAAACAACAAAACCTCTCAGTGCTGTGAAGAGATGACCAATTCAGGAAGTCTCTCCTGTGGGGGTGGCTCGGCTCAGTCTGGAAAATGGCGCTGCCCAGGCCAGGCCCCGGTGGCCGCAGGTGTGAGCTCCTGGTGCTCCCCCGGGTCCCCCATCCAGAGCAGGTTCAAATAATTCCAGGGAAAAATGAAAAAAGAGCTTTCCGGGGAACTTCTCTGCTTCAGTTAGTCAGAAACTAACAAAAAGCCAAGGAGAGCTCTCTCTGCTGTCCAGCACGGTGACACAGTCCAGGAGGACGAGACGATGGAACTCCTGTCTCTGTGTTTTGAAAACAACTGTCTCAGACATTCCACCCCTTCTCCTCCCCACCTCCACTCTCAAATCCAGCCTTAAAAGTACAAAACTTATTTCTGGGCTAAACAGACAAATGGGGATACAATTCAACATGACAAAGTCACCTTAGGACATGCTTCTTTGGTTCTTTCTTGTTCATGACTAGAAAATGTAGTCTACTGCTTTTGGATAAGCCACACATATGATCATTATTTGTGTTTTGTTTCTTTTCCCAACTCATATCAAAACCACCTTGTAGGTTAAGGCTAGGCAGATGTAGTCAAGGTCTTACTTCTCTCAGCAGTGCTTTTGAGTAATCTTCCTTCCATGATGGCTCAGAATAGGCCAAGAATAGAAAGAAAAAAGAAAGAAAGAAGAAAAACTTCTTTCAGATGGCTTTTTTTGTTATCCTTTTAGTTCCAACTAAATAGAGAAACACTCGGAAAACACAGCTTGGTTATATAAAAGATTAATTACAAGTCTTGTAATGGTGAAGAAATAATTTTGTGCATTTTCTTTGTTTTAATGTGAACCAGTTTGAGTTTGGTTACAAATATCTCTTATTGGGCCACCAAAATTCAGTTTGTTCACTGTATCAATTCTGAAAAGTGTTCTAAGGACCAAAGAAGGTTCTTATACATAATTGCCACCAAGAAAGACCAGGATGTCTGGCTTCTACAGACGTCATCAAAGTTCACTAAGCACTCCTTGGCCGTAAACATTTACAGCCAGAAAAGATATGTCTGATTACTCTATATGGTAAGGGAATGAAGACTCAACTCAGCATCCAAATCTTATTTAAAACCAAAAAATCTGTAGAATCCAGGCAGGTTAGTCTCACTGGAAGTCCAACTAAAATACACAAGTTACTCTTTGTGGAAAACTCCAAGGAATATTTTTTTTTCTTGACCTTCACACCTGGATCAATTTGTAATAACTGGAAAAGATTGTGGACAATGCTTTCATACGTTGTAAAGAAGTAAATTGAAATAACAAACTGGATATAATTATTACCTCAAGGCCAGGAAGAAAGCAAACAAACAGTGTTGCAAAGCAATTGACTAATCTCAGTAAAATGTTGAAATTTTCATAGCAGTGTATAAATACTAATTCTTATGTCAATAAATGATGAATGTGCACATTGTTTTTATTACCTCACTTTTACTTGATTTCCTTATAAGATTAAATTCTTGGTCTAAAATAGTTTTTTTCAGCTTTGAAGATGGAGCAGAGCAGAGCATTTAACCCCTATTGGGGACTGAATCTTCTGGCCTAAGTGACACATTGCTTTAATTTGCTAGAGCCCAAATATGATTTTTCATGCACACCATGTAACTATCCAGCACATGTTTAAGGCAGAGAAAAGTTTGGATTTCCATTACTTAACATACCAAAAAAGACTCCAATTACATTACTTGTGGCCTACAGTAGGGTCAATATATAAAAGATGTTTAATCATACTTTGCAAAATCAGTTCAAAAGAAAGAAAGAAAGAAACAAAGAAAGAAAGAAAGAAAGAAAGAAAGAAAGAAAGAAAGAAAGAAAGAAAGAAAGAAAGAAGAGACAAAAGACAACAGAATACAGATTATATTCAGATAATCAAGTAGTTCTTGAATGATGATTTAAATTCATATGTCAGTGATTATCATGTTATTTTGGTCAACTAACTACTATTTGCCTGCTCATTGCTTATTTTTGTTATGGAGATGGTTACAAGTAGGCAATCAGTTTGAAAGAAAAATCCTTCTTTTTAAATATTCTCACAATTGTGGAGAAAACCCGCCAGAGGTCCACTGACTAAAAAGATGCACAATAACTCCTAGCAGGGAAAAGCATTGCTCTTTTTTCCTTTTTTTAAAAATCAGAATTCTCTAAGAATATACAACACTTGCCAGAGGGAAATTAAGGGAACAGCATGAGGTTTATTTCAAAACTAGATATGAAGTATTTTCTGAAGAAGAATAGTAAATATGAAATGCGGTTAATATATGTTTGAATATATTCAGTAAATTAGATACTATTTGCAAAGATATGTCCTAAAGCATTTTCACGGATATATTATGAAGCAACTAACAAATGAAGGATTCACAGAAAATCATTAGCAAATTTGTTCAAGAGAGAATTCCCAAACAGCCACAGGTTTGAAAGCAGCAGAGGGGCAATAATTCTGCACCTTAATTGTAACAGTAGCACAGATGTTCAGCTAAGCTCAGAGTATACGTTCAGATATGCTATTATTGCTGTTACTACCTGCATCTCACAATTTTATAATCAGTTCATACTGGGAAAATCAATGTTATCTGTCAACACACACATTTTTCCTATAAAACCAACCAGCAATCTCTTAAGCCTTCTTTTGATAGGCAATCTCTATCTTAAATCTCTATCTTACTAAAAATATTTAATTGCAACCAAAGTTTTAAATCACTCATCACACCTAATTTGTCTGCAATTCATGCATATGCTGAGATATTTTTCTTTTGCTGCTTGAGGCAACATAATCTAATTATTATTGACTCAAAGCCTGTGAGATTTAAATCATTCACCTTAGCCTTTCATCTTATCTGATCATCTTTAGTCAATATTTTAGGGTTTTGTCAGCAAGTGGCAATTTATTTACTTTTCAGTGAGATAATGCTTTCTTTTTTCCCTGCCCTCTTTCTCCATCTGTTTTGTTATCTCACTCTTCCTCATTGTTTTTCACCTCTTGTTGTGTCTCATTAGATTTATGACATCTTCTGTAGGGGCAGAGACATTAAACCCGAAGCAAGGAACTGTGTGCTTTCAAAGTTATTTTAAATGTGTTTTTACAGAGAGAAGCTCAAAGATGAACTGTCTTTCTCCCCAGTAGAAACAAAATTCCTCAGCCATGCTAGATGACAATGATGAAAAATTGAAAAAAGAGGAAAGCTATTTTCAAGAAGACTTCTGGCAGGAAGACAAGTCTCTTCTTGTGATTCATATCTTCAAGGAAACCACATAAATCCAGCAATGAGACATGATTCTCTCTCCAGGAGACACTAGGACATTAGCAATGCTATAGTGGCATGTAGTACATCAATTTATAGTCATTAAAGATTTCTAATGACATGGATATTTAGATTTCTCAGAGTAAAGAATGTGCTGAAGTTAATTTTATATTTAAAAGAATGTGAAAAGATTTTCCTTTTTTGCATGCGTTAAAAATACATGCCTAAGGCAACAAGATTCAAATCACACACAAAACAATCTCTTCTGCACAGATATTGTACATAAGAAAAAAAAAATACCATAAATTAAACTCTTAATAAGTTATCGCTTTTTTCACCAAAAGCACAAGATATCTTCAGCTATTATAAGACAGCATTTTCCTAGACTGCTGAAAATTGCTACTGAGTATCCTGTTGGCTTTTCTCCTTCCTGGTATTTTTTCAGACAATCTATAAGATTGATAAGGGAAAGGACATCTCTGAGAGTAGGGGAAAAAAAGTCTATTTGAGTGCAATGAGAAGAGATGTCCTGCAGATTCTTCCAGAATACTAATGTGGCTCCTGACCCCACATTCTGATTCTCAAATAAAGAATGTTTCTCCAGTAAGGAATAGTGATTTGTTTTTTCATCTAGGGGCATACTTTGTAGCACCTCTCCAGCTGTTACATTTACTGTCCATCTGCATCTTTTACAGCCCCTTTTTACAGAAATCCCTCTGTTTTTCCATCCAGGTCAAGATGATGAATTGTCCTTGATCATTCACCTCACATAACTGAAGACTGTTAATCTGGACCTAAGAAGGTTTACACATCTTGTAAGTAGTAAGAACTAAAAATTCTGCAAACCAGTAAAGGTACTTTGTCATCGTATATTTTGTTAATATATCTTGACAGTAGTGCAAACTCACTACTATGAAAATATAGTGAGTAGTCAAAGACCAAATTAATTAATACTTAAAAGGAAGTTGCACAGGATTTATTATTATTCATAATGGACATGCAGCATAAATTATTTAATAGAAAACTCTATTTTTCATTTAAAATTTATTATTACACAAGTGCTATGAAAATTCTCACAATATACTATACTTCCTCTCTTCTTTTATGTAGTAGCATAGGATAATTCATTTTGGAAGGGAATTTAGATAACCATAGTTCATCCAAAACAAGACCAGTTCTAGGGGCAGATCAAATCACTGAATGCTTTGTTCATCTGGGCCTTGAAAGTCTCCAAAATTATAGGATTTCAGGAAGAAGAGATGGAGAATGATGTTGGGTGGGAAGGATGGACAACATACAACTTTTTGAGAGCTGGGAAGTCCCAGTATTTTATCATCTTTATAGTGGTGCTTTTCACCCTTATGTGAGAGTTAGCCTAGGCAAATAATCTCTATATTAATGCATGAATTACCTGTCATTCGTTCACCATAAATCTCTCTAAAAGACAAATCCATTTTAATTATAACTTTACAGATAAGGACCTGCTGTTTGGGGGTCCCCAAACCATCTCTTCTCCAGGCTGAACAAGCCTAGCTCCTTCAGCCTCTCTTCATGAGACATGTGCTGGAGCTGCTTGGTGTTTCCTACCTGACCTAAGTAAAATTTATCAACATCTTTGCATAGGTGTGCTCTGAACTGGATAGGGCATTTGAGATGTGCTCTAACCTGTGATATATAAAAGGGAGTAATAATGTAAAAGGGGAGTTGAGTATTCCTGTTGATAACACACGGTGCTGTTTTCTTTACTGCCAGCCATGCTGCTGACCCCTCAACCCCAAGGCCCTTTTCACCAGAGCGCCTTCCTAGTCAGTCACTCCTCAGTCTGTTTCATTGCAAGTTAATCCATCCCTTATTCCTCCTGCAGATCTGTTATAAAGATAACAGAAGCAATAGGATACACTTCTGAGGAACTCCACTTGTAAATAGAGACTTCCAAGTGTTGAAAAAGTCAATGTAAATGACATCTGTGTCTCCCTCTTTATCTGCAGACCTAGTCGTTTCATCATGGAAAGCAGTGAGATTGCTTAGGTGTGATTTAGCCTTGGTACCTGCTTGTTAACTCTTCCTAGTCACCTTCTCTTTCACGTTCACAGAAATGTATCCCAAGAGTATTTTCTCAGGTACTGAAGTGAGAATGATCAGCCTGTATTTTCCCAGGCTGATCTTCTTGTCCTTTTCTGGAGATGTGTAGAATATATGCCCACCTGCAGTCACCAGGAACATATCCTGAAAGGTATGACCTTTCAAGACACAAAAAATGTACCTTTCAATTATAGCGACCAGCTCGGTCTGCAATTTCAGGCTCATCCTACTTAGTACACACATAGATGTATAGTATTCTGAAGGAAATTCATTCATCCACTTGATTGCAATTATCATTATGGATTATTTTTCCATCTCTCTGTTTTTCAGTTGGTAATTTATTATCTGCTCTGATTGAACTAAATAAAGAAGGAAAACCCAATCTGAAGCTCCATGAACATAGAAATTATTTCTTAATAATCAAGCTTGGTAAAACCATTACATAAAGGGATAATCATGGTAAGTGTTGAGTCTTTCATGATGTGCTCATTACATTAAAATCAAGCAAAGATTCCATCTTCCCTTAAATTTTTAAATGAAGGCACAGTCCTGTCTTGAAGAGGGGAAATATGTGTTTTACAAGGTAACTATCTGCAGGACATAAAGAAAGACAGTAAAATATCAATTAAATAAGTTGTATGTAGAGATCACAAACCTGTACTAAATGTTGTAAGGATCTATGATGAAAGATAAGAAAGTAGAGAAAATCATGCTTTCCTTCTTCTCATGGGCTCAGTATAAAGAGGTTTGTATAGATGTGTATCAAATACCTGGTGCAAGCACATAGGCTTTGAATCTATTTACATAAGCTTTAAATAAAAAATGTTATAATGGCAAAAAGAACTGATGGCATATAAACCATCTTGGACAAGAAAAAAATAGATCCATCTTTTCAGTGTTTTCAGGTTCAGTGGTTCACAAACACAACTGTAAGGCTTGTAAGCTTGGCCATGCGGATCGGTCTTGCCTTTTCTGTCTGTGACATTCCTTTTCTGCTCTGCATAAACCTGCCTTGTATTCTAATGGTTTGAAGAAGTCCCTGATTGTTGAAACCTCCTAAAGATCAGAGTATCACATGATTTTGAGTTTCTATATGAAAGATGGATATACTTTGCTGTGGTTATTATGCACATTCATGAGCATAAAATTTTTCTTTTTTTTCTCTTGCTGTATTTTGACAAAAGATTGAGAAACATCTGTAATGAATTCTATCCCATATGTTACTAACTTCACGTATAAATTGACCTAAAAATAATTCCATATCTTATAAGACTCTGAGACACAAATATTAGAATATATTTACAGTGTCACCTTTTTGCAACCATATATATATTTTTGTCTGCATAATGAGTATGTATAATGTCTATATATAATATATATGCATTTTTATTCTTCCTTTTTCTTCTTTTTAAACTCTCTAGAAAGATGAAGAAACATATATTCTCTATTCAATTGCTGCAGAACTGAAACTTCTGAATTCTATTTGCTGTATTCTGGATTTTGGTTTCAATACTACCCAAGGGATATGGTTTCTACTAAGCTCTCCACAGGCTTTGATGAAGAAAAGCCAAATTGAACCAGTTTCTTTAAAGAGATGAAGGAAAAATAAACAAACAAACAAAACCAAAACTTAACAAACAAACAAAACAAAAACTTAAAAACAAAACCAAACCAAAACAAAACCACAAAATCAAATCAAAACAAAACAAAACAAAAAAAAAAGAAATAAGCTTCTATGTTGTTTCTGCCTAATTTGGCTAATGTTGTACTCATGATGTATACCAGATCTGTGTGGAGACAGCAAAATTCAATCATTCCTCAGGCAACTGGGTTGGTTTGTTGTTTCACTGATTTATCAATCCATAATGCTGGAGAGAGCAGGGAAATGGGATTATAATCAAATAGCTTTGTTCCTTATAAATAAAAGTGTTAATTAGCATTTTAATTGTAGGACTTGTGCACTGTGGATGGCGTGGTATAAAGTTCTCAGCAGCACAGCACTTTTCTATTTTGAAGTGCCCAATAAGTTCACATTAAATTTAATGACTTTCTCTTCTCATTATGCTTATTAATATATGAAAAAAATGAATGAAAGATATGGAAAGCTCAGTGCAAAACATATTCTTCCCTCTTGTAGAAAAACAGCAAGCTTCTCTTACATTTGACATACATACTGATAGAACACAGGAAATGTTCTGGTCTTCAGGTGAAACATGCTGTCTTCTTTCTCTGCCTGAAAGTCCCATGCTTTTCAAGAGAGGCTCTAATTCATGTCTCAAAAGTCTCCTCTCAGAATTCTGACTCCAATAAAACAATCAAAATAAATTCATTCAATGTACCTATCCCTTAAATCATGCACCTAGATACAGCATTTTTTGTGAGGATCTACACTGAGAAATGACACCAAACAAGACTCCTTAGCAGAAATCATCCAAAAGTATGGGTAGGGTTTTTTGTTTAATGACTTTTTCAATTACTATTTTTTCTCCATCTTATAGGATCTTACAAAATGCAAAGAATATAGAAAAAAGACAGAATATATTCTCCCAATAGTGGAGGTTATATTGCTGACAGGAGGTTGGGGTCATTTACAGTAAAGTATCTAATTATCTACAAGTAAAACCTAAAGCTATTTTTAAATAATAATATATCTAAATCCATTGGCCTTAGTTGGCTTTGGTGTGTAAGTAAGGGTCCTGCTTCCATTCATTGAGATGGACCTGTCTAATGTAGCAGCACTCCCTTCCCAAAACCAGATTACAGTCAAGTGAATCTACAATACCTATGAATAACGAAGATAAACAAAGGTAAACGTTGTCCTACCTTGATTGCAGTGAACTTAACTGTACTGACCCTATACTAACAGCTATGGGATAAGTTTGTGAAAGAGAGGTAATTGGAATTCATGGGGACTCTTAGACCATTGAATGGTTCAGTAACCCTGGCATTAATTTATAAATTGGTTTTGCTTTCAAAATACCATGCACAGAAGACTATTCAAGTAGCTTAGGGAATACAGCTGCCTTCACCTCCACCTTTATTTAAAAAGATCTGACCTTGCTGTGCTGAGAACTTGCCATTAACGTCAGTAAAGATCTTTCTGAAAAGGAATAACAAGGATAAATTCCTTTTATATAGCAACAAATGAGACAACAAATGTGCTAATTTTTCTCTGAAAATAAATTTCTATTAAACTGTAGCAACCTTTTATTTCAATTCCTTTAGGTGTTGCAATAATATACTAATTTCTTATTAGGATGTTAAAAGATATCGTGCAGTTACTTATATGTTACAGCCAGAAATTAAAAAAAGAAAACAAACATATATGGAAAAGCACTGATTCAAACAAAGAAAGGTTTGGGGCAGGTATCATCAAGGAAGTTGTCAATCCATATGAGGTCAGATGCAGCATCCCTGGAAAACTTTGTTTACTTAAAAAAAAAGTCTCTATCCATTGCTGGAAAAAAACCCACAAAAGAACATAATTTAGGGAATAAAAGTAGAATCGAGACATAAACTACAAAGAACCTCTGCAGGTCATCTAGTCATCCTTGTTTCTCACACAGATAAATTCAGTGTTAGAACAGAGTATTCGAGGCCTTGGGGTACTCAGGGACTTATACCACAGGATTTCCATAGATACTTCTAGACGAGGACTTCTCTGGAGTTTCCTCTGACTTTAAGAAAAAAGTAATTTTCTGTATATTTTATCACTGCATTCTCCATCCTTCTGAGCTTTGGCCTAATCTCTTTAGTTTTCCTTTGCTGCCAATGTCTTTACAGATATTCTTCTTGTGGTCTCTCACTCCATACCAAATCTAACTTCGTCCCTTCACACCTATGTAAAATATCTGTGTTCCTCTCAGACATCTCAGATTTCATCTTCTATGAATTTTTTCTTTACATCTCAACACAGTCAGGAGTTCCCTGTGCAGCCTACCTTCTGCTACTCCTCCTCAACATTTACATATCAGAATGATCCCTTTCTGTGTACTTATGAGGGCGTCCAGGAAGATCAGACATTTGTCTTGTATCCTTTCACCCTGCAGAGAGCCTCTCATGGGATTTCAACAACTGGGTCTCTGGAAAATCTTCAGCTCTTCTGAAATCGGGATAGTAATTCTATATGCCCACCTCATTTCTCTTATGATATTTTCTCAGTCATTTCATTGTTTCTGTATCAATAAACTGTATATAGCACAATCTAGATATTTGCCATCTTGCTTGCCCCGAAACATTTTGTACACTCAGGAAATCTCAAAATGGTGATAATCATGAAACTTAACACTGGTAGTTGAAAAACAAATTCCTCCTCTTTTGGAGGGACTTGTCAATGTATCACTGACACTAGCATGTCCTCTAGTTTGAAGTCACAAGCCTTGGATCAACTCACAGTCTTTACTGGGACAAAGATCCATGCATTCAGATAACTTTCCTGTGTAAGAAATAACCTCCACTTCCCAGGTTTTCTGCCACCTGTTTCCATCAGTGGCAGCACTTCAGTTATTTGAGTTCTATTATCTTGTCTTTTTGGAAGCTATTCCTTCCCAGCTGTCACCAGGGCACTATGACCTTTATGTAAGAACACATCTACTGTGGAAAAAAGCCTTCTCATTTATCCAGAAGTGACAATTTCCATCCTCTTCCTAACCACATATAGAGCTGGCCAACTCTCTATGCAATGTTCTGGACATTCATCAGCTGTAAATAAACATAAATATTCTGCATGTAATCAACCTGAAAACTTAAAATAGGAAATTAATGTGATTTGAATTATAATTTCTAGGTTTAGGCCAATAAAACAAAGAATCAAAGTCATCAAATCCACAAAAAACAAAATAATTTGAGAAGGTTTCTTGAACTATATGCACAGAATGCTATCTCATAGTACCACTTGTATACTAGTTAAGAGGTTATTTAAAATGTGAGGCCAGTAGATTGGATTTCATTTCTGAAATAACGAGATTAATATACCTGTTATATATGGAAATAGAAATAAGCTTCTGATTAGATGATAATATAGTCATATATGAACCCTAATTGAAACAGAAATAAATAATTATATGATATATAATAAACATTGTAGAATGTTGAAGAAAAATTCTCATCCCTAAAATTAATTATGTCATTCTTGGACATATGGCTGAAAGAACATGGGCATTTGGAGGAAAGGAAGAAGAAACTGAGAAGAAAGAAAGCTTGCTCTGTCAAAATATTTAGCTTGACAAATGTACCAATTTGGTTTGATTTTCAATCTGGTTAATTTTGTTTGGAATTAGGACACTGCTGTTATACACTGAGTCACAAATGCCTATTCACAAAGGAACTCCTAAGCTAGAGGCCAGAAAGGGCAAAGAGAAATACTGATTGGAGGATGATCTACAGAACCATCTCCATAATGAAAGATTGAGACAGTGATATAACACTCAAATTTTAATTTTAATTTCCTTTTAATTTTTTTCTTCAGGGAAGAATTAGCTTACTTGCAGGAGAACTGTAAATGGTTTCAAAATGACAATCGCCAATTAAGTGATCATAGTTATGGCTCTGTGCTAACATCTCCATAGGCTAAAAAACACCTGAGCAGTAGCTCTTCATTCT
This sequence comes from Sturnus vulgaris, assembly GCF_052056855.1. Taxonomy (NCBI): domain Eukaryota; kingdom Metazoa; phylum Chordata; class Aves; order Passeriformes; family Sturnidae; genus Sturnus; species Sturnus vulgaris. The sequence goes on from NC_142244.1 coordinate 97,170,368, forward strand.
CTAGGTGCAGCACTTTTACTTAAAAGAGTGAGAAACTTTTTATTCTATGACAATATATACCCTTACCAATACTGTAGGATAATTCCTACCATTAATTGGACTGTATGTTTTGGGGTTACTGCCTACATTTATTTTTAAATAATAATTAAATTATAAAGAAATTATATAAATTTTAGTGCTGAAATTTATCTTAGCTGTCTTAGTCATAGCAGTATACACAAACAAACACACATATAAAATTGAAATTACCTTCACTGGGATGCATAGGCTTATATATATATATATATATATATATATATATGCACACACATATTTGGTTAAAGCATGGTGCAATAATGCCAAGGTTGTGGGTTTGTTCCCCATATAGGCCATTCATCTAAGAGCTGGAATCAATGATCCTTATAGGTCAATTCCAACTCAGAATTTTCTATGATTCTCTGATTTACCCTGACAATATAAGAACAAAAACCCAGTAAATTAAACCATACAAATCTTTGCAAATCATTTTTCAGTTTAACAGACATAATAGGAAATATTACTTACATTGTAATTTATGATGAATATCTGCACTTTTCATAGTAGATTTTTATACAGCGCATCTGCAGAATTATAAATAATTCCTCAATTTTACTCTTAATTTCGTGGAAAAACAAATTATTTGTTATTATTTTGTAATCAGAGTTATTATTTTTTCATTAATGAAATGAAAACAAATGGAGGAAGTGAAGTTACTCATTTTTAAAGAGGGCACATTCCCACATTTCTTTTTTCCTTCCTCCTCTAAAACATTAGATCATATAATTTCTTGTGGAAAGTATTCACAAAGTTTTGTGGAAAAAAAAAGAAGTAAAATTAAATGTTTACATTTTTCATCTAAATTCACATATTAAAAATATTTTCTTGAAAAGATAAACCTGAATTTGTTTCCAAGAAAAAAAAAGTTCTGCTTCAATAGGAAAGTTTTTCTTTGAATCATTATTAACTTCGAGTTATTTCTCATATATAGAGAAGAAAATCACATATTCTAAAACATTTTAATTTAGTTAGTTGCCATTTAAGTGATTTTTTTCAAATAATCAGCAACAAAACAAAGTTACTTCAAGAAGCACTTTTGAAAGTTTAAGTAACAATTCATTCATGTTTGCTAGTCACTTAGTTGGTGACTGGCAGATTCAGCCACAAGAACTTGTTTCAAAATAATATTAAAGGATTTTTTATCTCACAAAATGATTCATCTGTCAAAACATAGAGAATAATATTGACATTATTTATGAACATTATTCTATATAATACTAGTATAGGCAATGGGTTTTTAAAATATCTTTTAGTAAGGGAAACCTGGAGTACGAAACCTCTTATTGATCACCCATAATTTAAATTTTAAAAAATATTGCTGCGCATATAACATAGAATGTAATGTTTTAATTTCAGCTAAATATAAATAATTGAAAATCAGAGCAAAATATTAGTAGAAAAGTTCAGTAAAAGCAGTATAAGGTATTTGTCCTCAGGAAAATAAGATTTTAATTTTATTCAATTATATTAAACAATATTCATATGTGTTTGAAAGTGGATTCACTCCTTGCAGCAAAACAACAATGAACAGACAAGAAGGAATTTATTTCCAAAGTGTGGTAATTTTTTTTCAATCAGTTTAAACTAAAGATAAATACTGCTTTCTTTTCTGTTTCAGAATCTCACTTCTAATTTTTTTTCATTTTCATCAAGTTTTTTAATCACCACTGCTATTTTACTTATAGAATATTTAAACATGTTTTCTTCTTGTAAAATATTACATTCCTATATCTGAGATGTATTTCTATTGTTTTGGTTTTATTCTATTGATATATGATCACAACTTTCTATGGAGGTGGGAAGGTATTTGATCAGATCAATTTGAGCTCTATTTGATTGTGTATCTTAATTTTTAATGTACAAAACAAGGTGTGGAGCAGGTAGAAAGCAATTTGGCAATTAATTGCATACTGGATGTCAAGATGAATGCATATTTAGAAATGCCAAAGAAAATCTATACCCGCCTCTCCCTCAAAAAATCCCAAAACAAACCAACCAACCAAACAAACAAAAAACCCAAACAAAATAAAACAAAAACAAAAACAAGAAACAAAAAAACCAAAAAGAAAACAAACAAACAAAAAAAGCAAACAAATAAAAAAATAAAAAGCCCACTACATAAATGTGTAGAAATGGAAATCAGGCTTACAAGATTTATTGAGTAATTGTTTCTCAGCCCTGAATGGGTTTTGGTGGAGTCTGATGTTCTGTAACATAAACAGCAATAAGTCAAAAAAAGATAACTGAATGTCATTAAACATGCCATAAAACAAAAGAGCAAAATACATAGGCTTATTTAGTTTGAAGGGATGCTTGTCTTCTAATATGCTTCAACTCCTTCAAACTGAAAGGTAATAGTCTCTTTTCTGTGTAAAGCAGATTGCCTGGAATGATGCATTCTCCTGGAGGGCGGGTTGGGCAGAAATCAGTCATCAGTGATAAAAAACCCCAACTGCTACACCTTTGTCATCAGGAATGACTGTTCCAAGCCTCCTTCAGCCCTATTTGTCAGTCTTAGAGGGTGTTCTGACTCTGGAGTCAGATCAATCTCCACCATCCCATTACCATGGTTTTACCATGCACTTAAGGGCTCTCTCCCCTTAATTCTTATCCCCAGCCCTGCTCCCGTGCTGAGTGCTACAGGGCAGAGCTCTGCTCAAGGGAAGGCATGGAGTTGCTGGTCACATGGCCACACCATCACTGAAATGGAGAAAAGATTCTATGGCTTTGGAAATCAGTAAATATAACATTTTTTATGCTACTATGCTATGTCACAAAAGAGGACATGAGGTCTCTTTGGTAGATGGAGATCTCTGAGTTGTGAAACAGCTACCAATTTTTTATTTTCTAAAGATCACAGGCTGAGGATTAAACTATCTGAAGGTTTATTTTAACTAACATCAGAAAAAGCTAACATAACTGCCAAACAGTTGTCACTCCTTATTATTCTATTTAATGAAGAATCAGAAACCATAATAAAATTTTCATAAATATCTTCTAAAGATACTTGTTCTGATATAGCATTCATTAACAATACATGTAAATGAAGATGTAAAAAATGTATTGTCCTTCACTCCTAGCTTTTCAGATACCTATTATTTATTGCCCAGGGATCTCACCTCGCTGAGGCATGCACATAATCTTACATGTGCATGCAGCCAAACAGGCTTCTTTCCCATATCCTTTATTGGAAAGGAAAACAAATTGCTGTCTAGGCTATTCTTCTTGTATCATATAATTTGTGGAATATAGATAGCCTGTAATTTCCAAATCTTTTCTTGAATACGAAGGAACACCTTCATAAATAGGGTATGGTATATAAGATTTCATATATCCTATAAGTAAGTCAAATATAAAGGTAAGGTAAATAAGGCAAATGTAATGTAAATTGATATAACTGATTTGGTCTTTAGCTCAGGTTTGCCAGATACTGGATATAAAATGAATTGAAAGTCTAAATTGGAGTGAATAAGCATGGCTGCACTATTATTGGTGTTAAGCTGCAAGGCAGCCATAATAAATGTCTTGAGTTTCCACAATCAGTTCCATTATTTGCCTGACCATCCAAGATTAAATTTAAGAGAATTTTTTCCACCTCAGTTATCTTTCTGTGAAGATTGTTTCAGGTCATAAATAAGAGTATCATGTTGTACCTTAAAGCACTGTCACTTCGTAGTGATAAGCATAACCTATCTCTTGACAAGATTATAGAATAATTTCCCAAGGGAAGAATCGAAAGACCAAGTTCTTGAGGTATTTAAAACTACAATATTCTAGACCAAATTCTGAAAAATACAGTGACTGCTAAGTGTAAACTTTAATTGAGAAGAAAATCAGATATCTGTCCACAAATTATCAAATTACTGATATAATTGTAGTAACTCCTTTGTAATTATACATCTGTTTTGATATTGTGGGTAGGGAAAAATGTCCCAGAAGTATTATGTAAGGTGCTCCTCTGTATTTGCAGATCTTCATTTGTGAAGAAATAGAATATTTATTTAAAAAGCTAGTGAAAAAATTTACATGTCCTCTGCATAAGTGTTATATATTTTCTGAAATTAAACGGGATATATTAAATACTTGTGCTGCTGGCTTTGAAATATTTATTGTGTAATCAGATCGTACATAGGATTACTGTGCTAAAAAGCATTTCCTCCAGCCTTCAACAACCAAAAATATGAAGAAAAGCAACTTAATGTATGTTAAAGAAGAGTAAGGATTTTTAAAGGGTAATTTGTTCCACAGTAACTATTTAGATAGATATTCTTCTATGAATATGAGAACAGTGTCCAACTCTGTCATTAATTATTAAAAAAATCTGATTTATAGAATATTGTGAATTGCAGTTGAATAATGCCTTTTCTAAATTAAATTTTATTGCAGGGACTATTTAATCATGGTGAGAGACTCCTTTGCTATTTAGGTCTTCTGTAGTAGCTTAATATTTAGTATTCATTTTGTATGAATGAGATGAGATACAGAAAGTAACATATACAGCAAAATACAACAAAGACATCTGCTTTCTTGCCTGACACACTTGGAATTCTTAAGTGGAACCTTATGTCCAACACAAAAGCATTACTCAGCCTCTTTGTTACTTATTTTTCCCAGAGGGAATACTTTTATAGTCTTGTACTTCTAGAAGTAGATAGCACTCCGTATTTTCACGATATTTGGTTGATGTCTTTTAGGTGAGAGATATTTGAACAGATATAGTCCCTTTCATAATAGCTTCTGAGAAGAGGAATTCTTAAACAATTTTTTTTAATACATAATTTTTCTAAATTGCATTTATTTTTCAGAATAATTTACTTTGGAATAGTACCTATTTTTTACAGGAAAAAAAAACCCCAACATTTTTTAGGGGGAAATATCAAGGAGTAGGGGATACATTTTTGTCTTTAGTGTTGTCATTGAGTGATTACATACATCTGACTTTCACCACATTCTATAGAAATTTTCAGATCTCGTGTTTCAACATGTATGTGCAGATAGACATTTTACCTCAGTACATGGTACAATCTGTCTGAAACTGCTAATAACAAGTGCAACATACATGCTTATTATTATTATTTACTTATTTTCTTTCATTTATTATCTGGGAGATATGCAATTTTCTCTGTTTCAGTGACCTGAGGTTTTATTTTTTTTACCCACAAACAACCTATAATTTGGAAATTTAATTACGTCAGAGAAAGTCCTATGACTGGAATTTGTTTTATTTTTCATTTGAAGATATAGATATTTTGTTGAAGCAAGAGTCTGCCTTTTTAAAAAGTGTTGAAGTTGTTTAGCTATCTTAAAATCCAATGGACGATTTTTTTTAGTCTTATTTATAATTTGGTTTTGTGTTTTGCATTTGAGAAAAACGTTGCTTTGAATGACAATATGTTTTATAGATGGAAAACACTGTTAGTCTCTGCAAGTTCTTATAATATTTACATTGTAAAATGCTATATTGTGTTGAACTAATTGTTGTCCTCAGATAAGAATCAGAACTTTAATAGTTGTTTCTTACTTCAATGTTACATAATTTTTGTGGGTTATGATGGTAAAATTTCGGTTAATTCACCTTAAAAGGGAGCCATGAAGAGTAGAGATATAATTTACTTCAGGCAAACAACATAAGCATTTCAGGTTTTTGAAAGATATAATTAAGTATATCAGGCAGCATAGCTTGAAAGAAAAAATGTGCATAAAGGTGTTTGCTGCTTCCAGCCAGGTCAGGGTTAATTTTTGCAGTAGCTGGGATAAGGTATGATTAGGACACAGAGGTTATTCCAAACCACCTCACATCATGAGGGAAGGGACTCTCTGTCTTCCAGGGAGAAGAATTCTTTCCAAATGAGCGAGAGTGGTGGGAATGGTGGTTGGATAGTGCTGGTCCCGAGCTGGAGAGAGTGATGGGATGGCACTAGGCCCAGGATGGAGGGAGGATTCAGGAGAGGAGGGGAGGGCAAGGCAGAGGGCATGTGACACATAGTTTGGAGAGTTTCAGTGGGAACACTAAACTGGGGAGCACCATTCCTAAACAATGACAAACTGAAAGTGGCCCAGTCCATAGAAAGGTTTCCTTTAAAATGATATTTTCTTTATTTTTTTTTCCTTTAGTTCACTTATGTAGCAATAATAATTTACTAAGACTGATTCTAATTGTGGCTTCCCTCAATCATCAAAGACTCAAAAATTTTAAATAAATGTATGACCTCAAGGAATACAAAGTGAGAACCAAGGGTAGTTTTACTAGTAGCTTTCTTGCAAAGCTGTCATTGATTGATTGTCTGTCTGTATATCTCTTGGCAAAAAAAATCAATGCTTTCCTTTAAGTAATGCAGTCTTTGGAGAAAGAGAATACATGTTTTGAATATTATAAGGCTCCACCTAGTTGATGGACATCGCCACAAATGAAAACTTGTTTTTAAAGTCCTGATCTATAAGAAAAGGATTTGTGATTGTGAAAGTAAATATAATTTTAAATTACTGTTGCTATTAAATTTGTGTTGAGTACTACATGTGTACATGCTTTTGTAAAGACATTTTTTATTGGTTTGAAAATAATTGGGATGTGATTGGTCCATGAAGCTACTTTACTCTCTTGTGAAGCCCTGAAATATTTATTGCTCTGAAGAAGACCATTGACCTCCCTGCCTAGCACTTTACTATTTGCTGATTCAGTTAGCAGTTTTAGGGCTATTGTGTGTTTTCTTTCAGCTTTTGCATGACATAAATTTTAATAGAATGATACTCTTATTTAACATTGACAAAACTTCAAAGGGATATTGATACATATGCCAAAATATGGTAAAGCAATATGTATGTCAAATTTTCAGAAAAAAGTAGTAGCTTGAGAATACAAATTGATAGAGTAGCATGACCATACAATGCAAGTGATTAGAATTAAGAGTGATGGAATTTAGGCAAGTAAATAATTATCAACCTCCTCCTTGATTCCTAAAAACGTATTACCTGGTTGTTTAAGTACTGGAAAAATATTTATCCTGGGATGACATATATATCTGAGAGTCAATTAAAACTAAAGCAGGATATTTCAAATATGTTTGTGTATTAGGCGTAGAAGATTTGAATGATGCAATTAAGGCTAAGTACTGTTAAAGAAACAGAAAAAAGAGCAAAGCTTTAACTAGCCCTGCAATGTCATAATGTGCAATTTGTTGACATCAGCTCTTACTTTTGGGGCTTTATTTTCTATCCTATTATCTTATTTCTGGCAAAATGATATATTAAACTGCATTAACTGCATTATTTTCCCCACAAATATAATCGTAATTTGAAGACAGCCAGGCATAGCTTGAACTAAAACTGAAAATCTGTTTTCCCTTCCAGAGGAGGACTCCTGTTGGGTATATTTTGAGTAATACTCTTTCCTTATATGGGGATCCAATTATTAGAATTTCTTGTTAGACTAATTAATATTTTAAGAATGTAATCAAAATATGAATGACTCACTACAAAAATGCAAACCACCAAAATGCAAACACCCAGTTCTACCATGAAATACTATTAATACAAACAAGTCCACAAACAATGCCGATGTTTTTCTTTGATGTTAAATTTTGATTCTTCGCACTTATTTTTACACAGATTCATCGGTGTTTTACCTCCTTTACTGGAAGGGCTAAGGGGTTTTCTTTCTCAGTGTTCAAGTTTTTCAGGTCTACTTGTAAGCATTTCAACTTGATATTTGTTTGTAGAACATGTTGTTCTTCCTCTGATTGATTCACAGCAATTGTGATAAAAAATCCTTATTTTTGAGTCTATTTTTAATAGGTATACTTATTTTTTAAAAACTGAAATGTTTAGCTAAGAAATTTACTTCATTTTAGGCAATTTATATTCTTCTAAGGTTTAGATTCTTAAAGTATCTTAGAAATACCCACAATTTTTCCAGAAATCACCAATATGACTCAAGTTTCTTCTAACAGAAGAAGACATATATTATCTTACAAAATACATGCTTAACGTAACTTCAGTGTAAAGTTGGATTTGTTGGATAATGACAAATATTGTCATTTACCAAGTGTCATGATTTAATATGCCTTTTATAGCTGTCAGAAAGCCTTTTGACTTGAATGACTGTGACAAATTCACAAAATAATTAATTTTATTATTGAATTTTAAAAATCCCTGAGAAGAGATTAAATTGCATTAAGTAGCATATACATACATAATGTTCACGCACAATTATATAATTTCAGATTTGGGAATTTTTTTGTGTTTAAAGTGTTCAGGAGCATTCAAAAGAAAGTAGCTATCAGTTATCTCTGTCCAAAGGACTGTTTGTAGCTAAACAAAACATAGAGATACAAAAGTTTCTGTATTCGAGATAATAATTTTGTGTAAAAATGGTCTTAATATATTGTCCCTGGAGGAGGCATTAAGAGCTGTGAGGTTTATGAAGGCAGTCAAGATTTAACTCATTCAGTTAAGTACCAAGATGGCAACCACTAAAAATTGTGTCTGGAATAAAATTTATTCTGATACTGACTTAAAATAAAAAAAAAGAAAGTAATATGCTTTCATTTTTAGTAGCAGTAATTTTAGAGCATAAGACTGAGCATCACTTCCAGTAAGGAACGCTGCTGAATCATTAAAATATATTTAGACACTATATGAAGTTTACATTATTGAAATCTCATGAACAGGTTCAGTTTCATTGTAGGTTTACAACCTCATTAATAAATATTGATAGTCATCAGAATGGATTATTTTTTTTCTATTCAGTTGTATAGACAAGTGAGACAACATTCCACTTCTTCCCTCTTTGACATTAATCTGGTTAATCTCTTCTGTCTTTACACATTGGAATTCCCTTGCCTTTTAGGGATGGACTTAGATGTACCTAAACAGCTACCCTCACACAAACCTCTAAAACTCTCTGAAATACTGTAGTGATGCACCCTTGCAGGGATGGATACTCTGACACAGGACATGCATCAAAATCTGGCCCTTTTGGAGGGGTAATGGGACATGAAGTGGAGAACAAAATTGTAAGGAAAAAACGAGTTTGCACAAGGGCAGTGAGGCTGAGCCCATTCTTTCCAGGACAGTGCTGTGCTTTCTCTGCAGCCAGCTTGATTTTCATATTACCCATCTTGCATCAACTTGCATCAATCAAAGTAAAAGGCAGTCTCAAAGATAAAAATTCCTATATTTTAAATGTCTGGATATAAGCTAGACATTGAATAAATGGAAATCAATTTATGTCACCCTCTAGCAGGTAGTTGGGTATGATTATCTGAATGGTAGCCAGTGACACAACATGTAATTAGATGCTTCTCATTAATGGTATCCTCCAACGTTCAATATTGAGCCCAGTATTGTTTAATTTATTCATCAGTGACTTGGATGTGAGGGCAGATGCCTCTTCAGCAAGTTCAGTGACAACACAAAGCTGGGAGGAGTGGCCAATAGCCCAGAGTGCTGTGCAGCCCTTCAGAGGGACCAGCAGGGTGGGGAGATGGGCAGGGGAGAACTGTTTTAAATTCAGCAAAGGCAGGGTCCTGCCCCTGGGGAAGAACAACCCCCTGCACCAGGACAGGCTGGGGCTGAGCTGTAAAGCTGCTCTGTGGAGAAGGACCTGGGGGTGCTGGTGACAGCAAGCTGTCCATGAGCCAGCAGGGTGTCCTGGGGACCGTGTGGGCTCATGGTGTCTGGGGTGCATTGCCAGCAGGTTGAGGGAGTTGATCCTGCCCCTCTGCTCAGCCCTGGTGGGGCCACATTGGGAGTGTTCTCTCCAGTTCTGGCCTCTCTGGGACAGGAGGGAAATGGATCTCCTGGAGCAGGTCCAATGGAAGATGAGGAAAGGCTGGGAGAGCTGGGCCTGTTCATTCTCAAGAAGAGACAACTGAGAGAGGACCTGCTCAATTATTTAAGTATCTGAAGTGAAGGTGTCAAGAGCTAAGAGCCAGGTTCTGCTCAGTAATGCCGAGCAGTAGGACAAGAGGCAAGGGGCAGAAATTGATGCACAGGAAGCTCCACTTGGATATGAGAAAGAACTTCTTTACTGAGCATGTGAACTTGCAATGGAACAGATTGTAAAAATAATCTGTTCACAAGGCTCCCTGCCATATGTCTAAAATCTGTAGGCATAAAGAGGGATTCCTTGACAGGATTATCTTTTCCTTTTCCAAAATTGTTATTCAAGACAGATATGTTGGAAGATTCAGATTCTGGACATGCTCTGATCTGTCTGTTGCATTTTGTGGGGCAGTAAAAGAAAGTCCAATATTTAAAATTATGTGAGAAGAATCCTCACATAGACTTTTTTGCACTGAACATTTTTCTTGTAATTATAATACACGTTAGTTTAACATGTATTATGTAACAGTAAAAACATTTCAGATAGAGTGAAGGAAAACACTTTGACGTTGTTGGGATATTACAAGAAAGGACATGAAAAATTGTCTTCAGTTATAAACAATCACAGCTTTTCAGAAATAGATCAGATTTTGTCTCAGAACTATTTATCTGCCCTCATGCTCTCTCATACTGGAAGACTGTTCCACAATATTAGTACTTTGACAACTGGAAAATATCAGTTCCTCTCTCAACTACACTCATCATCAGTTTATAGCAACCTAGCAAGTATTTAGTTTGATACTCTTTCCCTTCTTTCTTTGTAATATCAGTTTGATGCTATATATTTTGATGTTCCATCCCTGGATGCTTTTTCATATTGAAATCTCAGTGACGCAATAGTAATCAACCTATTTGGGGTTTTCTGATTCTCTTTGATTATTACTGACATTTTTCTGGTTTATAATAAAATATGTTCTTTACATATTTTACATATTGTACATATTGAACTTCTTACTCAGTTTAATCATTCTATTACTATCATTCTTAATGTCATTATTCTTTTTGTGACATTTAGATCATCCATAGTAATAGTAACTACTAGTTTGGTATCATAACCACCAAATTCATCTGTGGTTAATTAAGAAATGCATCTTTGAGGAATATGATTTTTTTCTTTTTCTCTCTCCTCTTCTTGGTACAATTTTCTGTTATTTTCCCACGTATTACCTCTGAGATAACAATAGTTTTCTATTCTTGTCCCTCCTCTCTTGTTCCTATGGGATGATCCTTTTGACCTAGACAAATTCTAATAATTTGTTGATGCAGAAATATTTAATTCCTATTGTCATTTAAAGTTAATATTTCTGGCTTTCATCAGAAATTGAAGAGCAATAAGTTTGTTTGTTTGCCAGGAACAGTTACAAGCCCATAGTTATGGAACAATCTAATTTAATAAGAGAAGTTCTTGTTCTTTCTTCATAGTTAAGATACAGTTCTGTGAAGCACATAGGGAAAAAATATCCAAGATTTTTCATAAATATATTGTGAATCTGAGGACACAAACTAATCCTTTTCATAAGAGAGCAGGTTTGTGAAAGGGAAATAAGGACAAGCAAGGCTGGAAAGAGTTTAGCAAGTTTAATTAATATTTTAACATTTTTAAAGTTTCTAGAATCTAGAAAAATACTTGGTTAGGGAGTTAAGTACATAGTTCTTGAAAATCTATTTAGCTCACTCTCTAATAGCTGTTTGAATATGATTGGCTGAATTGTGCTATCTCTGTTAGATAAGACTAATTTACCCGTAATTAACTGTCTAGTATTGTTTTCCAAATCTAGTACTTATTTCCACTCAAAAAGTGTTTGAAATACAGAAAAAAATTGGTTAGTGAGTATTTTAAATAGATGGTTCTTAGATTTCTACCCATTTTTCGTTTTATTTAAAGGTCATAAGTGAAATGGATAAGTATAGTATTTACCAAAACGATTACATATAGAAGTTTGCCAGCACAATTAGAGTAGAAATACCTGTCTACAATTCTACAAAATTTAGGTGTTAAGTGTTGTGGGTCATATGAATCGTGATTTTATAAGTATTCTCAAGAAAATAAACGTGAGAAAATTTTTAGTCACTGTTAACATCTGACCACAAAAATTAATGAAAAAAAATCTTTTAACTTCTTTGTATCCAAAGATACCTTGGAACCAAAGTGTGAAACAAGTTTTGTACTTTAACATACTCTTTTAAGTCACTACATCTCAAAAAAAATTTCACATACTTTTCTTCTCAAACATTTTTTGTTGTTGTTTATATCTTGACTGAAGACCTTCAAAGACCTACCCATAAAAATAGCAGTTGAGGAGCTAAAGGAACACCACCACCCCACACACACCATCAGAGAAATAATTTTTATTGTAGTAATCAAATGTCAATTTGCCATTTGTGGATATCTTCCCAAGCAAATGCTTCACTGTTCTGCAAATTTTACTACTCACAGCATGGTCTAAGCTGCTTTATGTAGGACTGTAAAGATACATTCCAGAGAGAAACAGAAAAAGTATTTGTCGCCACATCAAAACCACCCTTTTTCTTTTTGGAAAGTGTTTGAAATTTTTGACACAAAAATATTAGGGGTGTTGTTCTGGATAGGAGCATCAGAGGTGCTGAAAAAATCTATTCCTCTTGAGGCTGTCAGGTGCAACATAGATACTGTGAAATATCTGGAAAATAAATCTGTAGTACTATGAGATGTAAACAGCATTCATCAATTCATTTTTCAGCGCCAGCTTATATATATCTCAGAAATTATTACACAATTTTTCATTGTTCCCTCACAGATGATAATGGAATAATAAATTCAGCTGCTGATGCTAAATACTTACACAGTGAAATCTGCCAAAATCCTGAATTAGCTGAGTTAACATCTGTTAAACTTCAGGCGTAAGATAAATTACTTAAAATATAAATAAATATAGCTCTGAATATGTTTGGAATTATTCTGTATTATATATGATTCCTTAGTTAGACAAATGTTTCTACTTAAAATTGAACTATAGTCACACAATACTTCTGGCAGTTTTGTTTAAGATGCTCAATGATAAATAAGATACTTAAGCTTCATTCACTGCCATTTTTCTCCTGCTTGAGCTCTGTTCATTCTTTGCTTTTAAAACTTGTTGAGACCAGGTGATACTCATATATTGTCTGTCAAAAAATAAAGCTGCATTTCCTGTAATACAGGACAATTTTGCTTCTAGTGCATATATTGTGTCCTTTACTGAACTATAACAATCTTTATAGATTAAATAAATATCTGAGAAGCTGATTTATCTTTCTGTGGTTATGCCACAATGAACTAGTAATTTCATTTGGGTTACAACTTTGTCTGTCAATAGTCTCTCAATAGTGTTTCCTTTATATTAGTAATAAGGTGCAGTGTTATCAATTAATACAATTTTTATGCAATACCCTTAGCTGTGCCCTGTATACAGTGTTTTACACAACCAGTCATTGATAAGATCTTGATTTACTGAACTAGCTGTCAGCTACAGGAGCTGCAGGTAAAGCTGTCAAGTGAAGGCTTTGGTACCTCCCGTGACAGCCACGGTGGTTCCACCACAGCTGCTGGGAAGTGACTGTCCTCTGTGGAGAGGTGGCCTCTAGAGCCAAGACATCTCAGTCCAATTGCCAGGTTTTGGCAGTGTCTGATGGACAAACAGAAATGGCAACTTTTTACAAGTCTTGACTTCTACCAGAGCATTGCACTCATAGAAACGGTAAAATGTTTTCTGATAACTATCATGTTATATTGAATATCCCTGATATAATAATAATTAAAATGATGCCCCTGAGAATTTGAGAAAATAGAGTTAATAACAGAGGTTAACATTTCTCTGCATAGGCATATAAATTAAACTGGAACATGACAAATGTGACTATGAAAGCATTCAGAACTCATAGAAAAGAGTAACTGCAAGATGGAAATATATTTAAATATACAGTAATCAAATGCAAATATTCAGCTGGGGCACATCAGTCTCTAAAGTACAGTCAGATGGTAGAGGAATACAAAGAAAATCAGCAGGAAGCATAAAGGAACCAGCACAAAACAGATCAGTCTATCTAGCTTGAATTTTTCAGTGAAGAAAAATCAGTACAACAGAACTACAGCAATAATCATTGTGAAGTTGACAATAAATTGAATGTAACAAGGAACATGAAACACTATTGCTGTCTAAAAATAGGTTTCCTAATTTTCTTTCAAAGACACAGTTTTTTTTTTCCAAAAGTTGCAAATAATTTTTTGGCAATTTTCTATGCAATTGTGACTCATGTCATTAAAGGAATTTTATAGAGACATAAAGACTATATGTACTGACAGATTTGCATTGCCTGTTGCCCCATTTGACCACAATATGCTAAATAAAAGTGGGAAGTAACCACATGTGTAACATGACAGAAAGTTAAAAGTTTTGGATGAAATTCAGAGGTCTGAAAAATTTTCCAAATCCTGTGCACCATCAGTGTACATTTCCATTATTTCCAAATGAAGATAACAAAATCAAGTATCCAGATTTAAAGAAACAGTAGTAAGTCAGCTGTAGAGGTAACCTTTGTTAAAAGTTTAGAACGCTTTAGAAAAACGAACCCTCTTCCCAGAACACTGTTGGAATTAATCAAAATTGTCTGACTGAAATTTTACTGAAAGGAAAAGACACACAAAGCATGGAAAATGTCAGCCCAAATAAATGTTTTTTGAATACTAGACACATATCTTTATGATTATAATATAATATTATTATTTTTGCTTTGCATAAATTGATGTGAAGGCCTCCTAATAAATGTGATTGAGCACACTGAATAGAAAATTACTGAAACAAATAAAAAATGTTAAATATATTTTATTATTTTAATTTTTATTTTATTTTATTTTGCCTTATTTTATTTATATCCATGATCTGAACTATATAAAGATACCACCATTTTTGTCAGAGATCAACTATACAGGAATGATGCTGACAAATGTGAAGTATCTGTCACCAACACTGAAAAATAATAAATTAAGAGGAGCATTTAGTTCTATTTTAGTTGAATGTTCTTGATTAGTGATAAGATTTTTTTTAGTGTGAATATTTTGTTCTAATTCAAAATTCCTTTTTCTTTCCTTTCCGTGTAAGAAGCAACTTTTGTGGTCCTGATAATTATCCACTAAATGAAATGATGTTTTCCCTTTGCTGGTAAAAGTCTAATTATTTCTTCTCTCCTGTTCCTTCTTTAGCCTTTCTGAGAAACTAATTTTGTAGCAAATCTGCCGAAAGTCACGTTGCCTTAGAAAACATTCATTGTTATTTACATTATACAGTTTGTTTGCTTGTTGGCTACTGGGTTGTGTGGGTTTTTTGAGCTCTAGTTAAAAAGCACTCACACAAAAACTTGTCTCACAAAGTCTTTAAATAACTTCTTTTTTTTTTTTTTTTGACAAGACAGTCTATACATTTGGCTGCTACTAATGCTCTTCCCAGTGCAATTAAATTTAGAATGACTTGGACTGACTTTTTACCCGCCCTCACTTGATCAACACTAATTTCTGTTAACACCTATGTTTAGGAAGTCATAATGACATGTGTAGTTATATAACAGAAAATGTGATATCCAGATATGTGGAAAATATGAAAAATACTTTCTATGCAATATAGCCATAGGAAATAACATATATACAGTGTCCCTAGAAAAAATTGCAGTCAGAATTATGTGTGATTGTACTTAGAGCACAAAAACATCTCTTTAGAAGACTCTTTCCAGCTACATATAAAATTGTATCGGTATTTAATTATTCAGAATGTGATTTTCCATGCATGGTATCTCCTCAGGTTCAATTTATTAAAGTGTAGGGAAAAGTAGTTGAACTACTGCCAAGAACAAAATAAGCAAACAAATTATGTAAAAGCAGAATATATCAAACGAATCTAGCTCTGCAATGACTTGGAACAGGGGTAGGAAATTTTGCAGAGGAATGAAATACCTAACCAGTATTGATCATTTACTCTGCTGGTGACCTTTCCCTTCAGGAGAGGTACTAAACCATGACCTCTCCCTTCAGGTATCTTTATACACTGATGAGATTCCCTATGAATCTTCTTCAGGTTAAACAGTCTCATCTACTTCAGTCTTTCTTCACAGGAGTGGTGCTCCTGTCCTTTTATCATCCTAGTGATCCTTTATTAGAGTTTCACCTGCAGCTTCATCTCTCTCATACTGAGAAGCCCAGAACTGTAACTTTCACAATTTCTTATGTGGTTATCTGTCACATGCAGCAATTTCTCCAGTCATGTCCAACAGTTTTGCATCTCAGCATAAACTCCAACAGGGGATATTATCTTCTGTGTGTAGTCCTATCACAGCTGGTGCCGTTTCATCAATATAGTGTATCCAAAGCATCTTTATGAGTCTGACAATTCATCTTCTAGGTGAGTAAGTCTCAATTGATCGATAGATTTCCTCAATCAGTTGATCTGCTGTCCAGGTTCCATGAACAATTTACCTCGATGATTTGATTTCCTTGCCTACTCAGAGACATACAGTATCCTCTGAGATTCCCTAGTACATGCACAGCATCTGTGTTTTCTGGCAAATTCAACAGAGAAGTGAGGCAAAATATCTAAGCCATTCTTGAGCAGCAGCAGTATGCCAGGAAAAAAAGCATCCTAAAAGTTGTTTTAAATAGACTAATGGCAGCTTAATTTATATTTTATTCACATTATTCACATTTGTAGCTAAACTTACACTCTCCCCAAGTTTTGTACAATTGCCTTATTTGTACCTAAATCTAGATCTTAATCTTGACCCAAATTCTGCCTAAAGAATAGGATTGAAACTCCTAAACAGAGGGACATATCACCATTTTTAATGCAAAATGTTCTGTCTAATCTTTACTTGTTGCTCCAAAAGGATTCTAATATACTTTAGATCTTGTATTACATTTGTACAAAAGTTCTGGTTGGAGGTAACAATGTAATTAATTCATAATTTTTACTTGAGAGTTCTCTTGATAACTTCAAGCATGCCAATTTCATACTCAAAATACAGTGCTTCAAATCAGTCTCATGTCCTTTGCTTGTCTTCTACAAAAAATAACTTATATTACAGCAAATACTGTAGTAATTTTTCACCAGCTTTAAAATGTGCCTTTAAAACATACACTTGAATGTTTTTCTAAATGAGTAATTTCTATCAAATGCTCTTTTTTCCCCTCTTTTTTTTTTTACTAGTTATACTAGTTGTACTAGTTATACTAGTCCCTACTGAATCATCATTCCTTTTTTCATCCATGGATTACACAGACAATATTGGAATTAATGTTCATTTAAGTAATTATTTCAGTGTAAGTCAAATTATCTAAACCAAGATATATTCTCATTTAACGTACATAGCTCTGACAGCTTCATTTTTGTATGTATACAATGAAAGGAAAGGGTTACTGTGCCACAACTTAAATGCAGCAGACAAAACTCTGGAAGGCTTCAGTGCATAAGCCAGTAGTCTGAATACTAGTCCAGCAACTAGTGCTTTTTGAGAGAATTCCACTGAGCATATCTCATAACCTCCAGCGACTGGTATAGAAGGCAGAACTGCAGCAGTTCTGTGCCATGACATGTCTTTTAGCCTAAATCTCAAATTACATATTCATAATTAAGCAATCAAAGTCCACTCATAAATCTGGGTAGTTAAAAAATTTTCTAGTTTTTTAGATAATTTTACACAACACCAAAAGCGTTAGAGCTGTCTTAGATTTATTTGACTTAATGATACAAGTTTGCATCAATTTTATATATTTTATATATATATATATTAAAATTATATATGTATATACATGTCTCTATATATATATTTAATCAGTGCTTTAGTGTCTCAATTGGCTGTACACCGGACAGTTCTGAAAGAGAGATTAAGTGTTAATATGTCACTGAGATTAAACTAATATATCTTAATTTTCTTTAGACTGTGCTTACTGACTATCAGATTTAGAGATTTTTAACTGGCTAATGCACAGCTTGAAGAGCAAGTTTACAAAATCCTGAAATCTATCACATAGAGATACTTGGAATTTCAGCAACGAATGTAGACATTTCCAGTGTGATTTACGTTTAGCTAATCTGGTCATTTAGAATGTCTTTATAGTTAAAAGGACACATATCATATAGTTCATTTCATCTGGATGTCATAACTTGAAAGACATATGAAATGTGCCTTGGAGGATTCTGTCTCCATTGACTAGCTCAGGTTACTGCTACTCTCCATGGAATAATCAGCACACCCAGGCTTCAATTCATTTTCATGAACAGATGTGTCTGCCTTTTAAGGTAGTCCAAGTTATTAAAGCAGTTGAATTTTGCTGGCACATGGGATCCTACTTCTGCCTGGTTTTGTATCAGCAGTTGTAGACAAGGCTGTGAAATTTTGAAACTTATATTTATTTAACTAAATTGTTCCATTGCTGAATGAGAGTCAACTTCTGATTAAGACAAGTTCAGATGTAGAAATGTAAATATGTGTGTGTAAGGTACTGATGTAGGATCTATTTGGTTGCCTTTGTTTAGATGACCGGTGGCCTGTGAAATACCCTATAATGCAAGTTGATTGTCAGATGCCACTTGGAAATGACTTGCACTTCTCATTTTTCTCGGATCATAAACACTATCTCTGGAAGACATGCTGAGACCCTGCAGCATCTCAGATGGTGTATAGGGCCTTGCTGCTCAAGGGCACATTGCTGTCTGTCTGCTCCGTGATGACTTTACCTGATGGAGAACCCCGAGGTTCCCTGAGGAAAATCCTCCCACATGTTCCACACGTATCTCGCCACAGCCTGCGAGTTTCACTGGCCTTGCCAACTGTTGTTTGACAGCAGTCAAAAGATTTGGACAATATTTAGTTCATATGAAGAGCTCAAGAAGAAAATAAACAGCAAATTGGCATAAAATATTGTAGGAAGATTATAGAAAATGCATTTTCTGACATTGTCTGCAAATAATCAAGAAAGCTCATCTATGTGATATGGAAGGACAATAGAGCATAATGCATTATGTTACATTATTTCTTCAGAGTGGGTGCTTTTAAATCAGAAAGTTATGAAATTTTAAATATCCTAGGACTACAAAACTTCAATTTTCATTATTTTAAGAACTGGCAAAGACACCAATAAACCAAACTGAACTTAACCATTTCAGTGATTTAAGAAAAAAGTTTAGAAAAGATTTTGTAATATGTACTCCAGATAAAAAAAATGACCAAAGAAGAAGAGTTTATAAGGGCAGTCCATCTTATTCAGAGGCTGTAAACAAGAAATTAACAGAGTTGTTAAAGTAGATATATGTAAGAATAATTCAATATAATCAGACAAAATGAGAAATTAAAATTAAGACTGAATGAGGAAATATTTGCTAACGCTCAGATCTTTGAGCCAGCTTCCCAACAGAAATTAAAGAAAAATGAATGTTAGAGTGTCCAAACCAAATTGGACAAAGCAGGTAAATCAGTATTAAGGTAGCCATGGTGTATCCTAATATATTTAAATGTAAACAATTCTGTGAGAAAAAAAAAATTTAGAGGCACTAATGTAGTTAGATATGTCCTTCACAGCAATATCCAGGGAAGCACTGGTTCTGGCACTCCATAACTTCATTATTTCAATTAATCAATTTTTTTATTACTCTAATTTATAAATTCCAGATTTGAAAGAAAATCAGGAGGAAATTTTGAAGTAAAGGCTTAATTGCAAATACCCGATTTAAATTCAGTGATGAGACACAGGTGAGAAAGTAATGGGAGAACAGACTGTTATTTCTCATGTCTTCTTAAATAAAAATAATTCCTTATAGAAAGCATTTAAACATGAGCAAGATATTGCATTCTACATATGTTCTGCTTGGAAAGGATTAATAGTTGCACTCTTCTTTAATTAAAAAGAATTATAAACTGAGAAACAATAGACAAGGGAACTACAAAAGCATGATCTGAAATTATAGATAATTGCCTGGGAAAGCAATGGAACTTCTTGTTTTATCCATATATTTTGATGCACTAAAGAAATTCATGGACAGGAGACATTAAAAAAAGAAACAAAGCTTTAGAGTTTTCAAATCTTGAACTTATATCCAGAAATGTCTTTCAGAAAACACAGTTCTGCATAATTTTTTTTCTGCTGACTTTTTTTCTACTTCTAGACAAAAATTGAAATCTATAGAGATATTCAGAAGCCTATAATGTAACTTAAATCCAAGTGAGCAATCCCTTAAAATAAATCTTGTTTAATTATTCATTACCTGGGAATTAATGGGAATCTAAATTTCTGCCTATAGTATTATAATTCTTTTATAATGTTTCTATTGTTTTGACTGCTTGTTTTGGCTCTCACATCAGACATAAGTATATACAAATTATCAGGAGGAGGCGTTTGTTGAATACAGATCTTCCATTTCTAAATTAAATACTATGACAGTGTAAGTATTGGATAAAAGTTAAACAGCAACACTTTTTTCTCTTTTATAGATGTTCTTTAAAGAATGAAAAATTCCTCTTAATTTTTAGGTATTTATGGAAGCTTTAGTTATTTAACTAGATGAGTAGGTTTCAGCTTTCTAAATATGCCTACTTTGAGGCAAGTGGAAAAAAAATCAAAAATTATCTGCTCTTCTGCTTCTCTTTGGTGTCTCTGATTGGCTATATGGGATCCCCCCAAGAGTACTGATGGAGCTGGCAGAAGAATTTGCTGAGCCACTTTAAGTCATTTACCAGCAGTCCTGACTAACCAGTGTCCCACCAGCTGGAAGTTGGTGGCTATGATGCCCATCTGATAAAAGTCAGGAGGAGGATCTATATAACTACAGGCTTTTCATCCTGAGCTCAGTTCCAGGAAAGGCAGTGGAGCAGATCATCCTGGCTGCCATCATGTGCCACATGCAGGACAACCAAGCCAACAGGCCCAGCCACCACGGGTTTTGTAAGGCAGGTCCTGCTTAATGAATGTGATCTCCTGCTATGACAAAGTTACACACTCAGTGGATGAAGGAAAAGCTGTGTCTACCTGCACTTTAGTAAAGCCTTTGACACTGTCTTTCTCAGCATTCTGGAGAGCAAGTGGCTTCTCATGGCTTGGATGGATGTACTGCTCCTTAGGGGAAAGAGTGTCTGGATGGCTGGGCTCAGACAGTGGTGGTGAATGGAGCTACATCCAGCTGTGGGCCAGTCACAAGATGGGCTCCCCAGAGCTCAGTATTTTGGACAGATCTATTTAATATCTTTATCTATGATCTGGATGAGGGGTTTGAGTGCCTGCTCAGTCAGTTTGCAGATGATACCAAGAAGGGTGTCAGTGTTGCACCACTGGAAGGAAGGAAGGCTTTGCAGAAGGATCTGGACAGGCTGGATCCTTGGCCAGACCAACTGTATGAGCTCAATGAGGCCAACTGTCAGGTCCTGCACTTGGGACACAGCCACCCCATGCAGTGCTACAGGCTAGGGAAAGTGTGTCTGGAAAGCTATTAATTAGGCTGTAACTGACAATAAAGGGTAGATATTAAGCTCACATATGAATTCCTGCATCATTGAAGGCAATTTAAACAGAAATCCCGATCTCTTGTAGTCTGGCTTTGGAATATACATCCAGTTTTCTCTGTGACCAGTAGCTTCATCCCATCTGTTGCTCTGCAACATGCAGATTTCTTCTGAAGTCTCTTTGTGAGTATTTTAGGATAACTGTCTGAAGGGAAACATGCTCAAGCAACTGAATTATGTCTTTTACATCTCCTTGATATTTTGAGACAAGAGAAAATGGCCTCAAGATGCATCAGGGGAGGTTCATGTTGGATATCGGGAATAATTTCCTCACTGAAAGGGTGGTCAAACATTGGAATGAGCTGTCCAGTAAGGTGGTGGAGTCACCATCCCTGCCTGGAGTGTTTTAGAAATGGCTGGACATACCACTTATTGTCATGGTCTTGTTGAAATGGTGGTGTCCAGTCAAAGGCTGAACTTGATGATATTAGAGATCTTTTCCAATCTTAATGATTCCATGATTCTATGATTAAAAATATAAGATACTAAAGGACTCAGGGAACTTATACTTCAGTTATCCAATTAAACAATTTTTTTTAAAAATTAAAATAAAATACAACTAAAACAAATTAGGTTTATATCTAAATTTTAAATATAAAGTAGAAGGTATTGAACTCAGTCAATAGCAGTCTGTCTAACTTTAAAAGCCATTCTATCTTTAAAGCCCATGAAATGCCTGTTTTCAAGAACAATGATGGAAATAATGCACTCAGGTTATGGATACATGATCCTCTTCTGATTTTCTAAAAGCATAACCCCTATAACCAAAGGGTTATTATTCTTCTCTTTCTACCTGATAAATGAAATAGGATTAAAAAGATTGAAAAAGCGTAAAAGAATATCAATTCCTTTCCCCTGTATTCTAATATTCTTTCTAATAGTCTTTGAAATTCTAATCTGCTTCATGCCTCTAAGACAGAGTTGGGTAGAAGAAATCACATAAAAGAAATTATAAACCGCATGAGACAGTGTCAGTATGCATTCCTGGGCTAAGACAACCCTTCAGGCATCTGGTAAAGAAAGTATGCTTTCCATCACACTTTATAAAACTCACCAAGTAATTAGGAATACTCCAAATTTCCAATAATTGCAACTGAAAGGAAATATAGAACCGAAATCTTCACAACCCAAAACTTCTGGGTAATGGATGGAAGGTGAAAAGACATCATGGATGTTTGCAGTTTAGTTAGATGGGAAAGACTATTTCTGAGAATAAAATATGCAACAATATGAAACTTATCAAAAAGATTCATAATTGGAGTAAAGATGAGGCTGGATTAAGAAACATAAATTCCTGTATCAATTTAACTGTGCTCCAATGTAGTGAAGGCAAACTACATTCTGTGCCATATTAATTAGCAAAAGTGTACCTGGAATATTGAAGGTAGGAATTATTCAACATTGGAGAGGCCACATATAAGATACTGTTCATAGCTCTGTTCTCCCTATACAGGAGAGGTGTTAACAAACTGGAATAAGCCCAATGTAGGCCACCAAGATGCTTAGAGGAATGAAGTTCTTGCAGTATATGAGGAGAGACAGAGAAAAAGAGCTGGTCTTGCTCTGCTTTGAGAAGAGAAGATTAAAGGGAGATTGCTTTCTACAACAATTTAACAAAAGACTGCAAATAAAACAGATTCAGATGCTAATTTTATGATTCTAATTGGAAAGGGTTTAAATGGTGCTATGGGTGTTTTTTATTTTTATTCTGTTTTTCAGAAGAAAAATAATGGGTACTTAAAAATTTTAAAATCTTTTTAATCAGTAAAATTTAGATAAAAATGTGAGTCCTTGCTGTTAAATGGACAACACCTAATATCCAAGTAGCTTTCCTAAGATTAGAGGGGACACTTTAAAGTTTCCTGACTGTTGTGGTGCAAATTCTTTCACTATAACTAACACTGATTTAACTAACACTTAAGCTAGAAAAATACATGTATTTCCATAAACATATATGAAATTGATTAATGGATAAAGAAGAGTGCAATGGCTGAGCAGGCTGAGCTCTCAGGCTCACTAGTTATTATTATTCATGGGAAGAAAGGGACCATTTTACTTTGCCATGGAAAGTGAACAGAGCTGGTGAATACAAACCAACTGTAGCTTTACTGTCAATATTAATGTAAAGGCTCTTCATCAGATTTGTTATTCATGGGAGAGTTTCATCAGCAGAACTTCTCCAAGGTACATGGCAGAATGGCTCACAGACTGGAAAATATTAAACAAGGACACAATACATGGATTTCATGTCAAAGAGTAAAACTATGCTCCACGTTGGTTGCTTTCTGTTGCCTCTAAAATAATTGTGCATGCATGTGTCTGTATGTCTTTATATCTGTATATCTTTATATACGTAGTTGTGTTTTGGATCTTTTTTGGTTTCTTTCTGTGGCTTTTTTGTGTGTGTTTTTTGTGTGTGTTTCTGTTTTTCTTGTTTTATTTGTTTGTGGTTTTTGTTTGATTGTTTTATGGGTTTTTTGTGGTTGTTATTTGTTTTTTTTGCTTTTGGGGTGAATTTTTAAGACTATCTGCTCCTTTCAGAAATCTGTTATGATTTTGGAATTGTACACAAATCATGTTGTGGAAATCAGTTTGGTTTTTAAGCAATTTTTTTCATTGTAATTTGCAAAAATAATATAATTTAATAAGATTTCCTTAAAATTTTCAATTGTACTGCACAGACACACACAGTCTCCATTCTCTTCCGTAGCTTTTCCTTCCAAATACTCTGTAAAGCAAGAAACTGTTGCTTATGAGAAATCAGGAGATATTTTTTATTTTATTGGAGAATTGGCTTGTGAGCTTGTCCTTAGGTAAAATATTTTCAACTGTTTATCCTTAGAGGTCCAAATATGAGTGAACATTCTGTTATTAGAAAGGAACAACAAACATCACCCCAAACAGTGGTATATGACACTCTGCTATATACTGGGATTTTATTTTCCCTTTCATTAAGTTGGTATATATTCTCCTGAACTGCCCTTCTTTGCTCTTTCCTTTGACTTATTCCATTATTAATGAAAGTGATATTTCTCAAAGTCATTTACTAAGAAAAGTCGTTGCAACAAAAACATTTCTTTGGCCTACTCCCTGATTATTCCCAATCTTGACAGAAATCTGACAGAGTAGTTCAGCACCAGATAAAATGGACATAGTGTGCTTCTACGATCCTACATACAAAATAAGTAGAAAAATAAATAGCTTGTCTTTAGGCGATTTTTTGAGGAAAAGAAAACCACATCAGCAAATCAAATCACAACAAAACAAAATAGAGAAAACATTCCCCCTCCCCTCTCATAGGAGATAACAGGGTTTTTAAAAGACAGAATTTTTGAAAAAAATCTTTCTTCTGCACTCTTGTCAGTATAAGTTGAAATATGCCTAAGAATTCCTTTAAGCCACATATATTTATTTATGAATTATTGTTGGAAACTTCAAGGTTCTTAAAATTCTGAGCTAGTAGCTGTTATTTTTTTTTTAAGTATTTGATGTTTTAATATTTTTATTTTAAAATATTTTTAATATTAATAATCTTTCTTGATTTCTAATACATGCAATGAAAGTCTCAGCTCCATAAACTTGAATTAATTCATGTTGAATTCAAGTAAGGTACTCTGAAATATTAAACTTAGATTTTGGTAGATATTCAATATATCTTGATTCAGAATCAAGGACTCTATTACACTAGTTTGTTTTATTTTCTTTATATCTTTAGTAGACTCTCCAGTATTCTTGCTTATTTTCAATTTTTCAATATTTGCAAGTGTTTTGATTTGTCATTTTTTTTATATATAGTTCAAGGATAAGTTGTCTATATATTGATGAAGTAAATTTTGTAAAATTATACTCGATTTCTTTCCATTAAAATTTATTTTTAAATTCAGAAAATATTCAATCTCAGTCATTCAGAACCATTTGCAAATGATCCCAGATAAAACCCCCTGGAAGTCCATTTATGACAACGAATCCCAAAAACCTCTAAAATTTTATTCTTTAGGCAATCCATAAAATCTTCATAATTTCCAATGATGTCTTAATTCTTTGAAGCAAGTTAGACAAGAAAAGGGAAAATATGCAGCTCTCAGTGACAGAGGAAAACTGAAGACTTGTGCTGGTTGCAGGTATGCATAAAGATTTAGACTTAAAGTTTTAACTTTCTGAATGTATATTTTGTGCACTCTGACAGTACATAGGTAAATAAGGTTGCAACTGTATACCATAATCAACGGATATTTTCTTACATTATTTCCCATATAACTTTCCTTTCAGAATTTCCTAGCATTTCGTTTCTTCAGAATAAATCTAGGAATAGGGTTTCTTTGTGTTTCAAAAAAAATTCTGTCCAGGCTCATTTAGCTCAGATTCTGTCTTGAGTACATCATAAACAACTTAGACCATTAAGGCAATTTTAATCCTCAAGGGAAGTACTGAAGCATAATTTTCTTGTTCTTTAGTAAGTTCTACCTAGTGAGATACAACATAAATTTCTTTTAATTGCCACTTTATATGTAGCATGAATATCACAGCTGAAAACAGTTCTTAAAAATAAATTGAGATAATATATCAGCTAGACAACTTGTTTCAGAAAAATCTCATTCTGAAGTTCTCTTTTTTTCCTAATTCTTCAAAGCTAAAAAATAAAAAAAGACAAATTTTCATTAGATAAGAAAGTGAGTTAACCTGGGGATCCTCAAGGGTTCTTTGACATGCTATTTGGCCTCTAAGAAACTCATTTGTTTGGGGTTTTTTAATTGTGCGATTTTTGAGATATAACTGTCTTAAGAAATTTGGCCCAGGTGCTGTGCTGTTGGACATGTACTGTATACCCTTATGAGCTTTAAGACATAAATAGGCTTATAGTCATGTAGAAGTGCACCAGTTTTCCTCTTGTTCATTCTTTCACCATTACACTTTTGTAGAAAGGATGGGTGGCTGATATCTGTGGTGTTGAAAGAATACAGCACATATAATAAAATGCATAAAAAGTGAAAGCATTAGCTCTTCTACATACTTAGACTTTGATGCAACAATCACTAAGAGATGTTAGAATCCTGGTCTTGAAGAAAGTAGTTTTAGTATTTTGATCTGAATAAATTTTAGTGAGTTTCATTGCCACAAATGATTTTATAAGATAACAAAATCAGAAAATATATTATATGTGTTTATTGAAGTTTCTTCAGACAATTCTTTCTTAAAAAAACCAAAAACAAACAAACTAAACTAAATTGAAAATATTATCAAAGGGAGAACTTAGTAATTTGTCCTATAGTTAATCTTGTATGGTGTAGACTGAGTTGATGAATGACATGCATATGAAGGAATATTTTAATTTAGCAAATGCAAGTTGATAAATAATTCTAAGTCCCAGTGCATGGCACTTAAACAGAAAACTCTACAAAGAAGCTCTTCCAGATGTTTCCTTTAGTTTTAATTGAGGTAGAGAAAACAAGTTTCAGCATTCCACTTAGGAATACAAAAACAACATTTCTTTATCAAGTCAGAATGACCAAAATAAACCATTCCAGAAAATATTCCTGATGCTGCTTAGAACAGCAGTCACTACTCATCTAAGTCACAAAAAAAACCAAAAACAACCTTGTCCTCTGTGTACAAATATATTGAGAATTTATGTGTCTGAAGGAGAGTCTAATATAATGATCTTTCATGTTCATGTTATTCGTCCCTAACTTTTCACTATAGATCTCTTTTATCATTTCCTCCTCCCCCCTGCCCAGTTCAAACAGTCATGTACCAAGACTATTTAAGCTGGATATTAAATTAAGTGGCCAAATAAGAATTTAATTTATAATTCATAAGAAAGTTGTTCTGTGCTAATTTAGTTATAGTATATTTTTAGATAAATACTGGGAAGTTATTTTGCTAAGTAAGCTCTTTCTTGCTAATTTTATAGCTTGAAAGTATTTTTTCAGATCAGCAACTTCACAAATACCCTTGAGGGAGCTTAATTTCCTTTATCTTTTTTGACAAATAGCTGCTCTTTTTTCCTTCCATATCCTGTTTATTCTCAGACAAATGCATGAGCCTCTCTGAACAAGACAATAATATGATGTTTAAGTTGTTTAACTTAATGAGTTTTTTAACATTCATAAGTTATTCTATGCTTTAGTCTGCTTAAAGCCTAAGAATGGAGTTCTCTTTTACATGAATCTAGAGTTGGGTTAGAATATGCTCTGTAGGAATCCTTTGATGCTGCAGTTCAACCCTCATAATTAGAAAAGGATATGAGTAACAATAAACAGAGTATTTGTGGCAACAGAAACTGGAAACTCAAAGTACCTTACTTATACATAATTCATTTCATGTTTCTATGCCATTTTTTACATATTCTCAGCTGGCTTAATTCAGATGTTACCAGTATAAATACTTCCTCTAATTAGATTTGGTAAGAAAAAAAGTCTTTATAAAGAATAGAATTAACAGGGTAGGGTAGGGTAAGGTAGGGTAGGGTAGGGTAGGGAAGGAAGGAAGGAAGGAAGGAAGGAAGGAAGGAAGGAAGGAAGGAAGGAAGGAAGGAAGGAAGGAAGGAAGGAAGGAAGGAAAGGAAAAGAGAAAAGAGAAGAGAAAAGGGAAAGAAGCAAAGAAAAGAGAAAATAAGAGAAAAGAAAGGAGAAAAAGAAAAAGAAAGAAAGAAAGAAAGAAAGAAAGAAAGAAAGAAAGAAAGAAAGAAAGAAAGAAAGAAAGAAAGAAAGAAAGAAAGAAAGAAAGAAAGAGAAAGAAAGAAAGAAAGAAAGAGAAGGAATAGTTTCATAAAGAGACAAAGATTTCTTTCGAGTTTGTGAATTAAATGACAATTAGAACATTTTTCAGGATTTTCCTTGTTGCTTTTCCCTTTTAGAGACTCTACTGGAGTAGAGGTTTCATACCAGAATAAAGAGAATAATTAACTTCCTACCACTTTATGTTCTCTATTGCAGAACCTCAAAATTCTTTTTAAGAAGTCTCTAGTAAGATGGTTGTTAACAGTCATCAACGTTTGTATAGAAGTAAATATAAGATCCTGAATAAGTGAGAGATTCTTTAACAGAGAGAATGTAGAAGAGAAGCATGGAACAAAGACTGAAGTGTTTTCAGGGAGAAGGCACATGAGTGTTGGGTGAAGGTCTGTGGCTGTAAATGTTTTTGGTAGCCTTGCAGAAGAGATGGACTGCACATGACAGCAGACAGTGTGAGCCTGAACCCTGGCATTCCGAATGTGCAAGTGAAAATGTAAAATTATAGCTGAGTCTCTAATTGTTTTTTCACTCATTACATTCAAAATGGATAATTTTTAATAATAAGGTTGTGCAGATTTTGCCAGTTTTAATTAATTCCAGTTTCAAAAGACAAAGTTCTGGACATGCATGGAAGAATTGGAAATTAGGCTTGCCTTCACTGGTTTACAGCAATAGTTTATATGTCAATGGTTAGTAGAATTAGTCTCCCTCAGAAAATTTAGAGTACTGTAGGATGAAAACATGATCCAGAGGAAGTGTATGTTTGCTGTGGAAATGATTGGTACTTTCATTTTATTTCGTGGATGCTTCAGCTTTCCAGGGTTAGCCCTTTACTTTGACTTTCCTCCTGTGTACTGGGAATATTCTTGAGAAACAGAAACAGAGATGGAACATCATACATGGTATCATATCATTTATATTTGCTTATACTTTAGTTACCACCTTGCTCATGATGGCTGGATTAGTAATGGATTACTATTTTCAATGTTTTCTACAGACCAGTCTGCCAAATAAATTACTCAAATATTAGCAAAAATTAGAGTGCACAGTTACTCAGCAGACAAAAGAAATTTTGTTTCAACAAATCATCTTGGCAATCAAAAAAAGAAGACTCTGCCTTTAGAGAATAATTTCTACAGCTAGCAGATACACACTTCTCTTCCAGAAAGAGAGAGAAAAAAAAAAAAAAAGCATATTGACCCATATGAAGGAAAAAATTCTCTTTTCTAACTGGGGCAATGACAGTGATCCTCTGTGTTCCAGGAAAGACAAGATTAGATTCTAAATGAAAATTTCTCTATCTCTTACTTCCTTTAAGAAAAAAGTTTCTATCCCTTCAGACTGCTAAGATAGATTTGATAAATATATTCTGAACTTTCTGAGTATGTGGATTTGGATGCATCACCCAACATGCTCATCTCTTGCCAGAATGGACTTTCGAATTTCAGCTGTAATGGTAAGTTGCATTCCCATGTCTTGAAACACAAAAATCATTGCACACTGCATGAATAGAATTAAAATTAATGGATGAAAGGATAGAAAACCCACTTTGTACCTGGAGAAATAAAATCTCATCTTGAATGTGTTTTGTTTACTATTGCTGTCCTTACATACATAGTTTTAGTAGTACTTATACTATCTTAGTGTACAAGATAATTCTCGCACATAGAGTGAGATGTGGCTTTCCTCTAAGGAGTTCCAAAAGCTAATTTGTATAGATTAAAAGTAATTAAAATTATAAATATAATTATGTGACAAGGAGGAACTATGACAATTTATTCAGAGAAGTGGATTTAAAAAAATATTTTAAATACAGATTTTTTTTTTCCTACTCTGATATTCTCTTCCAGTACCATGCCCTACTGGAAAATCAGATATTTCCTTCCTTGAGGGGTTTTATTACAGTACAACAAGATGTAATCCAAGGAAAAAAACAATATGACCCTTAAATGTGTTGAATTCTACTCTCATCATTGTTTCTATTGCTGAGCTTTGTTTCTGTTGAACAGAGAACAGCAGTGTCCCCATTTCTAACTCTTGGCTGGGCACAGTATGTCCTGAAGTTCTTTTCATATGTGTGTGCAGGAAAAAAAGACTGTGTTATGTTCTAAGGAATGTCACCTGTTCTTTTCTGTGCACCGAATGTTTTCCCTTGATGGTATACTAAAAAATCCTACTCACTTAACTTTCTACTTTCTTTCTAATGTTTTGCTTCCAGAGAAATATTTCTCTTGTAAAAAGCATAAGCATAAATTTGCAAACTATACAGATTAATGAAATTAGAAAAGCAGTGAGATGTAATTGCCTTCTGAAGCCATATGAATATTGACAGAAGAAGAATCTAATTTAAAAATGTTGAGTTTCTTTAAGATCAGGAATAAAGGCCAGATAGGTTGAGGTAGGTATTAAAAAAATATTTGGGGTCTCCTTTTAAAAAAGAAAAAATAATATTTTGCTGTTGGTTAGACTTAGGAGACTATGCATTCCATCATTCTGTTTCCTGTTTATAGATTATTTGAAATGTCTGGCACATTTGGAATGGTCATTGTATTTTCTTTCTCAAGAGGACATGGCACTATCATTTCTCGGGCCAGAGAAGCAACCTTGCTTTAATACCTAATAGTATAAGAGAAAATTTATGGAAATGGTGGCTATGAAAATACACTTTAAAACTGAAAATATTACCTTTAGAGCTTACTCATCTGACAGTTATTACATAGTCTCAATATTTGTAACAGTAAAGACTACTCTAGGAATAAATCACAAGGCACTTATGTTATTTTTGACAATCTCCTAATCCTGCTATGCATCTTTGCCTTCAGTCACCCTGTAATATTCATTTGGCAAAATGCCAGCAACCTAATTTCTACAACCATCCATAATCTTGTTAGCATGCATTGATTTTTAAAGTGCTTGTTACCCAGCCCTCACAAAAAGTTAACACCTGAAAGAAAGAATAGACCAGAGATCTTAAATTAAGCCCAGAATTCTCTTTGCATACTCTGCTAGTTTTGTTCACATGATCTTCCTCAAATGGATGTCACTGAGGGAAACAGACATGAGGTGGCTCTGCCCCAAAAGAGTGGCATCTTGCTTTAACAAATGACCCAAACCTCTTAACAGATTTTTTTTTCCAGATTCAGCCATTGAAGTGCAGAATTCTTAGGAAAGAGTTGGTACTTTCCTTTATGGTCCAGAAAACAGTTTAATGGTGTCAGCTTGAATGACAGACATATCCAAAATTGGAACTACTGTAAGCAGATTTACTTCCATGATTTTTAAACCTGCAATAACGTTGGTCTTATCTTCCCAAACAGCTGAGGGAGATTAAAATGTTAATGATAACAGATAATGAAAACAATTATATTTTACTATCTTACAATATTATATTGGGAAAGGTACTTAGACATCCTAAATTTGAGTCCAGTCCGTATTATAGCAGTCTTTTCATTCAGAATTAATATAATGCCAGCCAAATACTATTAAGAAATAATTGAAACAACAGGCTATATACTGGGGTGATGAAAGTGTAGATTCAATTCTAAGATTTAAAATAGCTGATGTGAACACAAGGCGCTGATTATATATTTTTTTGCGTGAAAGACAAGGATAATAAAGAGGACCATAGGTTAGGAAGAAAATTTAGAGAATGTGTAATTTACTGGGGAAAACAATTTTTTTGATAAGGTGGATAAAATTATACTTAGAAAAACAAATTCTACTGTTTTCAGTTTTCACTTTTTTTTTAAGGAGTTAATTTACATACCCTTCATAATATTTTATCTTTGTTAGTTTTGTCTTCTTTTTTGTTACTTTCTTTTTTCTTATATAGTGTAATCCTGGAGCCAGAGATTCTGTACTGTTGTAACAATATATCTGTAATAACACTGATTCCATATGCACTGAAAATAGACGTGGAATAAAAATGTTAAGCAATTATCATATTAAGACTGCATTAAAAATCATAATATGAGTAAAAGTTATAATTAAAAATTGAGAATGGGGAAAAATATAACTTTAATTTTAAACTTTTTTAAACTAATCTTGGAAATTCCAATTTTAAATTTGTATAAATGTATATAGAAAGAAGCTAATATGGAATATTCAGTTAAAATTCTGGTTCTGCAGGCTTATCCCTCAAAATATCATCTTATTTCCTCCTTACAAATCTGCAAAAGACTTGTACTCCTCCAGATGTAAACATACACATGCATACATGCATGCATACATGCACATCTTATTGCTGTTTTCTTAGAATATTTGCTTTGTATACTAGAGATTATGAAAATATTTTTTATTATAACTTTTTTGTAATTCTTCAGCTAGTATTGCAGGAGATTTTGCTGGTCTATGAAGAATGACCCAACAAAAACACACTGATGTCCTCTTAAGTTTTGTTCATTGTATGTGAGTGGCATTTACTAGAACTTCACTTACTAATCTCCCATTTTCTGAAATACTTAGTCCATTTCTAATTATTATATGTCTTTCTCTGTTCATTGGTGGCATGCAAACACAACCTCAACTAGTCATTTGTTTTCTGTTTTTTAAAACCTCTAGAAATATCCCAAAAGAAAAGGTCCTGTGAACCTGGTTGCTTTGACTGGTAATGCAGCAGCTGCCTTAGGTGTCATTCTTCCTGAGATGCTGCCTGCAAAGCTGCTGTCTTCACTGGAAAGATGACATTGTTTATTCTGGGCTTATTAGCAGTTAGAATCCATCAGGTTTTCAGGGCTAATGGCTTTAAAGAAGGATATAAATTCCTGGCTTTGTGCTATTAGGAAACGTAATTCAAATTTCTAATGTCTGCACTCACCCTTGTGGCTGCAGCATAAACAGCTATCCAGGTTCTTCTGCCCTCAGGACAGTGACCTGGGCTGCCATGAAGACAGGACATAGGTCCCACAGAAAAACATTTGAGTTCACTAAAAAGGTTTGAGTACAGCTGGTGTCAACAAATTTACTACCAAAAAGTGGTGCCATTTTAGCTGAAATTTTAAGAGAAAAAATTAGTTTTCTTCATATTGCAAAGTACCTTTAACTAAAACATTATTTTTGAAAAACATATAAGGAACAATAAAGGTAATGCTTTATTTAGTTTTTTTAATTAACAACCGTTATTATTAATTAAGAGCAATTTTAATGAAGATCTTTAAAATATGTAGGGAGCATATTTTCAAATGCAATGAAACTTGGGATATGTTATACCAGATCATTGCCAGCATCATTGGTTTCTCCAAAACACACGTGGGAAACAGCTGTCTGAGAAATAATAACAGCAATAATGTTTTTCTTTTTTTTTTCCTTTTTCACACAAGTAATTACTGAGTAAATCAAATTTCTGTTTGAAACACACTACAGGAGGATATATGCAAGGTACTTAGGAATTAAAATTTGGTTTGTTATTAATGGAATATAGTTTTCACTAGAGAAACCAATTTTTTCATAAAGATTACCTCTGTAAAAAGTCAACTGTTCCCACAATCTTGTTTATGCTCAAACATAAAGCAAAATTAATGTGTAAAGCTAAGAATTCATTATTATTATTTAAATATTAAAAATCTAATAGAAAAATAATTTTTTATTCTAGATCTAATTATTACAGAAATAAGGCAAATAGTAATACTTACAATATTTCCCTACAGAGAAGACCTCAATAGTAGTTATCATACCATTAAAATTGTAACTTACATATTTATAGTAACTATTCCTATTCTTGAGGTTATGCTCACCTTTTCCTTGCTCTCCCAGGTCTTAAAGCCAGCAGTTTCAGCTGCTGGAGCAGGACGCAACTGGCTTCTAGAGCTCATCAGATAACATATTCTGTTGATATACCTGTTTTCTTCCACACATCAAGATCAACTTAGTGTCACTTTCATGTGTTTATTAACGTTACTTCACTGGCCTCCATATTATGTCTGTATTTTGTATATTTTTAGATACTGTTTCTTCTTTATCTTAGTTGTCACTAAACCTTTTTTTTCCTTCTTTCATTTACATTTCTTTAACTGACATTTTATCAATTACTTTTTTTTTCTGTGCCAGACCTATATCCCATGTTTTATCACTCCATGTCTGTACTCCTCTCTCAGCTTGTCAGGGCCCTTTCTGTCATACACACCAGGGCAGTATTTCTGTATATGACATCATTGTGTTAAGAGTTGTAAATATCACCCATAGAGTAATGTTTATTATGGCTGTAAAACTCTGTTATCTTTACAAAAATAAACAAGAATAATGCAAATTAGCCATTAGATACTTTTTCAAGTAGAGAAATTATCATCACACCTACACCAAGTTAAGCAAAACCATAGGCATATAAAGATCAGCCAGATCAAACCTAACAAGACCAGTCCTGAGGACCTGCAAAGGTGGCACAGCACCATGTCCTGTCGTCAGCAGTGACAGTATTCCAGGGCTGTGGGAGGTCACACAGCTGCAGAAGCTGAGCTGGGCAGCACTGCAGAGCTGCTGGCCTTGGGAACTCAGGGCAAGGACAAAAGTGAGGAAAGGCATCACATCTGGTCTCTGACTGCTCTGACGAGAGAACCGCAACAAGGACATTGCTGGCACCAAAGAATGTGACAGGGGCTTGATAACCAAAAAGATTGTGTTGCTAAGGGAACAGGGCAAAGTGGAAAATTTTGCAAGAAACTTAGAGAACTATAAATATTGGTAATTAGTGTAATAAAGTGACTTTTGCTTGCATAGCATGGTCTCTGTCCTTCAATCACTGCACAAGGCTACACAACAAAAAAACTAGGTATCCTTACATTTCAATTTAACTCCTTACAGGAAAAAAATAGAATTTTTTTCAGGACTTCTATATGATTAACTTTATACTCTGAGAAACTAACCTTTCTTAAAATAACTTCTGTGTCATTATTCTTTTAGGAATTCTTAAGCAAATAGGTAATCTTGTTTTTTACCAAAGGAGGAAAAACTAATGAAATAAATAACTCACCATCGGTGAAAACTAACAAATTACCAGGAATAATTGTACAGCTTTTGACTACTCCGAAATGGAAAACTGATAAAGTAAAGCAAATGCACTCAGGTACCTTGACAGACGACACAGATACACAGATATTAGTTACTCCATTGTTGAAAAACTGTGTGTGTCAGTGTCTGAGGTATTACTTCTAAGGTATGGTAACTTTATACATCTAAACTTATGTAAGGTTTTAAAAAATGGTAAGAGATTTCTTAATTTTATTTTTCATCATGGTTTTAAAAATTCCAAAGACTACTTTTCTAGGCGGATAATGGGCAGATTTTGCTAGCCTGTTAGATACATGTAACAATAGGATGGTCATACATTAATAATTTATTTAATTTTCATGGGGAAATGACAGTGGGACTTGAAAGTAACAAAGCTGTACATGGGATTATAACCAGAAGTGAGTTTGGAATGGAATTTTACATAAGAAAGGATAAACTACTGATACTCATCCCTAAGGCAGAATTTAACGATTTTTTTGCTAGTAACAAGGGTTTTTTTCTTTTTATTCTTTCACAGGAAGAAAGGAAAATCTGTAGTGATTCAAATATTTTTCAGTGGAAGTGTGAACAGATGAGCTATACCTCATCTGCAGTGGCTGCCTGATTAATGTAGGATGGGATGTTTTTAATTTTATTCTGGTGGATAGGACTTTTGGAAGGGAGGGTATTCTAATCTTTCTTGTTTGGGCAGATACATCTATAAATACCAGTGTGGATCAAAAATGGCTCAGCCTTAATGAATTAGGGAGTTACAATGAAGTTTAGGTTATTTTTAATAATTTCAGAGTTTTGGAAGAGATAGCTTTCTGTTTTGTCTTTAATTTACTATGCATTTTCTTATATTTGTGCTGATACCTGATATTCAAGACATTATTCTTACATTTTCCATATGTAAAAGCCATGTTTTAAAGTGTACTGAGTTTTTAAATCTAACAGAAAGGGAACCAATATCTGAGAACCAAGTAGACCAATATTTTGTGACTCAATTGATCACACTGATAAATCATTATCTCTCATTCATTGCTACCATGTCATGCAGAAGACAGAAATTATGTTTATAGAATGGAATGGAAATCAACATTTTATTTGACAAAAGATTTATACTGATTTTTATTTTTGTTTGGGTTTTTTTGTTTCATTTTGGGTTTTGTTTGTTAGTTTTGGTGAGGAATTATGTTTGTTTGTTTGTTTTTAATTTATTCTACTGAAACAAGAAAAATGGAGAAAGGTAAGATGCACATGAATTCTGAACGCAGTTGAAGATGTGTTCCTATCATCACTATGATAGCCAGTCCATAGGCATTGAGAAAGTCTAGATCTGTATGCTCATTGATCAGTACTAGAGTTTTCTAGTTTTTATGCTTTTCAGATTTTTTTTTCAGCTCAATGATGATGTAAGAATGAAATAAATTCCAGGAAATAACAGCTATATTCAACTTGGATTTTATGAAGTATCTACTAGATTGTTGGGCTGTATATGAAACTATTTAATTTTAATAACTTTTTTCAGAAAAAATTATCCCTTCACAGTTAAAGGCTTTTTGTTGAAGTAAGTCAGTGGACCATGCTTTTATTTCTCACCATTTAACTGGATTCTGTCAAATAAAATCTGGTAAACAATTATTTGTTTTATTTTTTTTTAAATCCTGTGAGAAATAAACAGGTTATTTGGAAGAAAGATGAGATCAGTTTTTGGTCAGGCCCAAGGATAAATGCTTGCTCTTGCTTCAGTTAAAATAGATCAAGATATTCAATTTTTGTTACTACGTTGGTTCTTTTTAAAAGAGATCTAGCAAATAAAAAAAATTTCTACTTTCCCAGATACTAGATGAAGAAGTCCTTCTTTTATAATGTTAAGTCTCACTCTTACCAAGGTTTATAAAGTTTTTTCCTTGCATTAGTTTTGTTATAGGTTTATACTAATTTTTGGGTTTGTTCACTTATTAGTCTGTTGTTGATGTCTTTTCTTAAGTAAAAAGAAGACAAATGTTATAAAACCTTGATAGTTTTCTAAAAGCCATTTGATAAATCAAAAACACTATAAAAGAACAGTGCACAGTTTTTTGTGAATAGTGCAAGAAAAGCTGCTCTTCATAACTGCAAATTGCATGCAAGTGAGGGAGCCAAGTACAGATTTACTATGGTTAAATCTGGATTGCTTTTTGGAAATTGATTAATATGCAACTAAGGTAATGTATGCAACCAAAACCAAGCCATATCCCGAGGCATTTTCTTTCAAAAAGTTATCAAAAGCATCGTGAATTGGGCTGTAATATTTATGACAATAAAAATTATAGTATTGTGCCTTTTTTTAAATAGAACATTTCATATCCCAACTAGAGAGAAAGGAATATTCACCTACTTAAAGATACTTTAGACCCTGAAAATTATTCTGCTATTTAGCAAGCTGGTATTTTTAAGCTGTGCTTTAAAATGCAGAGCAAATATAATTAGACATATAAATGAAAATTTTCCTTTGTTAAAAATGTTGCTACAGTACTTAATTACATTACACCTTACAAAATCTTGTTTAGAGCATCCAAGCTTTCCCTTTCTGAACTTCTCCCAAAGCACTGATCTCTGTAGAGGTTTCTCAGCTTAATTATTAATCTGTCATAATTTATATTTCTCTAGGTTTTGTGCAGAAGTTGTTTGTACTAACAACCTTCTCTTTTTTAATTGTCCTTATATATGATGGAGTATTATAAATCCCTATGAAATCAATATCTTGATAACAATGGAAGTTTTTAATATGGTTGCCACCATTTGAAGCAATACATGATCTCTACGGAGTATGTTGTGTATCCAATATGTTTTGGGTTTTTTTTAAGGCATTATAGTTCTACAGTATGGCACAAATTATGTTGAAATTCTCTGCAATAATTTTATGCATATATATAAATATGTCTATATGTACATAAAGCTCACAAAGAAAGAGCTCTAAGGTAAATTTATTCTTCTGCTACCGTTAATCAGACCCTTCAGAAGGAAACATCCAATTACTGTTCAGCCAGTTCTCTTTGGGGCCTATTTCTTTTGATCTTTTATAGCAGCCTCTTTCCATTCCAATGCCCATTTCCACATCCTCCCTAGATTATTTTCCACATCAAAGGATGTCTTTCTTGCCTCTGTAGATTTCTCAATTTTGATCTCTCCACAGTCATGATGAGAGAGACAAAGAAGAAAAACTAATACTAATAATAAAGTATGTCAACCTCTATTGTATGCAATATGCTGGAAGCTGTATCAACTGAAATACTAAAATTTTGGTTTAACAAAAAATTTTGATCCCAAGAGAATTGTTAGGAGAAGAAATAAGATTACTCATTATGCATCTGTCATTTCCTCTCCATATTTAAACAAAAAGTGGTAATTGTTGTTCAATTGAGAAGTCACTGTCATGAGGAGGAAAACTAATAGATATTTTCACCTCTAATGTTTTTATAAATAAACCCAGTTCTTGCTTATTAGCTGACAAGTATGGAGTTGCTGTATTTTGTTAAGCTGATTTATTTTGATAGACTTTAATTTAGGGAACTGGAAAAATAAAAATGTCCTCTATTTTTAGAGAGAGATGTGCAAAGGAGCAAAAATAGCTATTATACTCTCATTGCATTATGTTGTGCTTTCACCCCAGCTGGCAGCCAAGCTGCAGGCTTGTTCACTCCCCTACCACCAGGATTGGGGGAAGAATTGGAAGAGTAAAAGCTGGGAAAGCTGTGGGTTGAATTCACATGCGAGACTCCTAGAATGCATGGAGGATACATCTTGAGCCAGGTAACAGCCCTACTAGAAGGAACAAGATACTGACCCTGAGGGTCACCAGGGTAAGTGACTTACCTGTGGGTTCAAGATTGAAAGCAGCCTGGACTGCAGTGACACACTGGTGGAGTTGACCGTCCTGAGGGACATGGGTCAGACAAAGAGAAAAGTCAGGGCCCCTTCCAGCTCTTCAAGGATACAGTCAACTGGTCTGTCTGGGAAAGTGCCCTCAGAACAAGCAGGCAGAACCAAGCTGGCAGATTTTTAAGGATGCCCAATATAGAGCAAGTGAGGTGGTGATGTCCAGGGGCAAGATATTGGGCATGGAAGATAAAACACCAGCATAGTTAAGTTGGGACCTCATGGTCAAACTAAAGGGAAAAAACCAAATACATACACTGTAGAATCAGGGACAGGTATCCTGTTATTATTCCAGGTCATTCTTGAGTTTCCCTATAATTCACTTAGTCCTTAAGTTTCCTTTTCTGATATTGACCTACCAGACTGTGCAATTACCATTCAGTCAGATTTGAAAGTCGTCTAGCATATCAAGACTTCTGTTCATAAAAATTTGATAATTTTCTTTACTGTAGGAGAAAAAGCCAAATTTAGATAGTGTAGAAAGAGTCCTTACTGATGCTCTTGGTGGTGTGGACATTGATGAAAGCAATCCTATTATGACATGAGGCCCTGTTCATTATGCTAGGAGTTTGAAATCTGGATGAAGCTCCAATGTTTTATGTTCAAAAAGGACTTATGGACATGCGTGCCTGAAAGTGGTGATTGCAAATACTGATCAATATTGGGGCAAATTTTAATAGGTTTAGAAGTTCCTTATTTATGGCATTTTTTATATTTGATACTTCTTTTTTTATACATACATGGAGGTACAAATGTTATCCCAAATACTCTTACTATAAGATTGAAAATTGGTTTGAAAAACACAGCTAAGTTAAAATTAGCAACAATCTTGTATGTTGGAAGAAGATGCAGGATTTACTTGTATTTTGATTTTTTTTTGCATATACAATGTTAACTTAGTCATACTATTATTAAATATAATAGAGTTTTATTGAGCATTTAATTCATCAACAACTTGGAGGAAGAGAGCTGATGAAAATCCTATACCTGAGTTAGTAAACTAATGTGTGGGACTTTAAATCCAAGGAACATATTCATGTTTTATAAAATCCTCCAAAGACAACAAAGATTTTATCTGTATTAAATTTGGAATAAGAGAGAACACATATTTAAGTTTTAATATAAAATCATAAATTTGTACCTCTAATGTCCTCTTTCTAGTAGAGACTGTATGTTAACTCTTTGAGGAGTAGTTTCTGAAAGCATTAGTCAAAACAATAGTTACAATAAAATTCCTGACTACATGTCTTTTGAATTAAAGATGAAAGACTCTTTCTGTATTAGACTCTCTGTTTGTTTACTGAGAATGGGATTATTTTCCACAGTTAAAATTCAGTGTATTATATTGCATATTAGTTTACAGTTCAGTGGATTAATCTAAGTAGATTTGATGCTCAGGTCCATTACAAGATTGAAATGCATGATGCCCTCTATGAAGAAACAAGAAAGAAGTTAGGAATAAGCAAGAATTATAACAAATGTCAGCCCATAATGCACATTAAAATTCTACTGTGACATGTGCATGTGGTATATGGTGACATTGTCACTTCTATGAGACCAAACCTTGAGGTCCTTCTCTCTCCAATGGGCAGATGTGCAAGGAAAAAAAATGGGACCTTGGTGGAAGTATAGGGCAGCAGGAGTTACCCCTACAGACTATAAGGAATGGCAGGGAGAAGGTAAGGACAAAAAGATCTCTCTAAAAGAAAAAAGCCAGCATTTTTTCTAGGAAAAAGAAAAGTAGTTTTACTACAAAAGTTTTGACACTGGTGCAGCTCATGTGTGATAAAAAGAAAAGCCTGAGAAGTGGGCACTTTGCACACTATGGCTTCCATATTCCTTGTATGTGTGAAATTCCTTCCCTGGAAATGGAAATTTGAGTGAGGAAGGCTAGTGTACATCTTTACGATGTCTTGATGAAGGATCTGGACAGGAACAGTCTATCTATTGAGACTGAATATAAATAAATCCAAAACTCCTGTTCCAAATTTTACAATTTGAAGCAAAATACTGTTTGAATACTGACTGTGCAGGCTTTCTTCTAGTAGCCCCACAGTTCATGAGAATCTGAGGCTGGAGCTTCATTTTTCTCTTAATCACTTCTGATTCCTTTCAGCTTGCACTATATTTCCATAAAGAATGGTTTCCAGTGAAACTATACAGGTCAAAAAGTATTAATATATGTTTCTGTGGAACATTTTTGTCTTTCACGGCACCAGATAACAGAGTTTGGAAAAGAGAAAAGAGTTTTTAAGCATCCCATCACAGAATCACAGAATTATAAAATCAGCTAGTCGGGATGGTAACTCCCTGGACAGTCCATTCCAATGTTTAATCATTCTTTGCATGAAGAAATTCCTCCTAATATCCAGCCCAAACCTCCCATGGTGCAGATTGAGA
The DNA here is from genome assembly GCF_052056855.1 of Sturnus vulgaris. NCBI lineage: Eukaryota > Metazoa > Chordata > Aves > Passeriformes > Sturnidae > Sturnus > Sturnus vulgaris. The sequence continues at coordinate 97,211,917 of NC_142244.1, forward strand.
CTGTGTCCTCTCATCCTGTCAGTTGTTGCCTGTGAGTAGACCCCCACCTGGCTGCAGACTCCTTTCAGGTAGTTGTAGAGAAAGGTCACCTTTGTGCCGCCTTGTCATCCTTTTAAACTTGCTCCAGCACACAAAAATGTCCTTCTTTAATTGCTGGCCCCATAAATGGACACAGTAATTGAGATAATACAGCACATTATATTTATTTAAATATATCAGCACGTGTTTACTTTGTATATAGTATTTTCCACAATTTCATCAAACTTTGTAGACTTCTCACTTTTAACTGTTTAGAAATTCTTACTATATTTCTTTAGAGTTAAAAATATTATTTCACTGCTTGAGTTAATTTTTCTATCCTGTAGTTAAAAGATTCTAGCCCTAGTCTATCTCCATAAACTTTTGCACTTTCTGGACTATACATTCATGTTGTCAGAAAGTTTATAGCCTAGTCAATATATTTTAAAAACCAAGGGCCCCTTTTTATTGTGAAGACTCTTGCTTCAGGCAGATTCTGTCATTAGGTGCTCTGCAAACACACTAACCATACGTACAAAGAATTTCTGAAAGCTTGCTCAAGAGCTTTATTACCTTCATGCAACATTTCATAAAAATTGAACATCCCCTGAATAATTTTTTTACGAATTGTTTTTCTGGAATGTGCTAGGGAATAGCAAATCTGGTAGCCAGGTGGGTGCAGGGATACCAGAGATCTGTATCCATCTGTATCCTCGGGTCCATCGCATGTGTAATCCCACTAGGCACAAACACACACAATGCATGTCTATGGAGATACACACACCCACCCCACAGAACAACACAAACAGCAACAGTCAGCATTCAAATGCAGACAGCACCAATGGCTTCCTCTTGTTCCCCTCTCTGTCTAATCAGGATAAAGGTCTGTTAATGGGAATATACACACATGTGTGCACATAGATGCACTGTGGGTCCTCTAGAAACAGAGCTCAAACACCCACTAGTTGCCCCTGGAACCCAATCTCCTCTTTACCTCAGGGCCCCCAGGGCTTCTGTCACCGTGCAAACGAGTAAGATAGAGCAGGGCACAATTTGGGAATCCCTACCTGTCATTATCCCTCTGTGCTCCTTTCTCTGTGGACCTTAATCTTTCTGCCAGATATACTAGCAAAATGTACAGGACATACATTATAATTTTATATATATTTTTTTTTAATTATGAATCTAACCCTCTGGTTTATTAGGAATATTGAGGGAATATAAGTCCACATTTTAAAATACAGCCTTATTTATTAAAAACATTGGAAAATGGCAATGCAACGTTAAAATAAATGAAAAAGAAATAAAATATATTTTTTAGCAGGCAATATAAATATCCCTTCAATCCACTTAATGTTTTTAATGTTACCTTTTTAATAACACTTGTCATTTTTGAAATTGTACACTTCCAAGTGAAGCCAATCATCCACCACCAACATACACACACACACACTCAGCCCCTCCAAGTTAGAAATACATTTCATGATACTATTTAGGAAAGGAATTAACAAGATTTTTCTTTAGACATAATACTCTTATCAGACTTAGAGTCTGTCATTGACTGCCTCTTTCAGGAAATACTTTAGAAAAGTTCTGTGAAGATTCCTGAATTGCTCCTATTAATTTTGGAAGGGTTTGGATTGAGACCATAGAGTTCTCATTATTATTGCAAATTTGCTATTTGATGAATGAACTCTGTGGGCAGTTTACAAAAGCAACTAACATGTGTGTCACTCACTAGGTGTGGAATTGTCCAAAGGATTGCAAGAGATTGCCAAGCACTGACCACAATGAAGTCTCTCCTTTAATCTATTATGTATTAATGTTACCTATATTCTGGCACACGAATTAAAAATAATTTTTTTAATCTCCCTCATCAGCTTTTCTCTTATTCTCTTACTTTCTCCATTTATCGTTATCTCCTCCATGAAATGAAAGAACTTGTTTACCTATTTGCTATATTGTCTTTTTACTCTGTCCCCATCCTTTATTCTAATCTATTTCTTTTTTGTCCTTGCTCTCTATTTCGTTTTTACTCCTGCTTTACAAACTTTTTATGAAGTTATTCCTTGTCTCTAATCAGAAACAGTAATTTTTAAGCTATAAGTTTCCAGCTTAATTATTGGAAGGCTAATGTAACTGCTGTTCTTTCACAAAAGAAGTATTGACTACTTGCATAATTTGGAGGGTTTAGCCAAGACATGTAAGTGCATACACCCTTGAGCTACAGAAACTAAAACTCAACATGTGCAGACATATTGCACCTTTTTGTTTCAGCAATAGAGACACAAGTTTTAGATACAAATAGAAGCCACAGGATAAGATTAAGAATTATTCTACTCTTTCTAATATCAACATTAACTGATGAACATAATTTTCAAAATTGTTCTAGCAGGATATTAAAATATATTGGCAACTTGTGTAAATCCTATGTGCACCAAAGTCTTCTGTAAATCAGGTTGCTGCTGTGAACAAAAATCCTTATATTTACTATATAAATATCAACATTTAAGATATTAATTATCATTTAGCTTTACATTGTCATTTATTCTGCCTGTTGCTCAATGCTGGGCAAAGTATTTAACAGCCATCCCATCATAATATATTCAAGACTGCAAATGTAATATGGGAAATTGTTGGTACAATTCTTCTTAATGATGGTATTAAGAATTGTCCTTCTGGAATGGAATGTTTACATTACAGTGAAGGCATAACATAAATGTGGAAGCATGATTATTCTCTTATTCATTCTCTTCAAGGTGAACATGTTTTTAATACATTATTAAAAAAAAAACAAAAAAAAACCCAACAAAAACAAAAACAAAAACCCAAACAAAACCTCTACAACTTCAAAATATTTGTGATTATTGAACAGACCATATCCTATTGCTATTCGGGCTCCAAGTATTTCTCATATGTTGGAGATCGGCCAGTGGTTCAGTGAAAAACTATCTTCTTGCTTGTCATTTTTTACATCAATTTGAGGTGTTGTTGTCCATCTCTTCCTTCATTAAGCTGTTGGAAAATTCATATAGACTACAAGATGGTAAATAATAGTATTCTTTGCATGGTTCCTTATTTTTTAAGATAATAATTTATTCCTTTGTGCTTCTAAAAAGGCCAAAATTTTACCCTTTGTTTTTTTCTTAGTATATAATAATGAGAAATTATTATTATATATTGTATAACAAATTATTATTATACTTTCAATAAACCATTACTTCCTCTTCAATTACAATGAATTTATATAAAAAGATTGTAAATTTAAAACAGGGCTAAAATGTTGTAGTAATTAATGCCGTAGAAGTGCTAAGGACTTCCTTTTTGTAAGCAGCTTGCTTCAACTTAGAAAAACTGAAGGACTGAGACAACCTAGCTGTCTAAATAAGTGCAAATGTGGAAAGAAAGGGAAAAAATAGACACTCATACTTTCTAAATGAGGAACTGAGACAAACGTGGATTCTTTCCTCCAATTTCAGACTCTAAAGAGTAGACATACATCAAAGATAATTGCCTAGACTCCTGTGGAAAACTGCTTTGACCTAAATGGCTTCAATTTCAATCTCTTTAGCTCATAATGTTGCAGTGTCTCCTTTCAGGTCATAACCTTCCACCTACATACCACTGTAACTACCTTTTACCCTCATATTCTAAAGTACACTTAACCATCTTGTTTTGCAATTCCTACCAGTAAAAGGAAATTCTACGTGACTGTTTAAAATATAAATATAGCTATAGTGTAATTTTTAAAAACTGGTTTCAAATAGCATTTTATATTGTTTTCATTTTGTCCCCCATTTTACAGACCTTGCTTCATAATTTTTATTTTGCAAACTTATACTATAGAGCAAACATAATTCAGTAGATTAGCATCAGTGAAGTATCCTTAAGCATTTCACAATAATGCTCATAGCTTCAAAAATTTGGCTCTGCAAAATGTGCAACTGCTCAAGGCATGCTCATCTTGAGCTACACTATTATGAGAAATCAGAGCAACAAGACTGTGATACTGTGGAAATGATGAAGCTAGTTTAGAATAGGTTTTTAGAGGGAGCGGTTGTTGGACTAGGGAAGTTGCCAAGAAGAGTATATTCATCTAGAGAGTTACCCATTTTTTGTCATTGTTTACTAGTCACAGGGAAGATTTAAGATTTTTCATTTCTTCTCTCTTTCCCTTTTTCCTTTTTCTTTTTTTTAAATTTTATTTCTTAATTTTGCTTATTTGTTTGTGGTTTTGACTTTTTACCATTGTCCTTGAAGAAAATTTTTACTGTTACAGTTGATGGATGATATCAGCTGCAGGACACACATGAATATGTCACCTGCCCCAAGATCCTCTGTAGAATCTTCCTTTTGCAGTTGAAAGAGAGAAATAGACACTTTCTAGGGTCTGATATTTCTGATCCTAATGTAGAAACCTAAGACACATCAAAAAAAATTGTTCCAGAATGCTTATTTTTCTTCTTTTACTTTAAAGGAAATTCTTGGTGACTGTTAAAAATACAAATATATGCCCTACAGACACCTGAACTTACATATAATGCATGTAGAAACATTCTTTAAATGTATATGTTCTTTCAATTGTAATGGACTTTTAGAACTTATATGTCGTGTTCAGGACATGCAATTCACTTGCATGTTTTATCTCACAGTCTTTCTGAGAGATATAGTACTACACGTATATAGTAGCAGGACATCTGTGAAGAAGAAATTGATTTATTTAATGAGTGGTGCATGTCATAATTTAAGTGAGGCTTTTGATAATTTAAAAAACTGGGATGGATAAGCAGTCTTATGTAAACAGGACTTAAAATTGACTGGGTTATTCTGCTCAGAGGGGCAATGTTAAATGATTTGACTGATTGGCAGCCCTAAGTGGTGCCCAGAAATGCACTGGTGCTGAATAAGAGGGAACCATTAAAATGCCAGTGTTAACCCAGACAGACTGATCAATCTCAGGGCTCTGCAAACAGAAACTTATTGAACTTCAGTTCAGCAAGTGGAGTTTTTATCATTTCGCTTTTCATAATTCTAGGGAAGCCATACCTGGAATAGAATTTCTTCCTCCTGCCCAGGCTGATATAAGAATGATGTTGAGTGTCCAGGCTCTGTTGCTGAGGTGGTTAAGAACCGGAGCACCTGATGTTAAAGAAGAGGGTTACTTAACTCAGTGAGCAGAGGCTAGGGGGCAAGGCAAAACCTAAGAAAATCTTCTTGAAGAAATGAAGATGATGAAGTGAAATTGTTCTTGTTATTGACAAGCAAAACAGAAATGGGAAAATTTTGTGGTTTGTGTTGTTTACACTGGACATTAGGAAACAAAAAATTCTTCACTGGCAAGTGAGTGCATAAGTGCTGAAACAAGCCAGTCAAAGAGATTGTGGAGATGCACATCATTCAAGATTTTCATGTTCTGGATAGAAAGTGTTGATTATAAGTACTCATCTAAAAAGTCTAGTAAAGATTGGAATTTTGTTTAGATTTTTCCCTGGGTGACTTATCTTGAATGGCAATCATTGGTGACAGTACTCTTTCAAGCAGAAAGTAGGACTCAGATATTCTGAAGCTCCTTTTAGTGATCATTTATATGCTTCTTCTATTTTAGAATTCTTTTATTTGTTGTTACTTTTTTGCAAAACCGTTACTCATTTTAATGTAGCCTTTCACCCTCAATGAAATATACAGTGTTCCTCATATGGGGAGAAAGAGAACAAGAGAGAATTACAGGTAGAATATATAAGTCCTTCACAGGTTGAAAAACTATTCTATATATTACTCTTTAGAAGAAAAGCATTAGATCACAGGTGACAGAAATATGTTTTCTAAAGGAAGTCCAGTTTGATTAGTCTAATACCAGAGTAACTGATCAGTTATTTAGGAATTTTTATTAAAAAATAGTGAAAATGAAAAAATTACTATTTACGCTTTCAGAAATAGCTAATGAAAATTAAGCCTCATCAAGTACCTTTTTTTGCTATTTGTTTCTGGACAGATTATAAAGGTGTATAATAAAATGTGAAGACAAAATGCATCTAATTAAAAATGCTTGTATTTTTAATATATCTATTCAGTTGAGTTAATCAGTACTTTTAGATTACAAATAGTCTTGCTGATATATCTCCAAATGCAGTTGTTTGTAGCAGCCCTGCTCTTTCATCTTTCTCAATGCTTTCACTGCTACCCAGGTTATAAAATACCTCTGCAATAAAATTTACATGCGACAGTCATTTATAAGCCAGTAAACAAAAAACAGTTATAACTTTTATGGAGTGATCCAAACTATTCCAATAAATGAGCACTCTTGAGCCAAACATATTTAGCAGAATAATCTTAATATACCAAAGTTTTTGGTGGAAAGAACATAAACAATGTTTTTAGGACAGGGAACTTGAGGCAAGGTTGACAACTGAGTAGAATTTGACGGTGTTCAAAAATGGCCATTTTCCTATGGATTCTATGTTCAGTGTTGTAGCTGACATAAAGTCCTTCAGAGAATATTTTTTTTAATTACGAGGAAGAGAATTGGAAAGGTAGTTTCTACAATGTTATGTCTGATTGAGATGACAAAACTTCAAGAATATAGAAGACAGTCAGCAGAAGAAATTTAAGAGGTATTTAAGTACCAGGAGAAGGCCTTAGCTGCGAGACTTGAAGGTTTCAGTCTGGTCATTTTGTAAAAGAAAGTAAGGGAAACATAATTTGGTCACAATGCACAATGTATAAGCAATCACAATCTTATAAGTCTTGCAGATAAAGGGTCGACATGATCCAATTCCTTGAATTTAAGGTTAGATAAAATTAAGCTTTAAATGAGATATGATTTCCTAGCAGTGAAGATAATTAAACATTGAAACTCTCACCATAGGTGGTGGTGGATAAGCCAAGAACTGGAATTTAAAATGAGATCTGATAGCTTTCAAGAAACATAATTTTGACTTTTGCAATCATTCTGCAATATGCATACACAGAAGGTAACTTTTGATGATCATAGATTTACTTTTGACACTGATGTTTGAACATAGGTTTGCACACGAAGTGAATAGAATATTGTAATTAAATATATTGAAAAGTCATTAGGGCACCAATATTTAAATACATGCAGTGTTCTCTTCTAATCTGATCCAAGAAGAGAGTGTCTACTGCTGTTACATCTAAAATCTATTTATTAAGCTTAGTATCCTAACCTTACATGGAAAATCAAGATTTTATTTTTTGTGAGAGCTTTTTTATAAGCTGAGCTGGTTTATAAATTCCTCAAAGAATGGAAGTTCTATACAGCTAAAGTACATGATATGTGAGTTCTCTAAAAACAAAAAATATAGGTCAGTGACTAAATATGTCACTGTTGCAACACTTCTAATTCAGCCAATAGCAATTATTATTTGATGAAGTTTAGCTCATTAGAGGAAGTATGCTTTCTTTGACCTTCTGTTTCTGGCTTGCATACCTGTAGAAACCCCCCTTATTATTCTTTACATTCCATGCCAAGTTCAGCTCCAGATGAACCTTTGCCTTCAAGACCTAATCCCTGCACAACCAGGCAGCATCCCAATAGTCTTCCCAGGACACCTGTCCCTCTTCCACTGCCCGTGCAATTCCCTCTACCCCTTCATTTAGCCAGCAGGTCTTGATTCAGCTATGTTGATATTTTGCCTTCCTTCTCTGATTTCTTACACCCGAGGACCTGGAGTTCATATGCTCTATGGAAAGTTCAGCCAGAGAGCTCTCTCTTCAGGAACATAAGGTGTTCCATTCTTCTTTATTTATCTAGAAGATGGAATCTTTCATCTGCCATGGACTTTGATCTGAGGACTTGTTTGTATTGTGTATTCTGTCCCACTTTTTATCTCCTACTTTTTTTTCTAAACAATGAGCCATACAGCAAAGTGACCTCCAGAGGCTATGAAAAAACCAAGACAATTTTAAATACAAATTTTCTTGATGCTCAGCTTTCAATTATGTATATCTATTTAGTCCTTATTTGTATTGGACTGTCTTTTCAGTGTAAATCTGAACTGATTTTTCTTTGACTTTTGATTGACTAGATCACTACCAAGAATATTCATTCTTCTCAATTTGTACTTTTGACCAGAAAGATGAGTGTTTTTTAATGACCCACCATAAATTTCTAAAAGTTAAGATGTTCAGGGCATGATAAGGATCTCAATTCCTTGTGAGTGGTGGAGAGACCCAGGGGTGATGCTCTAATTCATTCAAATGAAGGTGTCTGTTTTATTATTTTAGTCATATTTTCACATCTGAAATGTCCTGAAGACAGCTGAAAATGGCTGAAGATTATTCTCTCAAGCTTAAAATAGGTCCACAAAGATACAGAGTTCATTGTCTTTTATGAAGATAAGAAATTTTGACAAACTTTGACATTTGCTGAATAGCACATTTTAATTTTAAGTCGCATATTGTTATTCTCTAAGTGAATTAAATCTGAAGTAATATATCTGACAGGCTGCTCAGGATTTCTGAATATTGATAAACACTAGACTTTAGCTAGATTGTTTTTTCTTCCCATAGGCTGATAGCTTTTTTACTGAAATCCTAATTCAGAGAAACAGACAGGATACTAAAAATTATATAAGCAACTTGACATTGACAGAGAACACCAGGACAAACAAATGGATATAAGCAAAGAATTAAATGTAAGGTCAGATTCATCTTATCCTTTGCAGTAAAATGTAATCATTTGAAGATGACTTCCTGAGCTAATTGCTGCTCAGGGAAATGAATCATGTTTTCCTTAAAGGGTTCATAAAAAGCATGAAGATAAAATGTGAGGCCATTTTTCAAATAGTCAGTCTTTTGCCCAGCTCAGCCTAGATGTTGGGCACTTCTGGAAACCATGAGTGAGTCATAAGGTTTTGATCATCTTTATCAAAGTTTCAATGCATATTTGGCTTCCTGAGATTTGAATATATTTTGTAATGGTGGCATATACTGAGTCTACTTCACATATAAACCAATACAATGGCTGGGTTAGGGGAACCTAGAAGGAAATTTACTATTTTTGTAATTAGAATTCTGTATACTTAAGTTTGACAAGTTCCTGCAGGAACCTATGGGGCTAGCTTTAACATATTATTCTTAGCATAGTCAAGCCATGGTTCTCAGTTTTGCTAATTGAGGCTGTGTTTTCAATCTGAACTCCATGTTTTGTATCTAGTTTTCCAAAGGAATCCAAATCAAATTAGGTGTCTCCTGCATAGATGTTGGTATTCCCTTTAATGAAACACTTTCTATTGCTGGATTAGGAAACCTCTTCTAAACACACATCAGCGTTCTAAAGAACAAAGAAACTTGTTAAAAGAAAATATATAGTACAGTGTTTATTCCCAAAATTTTATTTAAAAATATTTTGTATATATATATATATATACAGTGTGTGTGTGTGTGTGTGTATGATGCATTATACCAGCATGTGTAGTCTTCAATTCTTCCATAATGTTAAAGCTATAGGACACAGAATTATTTTGATCTTGATTAAAAAAATTAAAATAATTTACAGATCTATATGCTCACATTTTGTCAAGAAATTTCAGTTAGCAAATCTGTTGTGATCATGGTCGTGTTGAATGAAGAATATGTGTTCACTATCCAGTGAAATGGAGTTTTTGTCTAGATGTTAGTGAAATAGTATAAACAAATGTATGGGTTACAGAAAAGGGGGGCAAAGTTTAATGCTGTGTGGTTTTGTCCCCCTCTTACCAGAAGGTGAGGGGGAAGGGCAATGGCTTATCAGGAATTTAATTTCCTTCTGCTGTTAAAACCAGCATGTCTAATTGGAACCCAATGTGGGTCTCAAGAGAGAGGTCGAGACAACAATTTTGATCAAAACATTTCTGCTTCAGGTACAGGACATTTGCTTTACATCACTGGACTGATCTAATTACCTTGTGGCAGAAGGGGAAATTCTGAAAAGTCGTAATATGCACAAATAAATGGAAGCCATCTCATGATGGAACTTAGTAAAGACTCTCACTTGTTTAAATATATTGTCCTATGCATTAATGTGATTTGTGCATTCCATGACCTGTATATCATAATAAACCATGAAACTGACTCTCTTCTAAAATGCCCAGTTACACATATGTAGTGCAAGTTATACATGAGCACCACATTAGACAATATTGGCAAAGTTTAATGAAAACGGGGTGATAAGCACTGTCAGAAACAATCACATAAACTGAGACAGGTTGCAGCAGATCTAGAGCTGTAGACAGCAAGGGCTCCAGCTTTCATTCTTGAAGGAAAGATTTGTGCATTTTAAAAATGTAAGATTTAAAAAGCAGCATTGTCTTGTGTGATGGATTTGCAAACTCTATGTCATTTCGGAGGGATGGAGAAAGGTTTTGCTCCCAGGTCATAACATTCCACCACTGCCACACCTTCTGCCTCACGCTGATCTTTGCTCCACAGGACACAGTACTTCGTGAAGTTCTCTGACATAGGTTCTTTCCATGGGATATAGCTCTGCAGGAATTTCTCCAGAAAGGGTCCCTTCCAAAGTGAACAGTCCTTCAGGAACAGATTTATCTGGTGTGGGTACCCCATGGACCTCCATTGCTGACAGAAATCTTGCCCTTGCAGTAGGCTTTCCACGAACAGCTTTATGGATGTCTCTTCTGGTGTGATCCTTCATGGACTACAGGAAAACAACCTGCTTCACCACGGTCTTCTTGGGCTTGAGGGGAATGTTTGCTCTCATGCCTAGAGCACCTCCTCCCCTCCTTCACTGATCTGAGTGCTAGGCTGTTCCTTGCATGCTTTTTCATTTTCTCGCACAGCTATCACACAGGGTTTTTTATCCTTTCTTAGATAAGTTACTGGAAATGTGCCATGAGCATTGCTAGTGGGATCAGCTTTGGCCAGTGATGGCTCTGCTTTGGAGCCAGCTGGGGTGGTCTGTGCCCCACACAGGGGTAGTTCATAGTCTCTTCTCACACAGGACAGAGCTGCAGCCTCCTGCAACCAAAACTTTGCCATATAAACCCAGTACAGGACTGAAATAAATATTTCATGATGATGAATATTAGTGGTCTATCCTGAATAAGATGAAGATGTGAAGAATAATAGAGTACTAAGAAGAAAAAGTGTTTAGAAGTTCCTCTACCTCACTGCATTCTTCACAGTCCAGTTCCTCATTAAAGATAAAGAAATCTGAAAAGACTTGTGCAGTCTGGCTTAATTCTGTCACTGAGCTAATTTCTACATCTTGCTCAGGTTTGTGCACCTTGTGTTAAAGAAATCCAAGATGACTGATAAAGTTTTATTTTGCTTCCCTTGCTTAAAGTTCCCAACACTCTGTCGTTGTTCAGATGAAACCTAGGGAGTGAAAACTTTTTATAATTTCCCATAGGTCAGGTTTTGGTATGAATTTACTAGAGAAATACATGATATCAGAAATTATCTTCAGAATTACACTTTCAAATATATGTATTAAAGAGCAAATGCTGTTAGTAAGTAGTAGAGCCCAGATATTCCACAGTGTTGTGACATGTTCATTTTTCAAATGGTTACTAAAATAAAATGTAATACATACTTATTTAGACATTGTGTAGGTAAATAGCAAAACTGTAACAGAGAAGCTGGACAAACAAATAGTTTTGGAAAATGTGGTTAGACCTTGGTGAAGAGCAAGTGAAAATTTGAAAAAGATTTCAAATTTACTGGAGAAAAAAAGGAAAAAAAATAAAAAGAGTGCTATTTATGAAATTCCTGGCTAAAGGAGTGAAGTATATAATTAAGAGACAATATGATTCAGTCAGTGATTCAGTGATGACTTGCAGCTAACATTCCAAGAAAGGGAAAAATTTGCAAGGTCACCTGTATCCAAGGAGCTGCATTTTGACTGGAATCAGTGCACAGAAGGTTTACAAAATAATAAAGATAATGGATAATTATCTTGATAGAAGAAAAAAAAGCTTTGGCTCATTAAATCTGGAAAATTAAGGTCCAATCCAATTCTTACATGACTGTTCAATCTAAGTATATGAGACTTGGGAGAGGGTCTGGAAAAGCAGAAAAGATAAACACTAAGATGATATGTGACCTATTTAAACTACAAGCAAAAAGAATAAATGGGTATCACCTGGCCATGAATAAACAGAATAGAAATTACATACCTTATTTATTATCAGAGTAGTTATGGAAGTTTTCTAGTGGATGAACATTTCTTCAACTGTTGTTAAGAATCTAGGTTAGTTTATAAATTTAATATAAGGCCTTGAGCAACCTAGTCTGGTGGGAAGTGTCTCTGGTCATGGCAGAGGGTTGGAACTAGATGATCTTTAAGGTCCATTCCAATCCCTTAACCTTCCATGAGTCATTCTATATACACTTGCAATTTTTTTTAAAGTTAATATCCACTTAGGTTTCCTGAACTAATCTGGATCTATCAGGCAACCCTTCTAATGCTTTTCTAAAACTTCAAGGGATATTTTCTGCTACTGTAGAAGTTGCAGAATTTCAGGAGGCTTTTCTTATTGAGTAAATACTAATACAGAAAGAGAGAAAATAAATACTACAAATCTTTTTGCTTTTCAGTATAAAGCCCCAAAGTCTAGCTTTTGGGAAGAGGAGACTTGGCAAATAGTATTTCTTCTAGTTCTCAGCAGAAGCGATCATGACCTTGGGGCAGGCATTTATTTGCACTACCTGAGCATCCTTAGCCATTGAATAGGAGATTCTATTTATCCCCTTTTCTGCAATCATGAAGACTAAATTCCAAATAAAGCACTGCATGAGGGTATGCAGGGTATAAGACAAGTCATGCATGAGTTTTATTGCTTGGGGACTTGATTATTTCAATATTTGCACATTATTTTATTCTTGGTCTTTGTTAAAGTAATCTAAATGTTTACATTTTCTTTTTAATTTTAAGGAATTTGCAGCAGAACTGAAAAATGGCAGAAGAACCATTATAGAAGGCAATGAAAGATATTTCACTGTAGGTAAATGGAAATGTTATCACCACAGTAATGAAATAAAGAAAATAATCCCTTACTAGCCCTAACAACCAACTTTTAATATAACCAAACACTTGATTATACATTCACTGAGATTCTCTTGTTTGTTCAACAACTAACTTCTAATTGCATGTGGATTATAATTAAAGCTGGCAAGCTGTCCGCTGTGAAAAAAACAAATGTAGTTGCCACAGGAAGCTTTGAAAATGTGGTATGAAGAACATACAATAAAAAATAGGCATTAGGATGATTATACTACTCTGTCGTTTTCTGAGCCATCAGTCTTTGATTCAGCCAAGTTTTGTTATGAAGGTAATTTTTTAAAACTTTGATAATCAAAAAATGAAGCCATTTCCTTCTTATAGGGTTTTAAAGAGCAATTCAGTAAAACGATACTTTCTTTTTCTATACTTTGGTTGTATATCTTTTTTTCAATTTTTAATATAGCTCAACTTTAATCAGACTCACAAACTTCTGAATACTGCTACAGACACTAAAAATTCAAATACAGGATAAGTAAGAAATTTCTGGCTTTACGAGAGGAGCACTAAAGGTATTTTCATATATATAGATTTGATTTTTTTTTCTTTTTTAGTGTCAGAATTGTGCTTTCAAAGAAAATCCCTCAACTGCCTCCACTTGTCATGGCTGAAATCAAATTAAAAGATGCACCACTAAGTACTGTTTAATGCTCCAGTTGCTAAAGAACATTCAGTCCATGGGATCAGACCAGCGCTACCACAAAATTACTCCTATGGAATGTCTGTGTCAGTCTACAACACCACCAAAATTGCCTCAAAACACAAATTTTCTGCAGCCAGCAGGACTTTGTCACTGGTTAGCCACTCTCAGAATATCTCATTCTGAACAGGAGTGCAATGCTCTGATAGAACTTTTCCCTTTTCCTGATTACAGAAGAGCAGAATAGCTATTTGTTTCTTTGTCAGGATTAATACAATAATTTCAAATTCTTGTGTGAAGTAATTTCACAGAATCACAGAATCACTAGTTTGGAAGAGACCTTCAAGATCATTGAGTCCAACCCATGCCCTAACACCTCAACCGAGTGCCACATCCAGTCTTTATTTAAACACATCCAGGGATGGTAACTCCACCACCTCTCCAGGTAGATCATTCCAGTACTTTAGCACTCTTTCCATAAAAAACTTTTCCCTAATATCCAACCTATATTTCCCTTGGTACAGCTTAAGACTGTGTCCTCTGGTTCTGTCAGTTGCTGCCTGGAGAAAGAGACCAACCTCCACCTGATTACAGCCACCTTTCAGGAGGTTATAGACAGTGATAAAGTCATTCCTTAGTCTCCTTTTCTCCAGGCTAAACAACCCCAGCTCCCTCAGCTGTTCCTCACAGGGTTTGTGTTCCAAGCCCCTCACCAGCCTCGTTGCCTCCTCTGGATGTGCTCAAGCGTCTCAATGTCCTTCCTAAACTGAGGGCACAGAACTGGACACAGCACTCAAGGTGTGACCTCACCGAGTACAGGGGGAGAATGACCTCCCTGCTCCTGGTGGCCACACTGTTCCTGATCCAGGCCAGGAGCCATTGGCCTTCTTGGCCACTGCTGGCTCATGTTCAGTTGGCTGCTGACCAATACCCCCAGGTCCCTTTCTGCCTGGGCACTGTCCAGCCACACTGTCCCCAGCCTACTGCAGGGGGTTACTGTGGCCAAAATGCAGGACTTGACTTTTGGATTTATTAAACTTCATCTTGTTTGACTCTGCCTATTCATCCAACTGTTCCAAGTCTCTCTGCAGAGCCATCCTACCTTCCAACAGATCGACACAGACTCCCAGCTTATTGTCATGCTCAAGTGATGGAAGCAGTGCAGGAAACTTCTTTTCTGATTTACATTTTAAAAAATGAATTATTGTAGATAATTTTTTTCTAAAGATTAAAGAATGTTGCTAAAATTATGATGGTTTTGTTGCATTTCAATTAATGGGGCCTTAGCATACTGACCCAATAATTGGGTTTTCAATTTTTTTTCTGTTGAGGTTCAGAATTTTGTCAGCATTTCTAAGACACAATTAGAGTTAATTGTGATCTCCCCTTCAAACCTTAGAGTGTTGGAATTTCCTTTAGAGTTGGTGCATACAGCTTACCTTTAAAAAAAGCAAAACACTTTTTCTTTTGAAGTGCTGGTACTGCCAATTAGCAAATTTTACCCTTGTTGATCACTAGGTAACTGATTGTAGTTCTTTCCAGCAAAGGAAAAAATCTTCTAAGAGGACTCATATTCATGTTCTCCACTTCCCAAGAACATCTCCAAATTATCCATGTGTTGTAGTCAGAAAATAAATTATAAGTGGTTCTGGAACACTTCTGTCTGTCAGCTTTTTGTGGCCAATGTTCTGGATTTTGGTTTTTTTGTAATTTTCTGATGCTATGAATGGGTAAGTTTCAGATATCAGTTTTCAACTTAGTTACTTAATATTGTTTGGGCCTGATTGTGAAATATTAATGGTATCCTTAGTGATATTTAAGAAGCCAATGTCTGTTCTAAGGTTTACTGATTTTGGCTAGGATAGAGGAGTAACTTTTCTTTATTTAGCTTGTATGGTGTAATGTTTTGGATTTGTCAAGAAAACAGTGTTGGTAACACAGGAATGTCTTCATTATTTAATTATTTAGTGCTTATAGGGCATCAAGGACTTTCCTGCTTCTCATGCTGCCCCACCATTGTGCATGCTGGGGGTACACAAGGATTTCAGAGAAATCACAGCTGCTACAGGTGGCACAAGATGAAGCTGGGGAAAGAAGGAGGAAGGGAGTATGTTTGGAGGGATGGCATTTTCTTTCCAAGTAATGGTTACATGTTACACGTGATGGAGCCTGGCTTTTCTGCTTTCCCATGAGAAGAGGTGAATAAATTCCTTGTTTTGTTTTGCTTGCATGCACAGTTTTTGTTGATTTGTTAAACTGGCTTTACCTCCACCCTTGAATTTTTCCGATTTTACCCTTTGGGTTCTCTTCCCTAGCCCACTGGGCAAGTGAGCAAGTGGCTGTGGGGTGCTGAGCTGCCCATCAGGACTAAATCATGTTAGGCAATTGTGTTCCTTAGTGTTCAGTAAGGGGTTTACTGTAGAATACCCAACATGACCTTCAGTTGGTTTGGGTTTGATTTTTTTTGTTTGTGTTTTTGAGGACAGCTATCAAGAGAAGCACAAAATTGCAACTGCAGAAACAGATGGTCACATGATGAAAAGTACTTGCTGAAACATAATATAATACCGATTACATTTTAAATGTAAATCCTGATCGTGTTAAAAAGTGGTGCCAGCTGTTTCAGCCTGCAGACTGCACTTATTGGTGTACCCTGGGAATCAGCAGGTGCTGCTTGCTCTGGTAGTATCAAATTATGAACAGAAAGTTTTAAATGGACATTTCAGCTGTCTATAGCTCTGGGACTAGCAATATGTGAGAAAAAGGAATATGAAAACCTGAAGAAGGAGATATGTTAGTTTTGTTATGTTGGTAGAAAATTTCAGTTTTACTAAATTAAAATAAGAAACTATAGTGCAGTTCCTTTCCCATTTATCTTCTCCAAACTTTTTTTACTGCACATTTATCTGTGCACATTTTTATATGTAAATATGAACCCTTTCTGCAATAATCAAATGTAAATTTCTACATATAGGTTGCTATTTTTTTCTATAAAATCCACAATCACAACTGCCACTATCCTACAAATGCTGTTATGGTGGGCTGACCCTGTGTGGATGCCAGGTAACCACCAAGCTGCTTTATCACTCCCCTCCACAACTGGATAAGGGAGAGAAAATGCAATGAAAGGTTCATGAGCTGAGATAAGGACAGGGAGAATTCACAAACTGATTACTATCAAGGGCAACCAGATTTTAATTGAATTTGTTGCCAATTGGAATCAGAGTAGCTTTAAAGCACCTTCCCCCACCCCTCCCTCCTTCTTGGGCTCTACCTCCTCTCCTGCAGCAGAGCAGGAAGACAGGGAATGGATTTATGGTCATCACAGGTTGTTTCTGCCAGTGCTCAGGGAGAAGAATATTTCCTCTGCACAAACACAGGGTCTGTTCCATGGGAGACAGTTCTACATGAACTTCTGCAATATGAGTTCTTTCCACAGGTCACAGTTCAGAAACCGCTGCAATGTGGGTCACACTTCCACAGGGCACAGTCCTTCCAAAACAGCCTGCTCCAGCGTGGGTCCTGCAGGGGATCACAAGTTCTACCAAGCATGGGCTTCTCTCTCCATGGGTCTGCAGGTCCCCACCTGAAGCATGCTCCAGTGCAGGCTACCCATGGGGTCACAGCCTTCTTTCAGGCATCCATGTATCCATGTTCTCCAGTGTGGGTTTCCTGCATGGCAGCAGGTGGAACTCTGCATCCCTATGGACCTCCATGGGCTGTGGAAGCACAGCTGCTTCACCACGGGCTGTAGGGTAATTTCAGCTACAGCATCTGGAGCACCTCCTTGCCCTCCTTCTCCCCTGATCTTGGTGTCTGTAGAGCTGTTCATCTCATATATACACATCTCACTCTTCCCTGAGAACCATTACTTCTGCACTGTACCTTTTGCTTTTCTTCTTAAATATGAGTCCTGGTTCCAGCCAGAACAGGCTTAAATTTTGTTGTAGCCAGAAGGAAGCATGACTAGGACCTGGAGTTTGTTCTGTATCACCTCACATCATTTTCCAGAGATGGGGAAAGAGCTCCCTTCTGGGTCAAGTAGTGTGGCACAGTGAGCAGTCAGGCCCTGTCAGGGTATTTCCATGGGGAACAAGCAATAGTGTGTGGAGTCATTCACCGTTTTTCTTGTACACTGTCATTGGCATTGTTGCTGTTAATGTTCATTGCTTTATTTCATTGCTGTTTTCAGCAAATTGTTTTTATTACAACTAGTGATTTTTATCTTTTGTGCCTCCAATTCTTCTCTTCACCCCACTGCAGCAGGAGGGTGAGCAGGAGGCAGGATGATCGAGTGGCACGTGGTTTGGAGTGTTTCAGTGGGAACATAAACTGAGAAATATGTTTCTTAAACCATGACAATATTTTATTGCAGAGGTACTTCTGCCATTGGCTTGGCCTTTGACAGCAAAGGATTCGTCATGGAACCAGCTGGCATTGGTTCTGTCAGACTAAGGGAAAGCTTCTGGCAGCTTCTCACAGAAGCCACTCCTGTAGAACCACTCCTGCTACCAAAACCTGGCTGCACAAACCAAATATATTCTACCTCTCACCCACAAAAAAAACCCCAGTCCTTTACTTAGGACAAAAATGACTCAGCAAAAACCAAAACATCAGTGCGTTAACAACATTTTTCTCATTCTGAATCCAAAACACAGCACTGTACCGGGTATTGAGAAGAAATTAACTATCCCAGATGAAACCAGGTAAATGGTAAAAAGAAAATCTGTATTGTCATAGTCTGGTCTAATTTTGACACATTTTAAGGTATGTTAGTACGTCAAGGTGTAGTAAAAACCACACAGGAGCTACTAGGGAGTATAATAGAATGTAAATAACTATATTAGGCCAAACAGAAAAAAAAAGTCAGAAAAAAAAATCCCAAAATATCCCAAAACATCCCAAAACTTCACCAAATTTTCTCCTTGAGAAAGGTATTTGTCATTGAAACTAACAAGTAAAAGTTCATTCTAAACAACTCAACAAAGTGTTGAGACTTTATTTTGGGTTTTTTTAACCCTATCTTGTATAACTCAGCCCTTTTCTTAGGAACTATGAAGAATTCACTAGAATGCACGGAGAGGAATCAGACCCTGAAACTTCTGTCTTAATGAATGTTATAGAATAGTAATGCACTTTTTAGTGAAAGATATAATTTTATATACGTGCCTTTTTTTTTTAAAGAAATATGGATTTCTTAAATGTCTTATGAAATAACTACTTTTATCCAGGGAAACAAAAGAAAAATTGTATCTAGGATCCTTACAAGTTGGCACTGACCATCTTTGGGATGCATAGGGAAAAAAAAAAATCCCAGAATACAAATGCAACTCTTTCTCAGTCATTGTTTAAGTAGCTTGTCTAGTGTCATAACAATTTTGTCTTGTTCTTTATGATTTCACTGCTCTTGTCAATCATATTTAAGCACACTACAATAGTGTCAGCTTTTATTTTTAGAACCTTCATGCCCTGAAGTAGTGTATGCTCCAAATATTGCATGCAATTCCCTGGTGACACTGTTCTGAGAATCTAAAAAAACAAAATCAACCTTGGATTCATCTGGAGGTGACAAGGAGGTTCTGGTAGTACTATGTGTTTCTACTTATATCCAAGTGTTTTCTTATTTTTCTGATTGCTCTTTCAGATACTTAAATATGAAAAAATGCATTTTTGGAGGGATGGAAGATATTTTTAAGCATAGACTAAATGTGACTAAAATAGGTCCAGTTAAAATAAAAATATTATAAACCTTGATACACTTTATGTTCCAGAAATAAAGAAACAGTGTGACATCCAAATGAAACTTTTGAAGTTGAATTAGAATTTTTCTTGCTGTAGACATAATTAATTTAACAATAGGAAAAATGCCAAACTGGAAAAATGTCGTCACTCCTATTACGAAAAATAATCAGAAATGTCACATCATTCCATCAGTGATATGTGGCATCAAGACAGTATGTGCAAATATGCTTTGTAAAGATTTGTGTGTGTGCACATTTTCATTTGTTTGAATTATGGCAAGCATGCTTGGTTTGGCCACAACTATTTTCTGTGATTTGGCCATTACCCTAAAAAACAGGTTAGCTCAACTTCATAAACAGTAAGTTTTCTGCACAATGAAAGAAAACATTTTCTCAACAGATATCATTGAGAGTCCACACTTGGAAATATTTCATTTATCATTCCTTTTCTTAAAATTAGCAAAAGGTTAATTAAAGTTATAAAAGAAATGATTGCAGGAAAAGATATTGACTTATTTTCTTTAAACAAAAAACATCTGTTATTCCATAAAGTTAACAGTAACCCCACTTTTTCTTCTCCACACTGCAAACTATGGCTGTCATAGTCCTCTTTTTTCAGAAAGAATGCTGTCTTCCCTAAAGTAAACAGTGGTCACAATCTATTTGTGGTTTGGTTGGCAAGAATCTCTATTAGGAGTCAAGCCAGATCCAGCATATTTACTCTTTAAACAGGACCAAGTGGTTTAACTATAGAAAACTCTTGAAACTTGTAAGTTTTACACAATCTGATCCCAGTCTGGGGAAGCTAATGTTGTTTTACTGGTAATGATAATTCAGTTTTTTTTCCACTACACAAGTAATTTTTTGCAAAGAAACATAAAACAAAAAAATAAAAAAGAAGAAGAAAACAAACCCTGGAATATTTCTCTCTGCATATTCTAGGATGAAGACCTCTGAACCATTGTTCTTTTCATTATTTTGTACTAGTTATCAAGAGAAACTCTAATCGAAACGTATATTTAAGGTATATATTTGAGCTCAAACATTTTTGTGAAGTAAAGTACATGCTATAGATTGCATTAAATGCCCCTAAAAACTATTGAAAAAAGACCTAGGAATTACCATTTTCATTGACTTATGACCCTATTATGTTGTTTTTTTTCTGAATTTGTAACTAAAACAGTATGGTATCTAGAAAATAAAAGCAGGATATCTGAATATTTTTGCATCTTCTTATCTTCACTGAAACCTTTCAATTATGGTTATTTTGTTTATTTTCTTCTCATATTTTTACATTATTGACTAGTTTTATCTCTGATTCTTGTGTTTCATTTTGATGGCTAGATACCTGAATGAAATTTCTGTCTAACGAGACCCTTTTCATTTTTACTGTAAATATTTTCAAATATAACATTAATATTGAATTTTACATTATGTTCTTCCCACCTCCCCCCTTGAGTGAAAACTTGAAAGAACCCATTCTTAATTTTAAAAATTTTGTTGTTTTGTTTTCTTTTAAATTATTCTCAACTTCTTGTTCTCTTGTCAGTTTTCTTCCTTCCTTCTTCCTCCTACATTGTGAGCAAATTTAGTATAAAAGCTGAAATGGAACACTATTATAAAATAATGTTACCATAGCAGCAAAAACTAGTTTCAGTTTCTCACCTACAGTAAAAATAAAAGGTGAGTTGTGCAGGATTCTTATCAACTATAGAGAAGGTAATCAGACAAAATCAATCTTTATCAATAATAAATGAGCTACTCATATAAAGAAAAATATGCGGCGGTAAAGAAAATATCCTATTATTTCCTGGAAAACTAAAAGTTGTTTGAAATAGTAAAAAAGCTACAGCAGAACTTGCAGATAAAACATTCTTATTTGTAATCTCTGATATTAGCAAAAAAATTATTGATGTTTTCTTAAATTCATAATTTGTATAACAAAATTGTTGTAGCACCTTGGAGGGGTATCATATTCGTCATATGCTAATTTATCAATGAAGATATTGAAATGAGGTTTCTTTGTCTGTTCTTGACAGTTTACATCAGTGAGTGGGGATATATCTGGAACAAAGCAACATAACAGGTTTTGGTTTAATATACTCTAAGCAATCTTTATTCGGCTCACAGAGTTAATTTCTGAAATCTGGGTATTAAATTCCAGCTCAGAGCTATCACCCAAAGAAAGATAAATAATGACATATTACTAGGTAAGTGCTGGTACATTTTGAGTGCCGGTGAATTAAGATTGGCTTATAAATAGGTGATGAACCAACTGTGAAAAATAGTGCATATATATATATATATATATATATATGAATGAATATATAGATTATCTATGCCTTCTGGAAGTTGCTACTGTGATCGTGACATGAAAACCATAATATGTCTTTAGTGATCAAAGAGATCCCCTATAAAGGTGGCATTTTAATGAGTGTAAGCTTTGCAGGGAATCACTGAATTTAATCTATTTTTATCAATTGCAGAAATTTGACAGAGCAGAAATTACTGTATAGGATTCAATGTGTATAGGATGTCGTCTTTCATGATCTGTGAGGGGTGAATCCAGCCTCTCATTATGAAGTTTTAAACAGGTGTATGGTGATTGAATAAACATTACTTAGAGATGAAAGCACGTCTGTTTTTTCGCTTTATAAAGCAGAAACAAAATCATACATTTTGTTCATAGGCCAGAAAGATTCAAGGAAAGTAGATTTAATTATTCAACACCTTCCTGTTAGAATCCTCTCTAAAGGTGATGGGTTGGGCAATTATCCTCCTTGAGATTATTAGCAGAAGAATAGTCATTCAGCCCATCATTAATTTGCTTTCTAGACACCACATATTTTCATTTGCAGCCTTAACCCGTGTCATGGTTTCACCCCAGCTGGTAAACGCCATAGAGCTGCTTGCTGACTCTTCCATCAGCAGGGTCAGCAAGAGAACTGGAAGGGCAAAAATTAGAAAAGCCATGGGCTGAGATAAAGACAGTTTAATAGGGAAAGCAAAACCCATGCACACAAGCAAAGAAAAATAAGAATTAATTCACTGCTCCCCACGGGCAAGTAGGTGTACAGCCATCTCCAGGAGAGCAGGGACTCATCACATGTGATGGTTATTTGAGAGGACAAATACTGCTACTCCAAACATCCTCCACTTCCTCCTTCTTCTCCCTACTTTATATACTGAGCATGACATCCTGTGGTCTGGACATCCCTTTGGTCAACTCGGGTCTCCTGTCCTGGCTGTGTCTCCTCCTGATTTCCCGTGCACCAACAATTTCCTCCCCAGTGTAGCTGTACGAGAAGCAGAACAGGCCTTGCCTCCATTTTAGCCCTGCTTAGGAATAACAAAAATATCTCTCTCTTATCAACCCTATGTCCAGCACAAATCCAAAACATAGCCTCATACCAATCACTGTGAAAAAAATTAATTCTACCACACCGAAAACAACAGAACTGCAATTATATTTTTTACTTATCTCTGTGACTGGGCAGGGAGGAAGGACTGCTGCTACATAAGGGTTGCCAGAATTTAAGGATAACTTACAGGAAGATGTAATGAAAAACTAATTTTCCATTCATTCTATTCTACTGAATTTGGGAAGGGGTATTGTGGTATTTTTCTTTGTTTTGTTTTCTTCTTCATCTTCTACTTGGTCAAAATAGGCTATCTTAAATACGGAAATAGAAAAATGGTGGTTATAAAACCCCTCTGGAGTCAAATATTCTTGCTCATTTCAAATAACCTTATCATATAATCCGATACACATTTAAATCAATCTCAATTTTAGAACAAGAAGAGCTGTTAGTCCCTGATTCTTCTTACATCCCCCCCTCTTACTTCAGTGTCTTGGTTTTTCTTGGAAAAAAATGAAATCACAAAATTTGTTACTACCAACAATCTTAATCTTGCTTGCTAGGCAATATTAGTAGAGATACATAATTTTAACTACATAAAAGTAAATATAAAACAATTTCATTGCAAGAAGGATGTGGTTACTGCGCTGCAAAGAGAGAGAAAGGACAGCAACACACACGGACCTCTTTGGGGAAAAAAGGTCAACTTTATTGTAGGACAACCCGTATTTAAAGTGTGTTACGTGCAGCTAGGACAGGACAGTCGTTCATTGGACAATTGGGAAAAACATCCTCGGGACAGTACCTCAGGATGTATCCCACGGGAAAGACACCAGGTGTTAATTTTTATTATGAATTCCACTCTGTTTTTCACCATGTTATCACCCTGGGAGACTGCCTGCCTAACTGAAGCTGTAGTCAGCTTGTCAGCCTGGGAATGGACCTGAGAGTCAGGAGAAATCCAGGCCTGAAAAGAATTTCCAAGCTGTAATTCCCTAGCTCTCTAAATGTGTGTGTCCACTGAAGGATAGATGAGTTATCTGTCTTAGAGATTCTTTCCTCAGGGAAGCATGTTTCTGTGATTCTCTAGAAAGACATAATTGAAAAAAAACCTAAAAATACAAATGCAGTAACATAATGAAAATTGTAAATTCTTTATTCTTTCCAACTCGTAGGAGTCCTTTAAATGTGTTACTCCCTCTGTTTCTTTTGAAGATTTACCTCAATTTTTTTTCCTGTGGTAAACATGATTTCAATTTCTATATACGGCCTTTTAACAAAAACAAACTAAAAAAAAATATACTGTCTGTCCATTCTCTGCCATTTTTACATCTATTCTCCCTTTCATCTTCAGATCCACTGACTAAATCTTTGCCCTGACTTTCTCTGTATAGAAGCTCTCTTTCATATCCTCTCTCACCTGACACCAGCTCTCTTGGGCTATCATCCATCTCAGCCTGTCTGACATTTCTTTCTGGATGGTTCACTGTCAGCTCAGTGTGTGTATGCTAGACACAGAAGCACCCATTACTTTTCCCATTTTTTTGTATTTATCATATGCTTGGAAATCACAAATTCTCTGTCTATTTTAAGTTCTCTGCATTACATAAAAACGAATGACTATTTCTACTTTCATTTAAGTATTAAAAAAATCTTAATAAAAGAAAAATAAAACAAAAATATTTTCTTATATTCTGACATTTTCTAATAATCAGTATACTGGTCAAAGACAGCCCTTCAGGCATTCTAAAATGAAGATGAAATTTTTTTTTCACTATCCAGCCCCATTTCATGAAATTTCTAACTCATGTCTATTTTCTGTAGGTAGCTTCTCATTATTAGCTTCAAAGTCCTTCACAGTTTCATTGTGTTTTCATGTTAGATTTGTCCTTCTTTACCATTCTACTGTTTTCTATCTAAACAATATATATATTATTTTTTGCCTATTTTCCCAAACTGGCAGTGTTTCCAGAGTATTATCCTAGCCTTTTCCATTGTTATATAACAGATGAAATGTGGATGACTGGTCTTTCAACGTGCTTCCAAGAATTAGACTTCAAACTGGTTGATATTTATGGTTTTAAATTTATTCTGGTTTTATGATGTTCATTTAATCCTTTTTCTTTCCCTACTTAAAGTATCTTGGATTGAATATTTCAAAATGCTGAAAAAAGTGAGAGCTTTTCTTATATTAATATTTTCATATTTCATTATAATAACTAATTTATAACTACCTGGTAGTGCAATGTAGTAATACATGAAAAGGCTTCTAATAAATTTCTGTTTCGGTAAAGTCCTTTACTTCAAAGAAAAATCTAAATAGTATATTTCTAAATAATATAAATATTTTTTAAACTAGATAGAAAAAAGCTGTAAAAGATGTACTCCTTCAATCTAAAATATGAAATGTTACAGAGAAGGCTTTTGTCTTTCACCAACTTTCAAACCATTTTCTTGCAAAAAACTCTGTCTGATTAGCACCTCTCATACTGGAGTGATATCACAATAATATGATTCAACACTATTAAGGTACAACATACATATTGTAAGTTTTAAATTTTTATATCACAGCTCAGATGTTCAAACTGATTTTTCTTGTACCTCAGGCAAGTTAACCATCCATCTTTTAACAAAATCTAGTGATTTTGAATCTGCTATTGTTTTTAAATAGTTATAAATGCAAATTTATTACAAGAAACTTTTCATATATTTAAGGAGAATACACTTCCCAGTCTAGAGTCACTGGTTCAGTCATGCTTCTTACTTCACATTTGAATTTCTTGCAATGTTTTTTCTAGTGTTTTTACATAGAGTAGTAGTATGATAAATAAATAACATTGAATAATAGGAATTACCATATCCTTCCCAATTCAGTCACTGATAATTCCATTATTCCTTATGTTCTCTAAATCCTCCCATGTTTCCTTGGAGGAAAATGGCAGGAGATCCTTTATAAAATCTGATTCGTCTGACACAAGGCTATGGGTAAACCATGCTGACAAGTAAGCCCCACATAACCACCTGCTCACTGCCTGCCACTGGGATGAGAGAATCAGAGGGGTAAAAGTGAGAAAACTCAGGGGTAGACTTAGATTAAGAAGTGAAATCTGCAAAAGCACACACATGCATACCTGTGCATATCTTGATTTTTGGATAAATTCTGTGACATTAGTAAAAGGCTATTTCCTTTATCCAAATCCTATCTGAGGAACTCCTGCCTTTTCCCCTACTGCAAAGCTTTTATGCTCTTCCCTTTTTACCCCTTTTATAAGGAAAGGACTTTTCCAGCGTGAAAAACTCACAAAAAATTAAGGTTAGCTGCTTACCTAAATAAATTCTTTTTCATACATCTTGAAGTATTTAATGTAGACTTTTTTGTGCATGTTCTTCTGAACAACATATAATTTAAGTGCCTACTTTAAATATGTCTGTTTAATGTGACCATTGCAACATTTACAAGCTTAAAATAATTTCATTGTGTTAAAAAAGATTGAAAGCAACTTAAATGAAACATTAATTTTTATTAAAAATTCCCTAGTTCTTGTGGGTAGCTTCTCACATATTTGGCCAATTTATTGTGTTTGTATAATATGTCATTACAACAAAAAAATGTTGTTAACGGTATGTAAAAAATTTGCTCAAATTTATATCCTTGATTATTAAGAAGTGCCAGGCTACCCATAATCTGAAATAATGTATTTATAGCAGTCTTTAGTGCTGTAAGCAGCTGCAATTGCATTTCTTGTCTTTGCTACCTTTTAATGCACAGTGATTTTTAGGATATATCAGATTCTCACTGCTGATCATTACTGAATCAGTTACATTTAACACCAGAAACTTACAAATTGAATATTCATTAGTGCTCACTATCCCTTTGCACAACACATTATTTTCAGTTCTTCTGCACATTTAAAATTACTGCTTGACTTCAACCATGCAATGGATTCCAGGAATTTGAAGATTGCAGCTGACCAAAACTACTGCAAATTTAGGAAATCAGTGAAATACATAGTTAGTTCTCTCTGATAGTCAGAGTGGTTCACTTGCAATTCATATTATTGGTATTATCTTATTTTAAGAAATATCTGGTCAGTCAAATGCAAACCTTAGTTTAAAATAAAAGTGTCAGTTTCTAAATATAAGACACCGCCCCCACTGCATTATTCCAAATATGTCTCCTTCTAAATACAGCTGAATAAGATTTTTTTAATATTAACTTTATAGATATAAGAAAATACAGTTATAGGTAGAGCAAAAGATGTTAGTGAAATTTTAAAAATAACTTTGTCCAAACACACTGGAAAAGTTAAGATTTCTTTAGAAAAAAAAAAAAAAAAAAAAAACTATGAAAATTACATTTTCCAGGCAAGATGCACAGAAAACAAAAAGAAAAAGTAAGAGAAAAAATAATTCCAACTTTCTTTGGGAAAACAAATTTTTACTGAATTTGTTGATGTAGTTGCTGTCTAATCCAAGTCTTCAGAAGATGATTAATCTCATGACCTAAATTGCTGCCTCAATTTATAAGATCTAGACTATTCTTAACATAGTGTCCCAGTCCTCATGATCTTCGGTGGGTTTATTCTTTCTCACATCACATTTTTTGAAATACATTGAGGTAGGTATTGTCTTTCACAGGCACATCTCTGAAGGGATATAAAATCACAAAATTATAGATTTGCTTTCTCTTTGATTCACTGAATAATATAAATGTGGGTAAAATACTATACATTTAAAAGGAAGACTCTAACTTGGGTTAAAAAGAAAGTTTCATTTAATTAATTTTTTTTTAGAAAGACAAAACAGCAATTTGCAAAACCATATATATGCTTTACCTTCCCCTATATCCCTTCACAGAGATATAGAAAAATATTAGTAGCCTTTAGTTATTAAACCTTTTGTATGCATGAAGAGTCAGTGAAGGATTTATTTCTGCAACATTTCACCACGTATTATGTGCTGTCAGGGCTATACCTGGAGATATTTATGTATTTCTAGGAAAACCAAAACTGCCTCTTTTTTTTATTTTATTTTTTTTTACCCTGCTTTCTAATTCAGTGAAAGAAAGTTCATATATGCAATTAATCGTGAGTAGGGACCTAAAAAGCTAATGTCTCAGAAATTGATCTGAATGAGCAGGTAAGTGAGGGACATGCAGGATCAATTTTAAGCATCAGGTCAATTTTATTAACAATTATCAAGAATTACGTGCTCTCATTCATCCTGATATCCTGGACATTTAATTAGTTATAGTGTACAGGAACACGCTTCCATCACATAATCAATAAAGTATGGCATATCATATTTAGTTTAATTTCCTCAGGGGTCAATTAATTCTTTCAGTTTATATTCTTCACCCTGGAGAGTCTAAAGCCTCAATTCCTCTCCTTCATTCAGTGCAAAAAGTCCTGTTTTCAGCTGCTTTTGAAATAGACTATTTAACACTTTTCTGCTTCACTAATTGATCAAAATGAATTCTTAGTTTTTGTCCAATCACTGTTCTTTGGGGTTTTTTTTGCCAAAAATATGATTCCACATCGCTTCAGACAATGATGGCCAGGTTGGAGCTGTGGCTGGTGTACCCAATTCCCACTTCTATATAAATATTTGATTGAAGAAACTGGGAAAGAAAAATCTTACATTATGTCAGAATAAGAAATCTTGAATTCTGAATCTTGAGGATATCCAAGCTGAAGTTGTTTGCACTATGGAGATAATAAAATAGCCAAGTAGCATATAATCACTAGTCAAGATAGAAGGCTTTATGTCTTCCATGATTAATTAAATATAAATGCAACACTCTGCAACTGCTTTATTCTATGCTTCCTAGGAATTAAGTGGTATGTCCAGTAATTATGGCAGTATATTGGCAGTATAAAGTATCTGATCTCTTAATAGTGAGGTAGAAAAGTTTTTCAAACTCCATTTTATAGAAGATACAAAGAAACTAAAGGTAGTCAAATGTTACATATATCATACATTCCTTATATAGTATAGAATTAGTATAATAAAATCTTGGTATCATAATACATCTTGCATCAAGTCTACACTAGTCAGCATTTTCTGGGGTTTTGGTTTTTTGTTTATTTTTCTCCTTTTTTCTTTTGCATATACCTGCAGTTAAGCTGCTCCTAGTGAACAAGTATATGGATGTATATATGTATGTTTGTTTCTATAGGTAGGTGGCTTTGAGTGATTTGCAAGAAAATTGCCTCTTCAGAGATTTTCACTTATACCTTGGGCCTTTGCAGTAGAATAATAGTGTTGCAGAATAATAGAATAAGTTGGGTTGGAAGCAGCCTTTAGAGGTCCTCCTGTTCAACCTCTTTACCGTGGGTAGGGACACCTTCTACTAGACCAGGTTTCCCAAAGACCCACCTGACCTTGAACATTTCTGAAGATGAAGCATGCACAACTTCTCTGGTCAAATAGTTCCAGTTAATATAATACAATATTTCTTCCTTATATCTAGTCTATTTACTTGCTTTTAGTTAAATAAATATTACCACACCCATTACAGTCCATGCTAAAATTCTTGTGCCCGATTTTCTTACAAGCCTTTTTTCAGTATTGATAAGGCCTCCCCATCTCCAGGCTGAGCAACCTCAGCTCTCAGACTTTCTTCACAGGAGAGGTGTTCTAGCTCTCTGACCACTTGTGCACCAGGGTAATGGAGCCTTTTGCATTAGCTGAACATTTGAAAATCTACAAAACTAGATGCACATACTCTGGAACAATACTCTGGAAGAAGAAAAGCAAAACAAAATGAATAAACAAGGAAACCAAAGCCTCTTACAATTTATATTAGTTCCAGCATCTCATACTACAATTTCCTTATTTACAAAACTGAAGAATCTGTTCTATTGCTCCTCAAACTGGCAAGCAACAGGTCTCAGACAAATGTGCAAGTGAAAAATGAGTGTCATATTCAAAAAATGCATCTCTGGAGAATTTCTATCTGGCTTTGCGAAATGTTGGAGTGTAAAGTCATTCTCCTTTTGCTGTTTCACCTGTCTATGGATATTTATATTACCAAATCTGCTTAACACTGAAAATTAGAATTCTCCAATCTGTGTGAAGTTCTGCAAACAAATTTGGGGGGAAAAATCATATTTCCAAAAAAAGGCAAGTAGTAACAGGCAATTTCAATTCAATCATAATATTTGTATATTTTCTTGCTATTTGCTTTATTTGTCATTAGGTGACTTTTTTCTTCAGTTCCTTCTAAGGACTTAGAATAGCTTTTAAAATGTAATTATTTTGAATGATAAACCATGTCATTATTGTTTTTCAATTCTACTTATTAGTAATCATTATTATAAAAAAATATATGCAATACTTGGATAATGCAAAGGAATATGAAGTATATGTTGCAGAACCAAGCTAGTATTTTCTTATTTTCAGTAAAAAAGAAATTGGTTTCAAAATTTACCAGAGCGTATTGGCAACCCAAAGGTAATCAGCAGTTTTCTGACAGAGTCATATTGTTGTAACACTAAGGAACTACTGGAAAGTGGAGTAGTTTTTGCTGTGAGAAAAATACAGACTTTGTGTTTTTCTTGTCCTCTCATCTAAAAAAAGGCAAACGAAAAAGAATAGAGGAAGATGATTAGACAGCAGGTGGCTACAGTCTACTTCTCTTCAAATAAATGGAGCTCTGGTGAAAATATTATTCTATCAGACAGAAATACACAATAAATGGTATCACTGCTCAAACAACTCATACAGTAGTTTGTAGTTAAATGTATGTGGTGGTTTGATTTTAATGCGTTACACCAAACAGTTCGAAGGTGTCAAAAACTTTAGTGGTTGTACCTCTCTGTGAAGAGAAAAATTCACAGACATAATTTCAGCAGCTTTTGAAAGTTAAAGCTAGCAACATAGCTGCAAGTACTTGGTCAGGACATTGTTGATAAAGCTGATAAATGCAGTAAATATAATTATGTCCCAAGAATAAAATGTAGAATAAGCATAGCAATCTAACCAGCTCCTGACAGATTTCTATTTTAAAATCTAATCTGTGGCCACCAGTCACCTGGATGAAGCACACATTGAATCTCATACAATATCACTGCATGTCTTGTTCTATCAAACTGATGTTTCATGTTGAAAATTAATTAATTGAAAATAGTTTTCTTCAATGCATTTTTGCTTCATGTATTACTGATATATTTCTCTTTCGAAAATATATTGAATAATATAATCAAGAGACAAAAAAAGAATTTAGCTATGACAAGAAAAATTTTGTTAAGTGGATTTACATAAGCCATATATTTATATCAAGCTGTTCTCATCTTACTTCCTATCAAGTCAGCCACACAGAAATAAAGCAACAAATTTGATGTATTTTCAATGTTACTCTTAAAATGTAATAGTTACAATTATATGCTACCTGAGTGGCATTGATACATTTCTGAGAATTATTTCTTGACAAGTTAAACACCAGTTTCATTTTACAGAGGGTTACAGTACTTTGTGTACTTAAAGCTTTCAAGAGCTAAGGTATGACATAATATTTTTGCATTACTCTTCAACATGGTAGCAAATAGCTTCCTCCTGAGGAAGAGGAAGTTGTTTGTGAAGATCTGTGAAATATATTTATTTCTGTATTGTGAAAACAAGGACTCTCTCCACAACCCACTGCATAACAGTATGGAGAACAAAAGAGAATAAATACAGAGAGTAAGAGTTCAATATTTATTTTATTTTTAAATTTCAATATAAAATGCCAACTCTGGACAAGAGGAGAGCAGATTTCAGGCTGCTCAGGGAGCTAGTAAGTAAAGTCCCCTGGGTAAAATGTTTTTTGCAGGTGTTGGCATCCATTACTCCTGGTCAGTTTTTAAACATCACCTCCTAAGGGCACAGCAGCAGGCAATTACTAAATGTTGCAAATCAAGCAAAGGAGGCAGAAGGCTGTCTTGACTGAGCAAGATTCTTCTTTGGAAAAGAAGATGGAAAAGGAAAATTCTTGTTCAGTGCAAGCAGGTTCTCAGACAAATGTGCAAGTAGAAGCAAGACCAGGTTATGTGGGAAGAATGCAGGGATGCTACTTGCCACTCTAAGAATAAAATTCCTATGGCCAAAATTCAGCTGGAGCTGAAGTTGGACAGAAATGTTGGGGACTGGAAAGAGTTTTTTCAAATACATTAATGGCAAAGGCAGTGTAAAAATAGCATTGTCTCATTGCAGGATGAGGATGGTCACCTCACAGAGACATGGACAGGGCAGAGGTGTGTTACTCATTCTCTGCCTCTGTATTCAATACAGATGACAGACCAAGGGGGCCTCAGTGTCCTGTGAGAATGACCAACCCCCAGTTGGCACATCTGTCTTGGAGCCAGCTGCCTTTGGCTCTGCTGGACATGGAGGAAGCTCCTGGTGGCTGCTCAGGGAAGCCACCCCTGTAGCCCCCCTGTACTAAAACCTGATCATATAAACACAATACATGTACAATTCTAGATGAAAAGCAGGCTTCTTATGCTACATCCTTGAATCTGGTTCTTCAACCTGTCCTAGAGCTGTGATGAGAAAAGACTTTTCTCCTCCAATTTTCCAGTGTGTTTCCTGTTCCTTCATCATCACTTCCATTTTTCTCATATGAAGTGTGTAAATACACTATCCTGACAATCTGTCTGAGGTTCTGTAACTCACACTGGTAGCCACAATTTAGTTCTGTTTGCCTTGTCCTACATTGTATCCAATATGGCATTCTGATTCTGCACCAGCTTAGAAAAATCTTAGTTCAGCCCTCTGCTATTGGGAAAAATCTGAAGGCAAGGGGTATTAAACGATGAATAGACTCTGAAACTGTTCATTTATGTCCATTAAAGCATTACAGATTAACAATATATTTTAATGTCTCAGAGAGGGCAATTTCAGTGGCACTTCAGAGTTTTTCTAAGTGGACAAGTATCCATCATCAGCTATGCTAAGAAACCTGGGAAAGTTGAGACAATGAAATGTACATAATCTTGTTTTGAGAGCCCAGTTATACAAGAAAGCTAATAATAAACTAACTAGAGGAAAATTATATGTAGGAAATCAAACTATGTGAAAGCTAAAGAAGAGATAAATATGTTTTCTTGGCCAAATATGAAGTTTTCTGGTAACCCAGAAGCTGTCAACTGAGCAATAATAATTGATATTGCAGTCATAAACTAAACAGAACTTGTACAGTACATTTATTCACTTTGCAACTTTCAAGATAGTTCTTGTATCACTGTTACCATATTTAAAGCCTGAATTTGTTGAGCTTCAGCTTTCTGCCAACAAATCTAATTAAATATTCTATGCCTGATAAAATAATGCTTTCTAACTAACAACTTTTAAGTGCTTGAAAACTGTCATTGTACCACCTGCAAACTTTTATAAACAAGCAATTAGATCAGAATCTCTGGGTTTAGATCTCAGGGAAAAAAAACCCACCTTGTCAAGAATCCCTGTGACTGTTTTTTTGCATCCTAAATTTTTGATTGCTATTCAGAATTGGAGATGTTAGAACCAAAAGGAATGATCCCATGTTGGTCATATATGGAAGCACTGAATTTTTCCTCCTGTGAAGTCACATTTTTATTCCTACTGGACCAACAAATTGGATAATAATGTCATTAGTTGCTTGTGCTTTGTTGATTTTCCAAGTGGCCACAAGTCATCTGTAAGCTACTGTTTTCAGAGATAAGATTGCTCTACAGAGAATATAACTTGTAATGCATTATTTTTTCTCACAACTGTATTGGGAGAAACCTTGTTTCACTGCAAATGGCTTACTAAAACACTCAGACCATTACATATTAATTTTCCCCTACTGCTGAACAACTGAGTCATCACCAAAAAAAGTGTGAATTTTCTTTCATTTCGTTGTTAAGAATAATAAATGAATGGTTAAGAAAAAAGAATCAATATCTTCTAAATTGTCATATTTTCATTTAAGTTTTGCATTTACATTAAGATGCAAGTCATTTAGACATTTTTAATCCCCATAAATAGTGGATCATCTAAAATTCCATTCTATCTTTTGCTGAGATGTGTGCCATGTGTATCAGATCAAATACTTTGGGATAATGAAAGTGAATCACATCAAAACTATTACTAGTGCAAAAGAAAAACCAAATGTAGTTTTATCAAAAATATTACCAAAATAATTCTAAAGGATTTTTTTCAGTTCTTCCCATAAACTATACTCGCTGAAATAATTTTTGTAGATGTTCTTTGTTTGTTCATCTTTTCATTTGTAAACTGTTCCTTCTTTTTTGGTATTCTGGTGAGCCAATAGCTAAGTAAGATGCACACGTAAGCGTTTTTAAACAGCGCCACATCAGCTGTCTTCCAACTCTAGATGTTTCTAATGTCTTATGACTTATTGAAAACCAATTCACCTGATTCTTTAGAAGCTCTGTAATGATAATTACCCCACCAGTAAAAATGTAGTGAGACAAGATGTCACATGCAATCATGGTAGACCATATAGTAAAACCTAGAGGGGTGTTTGTTTGGTCAGTTGGTTAGGTTTGTTTTGTTGTTTTGTTTTTTCTCTAGGAAGTGGGTTCATTTATTTTCCTGGAACTGAAAAGAATGTGATCTAACATAAATTGTGTCAAAAAAACCAAACCAAAACAAAAAAAAGTGCATATATCAAACCATAATAGTTGATGCAGACAACCAGAGTGAATTATTTGCCTTGTAATCAGTATGTGTTCTGCTACTGACTCCCAGCAAGAGAGGATTATACTCCTTTGTACAGTAAGATTTTGATGTGTGAGACTGTTTGCTTCTCTAGAAATACATAGAAGGGTTTTTTTAAGCACTTTTATGGATTATTTGTTCTCCAAACTGTAAAATTCTTTATCTGGAGAGTTGTAGAAGGCCTGGGAAAAAGATGCATTTTCTTGATAATTGAATTGTTTCATAATACCACTAATAGTAGTTGTACTCAACCAGCTTTCTGTAGCTGGCACTCAATTTAGTCATTATTTGTCTAATCTAACATAGTTACTTTGACAAAAATCAGTTAATAACTATAACTAAACCCAGTCTTATTTAATATACAAATGTATTTGATTAATAAGGCTCATGGAGAAGCTTTGTGAAATTGTTACTAGACACATACAGAGAAACAGAATATTCTATCTTAAACAGCTAATTAGCCACTACTCTTAAAAAGCAAAAAAATTAAAAAGAAATAAAAGAGGAATGTTCTTCTAATGTGTTATTTCCTTGAAAGAAGGAAAGGATATGAAATTACAAAAGAGCACAGTATTCTTGCATTTAGTGTCTTATTTTCTTGCAAGATTATGAAAAAAAGATGTATTTAGACATTGAGGTGAGTGAAAGATTTTTCAATGGAATTGAAGGTAATAACATGATTTAGTAGTTTTATTGCCACTGGGAAGAGAGCTCAGTGTAATGTCAAAATGAAACAGCAGTACTAGTGAAAACAAAAGCAATTATAACATATGTGATTTAGGGTCATATTCCTCTGTTATATTTCAAATCAGTTAAACTAAGCAGTCCTTGGATAGTATTTGTTCCAAACCTAAAATTCCCTAAGGTTAGTATGACAAGCCTAGAAACAAATAAATTAATAAATAAATGATAGCTTAAACAAAAACTTCAGATTTGAATAAAAGATGTATAATCGCATTATATTAATTCAAAGCTACATTTGTTCATAAGAAAATTCTTCACAATGACCAAACTATAATTTTTTAAGGTTAAGATAAACATATATCATTACTTTCTCACTTTGAAATAATGCTTCACTTACAAAATACAAGTACGATCAAACTGGAAAGTTTTGTCTTCAGCAACATTGATTCCTACTGGTTTCTAAGTAATTTTCTTAAAATCGCCGTCCAAAAAACAATTTTGAAAAAATGAAAACTCAGCCTGTCCCATGAACAGACTGTGACTATCTCAGGATATCTGGAATCTGGACAGAGACAGTATATGTATGTATATATATATATATACATATATATATATGTATTTTCAAAGATAATCATAAGGCAACAACTTGATGATTGTCACAGTATATGATATGTCACAGTATATATTCATTTTTATATGAATATTTAAAAGATTAAACATTCCTTATGCTCTGACCTTGTTCTCCCCATTTCCTTCTTTTTCCATGCACTGTTGAGGAACACCAGACAACCAGCTTCATCTAGATCACTTAATGACATTTAATGACATGTCTAACATTTAATGACAGCTAAAGCCAGGTGATTGTCAGCTTTAATGGGTGGCAGAAGAAAAGGTATTACTTGAATATTCTGGTTTTGTTCTATCAAATTACTTATTTTTCATAGACTGATTGATAAAAATTGCTTACTTCCATTTCTAAACACACCATTTTTATACAAAATTACTATGACCAACAAGGCAGGACAAGGAATGAGCAACATTGCCTTTACCCATTCCTTTTCTTTTTGTTGTCTTGAATCAATTGGTTGGTTGAAAAAAACACTGGCAAAACTCAATTTCCCTCCTTTTCTTCTTTGCATTATTTTTTTAAGAGCCGTGTATTGCCTTTACCAATAAATCTCAGCTGAAAGCTATTATTAAGTATATGAGACTTTCCAGAGAGCAAAAGAACTCGCAGAATTAATAAAACACAGCTACTGATATGAAAAACTATATCAATTAGTTTAATATGCATCAATACTATTGGAAGAATTTTCAGCAGAGGTATTGATTTGGCCTTACATTAATTCGATAACAAATATTAAATTCTATAAGAAACAAAAAAACAAAAAGAAAGCATATTCCCTAAATGGTTTGTGGCTATTGAATGCTTCTGCCACTTTTTAACCACGAAACTTATATCATAAGTAATAACTTAAACAGTGTCATATAACGTGGCACTGACAAAATATATTTGAATTGCAGCTCCTAGTACACTTTTATTCCATTAAAACTGCTCTTCCCAATAACCCTTGTGCACAGTTTGGGGGATAGGCTGGGAGCTACTCGCAGTAGGCAGCTACTGAAGCCACACTTCTCAGGGATCTGAGAGCTTAATGGCATGGCTGTGGGCCAGTCTGACAAAAGGCTGCTGTGCCAATGAATGGCCGCAGTAAATTTTTAGTTATTACTGTAACAATCTAACCTCAATAAGCTTAACAAAAAAAAAAAAATTTGTGAGGCACTTCAAAGAGCATGTGATTAAAAATCCTAACACTAAAGGGAAAGAAAGAAAAAACATTTTTAACATTGAACAAAACATTTAAAAAGACCATATTTAGAGAAGCATAAAGAATGAAATAATTGGTCTGAGTACCTATCATTTTTTGTCAAGTCCAGCACCCCTTCATATTTGTTTTTGTAGTTGCTCAGAAGAAAGCAGACCAATCTTTCAAGGGTTATATATATATATATATGTGTGTATATATATATATATACATGTGAAATTACCAAGGCAATATCTTTGTTTCATAGCATTCATCACAAATAGTTAAAATTCTATCTTAAAAAAGAAAAGAAACGATGAAGAAAAAGTAAGAAATATAGCTATAGAGAAACAAAGGAAAGAAAACTCACCTTAGGGTAAGTTCTATTAATTTCTTATGTTTTGAATTGGATCTTCTAGTAAAATCATATAAATAAGATGAGGAATTAGTTATGAATGCAAAAGTATAAAGATACAGAAGATTAAAAAAAATTCAAGAAGATGTATGGTAAGATTAAAAGCTCCTCTTGTAGAATACTCCAAGGAGAGTCCAAATTATTAGCAGATACTACAAAGATATGCCTGCATTTAGAAGGTCAGAGTATGTAGGAAAGTAATCTGTGCCTGTAGATGACTGTTGAACAAGATGGTTTTGAGAGAGAGCAGTCAACAACTCATTAAAAAGCTCAGGCTATTAAAAGGCCACCAGCAAAACTAATGTGATTTTTTTTTCAGGGCCTAAACATTCTGTGAAGGATATGGGAATGGCATGATCCACAAATATTATTTAATTGAGAAATGATAATTTCTGTCTTAATTGTTGTTGTCCATAGGTGTGAGTGTTGAAGAGGAGGACAAGGGGAAGCACATATTCTTTTTCCTTCACCCATAACATAGCAGGTGAGTGAATTTTCAATAATCACCTTGTTGACATATCTGAATGAACACTCTCATTCTCTACTAGAAATACTGAAAAGAAAATGGAAGATTAAAGGAAATAGCACATGTTCTGCCAGGTCTGAAAATAGGTTAAGGGTACAAAAAAAAGACTGTGCAGCACTGAAGTAAAAGAGAATCTGGTATTAGAGAAACTGGATGAGAAGTTACATGTATTTTCATTAAGAAGGTTATAATCAGGATAGAGAAGACTACTTTAAAACACTGGAATATTCTGCTTAGAGTCCAGCCTACTTTGAGGTAGAACAGAGCATCCCTCTGTTCATCAAAGAACATTGAAGACTTTCATCTCTAAAACTTATGTGTGTGAAAATGCTTAAGTAAAAAAGTCTGTCTCAGTTCATTTTCATCCTAATTCATGCCTCTTTACAGATTTGATTATTTCAGTTCTAGCTATTCCCTTTGAATTATCAATGTTCAGAGTTTTTCCTGAAGTTAGCTAGCTCTTCACCAGATGCTTGCACATACATAATATAGTATAAAATAAAGAAACCAGAGAAGGTAGTTCCACCATGAATGTTGTAGTCCCAGGTAGATAGACTATTCTTGGTCAAGACTTTCCACATACAAGAAATCTATGAGTTTCCTATTTGTCTTCAAGCCAGTACAGCCAAAAATCTAACATTTAAAATTAAACAGAATTGATAGGACTCATAACTATCTTCTGGGTGATATTCAAGGCTTTTAGTTTTATTTTTTTTCTACTTAAAAATCAAAATTTACAAACTTTACTTTGACATACCAGCCACTAGTTCTGCAAGTCAAGGCTTTATTAAAATGGCTAATGCTTGTTCTGTTGCTTCTTTGTTATGTCCTGTTTTGTTATGTTGAACCATGAATAGTTAAATAAATAACTATGTTTTGTTCTTTAACTCACATGATATGCTGAAAACAAACAAGTCGGTGGTTAGTTGAAATTTCATTCAGATCAAGATGCAAATATGGGGATGATTTCTGAAAAAAAAGCTTCTTGCTCATCTTTTCATCTTGACTTAAGATAAGAAATGGATTATTCATCATTATCTTGATCCAGTTGCTTTTGCAAGTGCCACCTGACTGGCAATGCTCTGCTACTGGAATTTCAGTTAGGGTTATTCTGCTTATGACTGTATTTAACTAAGTGCCTCTACATGAACCTAGATCTTGTCTTATGCTCAAACAGAACTTTTGTGAGTCAAATGAAAGAAAACAAAAAGATGCATTCCTTTTTATAGTTGAATATACACAGAAAGTTTTTAGATACAAAAAGAGAAATGGCTTACAAAGAAGTTGTTTACAGATACAGTCATTTGAAAGCAGAACTGAAAAAACAAGGCTTGAATAATTTTCAAGAACAAGCAGCAGAGAAAATTCCTATCTAAAAGCTCTGATATAATCAAGCAATAGAGATTGCAAGACTGCATGAACACCTGACATTGGGCATTAAAAGCCAAAGTATTAAGTTGCTGAAACCTCAAGAAGCCTGTGTCATCTTCTTACATGATGGATTGGTAACTATTTTAAAAGCTGAATATGCCAGAATCTGTGTGAAACCATTTGGAATATTTTCCCATCAAAACGCGAGATTTCAAACTAGTCCAGACATGCAGCTTAAAACAGTATATTCCTTAACTGATAATTGGAACAGCTGTAAAAACCAGAGTGCGCAAGGTTTGAGCTGAGAAGGGCTAGCTGTGCAAGAGACAGAAACAGAAAAGATTAAAACAGACCCTGACAGATGGGACTCTTTTTTTATACAATGAATCATAAGCAAACAAGGAGGAGCTTGCAGAAATGATTGGAAGAAATAGTGTGATAATATCTATCCAAAAAAAGTATTCAAGGAGTCAAACAACTGTAAAAAGAGCAAAAACGGAACCAATATTAAAAAAGGGGGGAAAAAAAGTTAAATGGATATAATTTCTTGAAGTCAATATTGAACATATTTTTTTCGGTGTGATATAAATTGTTGCCATTTTGAAGGAATTACATAACAATCAAAATGGAATCAGAAAGTAAAGTAACCAAACAGAACCTGCTGCTGTGTTGGCAATAACAGTCGTGCTCTCATTTCAGTTCACACTGTCAGGTAACACAGCAAGCTTCAGGACTCAAGTGTTATATGCCTGGTTCTTATCTACTGTACAGGGAGGATTTATCTACTGTGAAATACTGCATTACACGTTTTTAAATGATGATCAGAGTTAAATTTTTAAGTAAGGGCAGAAAAAAATATTGTCACATTTCAGGATTAACAGTCATGTTTATGGCACATCAAAATAAAACTGGGTTTGATCTACAATAAAGATTTGCACTTGAGAATTCACCAATAAAGATTTGCGCTTGAGAATTCACACATTGCCTTTTCAATGGCAGGTTCATGTGGCATTTTTCAATATCACTTTGAGTCTGTGTCTATTAAAGATATCTTTTTCTGTCTCTGTGTCTAAGTAAAGAATAAAATTTAAATTTGATCATTGGCCTTTTGCAGTTCTTGTTTTAGTTCTGTTTTAAAGCAATGGAGATTAATAGCGTACCTATTTTTATTTATTTTCTGTATTATTTAAGCCACTTTTCATTAGTGTTCTTTCTTATCACATCTCATTTCATTGCAAAACTCA
Source organism: Sturnus vulgaris (assembly GCF_052056855.1). Lineage (NCBI taxonomy): Eukaryota > Metazoa > Chordata > Aves > Passeriformes > Sturnidae > Sturnus > Sturnus vulgaris. The sequence goes on from NC_142244.1 coordinate 97,252,423, forward strand.
GTTTCAAATAACAAATCATTAATTTTAAGTGTTTCCCATACATATTATTATCAATAATGTTCAGAGTCCATGAATATTTAAGAACATAAATGTATTTTCATATTAATTTAATAGTCCTCTCTGTTTACAGGAAGGGCTCAAAAATAATAAAATCCCAAAAGCAGCATTGAGTATGTAGAGAAGAATGACTTATTCAATCGAAGCTACATCTTATTTCTTCCATTTAAATGTGTGTGTGTGTGTGTGTGTGTGTGTGTGTGTGTGTGTGTGTGTGTGTGTGGTGTGTTTGTGTTTTCTGGAAATACTACTGAAAAAAGGATATGATTTTTAATCTAAAATTTTTTGCAAAGTTTGCACAGCTGCCCTATAATTACTTGAAATAAGTTTAACGCAAGTAAAGATGGAGGTGTGAAAGAATAACAAGAATTTGCTTGTATAGTTAAAAGTTTCTGATTATAGGAAATAAAATTGATTTTATATAATATGGTACTTGCTGAGAATATTAATCCTGATTCATACAGAAAATCTGATGCAATGAAAGTATAACACTTTATAAAATAACATGTGATTCCAAAGGCTTATATCCTCTGCTATTAAGCTTCATACTTAAAAATTGTTATGACACATTTGCATTACATCTTCAGCAGTCTGAACTGCTTTACTTTCCAATCTTAATTTTCCTTGTCTTCTATTGTTGGACTGCAGATTCAACCTCTACAACAATCTCTGAATAAGCATTGTCAAAAAAAAGTATGCAATTTTTTGACTATTAATAGTGTTTATTAGATTTTTCTTTGTATCTACTGGAAAAGAAACTCATAAAATATAAATTCTTTCTTTCATGGGAGATAGAGAATTCTATGAAACTTTAATAAAATTTGCCTGAAGAATGTTACTGCTAAACATAATATAAAACAGAGCTGTATTTTAGCTTGATGTTTTTATGCACTTTATTGCAAAGAAAATGTGAGGTTGTTATCAAGACTTAAAGGAAGTATGTACTATCTCATTAGTAGGTTTGAATAGTGTAAAAATAATCTTCAATATACTATTCATACATATCATGTTGATATGGCCTACAATAGTGAGAAAACATAAACACATGAGCATATAAACATAAACATGAATATATAAACATAAATATGAACACAAAAAAGATTGAACTTATCCAGAGATTCCTGGACTTAAAAAAAAACCAATGTTCTAAATACAAACAGTAATTAGAAAAAAATATATCCTTAACTTATCACTAAAAAATATTTTTTACAATGTCATCTTCACTGTCTTTGATATGAAAATTTGTTTTGTTAGTAAATTTATATAATTCCATTTTTTCCAAACTCTTAATTACCATTTGGACTATAATAAGAATAGAAAAGCAAGTTTAAAAAATTAAATTGTCCTTTTTTCCTGAGGAGAGACAATCAGTCAGAATGTAAATTGCGTACTACAATTTACACCAAAATGTGATTAATTAAAAGAGAAATTCTGCAACCAGAGTTGGTATTAATGAAGTTTTCTTGTAACAAAAACCTCCTCTTCATCAGATTTCCACCACTTATGTACCTCTCAAAGAAAACAAAAACCACAGGACACAGATATAGGATTAAACACTATGATGCATATCATGGGGCATTACTGTGCTATCATGACAGCATAAAGTATTTTTCTCAACTTTGAACTGAGCCTGAGATTGCTTAGTTAGCCAGTTAGCTATAAAAATTGACTCATACTTAAAATATATTTCACTTGAAAGTGAAACATTATGAGGCATTACAGTTGCCAGTGAAAGAATGCTTATAATGGACATTTATTTTTATCTAGAGCAGTCTTGTCACTTGCCAGTGGGATATGACACTTCACAGCATTAAGGTAGGATACTAAGAGCTAATTGACAGACATTTCCTAAAAATACAGCTAAACAGCATGATTAGACTTAATTGCAAGTGCAAATGGGAGGATATACATATGGTACTGTCATTCAGAGTTGTTATTATTATCAGTGTTTAATGACACTTTTAAATAAGTTCAGGTAGAATTGTGCTTTAAACAGAGGTAAGATTCATTAAAACATGGCATTGTAAGATTTTTCCAAACATCACTAGGAATGCTGTTGCACCTGTTAAAATCTAAATGCAAATATTTACTGAGAAAAAGGAAAAACTTTAAACATGAAAAATATTTTCATTAAATTGTAAATAACTCTTTCTCTGAACAAAACTTATTATGAAAACTCTAAGACAGAAGATGAAATAGATGTTACTCTTTACCTTGACTAAGCACTACATCTAGTCTTCAAAATTGTAAAAATAGGCATTAGGCTGTGGAATTTATGAACACAGACTTGGTTACTGTGCAGGGATTTCCTGAAAGTGCAGCTAATTGCACAATTAGGTCTGAATATTTCCTCAAACAGATATAAATTGTTTGTCCATAAAACCTAATTTCTTTAAGAATTTCTCATCAACATTAAGTAATTGTGTCATGACCAAGTAGTTGAAATATGATATTAATCTTGAGTACCACATTCATATGTCATTTAATATAAAATATCAGCTTGATTATAAATTAGCATCTACCAGAAGCCACTCAGTCTGCAGTTGAAAGGTGCAGCCAGACAGTTTCTAAGTAACAGTTTTGTAAATCAGCCATAGACTTCAAGCATACGTGTAGAATAAAAAGTAAACACTTGAGTTAGGTAACACTTTAGTGCCTTCTAATATTAGCAATTCAGCTCTACTAAAATAAGATTATAAAACTCTTCTTTCTTTTTCCCAAAATTTAGGATGTACCAGAGAACAAAATATTGAGGAGATAAAACAATATTTTTTATTATTGTTTTTCAACATAAGGATTTTTTCTGCTAGCCAGAGATTTCATAAACTTTTCACTTTATCAGCACTGTTGTTGACAAGAGTGTGGACTACTGTGCCAACTTTGGTATCAGTATAAAGCTTATGAAACAGTCAGTTAAGTTGTTTAGAATTTGAAGTTATTAAAACATTTTAAGTAATACAAAAACCATTTGAAATCAATTTTTCATAAAGACTGAAGCAATTTCAGATTCTTCCAGTTCTCCTTCTTGGTGGTGATATTACTTGATTAATTCTTTGTCTAAGAACTACATTCTATTTATATGTTTGAAGGTTTCAAGCTTAGAAAGATAGGGGGCACGGAGATGGGGTGGCAGAAAAGACAAAAAGACAAATTTTTTTCATGTGAATTAGAAACAAATTCCACATAAATTTATATCTGGTACATTATAATTCAAGCAGTATTTTATGCATTATAAGGTAGAGAAAAGGAACAGTATGAAATAAAATTCTTTAATTGTTTCATAATTTTATAGAATTTTTTTCCCTCCTTTGCTTTTTAAGGGTATTTTCAGAGTGCAAACAAACTGGAACAATAATTTGAAGCAGTTACGAATTTCAATATCATTACAGAAACACAATAGGGATAGATTAACTATACATGTCTTCTCTGTAGCAGATTCAAGTAAAGCCAAATTCAAAATATTCTTTAAAATGTTGCAAGAGTCGAAGCCTTTTCAAGATGGATAATGCAGAACAAAAAGAAAAGTGACAGTATATTGCCTTTCCAGAATTATCTATAGAGGCTGTTTTAATGCTATAGCAAAACTGAATTAATGTCTTATATACCAAATAATGTAAGCTTATAATGCAGTGATGTCTTTTTAAACAACATCATAAAATAAATAGCAGATTTTTTTACTGTTTTCAAAACTTTGTGCATATTTTGTCTAAGACTGCTATTATAAACAAATTACTGCTACTGAAATGGATATTGGGATATTCAAAGATTTCTCTGCAGGCAGAGTAAAAAGATTTGGTGCACCTGCGGTTTAAACTAAATCACTCAGTGGTTTGTCTTCACCGTGATTGTTTTCACAAAAGAATTGAAGGGATAAATTAATATGAATGAAAACTGTTCTCAAATATCAAGCATAATTTTCTACATTGTTGTGGTCAGATGTCTTTGAAGGTACTACTGTAATAGGGATGTACCCACAGAGAGAGAAAGTAGAGTGTGATATTCTACTACAAATTATTCAGGGAAAAAATTGCTAACATAGATATTAATTTAAAAACAGGAAAGCACAAAGAGTAAAACAACAGCATATATTTTTTTCCTTTGGATATTATTTTTTCATAAATGTCCCATAAACTGACACTTAAAAAATTTGTAGTTTTAAGGCCAAAATTTTGAGATTCTTAAGGATGTTGAGAATTGGCAAAGATTTCAGGCCTAATAAAAACATTTTCACAGTGAGAAATATTGAATTATGTAAATAAAAACTTGATAGGTATTTTATATCACTGTGTACTTAGAGTTCTTTTAAAATCTTGATGGTCCCAGACTATGTTTGTTGGAGGTATAACCAATGGATTCATACATGCTGGGCAGTGCCACCCAAGTTACTGACAGAAAGGAGACCTGTTTTAAACTGGAAGTCAACGACTCTGACCAGTCAGATGTAGTGTACCATAGGTGCTTTCTCCACATAATGCCCAACCTCCCTCCCCACAGCCCCTACCCCAAGTCATTCTGCAAAGAAAGAGACATAATAAATATAAAAATAAGGTTTTGACATGGTCTTCCCTTAACTAACTTTATGATCCTCTGATATTCCCTCTCCATTTTTGAACAGCTGTACAACTAATGGTCTGGTATTTGAAAACTTCCATGTGACAGCCTAGGGTTTGGTTATCTGCAATCTAATACTGAGCATTTAAGTTCTTGGGTTTTTTCTCAAATTTAGCTAAGAACTAAAATAATATATTGATGGTTGTTTTGGGTTTTGTTTTGTTTGGTTTTGGGTTTAGGTTTTTCTTCATTTTGTCTTTCCTCTCAAGTACATAAAATGAAACCTGTAGGAAACTCGTGAAGTGAAAGAGCAAAATACGTTTCTTTCATTACAAAGAATAGGCTAGAAAACTGTAGACAGTGAGATAACTCAAAGAAGTGATAAAATCAGGAAATAGAAAGATCAACCTTTTTGTCAGACTGAGATGGTGCCTCTCAGTTTGCTGAGGGTCCCTCAATGCTGTCAGCTTTATGCATTTCAGACACAGAGTAGGTGTTTTAGTGACACTCCATCTTACCCTTTTGAGTGAAGACCAAAACTTGGCATAATTTGTAAATAACCATGTTAGCGTGGTATTAGCAGTGGTAACAATTTCTGTCATGACTGTTATTCTCCGTGACCAATATTAAACCTAAATAAGTCCTAAAATAAAGACTGCACTATGTTTTAGCAAGCATACTGATACAGAATTTATTTGAAAGCCAAAGTCAGTGATATGGATTAAGACACAATATACGTTAAACTGCCTTTAGCTTCCAGCTTTGGGTTGTTTGAGGTTTCTTTTCTGTATAGCTTTGGGGAGGAGTAGGAGGATGTTGTTGTATTGTTAGTTTCAATATTACATTGGAACTATTGGTCAACAAATTAGCTGTTTTGTGTATGCTGTAGCTATTTGGGTAAGAAGTTCAGATGAATATAAAGGATTTGATTTGTTCTATTTCTTTGTTTATTGGCTAATAAGCCTTCACTGCACTTGCTAATGTATTGTTTGGACACAGGCATTTCTTACTTATGCTACATTATGAATCCTTCACTTTGGATGAACCTTTCACATTCAGAGAGTGCTGATGTGCCTTGACTTCCACAGAGGCAAGGGCACAGTGGAGTGCTGCCTTGCCAGACTGCACAGCTGCACTGGTAGCTACTGCCAACTCCGCAGTAACTTCAGTGTAAATAAAGCAGTCTCTGAGCAGTTTGAATTTGTTTCTCAACGTGACATTAGCTCAGTAGTGGAGAGGCATCTGAGCAGTTGTCAGCCCTGGAAAGCACACCTGTTTTTTCAATCTTTGAGACTTCTTCTGTTTTCTGCATTATATTTAGAGTTGTGAGGTTCAGAGCCTCTTGGATTCGTGTATCTCTCATGGATCATTTATAATATGTGCTAGATTTTTGCCATCTGTAAAACTTCCCCTCTCATATAAAGCATGATATACATGATTTCGAAACTTCAAAAACGCCTGTTTGGTTTTGGCTTACATCAGGATTGGATTGAGAGTGGCAGCTCTAAAGCTAGATTTCTTCTTTCTATTTCTGTTCCTATTTACCGTGATTTCTCTTAATAAATTAAAAGCTCTGTTAATGAATTTATTACATATTTCTTGCAAATTATATCAAACTATATTTTTCTTCTCTGCAATTTTTCCATGTGATTGTAAAGAAATTAGTGTATCTCTGTTATTTATTTCTAAATCTGGCTTTACAATGTAATGAAATTGAGACATGAGAATATTGTATATGTATACACCTCTTTGTTTAAAGTGGAAATCTGTATATTATCTTATTATATACACAGTGAGAAAATACACAAAAATCTTGCTTTTTGTGTCATGCCATTCAAATGGCAGAGGAAAAATAACCATTTAATTTCATTTCTGATGGAAAATATTAAAGAAATTTAATAACTCAATGAAGTTAAGACAAGGTAAGTTTGCTACATGTCAAAATATAGAAAATATAAAGCCACAGAAATGACAGCTTAATCTGCAATAGATACAAAAAGGAAAAAACAGGTAATATATCAAGGAATCTAATCAATACTGTATAAATCCATGACAGAGGTATTAGTTGGTGTAGACAGAGCTGGAAATACAGAGGAGCTTTAAAGAATTGATAAAATGATGCAGTGAGCAACTGTGACACCTAACCAACTATGAGACCTAAGGCAAATGAAAAATTTACATGAGAAGGCATTATTATAATCTCTAAAAGTAAAGAAACAACATAACAAGTCAGCCTACTGTCTGGACATGCTTGCTAGACTGCACTCAAGCTGTACCAGTCTTATGTGAAGATTTTGATGTATCAAAAGTGTAGCTTTGATATATTTAGCTGTTGGGGAGTCTCTAATAGAAAGGTTTCTCACAGGTATGAGATTGTATGTTTTTGCAGGGATGCATGTGTGTGTTCATGTAAGGCAATGGAGTTTTCAAAGGCTACTACCCAAAACAAAACCAGTCTAGGTTATTCATTATCAAGACAATGATGTAAAGAATTGGGGATTTTGCTGATTATTTTCAAACTGATAGGGACTAACATATGACTACTTTAGCAATGTCCGGGGGTGACATTATGATGATTGCATCCCCAGTCATCTATTATGCTTGTGCTAGATATTAGGATATTAAACTGAAATGAGGTGTATTGGAGATAGTTCTTTTCTAAGACTTCCTCTCCCCAATCACATTTTCTGAGCCATATTAACTAAATATTCTTTCCTCCTTCATGCTCTAAGCAGCAAATAAGTCATACTGGTCTTTATTTGTATGATATTGTTCTCTTCAACAACAATGATTAAGAGTTGTTACTAACAATACTATGTGTTGTTAATAAGGCATAGACAGAAAAAATTAAAGATTTTATTGAGTTTTTTTGAGGGTATGACAGGGATGGGCCATGCTACCTTCAACGTAACATCCACCATATGTAATGATATGAGGCATTACATGCAAAAAAAGTCATAGAAAGAGCAGAAACGTAGGAGAATGAAATGGAGAAAAAATAATTACAGAACTTTAGTTAGATTGCCTACTTGATGTTTTAGAACATGGATAAATGTCCTGACCCTTTGGGAGCAAAGTAAACAGCACTATATAAATCATAGCCATTAAGCTATTTAAAATTATAAGTGGTTTTGCAATTCTCCTATGTACTGTTTGAAACTAAAGGAATTCTTGGTTAGTTTGGTTGGGGTTTTTCTTTTTTTTATTGGTATGTGAAGGCATAAGACATTCTTTCTCACTTGGAATGATATTTCAAACAAGAAAACGTAAATTTTCTGGCTTCATTATTTTTTTCTGTGTAAACTAAGCTTTTAATTGTAATAAAATGCACCCTATTTCTCCCCAAAATCCTGTTAATCTTGCATTTTAATGCTATAATCCTGTTTAAACTCTGGCTGGCTTCAGCATAAAATTTTGCTTTTCTATTTTTCCTCTCTTCACTAGTGATAGAATCAGAGAATAACTTTTGAAAGGAAGAGTTATCACTCATCAACTAACGTTAAAGGAAGGTATGCTTGGGGAAGAGAGTTCTATCTCCTTGCAGCAGTTTAAATATTGAGTCTGACAGGCTTTCTATTTTAACGATGGTGGGTTTTTTTCTGTGGGATTTTTGGGGTTTTCTTTGTTTGGTTTTGGGTTTTTTGGTTTGTTTTGTTTTTTCCCATGAAATATCTTGATGTAGAAGAGTCTGTGAGTACTAACATCTTACTCTTATACCAGAAAACAGTGATACTCAGTTTTACGGGCTCATTTTTCTTCTATCCATTCTTGGCACACAGGTCATTATCCCCAAAATAGTTGTATCTTAATGAGCAATATTCCTCCGAGGTTCTTTACTGATTTTAGCCATTTACATAATGTAAACTATTTGCATAGAATATGTTAATAATGTGTTACTATAGAATCTGTACCAATCTGGGAGTCTGTAGCCAATAGTATTTTTAAATTCTCTTAAATATATCACTTCAATTGTCTTCACTCTATGGTAGTCAGAAATGAAAAAAGGATTTTCCAAATATCCCAGCTCCCTTCTTTGAATCCAATCTTTACCCTATAGTTTCCATTTCACGAAGGTTTAAAAGGCTTACCATGTAACTAGAAACTCAAATTAAAAAAAAATCAAAAGAAAGTGCAGGCCATGTCTAAGTATTTTGCAAAATAAGCTGAGTAAATCAACATTGATTTTACCAACCTGGTCAGATAGATAATTTTATAAAGAGACAATATATCTTGATGGTAAGATTCCTATTGTATTGATTCCTAAATTAATGACCTCGCTGTTCCATAAAATTTTATTGGATTCAGGAATTAAATATAGAGCTACCAATGTCAGCATTTATTACTAATAACTGAAAAACGTAATATCAAATGAATGTTCAGCAATCTTTCTGCTGGAATTTAATGAAGGTGAGATGGAAGGTACCAAGTAAATTATTTGATGCTTGCTGAGATTTAAAAAAATAAGAATGGAGAAAAATACTAACATCTCAGCAATCATAAGTCTGCTTCTAAGTATTTGCAGATCTGAGACTCGAAATCATAGTTTGAACCTCTAATACATTAGTCTGTCTTCCCCTGGAGTTCAAACAATAGTTTCTTATTTCAAAATAAGATGGAGTGAGACTAGAATTTACATTATTCTCATTAGAATATTAGTCCAAGAAATGAGAAACCTTCCAAAGCTACCTCTCTGTAAGTACAAGATGATGAAATTGCTCCCTTAATGTAAAACTATCTTTGCTTTGACACAAATCATCCTTGGAGATAGAACATGTATCAGACTAAGAAAGGCACACCAGGCAAATCTCTGGAGCCTGGCAGGAGCACACCAATCGTGTAGACACATGTGTGACTGACTACATGTGGCAGTCACAACACCACCACTATGCCAGGATCTATGGCCATGCTCAGTTTATCCTTGCAGTGTATATACTGATTTAAATCAACACCTCACAGGGGAAAATAGAGATATTTCCTTTCTGCGGGTCTAAGTAACAACACAGAAAGAACTAAAGTTCCCGAAATAGCTAACACCCAATGAAATTAATTTTTGTTATAAAATGAATATTTTTCTAAAGCTCAAATATGTAAGGAAAAATGTGAACACTTTTCTTAGGAATCAATAGCTAAATTCCAATATTATATACTAGTTTTCCTCACTGCTTTTTATTTTCACTCATATTTAAAAGGTTTATGTATATCAATTAAGACTCACAAATCTGCAGTCATCAAAGCAAAATATCAGCAAGAACCAGCTATTCACTTTCTGAATACTATTGATTATATTTTTTTCTATCTTGATCTCTCCTCATTTTATTAATTTATTTATCCCTCATCAGGTAGTCATGCTAAGTTTAAAAGGTACTACATAAACGTAGTAGTTTAAAAGGTACTGCATATATGTAGTAGTTCTTAAAATTGAGTGACTAGTGCCTGCAAACTACAAGCCTTGCCCTTGTAAACTACAATACTTTTTTACTGGATGAATGGAATGAGTGGAAGACATAAGTATGTAGTTTTTTAACATTCATATTCTAATCTGAGACTAGAAAAGCCTGCATTCAACCATGGGTGAGGCCCTGCACCTTGCTTCAGAAGCTTTGCTCTGGTAGAATATAGAAGAAATGGTAATATAATGCATAATAACAAGTATAGGTATGTCTGATAGGCATTGCTGAGATGTATATGCAGAGTGATCTGAAAACTGAGATTCCCTGGACGACCTATTGGGCAAAAAACCAAAGTTGTTGCTTTTTTTGTTTATTTTTTCCCCATGTGAAATATTTACAGTTTTCTGCTTCTTAGAGCATAAATATTAATAAATGCTGAGAGAGGGACAGGAAACTCTTATTTAGAAATGGATGCTTTGTTTCCATTTTTGTCTAAATTTTATTTTTTTTTCTTTCACAACAAAAATATTAATGTATATAAAAATCAATTGCTAGCCTTTCTTTTTAGAGTGTTCAGATTCTCATATTTATTTGACAAATCCAAGGCTCTAACAAAACTGCCATTAGAGTCTAATAATTCTTTACTAAGAGAACAGGATAATTCATCAGAAGCACATTTCCTGGAAAAAAAGCATAAAAGAAACCCCATTTTCCGTTCAAAATGTCCCAAAATATCTTTTCTTAATAGTGTGTCTTCTTATTTCACACAAAAAAATCAAGTCAGAAGCAAAAAATTAAATATGGAGTTTGCTGGGGGAGTAGTCCTTAGCAAAAAATGGTCTTCAAGGTGCAGTTCATCAAGATTTTACAGGGAATACCTATTCAGCTGATTGTTTCAAACCATTTCACAGAAGCTCTTTCTCTAAGAGGCTAATTGTTTGCAGTGGAATTGTCTCAGTTAACTACTCCTTGTATCTTTCCACTGCTATTTTAACAGTGTGATAAATTTAATAGAGATTGTGAATGCTAGGAACCTGACAACACGAAACTGCTTAATAACTTCCTCTAGATATATTTTTAAATGGGATGTAGCTTCAGTGACTTAGAAACATTCTCATTAGGACAAAAAAAAAAAAAAGAAAGAACATGAGTTTTCAGTCACTAAAAATTATTAGTCTTCTTCACACTTCATAAAACATCTCCATCCAGTCGCTAATACTAGTTATTTAATGTATTAATTATTCATCTTCTGTGTTTACCATTAGTTTTAAGTCTTACTATAAATGAGAGTTACAGTGCAGGAAATGAGGGGTGAATGGGCGAGGGGAAGAGAGCTTAACTGTCATTCTTAGCACTATTAAATAATCGCAGAATATGAAATATTTCAAGAAATGAAAGGAAATTATTCCCACTCATCTTTTCTTTATTCCAGAAATTCTCTATCATAAAGGAAGTTACATTCAAATATGAAGACATACCAAACATATAAAACCACAAATAAATAGAAATCCCAAATAAGAAAGCAAATAAAATAAACCAAAGCAACAAAACAAAGTTAAAAACTGGATGAATAAACAAGCAACAGATGGAAATTGAAACAAGTTACAACTCTGGTATTCTTCCTCTTCCTAAAAGCAAAATGACCAAAACCTCAAAAATAACAAACCTACAAAAAAAAATAAAAAATCCATCTTTCAAAACTTAAGATGTCCTAATTTTTGCTATAAATTAGGAAGAACTACCTGCTATGGGAGAGTTTGTAATATCATTTTAATGTGGGTTTTTATTCTGGTTCACAGGCAGCCCTGATTGCTGAATGATCAATTTCCTTGATGAGAAGAGACAACAGCAGTACCGGGAAAAATTAGTCTCCGTTGCTATCTCTTTAAACTCATCCAAGATGATCACAGAACAGGCCAAAGTCTGCCCTCCTATTCTTATTTTTTTCCTTTTTTTGCCTCCTCTCAGGATCCCAAACTCCATCATTTCATGCTCATCATAGCAAAGTTGCATCCAGCCTTTCCATCCTCACCAAGTGCATTCTGGTGTGTAAGTATCAGCTATTGGGTCCAGCAGAGCAATTCCCTCCTCAGCTCTGCAGTCTCCTGTGCCAAGATGTTGACATCAATGAACTCTAGAAATTTTCTGCCTTATTTGTGTCATGCTGTGCTGTTCTTCCAACAGATATGGGACCAAACCCTATAGGCATGAGGTTTCTTCCAGTTATTGAAGAAGGCCTCACCAACTTCTTTTTCCTCACTGGTGAGTCTGTAGCAAACACTCAACCCAATATTGCCCATGTTGTTCTGCCCATTAATCCCGACCAAGCTCTTAGCTTGCTCATCACCCATCCTAAGGCAGAGCTCCACACTTTCTCACTGTTCTCCCACAGTAAGGGTAAAACCCACTCCTTGCCATCCCAGCCCATCCTTCACAAAGAGACTGCATCCATTCATGGCAGCATGCCAGTCATGGCAACTGTGCCACCAGAGTTGCGTGATCTTCGTCCACACAGATCTCTAATTCTTCCTGTTTACAAAAGTAATCCTGTAAGTTTGAGAAGGAAAGATTTCTATTCCCAAATGATATTTTTTTTAAAAGCACTTTCCTCATCATTCTCTTCCTTATGAGAATGTAGAAGATAGAGAATCAAATTCTTGTTTTTTGTAATTTGGGACAAGCTAAGAAATTAATTCATATATCATTTTAAGATGTTTAATATTTTTTATATTTGCTAACAAAAGCTGTAATCTGTGTGGACTGCCCCATGTGGTGCTCCAGTCCAGAAGCCAGATACCACATTTCAAATTGTTTGATCACCAGCTCCTTATGGAACAATAAAACTTTTACATTCAAAACACTCCTCCTCTTCACCATGCTGCTATCTAAAACCATGGAAGGAAAACCTCTTTGTGTCATTATTAAAGAGTGCACAAAAGTTGTCAAAAGAACAGGAATTGGATACCTTGGAACATATGAGAACTGTCTAAGAATAGAGTCCCCAGAGTAAACACAAGTAAAATCTGGTTCTTTTTGTTTTTTTGTTATTTGGTAGCATCATCTGTTTTGCTCCTCACAGAATTCAGAAATGTTCCACTGCCACTGGAGAGTTGTTACTGGTGCTCAAAGAGCTACTTTACTGAAGCTCGAGGTTGGAAATTAGTTGTGTGATTTTTTGCACTACTGTTTATGGCACGTATTATAGATGAAGACAACAATTTAAAAAGTTGCCACAAGAATCTTTCAATAACCAAAACTTCTAAATAGATAAAATATTATTCTACCATAGTCTACATGGAATGGGCAATGATAATTGCTATTAGCTCTCAGCCTTATGTTTTTTGTACTAATAGAAATTTTGTTCTAACTCACAACACAGAATTATGTCTCATTCCAGACAGAGACTCAGATATCCCCTTTTTAAAACCATTTTTGTTTCTTTCTGGAGGAGTCAGAACTTTTTCAGAACCTGTCGAAATCTCTAGTGCTCACTTCCAGTCACGGTACCCAGCATATTTCTTCAGCTTTCTTAATTTTTGTGAAAGTTTCTCTCTTGGGTGATGCTTAAAGAAGAAATATAAGATGACAAGTGCTAGTTGTATCACTTAGTGTGACATGCACTGATATGAGGACACAGGACAAAGGATTCTGCATAGATCTGATGCAGGTTTCTGAACACACCAAAATAAAATCTTAACAGTTGCTTTACACTGGCTCATGTTTCCAAATATGTTTTTCCTACTAGGAAAGCAGCTAGAGGATATTTTTAGGATAAAATTTAGCAACAGTCCTGACATTTCTGGGTTTTCTATATAGCATGTGCATGAAGACAATCTCTAGAGTGCTAATTCACACAAACAGATTTGTTCATTGTTGTGGTGTTCTGATAGCATCTTTGATAGACTCTGACAACTTCCTACATCCCTTTTGTCCTCCCCATACCATCTTCTTTATCTTCCATTATCTGAAAATTAAACCACGTGCACATTTTTTTTTCTTGTTTGCAAATGCAGGTGTTAAAAATTATTTTAATATATTTTATATTGTTTTCAGCAGGCCTCTGAATGGACAAGCACGTAATTTCCTGGCTCCCTTTTCTTTCTCCATTCCTCTTTCCCATCCTGATCAACAGTTTTTTTAAGATGGACTTTAAGCTTGTAGAATTATTTCCATTTCTTTTATAAAAGTCAAGGAGGCTCAGTAGAGGTTAATGCAAGATTCTAAGTCACATATCTGTACATAGTTGTCCATTTCTCTGTCAGTACCATGAAGTTTACAAGCAGATATCTTCAGAGAGTAATATGGGGAGAAATGTTACAAAGGGTTTATGCTTTTTATTTCTGAACCCTAAACTCCTTATGATTTTCTTTTTCTTGATAAAGAGGTGATAAGTAAAATATTACTGTGAAGATGTTTTTGATTTATAGTTCATATTTCTGACTAGCTTTAATATAGATAGCTATAACATAAAAGCTAGAAGGTGTCTCCTGAGGGAAAACATGCAGGCTGGCAGCTGAATACAGCTAGGTTTGCATTTTAAAATATAAGGTTCTGGATTACCAAAGCCTGTTTTAAGTCCACAGAACTTAAAATATTTAAACAATAATCTTAAGTTTCTTTTTCACACCAAACAAATTTGAAGTTATCATTATTAAAAGTGCAGAAACAGCACTTGAAATACACAATTACTGCTTTCCCATCCATAAACAGTGTATTTCTAGCAAAATTATCAAAGCTGTATGGTCTGTTGGTCTCATAAGGGCTCTTGGGCAGCTTGTGGAACCAGCTCAACTGAGGATACATGGTTCTGCTTCTGGCATGACTAATGCAGTTGGGAAATATGCCAGGCATCAGGCTCTTGAGGGAGGAGGGAAGAAGAAGAGAACGCTAAAAAGAGCCTGGAGGGGAAGATCCAAGCAAATGAGCCAGCAGGCTTCACCGGAACACCATTTGACATTTGCAGGGCTGTAATGTTAGAAGCCTGCAGCAATACTGAAGCCCTGCTGCTCCAAGGGGCAAATCTACAGAAAAGCAAGCAGTGAACCCCATGGGAACAGTGTTGAAACATGGATGTGAAAATGAGCAAGCGTAACACATCAATCCTTGTGTTGCACAATAATATAAAGCAGTACAGGAATGGAAGTAAGAGTGAGGGATATTTGTTTATCTTGTAAAAAAAAAAATAAGGGATTTCATCTTACAGAAAATGCAGGTAGCCTTTTGTGAAGGGAAACAAAATTTAAAAAAAAATCTTGGCCAGATAATTTCCCTGTGAATTTCCTTCTGAAGCATCAATTAATGCAGAGGAACAACTGCCAGCAGTTGTTGCGTTAAGTCTGGATCCTTTAATTTAAAATAAGCTGGCAAAATAAGGTCACTGAGGTTGTTAGGAAAGATGCCATGCAATTTCTCTGCCTAAGCTACCTTGGTGCATATCAAACATAATTCTCCTTTTCAATGAAATGATAATTTTATAGCAAGCTTCTGGCCTCAATGTCAAAGGGGTTAGGTTGGTGATTGTCTAATATGAACCATAGTTGTTTGTTTCTTCCCTCTTCTGTATCTGCTCCTGAAATGCCTCCTACCTTGGGAAAACAGATCTTTATTTATAGTGCTGAAAAGATATTAAAGCTGCTAAACTAAGTGAGTTCTTTAAGGTTCATGGCCAAAAAGGCTGACAAAGCTCTAACCGTTTTCTTCCCCTGGAGGGAAGAAAAAAAATAAACACAAAAAAAAAGGAAAAAACCCACCCCAAACCTGAATCTTTTGTTCTAGAAGATGATAAAAACTGCAGTACTGATCACTGACAGCAATTTGTCTCCAGTGTACTGCATGAGAAATTAATTATATGATCTTGTGACAACTGGCTTTCTACGTGGCTGGGAGGTAGCAATAAAGGCTGTAGGATTTCAGAGTTTAAGAGTTGCTCAGCTGCAATGCAGGTAATTTGAATGAATTATTCTGCTTTCAATATGCAGTGTGTAGGCATACTCCTTCCTCTGAGCTGGTCAAGGTTGCAGTGTCACGTAGAGTATCATTTCATAGTCCAAATCTGTTACAGGGCACACTGGCTGAAAGCAATTTGCATTTTACAGATTTTTTAGGAGCTTTACATAGATTGTGATCAGCAGAATACTCTGCTCCTCTGTTAGCAAGGCATTTCCACATCCTATACAACAGGTACAACCCTCTGTTCAGCCAGTTCATGCTGTCTTTTAGCCAGACATGGCTAGCTAGGATTTGCATGTACTCTGCATATGCACAGCAGTTGGTGTCATATGTACACCTGAGGAATTGTTTATGTTGTGTGCACAAGATGTTCTTGTGCACAAGATGTGCGTTTTTCCATGCTTTATTTTTGTATTTTCATATTATGGGACAGTAAGACTCCAGTTGCATCACTTTGTGAAAATAAAGCTATAAATAAACAGTCTTTTCACATTCTTCACAGAAAATCCACGTCATTATAGGTTATTTCAGTATGTTCCAATTTACAGGTATTAAAGACAATGATAAGAAAATTAAATCACAATATATAAATGTCTAACTTATTACCATATTCCTAGAAAATTGGAAACAAAAAGTTGGACGTGTTTAAAACTGGAATTTACGATGGGAAAAAAATATTTTATATCAATTTTGTGACATTTCTGCTAAAGAATATCATTCTGTGTAACCAGTGCTAGTAAATAAAAAAGCATTATGATTATTATTCTCTTTGTGAAATATGTATCTTTTTTTGCTGTCTTTAACCTAAGATTTTCATTAAGCTCATAGTTATACCAATGCTATGCAAGGAAATGGGGTGACAAAGAAAATAGTTTGTAACTTCTTTTATTGTTAACATTTCAAAATCATCCTGAAAGCTGACCTTCAATAAAAGGAACGGCTCTGTATTAATTTATCTAATTTCTACAAAGAGTAGGGTCTTCCTTAAATCATGTCTTTTGAATTTTTCATATAAATACACCTTGCCTAACACTCTGTTTTGCTTTGTTAATCAATGAACTGAAGTTAGTATGAGGAATTTCCTGCCTAATTCTGAATGTTCTTATTTAAAATGTTGTTAACAGGCACTGAGTAGAAAGTACTTTACAAGGCTTATAAATGGGAGAAATATGCTTTTCTTCTTAAATCTATGCCTGGAAGCCTCATTTTTTTTTAATATCAGTGCAAACTATTATTTGGTCAGGTATAACAGTGGGTGATGTGAGATGTCACACACAGTTCCATCAGTCATGTCAAGAGACAGGTTTGTCACATAACTGAATGAAACAGCAAGATAGAAAAAAAATGCAGAAAAGAAAGTGATGAATGTTGATCTGTTGTGGAAGGGCACCTCAGGCTATAACAAAAATAGACTTTGTTTTGTGCCACTGGCAATGAATACTGCAGTGTTCATTGTTTGTGGAAAAGGATTTTGCTGATGATGAAACCAAACTGAACACTAAGATCTCTCTGCAGAACCTTGAAGGCACTTTAGGCAACTTTGCTAGAACAGGCCACAAAAAAAGGAGGACAAAAAAGTTCAAAAAAGGAGGACAAAATATATCTATGAGAAGCATCCAGCAAAGAAGCAGTCTTTCAGTTGCTGTGTTTTTCTCAACATGGCCACTAGCTTAACCTTGACCAAATATAACACAGATCAAAATACCAGAGAATGTTGTCTTTAATGTTATTACTACACCAATTTATATTCCAGCTTAGGGTATATCTGCATAATATAGGGGTGCTCCTTCCCATTGACTCTTGTTCAGAACAGTTCACCACATGCACAGCAGTGATAGCAATAGTGTAATGACATTTTTGTGTTGTGTTTTTTCTTGTTCTTAATCACTCTGCAAGAGTTAGACTTGGAATATACTCTTTAACCTGTCTCCAATGGTAATTAATATAGAATGGGTGGAGGAAACAATAACCTTTCCACAAATATCAATAAGTAGCAGCTAATATATTTGATTAGGTTTTGTCTAATGACAATGGATCAGTCAAATATGCGCCTTCTAGTTTTTTCAGCTATAACACCATAAATCTGGGTATTCTTATATCCACATAAACATCCATTTCCTTTTAAAAACTCAGTACAATCTTGGCTTCCACGGCCACATATCACAGTGTCTAATCCAGCATGTTTTTTTGCCAGTGTATTTTGCTTTAGTTTTTTTATTACTTACAGGTTTTCAGAACAAAAAAAATATGCATATAACCAAGTAGTAAATCTTTGATCTGCATGAAAAATCTGCCAAATTTTTTGTCTTGTTTTGGTAAGTCTTTTCAGTGTGAAACCTTATATATGATACTGTTGGTGTTAGAACATTAAATGAAACCAAATAGTGGTATCACATATATGATATCTACATGTCTGTTAAAAGGGGAATGCAGAACAATTCAAAAATTGTGACTTTTTAGAATCAGATTCATACTTGTAACATTGCTGGAGCAGATAAACATTTCCCCCACTCTGAATATTACTGCCCTTCAGTTAGAATTTAAGCCTTCCTAAGGTCTTAGACTACTAAGGTCTCACTACAGGTGGTCTGCAAAAATCCAATTTACTTTCTAAGAAAGGGGTAATGGTGCTAAAATACTGAAATACAATTTTAAATCATGTGTTACCTCATCAAATAAGTTTTTGGTGATTTTAGTGTGGGCTTTTTTTGTTTGATTTGGTTTGATTTGGTTTGGTTTAGTTTTGTTGGTTTGGTTTAGTTTTTTGCTTTTGTGGGTCGTTTGTGGGTTTTTTTAGCATGGTATTAAAGATTATGCATTTCCTTGGACACTGCACAAGAAAATAAGAAAGTGCCGAAGGTTGCAAGTCTCATAGGATAACATTCAATAGTTTGGCAGGAAAAGTCAGGGTCTGTTGTGGTCTCATCCTTACTGCTATTAGAAAAGACCATAGCAAATTATCTTCAAACCTTCCTTGTAGTTGATTTACTCCAGAAGGCATATCAAAAGTCAATTAAATGCAAGTGTCTGTGCTAGTGCTCCAGTTCAGATCAGGAGGGAGCTTTTGAAGCATATATTCCACTGATGCCTTTGAATCTGCCATGTGTGATTGCAGAATAGCTCTGGGTACAAGCATCATGATTATTGAAGAGTTAACCAGGAAGAGTTGAACCAGGAAACTAAGATACTTGCTGTGTGATAATACACACATTGATTATTTGTTGCAATAAAAAAATGGTAAAGAGGGTGCTAAGGTAGCTTTCATAGAAATAATTTTTTAATCCTTTCTTTTCCCCATTAGAGAAACAGCTGCAAGAACAATGCATTTGCAAGAATCTAGATGGAGTACCTTTTGTCATTTCCTTGAATAGATGTCATGATTTGCTCTCTTGAAAGTACTTTTACTTACCTTAATAACACTGATTTAAAAAGGAAAGAAAACAAAAGTGTCCTAAATGATTGTTCTTGTGGATATGCAGGGATTTACTCTGCCATATCCATGTACTTGCAGATATGGAAGAAGAACAAAATATAGAAATAAGCAAGCTTTTGTGTGGTGGTTCATTAGTAAACACAGCTGAGCCCAGCTGACCCACCTAATTCCTTCACATTCCCAACATGTCTAAGAGAAAGCAGAGCAAACTGACCAGCTATATAGAATGCTAAGTTTTAGTCTCTCTCTTGAATTTACTAAGTAGAATACATTTGTCAGGTAAAACCTTAGATTTTCTAATTGCATGATAAAATTGACGTATTTTTAATTCACATCTATATCATCAGAAGTGATTGCCATTGGGACACTGAGGGCACCTCCCAGATCTCCCAAGTCCAGGAATTTAGCTGTCTGAGTTTGAGGGCAGCTCTGATGATTGTAATTGTGCAGCCTTGAGCCAGAAAGCTGTGGGGAAAAACACCAAACCAACAACTGTGAGAAGCAGCTCTAAAAGGAGCCCTGTGAGAGCCCTCATGGTTTTGGTTGGTACCCTAAAGCTCAGACACACATTTTGTGTCTTGCTGAGCCATGAGTACAAGGGTGCCCACTCTTGGCAGCATCTTGCTGGGATTGACCTGAGCCCTGATGCTGATCCCACAGAAGGGAGTTTCCTCCACACCAGACATCTCTGACATCAACAAAACCTTCCTGAGTTTTCTCATTTGTTAGGCACAACAACATGTATGCCAGTATAAAACGCAATGACACAAATCACAGAAACAAAAAGTATGTAAAGGAAGGAAAAAGTGTTCTCTGCCTTCCTGTGGAGATTCCCACAGGCTGGAATTCCCACTACGGGTGTCATTGCACAAACCTTACAAGGAGTGATGTTCTCGAGGACATTTAAAAAGCATGTATAAACTGACAACCTGCATAGTTCCTCTCTTCCTTTAAAAAGTAAACTTAAAATTAAAGGAATTAAAAAGGAATGTTTTTATTTTCAATTTCAATCTACTATGTTAAAGTTTGCTTTAATATTTTTTAGCGATAAGAGCCAATAAAGAATATTTCTTCATTTATTAAATTCTCATTGTGAAACCTTAGAAACCACACTACACATTTTCTCTTATTTTAACAAATTACAATGGAAACTACAGACTGTTGTAGTGGTAAGGCTACTCTAACATGGAGAATATTAACTTTTGATGAAACAAGTGTATGAAAATTGTTATTGCTGATCTTTTAGTTATGATTCAGGGTTAATGTTTTGGTCTTCCACAACACTTTTTCAATATTTAAAAAGCATTCCATTTTTTATTTCACAAAAATAAAAAAATGTTGGCTTATATCTTGACATTTTCCTGCATTCTTGATTTATATTTTGTTTTTTTCTCTAATGATAACAAGACTGAACTGAATAGAATTGGGTTTTATGGCATCTCTTAATAATATACATATTAACATCCTTAATATAATAGTTTCCATCAATCTCAAGGAAAAAAAAGTGATCCATTAAAGATGCTAGGGTCACGATTTTAACTTGGTAGTTTTCCTATAATTCAAAACATGGAACATTAAACAATGATCCATAGACAATAGCTAAATAAATTGTTGCTTATTCCAAGCTCCATAATATTTAGAATACTTTCAGGGGATCTGCAAATTAAACTAATACCTTACAACACAACGAATCACCAATTCACTTTTGCTATGACATTCATGTAATTTTTTTCTCATCTTCAGTGGTTCGTAAGCACAGTCACAACAGGAATGCTCATTAGTTTCCTTCTTACCTCTAAAGGGAATTGAACACATACAATATTGGAAATACAAATTCATGTGCAGAAATACTGCAGACTCCAATTCATCTTCTTTGTACTGTATTTCTTTCCTTAATGGTTTCATGTCAAGTTGATGTCTTTTATCCATATGAACAATTACAAAGCAATTTTAGGAAAATGAAGGAAAATCAAGCACTGTCATATTTACTCATTGTATGATTCATCATATGACTAGTCTATTATATTTTCTATTATGTAAAATCATTTTTATTTGCAAGGTATTTCTAAATGGTGAAATAAAGGGTTTCTCCCCGCTCTCTCCAGTGTTCAGTAGTATTATTTGTTTAGACAAGGGCAGAAGCAAGGCTATGGAGTGCTGTGAAAGATCAAATTAAATGTTCAAATAAATTTTGGAATCTACTTCTATCCTAACATGAACATTGGCTACTCTAGGTAACATCTCCCCTGGACTTAACAAAGGGGTTAGTGTTGGTCCAAAGAGGTGCCAGTGTAATAAATTTTGGTAAATTACACTATTCAAATATAACGTGTGCAGTTAGTTGCATGTAAAGGCATCTGAAGTAATGCAAAAAAACCAAAATTAACTTCTTATTTAGCTCCAATAGTTATACTACTAAATTGAATGCATAACCCAGTTAGAAAACAAGTTGGAAAAAAGGGGTAAATAGTGAAAAACCAACCACAGTGTGAATATTTGATCTACTCCACATCACTGAACACAATGCAGAAAAACTTTCTTACATGTTTACAAAAGCCTTTGTAAAAATGCAAAGGTGTGCTTGTTTGTGTCAGATTAGAAATTCTTTCAATAATATAACACTCTCTTCACTGGTACACGAATTTGATATTTGAGTTTACTTTTATGCTACAAAAAAAATGTTTTCATTATTTAGAAAAAAACACTTGATTCTTCAAAAAATATTTTGTTTTCCCAATAAAGCATGAAATTTGTCAGTCATAAAAAATAGAGTTCATGTTTGCAATAACAGCTCTATGTTAATCACATTACCTTGGAAAATGTACTAATATGTTTGCTAATAACTTGTGTGATCTTCCTGAAACCAGATATTTCCATGAATGCTCAGGAATACTGATTTTGTCCTTATGTGTTGGACACACAGAGACAGGACAGCTGATCCCAGCTGAACAAAGGGATATTCCACACCATATGGCCTCATGCTTGGCCTATAAATCTGGGGGAAGAAGGAGGAAGCAGAGGTGTTTAGAGTGATGCCATTTGTCTTCCCAAGTTACCATTATGTGCCATGGGTCCCTGCTCTCCAGGAGATGCCTGAGCAAACACCTGCCTGCCCATGGGGAGCCGTGAATTAATTCCTTGTTTTTCTTTGCTTCTGTGTGTGGCTTTTGTTTCACCTCTAAACTGTCTTTATCTCAAACCATGAGTTTTCTCACTTCTACTCTTGCAATTCTTTCCCCCATTCTGCCAATGGGTTGTGGCAGTGCGTGAGGGAGCAGCTGTGAGGGGATGAGTTGCTGCTTGGGGTTAAACCACGATGCACCATAAGTAATTCTCAAAATTAGCCCAGAACCTTTGACCCTAGCCTGAAATAAGTTCATACTTCCAAAAAGAAGATAAGATATAAGAATGTAAAACTTTTCTTATGGATTTGAGGGAATGAGAAATAAGAATAAAGCCCTGTGCTTCTATATTCAGAAGGCTTGTTCTCAATTTGGGGAAATATTTGTTCAGTCCCAAAACTGCTATATGGGACTTTTTTTCACAGGCACTTCTGGGTATTGCTGCATTCAGACTTAATCCCACCAAGATTTCAAATCAAATAAAAATGGGAAAAAAGCCAGAAAGTATTGAAGTAGGTATTGAAACACAATTCCTTTTAATAATGCTCAGTTTTCTGTAGCTAGTTCTTCAGAGAAGACACTTATGCACAGTTCAATGAAACTCGCTGCAGTCCAGAAAACACCTAGTTCTGGCTTCTCCTGTGCTATTAGTTATAGTCATCCCTGCTGATTCATCACATGGTTAAGTTGTGTGATTGCTATACAAGCTTAATTTGGTTTTCCACAAATAGTATATTTTATCTTTAATTTGCTATTCATGCTATTCTTAGATGTGGTTTTTTTCCAAGACAGTTTGCTTGTATCTCATGGAGAATATATTTTCTTAGTTGTTCCAAGGTCATATATGTATCACAAATTAGGATATATTTGTCTACAGATGCAGATAACATCCATTTAAAATATCGTCTTCTACAGGTTCTCTTCTAAATGTAATTCAAAATAGTTCCAATGTATATTTGTTATGAATCAAATAGGCTTCTAACACTTCTCAGGCTTTTTGATATTTAATTTACCTTGCACTGCTACAAGAGTAGGTAGATAGAAAAAACATGTAGGCATAACTAGGTAAATAATAGTAACATGTTCAAGACAAAAAAATATATGCCTATATGCACTCTGTGAATATTTGTAATACCTTCCTAACTACTCATAAATACCATCTTCATATCTAGTATGGTAACATAAGTGGCAGCTACTAGAATTTTTAACTTGAATTTATTTGTCTCTCTTTAACCTGCAATATGGTGATATATGTGGTCAGGATCATTAGATAAACCTTGAGTTGCAAGGGACATGCAGAATCAGGAATTCATCAACATAGAAGAAACAGGCAGGCTGTATTTTCTGCAAATGAGGCTTCTAAAGGCAGAGCAAACAAGAATAAATGAGTGTAGGAAAGTGAATCCAGAGCAGGAACCAGACTCAGGGATGAGAAAGCATGTGTCAAGACAGGAATGAGATGAATGATTGCAACTGCACCCTAAACACAAGCTGAGCAGCCAAGGATAGAATTGTCTCAAAAATGCAGTAATAAAACCACTGGCCAGTTCTGAAGGCAGGCTGTGGCTACATAGGGACTGACAGCTTCAGGGAGTTGGGTGCAGATGCATCACCCAGCTGAGGATGCAGGAAGATCACAATTTCCATGTTTTCTGTTTTTTCAATCCAAACCTTCCCCATACATCCCAAATGCTACCCACAGAAGTTGAGGTTTCCTTCCTTTTTTTCAGGTGTTTTAAAAGTATAAGCACTGAGAAAAGCTTTCTCATATGTGCAGCATTTATACAGCTTTTCTCTTTTCTACTGATCAGAAATGGGAAGTATTTTATTTTATTTTTCTTTGAGTTCCTATCTGTCCATGAGATTGTTTGAAAAAAGCCAACAAGATTTTAGAAGAATATAAAATTAATTAAAGCATGGAATGAAGAGAAACAAAAGACTAAGGTTACAAATGCCTTTTTTCCATATAATTTAGAGGCTGAAGAGCAAAGTTAAGCATGAAGAAACTACCCCTTGTATCACAGAAATATTGATGATTATGTAAAAAGCAGTCAGATTGAGCATGCTTGCTTTAAGGTGTCAAAATGCAGTGTGTCCCTTTTGACCATGCGCTGTCCAACACAGTCTGAAAATAATTTTGATATGCATCCTGAACAGTAAGAAAACTTGCACTGCTCTGAAGTTTTACAGAATTTTTTTACTCCTGTAAAAAAATATCTCATTTGGAAGTGATCCAGTGTTTAAGCAACTAAGATTTGTATTAATATTTGATGGCAAATAAATAACTATGAAAAGCACTGGAAGTGAACAAATATATATATATATAGAAAAGAACAACGCTTATGTATGTGTTTGAATGTGTGTGTAAAATTTGTACAGTAGGAAAACAACATCTTTAAACCAATGAAGCAGGGAATTTTTACAAAAGTCCTTTATGACAGTCTATATGTACAGCTTAGAATTTATTTGAAGCATTTCTATAAAATCTGAAAATACCTTCCAACACGGATTGGTCAATTCATCAAGTAGATGCAAACTAAACAAAAAAAAAAAAGAAGCAATATTTAAAACATTTAAAATTAATAAAACTACTTGCGTAGGTTCCAAATTATTTATCTTTGATAATTTTCCTTATAAAAATACTGACAAGATATATGATCTCTATACAGTAGTGGACCCAGCTAGAAGATTACTGCACATTGAGGAGGTAGTACTCCAATAACAAGCTGAGATAAGTGCCATCATGTCCTCTACTTGGCACTTTTCATTTGGTTTTCAGGACCGTGCCACACTGGGATGAGCTGAGCCACATAATCATAATAAAAGATCTTGGAGATACCACCCACTACCAGTGATGCCAACCTGTGCTTGGCCTTATCTTGAAGGAAATTAATATGAATTCCTTGTATGTAACGATACTTTTAAGGAAAAGCGCACCTTTAAAATTTGGCAATACAGGGGAGCTGAGGAAGGTTGTGTCTAGAGCATGCTGTGGCCTGATTGGAGATGTATCCAGTTTTGTACCATTTTGCCATTTCCATCCTCAGAAAGGATAAAGATTTGTAGAATTAAAGAAATAATGCACCTCTTTGTGTGCAACATGCATGAACTAAAGGTCCATTATTTGAGCAGTCCTAGTCGCAAGATATCTACCCAGAGCACCAGATAATTCCCAAAACATAGCTCTATCAACCAGCTGATTTTTTTGTTTGTTTGTTTTTCCTTTAAGAAATGCATTTTTCAAACACACACATCTGTTCATTATTTTTTTGAGGTTCTAGCTTGTTATGATCCTTATAAGAAAGGCATTGAGAGACTTGTCAGACTTGTATCAGTACAAGACATGGACCTCTTCAAGTGGGTCCAGAGGAGGGACACACCAATTATCAGAGGGATAGAATGCCTCTCCTCTGAGAACAGGCTGAGAGAGTTAGGACTCTTTGGCCTGAAGATCAGGAGACCCTGGAGAGACCTCATCATGGCCTTACAATAATTAAAGGGGACCTAAAAGAAAGAGGGAGACAGATTTTTTAGTATGTATTTTTGCAACAGGAAAAGAGGAAATTATTTTAAACTAAAGGAGGGTAGATTCAGAGAGTAGATATAAGGAAGAAAATTTTTATAATGAGCATGGAAATATACTGGTTACCTGGAGAAATGGTATATGCCCCATCCCTGGAAACATTCAAAGTCAGTTTGGATCCTCATCCAGGTGTAGTAGATTTCCCTGTTCACAAAAAGGGAGGTTGGACTGGAAGACCCTTAATAGTCCCTTTCAACTCAAACCATTACTAAAGCTAACATTGTAAAGGAAGAGGATAATGTTGACAATAATTCATCCCTTCAGATTCTGGGAACCCCAAAATCAGCAGCATTGAAGTCAAGGTGCAGCACACCTGTTATAACATTACTTGACATTTTGGTCATTTGAGCTGTTACAAGGTTTCTTAAAATGGTCGACTTTACTCATTATTTTAACTGTCCAATAGAAAGGATGTTCACTGAGAACTTGTTCCTGCACTATTAGATAAAGGCAAAGACACACAGGTGGCTTGGTATCCAGCACCAAGCAGAACCTGCCTGCAGGCTCCTCTATTCCAAGGAGATAGTAAATGGTGCTGTGCAGTGAGGGATGTGAGCAGCCCAGCACTCTCCTGTGCCTGCTCAGGTTACCTGTTATGTGTACTACTATCTCCTCCATGAACAGCTGGCATCCCATGAGTACATCCATTCCTACTGCATGAAACTAAGAGAGCTTTTCACCATTCAGCTCCATTCAACTGTCCTTTTCCACCTCAATGCTCATTAAATTGTTCATTCAAAATTGAAATGTCCTAAAGCACAACATTGGAAAGCAGTAAGAGAGGGGATGGCAAGTGAGGGGTCAAGGGAGGAGACCTCATGACAGTCTTATTCTGTGTATTTTACATTTTCCACATCCTCATATAGGTCAAATATTTTAATGTAAAACTGAAGTTTGGTGAAACAAAAATACTATTTTTGTACTAACTTTGCTGAGAATATAGTTTGTACTGTCTTCATATGAAGATATTGTTCAGCAATCTTAACATTTTGTTTTTTAGAACTAGAACATGAACTTAGAAAAATAATTATTCATATTCAAGCTTGAAAATTACAACTACCGTTTTGAAGCACTGAATTTGCATAAAATGTTTTCTTTCAAGTGCTTAATTCTTAAAGCAATTTCACATAACATGTAAACCATTACTGAAGTAAAATTACATTTCAAAGGGGTACACAGTGATCTTGCTGCTCAGCTGTCACTGGCATTAATAAGAGTTACACAGCACTACTTGGAAAGTTTGTTGCCTTGTGTCTCATTTAATCACATCAGAGGGAACATCCCATACCAGCTTTTTTTATTAAAAGTGCATTTTATACTTAATTTAAAATCTCCATTTAAATATTTTATACTTATCTATCAATTACTGTGCAGAGACCCTCCCTCAAGCAATTATTTTCTATGAAATTTCATATTTATTCTTATTAGCTATACCATTACACTGAGTGGAAAGCCCTAGGTAAAATTCTAATATCACTTGTGACTGAAGAGGTAACTGTAGCTATTTTATGATTTACTAGTTTTCTAGTAATAGCCATCTGCAGTCAATTTAATTGCTTTTTGGAATTTGTTTGCTCAAGCAAAGTTTATTATTTTTATATCATTATGGTAAATAGGAAATAAATATTAACCATCTAGATTCTGTGAACAGTCAGGAAACTTGCTATATAAGAGTGAGCTGATTACAAAGTGAAGAGGATGGTCTTTGGGTAAGTCTTTGGCCCATGTATTTTTCTGACTTTCCTCACTTATAAACACATCAGGAAAACTGTGGATCTGAGTCTATTAATGGAAATGTAAAATCCCATTACTTCAAGTACTTAAAGACACCTGAGATGGGTAGGAAATATATTTCATTAAAAAACTCAGAAGAAAAACAGTGCCACAAATATCTATCTTTCTTTCACCTTGCATTTTGCTTACTATTTTTGATAAATAAAAGCCAACAAAAAATCTGCAGTAAATCAGTGGACAAACATAACTTTTCTTAGGGAAAACCATATTCATCAATTGAATATTTCTGTAACCATTCTCTAGTGACTCACAATTACTGTATCCTCTTGGAAAGCTATTTTAAACTAGTTACTTCCTCAGTATTGGCTAAACAAGTGTTATTCTCAGTTTCTAGCACAATAGAATATTTGCCCTTAATCACCAGGTTAAATAATGTCTTGATATACAGCAGTACAGATACATAGGCTTTATGCAATTTCCTAGATTTTGACAACTGCCCCTATACTTTCTTACTCTTATTTGACATTTCTAAACAATATTTTCAAAACGAGCTTTGACAAAACTAGCATTTTGAATGATTGGCCGATAGAAAAAGGATTACTCCTTCAGAGACTTAAAATACATATATCTCTGCTTAGAAAAGGCTTCAAATTGCTTTTGAGATGGATATAGCTGCTGAATGAAAAGTATTTCAACAGCAGTTCAGACAGTACTTATTGAATAAAACATATTCCTTTAAAATAAATAAATATAATACTTACATCAAGTCAGAGAAGGAAAGACTGAATGTTGTAAATAGTTGCATTATTTAGTTTGGTGTTAGCCAGATACCAATGATGGTAACTATAGATGTATGCCCTTGTTGACTGGGTACTTCAATTAATTTTTTTTGTCTGTAAGGACTTTTTCAACAACAACAAAAAAAGCTGTATCATATGGCATTAAATCATGTACCAGTATCTCCTGTCCTTGGTTGTCAACACTTTGTCCAACAAGGCATTTAGTATATTGCAGTTGTACACATACTTTAATAGATTTGAATATTTTCAGTAAATTTTAGTTCTATTTCATCAAAATGTTTATATTCTGAGGGGTTTTGAATCAATGTTTCCCTGCAAGATCACGTGAACCACCAGCTGACACCACCTAGATGATAATTTTATCACTTGTCAAGGAGGAGGTGGTTTCTAGAAAAATATGTAAATTAATTATTACATACATGAATACATACATGGGAAAAAATGCAGAGTTGAGACTGTGGAAATAATTCCTGAATTTAACCACAGTATAGTTTTTTCTTATTTATTTTTTTTCAATCATATAACCCACACACCACATCAGTAAACATACTAGTCTTGGAAATCAATCCTCAGAAAATCTGCATCAGAGGAAAAGACACAAGCAATAAAATGTATATCTGGAGAAGGGTCTCCATACAAATGGCTACAAGGGTTTCTCATATGAATGTTAAATTTTAACATTAACTTTTTTTATAATTAGAATTTACACATATTAAAAAATCTTCATTAAATTACAAATAAACAAAAAATAATTAGTGCATGACCGCATTTGCTTTGCCATAGGTTTTTATGAGCCCCACTGCTTCAGTGGCAAAACTATTCATTTCTAAATACACAGAATATCTCTCACTATGAAATATATCTTAAACATTTTAATATTCTGATTAATAAAGAAGATGCTGTAAAGATAAATCTTAAAGCAAAGTTTAAATACACAGTAGAAGCAAATAAATAATTTCCATCTTCAGTCTTGAAATTCCTAAAGAGAAAAGTTAATTGTATTTTTTAGCCATCATTACCATTGAGTCATGAAATGAAAATGTTTGGAGATGCTTAGCATTCATTAGATTTCGGTCCAGAAAAGTTTTAGTTAATACAGCCTTATATTATCAGAATACTTCAATAATATTCACACTCACAATGTGAGTCATTCTTATAATTTATAATACTTAGAAAAACTTGAAAGATGCATGTCAAATCTATTGTGGATTCAGGTTTAGAACAAAGACACTGCCTCTTAGAACTGCATTACTGGGAGCTCTTAGGCAACCAGGTACTCTTTGTAAAACATGTCAGAGATAACTCTAAAAATATTGCTGGTCAAACGGGATTATATAGCAAACAAGAGATTCATTTTCTTTAAATGCTTTCTGCAAAGGAAATACTAATCCTATTTTATAGTTCTTTAGCCCCATTGTTAAAATTTTCAGTCAGAAGCCTACCAGTATCTTCAACCTGTGGAAAGTAGAATCATAATGTATTTATAATCTCATAAAAAGTAACCCACCAACTGCCAAGATTAGTGAAATTCAAAAGACAATGTTAAGAAACTGTGATCAGTTTAAAATAAGGAAGACATTGGTTAGGTGTCTAGAATTTGATTCCTTACAGTAGCTGCTTAGCTATTATCCAAATACCCAGAGAATCATAGGATAATGAGTTGACCCATCTGGTTCCTTGAAAATGTAGGTCAGGTGTTCGCTGCCTGAAGAAATTACCTGCAAGGTGACTCAGGTTGCATGGAGCGTTAGCTCATCCACTGGCTGCTCGTATATCACTGTCATATCCTGGAAAGAATGTGGCAAAACACAGTAAAAGTGAGGAAAGTAATTACAGAGGAGGACAAAAAGAAGACATCTATTTTAATTAAGCTAGAAAGAAGTGTACTGGTTGTGTACGTATTTTTCAGGAAAGTGGATTTGATATAAAAGAAGTCTTTTAGTGTACAAATCCTATCAGTGTCCACAAGTTTATAATCTAAACTGTACTGCAAAAATACATGTACCACAATGTGATAGAAGCACATGTTCATTGGGCTAATACTAAATAAGAAAGCAATAAGAATTATCCTGGTGTTGCAAGAATTTTGTTCTAACTTTGTAATAAAATTGTAAGAGTCTATTAAAATCTACAGTTTAAAACCCCATCTGATATTAGAGAAGAATGGATACTTCAACAAGTAATGATATTTTTAATAATCTTGTTAGAATATGTGCTTATATTTTTGTAGTCTTCATCTGTCAATTATTTATGTGCAAATGAATCGTGTCTGACATCCCACTCCATTCAAATTATAGTAAATCAGAAAATCTGGAGTCCTGATTTGAGTGAATAAAGGTATTAAAACTATTACGGGCTCAAAGGATTTTAAACTCTACCATATTGCTTTATAATTTTCAGAATTAAAGATTATTCCTCTGAAAAGTGACAAAAGATGGAGCTGAACAAATGATCTTTGATAAGTTTCAATTAATTTCCTTACACCTGCCCTTGAAAAGCTTTTTTTTATGTAATCTTTTTCCCAAAAAATATTACATTAAGTTTCAAGTAAGATTGTTTTGTAAAGATTTATAGAATGCCAGAATGAAGAGTTCAAAGAAAGACTGTAAACAACATGGAAAAAATACAGAATATAGACTCATAGAATGGCTGGGAAGGAGCCTTTAAAGATGTCATTGTTTATCCCCAGCCAGCCACCGAAGCACCACACAGCTGCTCATTCACTCCCTCTCCAGTGGGACTGGGGAGAAGATAAGAAGAGTAAAAGCAAATAAACTTCTGATTTCCCAAAAATAAACACAAAAGATACCATTATATACTACACTGCTTTGCAGTCAAACCTGAACTGTTCAATTTAATTTCAATTTGAGGATACTGAAGATACTGATACTGTATCAAGTCCATCACAAGCATCAATTATTTTTCTAATCTTCCATGGCCTGACAACGAATGCATCCATGACATCTGTATCCTGAGTGTAAATACCATGGACTTATAAATCTTACTGGCTGATCTACATTATGGGCAGCATTATATATATATATATATATATATATGTGTGTGTGTGTGTGTGTGTGTGTGTGTCAGAGGTCTTTGCACCGAATCTTAGTTTCCTGTTCTGCCTGTTTCATACAGATGTCAGTAGAAAAATATGTATTTTACTCATTTTTAGAAAAAGCACCTGCAAAACAGGAACATTAAAGCTGTAATTTAGAATATATAGAAGTGGAAGTTTAAGATTGCCTGAATGACATAAATTTATCCTACTTTTGTAGGGTTCTGTACAGCTTTATTTGAAAAGGGAAACTGGTCATGTAGAACAGAACAGGTACTTCTCACTTTTAAGAGAAGAGAGAATGAAAGTGTTATTCAAATAGTGGAAACTACAATACCAACTAAAATGAATGGAAATTACCTACAGTAATTACATTCTATTTTTGTTTTCTTAAATTAATTTCACAACAAATTGATCCTAACTAAAATATTTTGATTCAGGAATAATGTCAGAGAAATCTATTTTAAAAATTATATAAAATCAGACTACCTGAGGGTAGAACATGCTCAAAGCATAGACTTCTCTTCAAGGAACTAAGAGAATAAATTTACCTTATATTATCTTCATGTCATTATGTCAGGAAGA
Organism: Sturnus vulgaris; assembly: GCF_052056855.1. Lineage (NCBI taxonomy): Eukaryota > Metazoa > Chordata > Aves > Passeriformes > Sturnidae > Sturnus > Sturnus vulgaris. The sequence continues at coordinate 97,284,682 of NC_142244.1, forward strand.
AAAAAAAATTAATAAAAATATGATTTTTAGGAAGTTCTAGATTAAATTTAGTAATTTCAGCCTCCACCTGAAAAACAGTCTATTATATATAAACCTGAAGTTTTCATTGTAAGTTCCTAACTAATTTTACTCATGTCTTTAGGCAAAAATATTAGCTAAGTACTTGTGTAAATATCTAATTATTTTATGTTCTTTAATTTATCTGATTTATTACATATAAAACAAATGGATTTATTTAGGCCACACCCTTTCTTCGAAGTCAGAACCATTACATGAAAACAAGGGGCTCACTTTTATGTACATAAATATTTTCCTGAAGTGAAAACAGAAAGAATTTTTTTTTTTTCCTCACAGATGACATGCTTTTTGCTTCAACAAGGAATTAATTTCATGGACAAAGCTACTACACAATTACTCAGTGTTTTCAGAAGTTATTAATGGTATTGGACCAATTCCTTCTAATTAGAGGGAAGGTGTGAATCTCTCCAATTCATTGCAGCAAGAGAACCTCTTATGACTTTGATTAGAAGAGAAATATTAAGACAAGTAATAGGATAAAAGCCTTTTAAGTTTTCCAATCCCATTCTTTCTATACTGTGGTTAAAATAGTTAGGCCCTCTATTTCTCATGGATATTAGGTAAAGTGGAGGATGTGATAATTGTTCTAGCTAGTGATTTCAAACTTTAAGATTCTTTAAATGTCTTTAAAATTCTTTCAATGTCTTTAGAATTCTAAGAAACACAAGTGTTTTTTAAGGCAGACTCCACAATCCAGAAACATAAAAATTGTGTTGCAAAGAAAAGCAATTTGCACAAGAGACAATCTGAACTACTTTCAAGGTTAGGAAAATGTAGCCATGTTAAACACGCTATTTATAGCTGATTTCGACTTATTTACTGTGGTTCACACAGCAGAATTTTTAGTAAACAGAAAAATAAAAAGAAATAAGGTTGAACACTAAACAGGTAAGAACAAATTGCTTAAGAAAATTTTGAAGAAGGCTGCTGTTTTGAAAGTGCTTTCATAGATATGCACAAAAGGGGGGGAGTTAGACCTATGGATGTCAGAAGGTTAATTTCAAGAACACTTGGATTTCAAAGCAAAGCTCTGAAGAAAAGGTTATGTGATATAAATAGTTTTGTAGGTTAGACTTAAGACTTGAAAAACAATATGTGGAAATATTGTTCAATCTGGTTGCTGTTATCTTTGATCATCATATCTTTGATTATATTTTCCTTAATGATAGGCAATGTAGGAGATTTCATATGCTTGTAGGAAAGGAAACAGCAGTTTTTATTAAAAAGGAAGAAAGAAGAATGCAAATAATTATAAATGGGTTATTGTAACTTTATTCTTTGCTTAGATTCTGAGAAATTTTATTTTAAATATATATTTTAAATGCCTAGAATGGATGTAATCAGATCCTAGTATAGATTTTTTTTGTGAATATATTTAGTAAAACAAAAGCTATCAGCTCTTTTAAAAGAATAAAAAAATATGTGCATAATATGAGTAGTAAATATCGACAACAGTCCTCATGCTAGACCTGCTCATGATTTATATTTTAAACTTAGAAACATAGTTGTTAATAAATCTATAATACTTATAAAGGGAATATTTGTTCTTAGGTACCATCACAAGATAGAAATCAGTATGTAGAAATGTACACTGAAGGATATCTATATGGGTAGCAATAATCTCAGCTTTAAAATCAGGCACATAAAGTCTTTTAAAGTATATTATGATTTTACAGAAAAAGGAAAGGAATGCCATATAGAATCTCTGAAACAAAATATTTTATATTCTTGCATTCTTATACAACTTTTGGTTACCATAGAAAATTATGCTAGGTGGTATTTAACATAACTCAATATGGATATGCTTACACAAAAGTGGAAGTTACCTGGACATAATGATGAAATTGACCTCAATTTTAGGGCCGATTCAGTTCAAAACATTTATCAATAATCTGGATGCAGGAGCTGAATGCATTTAAACCTGCTGATGATATCAAACTGGGATATGCTGATGACTCTGTTGAAGGACAAGAAGCCTTAAATTGGGATTGAAATAGTTTGGAGGACTGGGGAACCATCGATGATCTGAAACTTAAGAAGTCCAAACGATGGATTCTGCAGCTAGAATAGAGTAACAGCAGGCATAAGTATATATAGGGACAGTAGTGTCTGGAGAGAAGCCCTGCAGGAAGGGATTTGTGGTTGCTGGTCAACAGCAGGCTCAGCTGGGGTCAGCAGGGTGTCCTGGGCAGCCAACAGGGCAAACCACATCCTGGGGTGCATCAAACACAGCACCACCCGCAGCTCAAAAGAGGTGATTATCCCACTGCATTCAGCATTGAACAATTTAACAAGGATGTGAAACAGAGAAAAACAGAGAAAAACCAGAGAAAAACAACAAAGCTGGTGAAAAGACTGGAAGGGATGCTCCTATGAGGAGCAGATAAGAACTTTTCATTTGTCTAGTTTGGAGAAAAGGAGACTGGAGGGCAACTTAATTGCTTTCTTCAACTTCCTGCAGAGGAAAAGTGGAGAAAGAGAGAGGTGCTGATTTCTTTTCCCTGGAATGCTCTGACAGGAATTGTTCAAAGCTGCACTAGAGAAGGTTTAGATTGGACATCAGAAACCATTTTTTTACAGAGAGAGTGGTCAAACCCCGAGCCTATCAGTGTTTAAGTGGCCCTTAGAATATATATCTTTAACAACAAAGACATATCTTTAACAACATGCTTTAATTTTTGCCTTATGGTTTTGTATAGACCTTTGTAATTTGACACAGCTGTAGTCTTGATGACTATCATGCAAATTCACTTATATAGCTCCTCTATCAGAGAATCAGATAACATTTGTAGCAAAACATCTCGGTCCACAAGCAGGGACATACATGCATTCCCATCTCATGTGAGCCTGTCTTTTTATAGGCTTGAATAGATCATAGTTTAACTTCTCCACACTCACTGCAGTATTGTCTTAGTGCTTTCATACACACACAATATTAGTATTTGTTAATAACTATATGGATATTACATGAAAATATATCTACATTTTAAGTATAAATATGTCATCCATTTATTTACTATTAGTAGAAATACACAGAGGAGAAAGGATGAATAGAAGAATATTTGCATTATTCAAAGCAAGTAGCATCTTTGGCAATGTCTCTCAGACTGGACAAATAGAAATATTTGTATAGAGTAAAGCAGTTAGCAGGGGAAACCTAATGTCAATATTAATTTAAGAATATTTTTTTTTTTGTTTGAGGTAAAGTACAGTCTAGTATATACACTGAATTTGTAGCTGAAGTGTTTCTGAATTGAACCTTTCAGTGTACCTAAATGTATACATTTAATTCCCTCTGGCACTACTGACCAAAGCACAATAACTGAAGACAAAGGAGAGGTTCAAGTAAAAGACACAGCATTGATGCCACCTAAAATTGTATTTAACAGTCATTTTAATCTGCATTCCTTATCTTTGTAAAGAAATCCCAGCCACAGTTTACATAAATCTCACCCTAAGTTTATAATGCACCAGGCTGATAACTTCATAGTGCTTCCAATGTAATCTCTCTCTTTTCATCATTCTTTTCTAATCAGGTTTTACAATTTGTAGCTGTTTTTTGCTGGCTGAGTTTTAGCTGGGTTTTCCCCCACCCCATTACTTGCATGACAGAAAGTCAACAAAGCCAATATCTATACTGCAATACCAGCTAAATGGTAAGATGAATCCTTCATTGACTTACATAGTATTAGTTTTTATAAATCACTACAATAACCAGTTTATAAAACCAATGCCCATACCTATTAGAGATTGCATTTATATACAGGTTTTTTACCAAAATAAGTCAATATTTTTACTTTACCTTTAGTCTTTTCCAGAAAAAATCTCCATATGCTACCAGTATGAGTAAAATATGAGAAATTTGAAAGTTCTATAGGCATGTTATATTAAAAGTAGAAAATACTTTACATATTTAGTCAAACAGACATGGTACTGATACTGCCCTTGAGAACTTAGAAATACAAATCTATAAATCTCAAAAAAACCCTTTCCAAAATATGCAAAACAACCTTTTCCAGCAAACATGAGGAGGAGGAGGATATTTCCATTACTTTTTTAAAAGGTGAATAAGCTCCTCGCTCAACACCTAGATCTAGTTGTGTATAGATTATTTAGGTATCATTATACTTGATGCACTAGAAAAGAGTAGATGGTTTCTGAAGAGCTGTTCAGGACACCCTGTAATACATATCTACATTTGGTATGCTATGGCTCTACTTGTAGATACCTAAATTTAGGTATCAGACTACATTAATATAATATTCGTTGGTATAATACTTACTTTTAAGTCATGAACCAGATTTTGATTTTCCATGCCACATTCTTTTTGTAGGGCGACTCTTACACTGATATAACAACTTTTAATTCAATCTCAATGAATTCAGTTTCAGTGGGTCATATCCCACTAGGTATGAATAATTTTTTTAAGGATCTTATCTAATTCCTGGAAATTTAAATATGCTACTTTTTGTTTTTTAATCAAGTCAGTAAAAGTCGTATTAAAGAGAGGATCTAGGACTGGGGAAATCTAAGATAATGTTTAGAATTAAATGTAGAGAATAATTGAATGTTTCCTGTTAAACTTATTCCTAAATGTAAGCTGATCATAGTGGTGCTGCAGTACTCTTGATTTAGTAGCCTATGAATTACATCCTCAGCTGTATTTTTTTCCTGGGATTGGTAACACTCTGTTCATTTGCCATATTCTAAGGAGAAAGAAAAAATAAATCTGACAAACACTGTAGATAATTACGGAATATGTAGCAAAAATAGCTACAACATACAGGTGTCACACTTGAATGAAGAATGTTGCCAAATCATTCCATGATTTTATGACTACATGACTGCTTTGGTCACAACTGGATGTTCTATAATGAAGCAAGCACAGACGAAGTTGTTTTCCTCCCAGTAACCTTCACTCTTTCCCTAAATTTTTTCTCTCATTCATTTTCATTTGAGTTCATTTGTCTCTTGGGCTCTATTCCTCTCTTTCTTCCAGAGTTTTTCCTTCCCTACAAACCTATCATCTCATATTCTTTACATATGTACTTACATAAAAATATTATGTTTTGTTTCATATAGACATTTGCATACAGATAAATATAACCCTGAACTCCTTCCATCATTTTCTTCTCCTTTCATAACTTGTAACACCAAGGGTAAGAGGAGAGGACACAGCTATTCAGCATTGTAGAATCAGTACTCTTCCCTATTCCATGGTACAGGAAAGGTCCCAAAGAGTGGAGATCATCCTAAGTTTGCCTTATTTTGACTCTATGATGAATACTGCCAGACCTAGGGGAAATATGTAAAAACCAGGACACAACTAGATAATTCTTATGCTGATAGTTTTGAGGGTTTTTCTCCTGATTTGTTTTCCGCAATTACAGTTGAAGTGAAAAGATTACTTCTTGAAACACATTTGGCTGCATGCTTCTGGAGCCAACAAAACATAAAAACATGATTATTTACCTTTTAAATATGAATAACCAGTTTGACAGTCTGCACTTGTCAATGAGCAAGCAAGTCCTTTTCCCGAGCCTGTTAGATACACTGGTTGGTTTTTACCCTACATTAGAAAAAAAGTCTGTATAAAGCTGTTGTGCATAGAAAATGTCATCAGGTGACAGTGGCACCTTTTAGAGTACATTAGCATAGAAGACAGAAAAACCTATTCATGTATGAAGGAACAATTAGAATGTGAGAACTACTACTATTTCTGAATCAAACTGAAAAACATGAATATTTAAGGCAAGAAAGCTGCTGAGAAGAGGATAAAGGTTTTACAGGAAGCTAACGTCACTGTATTACTAATTACTTAGTTTCTTTAAAAAGTGCTCTGAAAGAGAAGGTAACATCAGGTATACTGATAAAACTTGTAGCTTTATTAGAATGAATGCTTTTAAATTATATGTAAAAAACCTGAATCTGAATAAACCACATCTAATTGTTCCCTTAATTCATCTGCTTGCATTTGCATTCATAGTACTGAGTTTCTGTTTGCTTTTTTCCCCTTTACACTGATGTGCATCTGTATAAAATTAGCCATGTCTGAAACAATTTATAGGAGATAATTTTGTACTTGAGGAGTAAATGGCAAATACTCTTGTATGCCTTTCTGTAGATAAACAGCATGTTCAGCATACAATTGTACCAGTCTTCATTTGATGGCGTCTACAGTAAAAGCAGATATAGGTGGGTTTGCTTATACTTTCTATTAGACAGATATCAAGAAATTTTATAACAGTGATAAAAATTTTAAAATTGCTTTGGTCCATTTTTGGTCCAGATCAATCAAACCCTGCAGAGATGCATGGGAATAGTACTTTATTTTAATATCACTAAGGTTTCAGATGTAAAAAAAAAAATAAAAGGAAACAGTTCTTTTACTCTCAAATTTGGACATTTCATCCTACTCAAAGATAAAATTATCTTTAAAACCAGCAAAAATAGTGCATAATTAATTATATCAGTTTAGCATTATATCATTAAAAAAATCTCTGTACTAAGAATTAATTTCTCTCATACTAATATTGCATGGTACAAAACATTAGATAACATCTACTAATGTGATAAAAACTTTTCTACATACCTACATTTTTGTTTCTTCAGCATATAAGCATAAATTCAGATGTGGTCTGACTCTTAGTATTAAGTGCTAGCTTTCTAAATAGTAGCAACTCGGAGAAATAGAAGATAAATGATTAATTACATATTAAAATTTCAACTTATTAGAATTATTTTTTTTCAATTTGGTGCTTAGCAATGACAATAACAAGTAATTGAGCTCTAAATACCTTTCTTTGTTGTAATTTAAAAGGCAGCATAACAGACACTCCACAAACCTGTTATTGAGCTATGCAAGTGCTTCAAATAATAATCGTCCTGCCTATCCTCCTTTTCTTGTCACTTTCTGGCTACTAAGTAATTAACAGGAGGAAAGAATAAATGTTAATTAATTAATTAATCTCTAAGAGAATTTTCAATATATGACTAGAACTATTAGAAAAATATGAGGGTATTCTGAGCAAGCCACAGCATCATAAAGAAGAGAACCAAAGTAATGGCCAAAGAGACCCCTAAATATAGGAGCCTTAAGCTAGAGCATCACAAATTTGAGTCATTAACTCCTTCTGTATTTAAGAACCGATTTCTACCAGTTACTGGGTATTTAAAATAGTGTATATAGAAATTAGAAAGATATTTCAGAATCCTGATGATGTTATAAACCCTTACTTTTTGTGTTGTGATGTGTGGTATTTTATAAAGCTCTCAATTATTCAGAAGGAGCCACGCTATCTGAGACTACTTTCGTACCTGATACATGCAAACTGCTCTAGCTTACATCTCTTATTTCTGATTGGCCTACAATCAATCCAGATTTCAAATTTCTGTCTTTCTCCTCTGCCTCTAAGCTCTGTGCTTAGAAAAGTTAAGATGTATTCTTCAGCATTGAAAATGTACTTCAGAAAGATTAGAACTGAATTAGAACTTAACCTCATTTGGAGGCATGTAAAATTATTAGGATACATAAAAAATTTTTATAAGTACTTGAGTTTGAAAGTGGGCTCAGGCAATATGAAGTGATTTAAAATTACTGTAGCACTTTTCCTAATTTGGGAGATTTGTAGTTTCCCAACTCAAAATTGGTGGGCTGTTTTTAATGGATAATGAACTATAAATGTAATTTTAAATGTTTGATCACCCAGACTGGATGAAGATCAAATGTCAGGAGTCTAAAGGAACTAGTGTACTAATGAGAGTGTTTCAATGGACTATTAAACTGATACCTTTTGTGACTTTTTCTACTATGATTTATGTGGCCAGATCCTTGATCTCACATTGATTTTTGCTCTTCTGACCCTTCAACAACATGGAAATGGCAAAAAATCTAACAGTGAATTATGAGTATTCTTTTTTTTTTCCATAAGAATTTACTTCACCCACAATTATCAGGAACTCTTTTTGCTTGTTGTTTTGAAACTACCTGTTTCAAAGTGAGCGAAATAAGGAAGAAAGACAAGACCAAAAGTTTCATGATCTCCTAAAACTGCCAGTGTTTCTGAAAAAGGACATCAGAAATCTGTTTCACTTCCATTCACATAATTTCCCTTTTTATTTCCACCAAAAGTCAAAAACCAAAATTGTTGTGCAGGTAGACATACACAACCGTCTTGAAATGTTTCACAGATGACTTGAAGAAAGTGGGCAAATATATAGGTTGTAGAATCTTTTTTCCTAATTTTCTCTTGTTGGGTTTTTATTAATACTATTTCTCTACATCTTTTAATTTTTTTTTCTTTTGCTTGGTCTGTGTTTTTCTATAGTGAGGATCCTATTTGAAATTACTTCTGGAAATCCCTAGGGACCTCTACAGTCAGCAATTTCTACTAGCTGTTTCCTGAGGATATCTTGATTAGAAAGGAACAGCAGTAGTCTGTAACAGACAGCTGAGAGAGGAACATCAGGCTGCTCTTCATCTGCTTAGAGAAGGAATGTTTTAGCTGATATTCAGGAGAGAAGGTAACACAGACATCAGCAATCACCAGAGCAGAGAATTGAAGAGGGTCTAGAAGTTCTGCTCCAGATAGTTTGGGACTCTGTGACTGAAGTGGTGATGGACTGTGGCCATTTCCCCATTCTTTGGCAGCTGTAGAAAGTACTCATTTCAAGCTGGAGTCCTTGACTAGGAAGGAGCTGCAGAGGGTGAATGCTTTCACCCAGGCTTGGGGCTGCAGGGGTGCCTGGTGCCCCTCCTGCTCTGGGATGGCAGCAGGAGGTACAGGTGAAGGAGAGAGCAGATTGCATGGCACCAGAATGCTGAACAGGAGAGGGACAGTTTTCACAGACACTACACTTTGTAGAGGAGGAAACTTTTGATCACACAATCCAAGGATGAAAGAAAAGCTTAAAGGCAGAACAAGACTCCAAAGATGTGAGAAACTGGAAGTTTGTGGTGACAAGAAAAAACTTCACCAACCACAGCATCAGCAACGGCCTAATTGTTAAGGAAGGTGAGCAAGTCCAGTTCAGGCAGGCTTCCAAGCCAGCTGGGCACGGACTAACCATTAGCATTGAAAGGAAGCAGTGGGTGACAACAGTTGGTGCTTCTCTTCTGCTTCCCTTCACTTGTGGTATGTCCAGGGAGACTATGCAGGAAGATTTATTGCTTGCAGAAAGGCCAATTCTGTTGCTGCAATCTTCCTGGCCTTTGGAGCTAAATCTTGCCGTTTATCCGCAGGTGAATAGGAAAAACTTGGTTATCAACTGACTGTTGCTGGTGCCACAAGCAGGACTTTAGTGATTTTTCGGTGCTCCTATATTTCAGAAAAAAAAAGACTGCTAACAAGATATATATCTTTGTTTAAAAAAGAACATTAAGGAAAGCGACCGAAATCAGAACTACCAGCCAGTGAGAATTCTGTTTCATTTCACTAAGAAAGAATTTTCTTGACATACATTCTGTACATTCGAATATAGTTAGATACAAGTTTTTAATACCTTATTAGATTATCAAATGAAATTTCATATAAATATGATTCTGTCTGCATTGACTTTTTTAGTATGTACCAATATTTGCTGGCAAAAAATTGTGCTACAAATAAACTTTCTAAGGATGACCAGTAGTCTCTGGCTAGGAAAGGACTCGTTGCCCTTATTCTCACACAATCTCAAAAATTCTGGTAGCAGCAAAGTCCCAGTGATGAACTGAGCAGACAAGGAAGTTGAAGAACTTTCCCAGCTTCCCCTCTTCCCTTCTACTAAATGAATGATTCATGCCTGCCTTAAGAATTGTATAGTTTTCTCTAGAGAAAATAACAAACTCTAATACAGACTAGAGAAAACAACGTTATCAGAATCAGCAGTTGTTCCTGAATTTAAAGGACTGCAACAAGAATTCTGAATTTGTGGTCTTTATTCAAACTCTGTACTGACTACTGCTAAATTGTACTCATATAAAGATCATTTGTATTTAAATTTGTTGCTTCCAGATATCTTAGTGTTTCCATTATAGTATGAAACATGTAAGAAGTAGAAAGTAAAGCCAGAATTAATTAAAAAAACAGACAGAAAAAAAAGGTTTTTTGAGGAAGAAAAGTGACTGATGAGACAGTGATATGAAGAAAAGAAATTCAAACCACAATCTTAGATCATACAGTACAGTTTAATTTGACTGTATAGACATATCTGCTTCCTTATTAAATCATCAAAAGTATTTCTGATAACATTTATACTTTGCTGTCGCTGCAGATAATAATGAAAACTAAATAACAAAACAAATTATCCAAGGATTCAAATGTTTCGTTTACTGTGGAAGAGATATTAGGGTATCTGAGCATAGTATGAAAGTCTGTATTGAAATTCAGAATTATGATAAAAATAGTTTCATGATGACCTTTGCCTACAGTATAATTATGTATATGCAATACTTTAAGACAGTACATCTTGATTTTAATTTGCCCTCCTCCAAAGCTCTTTTGGTTTCTGCTTACAGGGAAAATATAAATCTGCAATCCATCATGTACCCTATCAAGTAAATTTTAGTTCTTATGACTCAGTGAATGTCTGAAATAAAATACAGATTTCTAATTATATTTTAAAAAATTAAGAGCAAGACAGAGTAAAAATAAAGTTAAAACTAAAAAATAATAAAAAACCACCAAAAACCCCCACCCATAATTAAGCAGAAATGAAAAACAGCTAAACAAAGCTGCAAAACTCAGCTGTAAACTAAAGTTAGCGTTAAACATGTTAAGAGTGACCTAGAGAAATTGAGTTTGTCAGCAGATAAAGAAGTCAAAACTGTTAAAAATATAGTTAGGAGTTATTTCATACAGAAGTTTAAAAATCCCATATAATTCTGAAAACTGGTTGAATCCAGGTAAAAATACATTAAAGGTTATGTTTCTTCTTAAAGAAATACGTTTGCATATTAGGAAAAAAAAATCTCAGTATCGCAAGTCTCTTTTGGAAAACCTTGATAGCCACTTTATGATTCCTTATTTTCAATTTAAAATGGAGTTAGGAATGTAAACTATTCATATATTGGTCCCCATCTTAGCCAAAAAAAAAAAAAAATGTTTTGGATATAATTCACATTCAATGAACTTTTTATCCTCACATCAAAAATTTTTATAGAGGCTCAGATAGATGAATTATTTGACTATAGTCCATAACTGAACTTAACAGAGAGCTAGTAAATTGTATTTTATATATATATATATATGAGAGATATTAATTTTAAAATATTCCTTTAAAAGTAATTTTCCTGTTTCTTACAGTGGCCAAGGCTCAAAGCCTGCTTTATAGTTATTGATCCACCACGATCTGATCTTTCAAAGAGAAGTTTCATTTTCGTCACTACAAAATGCACTACTATTATTTTCGAAAGTGTAATTTCTGTTATAAAAGCACTAGTGCTTACTTGAATAAGAGCAAGAAATGGCTGACACATGTCCATTGGCATTCCCATTGGGAAAATATCTCTTCTCTGCCCTCTCCCAACTTCCTACCAAGTACAACAGACCACAACATTCTGTGCTAGATGGGCAGAGCCACTCTCTTGCCCTCATTGCCCAGATACACTGCTGCCAGTGACTGCTACTGAGAGCTTCATTTCCACAAACTCCCCCTTAGGGGTGTTGGCCAAATTCATCTTCAGTTCATCTGCATGATCTTGGAGCAGTAAATAAATGGAAAAATCTAGGCTTAGGGAAAAATGGGGCAATATATAAAAATTATGCCGTTTATTTAAGGATGCTATGAATTTACTGTCTCATGCAATCAAAAACATACAAATTGTGAGGAATAACTTTCTTTAGACTCAGCTCTTCAGATTTCTTTGGTGATTAGATCTTTTAATGGCTTCTATGAGTTGCTTTTTACACTCTCACAGTGCAATTAGTTTAGTTAATTATAAAACGGAGAGGCCTTTATTATAATTTTATTTAGTTGCTCTATGACTCCCTCAATAAAAAATACAGCATAGTCAATTGATTCATCATATGAAGTATCAGCAAAGACAGTTTTATACATGTGTAGTATGTCACATAGTATAATAGTTGTTCTTATTCAATAAAATCAGAGGAGTATCTATTTATTCAGACTAAAAAATTTAACACATAAACAATTTAAATATTAATGAATATTGGTTTCACTAAGTCAATAAATTTCCTGCAAATACCCTCATTTGTAATGGATGAATTTAGATTATTTCCTTTCTGCTTCCGGAGCAATTACTGACTTTGGCTTCATGTCTTATAATACATATGATATCATTTTACTCTTCTGATAATCTGAGCAGCCTTTTACAATCCTTCTTCTGTTCTTGCATACCATCTTGTTGCTCAAAGACATAAAATTGCTGTTCCAGTTGGATGTCTAAAGTGTTTTACATGACATTTACATTTAATGAAATGTTGTATTACATGACTTACAAGCAAAGAGCATTAGGAAATACAAATTAAAATCTTAACTCCCAACAACAGACAACAGCTATATAACCACTTAGTACAACATGCAAAATGGCACTTCTGCCGTGGGCATTCAGCAGAAGTAGAATTGAAGTTAGAAAATTAAAGAGAAGTTCCAAAAAACTCCGTTTTACTTCAATGACTTTAGTCCTTGAGAACCAAAAAAAATCCCTGGTGATAAAAGGTTTCCATCATGTATATTTACAACCCCTAAAATGTTGCCTGAGAATCTAAGTCATACCTAAACCTCTTTGTTTATTCTCTCTCTCTAGCTAGAAGACTCTTGCATACTTAGGGTTTGAGCTTTTTTTTCTCCATCAAAGTGTTTTTTTCAGAATATCTTTTTGATGACTTTACACTGAAAATTTCCATGTCTAGATAAGTCTAATATAAAAGTAATTTTCTGTTTCCTGGGTTATGCTGGAAAGAAAATTGAGGTAATGCAAGTAATCAAACCACAACAGTGTCCATGTCTGCATTATATTTTATACTTTCTAACCATTTTTTAATTTTTCCAAATCCAGCTCTGCCTTAATCCAAAATCTGTTGATTGTAATAGCTTATGACAGTTTCCAAATTAAAAGTTTCAGAAGTTCAAATGTGTTATAAACTTAGGCACAGAACAGTTAATATGGATATATATCTTTTGGATGAACAAATGTTTGACTTAGAGCCCAGCACAGGACTGCTTATGAAATATTATGGAGATGTGTCTTCAAATATAAAAAATTGTGGCAGACAGTGCTGTGGACAGAGTGGGAGCTTCAGACAAAGTTCATTAAAGAGGTCCTCCCATTGAGTCCCAAGGTGCAGAAATAACTCCCAAGTTCACCAAACCACTTCTCAAAGGGGAGCTGGATCTAGTCTTGGACTCAGTCTTTGGTAACAGTTTATGTCTAAAGGTTATATAGGCGTAGTTGAACCTTTACACAAATTTGTCCTGGAGGATTAAGGATGGTAAACCATATACATGTGTGTGTGTGTGTGTGTGTGTGTGTGTGTGTGTGTGTGTGTGTACACACATGATTTATTACAATATATTTACTACACAGTATAGGACCTATAGCAACTATGATAATATAGTTCTCTATGAAGTAATATTGAAACAATTATACTAAAGCAATTATATTAGAGTTAGCAAAACCAATTATTAATTAGTAATTAATGTTACCCATACCAACTGTGGGCAAATGTCTTTCACTCAGCCTCAAGGAGTAACCTTGAGGAGTGTCCCCACTCAAGGGAAGAATCTCCACATGGACACTCCAGGAGGGATATTAGTAGACCCTGTTAAAATTTGGAACTGAGTTTTTGTAGTATAAAATAATTAACTGCCAGTCATAGATCTCCAGGCCAGCTGTGTCAACTCAACAGCTTTAGGTAAATTATCAGAAGTCTAACTTTTTTGTTGGTTTATCCAGGTATTTTATCAGGTCTACTGCTTCTTCACCTTACTATAAGGATGTTTAACTTTGGGATTGATGAGTCAGACTGTTTTCAGCAATATTCAACACCAAATGCTACCTGACACACCTCTTTATTTACCACTGATAACTTAGCAAATAGGACATTGTTCAAGTGGTTTTACCCCATTTCAGATAGAGCACTCTGGTATAGGGGGTTCAAAAACACAGCCTTTGGAAAAGCAGTATTTCATACACATAACTCTAAAATGACATATCTAATAGTTTGTTGTCAAATAGAAATAGCACGTAAGAGCTATTATTTTTCTTCTTTAAACACTAAATTGTTATCTCACCCTTGGATATAACTTCTAAATTAAAATAAATAAATAAATAAAATTTTGGAGCTAATTGTATGTTTGCCTACCACTAGAGGCATCTTCACTGAACTGTAAGTTTACTTTTTTCTAGGATTGCTATTTGAATTCTGCTCATTTGAGTCTCAATTATTTTTTCTTTAATTACTATTCTTCGTAAAGTAAATTCTTGTGAGACTTTCCAGTTAAATTAAGCAGGGACTTGAGTAGTTATGAATGACATAATGTCAGAATGATAAAAAAATTACAAGAATGACAAAAGAGAAACACCTATTTAAATTTCCATAATGATACACATCTTGAAACATGATAAGCAAACATCCAGGACCATCTTCTCTGTGCAAACTAAAGCACAAATGCAATCAACACATTTTGTGCTATCAAGATCTCCATATCGCAACATAAATCAATGATATTTTCATTTTTACCTCAAATTAATTTTGGTTACAATCTCAAAAGTTGTTTTTTGTTGTTTTGTTTTGTTTTAATACAGTTTTCCTTTCAGATTAAAAAATAAAGTTATAATGTGGAGAAAAAAAACCCAAACACATCTCTACAAATCATAGATGTGACTTTCGAGAAATAAAAATAAACTTTTTTATTCTTTTTTTCATAGGCTTTGGATAATCCATAATACAAATAAAAACCTGTTGGAGATGAGCTTACCATACTTTCTCTTTTAGTTTTTGTGCTCAGAGGAATGCATACCTGAATCAGTTCTGCTCTTACAGGCTTCCCCTACTGAGTTCTGAGGGCATATCTGACAGATGTTCTTGTGCTCACAGAAGGGGGGCTGCTCCTGTGTAACTACTTGTTCTTCGACCTGGTCTCAGCACTAAGATTCTGCTTCAATGGAGGGATCAGCCCACTCCATCTCACATCTGCCTTTGTGGTAACTGTGACTATGCTGCACTCTCAAAAGAGTGTCTTATGTTATGCAGTACTCCATGACACAATATATAATTTCATCATGGCACGGATTGCCACAGGATGTCACGAACATTAATAATTTCAATTGGTTTCATAAGTTGTCAGGCAAATTCGTGGAAAAACAAACTGAGATCTATCAAGTGCAAAGATGAAGACTATGGATGAGAAAGTCTCTTGAGCCATGGATGACTAGGCAGAGAGGGTAGTTTCTCTATATGCTCCTTGTGTTTTTAATTACACTTTTCCCCAGGATAGACTGTTGGCTGTGGTTCTATGCAAGATATTGAGCTAGATAGACATTCATTATTGTCCAAATATCATTCTGATGTTGTTTAGCTTCCAGCATCTGATAAGGTTGATTTTTTGGTAGTGGAAATATTATTTCCAGTCATCCTTGTATAATACTGCTTAAATCCAGGGTTTTTTTTTAAATTTTGTTTAATTTTTACACTTTAAACCAAACAAAGATCTCCAAAATCATTAATCAGGTTAATTTTATTATACTTCAATAAAATACTAGATTACAGTTTTCACTGATATGTTTTGTTCATCTCTAGATTCAACTCTGCTTCCACTGGAGAGAAGGGAAAAAAAAGGAAAAAGAAAGTTGATAAGGTAAGAAGTCAGATATTTCTTTTTCTTTTATATGTTTGAATATACACTGGAGAATAGAATAGAATAGAATAGAATAGAATAGAATACTGAATTATATAATCTAGCCAAACTTGATTTTTAAAAAATTAAATAAAAAGAAAAGATTGTGTATTTACCTGGTCATACAGTAAATATTATAGTGCCCTGCAATTGAGCAGATCCTTTCTTATTCACCTTCTAAGGTTCTAAAAAGGTGGCCCAAAAAAGCTAGGGTCTCTTTTGTGCTGCCCTCAATAGCATGACAACACATCAAGCCATGCTGACAAGAGTGGAACAGGGTCCAAAGAAGAATTAATTCTCCTGTGGCAAAGACTGCATGCAGACTCATTTTCTGGGATGTGAAGATTGACTACTAACTTTCTTATCACTGTCTACATGCTTAGCTTCTTCTTTTATCATAACTGACATTGTAGTGAATAGCTGTCATCTTGCAATAGCTGCTGCCTGGTGTTATCCTAAAACTCACTTGGGGTATGCGTGGGGTTGTAAGAGCCTGAAAGCACTCCTGGGTCTCCTAATTACAGGTACTATCCAGTAGAAATATTATGTTCCACACATCCAGATTGTAAGTCACTTCAGTAGCAAGACAGTGTTTTCTGTTCACTTCCATCATGAATCAGATGAGCAGTTTCCAAGTGTACTGATATGGCACAAAAAGCTTCAGGATTCTTTTTGAGTGTCACATACACATAACTAAAAACTTCCATGTATCAAGCAGGTTGAGCCTCTACCCATTTTTTAATTTATATCTAGGATATAGCTCCATATGTATGAAAACAAGGTCTTAGTTACAAAATTGTTACTCATTCTGCCTCTGACATGTTTTATTTGAACTACGCATATAAACGTGCAGTTTGTCCCAAGCAATTAAATATTACCTGTTCGTATATAAGCAGGGTGGTACTTAGTGGTCTTATTATGAAGCAATCCTTTTGTGTTATAGCTAAATGACAAAAGTAGTGATGATTATAGATTGTTATAAACAGAAGATGCCTCTGGATAAAATAATTTTATTTGTTCTGCTTTTGTAACCAGGTGTGCTTTTAACCAATCAGTAAATTAATAATGACATCTTGTCAGGGCAAGCTGGTAATAATTAAAAGTGCACAGTTAGAAATGCATAGGCACATTATATGCATTTGGGGAAATAGGATAAAAGAAAAGGTCACAAATTTATTGTCTGTAAAAGCTTTAACAACTTAAGGCTCCCTGTTAATAGAATAATTTCCTTCATGGAACAGTTGAAAAATTACTTTGAAGCACTTCCAGATCAGAATGATGAGTGTAATCATGGAATAAATTTAGTTTCTGTCTGCTATATTCTAGCATTTCTGTCTGCTATATTTTAGCAAAGACTTTTGTTCTGAAATGGAGCTGTAAATATTGGTAAAAGTAATCTGTGCTGGTGAGGGAGTAGGCTCACAGTAGACCAGTGCAGGGTCTTTGCCAGATCTCACTGAGAATGATCCAAGGTGCTCTAAATTGCAGGTTGTATTAATTGTATACACATTCTTAAGATAGGTTTTCTTTCTTAGGTTTCTCTAAGTAGGAGCAGCATTGGAGCAGACACGACCTGTCCAAGACCACCAACTTCTTGAATAGAGTGCCTTTCACAGGTCCCTGAGTAGAGGGTGAGAAAACTGGAGAGTTGCATTTCAGTGGAATTGACAATACTGACTTTACAAGGAGAAAGAAACTGTAGTGACATCAGGATACTACCTTTTATAAACCAGAATAAAGTGCACTTCCACTCAAATATTTTCTTTCAGACTTGTTGGACAAGAGAGAGTCAAATGAGATGGTAAAGATCTATTTAGTTAAATCATCCACTGTATAAAAAATGAAAATAATTTAATGCATTATAAATATTGATGTTGGACTGCTTATTTTAATTATGAAAACAAGATGAAGAATATAAACTCACTGTGTAAAATATCAGTCTTGATCTTCCTTTATTGAATGTTCATCCCACTGTTAATGTGGGGTGTGTGCTTTAAAGTACTCTGCTATTTTATGAAGTGAGAATTGAAAAGTGATATAAAAAGGGCTGAGGAAATAGCTACAGTTATTTAATTTCCTACTATAGATTCTGAATTTTTGAAACATGAGATTCCCAAACCAAAGACAAAACATTCCTCTACTACCAAATGCATAAAGACTTATTGAAAATCTTTGAAACTGATGAAAAGATCTTATTTTACTCAACAGTATCTGGTTTAGGCCATCAGAAATTTATCTGACTTGAAGACCAGTTTTAGACCCCAAACATCATAAACAGGTAAAAACAAGGTGCAATTATTCCAGCTCACTTGTGGAAGAAGGAAGTGAAGAATGAACTGTGCTTGCACTAGATATTCTACCATAATCACTTTCCTCTAAAGAATAGTATTTCCAGCTCTAGCTTCCCCTTCAGTTAAACCAATATCTGTACTGACATTACAAGGGGCAATCACATCTACTACACCTAAAAGACTGTAGTGGGTCAACCCTAGCTTAATGCCAGATACCCACCAAAGCCATTTCATCACTCCTTCCACAAATGGAAAAGGGAGCCAAAATAAAATGAAAGGTTCATTAGTCAAGATAAGGACCGAGAGATCATTCACCAATTATCATAATGGGCCAAAGGGGTTCAGCTTGTGGACATTAATTGAATTTATTAACGATTGGAATCAGAGCAGGATAATGAAAAATAAAATAAATCTTAAAAACATATTCCCTAATTCCCGAGGTTACCTCCTCCCCCCAGCAGCCCAGGGGAGACAGAGAATGGAAGTTATGGTCAATTCTTCGTATGTTGTTTCTCCCACTGCTTAGGGAGAAGGTCTTTCCCCTGCTCCAGAATGGAGTAGCTCCCACAGGAGACAGGTTTCCATTAACTTTTCCAATGGGGGTCACTCTTCCACGAGGTGCAGTCCTTCAAGGACAGCCAGCATGGATTCCCCCAGGGTCACAAGTCCTACCAGGAAATCTGCTCCAGTTTGGGCTCTTCTCTCCATGAGTCCACAAATTCCTGCATGGAGCCTGTTTATAGCCTCAGCTCGGGTGCCAGTCTCCTCCATGGGCTGCAGGTGGATCCCTGCACTCCTGTGGACCTCCATGGGCTGCAGGGGCACAGCTGCCCCACCATGAGCTTCACCACAGGCTGCAGAGGAATCCCAGTGATGCCTTAAGTTAATGTCCACACTTCAGTATCAAATTCTTCCCTTATTGTGTAAAAATATCTGTATTTGTAGAAATTAATAAAATATGCACTGTTCTGGGGAAATATTGAAATGTATATGAGATGACAACATTACACCTCAACTGTATTGAGAGAAATTACTTTAATACTGAAATTGAAAATTATATCAGGTGTGTGTATCTACTCTAAGAAAACTCTGTAAGGAATGGCCGATCATCTTTGCTACCTTCTAAGCTCAATCTTGCTTCAGGTTGTTCCTGGCAAAATAACCCAGTTTCTACCAAACAGATATTTGGTTTTATCCTGAAATAGCAGAACATTTCCACATGGCAAAAAAAAAATGTAGGGCAGATAAAATTTAGTCTGGTTTATACAATAAACTACCCCTCTGACAGTCATAAAAGCTGAGAGTGAGTTCCTGCTCCAGTTATACTTTTAGACACAAAATGACTCATGCAATTCCTTTCTTGCTTGCTTTCTTAAATATCTAAAGAGCTTTCAAATTCCAGAAATTATTTGTAAGAATAGGAAGATATAGCTTCTTAATATTTAGGACCTAAAATTTGGGAAGGTATGAAAAGGTTTTTATAATTCCAGACATTAATCCCTGGAAAGGTTTCATCTAGACACCTAACATGACATTCACTTAACTATATTTGAATCCTCTCTAATTATGTAGAGCCTCTAGTAGATGATAGGCAGATGACATGCAACATTTCAGGACACATTAATGAGACTGTAATGAGAGTCATCTTCAGCAGTTCCTTGTTCCACAGGGATATATGGGATATTCTTTATTGAATTAGACAAGACTCTGGATGGGGGGATATGTCTCTAATATACGATTATTCTGTCCCTGTTTGTGGATTGTCTGGGATAAGGAATCAAAAGCATAGCCCCCATTAAAAAAAACTCTTTGTACAATAAAATGATTTTCTATTCCTCTAGAAATGACAGGAAACCATTTAAGCTGGCTTGTTAAAGCACTGAAACAAAATACAGCCAAGGATCTGGCATGTATTCTGTAGAGTTTTCCTGAAATTCTTGTTAGCCACTTCAAGTTTTTTCTAATGTTATCTGTGTTTGAATCTAAAATTTAGTTTCAGTAAAAAGCACAAACATGAAAAGAAGAAACTTTGTTTCAAACTGCTATCAAACCCTCTATGTAGCTAAAGATGTCATATTTCCTAGATAGTTTTCTCAAACATATCAAAGGTCATTCCTTCTGGGAGAAAAAGAAGAAATGATAATTCTTTTCTCCCTCTGGTATTTGTCTTCTGTCTTTCTTTGCTCCCGTGGCTGACTCTGTACATGTAATCTAATAATGTAATTTAGAGTAATTCATATTAATCTAATGAAAATACTATATTTAAATAACACTTGTTATTTGAGTCTGTTCCAGGTGTAGTGTGAATTAAAAAGGTCACAGAAAGCTTAGTCTCTTCCTGCCAAAAAAAGCTCCAAAACCACTGCAAAGCCCCTCCAAAAATTTTTATTCATTCAATCCTATCAAGTTAGGGTTTTTATTATTATTTGATTTGTGGCTTTCCTTTTTTGCAATATATTTTTGAAATAATGGAAAACTGCAGCAAATGGAACAGAGAAGGGAATCAGAGAAAAAATGTTCTTAGCATGTCTATAATAATTTCATTAAATACAAGCAGTATTCATCTGTCATTTGCATTAAATATAAATATATATTAAAATATAAATACATCTATATATGTACTCCTCTGCAAACTTGAAGTGCGTATTAGATAAAGCAAAGAGCATGCACTGAATATCTACAACACAGAATAAGATGCTGACAGGCTCTCTGAGTAAATATTAAAAAAATCTGCCAAGACATTTTCACCTTCCATCTGCTCAAAGAAAATCTCTATACACATACATAGTCCCACTGGAGATGCGTTACCAAAATCTTGTCTAAGGAGAGAATGAACTTTTCCATGTGATTTTTTTTAACCACAGAAAAGCATAGAAAGAATACACAAAAGGACAAGAGTGCTTTGTTTATGTATTTTTGTTTGAAGATTCTGTCTACACATATTGTTTAATCAAAGCCTTCTGCACAAGCCTTTACTTGACAGTTCCTAAGGAATGAAAGAGACAGCATAAATGTAAAAACACCTTGTTATTTTAATCACCATAGAATAAAGTATCACACATCAACTCGTGCTCAAAGTCAAGTCCAGCTTCTCATGCCAGTTTAACAAAATTACAGATTAAAACACTGAGTGTTGCTCTGCAGCATGGATCACAGGGTTCCTCTGGTACATGATTTTGTTATTGTATTTCTAGTACATTCACATCTACTGTCTCTACAAAACATTTTTTTCTGTTTCATATCTGTTGGGTAGGCCTGGATTCCACAAACAGTTCTCCCGGCCTGCTTTCTATTTTGCAACTTCACTTCTTCAGACCTCCAGACAGAAATCTTCTACAAGACTACACAGATTGACACTTTCTTTTCTTCATTGATGAAAGAGAATACATTGTTCTTTAGTTTTCCTTAAATTCAGAGTCCTTTTCTTTGATTGAAGAATAGGTAGAAGTTAAATTGCTACCTATAAAGATTTCTTAGATGCTAAAAGTGCAGAATATGAGTTTAAAAACCAGCTGTGCTCAGTAAGAAGTACCAATTTTGTTACTGTTAGGTCCCTCTAAAAGAATTAAATATATTATAATACTCATTTGATTGATCTGTCAATCCAAAATTTCCCAGTTGTGAATCTATATAGTTCCATGACTTTTTTGAAGCTAACATTTAGTAAAAGGAAACATCTCTCAAAAACAAAACATTGCATTTTTTTGTCCTTCCTATTTTACATATTCTCTTTACCGGTGACAATAACTCTTCCCTCTGTCAATGCAGCATCAAACACCAGTATAGTTAAAATGCTTAATAGCTACTTTTCTTTTTTTTCCATTATTCTGGGAATAATTTTTTTTCAGGATTGCATGCACCAAATCATTTATGCTGCATGTCATTTTTCACTCATATATATATATATATATCTGAAGTAGAAAGAGAAAAATATAAGCAATACATCCCTAGATATAAGAGTTTCTGAAAATAGGAAGTCATTAAGGTGAAATTGATATTTGTGTCAGAATCCCCCAAAATTCCCCAAAACCTTGATGAGAAGTGTGAATTACCTTGCTGAACAACACTTTTAAGTACAGTGAAGAAGTAGCACCTTCTTGTATTTATTTTCTGTTCTATAACACCTGCTTTCAGTTAAAAACAGTTGAGGTGAAAAAGATGTGCTTCAGATTGGAGATGTACATTACACATCACTAGTTCTTTTTCCCTTGCCTATATGTTATATAGGCATGAGAAGACTTTTCTGACTTGATTCTTCAGCATCATGTAATGTAAAGTGAGTCCCTCTCATATATTCTTATTCTGCTCTTGTCTGGCCAGAATTTCTTCTGTGCAATAACCTTTTTCTCATTCAGCAGGTCCATCTTGGAGTCAGCTGGCACTGATTCTGTCAGACATGGAGCAAGTTTCTGGCAGCTTCTCAGACGAGCCACCCTTCTAGCTTTCTCTGATATCAAAACCCAGTACACAGCCCCAGAGCTGGATGCAGCACCCCAAGTGGGGTCTCACCTGAACAGAGCAGTGAGGCAGAATCACCTCCCTTGACCTCCTGGCCACAATTCTTTTGATGCAGCCCAGGCTGCAAGTGCACATTGACTAATTGTGTTGAACTTCTTGTCAACCAAATCAACATATTTTTTCTTTTTCTGTGAAAATTTTGCCTAATATTAAGTTTGGGATTTTTACAGAGTAAACAAGAAAGGGAAGCTGGCAACTGCATATTGTGAAAATTGTCACAACACCTGAGACCCTATCCTGTCTTAGAGATAGACACTGAAGGGTAGAATTTTCTCAAAATGCTGCCTAATTTCATGGACTACTTTTACCATTTTGATAGAGTTCTACTTAAATATTCTGACATCACAATGGCGCTTAAGCAAGTTTGTTACATGTTCCTCCCACCCTTCTACTTTCTTTGTGGGCATCTAAGGCTGAAGCCACAAAATTGTCGTTCTACCTTCTCAAAATTCTTGCTGGTATCTATTCTTTCCATACATTGCCCCTCGGGAAGAACAAATGATGTAATTTCTTCAAGTTTCAGTCTAAGTGTTAATTCAGAGAAGTAATTCAAAGGAAATGATCTATAAACTTTCTTCTCCTCATCTGAATGAAGACTTCCAGTTTCATGGAACACGGCTTTTTCCAATAACCCGATATTTTTAGGACTTTATCATGCCACGATTAATAATTAAAAAGGAAAATATTTCTAATTTGTTACTGTATTAGGTACAATGAAATGATGTTCAAAGAGACAGTTTTCCATATGCAAAATCTCATTTCTTTCTCTTTACTTTTAGAGAACACATGAGAACATTCCAGTGTACTGAAATGAGTTATCCTATTAGACCTTAATCCAAGCTAAGTATAATTCTACATTTAGTCTTCAGATTTTTTGATCATCATAAAATTCTAGATCAAAAGTGCATAAAATTTAATGATGTTTAGCTACCCAGAAAAAGAATTATTAAGATGGAAAAAAAAGAGACTGCATTTTGGAGAAGTCATTATTCTCACTATACAAGTGAAAAAGACCTAGGATCAGAGCAATAAAAGACAATGCTTAATTCTTTTTTGCTGGACAATTCCAAGAGTCTTTTTGTGAACATAAATCCCCAGAAGATTTTTTTTTTCCCAGAGGAGAAAACTTACAGCTACAAGTATGCAATATCTGAATTTAACATCACTGCTCTTCCTGCTTTAACATTCTGGAGAGAAGAGAGACCCGGGGGGGTGACCTAAAAAGCGATTACTCCTTTTGGTTGAATCCATTTAGGGTATCTGTGACATCCATTTTTAAAAATATTCAGAATATGACCTGATCTTCTAAAATGAACAGAGAAAAAAAAATCTATCTTGAAACATTTCATGGGGTATGTCATGAACAAGGTGTTTTTATTGCAAACATTTTGCAAATATCTAAAGAAATCCTCTTACTCCTCATCTCAAATGACATATGCATAATACAATGCTATCAAATTTGTGTTAAGTTGGTTGTTTTTGTTGGTTTGGTTTTTTTGGGTTTTTTTTTTTTTTGTTTGGGTTTTTTTTATTTTGTTTTATTTTTTGTTTGGGGTTTTGGGGGGGGGGTGGGGGGGGCGGGGAGGTTTGTGTGTATTGAAGCAGGAAAAAAAGCATGCCAGAATTGCACCCGGGGGTGTAAAATTAATGTGTAAGAAGATTTTGCAGTACCTAAAAAATGCTTGGTTTTTCTCAGCATACCTTCAGGATGATATTTAAATGTTCAATCAATTTGAATCCAGTCTACAGTCCTACTTTTCAAACTGCATGTTGTTTGATCATGTAGAATTTTGGCTTGTAAGACAACTTTTAAGCCATCTAAGCTGACAGAAACTTATCTTTGAAGTCTAAATGCAGCTGAACAAAACAGAATCTGAATCACTAGACAGTTTGGTAAAAAAAAGAAAAAAGTAATATAATTATTTAGATGCTGTTTAAGTAAAACTAATCTGGCTTTAATTACTGAATTGTTGATATTTATCTGCAGAGAATATGCTAAAGATACTATGCAGAATTACAGAAAGTTATCCTCATATTAAGGAATGAAATATCCCTCTTGGGGTCAGAATTCTGAAACATTAATCTAGAAAGAATCAAGAATATAAACTCCCGGTAAAGGACTTAGACAAAAAGCAGAGCAAGCACTATATTTAAGAAGTGCAGGTGTTCCCTCTTAGCTATTAGTTCCGTTTCATTTGCTTATCTTCATTTTGAGTTATTCATGTATCTTTAAATGCAGGAGTTTTAAAAAGCTGGCTGGGACTAGTTAGTCCATCCACATATCTATTATTTGATTGCAAATTAGTCACTAGCTGACATAATATTACTTTTGTATATTCTTTCTCTTCCTGTCTTCCTCAAATTGTCTATGCAAAGTTAATTTCAAGAGAAGTAGAGGAGGAGGGACTCATTGGCCTTCGAGGTCTTTTCCAACCTTAGCAATCCTATAGCAGCTCTCTTCCCTTTCTACTGTCCCTTCCTCCTCCCTTCTCATAATATATCAGTTTATTTTTTGATGGCTTAGTACTGTTTTGGTAGAAGATGACATTATTGTTGTGTATTAGATTTGCTAAGACCATCCTATAGTGTAAAAATCTACAGGAAATTAAATGCCCGGTTTCTAAAGTCGGAAAAGCTCATTTAGTTTCATTTGTAAGGTAACAGACTAAGTTCACAGCTCTATAGTTACATGGAAAATCCAGTGAGAGCATCAGGTTCCCCAGTTTAAAACTAGGGTCCTGAGAATTGCACTCTTCATATTATATGGCAATATGAGTCAAAGAATCACTTTAAATAGTTTCAACATAACAGTTGTTCTTGGTCTGAAATTGTCAGTCTTCAAAGCAAGGGCCAACTCAGAGGAGAGCACAGGTAGTAGTGAGAATATCTGACATCGTGTCACTGAGACAGACAGAGCTCTTAACTGGTACAGGCTATATTTCTAGTGGCTGCTCTTTATTATACAGTAGATGGATTTTTCAGTAATTTCTTTTGTGCAATGCATTCAATGTCCTCTTACTGAACTCCCTCTACTAAATCCATGTCTTTTTCTGCTGGGGGTCCAGCCCTGGTCCCAGCACTCCAGACTTGTCTCCACAGGGCTGAACAAAGCAGGAGCTCCTCTTTGAGCTGCTGGCCACACTCTGCCTAATGCAGCCCTGGAGGCTGCTGGCAGCTTTTGCTGCAAGGACTCATTGCTGATTGATGGGAAGGTTGGTGCTCACCAGGAACCCCAGGTCCCTTCTCTGCATCTCTTTCCAGACACCTCTGCTCCACCCCTAACTGGCATTGGTGCATGAGGTTGTTACTTAATGGAGCAGAAAGTAATAGAATGTAGCAACAGCAGAATAAATTCTCATTACATAACACATATATCATATACCATGATTGTGTGGAGTGTTATTTAATGGTTTTATTTGTGAGTGAAAGGGAGAGCAGCATATCTACTGACAGATAAAAGATATTACTAAATTTATACCTAAAGAGGTGCAAAAAGACATGAAAATGATGAAAATTCACCCATAATGGTTGAGTAGACAAAGTTAGAGAGCAACTACATTTAATAAAATATAAAGAGTAGTCCTAAAACATAAAAAAAATGAAAAAAAGCAATTGAACTTACCAACACCAAAATACTGCCCCATTCTGAACAAATGAGTTTTCCATTCTCTCTGAAGAACAGGTTATTATCTTGATAATACTGAAATAAATGAGGTAGGAAACAACAGAATTCATATTAATACAGTCAACAGAGAGTTCAACTGCAGCCTAGGGCATTATCAATGACAGGGCTGAAGTGAAGATTAATAGAGCTAAAATCACTGGTAGAAAATGTAATCATCCCACCATCCTCTATAAAAATATATATTTTAATATAATCAGAGGAGGTAAAGAATTTTACATTTTTACAAATGGATCTACAAATCTAAACAGCAATTAAAAGTAAAAAGACTTTGGAAAATTGAATACATAAGTCATAGGTAGAGAAAAAAATAAACTCTTAACCAGGCATTCTGTTTTTCTGTGATTCCTCAATCTGGCAGTTAATGAAAAGATTTAAATATTTCGGAACAGAATTCAGGAGATAATCTTGCATGAGCTATAATCTCCTGTTTTCAATCTAGTAAAAGCAAATGGACCCAAATCCAGCGAAATGCTTGAAATATTTTCCATGATGCTATTTAAAGTGTCAACTAACAGAAGTTTAGAGATTATGTTTAAGAATTTCTATTATAATGTGTGAACAGTATTTTTCTGTTGCCTTGCACTTTAAACCTATCCTAGTAGAGGGCACTGATGTTATACACTATAGAATGTATTCAAACAGAATGGTGAAAGAGGTCAGATTTGATGCCAGATGTCTAATCTATCTCAATTATCTAATTTTAAACTCTCTTGGCACCAGGCAAGGGAAAATAAATTTTCTATTTACCATTAATTTTCCCACTGAGCATAGCCTGTTGATAAAGAAAGCAAACACAAAAACAGTCTAAATGGATAATAAACTGGCACCATTGATCTAGTTTTGAAGGTTAATTAATCATACACTTGCCTTCAAGAAAGTGTTATATTACAATGAACCTTATTTCTTACTGACTTTATCAGCTGGGTACTTCCACCCTCAGCACCCACAGACAAAGCAAAGAATTGACTTTCAAAAGCTCCTTAGAAGCTCAGGTTAACAGTATGCAAAATATCTACAGTTCAGTTCAAATATTTATCATTGTGTATCCTGTATTATTTATAATACTGACCAGAGTAGCTGGAGCAAACTGGAACATTCTTTCCACAGTGTAGTGCACTGGAAGGGAGTTGAAGGTCTGATATAGAACAATAATTTCAGTGGCAATAAATCAGTGAAATGAGAATTAATAATTTCTATCCATTATGCTACTCCAGAAATTTATTCTGAAGTCACAAACAAGAGAAAGCTCATAGTGTATTTACTCAAATAACGTCTAAACATGCATTGCATTCTGTTATCTCTAAAAAAATGTATTTACTAGTTAATGCAGAATGATGTATATTATTTCCTCACATAAGTGATGATAAAGATGACATTTTTCTTGATAGCTCAAGTGTACTCATAGTCAGTGCCACAGTCAGATAAAAAAGACAGGAAAATATTTTGACACTTATTCTATTAAAAGACACCTAAGACCTGGACTTAATTTAGAGATGTTAGAGTGGTATGCATCCTACAACTAATACAAACATGCTGCAGTTTGCACTTCTCAGATCTTGTTCAGATCAGTTGAAAACATGCCATATTTCAATAAATCCTTCTTGATCAGGACTCTAAAACCCATATTTTTTTTAATATCAACTTGAAAACCCATTTCTTCACCCTTCCTTCATTCTTGATTTTATTTTTCCTTATGTGTATAGCATACGGACATGGTTTAAAAAAAATCTTTGTAACACAAAATCTTTTAATACTTTTTTCAATGTTACTCCACCAAAATGACTTGAGAGGATCATAGGAACTAGTCTTTTACAGTCATATGCCTATAAATGCACCCAGTGAGTTGCTTTGAGTTATACTTACTGCATGTTACCTTTGACCCCTCTCTAGCAGAATGTAGCTGATGTTTTTATTTACATGAAAAGACTTAATCATCCCTTTTGTTTTTTAACCATCCTTCCTGGAAAAATCTATTGAAAAATTGCCATTTCTGTAAATTCCATTTCATCTCAGCACCTTCTAATCCTTTCAGTATGATTTAGATGTATGGTGCATCACCAGTTGACCTAGAACATTCCTGCTTCTTCTACTGCATGACAATAAGGATTGCTGACCCTAGTAAATGGTGTTTATTCAGCTTGCAACCTCTTTCAGATTTAATAGGTAATCCTTCATCCAAAAGTAAACAGCCCTTAAATGGCCCCAGATAGATCTGCAAAGTGTTTGTTGTCAGCATTGCTGCATTCCATTTCATTTATGACCTTTTACAGTGAAAAACTGACTTCATACTCTTCTAAATTCTTGGGCAATAATGGAAGGAGAAACCAGATATAAGATCTTGTATAAAGTGCATTTAAAAGTAAGAAATTAAAGGAAATTTAACATTTATTTTTCTTGCTAAAGTACATTTAAATAAAGACAAAAAAGTTGAGCAAACATCTGTGTAAAACTCATTTGTTTCTGATCAAACCTGGCATATGTCCAGAGAGACTTCTTTCTCATATTAGAAATATGTTTACACATTCAATAATAATCTAGGTCTCTAAAATAATAAAATAAATAATTATATGTGTATTTGCTACTTAATTAACACCACATAAACTAATCTTCTCATCATCTTTGCAAATCAGATATAGTCCTGCTATCTTTATTCTTGCCAATTGACTGCAAGTAGGATGACATTTTCTCTCTTTTTTTACTCGTCTCTACTCCTTTCTGATTTGAAGATGGTTATAGCAAAGGGAAATATTTGAAACATCCTTCTATTGTATTCTGATTAATTTTTCAATATTAGTGATAATCTTGTCCTTCAAACATACATTTTTTAAAAGTATAGGAAATTATAATAAAACCAGAATTTTATTTTAATGCAGTATTTCATTAAAGTGAATATTAATTAATCAAATTTTGTATTGTTTCATCAGCTGACGTGAAAGTCACATAGAAGATCAATCACTGATTCCTTCATATTTATCTGTCTAATATAGATATGACAAAGAGAGAGAGTAAATATTTTGTCATGATGTATGACTTGATCTTACTAAGGTATAACACAGAACATATGTCTGTGTCCTTGCATTTAAATATAACACAGGAACAAAATGCTGAACAATGTCTGAATCTGATATTCATGGTTCTAAGCCATATGCCATTTATGAGTTCCAGAGGAACTCATTATCATGAATAAGCCATTGTTTTTCTAGCCTAGATATTAATTTTTAAAATGCACTTATTTTTAACTTTTTAATGATTTTTTTTTAATGTACCAACCAGTAAGGTGCTTCAATTCTGCTGTCTGCATTACAGGTTGCTGGTGAAGATTATTTTCTTGATCTTGAAGTGTAACATTGTTGCTCAAAATCATAACTACTCACCTGGGTTGAAAAACCTGCATGATTTGTGAGGAAAAAATTCACTTGGGCATAGCACATGTTCAACTGCAGCATCACGTGGAGCCTGGAACAACCCCAGGCAGGTCCCAAGGGCGCTCTGGAAACACATGATGGTGGGAGGAAGGGAAATCTGGAGCTCACGGCTCACAGGCATCCTGGGAGCACATGCCTGGCTCCACCACCCTGCAGTGCTTCTGCCACCACACCCCCATGGTGGATATCTCCCACTGCTCTTCCTTCTGCTTCTCCTCTCTGGCATGGACTTCCTAGGCAGGCTGGGCTGCATGTACCTTCTTGCTGGGCTGTTGTTATGCTGCTGCTCATTTATATTTTTCACTTGTCTAGTCTTTATTTCTTTGTAACTCTTGAAGCAGTCCTTTCAGAGTTGTCAAGATCATTCCTTTATCGACTGACTGGCAAGTAGTGATTTTTTTTCCCCAACTTGTGTCCATATTTTTAAGGCTTTCACTATTATCTCACACTTAAATTGTGATTATAACAAGACATAATACCAAATTCCAGTTCACACAGGCCACCATTCTAGTAACTTGACTGACCAAGACTAAAGCAGCATACATTTAGCATTCAGCAAAGTTAGCACAACTTTAACCACTGGTCTGCTACTAACAATGGCAATACCTGTTTTCTTGGTCACCATGATGAAACAGTAGACACAGTGACCTTTCCACTAAATGAAGAACCATGTAGAAATGCCAGCTAACTATCAGTAGGGTTCTGCATCAGCATTGGGCTGCTACATCGTTCAGATGGCTGAGGCTAGAAATCCCTGCACTGCATATCACTGTGCAATAGTTAAATTTGTCTTAAGGTATATAGAATATCAGATATCTCCTTACAGATGCTGAAATAAATGCCTTCCTTGAATTAAATAGCTGTAACTTCTAATTGTGTGACAAAACCATCAACTCCCTTTAGTGAAAGAATGAGAGCTATAGTTTCTGTGGGTAGCTCTGTAATGTAATTATATAATTCATTTTATCATACAGCTTAATTTTGGATGCTAGAAAAACCATAAATACACATAAGATCGGGACTCACCTATATATCCACTGTGAATGAGCACACATTATACTTTTTAAAATTAATGAACCCAGTTATACAAATGTGTATATGTTTATATATATGTTTAAAAATATAATATTCAATTATTTTTAATTAAAAGGGACAAGAAACTTATTAATTGGAGAAAAATTATCAATTATATTCTCCAGTATGGACAATTCCAAAAGGCAGTTTAAATGTCTTCCCGCATATTGGCTTCTATTGCTTGAGATTTTCACAGGCAGTAAAAGCCAAAAGAAAAATAAACAAGCAACCTTTTTATGACTATTCATATTTACACTGACTTGTTCTGTTTTTAGTCTTAGGGAAAAAATGGTCATATATACAAAAAAAAGGCTACAATACATTGAAATTATACCTAACTCAGGAGTTTTCAGAGTTTGCACAATGATGATTATGTTGTGTGTGTAAAGCTGTATCCAAAAGCTTTATTCAAACCTTTATCATAGAGTTTATAAATGAATGTGACAATGATTATTGGTTTGGAACACTTGCTTTCTTATCTCTCCCTGACATGGTATAAATTATACACTGTGAAATACTTGTTAAATCACCTTCAAGGTATAATGATAAGATGAGATTTATCAACATGACACTAAACTAATTTCAAATTGATTTATGGGAGTTCAGTACATTATGAAAGGTTTGTACTATATAACCACTTTATCAAGGCAAGCAATGAAGCTTATTTTCTAGCTTTTACACCAGATCTCTGGTTTTGCTGTCTTGTTTTTACAGAAACTGTTCATGTGATCAAAAGTTAATACCTACCTCATATATACCTGATACTTTATTCACAGAATATGTAGCTTTACTGAGAGGTTTAGCTCACCCTTCATTTTACCTGCTTGGTAGAACTGGCCACAATGGAGTCACCAAAGTCCAATCCAGAATGCAGCTAAATATACCTATTTGAAAAAAAGAAAAAAACCAAATGAACAAAAAAAAGCTACTGGTGAAAAAATATCTTCACTGTTAAAGCTTTCCACCTGCTTTGCTATGCCTAACCCATCACCTCAGCTATGGACATCCTTTTCCTTCTAAAACATATTCAGAAGAGATGAATAGAATTAATATACCATTGTTCCTGAAATTTAAATTTTAATATTACAAAATCTTTGTGGATTGGCTTCCAGAGTTTTAGGACCTAGTTTGCAGACTTGAGTGGGGATATTAAGATGTAATGTAGTGAAGGTGTAGATCTTTAATAAGCTTTCACACCTAATGCTCTTAATTAATTGAACATTCTTCTACTTTAGGAATATTTATGCACATTATAACATTTTATATATAGCATTCTTCTGCTATATTTGCTGTCAGCATTCATTATGGAGCTAGAGTAATGGCCAAGTAAAACATCAAGTAAATTTAATTTGAAGTACTCTAAGGAAAGAAGTATTTATTGGCATGGTGGGTTTTTTGTGTTTTTTTTTTTGTTTTGTTTTGGTTTTTTGGGGTTTTTTTGTTTGTTTTTGTTGTTGTTTTGTTTTTTTAATTTCAACATGCAACAGACTGGTTAATTAATTAGTATCAAGCACACTGATGACTAACAACAGCTTGTATACATGAAGTACTAATTAAACTGAAAACAAATTGCTAGTCTAGCTCATTGAAACGGTTGTGACACAATTCAAGCTATATCCATTGAATATTGGCACTTAATATATGAGATAATTTTCATTAAAGGCTAATATTTGTCCCAATTAATTATGCTGTCATTAGTTATGTATAGCATCAGCCACCCGCTTTTTCCTCTTTGCCTGTTAAATTGCTATATCATTTTCTTTTATCCTTTATCTACTGAAAAATAAAAGATTGATCTAGAATATCCATTTATGTATGTTTGAACTATTATATGTACAGTATATCTCACTTAGAAAAGTAACTTTTGACTTCTGTGAATACTAAGACAGTATTTTTATTTGTTTAGAAACTGTGATTCATCTCAAGGCTTTATAATTTGTTATGAGCGAGGAATGAATTTAAGTGTCACTGTCATACTCTGGCAGTACAACTACAAGAATCTAAAGACATTAAGATGGCCAAGTCAAAATGCCTACTTTGGATTCATCTGACTAGCTTCCTCATCCCCCTGACTCCAGTGACTAGAGCCTATTGCAGGCTAGATGTCAAGTGCAGTTGTAGAAAGCAGAATTTAAGTGTCCAGCTGTAGAGCTGAAGACTTCCTTTTCTGATTAACCTCTAAAGGCTTGAGGACCTGAAGTAATGAATGCTTAGAAAAGTTCACTGTCTGTTTCCTACTTTAAAAACATTGAGAATTCACATATTAAACACCCTATATCATTCATTGTTAAAGGCTGTGCAAACACTGTGAAACTCTAATATCCCTGAGGGCATCAACAGTCCTGAATGTTCTTGCCCAGACCCTCAGAACTCTCCTCACCCTGCCCAAGGCCCAGGACTTCACACCAACCCCCAGGGACCACTAGGTCCTGCTGCAGAAATGCCACATTTCCCCACAGCCATGCCTTTCTGTATATTGATTTAATCTGTACATATTTTTTTTCCTTAATATAAGGTGTGGTGATAGACAATATTTTCGTGTCTAACCCATTCATGGAGCCCTACTAGAACCTCAAATGCCCAGCATCCAACAGGTCTCAAAAGATAAATGCTACTTTCTTTATTTGACAAAGACATATCCTCCCGGGCAGAGGTAAAAAAAAAAAGAAAAAATACAACTACTCTGTGATGACAGGTTATATCAAATGTGCTAGTACACAGAACTTCAAAATTATATAGACCTTGGTTTTATTTTTTCCTGAAAGAAAAAGAATTGATCCCTGGTACTCCTTTCTTTTAGAGATTTACTAAAAGAATATCTTGCACTAAAGTAAAATTTATTTCAAGTTGAAGTTGCATTAAAAATTTAACATTCATGTGTTTTTTATACTTGGACATTATCATAAAATCTGCTGCTGCATAAGCATAAAGTGTATCACTTATTGTGTTATATCAAATTCACTAAAGAATTCATTATTAAAATAAATTTAAAATATTGCTTACTCAATGTATTGTAACTATATAATAAGGATGAAAATATCAAATTAAGACATACGTATATATGCATATAGCCACAACTCAGTTTGTTCTCAAACCGCAAGAATAATAAAGATATTTTCTCATAATGCAGTTGAACTGAATTTGGTCATATATTTTAGAACCCAAGATTTAGATAAAAATAATGTATAATATTATGACAGAAATTAGCATAAGAATGCATTAATGGCAAAACATTGCAAAAATACGGATATAAATTATGTGTTTTTTTAATAAATAAGCGTTATAACTCTCCTCTATTTTCACACATCCAGGACAGGAAAAGTGCCACGATGCCATTTAAAAGATAGTTAGTAAATTATATTAGAATTATTCCTTGGTTTATAGACCTCATTGAAAAGAAGTTGTGCAACAAGAATTCTGCATAATATTTTAATACTTTATATATGTGCAGAGTATAATTTATATAATTCAAATTTAAACATCTGCCTCCTTTAGGTAACAAAATCTACAAATTATACCAGTCTTTTACTCTTCAGAACTGATTTTAAATCACAGTCTGTAATGAAGGTGATATAAATGGAGATAAAAACCATTACCTTTGCATATCTCACATAACACAATAGTACTGACACAAATGAAGAACTCAGTGGAGAAAAGACCAGCCTTTGAGAAATCCATAAAATTACCAGTGTAAGTACAATTGAAAATAAAGAAACAGCCAATGTTTTAAAAGAACGTTGTGACAGAGATATAAATAGGGTAGAAGCAGTAGTTGAAAAAAATCAGTGTAGGAAATAAGACATTCTTGTTTCCAATAAATGCAGTGTTTATAAATATAGTATCATATATTCATACATTTACAGCCAATAAAATAAAACACAGTGAATTCTACTGTGCATAAAAACTAAAACTGAAGATGGAAATAACCCAGGAAACATTTCACCTTTCTGTTTTACTTTTTTAGAAAGCCTTCTAAATTAATGCCTTTTTAAAAGCTTAGTATTACCTTTCTTTATTGCTTTAATTAGTAGTTATTACAGACCTATTCATGTTAGTACAACATATTATGATACAAATCACATGCATGAAAATGGCAGATTTTGAAACGCAAATTTGAATGGAAAGTCTATTCGTGGTTTCATATCTATATATTAATGGAATCAATGTATTGTACAAACGCATACAAAGCCTAACACAGAAAATGCTGCTTAGTATTTTTTCTTTCTTCAAGTAACATGTATTTTGTTTTCTTCAAGGAAGTACCTTGCTCAAATATCATTCCATAAATAAAATATATTACTACACAAACTGTGTTCCTCCAGCTGAGAAACAAAACCCAGAACACAATCTGAGAAAAATATCTATTACCAGGAAACAATTAGCAGCAAAACTAGCCAGCAACTTGAAGTACTGATAAAAGCAGTTATCTCATCAGTGCATTCCTTGATGAGGGTTGTCATCACTCACCCCCAAAACAGAGCACCAGTTTGACCATGGTCAAACACCAGTGTCAGTCTCTTGTTAATCTGAAGTCTTCCCCTCCTTGACAATGGGCTCAAAAAGCTGACACCAAAGATGATAGCAAGCATCAGCAGTTCAGCAGTTTATTAAAGCCTTCTGCCTTTTTTCTGTTGTAATCCCATGAGGAGCAAAATACAATACAAACTCCTTACTCTCACAACAGAACCTGATAGCTCCAACAGCAGCAACACCTGTCTCCTCCCAGTTCTTTGCACCTTTTTTCTGACATGCACCTGTGTGCCCTTTTATTCTTTTGTGATTGGTCAATACACATCAGCACTCCGTGCTTCTTCTCTTTGAACCATGTTCATCTGTCTAATACAGCTGCAGCCCCATTCCCTATGTCCCATAATCTTTTCTCCTATAAAGGATAACTTGGTAATAAAGGTTAGAGAAGTTATTTCAAAAAATTAATCTATATAAAATATGCATTTTTCTGAATATGTACAGGTATACAAGAGTTTTACATTGCTTGAATATTCTCTGGAATATGGAAAAGGGATATTAGGTTATATGAGATTTTCAGTTTGTCTGGATTGAGAGTCAGTCTATACCCTTGCATTGAAAAGAAAATGACAGACCTTTGAGATATTGCTCATCGTTTTGGTTTGAGTACAATTCTTACCTGCATGAGTTTAAATTATTTATGTTCCTATCATATTGGTGGAATCACACTGCAGCACTATTCTCTTGTCCTGAAAATTTGCAATTTATAACCCCTCTCTTAATGAGTAAATTATTCATGCCTCGCCCTGAGAATTGGTCTATTAGATGTCACATTAAACATTTAAAATTATTTATTTTCCTTTTAATAATAGTTGCATTTATAAAACTTTCTTTACATGCATTCAAGAAATACACTTAGTCCTTGTCCTAATTTTGGCTAGCACAGGGTTAACTTTTGCCATAGCCAGGAGGGGACATGGTCATTGCCAGGGGTGGAGGGAAGGAAGTCTTTTCCAGGTTGAGGTAGCAGGACAACGGTCAGTTAATGATGAATATTTGCATGTGAATCCCTCACCTGTCTTACAGATTTTTGCTATTAATATTGTTGCTGTTATTGTTCATTTTCTTTTCTCATTGCTGTTTCCTGGAAATTGTTTTTACTTCAACCTGTGATCTCTACCTTTTGTCCCTCCAATTCCCCTTTCCATCCCTCTACACAGGTAGAGGGAGAGGGGCAGTGAGTAAAGAGCACATGTTTTGGAGTGGTTTCTGTGGGAATATTAAATTGAAGAATATGATTCCTAACCATGAGAATCCTAAAAAGAACAAACAATGGTACCTATTTTATGTAGTGGTTTTATAGTCTGTCAATTACACGTATTAGACAAAGATCAAGGAGGATAAATTGACAAGAGTAGTGAAAGAGTAACTTTTTTCTGATTACCCATGTTGGTTATTCAGTTAATGGGGATAGGAAAAATGAGAAACACAGAAAACTGTCTTTGAAATGCGAGTTCTCTGACATGAAACCAAAATCCACTGTGTAGAGGTTTTGTTCAGCTCATCTGGTCTGTTTTCTTGCACTTGCCTGATGATCTCCAAAGTTTCTTACTTTCTTTGTCATGACTTTTCAATGGAATTGTCATTTCAATTATGAATTCATGAGACACGAAGCAAAGATGTGCTCCCTGGTTACCTGAGATGACTCCTGCCAAGGCACCAATGTCCTTTTTAAAGAGTCAAGAGGCGTGGCAGTAAATAAAGCATGTCTTTACAGAAAGAAAACAGAGAAAGTAGGCAGAGGATCTTGAAGCAATATCTAAAAAAAAGAAGAGAAAGGAAGAGTCTCTTTTTCTTTACAGTTAGCTTAGGTGTTTCATTGCATCTTGACCATTCTATGTGTATATACCTGTCTGTTTCTTGCAAATGATACTAGATTTCTAGCAGAATTTTTTTTACTATAACATAAACCACTGATGTAGTACTATACAGATGGCACCATATATCTCCTGCATTTACATATGTACAATATCTGTTTTGATAACAAGGAAGACAGAGTTATTAAAGCTGTAAAAAAGCTGCAGAAAAAACAAGAGCAAAGAAAGGTGCTGCTTTTTGAGTCAGTGCAAGCATAAAGATTAGGATGAAATAAATGTAGAAAACATCATAAATTTTGTTTTCCCAGAATGGATCCTATGCAGATCATAGGTACAAACTGGGCGTCTCAGATTAGCTCCCATTCTGCGTGGTGTGTCTCCTTTTCTCCCCTAACAGTGACCTCTCTGAAAAAAAACAGCCTATGGTGTATAACCTTGCCAAGAGTAGACCCTAGCAAGTTAGAACAAGGCAGAGGATTGAAAAGTGCTTGGTTTTCAGAGACTAATGTGCAGCTCTAGGCGAGCAATAGGTAGTTGGTTAGTTTGCATATTCCCAGGTATTTTCTTATACTTTTATCTCATTTAGTAATTAATAACTAGTAGCAGAGTTTAAAAAGTCTAGATCTAGTCTAGATCTTATAAACTTCACTGATATATTAATAAAAACCTCTTTAATGCAAACATGTATTCTAATTTTTAAACAATATTTTATATAATTTTTTTGAATGTGATAATCTTTTATTGCACAAGCTCTAGCTGAAATTAACCCAAACCTTTTCTTTATTGCATTCAGTGATCTATACTGGATGTAGTCCAATTCAAGCATATTTGAAGGATTAAAATAAAAATTGGTTTGCGGATTTAAACATCTGTGAATTATGACAAAGCTTAAAGAGATTCTCTGACCATACCGGAAGCCAATACCTACCTGCTGAGAAATGCTTTGAGGTTCAAAATGAACCTCCACTGGCTGACTGATTTTAAGGATTAAGTAAAACTTGACGTACAGAAGTCCTCTATAAAATACCCTGAAAGACCAAGATTAAGATTTGTGATGTCTAACATGACACTAGAACGTGTCTGTATCTCTAAGCAAGTGGTTTTCAGTCTTTTTGTTATAATCAAAGCTAAAAAATTGGCACTGTCGCAATCTTTCAGAAGTACCTGACTGTTCTGAGATTGGCACTTTAAGATCAGACCAGCTGAATCCCAGAAATATCTGCTTCTTTCCACTAGCATTGCAAATACCACATAATCATCAGGCTTAAAAGACTGAGTGGACTGCCAGCCTTTATACTTATGAATTGCCACAGTTTTCTACTCTTTTTACTAACAAGAAAAAATATGAACTGGTAGCTTGTAAATTCTGAATATGCAAATAGGAACATTGAAATAAACTTTTACTCTTGAAAAAAGGTTTCCCAGTAAGGCTGTAGACTATTTGGCCCTGGAGATTTTTAGAGCTCACCCACATGAAATCTTCAGCAGCTTGAGCTGAGCTTTGACATTTACACTGATTTGAGCAGGAGGTCAGATTAGGTGACCTTCAAAGATCACTCCAGCCAAAGACTTTCTATGGTTCTTAGTATAATAATGTCAGCTCCACTAAAAAGAACCCAAGGGTATTTGATTAATGCAGAACAAAAAGGCTGAAATAGAAGATGTGAATTTTGCTGCATAAATATTTTTTATAAAGCAGAATATTTATGTATGTTTCAGTTTCTTTAATGTATCAAACATTCTACTCTTAGTGAAACCAGAAACTGATAAACCCATGATTTTAAGTACAGAATGTGGCATAGAATGAAATTAGATTTATGCTAATTAAGTCAATTGTGTTCAAAGGCTTTCTACAGTGTGTTGTATGTAATTTGAAAAGGAAACTTTTGGCCTTTGCTCTTTTTTGTGATCCCTCATAAAAAGAGGAAAGGATTTTCATATAGGTTTTTATTCTTTTGGTGAGTGAAGAAGGGGAAGGATTTGGTTGAAGATTGTAAGATTGGTGAAATTTCCATATTTGACAATATAGTATTAAAATTCCTAGATATTTTATATTAAAACGTATTTTATTCCCAATCTCTAAAAGAACATTTGCCAGTTAATATTTAATGTTCTTTCATATTTCTGAAACATCAGGAATATAATTGTAATAAAAAATTCTAATTACTTTGAAAGCAACAAGGCAGAAGTGTATAACACTTTTTTTGCCTCTGTCTTCAACATGGATGACAGATCAAAAGGGTCTCAGTGCCCTGAGTTGGAGGACCATGACTGCAAGAATGATAAACTCTCAACTGACCCTGACATTGTGGGGGATCTGCTGCTCCAGATGGATCCCAACAATTCTATGGGGCCTGATGGGATTCATCCATGAACCCTCAAAGAGCTGGTTGATGTCATCATAAAACCTCTCTTCATGATTTTTGAGCCATCTGGGGAATCCAGAGTTGTCCCAGCTGTCTGGAAGCTGGGAATGTCCCAGTTTTCAAGAAGGGCAAGAAGGAGGACTCTGGAAATTACATTGGCTAAGCCTGTCAGTCTCATTTCAGTGCCTGATAAAATCAGAGAGAAGGTTATTCTGGAAGGCATTGCAAAACACATGAAAAACAATGCAGTCGTTGGTCAGAGCCAGCATGGATTCATGACAAGACAGTCCCGCTTATCAAACCTGATTTACTTTTATGACAGGGTGCCACAATAAAAGAGTGAAGAGTGTCCAAGGAGGGCAACAAAGATGGTGAGGAACCTTGAGGAGAAGCCATATGAGGAGGGGCTGAGATCACTTGGTCTGTTCAGCCTGGAGAAGGGGAGACTGAGGGGTGACCTCACTGCAGCTACAGCTTCCTCATGAGGGGAAGAGGAGGAGCAGGCACTGATCTCTGCTCTCTGGTGATCAGTGACAGGACTCGAGAGAATGGCCTGAAGTTGTGTCAGGGGAGGTTTAAGTTGGATATTACACAAAGGTTCTTCTCCTAGAGGGTGATTGGGCACTAGAACAGGTTCACCAGAGAAGTGGTAACAGCATCAAGCCTGACAGAGTTCAAGAAACGTTTGGACAATACTCTGGGGCACATATGTGTGGGATGGTGCTGTGCAGAGCTAGGAGCTGGACTTTATGATCCTTGAGAATCCCTTCCAAATAAGCATATTTTGAGTTTCTGTGAAAGAGATTGTAGATCTTAAATCTGTCAATTTTCGCTTACCTTTCCAAAATATTGACATCTTTCTTCTGAATTTTTTATCATAAAGTTCCATTTTTTCAATGGATGATGTTATTAAATATTATAATCTAGTTTAAGCCAGTAGCAAACAATGATGAGAAGCCACATCCTGATTAAATATTGTTATGTCTTTAGAGATAGATACTCCTATCTCTTCAATCACTTCTTGTTATGATGTATTCAAAAATGGAAATCTAGGACTTGATTTAGCCTATCTAAATATAGGTATTTAGTATCATCCAGGGAAAATGGCTGAGAGAAGGTGGAAAATGTAGAATTTCAATTTGTTAATTTGCCACTAGTAATCCTGTGCTGGAAAGCTTCAGTGAAGCAGAAAGCAACAGAAATTGTGGAGACACTGACTATTGGCTGAAGCTGAGTTTGACTGAAAATTTAAATTTATTTGTATCCAAATATTTTTTCTGATTCCATTTCTGAAAGAGAATGAGGGAGCATGATGGGGTGGTGGGGAAGAAGCTCTATATACATAAATATTCCCCATTTGATAACCAAAATCTATGTCTGAATCCAATAGGTAGGACTTGGGCACTTCTAATGAGTAACATATTGCAAACAAATTTAACACAACAGAATTTCTAAGTAGACAATCCTATTCAATAAGGTAATGCTGCTCTGGCTCTTAATGAGCATACACTGGTGATTACCAAGTAATGTTAGAAATTCTTGCCATATGGAAAGTTATTTCCAGTGTTTACAATGACTTCACCCAGCTGTCACTACAAAGTGACCAGCAGTAGAATTACCCTGTTCTCAATCTGTTGGGGAACATCAAAGGCAAGATACTATCAATAGGGATTATTGTTTTTCAATATTACATCCCATACAGATAAGAAACTGTTGCAGACAGTCACTTTTAAAGTCTTATACTACTGCACCTTAAACTGTCCATTTCTGTAATTAATCATTAATTTCAAAAGGAAAAGGAGAATACAGAAGACACACTATTGACTGTATATTACATAAAACTCTGCATATACACAAAGATGATCTGTCTAATATCTCAGTGGCAGCATATTTTGTCCTTATGTAGGACTTTTCATGCATAGGTCCAAGAAGAGAGCTCTTTTGTCATGAGAGAATTAATGAAATGCATTGAATCGGGTATTTTGCTGCCACAACCAGGGGTATAGATTTTCAGTATGTGAAAATGTCCCTCCAGGACAATCCATGTGTTTAATCCCTGGTTGCAGAGACACTTAAAGGTTGCGTGTCTTCATTGGTAAAATTTAGTTCTGAGGTAAGATCACAGTGGTTCCACATTAGGGTGAGAGAGGTCACAGGGAGGGTGGTAGTGCTGCAGTAGTCTGGGAACAGTGAGTAGGAGTTCTCTGGAGGCAAATGCAGGTACAGTTTAAAAGGAGCCAGTGGCAATTTTGCAGGTGTTAACATATTAGGGATAGTGCACCTTAAGCAGTGCACTGAAAAAATTAGGATGAGTTGATGTAGCTTCATGACCCATGGAAGCTCTTAGCAGAGTGAGTTTCTCTCTCTCAGTCTTGCTCTCTTCTTTTATATTTTGTCTTATCTGACAATCTGTCTACACTATAGCTTGCTACTGTGACCTCCTGCTTACTTTGCCTGCTGCTGTGAGCTGCTTTGAAACTTGCTCTGGAAGTCATATTTATAATAATAGAAGGTATTGCTGTAATGGAAAAATCACAAGAAGTCAGGAGAAAGGGTGATTTGAAAAAAGAAGCTATAAGAAAAAATCAGGAAATCAGGAAAATACAGAGACTATGGAACTGCTAAACAAATTTGGACATGTTTATTAAATTTTCTTCGCTCTATCATTAGATCAGAGTATGGGACAGTAGAATACTGACAGCATATTTTCTGAGAGCTATCTGTTACTGGAAAAACCGTGCATGCTCCGTGAAGGTCTGCAGGTGGAAAACTGAGCGCTGGCCTGAGATTTGGCTATTTGAACTGCCACGAGTGTCTGGGCAGAACATGCAAAAATGCTGGACTTGACAAATAATAGAGTAAGTACATAACAAAATAATAGATAGTGCTAGAAAGAATGAATAGATTTCACAGATGGTTAAAGAAAATAATGTGAAAGATAGACAACTTCATAGATATTTGAAGAAGAGGTTTATGGCTGTTTTAGAGAGCAGTGTTTTGCAGAGGCAGTGGTGCCTAAGTTACCGTATCAGCAAAACAATGCATGAAGAAATCATTGCTTCTCATTATGTAGCCATAAAAAACTCTTTTTCACAAGCAGGGTGAAAAACTGTCATGTGAAAGATATGAAATTTCTGTTGGTTCTTTTACTGTAGATGGATAGACAAATAAAAATTTAAAGACTATTAGGATGAAGTTCAAGAAATTATATATATCTAAAAGATCTTTAGAATCCTATCTTCTTCCCCAAGCAGAAATGTTTCAAAGCAAGAGTTCTTTCTTTCTTTCTTTCTTTCTTTCTTTCTTTCTTTCTTTCTTTCTTTCTTTCTTTCTTTCTTTCTTTCTTTCTTTCTTTCTTTCTTTCTTTCTTTCTTTCTTTCTTTCTTTCTTTCTTTCTTTCTTTCTTTCTTTCTTTCTTTCTTTCTTTCTTTCTTTCTTTCTTTTCTTTCTTCTTTCTTTCTTTTCTTTCTTTTCTTTCTTTTCTTTCTTTCTTTCTTTCCTCTGCCTCTTCCTTTTATATTATTTTCTTTTTTTTTTCCAAGTTGAAGGCAAGGGTCCTTTTTTCCCAGGGTGTGGGGTTTTTTTCCTCAAAAAGTAAAAATAACTTATCAGTAGTTATTTCACAGACCTGGAAATGTTCCAAATATCTTCATGCAACACAAACTACATAAACTAGAATGTTTCTAACATAAAAGGAATTAAACTTTATAATAAAATAATAAATTAACAATCCATAAGAATCCCTAAATATCCACAAGTATTTTAATACAATAATCCTGAAAATCATATTTCTACAGAAGATTTAAAGGAAAACAATTGTGGTATTATAAAATTTTCCTTATTTTCAGGGAAAATTAAATAATAATTTATAATTAATTATACTATATAAATAAATTTAATTTAAATAAATAATTTTAAATAAATAATTAAAAAATAATTTAGCTAAAATAAAATATTATTTTGATTGAAAAATTGTTGTTGGTGTTTTATTCAGAGAAAAGCGAAAGTTAAAATGCTTGAAAGATATGAGAGATGCAATATTTCTCTTCTATATTCTGTTTTGTCCCTGCCCTCCATAACAAGCAAATGAGAAAAGGAAAGAGAAAATGAAAGAGAAAAAAAATAATACTATCTTTACTACTGATGCATGAAAATAGTGGACGATATATTCAGCCAAAAAATTATACGAATTTTAGTGATATATTTATGAAACTTCTTTCATCCTAATGCATTTTCAATTGACAAAATTTTCACTACCATTGGTAATGCAGCAAAAAATAAAATCTAGGGTAAAAAAGCTTTCTTGTTGTTTCTGAATTGTCTTTTACTTCACCAATCCTTTCTTGTAAAGACATCTCTCTTGTGATCATAATTTTGAATGCATAAGAAATTAATTTCCATCATAGGCTATAAAATGTCTATGTCCTTTTTCAGGCTGATCTTCAAAATG
The DNA here is from genome assembly GCF_052056855.1 of Sturnus vulgaris. Taxonomy (NCBI): domain Eukaryota; kingdom Metazoa; phylum Chordata; class Aves; order Passeriformes; family Sturnidae; genus Sturnus; species Sturnus vulgaris. The sequence continues at coordinate 97,328,750 of NC_142244.1, forward strand.
GAGTTATTAACTGGAAAGAGATCAATAATTTCAGGTCACTGTCTTTTGAAAATTTTTCTCAGGTGACTGATGATCCATAGGAGAGAGAAGAACCTGTTCTATCATAGATGTAAAAGGTTAATGCTATCCTTAAACCCCCAATTCAGTTAATTTAAGACAAATATTATTTTCTAAAGGTTAGGGAAAAATGCATGTTTTAAAGAAGAACTTTTAGTTTATCACAGAATACCACAGACCTGAACAATAAAGTTTCAACTGATAAAAATATTTTTGTTTTGCAATAGAGAACATAAGATGTATTACACTGCTGGTAAAGTTTTATTTCAAATTTTTTTGTCCATGTATTGCTCTTCTTCACAGAAACAAATCCTCTGAAGGATTTTGTCAATTGAAAGATAAGTCAGGTTGCCTAAGCTCTATCCTAATAAAATGACAAAACCCCTTGATGTTGCTGTTTCTACTTCTTCTTGCTACCATTGCATTCTTGCTTTGCCTACGTGTAAGAATTATAGACATTATGTAAGATTCCACTCCCTTTATTTCTCTTGTGCGAGGATATTCTGGAAGCTAAGAATGCTCTGAAGAATCTAGTCCTGACCTACTTGTAGCATCAGATTTTCATATTTCCTCTGGTTTCAATAAGGTTGAAGAACTTTGGATCAGGTTTTTCTTTATGGTCTTTTCTAGTCAACTGATCTTAAATCTCTTCTTCTTCTTCCTTGCTGGATAAATTGTTGAGCTATAAGTGAAACTGAATCTGGGAATGAACAACTGGAGTGTGTCACCATAATAGAGGATATTTATCACTTGTGTGTTTGCAGAGTTGTGAATTTTGATGATGACATTTCTGCACCTTGAACTTCACAGAACTGCTGCCTTGTTCTTGTATCACCTCAGGCATCACCTGAGTAGATTCAAACCTGTTATAATCCTGCTATCATAAAAGAGAATAAAATAAAATAAAATTAGATTGTTAAATTACTTTTAAAGAGGACGCTTGGGAATATTTTATATTAATATATTTCTATAGAAGAAGAATATATTAAAGAACATCCCTTGGAGGAAGAGTCTTTTAAAATTCATCTGCTTTCGTTATTACAGAAGAGAAGGTCTGTATACTTCTGCAGAATAAACAGCAGTTGTATTTCCATGGTAAATTATATCATCATGTGCTGGTTACACCTGACTGAGAAGACTCAGAGAGGTTTTTCTCTATGAGAACTTCCTCTGTCAGTTGATGGGACCACTTGAAGGCTGGTTTGGTTATTGACAGCCTGAGAAACCAATTGGAGAAAGTTAGTTCACTCCGTGAAAACACATTTTGAAGGAGGTAACCCGGAAAAACCTCTCTCTTCCAGTAGCAGTGCAGGTGACAGGGCCTGGCCTGGCTCCACTGCAGGGCCCCTGTCTGGGGAGCTGGCATGGCCCGGCAGGGAGGAGAGGTGGCCATGGGCAGGGAGGAGAGGTGGCCATGGGCAAGGAGGAGGGGTGGCCATCAACAGTGAGTGCTGCTGCTGAGCCCAGGGAGGCTGATTGCGATCCCAGCTGTTCTCCCTCCTCCCCCTTTCCAGCACAGCCTGAGTCTCCTGAGATCCTGGCACAGCTGCAGCATTGCAGCCTTGCATTCCCCGTGTGAAATCTTAACTCTTTCAATGCTCAGATAAGACTTGCAGACTATTCAGTTCACCCCAGAGTAAGAATGAAAAAATAAAAGAGCTAAATTTCTTTAGATGGAAGGAGAATGAGGAGATGTTGTGAAGATGGCTGAAAATCCTTTTTTAAAGTTGTAGGGATGAACTGATATCGCACTGAAAATTCCTATGAACTGAGGAGAAAAGCCATGGGGGATTGGAGTGTTCCATTTGATAGACCATTTGACCAAAAGCACCTGTGTTGAGAATCTTTGCCCCGAGGAAAGAAGGGGACCTCGGTTTTCTGAGGATGAAGCATGAACAGAGAGAAAAGAGATGAAGAGAACTTTTGCTTCAGAAAAATTCATTCTTAAAAGTAATACCCCATTGGTTTGACATGGCCCACAAGCACAGCGCTGGGAAGGCTGTAAAGCTGGGAGGAGTGCTACACGATTACAGGTTCCCGGGCTGCTGCTATTCATAACTGTGAAGTCAAAGGAAAACTGTTTCCTTCTCCTCTTGGGAAAGGAATCCCTATATCCAAACAAGAGGAAGCTTCTCTCTCTGAACTGAATAGGATTATTTAAGTGGGGAACTGACTGAAGTGTCTTTGTATGTTGTTGTTAGGAAGGATTGGGAAGAGGGAGGAGGGAGTGGTCTGAAGATCTTATTCTGAATTTACTGTCTTCTTTTTCTTTTTGTAGTTAATAAATTTCTTTTTATACCCTTTTAAGTTTTAGATCTGCCTTGCTTTTGCTCCTGATTCTGTCTCACAACAAAAAATTAGTATATTTAAATTGGCAAATCAAAACTATGACATTATTGGTGTGTTGGCCGGGAAATTCAAATTAAACCAAAACACATCATAAGGAAGAAACCCTGGCTCTTAGTGTTTTGAGTGCTACAGAGGTGATTTTGAGGGCTAGTTTAGGGCTAGCCTCCTCAGGAGCTTTTTGGCATGTTCAGACTCCATAACACTTTGCACAGATTGATTCTGTGTTTCACAGAATATTTTTGTGAATCCTGTGAATAATACGCTCATTGTAAAAATGAATCATCTTTTTAAAGGTTAAGATTTCATTAATGTTGAATACACATAACATTTTATTTTAAGGGAATGTTGATTTCAGATTTTATATGCATTATATATATATAGATATGTTTATGCATATGCATTTGTTTAAATGTATTAATGAGCTGCACAAACAACACAGATATTTTTAAGAGAAGGTGTAACAATTTTCTGTAAAGCCCACCCAATTTCATTCATTTGCCAAGAATTTAATTTGTTTGTGCAGTAATAAATAATGTTCCACTTCATCTTTTGAAATACATCTACTCAGATCCATCCACTTTAGTTACCTTTCACACATTTTGAAGAAGAAATGTTAAGTTCTTCGTTGACATTTGTATTCGTTTCTCTTATGGCCAACTACTCACATAGATCGAAAATTTAAGCTGGATGTCCTTTCTCCAGAACATCTGATGCTTACTTCTTTTCACAAAGACAGTTCAGTGATGTAAAATGACAACTGCCCATGCAGAGAGGCCAAAAGAAATATACTGAAAACTTGAGAGCATGTTTAAAGATAATGTTAAAACTAGTTCAAGCCTAATTACAAGAAATAAAAGGTCAGGTTTTATTTCTACTTATTTTTACATATTCATATTTGTCTGTTTCAGAAAATACACTTATAGATTCCCTCATTCTCACTAGAGTGTGCAGTACATTTCAAGACAAAGTCTATGCAAAATCAAATATTATTATACAAACAAATATATATATATATATATATATATATATATGCACAAATGTATGCATAAAGACATAGGTAGCCCTAGAAATGAAATTTAAAAAGAAAAAGCAAACAAATGCATTATAAAATTGTTAACAGTGCACAGATGGAAATATTGATCAAAATATTAAAGTCTGAAGTCTAGGAGAGTTCTCAATTCACTCTTACAGAATGACAAATAAGATTTTCTTATGTGGAGCAGATTGCAATGATCAGCAAAACTGAGTTTGAAGGAGACCATCTGTGGCATTTTAGCCAAGTGAGATTGTATTGCAATAGCTAATAACAGGCTACTAACAAAATTTGCGAGGCCTCAGGAGTGAAACTTGTCAGGCTTGGTTTGCCTGAACTTTCCTTGATGTTCCTGGAGCTTTGATCTCATTTGGTTTACCTTTGACAGATTTTTCTTTTTAAAGATTGGGTAGCTATGACTACCATTTGTTTTATTTTCCATTATATTTATATAGAAAAAATTGTGGCAGTAACAAGAGGTAGTTATTTTGTGCCAGTGAAGTATTTATGCATATGATAATGATACAGTGTAGTGGGAAACAGGCCTAGCTTGACAGTAGAGAATTTGAAAAATGTAGAAACTGGATACAACATAGAAAAGTACAACAGAGGGTGATAAGGAACACAGGCTGACACTGGAGTTGTTTTGTTAAAGAAATGCAGATCTAGAAGATTGACAAAATATGTTCAAAAGTAAGAAAGACAATAAAGAGTAAGTGTTTAACATTAAACTAACTGTATAGTAAATTCAAGCATTCAGTGACATTAAAAATCAATGAAGAGAGAGTACATTGTAGAACTTTGTTTGAAAACAAACTGCAGTAAAAACAAAGGAGAAATGAGGAAACAAAGAAAATAAACAGGCAGAAGAAGAAATATAGCTCCATGTCTCTCTTTGTAGGCAAGAGGACTTGCTTCAACCATTATCTATACCCAACCCTGGCTCCCTGTGCCCTTGCTTGCCTGAGGAACATGGGTGATCACAATCTCAGAGTACAAAGGGGTATTGAAAAAGGGAACCATTACATATAGTGATTTTAACTGCATTATCATTATTATTATTGCTAAAATTGTTATAGCTGTGTTTTGTTTTTTTCCAATAAAATTATACTCTCAGATTGAAATCCAAACTAACAAAATTTCTTTGATTAAGATTTACATGATGCTAAAAAGTCAGACATTTGGGGTTATATATAACCTGTATTTTCTTTTTGATCATAATACTTTCTGCATTATGGAACTGGAATTCCAGTGGCATATATTGTTATTTTACATTTAACTTGCTGAAAGACTGCATATTGTGCAGAGTCAATAGATTATACTAGGAGCAACCTGATGGGAATTGCAGCAAACTTTCACTGGATGAACTGGCATTACCAGTGCTTTTCACCTATGATGACATGAAACAGACTTTTTCATAGAGAAAAAAACAAGAGAATTTTTTGAATAGGTATGTCTGCTTTAATGCTTTCAGTCAAGCATACAAACTTTATCATGTCAGCTTATAGTTACTTACAGTTATAGTGCTTTATAATAAAATAAAGGCTGATAATAATCAAAATACATAATTAAAACCCGCATTATGTTGTCAAAAAACCTTAAAAATTATGTGCCAGTCAGTGCATTGGAGAATGCTTTCGTTAAGAAAGAGCTGTTGTAGTAATTGTTTCCTTCACTGAGTGTTCCTCAAAATATTATTGAGGTGATCAGCAAGACTTCCTTTATTATAAACAAGTTTTAGTTGTATTCTTAATAAAGATTCATTCTAAGCAGAAATACATGATGCCAATTTATATTTAGTGTGTGTCCTGGTTCTGTCCAAGACAGGGTTAATTTTTGGCATAGCAGGGAGAGGGCATGGTTAGGACACAGACGTTATTCAATACCACCTAATGCCATGGGGCAGAGAGAACAGAGTTTCTTCTGAGAAGGAGGGGTTCCTTTTGGTTGAGTGAGTAGGCAGAGGGAATCTGTTTTCTGGGGACGTTTCACGTGAATTGGTTCTTTTGTACCCTCTGTCATTAGTATTGTTGCTGTTACTGTTTGTTTCCTTATCATATTGCTGTTTCCAGTAAATTGTTATCTAAACCTGTGATCTTTGCCTTTTGTGCCTTTAATTCCCCTTTCCAGTGGGGAATTTCCCACCTCAAAGGGAGGTGGGAAAGAGGAGCAGTGCATGGTTTTAGTGGAAGTACTAAACTGGAGAATATTATTCTTAAATCATAACAGTGTGGTACCCGGGAAGACCAGCAACTGTCCCCTCTAGAATGCTAAAGGCTATTTAGAGGTTCTCTGCTGCATTTCTCAGTTGCAGCTAGATGCCTCCATAACTTCAACAACAAAAGATACCAATGTCCATGCTACTACATCATTCCTAAGTGTCTGAATTCCAGAGTGCCATACAGAGACAAGTAAGTCTTCCATTTCCATTTCCCAAAGTTGTTTTCATTTTGTTATATTTTAAATTAAATGTTATAGCACTATTTGGATGAGAAGTATGGATGTGAGTCACAAAGTAATCACACAATTATTTGAAGTGGTACTTCTTATTAAAATAATTGTATCAATTTGTTGGTCAAACCCTTAGCTCTGGATCAACATATTGGATCAAACTCCTAATACTCAGCAACTTATGTTCTGGTACTTTAGGCCAGTCAATTCAATTAAAATACTCCCACTATATATATGATTAAAAGTCCTCTGCAGACACTGAACGTGCTTACTGCCTGGAGCTGACATTTTAAAATATGGTATGGGTATTGTTTTGTTTGCTTATTCCATTTATTGATGTGATACATATTTTCGCTCTAGAGTACCTTAAAACTTACATACTCATATAAAAAAGGTGATTTTCTGTTCTCCACCAGAGGGGATTCTCCATAGACAGAATTTACACAATGTTGTATGAAAAATCCATCTGGGGCTGTTTGAATCTACATGAAAGTGGGATCTCCAGCATCTGAAATGATGGTGACAATTACTTGTTACCTATATTCTTCTCTTTACTCCATCTTGGTTAAACAACTATTTTATTATGCCTTTTGTTGTCTGGCCTTTTCATGCTCAGAGACAAAAAAGAAATCTACATCATCTCTCTCTGCCCTCACATCAGTAATGGACATCTTGTTTATTGAATTTTAAGTTATTTGTGTTTACTTACCAAAATAGAAGACATTGGCAAAGTGACCTTATCACATACCAAGACCTCTCTGTTTAATCTTTAAATTTTCTGTTATCTTTGTGCATGTATACAATACAACTAGATGACATCCATAATATTGTCACTATGTGCCATCTTAAGTATAAAAAGTAAGACAGCATTGTAATAAACATTTTACATTCTTTCAGCTCAGAAACTTGACCAGTCATTTTTGAACTTTAATAGGACCTTTTTCTGGTAAAGTACAAGAAAGACAACTCTATATGCATCAAATGAGTGGATTATGACTCTTCAAAAGTTAAAGTTCATCTCTGCAATTAAATCAACTTTGACAAAAACAGCAGCTTTGGGAAAAGGTCATGCATGAGTGCTGAGAGGCTGCAATTCAAAGCATTTGAGATAAACAGCAAATGAACTGACTAAGGGCTTGTAAATCTAGTCCTTCCTGTATATCTGCTCAGCAGATATGGCAAGGAATTTTTAAAATAAATTTGGAAAAAGAGCTGAATTACATGGGATGTTATTTGCATTGCAGACATTTAGTGGAACTCTTGTTTGTCAGTGACAGAAGTTCTATTATATTATTCTTTCTACTTTTAAAAAATGTTTCTAAATGTAAATGAAGCTGGAAATGGATCTTAATATATTCAGTAACACAAAGAACAGGTTTTACAGAAGACAGCAACTTAAATGAGAAAAGATGAAATGTAAGATTTCATTTTAAATAGATGTGCAAGCTAAAAATGAGGGACACGGGGCATTTAAAAACCGGGTATTTTAAATCCAACTACAATAATGTGGTCTTCAACAATACAGGATCAATTTTTTTTTTAATGGAATTAATTTTCATTTTATAATTCTAGTTTTCATGAAGCTCTTGCAGCAGAATTTCAGAGGAAAACAAACAAACATATTTCTCAGCTTTCAAAAATGAAGAATCCTTCAAAAGATTTATGTGGTCAGGTAAATTGGTAACAGCATGCACAAGAACTAATAGCAAAGGGTTCTAAGTTCACTAGCGTGCAAAACTGCTAGAGAACATACAGCTTCATTTCATCCAGTGTTTTGCAGGAGGTAAACCATTAAACAGGAGTATACCTAGAATATAAATAATGGAAAAGAAATTTAAGACACTGATATACAGTGTGTTAAATAAAGTGTTTGTGTTAAACAAACAAACAAACATTTTCATAAAAATGAATTCAGCACCCTGTAAAAAACCCTCTTGTTCAATTTTAGAACGAATCTGCACCAATATAGTTTTAAAGGAAATCAGCAGCACCTGAGGTAAATGTTGTTTCATTTTTCCCTTGCCACATTTATATCACCTAAATATTTCCTGAAAAGTTAAACTTGTTGATTATGTGGAATGGTATGGATTTTTGCCACTGTGGCCAACAGAGAAAAGATATTTTTTGCTATGAGTTCAGTGGCTCCACTGGAATACATTATTGGACTGACATTTCATTACCTGTCAGCTGACTCAGCATTTCAGTTTTTATAGCACTTTTTCATTACCATTTATTTAGTCTTTGAATAACGTGTCTCAATGAAACATGCTCAAACAAACTGTCAATATTTTATAGAGATTTATTGTGCCCTCAGAGTACAATGTTCTGTGATGGACTTGTTCTTGTACTTCCTGCGGTTTGTAGCTAAAAATATACTATTAAAATTACTATTAGATATTGTTAATGTTGTCTAATATTATTGTCTTCTCTCAGCCAGTTGTATGGTTAAAGAGAAGATAGGTGACCAGTCTAGCCCTGATCAGAATCTGTTTTAATATAATTTAAGAAAAAAAAATCTCAGGGGTAAAAATAATAGGAGTATTAGACGAAGAAGAGAAATGCGTGTCCCTTCTCTCTCTCTCTCCTCCCCGACACCTGTCATTAAGTGTAATAAAGAATTGGGCTTGTTAAGCATAAATGGGAGCTAGGGATGTGTTGTACAGCTTACTGTACTTTAGCTCCTTTCTTTTGACCATTTTTCTTGATTTTTTTAACATGGTATTTCTTTCTAAATACCCAAAGATGAAAACTTAAGCAACTGTTACCTTCCTTTGACTGGAACGCCTGAATGGCCAGTATCAATTATACCAAATAAACAAATTTGTGACAGATCTTGGGGAAAGTGATGCTGAGGTTATTCTTTCTGTAATTTTCCATTTGATTTGTTTTTTTCAGGAATTAATTTTTCTAATTAAAAAGAAAAGCAATAAAAAATCCAATAAAATTTTCAGTATAAAATAAATAAAACTAAAAAAAACCTTCATTAACTAATGAATATTAAAGTAAACCCAATTGTACAATTTTTAATGTAGTTTTATAATTATATTCTGATAAGAGGTGTATTTCTTAGGACTTCTGAATCTTTCCAGCATGAGATATTTTTATTTACAGCATGAGCTTGAAAAAAACAGCTATTGATGTCATTTACCTTGAAATTAGAAACAGATTGCTTCTAGATTCATCTTTACAACCACTCCAACAGAATCAAGGTCTTCTTGTGAAGCAAAGAAGGAACAGCATATCACAGAATTGTAGAATGGCTTGGATTGGAAGAGACCTTAAAGATCATCTAGTTCCAAGGCTCCTGAATGCATTTCTTCTGTATTCCAGTCCACCAACTAGGGCAGTTTATCAGACTGGAAAAAGCCAAAATTAGGACTCTGACAGAAAACAGGCATCTGTTTACAGTTTACCTTTGCTAATAAGTAAAAGGCCAAGTGCTTAGCTATGAAATTGAAAGGTGTAATTATATGAACTTTGTCTCACAGCCGTGTTGGAAGCTGTGCTCTGTCAGACAGGACACAGGGTTTGCCAAACCATATGGAAGAGGAAATCACAGGGCAGGTGACTATAACTGGTAACCATTTCTTGCACTTGCACAAAAAAACCCCTGTTTTTTTTATAAACTTATATGCCTTAAATATTCATTACTGATACTTTTAGTTGGAAACACTTAGAAACATTCATCACAGGCTTTAATGTGTGTACATAATTCGCCATGTAACAGGCTGCAGGAACAAACGAGTTCTATAGAAGTGTATTCAATACAACAGCTTTATAATAACATAATTTTATGAAATTATCTGGACACATTGGGGATTATATCCATTTGCGTTAGACTGGGGACAGAATCTTCCAACAAACTTTTTATCACTGATGAAGTGAGTTTGAAATAACTTTATCCAGTGACAAATAGTGCAAATGTAGATCTGCTTAGAGGAGAATGGGAAAATAAGATTGTCAGAAACTATTTGCAAGGAAAGTTTTTCTAGCATAGAGAGTTGAAAGACATTTTATGTGCCAGAAAGCAAAGGAAAACCTGCTGTATAAAGAACTAAATTAAGGTTTCTTGGTAAAGTAATTCTAAACTTGCCTAAGATGCATGATAATTTCACTGTAATGTCTATGTCCCTATTTCAAATTTGCTCCCTAATTATTTATTTTGGCAGAGGTAAGAGCTTAAACAAGAGGAAGCAATGGTCTGTAAAATTACAGAATGTAGTTTTATTAATTTTAAGTAATAATGAACATAATTTACCAGAAATATTTGAGTGAAATCCTCAAATTAAGGTGCCATCTGCAAGGCATTGCTTGTGCCTTATATTAAATAGTATTCATGGACAATCATTGTGTTATGGGCCTTCTCAATAACATTTCCTGTGAGTCTTCGACTAAGTCCTAATCAGAAGATACAGCAATATGATTTTGTTTACCTACATCTAGTCTGTCCAGAGCTATCCCTTAACCTAAATTTCAGCCTACAGAATGCTGTAGAGAAGTTAATACATAAATGAAGTAGCTCTCTTGTACACTGTAGTGTACCAATAAGCCATGTCAAAAGTACTGTGAAACTCAAGATTTAAACTTGTAGTTAGCAACTTCATGATTATGAAGGCTCTGTAATGGCTGTATTTTGTAATACAGTGAGTAAGGTGGGTTAGTTCTGGTTTTCTTTCTTGATTTTTGATGGAGAAAAACAAGATGTGTAATAATTACTGAGAGTGATGATGCAAAGTGACACAGAGTCCCCAGGCAGATAGATGCACTATCTTCTTTTCTTTTTCTCTGCCTTTCCCCTCCTCACTTCTGTCCTTACATAAAGGAAGCATTTCCATTCTCATTTGGAACCTATAGATGAAAAGGAGGAAAGATGAGGAAATTGATGAAAAAATGGGTGTTGGAAAACTCATTCCTTTGAAAATCAGTACAACTTAGGCTCACTAGAGCTGTTCTAAAAACCTGTATCCATATCTCTTAGGATCAACATTATCTAGAATACAGTATTCAAATTCTATTTAAGGCACTTTAGATTTATGAGTCCAAGACCCCTGTTTGCTGAAGAAAAAAAAAAAAAAGCAAAATAGAAAAGTAAAACAGAAAAAATGTAACACTGTCATTGCAGTAATATATTCAGCGATATAACAATGTAAGAGAAAAACAAGGCAGCATTGTTAGCTATCACTTTCATAAGAATTAAATCCTGAAGTACTAATACTCATAGATAATTTATAACATAAATTCTTCTTCTTAGCAGACAAAATTTGTATCAAACCAGTAAACATGGTTATTTTTTATATTATCAGTCAATAACATGGAGCAAATGTCTTGAGAATATAAAATCCTCTCATCCAGAATTGCAAACATATTTCTATAGATTGGATTATCAGGTTAAATAACTAAACACTCACTCTTAAAGGATTTGACTGATACTTCCTTTCATTCCAGAGACTCTTCTAAAAATCATCTATTGCTGCATACAATTGGATATTGCAAGAGACATGGCTAATGAGGCTGAAATAATCAGAGGATATTGAGATGATTTATTTGCAGGGTATGTTAGTTTCTGCACTGAATCCAGTTACTAAAATCAGACCTTCACATCCTCTAATACTAGCAGTGTTACTATGTTTTAGCTACTATTGGCTACTATTACATAATGTTTAGCTAATGACACTTGGGGTAATTAGACACATAATTTGTCTTTCATGAGATGCTATTTTCACAGAAACATAAATGTTATCCTTTACACTTATCAGTAAATAAATGGCTGCCATTCAGTCACATGACTAGTTGGCAAAGATTCTGTGTTGTACAGCTAGAAATAGCAAACGTTTTTCCTCTCTCCATTCAGAGCATTACATAGTCAAATTAGTGGCTAAATAACACTGGTTTTCCTTTCTGTAAGTGGCCTTGGAAAGCAGAGCCTGTAATTTAGTAACAGCTGCAAGAAATTAGCTGAAAACAATCTACTACAACATAGACAATTCATGCTATAAAACAAACAAATACAAGTAATTCGCACAATCAGAAACCTCATCCCCTAAGTTCATCCAAACTGATTATTCAGATGGTTTTGATGTTGTTCCCCTGGGTGATGAAAAGTATGAAGCCTGTGGCCATAAAAATTAATTTATATATATTTTTATAATTCATGTAAGGCAATAATATCGTCTTTTTTTTGGGGGGGAAGGGGGGGCGAGAGGGGTGGGGATCTGGCTAACTTAAGAAAATGTTCCTGCAATCATATATACAATTATAATTATAAAGTTCTTTGGTGCCAGCACTGTATCAAATTATTTCAGGTCAAAAATGTCAAAGAATAAATAAAGTTTTTACTCCTCTCTGATCTTGCTGGTTTTTCAGGTTAATTTTGTCTGGAGAGTTTATTGCGGTATAATCTTGTTGAGGAATGTTCTTCACTGTACAATTTTTAAGAAAATTTGAAGCCAATGGATTTAATCAAAACTGTTCCCACAGTTAAATGACAAAAAACTTTTTTGACCAAAAGGAGCAGATTTGTAGAAATATATTTATTTGGTTTTAAATTTTCCACATCAATACTTTTAGATTGTTTCTTAAAAAAAAATAGAAAAACGAATTATATCTTAAATTCCTCTGTTTCCAGGATTCATTCATTTTATGATTTGAACTTATTTTTTTCTTCGGGATCTTTTTTTTTTTTTGGGGGGGGGGGTGTAGGATTTTTTATTGTTTTTTTGTTTGGTTTTTTGGTGCTTTAAGAGGAAGAAGAACTGACAAATTTTCCTAATTATTATTAAACTAAAGCAAAGAGGAAACAATGCTGAAAACTCTAAAGAAAATATTTGAGGTTATTTTTTTACCATTGTTTTTCCAGTTATATAACTGCATCAAAGATCATGGATTTGCCTAATTTTACCAGTGTTCCATTTACAATTACTTCATCTAAAAAAAGAATAATCATTGCCTTTCAAAAATAAAACAGAAGCAATAGTGAATAGTGAATAGTGAAACTATTTCAGTTTCAATTAAATTTCTAGCAACAATTAATTCCAGTCTAAAGATGAGAGATTTCAGTCCAATATGAAGAAAGAACAATTTAAAGATAGTTGGATAAATTTCTGATTTCTACACCTGACATGTGTTTCACCCTGTGGTTTATTTGGATTTTTTAAAAAATAGTCTATCTTGGATTTTCCATAAAAATAAATACTGACATTCTAACCTGTGTCCAAGGTGGAACTGATAAAAAAGGCAGTTGTCTAAACATACATTAGCAGTTTCTTGAACAAAGAAAGTGGATTCTGTCTTTCACTGCAGTAGTTTCTTGTGGTGGAAGACTTACAAACCATGTACAAAATTTGTAATTCTGTTTTATACCTCATGTCAGATCTAAATATGTATGTATGAAAATGTGAGACTTATCTAAACTCCCATCATACTCAAGGGACTTCAGGTCTGTATATACTCTGGACTCTAGAGAATTATTAAGAAAAAAATATTCTGAGCAGAGTAAATCTTTATGAGGGGTTTCTGTTCAGCTGCCCATGTACAAGAATCTAAAGTCATCTCAAGTATGTGACGTGGAAAAAAATGGAGGCAAGGCAGGGTGCCCAGGAGCATCTCAGATGGGTCTAAATAAGTGTGAACAAGTGAATCAGGTACAAAATTCCCACATCTACAACCATCAAATATCAACTTTGTAATAGCATGGCTGTTCCTTCCATAAGAATGCCTCAGAGAGAGATCCCAGTTTTCTGTCAAGTGTAAGCAAAGGAAATGGGTAGAAATTCTTGAATGTTATTTTTCTGTTTCATTGTTGCCTTAATGTGCTGTCTTGTTTTACTCCATTCTTTATTGTGGCATGGAATTTTAATTGTACTCTCATTAATTCGAAGGCATAAATGCCTCAAGAAAAATGTACATGGCATAATGCCCAGTGTAAATACTCTGTTTCTGGACAGGCTTGTATGTATCCAGGAATGGAAGCAAAAGGGGAAAAAAAGTGTTCAGTGTTGTTTCTAACATAATATCTGACTGTTTTCTTTGGATGTGAGGGGTAAATAATGTTTTATATTCTGGTAAAATAATCTGGTCTAATTGCAGATTAGAGTGGGATTTCACAAACTGTTGTATGCCTCCTTGTGCTACAAAGTGAGTTAGAAAAACTTAAGTATCTATTTTGTGTAGCATAACGATCAAATTTATTATTTGAAGAGAAGAAATAAACCCGCTTATTCCAATGCCACTCCTGACCATCTGGTAGTTTTTATGTCTCATCCAGAGGAGCATGACCCACAGTTTTTGGAAACATAATCATAAACACATGTCTCTCTTTGATTAGAGTGTATTTTGGTTTTATTGATGGCAGCTTGTTTATTGAATGTACCAATGAAATCTTATTTTCCAAGAGACTTTTACCACTGAGGTTGGTGTTGCTTGACTGGATGACCTTCAGTAGCAGAAATCCATCTGACATATATTTACTAAATTAAGCAGATGAAATAAACTGTTGAAGTAAAGGAAGATCAGTACAAAATCCAGTGGAGGATCTTTTTAACAATTTGGTACTTTCTTAGGCTTTTTATAAGCTTTTAAATGACAAAGGCACTGTTTAGTTCATAATTTTACCAGTCAAAATCTGAAGGTCAAGCTGTTGTAATTGCATATTTTAACTAACCCAATTCCTTTGGCTATTATGGTATGATGGATATAAAATAATTTTATGTGATTAAAGGCTTGATTTTTATATGGATAAGTGTTTAAGTGTTTGTAATAATGGCTTAATCTTATATTCATGGATGTTTTAAATGGCCAAGATGAGATTTCTCTTCATCATCGCTGCAGTATTTAATTTATAAAGGAAGACTACATATAAGTTTTAAAAACACAATAAAAAAAATAATCAGTTGTTATCAGATTACTTTCATTGTCTATATAATTTTAATATTTCTGAAGAATTAATGAAATGTTTGCTATAGCGTCCATCTACCTTGGGTTAATTTTCCTATTATTTAAAAACACTAAAAGGAATTTATATTAAGCTTACTAGGAATGCCCAATTTCCTTTGCTTTGTTCCAACTCTTTTTTTCCCACTGCCTTCCAATTTTTCATAATATCTTAAAAATTGCTTTTTACACATGAATACTTCTTTATATATATGTAGAACTGTTAGATCCCTCTTACTATACCTTCTGTTGCAGCAGATACTAATACTCAGCAGTAAGTGGATTTATCACCAGCAATCCTGAACTTGTTCTCCTGTTGTTTCTTTAAACAAATCTGGATCCAATGTGGATTACGTAGGTCCTTATTGAATATAATCAGACCCATTGTAGTAGAGTAAAAAACTGCACTACTTGTGCATCTGTTCTCATTATAATTCTAAATTAGCTATAATCAGAAAATAAACCCAGCCAGGACCAGCCCCTCTGATCTCTGAGGGCCAGCTGGAACGCAAGGGGGGTTATTTTCTGCTAAATTCCTATACCGTTAATGCAACAACAATTGATTTCTGTATTTTTTTTTTACTTTCTTCACATTATAATAAAAAGTGAATATCACCTTTTTATTTACTTTCTTCAAACCATTCAAAATTTTATGGACCTCCATTTTACCTTCTACAGATTGTTTCTTTTTAAACTCAGAAATACTTTTTACAGAGTTCCACTTAGCAGGTAAGTAATTTCATGCTGCTGATCATCCTTTTCATCCTTCTCAGAACTTCATCTGAGCCTGCTATTTTTTTTTGTTTGTTTGTTTGTTTTTTCTGAGATGGCTAATTAGCACATTTTATTCAGCATGGAGTATACCATCCATTTTTAACTATTTTTTCCTTTGTTTATTTTCATTCTATACTCCTTCACTCTTGTTTTGGACAAGATATTTGCCTATTTAGAATTATTTTAAGGTGAGTATTGAGAGTGGTAATCCCTAATTCAAAGACCACCATTCTGTCTCTTCAGTTAGGGTGATAGTTACATGTGTTTTATATTGAATTTATGAGCACTGAATTATCTTTGATATTTTTTATCATTGAATACAATGAGTTCCTTATGCAATATTTGCATTCACCCTATTTTTCACTTTGAAAAATGTTTCTCAACTGTAATATTTGGCAGTCATTATTCACTCTCTTATACAAATACAGTGAATTTCATAGGTTTCCTGCGTAGACTCTTCTGGGACCCCTAGGGTTGGGTCTTTACAATAAAGAATAAAAACGTTAATTTCTATTTTTTTTTCTTTATTTTGCTGTCTTTGTTATCTCTAAGCATATATAATCATCCACGGAAAAATTTTCCTTGGTTTTCTTGTCTTTATGAACCTTTCTGAAGTATTATGGTTTTGTTATTTTCTCCTTTCCATATTTAGTTCTGTTTCCATTTTATATTTTTCCTTTTCTATATCTCTTTCTTCCTGAGTTTTATTTTACCTTCCAGCCCAGTTTTTATTCTTTCTGAATATTTCCTATGCCTCTTTTAACTTTTTCCAGCCTGTAGAATGTTTCTTTAAAAAAGACTTTCTTTCATGTTTAAAGAGATAGATCTCTTTTTCATTATTTTCCACATTATCTATTTTTATTTTAATTTTTTCCTCATACATTTGATAGATAATATTTTTATTTGTTTCTTTTTGAAATCCATGCATATTTAAATCCTCTAATCATAAAATATCACAAGATGGAAAGGATCTTAAGTTCAAATACATATACATGCGGATTCATGAAAACTGTAAAACCTTCTTTTCTTCTTCTATGTATTATGACCAAATGCCTTCTGCGTCATATTCCATAATTTTCATTGGAATGTTTGTCTTCATGTGTGTGAAATAAATTGAAAAAAAAATATTTTTAGGACTCCTATTGAACAAAATATATATTTGTACCTTAGAAATTACAATAAGTTTATTCCTGATTAATGTCCTATATATTGAAATCCCCATAGGAATTCTATATGTTTTCCTTATAAGATCGACTCATTAAGCTCTTCTTCCTGCTGCAAACAGAAGTGAATATGACCAGCAATCTGGAAATGCCTTTCTTTCAATGAAATTTGCACTGTGCCATTAATTTTTGAATTTAGGTACTAAGTTCTCTTTCTATAGTCTATCAATCTGAATATTTCATTTATATCCCTTTACTCTATGACCTGTGTCAATTTTCAACAATTTTTCAATAGATATTCCACATACATTGATATATACTGCACCAGAAATTTACACACAGAGGAGACACTGAAAATTCAGTTTCTAGATTTGAGATGTGCTAGTTTTCCCAAAATCAACTATATTTTAACTGTGATGGTAATTGGAATATAATCCCTCTGTCTTTACCTAGAACTATGAGTTTTCCACCTTATTTTCTATTCTGGGTAGGGGCAGTGAAAGAACAGCAGGGTGGCCATCAGACAGTTGGCCAAGATCAACACACCATAGCAGTTATGGTTTGATTATGGAGATTATTGAAGACAAGAGGAAAAAATAAGGACAAGAAATCACCTTTTTTGGGATCACCAGAGATTTTCTTCCTTAATTTACCCAGCAAAACAGTACACTTTGTTACAGTAATTCTTCATTATTTCCTTAAACTAGTTGAATTTTACTTTCATTTGACAATGTTACCACAGTGAAATAAAAGAATCCTGAATTGAAATATCAAAAAGAACATGGAAAAAAACAGTTTAATAATATGAATTTGAATCGTGGAATTTTACTTCAGATCTGATTTTGTGCTGTGAAACTGGATCTGAAGCTTTGAGTTTCTAATTTCATGCACACAACACAAAACTCATCTTTATATTGGACTTCTTCACCTTCAAAATGTCATGAATCATGTTAAATTGCATTTTAAAATATCATAACATCTATTTCTGACATATTTATTATGTTTACCTCTATTGTTTCTACATTACAATAATAATTTTTAATTCTTCTGTTGCCAATGTCAGTTTTGAGCTGATTTGCTGTAAGAAATTTACTATAAAATATTCGTACAACTAAACATTTTCCTACAAACTATAATTCAGATACTTGTTTGGGGCAAAAGATGAAGCAATCACATTCAGTGACTACTGTTAATTTGGACTCAATGAAACCTTATGGTTCAAGAATATTCTTCACCAAGTCAGTACCAAAGTGCTCTACAAAGCAGAGAAGGATCATTCAATCTTGTTTTACTGGTATTACTTCCTGTGCCCTTTTATCAAAAGATAGAGGGAGCTGCACATGCACATTCATTTGCATATGTATCCCAGGTTTCCTTACACACTCATCTCCTTTTGCAGATAATTTTATTTCTTTTCAGTTTAGAATTACTGCTATTTCCCCCTTTCTTTTTTTCATTTTTAAGACATTATCTTTGACAAATGTTCTGATTTGACTGTATATTTGCATGGCTAGTCTTACCTTGCATATTATATTGTGTTAATTCTTGGGAATGTAATGTGTAACTAGGATAAGCCTCTTTGTTTTCCTTTTTATTTTTCTTTCTGTTCATTTATTTAGTGTTTCTATACAACTTCTCACTATAAGATGGGATGCAATGGATTGAGAAGAATACATTAAAATAATCATTTATTCACTAAATGTATTATGAAATATGCTGACTCTACTATTTCTATGACCCTTTCACATCTTTTTCATGTATTTTCTTACCTCAAATTACATCCTTCTTAGATCACTCAAGCTCTATAAAATATTATTTGTCTGAATATCAGATACACCATGAGACTGAAATAGATAACGAAGCACTTGAAAGTTAATTAGATGTCTCACATAGAAGAAAAATAATAGTATTCTGAGGTGATAAATAACATTCATTAGCATCTTGTAGTCCAAAACTTTGACTATCGTGAAAATAATGCAGAGCCCATGAATTCACATCTATTGTTAATCTCAACTTCCTTAGATGGCAAAACCACTAAATTTCATTATATCTCTGAATTTCATTTTTTATTTCATATGTCAGGCTTTAAAGTCCATTATTAACTCCTTCTGTTTATGTCTAATCAAAGCAGGTCAGTACTTACTGAGGCATTATTGTGAGTAAATACCCATCTCTCCTAAGTGCTCTTCTGGTGGTGTCTAACCCTCAGAATATAATTCCTCTTGGCTTCTGAACTGAAAGAACATGAATAATCAAACAGCTGGCTCTTGCTGAAATGAAAGATCTGCACAAGCTATGCTGTAATGTCACGTTGTGCTGCTGCCCTTGTGCTGTGAAGTTATCCACAGCTTTATGCATGTCTAGAACACTGTAAGGGGAATGAGAGCAAAACAACTGACCTTTCTGTTTAAAACACAAGTAAAGAATTACTAATTTGTATTCCTCTGATTCAATTTAAGCCTGGGGATTCATTTGCCATTGGTTGTTTCTAAATGTTATTATTGTACAGAAGGAAAGGAAAAAACCCAACCAGCAAAACAAATTAAGTAAAAGCATGATTTTTGAAAGTGCCAAGTATGGTTCTTGCCTGCTCTCATTGTGTAAAACAGTAAAAGTTAAAAAATGCTGAGACTTGAATGAATAGAAGTAATCTAAATTAACAGTTCTGAAAATTGGTTTCTAGATCTATTCATGAGAAAAAAAAATTAAAGTGATTGGTAGATTATCAAAATTTTATTAATGCAATACAATTTTTTTTACTTGACAGTTGAATGAGTGGCTTTGGAGAATGTGTTTTGACTATAAACTACCTATACATTATTCAAAAACTGAGCTCAGTGTTATAGATGTGAGCTGATGATTCTACAGGAGGCACAGGGTTGAATGATGCTGCAGCACATATTCATATTCAGTACATGCACATAGCAGAAAAGAGTATCTAATAAAAAGCATTTTAAAGCATTTTTTAACAGAAATTTTGCTGCTTAGTAGATATAACAGACAACAGGCAAAATCTAGGAATTACAACTGAGTGTAAATCTGGGGTAGTATATCGGAAATGCAGTTAAAATAAACCTAATTTTTTTTAAAAGAGCAAGCAAAACAAACAAAAAACTTGATGGATCTCATTTACAGCATAAGATGGTGAAATCAGTATCACTTAGATTACTTACCTTATGCATCTCATAGCTAGCTAAGTTGTTGCTAAAACTAGAATTGACTGGGCAACAATTTTAAATTATGGATTTAAAAAAAAAATATACTGCAGTCTGAATTTACTTTTATTCCTCATGTAATATTTTCAATGCCATTAAAAAAAACCCAAACCTTTGACAAAACAAAATCAGGTTTTTATAACATAATTACTAAAATATTTGTAAATTAATTTAAAATATTTGCAGAAATAATTTTTTAAATTCCTGACCTTTTTTAGCTTTTGAAAAAGCAATAAGGTCACTCTCATCAACTTTTCTCTTAAAAAGGTTTGCCTCTAATTATTTTTATTTTAATGAAAACTCTGGCCATCTCCAGATAACGCAGACTTTTTTGTGGCAAATCAGACAAAACCTCCCATTTATGAAAGCAGAGTTTCCATTCTGTGTAAACCTTTTAAAATAAAATCTTTTCATATAAACTATATACATTTGAAACACCCAATCATTTCTGTTGAAGTCACACATTTTTCCTTTTTTGACTTGTATCTAACAAGGTGAGAAAATTTGAAAAATAACACATTGTGGAAGAACATTTAGAACCCTAAAGTAGGTTACTTTTATGCGCCGTATCACCAGAGCTACATCTTGTCTCCAGACCATCATAGGTCAATTCAGCAACAGACAAGCTGAATTGTAAGGGCAACTTTTAGGTTATTGTTTACACAGCATTGATATAACCCAGCTGAAATAAACATAATATATTCAAGACTAGAGAGCACCAGCTTATATGCAATTATTAAAAAAAAAAAAAAGTAAAACAACATTTTCTAGTTTAAAATATAATCAACTTTAAGACTCATTCTGTTTTAAATATATTTTTTTCCTAGTAAAATTATTGTATATTTCCAGCCCCAAATATTGGCAGTTAGTCAAATGGCTATTTTGTGTCATGGTGCCTCATTCATTGGCCTTAAATCCATAAAGAAACTATAAATGGAACAGCATTTAAAACACTTCAGTTACTCAGAGGTGAATTTTCAGTGTCCCTCTGAGATGGAACAGTAAATTTGACTCATTAAGTTAATTATGTGTATATGTAAAGCATTTTCCAATATGATTTGTAAAATCTACACAAGGTCATAACAGGCCTTTTTATTTAGGCATAAAGTTTAAAACCCCCAATGTTTAAAAAAAACCCCAAAACACTGTACCATATAAACATTCCTATATTATATAATATATATTCACATGCAATTTATTCACATTTTGCATTTCCATAATAACCCCAAGCATGCTATTCACCCATGAAGTTTATATATAGCAATTTCATCTAGTGCATATTTTACTTTAGTAATAAAAAGCCTGTTTATGTCTTCATCATAACTTCTAAAGCCAATTACGACTACATCTCTTGAAAATTTACTCTAGTATGGTAGTTAATCTGTTTCAGGTTCTAGCTCAAGAACAAACCAGGTTTCAACAATGCAGTTACAAAAAGAACTCAGAAGCTTTCTTACCTCAAACAAGATTATTTCTTTGAATACTTTACCAGTATAGTAAGTGCACATGCAATGACCATAAGGCAGAATTTAGTAATTAATAAAGATTACTATTTGCTATGTTACTGCAGCCTTTTTGCAGGAAATTTTCATTCTCAATAATCTCATCATACTCTAACAGGATGGGATGCAGCTCTACTAATAAAGCTGAAAATCAGGTGTGAAGTAAAATTTTAGCATAAGGAGGTAAAACTTTTTAGTTTTAAGTCTCAGGAGTCCAGTAAAGGGAGGAACAGCTACAGTATCTGACAAGATATCAGATATTGCTACACACAGACTGTTTCTGGGTAGCTTGGCTGGAATCTCTTGCATTATCCTGTTTATAACATAACCTATTCTGAATGACGACAAAAAAGACAAAACATCTTGCTTTTACTTTTGTCTTTGTAGTTTGAAATTCTATTTTTTCTGGGAAAAAAAAAAATATATGTGTGGGGAAGAATTCTTTGCATATAGACAGGAAAATTATGCATAAAATTCAGCCTGACATCAGCCTGGGAAGTTTTGCTTAACCTGGAAAGTCTTTAAATGACCCCATTAAACACAATGTAGAAATATCAGCAATGGACAGTGGAAAGTGATGCAAATTTTGCAGTAAGCTAAAGACCATTTTTAATTTAAGACTGATTGTTTCAGGCTCTATTCAAAGGCTTAGGAGCTCCATGTCATAACCTGAAATTTTAGCAGAAGTGCACAACAGTATGTTCTAGTGTAAAAGGAGTTTGTGTGCTATGAGTGGTGATAAAACACTGACTTTGGGGAGAACTCATTCAAGGTATCATGCAGAAATATGAGAATTGAAGATGACTGTTTTCATGATGAACTCAATGATATAAATTCCCAAGATACACTGATGCTCCTAAATTGAAAAGAAATTGAACAAAAAACAACAAACAACAATAAAAAACAAAAAACAACAAAGTAAACAACAATAAAAAAAGCCACACCCAAACTGAGTAAAGCAAGCAATCTGAAAAGATCAAAAATACTCAGATGACGCTGAAACAATTAAATCAATAACTGATATAACCTGACCTCAAAAAGTGCTGTGCCCCTAAAATGCCTAAACTCTCTTTTGTGTGCATGTGCCTAAGGTTGTTACAGATTAAGTGTCTGGAAGAATCCCATGAGGTGTTATTGCCAACCAGACTGGTGTTTTCAGGGTATGACACTGATCTGTTTCTTTGAGGCAATGTCAATTCATAATATGGCTTTTTTTTTTTTCCACAGAAAAGAAGAAATTTAAAAAATATATATATTGATCAGAATTCTATTTAAATAATTGACATCCTTAATTCTTTTTTGTCATCCACTATGCCCACACTCAATTTTTTGCCAAACAAATAAATTCATCAACTTCTCTCATGCAAATTTTCTGCTCTATCTGTCTGCCTTTGCCATTTTGAATTTGATCCTCAGCACTTGACCTGGGGCATCTCCAACAATGGCTTTAAAAATTATTCTGAAATAGTTCCTGGAAAAGACATGTTGTTACTGACTAAATCAATGCAAAATGGCTGATCAGTAATTAAATCACTGCACCTGTGACTTTTCTCACTAGACAGTGTAAAGTATTGGTTACAGTAAATGAGCCTGCAGATTACACTGTAGCTTTGGCAGCAACACAATTTTCTGAGGGTTTTTTTTGGTTTTTGTTTTTGAGGTTTTTTTGCAGTGCTGGGGAAGAGGAAAATTAAAGATAGTTGTGTCCAGAATTATTCAAATATATTATAGAAGGGTTTCTGGCCCACATATTACCACTGAAAAGGCAGTGGATAGTTTATGAAATTTTGAAAAATGCTGCAACTCCTCAAACCCTTGTGCAATTATGTATGGGATAATTTCATTTTCTACCTCCAGTTATATAGTACTGGCTTATGAGAGCTCATACAATCTGTGACAGGCAACAGGACCACTTTTAGGTTGTAAAAGATAGATTCCTGTGTAAGCTAGTTCAAAGTTGGCCTAGCATACTGTTCTGCAATACAACTGGGATAGTAATGATTCTCTACAGCAATCTTTTGTTAGCTGCTCTATGATGAAATTATGCTCAAATTGTAAAAATAACATATAAAAACAAGCTTCTCCCATCTCCATATCACTCAAACCAGTTGCTTCCCACTGCATTTAATCACAAGTTAGGATCTCTCATGAACTGCACATCAGTCTCATACTATTTCAGAAACACTCTTCTGCATGTGGGTTGGCATAAAATGCAGGTTTCCAGATGCAGAGCCATTTCATTAGGAAAAGCTTTTCTAGAAATATCATTGCTCTGTACAAATTTCTGAGAAGTGGGGGTGGAGAAGGACATGCTGAACTCTTCTATTTGAGACTGAGGACTCATGGCAGTGGCTCAAAAATGCTTTGGAGGAGGTTCAGAGTTGGCATTATAAAGCATTTCTTTACTCAGAGTGTGGTCAAATACTGGTTACAGATTGCCTAGAGTCGATGTCTCAAAACTATCAGTGTCTGAGGCACATGAGTATGGCCCTGAACAACATAATTTAACTAAGGGTCAGCCCCAAATTAGTCAAGCAGCTGGACTAGATGATCATTAGAACATCACTTCTAACTGAAATATGTTATTCTATTCTATTCTATTCTATTCTATTCTATTCTATTCTATTCTATTCTATTCTATTCTATTCTATTCTATTCTATTCTAAATAAAATGCATCCTAACAATGATCAAGTCAAAGCAATTGAGTGGGCGACTTAAGTCAGAAACAAACCGGAGGTGGAAATGGAGTAAATATTCTATTTCTTAAATAAGAATTGCCAATGAGCAATATCGATGTGGAGGCATTGTACAGCTATGCCATTTTAATGGAGATCATAAGTCACATGTAGGAGCAGATTTTGTCCCTGTACCAGGTAACAAGAGCTATGAACTGAAATGGATAAAAGCCACCTTACCCGTTTGGTTCAGATGAAAGGTGATTCCATTTGCCTTGTCAAAATTTCTGGTGATATTATGTACATTAAAATTTGCTTTACATGTATGCACAAGATTATGTCTCCTTTCTAAATTCCTTTTCCTGCCTTACTTCAAGTCTCCTTCCTTTTATTTGGTCATCATTTTTCTCCAAAACACCATCATCTTCTCATCTAAAGATTTCAAGAAAGATTTCCTCTTTGTTTTCATTTTAACAGAATCACAGAATAGACTAGGTTGGAAAAGACGACCTTTGAGATGACTGAGTACAACCTGTGGCCTAACATTACCTTATCAGTTAAACCATGGCAATTTTTCATGTCTTCTGTCCCATTTATGACAAGACCATCATCTTGAATAATAAATCCCTATGCCCTCCATCAGAAAAAGTGAATTTCTATCTCCTCAGTGATAACTTTAACTTGAAGAATAAATGTGTTCATAGCAGGACAGTCTCTTCCCTTAGAAGATTTGTAGAGGTAAGTGGTACAAAACACCAGCAGGAAGTTTGCCCAATGAGTGTGTGAGGATCAACTTCTGTCTGATGAAATTTAAGAAACATGTTGACTTTTTGAATACTAACATATGTTCAGAAACCAAACAAGAAGGAAATCTTTTCCTTTACCACAAGTATTACTACATGTATTGTTATAGCTTATGATGACAAACGTTAGTTTCCACAGACAGTCTTTTGTCCAAAGTATTAGCAAATAAATGTCAGAACAGCTGTGAGTCTGTTGCAATTTTTCACTTGAAGATGAAAAGTTGACTTGACTGGTCAGGCTTAATTACCTCTAAAACAAGGTGTCATGAACAGTGAAATAGGCACTTTTGTCATCCAGAAGAAAAGGTCTATTATTTTTCTTTTCTGGCTAAATCTCAAATGCAGACAGAAGAAAATCTATCTGGTTTCTTGCTACCATACATTTGCTCATGATGTTACTCAAAATTTGGTACGTGAATATCACTACAAGGCCACAAATTTTGCAAAAGTTTGTTTCTAAGGACTGAAACACAGTGCTTACTGGTTTACTTTCAGTGAAAATTATGAAGGTGTAGGATTTTGATTTTTCCCATTAGTTCTAAAGTGTGCCGTTTGAATAGAAAAGACTGTGAGGAAGAGTAAAAATAAAAGAATCAGAAAGTAAATAGTATGAATAAGCTAAATATTATCTCAAGTTGTGATGTCTCTGTAGACTCTTTCGTTAATAGACATCTAGTTTAGTTTTAAATGCGTTGAGTTCCATGGATAAGAAAAATATTACTTATAAGTAATAAAGAGGCTTGCATGTACTTGTCACACAAATATATAAGTACTCAGCTCACCCACATCAACCAGGGCTTTTTCCCCCCCTTTACTGAGAAGACATTCCATATTCTTCAAAGATAAAGTTGCAAATTAACGGATTAAAATGTATGTTTTTGAAACATATACCTTAAATTCAAGTGAAAATATGTAGTATTTGCATAGATACTCTTCTATAACCCTCCAATACACTCTGCTATAAACACCTGTTCAGTGTATATCAGTGTGTGATACTGAAAACATTAACTCCAATATGTTTGTACTTCCTTGTGTCTGGCTTTGTGGTAATGACATTGGCTTCTGCAGCAGTTGTGAAATTTTAATGTAAGTTATATCTTCTTGCAAGATATTAATGTAGCCCATGCAGCTAAAGAGTCATTATACTGCTTATTATTATGTGCATGCTAATGTTGTTTTCTATCAAGTTATAGTTGCTTTTTATTAAACAGAGAAAGGTCACTCTAAAGGTTATCCCACCTTTGTTGTGACAGTATTTAAGCTGCAGTGCAAGTTTCCCTGATGTCCTGAGAGATTGTAAAATATATTGTTATATTTTCATCTATTAATTGCTCCTTCAAGTGACCTGGTTGTAGAGAAAATATCTCAGCTTTTATTACACATACAGACAGATTTGTTTCTCTGCATACTGGAGAGAACTGCAAACACGGGATGAATAAAAAAGAAGAAAACTGACGAAGACAAACAACAAAAAAACCCCAAACAAAGGCACAGGTTGTCACAGGCAACCTTGGGACTATAAATAGCTCACAACTGCTCGGCTAGAGAAAGGCAGCCTTGGGACCTGAGCAAGAAACAAGGAACAAGGTTCTGATGAACATGAAAAATACAAAGCAGATTAAGATGTAACATGGCTTTGCAAGGGTATGCATAAACGTGTGCATAATTTTAACTGTTTTAACTGATTTTAACGGTTGTTATTATTGACAATGCATATTTTGCTTTCTTTTTTTCCATAACAATATTATAAATACAAAACTAAGAGATCTGAGTTTATTATGATGCAGCAAAAATTGAATAAGAAAGGATATGTAATTATTAACTGAGATGAAGCACCTAGGCATGTAGGGCACATAATCACTAGAAGTTCTTTCATATATAAAGCATAATTCCTAATACTGAGCAAAAAAAATAAGCAATTAGACAGATAAAATACAATTGGTATTGTAACTTCGTTGACCAAAGCTTCTTGTCACAAGAGGTAACACTATATACCAAATTTACCTGTTGCCATTCTTGCTCTGATTTTTGTTTTGGAATAATAACTTTGAAACTGAAGCAAAATCTAAACGGGAAAGAAAATCTTCAGCCTAAAACAGAAAGGAAGAAAATCAGATTTACTTCACACAGACTCTGGCTAGATGACTTAGTATATGTTTTTACAGTACCTGAAGCAAAAGACTACAATCCTCATTATAATGCCCGAGTGCCTGCTTTGTTCTCAAATTTGCTTTGCAAGCATATCATAGTAATTATACTAAATACAACACAAACACATCTATTTCTAGTCATAGTTTTTCTTGTTACTAAAATGTTCTTCTATTAAATGAAGCATTTCTCCTACAGACAAAAATGTATGTTAAAGGTCATTTCCACTGCAAGAAGTGCAGATTTCTACATAGCATTTTAGTAACATTCTTTCATTGACCAGATTCCCTCAAGCAATGAGCAAGGCACAAATAGTACTTTTTTTTCTGCTTTTGCCTTCAGTTTAGAGTCTGCAGACTTTTGATGCTCACTGAATGTAGCCCTCAGGATTCTTTCTTTGCTTTAAAAACACTGATGGAAAGGGAAGTAGTTTGATATCCTTTTCTTCATGACTTAATGATTTCTGTTTCATCCTTAGGTCATTGTTAGAAAGAACAGTTCTGTAACGTTACAGTCATTGTTTACTTCTTACTTATTCGATGCATTTAATTTACTTTAGTCTGCAAAGTTCAGAACAAAGTCTGCCTTCCTCCACTCTCACTTCAAAATGAGTTCTCTCTGAGTCTCACTTCTATTACTTCTGAATCAGGAGTTTTGCTGATCATCTATGAATGTGTTCAGGAAAGGACTTCCTCCCTCCTATCCCTTCAATTGCAACCAATCAGCTGTTTTTGCTCATTAATCTCACAGAAAAACTGACACTGACTTCAAAGACCTTTATTCAAAGGGCTTAGTTTTCATATTTTATATATGCTTTACATGCAAGTAAACACACTTCACTTCCTTTTGAACTACTTCTTTGCTTTTCTGAAAAGCACAGACAAGATATTATATCTTTCTGCAATCTGCTGTGAGACAATGTCATTTTTTAAAATTTCCTTGAGTATATATATAAACAAGATTTAGTAGAATATCAAGATGGATCTTTAATTATTTATTTATTTATTAGATTACTATTTTAGCAGTCGCTTACTTTAAAAAATTGTCCATTTATGAGAAATTCATAACTGTACAAGTGCATTACTATTTCACAATCAACTATGGGATTCTGAAAAGTCACACTGGGACTGCATGTGCATCATATATGCTACACAGACCAAGTAAAGAATGGGTTTTGAAAATACCAGTTATCATCAAGAGCTCTAGAGCCAGGGTCAAATAATCATCTCTTCAGCTTCCAGATAATATGAAATCTGATCGAAATTGGTGGAGTGAAGGGCATGGACCTCATAGTACATGTGAAAAATCTAGTAATGCATAGGGAAAAAGACCTCTATATTTCATGTTTCTCTGTGTGTATTATCATGGTCCAGTCCTGCCCAAACTAGTTTAGTATTCAAACTAAAGATGTGTTGCAACTGCCTGTTTTCTAAAAGAAACATTAGAAGTATGAAATATACAGTACTGCTGTCTAATATTATGTCTGGAGTAGCAGTAGTTCCCAAATGGTGGTGGTGGAGGATTTTTTCTGGTAACTTGTGACTCCCTGGAATACAACTGCAGTTGCATCTGCTTCCACCTACCATGAAAACCACCCTTTCAGGTGTCTCTGGGCTATTAAGCTTATGTAAGTATCTTGTTATGCACATGTATCCCAGAACACAGAATGTCTGTCAGTCTATAATTTATATATTTGCATGAATTCTTGTAGGGACACATATTGAGAAAGCAAGAAAATTACAGCCTGAAAAATATTCCAGGCTGGAGCTTCTCATCTCTGTTCCCAGCCAATAAGCTGGTCCAGCTCAAGGCTAGGGAGAATTTCTCCCAGGGTGATGTCTTGGTCAAAATAAAAAGGAATTAATAACAAAGATACAACATCTGTTGTGGTGTGTGACCAGGCCCTGGGAATGGGGTGTCTTCTCTCTGAACCAATCACCTTTTCTCTACTCTTGGAATTGTGAGTCATGCTATAAAACCAAGTGTGTTTCTGAATAAACTTGTCTCTTTCTTTCTGTCATAAAAGATGACCATGTAGCTGTGCATGTTATTTCCACTGCACTTAAAGGGTTAAAACCCCTTTCCACGGCTACAAATTCTGAATGCTCATAAACCTATATCTGCATGAAGAACTAATTTATACAGGTTATTGTCTTCACTGAAGTGTCTATAAAAGAAAATAAGTTCTTTTAGAAGAGATTTTACATGATTTCTGAATTCCATCATTAACAAAAATCTCCATGTATCCAGATTCTTTAAAACCCGTTATTATCGTCTATTTTTGTTTCAGATTTGGAAGAATAACTAGTCATTACTGTGAACTGTATGATTTTTTTCTTCCTACATATTTCAGATTAGATAATGTAATATGGCTAGAGAAATGTTCTTGTAAAATTAGTTTGCTCTGATAGAATGGCTAGCTATAGCCAGTGTTTGCATTCTAGTCACAGATAGTTTAGCTCTTGTTTGACTTTAAGTGACTTTGTTTTAATCACTTATATGTCTTTTCTTAATTTTTTTTTCTCCTTTCCCCCCTTCTTTTCCCCCAAGTTATGAATATTCCTACCCCCAAAAAAATCCCCGCAAAATCAATGGACATAACAAATTTAAAAGTGTGGGAGTAGGTCATATTAGTAACATCTCTGTGTAGTACACACCACATGGGATGCCAACAAATAAGGAAAAACTTTTTTATGAAAATTCAAAGCTTTAGTTAAAATTAAGTAATCAGGACATAATAACATAAATAGCCTTCACACCACAAAGATCAGGCTTCTACTATTTGTAGGTTTTCAGAGGTGGGGATGGGTGGTAACAAAAAAAATAAAATAGATCAAGTCAAATCTTGAAAAACCTCAAAATTTTTGTATTATATAAATATAGAGCATAAAAAATAAAATAAAAATAGTGCATAGTCTGTTCTATTCCTTTTTCTACTGGGCAACTTTCCACAGAATATGCACCATTGAAAGACAGAACTAAGCTGATGTAGACAACCTAGACTCCTGTCTTATTCTCAGTACTGGGAATATGTTGAGGAAGAACACTGGCAATGAAGAGACCAGCAGTGTATTCCAGTTTGCAAACAGCCAAGAATTAGAGACATCAACAGGTGGCATTTTTGGGCACCATCCACCTGGGCTCAGATCCTGTACTGCATTTTCAAACTGGCACAGCATCACTCTGAGTATTAATGTATTGGCTCCGAGTTGCAGAGCTGGCCAAGTCTTTGGTGCCAAGACATTTATACTCCTTGTGAACAGGAAATTAAGCTACATAGAAGACTTTTATCCAAAGAGGATAACCTGTTTTGTCCTCCCCCCCTCACCCCCCCGTTATTCTAAATATCATAAATAAATACAAGCATGTAGATATGAATGCTGTCAAAAAGAAGATGAGCAAGAAAGCTTTTAAGAAACGATGAAAATGAGAAATGGAAATATAAATATGGTTTAATCCAACCTGATGGAGCATAGTAAAATCCAGAACTTTAACAAATTCATAGAGGGAGTTTCATGAGACAATCATTGAAAATATCATACTCTCTGTGCCAACCAAATTCATTTTCTCACCTTTTCAAATTAGACTCTCAGCAACCTCAGGAGAAGATCATTCCTGTAAGTAGACCTCCTACACTACAGCAGACAATGTCAATGGTTTCACTCTTGTGTCAGGATCCAATACTCACTGACCAGGCTCTTTCAGATATTCTGCACAAAGTTTTAATGCCAAATTTATTTATTTGAAGATATTGGATTAACAGGGTATGCAGCAGCATACTGAGGCTCTAACACAAGCACAGTATAGCAACTGCAACATTCACCTGGATCACCTAACAAACATAACTCCCATCATCAGCCCTATGCATGTGCTGTGACAGTGCTGAGTACCCCCAGTCACTGGAAAGAGTATGTGGGAGCTCAAGTCTGTCGCTGTTTTCAAAGTTTATCCTGATGGATGCTCAGCTTTTATATCTGTGTTGGGCTGAGCCACAAATACACTTTCCCCCATGCTGGTCTGGCTGACTCAGAAAGACATTAAAATCATTAAGGTCATTTACACAGTGAGTTGACCAGATCAAACATTTGACTAAAACAAAGGTGACCATCTGTTCATTTTTGTTTTAAGTTCAGCTTTCCTTAAAACAGGTCTTGTCACTCCCTGTACTTTCCCCTATATCACAAGCACATTGTCTGTGATCATCTTCTTTGATCTTCTTTCATTATAGGATTTAGGTGATTGGTTACACCATAATATTTCTTCATGACAGCTAAAGGAAATTTCTGTTGAGAAATCAGCATGTTTTTGATGGTGTGTGTGGCTGGATGGTATATGTCAGAATATATGGCAATTTCATTAGGTTAGTCAAAAATAAGAAGTGTTCCTCACCTATATTGCACTTCTAGGGCAAAACATAGATAAACAGAAAAAAATGAACAGATAAATTTTGGTCTTAATCCCAGTATAGTCAAATAAATTGGGAGTCATTTTGTTACCAGGAAATATTAGGTATGCAGACAAATGCATCCAGCAGTACCTGGGGTGTCAGAGAAGTTTCCAATGAGTATTCACAAAACACACCTGTCCCGGGGTACAATGCAAAAATGTGTATTCTATCACCATCTGTTGAAATGTGGGAGGGGTGGTGATCCTTATCTCTGTGGGAGATATCCTCTGCTGATGTGCCATCTGATAAGATCAGGGGGATGATCATGGTTATCTTTTCACAACCCATCCTTCCTCCAGAAGATATCTTCTGTTAATGGGCCATTCAGTCCTATTGTGTGACTGATAAGATTACATCACCCCATTGGGAGATGCCCCAGCCAGGGGCAGGAGCCAAGCCTTTCCTACCTAGATAAAAAACTGGGGTTTGGGGCACGAAGGCAGTCCTTTCCCCTGGATCCCAGAGGGAAGTCGGGCCATTTCCACATCATTGCTGGACCTTCAGAGGAAAACTGCACCTTCTACAGGAGCACTGCTTCAACAGAACCACATCTGTCATCCAGGAGGATGCAGCCGCCATTTAATGGGACTGCTACCAACACCCTGACTGACAGGGTGTCAGGTTGTATTCTGACTCTGTCGGTGGTTTTTCTTTTGTATTATTGTATGTATTTTATTTTTTCTCTTTTTTCCTATTGAATTGTATTACTGACTTAGAGTCTCTCACTAGTTTTGCTTTCAAACCAATACAATGCCCAAATCAAAGAAAAAGAAAGGTGAAAAGCCTTATTATGAAGTAAGTGTATTTTTTAATGCATCTAACAGATGGATAATTCCAAATGGGGTGGTAAATCTGTGAGTACAGGATATCTTACAATCTGTGTTAGTCCCATTACACTTTTCCTGGTCTCACAATGTTTAACACAGCAGGCTCTCATTTTACCTACATGAGTCAAGAGGAAAGCTGCCACCACAAGCTGTTGGGTAGTGGTGGCATAGCATACCTATGGCCCTCTGATGGTGTACAGCTACAGATATATTTTGGTGTGTAGTGGGATGTCAGGGAGCATTCCTGAATCCTGATAGCCCTAAGATATCTTCCATATTGTCACAGTTGCCCAGAAAAATGTTTCAATGTTAAAAGTCAGTTAAAAAGAAATGATCTAAGAATTTACTCCAGACTACAGGGTATCTCTAGCTATGACTTTCTGGTTTGATTAATAACCTCCTCTAGTTGACTTCCTAATTAACATTAAAAGGCCAAACAATCTTATCTAGAGTGATTTTGCATTAACAAAACTTTGCTCAAAATGTATAGAAAACACAGACAATAATAAAGTCTGAATTTATTGTCTCCCTTTATTGCTTCCATTTTGCTTTCCTTCAGTTTTCAGTTACCATTGCTATTCTGTTGTAATATAAAATACTATGAAGAAGCTTATTTGTGCATTTCTTTTCATATTTTCCTTAAAAGGTATAATCCAATACATAATAAAAACATGTGGAGGTAAGTTAATCTCACACAGTTTCAGATCATAGCAGAATAATTTTTATTATAAACCAAAATTGTAAGGCACAGAAAATCAGTCCTAGAGATCTTAGCATGTGCCCAGATTGCAGGTTTTAGGTGGAGCCAACAGATTTATAATTGTCTCCTTTTTTTTTTCCAATAATGTATAAAATATTTATAAGTTTTCTTGTCTTACAAAACTGCATCTAATATATTCAGTTCTGGCAGAAAAAGAGAAATATTTAATAAAATATATTTAGGGGTTTTTATATTTTCTATATATTTAATATAAATATATATATATATATATATAGTTTAAATATATATTTTTAGTTATAAGAAACCCACCAAGCTTTAAGTTTTTGCATCTCTGAAAGTTAGAGGTAATCAAATCTGTTTAGTGCAAGAAAAAATATTCGCTTGGGTGTTTATGTTCTAAAATATAAAATATAAAATATAAAAAAAAATATAAAATATAAAATATAAGATATATTTTATGTTTTATTTTTACTTTTATTTTTTATTAATTTTTATTATTTTTATTTTTTATTTTTATTTATTTTATATTTTATATTTTATTTTATCCAGTAATTTCTTTACCATAAGAAAATAGAATCTAGTTTTCCTTCTAAAATTTTTTGTTGACTCATCAGTTTGTATCCAGATTTCTTGGAAATACTTGGTAATATAGTATATGATATGACAAGTTATTTATGGCACCTAATTTGCTTACTTTGCTTACATTTAATGCATTATACAAGCAGCAAGCTCAAATCAATACCAACACAGAGGGTCAGGAGCAATTTTTTCTGCAAGTAAATATGTTTATATGCATCATGAAATTTCTTTTCCTAATATGAATATTATACACACACGCGAGCAAAAAAACCCCAAACGCTTCATAGAGAAAATATTTAATAATAATTATATAGCTTGAAATATATGCAGCCAAACTATCTTAGTGCAGAAAGGTGTTAACTCTAAAAGCATTAGTTTCTTTTGTACAAAGGATGACAGATTATATTAAATTCCTTAATATTCATGATGTATGTTGAAGTTGATGCTAGTTGTTATCCTTTAGTTGTGCATTAGTAATATCCTGTGGTATTGGACCATATTTTACTATCCACTTCCTTGTTCCCTGTGTTTCTCTGTTCATTGAAAGGACGAGGAAGCTCAAATGGACTCTGGACAAAAAGGGATGAAAAGGGAGACTGCTCCTTCCCCAAGGGAGCTGTCAGGGGCACAGCCATCGAGGTTGAGACACGTTGGTGCAGGTAGGGCTGGCAGTGGAGGCAGAGGGGCATTGAGGGGGAAGAAATTACTGCCCCCCTAGGAGCAGCTGTGCATAGGGCATTTTTCATTCCGATTATTTTCTGGTTTTCTTGGCCTAAGTGCCTTGAGATTTTTCTACAGAAAGAGTCATGCTTCTCATTCTTATCCCAATAAAATTTGTCTGTCCTTATTTTAAAATTCTTTTGATGTCCTATGGGGAGATGCCCCAGCACAGCCACCTCAAAGCTCTAAGAATCTCAGGATCCCATCACAGGCCCAAGGTACAGGATGTAGAGGGAAAAATAACATCTGTATTACTGCAGTCTGGAGGACTGTGGTATGACTACCTGTAGGCAGCAGTCCTCATGCATTTGAGTCCCATCACAGTGATCTATAATTCTATTAATTTATTTCCATGATATATACATTTTGGCACTATCACAGTTAGTCATTTATCTTGCCTATTTGCCACTTCACTCTACATTGGCAGAACAAAATAATTTTTTTCTTAATGCATCCAACTTCTTTTTTTTTTTAGATAAGTACACTAAAATGTGATGAAGCTTTTCTGTTTTTTCATAACATAATATATTTGACCTCCCTAAAACACATTACCCTTTTTCTGTTAACTTGTGAAATGAAGTTTTAGGCTGTTCTGCGTAGTATCACAAACTTCATCTATAATTGCAAAGAAAATACTCATTTTGGCAGGTGAATCTGTTCTAGTTAAAGAAATATTTGGACATATTCAAACAAGGAAAAACAATGTTTAGCTGTTGATTTCCGTGCTTTCATTTTTATTTGCCGTGCTGCAAGGATGCTTACCCTGCTCTAATAAAAATGTATACTCTTTGAACTCCCATAGTCAGAGATGTTTTTGTTCTTGAAACTCACATGTACCATGGAGAAAGTTCTGCAACTAAAATGCTATAATTTTTAAGCCATAGAATGGTTTATTATACAAACGATACAATATCATTTTCATGAAGCTTCAATCCAGAGCAATCTGAATTAAACTATATGTTAAGGAAAAGTAAAACGGTATTTCTTAAATTTTTTAAAATATTCCATTACTTGAACTCCAGGACAAGATAAACACAGGGGTCAGAAAGGAAGAGCTTGGTTTTACTTGAACTAAATTTAATCTAGAGCATCATGTTCTTGTTATTTTGTTGGCCAATTTACAGCTAAAAATATGACTAAGAATAACCAACACAAACCCCTGAAACCTCTCAACCCCCTCCCCCTCAGTTCAAAATTATTAACTAGGGAAACTCATATGCCATCTGAAATGCACAAAAAATAAGAGCAATAAAAGAAAAATCAGTTATATAGAATCTTAATGAGGTTTTGTTTTCTTGCTTTAGAACTTTGCCCCACTGCCTCATTAAAGTTAACATTTCCCAGCTAAGGAATATCTGCTTGGCTTTTTTTTTAAATAAAGCTGACTCTGAGGTACTGAAGAATCCTTGCACTTTCCCAAGGACGTTCTGTTTCTCATTGTTTGGTTTTCCTCCAAAAAATATTGATCTATTTCCAGTATTTCTACCTGAAGGTTTCTGCCCAACCATTGTCATAAGCTGTCAATTTACAGAGCTCTGTGCCTTTTGGCAAGTATTAGGAGTCACTTCAAGACTCTAAAGGTAATGGGGAAACAGTCTGACCTCAAGTTTATTTGTGCTTGGTGTAACTTATAAACATCATACTCTTCAACTCTTCTCATTTTTGTTTGAATATTAGTTTCAACTATGCGAATGCTTTGTCTTGAGAAGAATTTGTCTGAGAATTTCTTAGGAAGATAAGCATACACATAATTTGCCTTTTCTTTTTCTTTTATGTATTTTCATTAATGCCTTAAGTTATACAGCATATTTCCTTATTAGAAATGGGAAATGAGCTTTTGCATTAAAGAAAGTTATTTATGGATTTTTTTGTTCTGCACTTGAATTTTTAGTGTAAGATGGAGACCGAGCGTAAAGATTTTCACTAAATTAATGTAGTAGAGTGTATGTGACAAACTCCAGTGTGTGGAATAGACATCATTAACTCTCATTGTAAAATAATTTTTTAAAAGGAAAAAAAAAAGGTATTTTACTTATCTGACATGAAAAAAGGAAATTTTCAGCCTCATTGAATATCTTAGTATATGGTGGGGAAAAGATAGCAAAGAAAATAATATTTTTATGATCACATATTAAATGAAACTTTGTTATTGATTGTTTCACATTAAATTATTCTCATGATTTACAGCGAGAAATGAAAATATGAAAAAAGAATAAATTATTCTCTTGTCATTAATGACTGATGCTATAATGGAATATGCCATTTTTTATATTTATGGGGAATTACTTCCAAAAACGAAGATATTTTTGTGGGTCTTATATGATGTATAGCCTAGCTGCA
Source organism: Sturnus vulgaris (assembly GCF_052056855.1). Lineage (NCBI taxonomy): Eukaryota > Metazoa > Chordata > Aves > Passeriformes > Sturnidae > Sturnus > Sturnus vulgaris. Next base: position 97,365,483 of record NC_142244.1, read on the forward strand.
GGTAGATACCTCAAAAGACAGTTTGTAGAATGTATAATACATTTTCCAGATTTTATTTGAATTTATATCAGTAGCTAACTTTTATTCATTTGCTATGAATTCAATGGAGATTAACATAATTTCAGTGAAGTTATGAAGTAATGAGAGACTATTTTTCACAAGCACTAGGGGTTGGGGTTTTTTGGCTTTGAGAGACTTGCACCTTGTACTATTAAGAGTTTTATACTTTATGTGTGGTGGAAATATTTCACCAGAAAAAAAATTCCAGGACATAAGCAAGACTTTGCTTGCTCATTCTTTTACACCACAGTGGATCCAAATCCTTCATTAGGCAAGATAACATGTTTCAGTTTATATTAAGCCATTTAGGGCATAAGCATGCGTTTCTAAGACCTCGGGGTGAAATCCTTTCCTTATTATAGAAACATGAAGAGAGGAGACAAGACATATACATCACTAGATTTAATTATTATAATTCATTGCAGACTTGTACCAATTGATACCCTGTGAATATATTATCATAAATATGTATCAAATTTAAGTAAGCCAGGGGTAGTTTTACTAATTTCAAAATGGACACAGAAAAAAAGTCCCGGGAAACAAATCTTCTAGGTTTTAGACCAATACATTTGCAAGTTTCAGCTAACATGTGAATTTACATTCAAGTGGAAATCTGTATGCCAAGTAATTATTTGTTTTTGAGAGATGGTCCTTGGAGAAGGCCAATGCAGCAATTTGGTTTCCCTTCAAAAGGTAAAAAAGAAGAGAGAAACTCAGAGGAAAGAGCTGAAAATTCCTTCTCACAGATTAAGAGATTGCTGAAATCTGTAAAAAACAAACATTTGTATCTTGGATGCTATTGAAGGATGTCCCTACCTAAGAAATTCCTAGAAGATGACTGTGTGGGGGTTTGCTGCCATTCAGAATACTACAGAGTTTAACGAAATGGAACATGAAAGCATTAACTTGTTCTGAAGGACAGAATAAGCAAGAAGTAAGCTGTCATAAATTAAATCTTCCTTTATTTCTAAACTGACTTAATATCTTTGAGAGATGTAATTTAAAACATCTAGTTCAATTCATTTTCTGTAAAAAACTGTTTTCTTGGAGAGGAAGGTTAAAACCTATTGGATGTTTTTGAGGAGTTTAGCTCATTAAGAATTTCTGCTGGTTTATTTCAAAGCACTGGGAAACTTAAATTTAAGAATAAATTAAAAGAAGCACCTCCAATTTCTGCTATTGATTGCCCAGGGATTTAGTAGAGAAACTAACTTAGATAAGGCCTTTACAGTTTTACTGAATTATGATGATCTCTTTTATTCACAGGTGTTTAAAATAATTATTCAGAAAGCATTTCCAAGGCACTTGGATAAATGGAAAGTAATTTACAAGAGTGCAGATATATGTCTGAAATAAGGTATGGAGTTCAGAAAATTAGTGAGTTTAGATTGATTATTTCCAGGCTTTTTCATTGTGCATTTTGCTAACTATGACTTTAATATTTGCGAAATAGCTGTTATTAAGATTTAGATCAGAGAACATTTGGTTTCGGTGTCACTTCATAAAACTTCAGCCATGTTTCCATTCAGACTATCTATTTCTAGTGTTGATTTGTATTCTGTTTCTTATAAAGGAACAAAATATTGCAAGCATAAAATGGGCAAGTAGAAATTTAAATCCTTTTATATGTAAACAAATGAGATTTGAAACAGCAGAAATGCACTTGTTTCTGTTTTCTTGCAGGACCTATCAGAACAAGATTTTATGTAGCTATGGTGGACTCTCCACACATTAAAAATAGTGTAAAAACTCTCCCTGTTTTTTGACCAGCACTTCAGCTCTTTCCTCTCCAAGAAAAATTCTAAAAAAGAACAATTTGAAAGTCCAAAAAAGTACTTCATGCCTCTAGCAGCAAATGAAATTCCTTCTTTTCTGCCTGAAAGGTATATATAATTTAGGATTTTTTTTTTTTTTTTTTTTTTTTTTAACGGAAAGAGTGATACAGTACTGTAATGGTCTGCTCTGGGAGGTGGTGGAGTCACCATCTCTGGATGTGTTTAAAAAAAGTCAGGACGTGGCACTTAGTGCCATGGTTTGGTTGAGGTGTTAGGGCATGGGTTGGACTCGATCTTTAAGGTCTCTTCCAACCTAGTGATTCTGTGATTCTGTGATAGTTGTTGTCTCAAAAGAGATGTCAATCTACTTGCTGCTTAAATATGACCCTTTTTCATCTAATTTTCATCTCCAGGGCGTGAAAGATTAGAAATTAAAGTTGTTTGGTGTAGATAAGTCTAGATGATGTGGTAACAAATATAAGAAGTAAAAACTTTCACAGAAACGTGAAATAGATGTCTCACTGGTGTACATGCTAAAGAAAATTCCTCTGATTGCCTAATGTCCTTGCAAATGAGTTGCTATCTATATCATAACAAAGGAATCTATTTTTCTTCTGCTGTGTGCCTTTATGAAGGATTTGATAGGGTAGATAGCCTTGCCTCCATCCAAGTCATCTGGATTCCCTTGGTGTGAGTCCACACTGGAAAAAATCAACACCTTTCAAAATATTTGTATGACATCAATTTTGGAGGTTACACTTTTAAGCCACTGACATGGACCATTTGTAGTCATCTCAGACTGTTGAAAATATGAAGTATAAAAAAATGGCATGCAAAATAGTGTAATTAGTGTAGTTTGAGCAGTAAGACTGATTTAACAGAAAGAACACTGGATTATGATATGTCCTGTTCTTTGCCCTTCTCCTGTTTCCTAGATCATAGAAGCCTAGATCTTTTTTCTGAAGGAATATAAGTAAAAATATAAGTGTATAAGCCCTTGCATTATAAATGCAAACCACACCATCAGCAATATTTCACTGATATTTCTTCTTCCCATCTAAATGTGCATGTACTGAAGGGACAGTTGTGTTCTACAATGCAGCAGAGAGGCAACATTCTTCAATTCATCGGTAATCACACTACAATTAACAACATTCTCACGTCTCATGTTCTGTGAGCCTGTCTGCATTTAGTTGGAAAGAAGTGCTCTTGTAAAAATTTTCTTTAATTCTTCTGGTGAGAGTTCTGAGTTAATGCTGCCTAATGCAATCCACGTTACCCATTTTAGGATTAACAACTCCAAGCATCGAAGTAAAGTTGTATTACCACCATAATTTCTGTACTAATAATTGAATATTCTTGTTGGCTCACAATGATTCACCTGTTATACTGAGATATCTGGAGAAAATTAAAATGCATGTGGTATTATTTTATCAAGACATGGCATTCAAACTATTAGCAAAATAGAATTTGGTTTCAGAGAATCTGAAAACATACCTATCAAAGAAAAGTAAATTCAACAAATAAGTGCCAACAAGAAAAAGTTTTATGCCTGGGGCAAAAGCTGGGTGTATAATGTGGAAACCGAGAACTGTCATTAGAGACAAATCTGGAAGACAGGGCAGATGATTACTGCATCATAATTGTGGACAAATACCTACAATATTTAATCTCTTGTTCATCTTGATTTTGATTTTCTATCATACCCTGAGGCTTATTTATTTCAGCAGCAGGTCTTCTGATCTGACAGGGCTTTTTGTCAACTGACAAAAAACAGTTAGATAATGAAATCACATCCTACATAATTTTATTTCTGCAAATGTCAACCTTTCCATCTCTCACTTTGTTTTGCCACTTTGTCTTAGCATCATTATATTTCTTCCTTATTTGTCTTATTTTCCTTCTTTTCTAATGTATCTTATATTACCAATTCTTTCCACTAATCCACACAGAGTTCTCATACTCAGTTCCCACCCTGTCTCTTTTCATTAGAAATGAATGAATTCAACCCAGGACACCAGGTGTACAGGATAAACAAAAGTCTATGTTTTTGTAATTTAACTACTGAAATAAAATTTTAGGTACTACCTAAATAATGCTACCTATAATACTACTTGTTATTAACGATTCTTCTGAGTTCCTTAAAAGATCAAATTTTCATCCTTTATATTGTAGTTATCTTTAAAAATCTGAAAAATTTTTAGCATTAGGAATCAGTCCTAAGTTGAACTGCTACAATGTGCACTTTAAGTTTTTCAATGGGTTTGAGTGACCAGGTTTTGGTAGCGGGGTGGATACAGAGCTGGTTTCTGTGAGAAGCTGCCAGAAGCTTCCCCCATGTCTGGCAGAGCCAATGGCAGCTGGCTCTAATACAGATGTGCTGCCAGCCAAGGCCAAGCCAATCAGAGATAGTAGCTGGGCCTCTGTGTTAACACATGTAAGAAGGCAAAAAAGTGATTGTGCAGATGTAATTGTGCCCAGAGGAGACAGGAGTGAGAACATGTGAGAGGAACAGCTCTGCAGACACCAAGGCCAGTGGAAAAGGAGGTGCAGGAGGTGCTCCAGGTGTTGGAGCTGAGATTCCTTTGCAGCCCGTGTTGAGGCAGCTGTGCCCCTGTAGCACATGGAGAACCACACAGGTGCACAGATGCACCTGAAGCCGATGGAGGACACCTGCATGCTGGAGGAGGATGTGACCATACAAGAAACCTGTGCTGGAAGAGGCTACTGGCAGGCACCTGCAGACCAGTGGAGAGAGGAGCATATGCTGAGCAGATTTGTTGTCAGGACTTCTCCCTGAAGAAGTTTGCTCATTTTGGAGCAGGCTGTGTTTGAAGGACTGAATCTTGTGAAAAGAAGTGACCCATGTTGGAGCAGGTTTGTGGGGAACTGTCTCCCTTGGACTGGATTCATATTGGAGAAATTAATGGAGTATTGTCTTCCATGGGAAGTACCCCATGATGGAGCAGAGCAAGGGTTTTTCTTCCTGAGCACAGGCAGGAATAATGTGTGATGAACTGACCATAAACCCCATTCTCTGTCTCTGCACCACTGTGGGGGAAGAAGACAGAGCCTCAGAAGGAGGGAGACATGGGCAAAAGGAAAGATTTTAGATTTATTTTACTTCTCATTATCCTGCTCTGATTCTGTTGGTAATAAGTTCAGTTGATTTCCTTAACTTCAGTCCGTTTTGTACATGTTATTATTTGATACATGATCTCTCCCAGTCCTTAACTCAGGAACCCTTTGTAATTCTTTCTCTCCCCTGTTCAGTTATGGAGGGGCTTTGGTGGATGTCTGGCATTCATCCAGGTTCAACCCACTACACTGTTCTAGGACATTCATCTTATTACAATAATGCAGCCTGACATTGTGGAAAATAGATGGTTAGTACATTTGAAACAAATTGTCAATTTCAACAGAAAAAAATGTATTGTTAATAATTGTTTAACAGATGGTCAAGGTAGCCTGACTTAATTTTACTATTCTTCAGGAAACCAAGACATGAGACTTAATAAAATCTCAATATTCAGAACTGCAGAAGAAATTTCAGTACATTTTAGGAGATGCATGATGAAGTTTGTGTAAATAATTAATGTTTCAGTATAGAACTGAACGGGGTGAATGAGACTTTGCATGAAGTATGTATATCTGAGAAGCAAGAGATCATCAGGATGGTTACCAGAATTGAAATAGAGGACATTGATGCTCTCCTATTCTCAATATTATTGAGAATACAAGTGAGGAAAACAGATGGGTACAGTATAAGATCTTCTGAGACACAAGAAAAGAAGCTGGCTGAATGTGAAAGAAGCTGTGAAAATGATTAATTGCTGAAGTAGGTGTTGGGTGGGGGGAAGGAAAGACAGGTTATGAGTCTGTAGTAAGGGCTGATTTGTGCTGATTACAGACTAAGGATTGTTCTTCCCTAAATTATTTTTAATTTTCTTTCCTTAGTTAGGTAATTGCAATTTTTACAAAAACTGTTATGAAATAACTTACTCAGTTTTCTTATTTTAATTTTTTGTCACATTTATACACAGATACAAATAAAAACAAATCCTACCACTTATAAGTGTGGTTTCCAACTGTCTTTAAACATTTACTTTGTCAAACACAAAGAATATACTGACTTTCATGTTAACTTCTTTATAATAATAAATGTTCCTAAGGTGGTGGCCCTGACATCAGAAAAGTGAAGTGGGTCATCATCACCTCTCTTAGCTACACTTTAGCTATCATTGTCGTTTACCTGTCTTATTGCTAATTCCAGGACTTTCACTTCTAACGTTTTAAGGTGTTTAATTGTTGCCATGATACTTCAACATATCTGAAATTAACTGAGCATCCTAGTGTAGAAACTATATATGGTCTGGTCATCACAAAGAAAAAGGCAGAGATTTGATAATTTTTGGTGTCAGTTTGATGTCCTTTCTCTTTGGCTTTCAGTAAGTTATAATATCAATTATATAGCTATAACAACATAGTGTGACAAGGTATTTTCTTTATGAATTTAGCCATTGCATATACTCTAAATGGTGACAATACTTTGTCCATCTCAACTTCTAGGTGACTGTAACCTTTCCTAAAAGCTAGAATAAAATGTAAAATTTTCATAACATTGAGAAGGTTTGTCACAATTCAGAATTTCATCCTAAGTCCACAAAGAGGTATTGCATAGTCAGTACCACAAAGGATGTGAAAGAAGGAAGAACGTGGGAGAACCACAAAATAAACTGTAAACAACAAAAATTAAGAAAGAACAGCTTATTATGGGAAAAAAGCATAATTTTGAGTTCTAGACTTAATATTGATGCAAAAAATTTATATACAATACATACGTTGGGATATGGAAGAACTAAGTATGTTTTTCTTTCATCTTGGTTAAAAAGGAGAGCTTTAACTGCTTGACCAGAAGAATGAACATAATAATGGAAAATGGTGCAACAATAGAAAGACTTATTGAGTAGCTGCTCTAAAGCGTCAGACTTTGTATGATATTGGTTTATTTTATTATGCTGTAGTATTTAGTGGTGCCTACCACATACTTTACTAATGTGGCTTGTCTTGTTTAGCAAACCTGTATGGCCATATTTAGATTGTGGAACTCATATGTACTAACTCAGGTTCTCAGGGGGAAAAGAGCAATTTTCCAGACATCGTCCTGGTAAAATTTACTTTTTCTTTATTTAAATGGTTATATAAATATGCAGCAGAATTGCTTGTTTCTAAATTAGGAAATAAAGCAAAAAATAATTTTCCTTTGCCTACTGAAAAAGGAGAAAACAAAAATTCTGATGAATTTTTTGTTTAGCATAGAAATTTAAAAAAACTCCTGCATTATTTTATTAAGGACAATTAATTTGAATACTACACTCCTTTTATTGTTAAATGCTTTTATGGTAGAAAACAAAAAATTTACCCATCTAATAATTAATGGATTTCTCGGTGGCTTGGTATGATTATTTACTGGTGCAATAAATCATGTTATATAAGGATTATGACACGTTCCATCTGTTCTTTAAGGCAACTAAACTTGACTTTCAGTATTTATCCTATGCTCTGGATAGATTCACTATGACTATTTTCCTACTCTGACTGTGAAGATTTTCAGATCCTTGTGGTATTCCAACATAGCACCTTCTAAAAAGAGGGTTATAATGGCAAGATAATATTTTCACTTTTATATATAAATAGTTGAAATATAAATTGATGAAATTGACTGAATTTGTTGATAAATGTGAAAAATCTTTCCAAATATATTCTTTAGTAGGTTGATATCATAGCTGCCATTAAGACATAAGTACATAAGAACAGCCATGTCTGAAAAAAATCAGCGAGAAACTTAAATCCTAGACATTTATCTCTTCAATATATGGCATTTTTCAAAGAATTTAAACACTAGAGATATTTCGCTGTTTTTGTTCACTGGTGTTTTTTAACTGAAAATCATTCAAGTAACACCTTGTAGACAAATAGATGTAGAAGAAATATTGGAACAATCTTGGGGATCTTGGAGAATGAGTAAAGGTTGTGGTAAGTTTTAACATACTAAATATGTGAAAAATTAACAGTTGTGGATTGTGCCAGATGTGAGATGCATGTGGCTCCTACATATTTGGAGGAAGAGGGAAGAAAAATATGTGTATTTGAAACATTGCAATAGAATGATGTACAACTGAGAGGCACACTTTCTAGATCCTAATATTCATGGCCTAAGGTAAACTAAATGAAAAGTAGAACAAGGTAGAAAAATGTGGGGAAATGGTAGTAGGAATCATCTTTTAAATAGGTAGAATGTAATGAGAAAAGAAGGTTTTGCCACAGCTGTTATGGATAAGTCTTTTGGGCTACAACACCAGAAATCCTGCAAGTGTGCAATGTTCTAGTATTCCTGTAATTTCTAATAGCCATGTGTGGCCTCAACATAGGAAGGCTAACGGACGTCTGGTGCATTAAGATGGACCTGAGCTTGCATCCATCCCATTTTCCATCCTTTAATTTTGAAAATAATATCCAGGAAAATAAGATCTCTTTTCCCCCTTCTCATAGTTGTGTTTCAGTTTAAAATACAGAAGCATTAAAAACAATTCAATTTAAAAACAAATTAATTTAAAAACAACTTAAACATAATTTAATTATTTTCCATACAAATCTTGTATATTTTTAATCAAAAAAGGGTTTTAAAAAGATTAATGAAAGTAATTTGAATTAAAGATTATGACAGATGAGTCTACCCCAAGTGTCAAATTCCATAATGTTGACTCTTTCTATAGTCAATTATACGTTATTAGCATATCACCATATGACTATATGTTAATAATACTAGTGATTTTGTGACATTTGGTTGAATTCTGATTTAAAGGTTAATATTTGCAGGAGAGTTCCTTACATTCATATCAATATCACAATATTCCACATCAATGTCATAGAAAGTGCGGGTAATACTGAAAAAAATGAGGATGATTCTTATTTAGGAGTCCATAAAAACTTCTAAACCCAATATTTCAAGACATGTCAATAGATGTATTCACTATCTACTGTTGTAATAGTAGTCTAATTAAAGGCAAAAGAATTTGCTTTCATTTCTCTCCTAGCTTCCTACCAGATACAACGAATGGTTTTGTTAGAAAATGAGAGCAAGCTTTATTTATATCTGTCTCACAAAACCACAAGACTGTACTACAGTCTATTCAAGGTGAGCCTGTGGGAAATGAAAATACCAGGGACCTTTTTAGGGGCATAGCAAAAAATTAAAAAAAAATAAAAACAGGCAAAAAAACAGATTCAAGTGAGATCTTTAATAATACATTTTTGCTTGTTATTTTAAACAGGCAATTTGCACATCCCTAAGAATGGAAACTCTGAAGAATTTGTTTTTAATAAAAAGACTGCACTTCAATAATGAAAATCTTTACATTAAATGAAGTTCTGATCCTCACATTAGCTCTGTGGTATGAAGAAATAGTCTCTGCTCACTGCGTTTCCAAACTTTCAGTCTTGTCAGAATAAATAATGCAGATTTGGTCCTTTTGTTTATTTGGGTCTTTTTTTAATTAGTGAGTCAGGTCTCAAAAGACATATTTATCCCACCTTTTAAACAAATGCTTAGCTTTTGCATATGATATCTCTGCAATTAACTTGTTATTCATTTCTGTGCTATTTGACAGCAGCACTTACATGTGCTCTGTAGCTGACAAAACTGTAGATGATACCTCTGGAAGAACAGGACATCATTAGTGTTTTTGCCATGAGGGTGAAAGAAAAGGGGAGAGATGCAATTAATTCCGTGGGACACTACAAACTCTTCACAGCAGCTGTAACAGGTTAGCTGGCCTGCTGCCAGACTCATGGAGATGATGGGTGAAAGTAGATGGTGCTAAAGACAGCCACACAATAATGTAGCTTTAGGCTGTTTTCTACATACTTTCCTATTCTAGCCCACCTTCCTTACTTAAAGCATCTGATACCATCTATGTGAAAAAGTGTTTTTTATTGACGTTACAATGCTCTCTTTTCTGACTAATTTATTCAGTAAATCAGTTTATACATTTCTCTTAGAGATTTTGTTTTGAATCAGACTTTGATCTGGACTTCTCTAACAGAAATCAGGGAAGCAGTCAGTCACTAAAAAGTATTTTGGATTCTAGAGATTAATAATTTTGCAATGTAAAGTTTTATTGCTATCTGGTTTTTAAAAATAATTAATGATCAGTAGGAAATATTGGATTGGTTGGTGTTCTAGGATTATTAGGAAGTAAAAGAAGGGGAAAATGTGCTCTATTATTAATGATAATTGCTATTAATAGTTCTTTAGAAGACAAAAAAGGCTAGGTTATAGAAAGAGGTGCATTTATATATGAAGTTATTTCTTCAGTACTGATAAAAATTTCCCAATTAATAAAATATTTACAGAGTAAAAAATTCTCCTGTCTTCTCATCTCTCTCAAGCCTAAACATACACACACATGCTAAAGTAAATATCCACGAAACACACACCTACACTTTATTTTGGTGTACTTCTCAGCATGTTATGCAGGCTTGAATGCGACTTGTCCCCACTGACTTGCACTGAATCCTTCTAGTGCTTTACACCAGTAGTCAGTGTTGGCAGGATGTTAAATGCTGTGCATTTTCCCATTCCCAAAGGAAAGAAAAAGATGGAAGAGGGAAATCAATTAAAGTGTTCAGGAGCAGGAGTTGGTAAGCCTTCTTTCTTTAATATTTCATAAGTAAACACATTTCCTAGCAAAAAAAAGTAAAAATAAAAGCATTCTGTAGGGTAGGGTCAAGGATTTCAAACTGGTTATGAACATCAACCTAGCATTTTCAAAAATGCAGTAGACCTCCAGTTGGTAAAGAAAACTGATACTGGGTGATTTGCTTAAGATTTCAAAATTATTTATGAGGTTCAGTGAGAATTACACCTGTTCAATTCTTCTGTTTTTTATTTTCTTGGGTTTTTTCAAGGCCAGGAAAAAAGAGCACAATATGAAATATCTCCTGAAATAAGAAAATGATACAAAAATTGTCTATATTTTTGGAAATTTATATATATTATTTTTATTTTATTTTTTGTGGGTGAGGGAAACCTTTAAGAGACAGGTGCACTGCAATGGACCTAGTTAAAAAAAAAAAAAAAAAGAAAAAGACCAAGATTTAAAATAAAGTAAACTATGTGAGCATAAAACTGTCATTTAATTTTCTTGTCTTTGGTTGAATAGGTAATGTGGAAACCCATGTACTTCAAAAGTAATGTTACCATTACTTGATTATCTTTTTCTGTAGATTTTGGGGCAAAGTGTTCTGTACTCAGTAGAAAACTGAGATTTTGTATAAAGACATGCAACACTTATACAGAAGCATAAGTGAGGTTTTCTGAAATTATATATTTAAATTTAAAAAAACCAAAACTTACTTAGTGGGAATATAAAACCATAGGAATGAGATAGAATGATGAAACTTTGGTCTTTCTCTTAAAATGGCATATTAAATTGCTCTGGATAGATATTTCCCCCCCAATTACCAACCTTGACTTCTCAAGCAATTTAATAATATATTCAATTCTCAAAAAGTTTTAGAACTAAAATTAGGTTGAGTCACTATTCTAAAAATCATATTCTTCCTTTAATAAAATCAATAGACTTGATTTTATCACATTAAAAGAAAAAGTATGCCATTGTATCACCCATTTTAGATAGAATTCATCTAGATATTTAGATATAGTTTTTAGATAAATATATATATGCTCATAATACACATTGAAATCGGAATTTCGAATCTTAATTCTGAAAATCTAGTGCTAACTTTGCAGATCCATTTCACAACATACTAAAGATGTGCTAAAATGTGCGAAGTAACCCCCAATTGACTAGCATGATCTGTAAAAATATTTTATTGATAGAGTTCATAAACTTAAGCCTATTGCCTGGGAAAGTGTCAAGAAAACCAGTAGCAGAGAGTTTATTTACTATGAAATCAGTCTATATTTTCTTTACAACCCTCAGTAGCAGTATAGTCACAAGTTAATATTAAAGGGTAAGCAAATGTATTTGGGAAATAATCAGTGATTAAAGACTATATAATTTCAGGAGCTTTCTCATCTGCAACTAATGCTTTTGGAAGAGGGCAAAAGGCAAAGCCTGCTTATTCACTGCAACCCCGAGTGTGAGGGAAGCGTGCTGAAAACTTGCTGTCCAACAAACATAATAATATTCACAGAGAGGCAGATGCATGAATCTGCTCGCTTTCTATTTTCCCCTCCAATTTGCATGCCCTAGAATGCTGTTATGAAGTGCAGCATTCATATCAGTTCTGGGACATAACCAGCTTCATTTGACTATAATTCAAAGGGGTTTTAGACATCTATGTAAATATTATAGACATGAACCCTTGATGTTGGCAGGTATGTACAACTTTGTGAAATTTTGCCCTCCTGAGAACTTATCAGCTAAGAGGTGCCTTAGGTAGCAACAAAAATCTTTCTGATGTTAGGTTGATACATGACCCAGATAATTCTTTTTCTCTGAAGGAGAGTTTGAGAGAATCTGCACAAAAAAGTTATTCAGTGTAACAATTTCCATGTAACTCTTCTAAGTCTACAGCTGCATGCTTTCAAATAGTTCTTTATACATATAAAAATAGTATCTGATTCCAGTTTTTAAGTTCATTGTGACGTTTCTGTGTAATATTTGAGTCTTCCTCTGTTTTAATAATATCTCCTAAACTTATGCCATGAAGAAAATTAAATTCTTGTGGTTAATCTTAAATCAGTGAGAAAATATTAAGCAAGATGTGTCCCAAAATAGATACATGAAAACCTCCAGTAGATATTTTCTCCTAGTTTATATACTGGGCAAGATGCTCTATGGTTGTAGAATATCTCTTTGGCCAGCTAGATTACTTGTCCCAGCTATGCTTGCTCCCACTTTTCCTTTGTGTGTTTCCTAACTGGCAGAACATGAGACACACAGACACAAAACCAAAACACAAAACAAAACCTCACCAAACAAAAAAGTCCTTGACCCAGGATAAACCCAACCTAGCAAAAAAACAATACATCATTGTGTTATCAGCATTATTGCCATTATGAATCCAAAACACAGCAATAAGAAGAAATTTAATCTATCCCATCTGAAATCAGGTCACATATATACTCAAAAAAACCCTTTATTTTGTCTGCTTATAAAACCATCTTGGTAGCTTACAATGGTAAACATCTGGAGATATGTTTACCTAGATATGACCTGTTGCATGATGTTTTATCAGATCTTTGCCTGCTCTCAAGCAGAACTTGTTACAAAGCCTGTCAGGTATGAAATTATACATTTTTGTCATGTGAGTGATAGCTTTGGAAGAGTTTCAGTTTGAAAACACCACCTGCTCATGAAGACATAATTCAGATTTCTTGCAAATGCATAAATCCACTGATGTAGCTGTGAGATGTATCTTGTTATCTTGTTGTGACTGTCACATCATTCACTTTTTAAATGTCAAACCTGTCATGTTTCTTGATTGAAGTACTCTTAATGTAAAATACCTGATTTTTTTTTCTGTTGTTCAATCAAGACAAGGCCATGCCACCAAATCTCTGGCTTTTTAAAATATCACCTAGAGAAAACAGTAACAGGTACATCTTGTACCATGATCTCCATATATTGTCTCTGTTTATAGTTGTATCCCTCAGAGGAGTCACATTCCTACTATGTATTTTAAATCTGCCTACATGTGGTAGAAATGACACAACACAGTGGTTTTTCAACTAGCTACAAAACAGCTTGAATTGAGGACATTTTACTCAAGATACAGAAAAGCATACTGCATGTGAATTTGTGCTGGAGATCTACCAATATTTTTTACATTTCAACCCAATTCAAATAGGAATACATAAAAAATTGAAAGTAAAAGTATGGGGGTCCGCCTTCACTTTTTGACTTTCTAAGGAAGATATGTGATCCCTGTTGGGTTGCCAACTGGCAAAAGAAAAAAAAATTTAAAAGAAACAAAAATAAGGTAAAATTTACTGAAGTATTAACAGAGACCACATGACAGGTAAAGACAAGCACTATAGAAGAGTGTGGTAATTTCTGGGGGAAATTTAAGGTAGAAAATTATCAGAGGAAATCTATGGGTTCAAGCAGTTATGAAGGGCCAAGTAGGTGATTAGAGGGATGGAGCACCTCTACTACAAGGAAAGTCTGAGAGAATTGGGCTGTTCAGACTGGAGAAGGCTCCAAGGGGACTTTGTCATAGACTTTCAGTATCAAAAGGGGCCTACAGAAAAGCTGAAGAGTGAATTTTTACTAGGTTGTGCAGTAATAGGACAAGGTGTGATGGCTTTAAATTGAAAGAGGAGAAGTTCGGATTAAATATTAGGAAGAAATTCTCTATTGTGAGGGTGGTAAGGCACTGAAGGACGTTGTCCAGAGAAGCTGTCGATGCCCCGTCCCTGGAAGTGTTAAAGACCAGGGTGGATCAGGCCCTAAGCAATCTGATCTAGCAGAAGGTATCCCTCCCATTGCAGAGGGATTGGAACTAGATAATCTTTAAGGCCTCTTTCAACAAAAAACATGCTCTGATTCTGTGATTCGATGATGGTGATGGTGATGTCTCTGAGACAGGTATTAAATGACGGCTAAGTGAGAGTTACAGCAGTAGGGGTCTGATGTTCACATTAACATTTATTAACTCCTTCTTTTATCAGATAATTTGTATATTTTTCTTGCTGAAATTATTCAAAGAATAGAATAAACATAATTTTAACAAGTATCTTTTTTTTTTTCCTTTTTCCTTTTCTTTATTCTGAGGAATATTTTAAGCTCCAGTAATTCCAAGGCTGGGATTTCAGCATGCCCAGGGAGCCAGGGTCCCTGCCTAGGCTGAGAGGTGTTTGCAGGTTCATTCAGCAGAAAACCTGAGCATGTATCCCAAGGACACACACACACATATGTACACCCAGAGACACATGGGTCTGACTGCACATACTGCCTCAGACAAGCACTGCTGCCAGCAGCACCCAGATGTACTGCTCACACCAACCCAAGTGCAGACAGCCAGATGTGTCTTGGGTAGGATTGAAGGTTACAAGTGCATGTAAGTGCCTGTGCATACACACACACATCTGACACTCTCCAGTCACAAGTACACGCACATTCCTGGATCCCTTGAGTACTGCTATTGCACCTCTGTCCACCTGATACCTGTTCATGGATCCTGGAACCCCCTACCTGCCCCACAGGTCCCTGATTCACATGCTCAGCCCTGCTGTCTGACTGATGCCCCTGCCTAGTACCAAGGTTAGAGGAGACTTGTCTCCAATCACAGCAGCCAGAACCAGGCACCTGGCAGTCAGCCCCTCACTCACCTCACTCACCTGGCCCACCTGTAGTTAATTTTCCTAAAACACACCATGTAAAAATGCAGCTGAGGCCAAGTCCCCCACCTGCTTCCAGCTGGTGTCTCTGAGACTCCACTGGCTCCAGCTGCTGGCATCACTGTCCCAGGAATCCTGTACATCCATCTCACAGCAGAGTCTGCTCCCAGTCCATGCCCACAGCAACCAGCTTCTCATAGAGTCACAGAATGGGTAAGTGTGGAAAACACCACTGGAGCTCATCTGGTCCAACCTCCCTGCTGCAGCAGGGTCTCCTAGAGCACATTGCTCAGGACTGTGTCCAGACAACTTTTTGATATCTCCAAAGAAGGAAAGTTTACAACCTCTCTGGGCAGTTCCAGTGCTCGTCATCTGCACAGTAACGTTCTTTAGCATCTTCAGGTGAAATTTCCTGTGTTCCAGTTTCTCTGCATTGCCTCTCATCCTATTGCTTAGCACCAATGAGACGATCCTGGCTCCATCCTCTTGACACCCTCCCTTCAGATATTTACATACATGGATAAAGTCACTCATACCCTCTGGTTCTAACACTCGTACAGGATAACAGATGATGTGGCACAGGGAGATCTACCACAGGATTTAAGGAGAACAAAGCTGCAGTGCTGGGAGATAAACCTGCTGATGGGCCATGGCCTGCACTCAGCTGGACCCTTCTATACACAGTCTTGTCTGTCCCTTATCCTGTTTCTCTTTCCCACCTCATTCCCCTACATGCTTCCTCCTAAGTCATGCGTGGTCTCACTGACACAGCCCTTGAATATCACAGATCTCCATGTGTTTGTTTCCTTCTTATGACTGAAAAAGCCCCAGCTGTTCCTCTCCAAAGATGTGCCTAGAGTTTCTTAATGGGCCTTTGGCTTGTGACTGAACACTTTTTGTCCTTGGTAATGACTCTGCTGTCTCTTGTCTGTTGGCTTTGTGTCTCTGTGTCTTCTTATTTACCACTTCCACTTTAATTTATTATCCCCTTTGCACTGAAGAGGTCCTTGATGGGATCACTTCCATGAAGCAGATGCTGTCACATTCCACATATGCTTACAATCTGCCCTGCTAAATTTCTTTTCTTTCATTAATAATGAAAGATAGAAATATTCTTTCAAGTATTGTTCAGAAAAAAGAATTAACATTTAATAATAATAGCAACAATTAAAAAAATGACAAAACACAGGAAATTGAAGAAAAATGTAATTCAGAACTTCTGGAGGAGCCACTAGTGAAACCCTGTCTCTTACAAAGCTGCTGACAGCTTTGCCATTGATTTTATTAGTGCTAAGACTTCAAACAGTGTCTTTTGCATGTTGTGTTAATTAAATGCTTCTGGGCTTGGAGAAAACAGAAGAAAAATGTAATATAAACAGTTATGCCTTGATGGGATGGCAGGTTGTTTCAGTCTACTTCAAATCTTTATATTCTTTCCTCACACTTTGTGACATTTGAAGTATTCATGCATGTTCAAACAGTATTGCACTTTGTAATGATCAATTTGGCTTTATTTCTGAACCATTTAAAGAAAAGTTTTCATTTGCATATATCTACTGATTTGGTTACACAGATGTCCTATCAGAAGATTAATTGAAAAGATTAATGTGGAAGAATAATTCTTTTCTTTTCTTTTCTTTTCTTTTCTTTTCTTTTCTTTTCTTTTCTTTTCTTTTCTTTTCTTTTCTTTTCTTTTCTCTTCTTTTCTTTTCTTTTCTCTTCTTTTTTCTTTTCTTTTCTTTTCTCTTCTTTTTTCTTTTCTTCTTTTTCTTCCTATGTGGGGAGACCTAGAAGGCAAATCAGAGAGTGCCATCCTGCACTCTCTCTACCTCAGGAACTACACTGCATCTACCCAGGAGGCTGGTCTCAGTGTTTTTTAATGTTGAAGAAACCAGCCTTCATTGGGTGGGTAGACATCAGGGTGTCCTACGCTCCTACACCTCTGCTGAGCAAAAAGAGGCCAATGGTATCACTTTCACACAAGGTAAAGATATTGCTGTTCAGCCACAGGAAATATAGGAGAAAGCAGTGTTGATATCAAAGGAGACCCTTATTATTTAGGTGATTATTATAACATGTCCTAAGGATTCCCTGCTGCATTTGTCATTAGAGATAATTATAGACAGTGCTGCTGTCTTTGGATTTTGGCCCACATAGAATTCTTTTGTTTTTGTCACCATTTCTGAGTGAGGCTGCAATTTATGCTTTGTCATTGTTAGACTGGGACTTCTTTTCCCACTGCATTACATCTTTTGTGTTCAGTTCTTCAATATGAAGAAGTTAGAAGAGAAAGGATACTCAGATCTTGACTCCCATGGTGCAATTTACTTGGTCAGAAATAGATAAAAGAAGTGAATCTTTTTTTCTAAATGCATAATTAATCAGTAGCTTCTATTGCTAGAAGGTTGCAGTGAGGCAAGGAAATTAGTAGGATTTAAAGATATTTAGACTTTTTTCAAAACTCTATAAAGGTTTTTAAGAAATTTTAAGCTGTTCTTTAAAGCACAAACCAGACATTTCTGGTCAAAGAGGAAACTCCTTATGAGGTTAAATTAAATCTTACCTGCCTCTAAAAGAGCTTTCTAAACTTGATATAGTTCATATCATACTGATTACAGCTGAAACAATTCTATTCTTTTAAGATATGGCTTTAGATATACATCTAGTCAAATATAGCATTTTCTTAGTTCTTAAGAAAGTCTTCCAAAAAGTACATTTAAGACCAAATCAGTGGAGGTGAATGTAAGCACTATTTAAATTTCAAAGAATTTTATAATAAAGGATATCATCCTCTTATGTTTTAAAATACCTCTAATTCAGATACCAGTGGCATTACTGAAGTTGCAGTGGTTCCAATTAAATTCTAGCCCAAGCTTTTAAAATTAAAACTGTAAAAAGAAATTAAATTACATAAAGGAGTAGTTCTTCCTTTGTTTTTATGAAAAGGCAAGTCACAGTGGATACTGGTATTCAACACAGAGAGGTCCTCAATTTTCCATTTTTGAAGACGTGTTGAGATGGAATAGAGGATATATTTTCCTCTGATATGAGTTTTGCTGTGGAATCTGCAGTTTGTTCTTGCCTTGGCAAGCTAATTCTGTGAAGGTGGAAGTCAGGTATATTTGAATATGTGCAGTCCAGAATGAATGAGGAGTCTGTGGCTTATGTTCTAATATTTTATTTACTTTTTGTCCACAGTACTGTGATCCCTTCTTCTCTGCCTTCAGTGGACAGAATGAGTCCTCTTTGAGTGAGAGATGAATAAGCAGGGATGAAGTGAAAGTATGAAGTCAGCAAAAATACAAAAATATTTTTCTTGTACTGCTAATACACAGTACAGTTAGCTCAGTGATGAAAATAATACTGAGTACTACTTAGGAAATTTTATTTAGCATTTCATTCTCCTTCATTAAAAGCAATAGAAACACATAAAATAGATACAGAACTCTGAAAAATAAACAGAATTGTGATGTTATGATTTAAAATAACATACAAAATATCATACAAATTATATTGTATACAATACACTAAAATTATATTATCCACTGAATATTATATATTATATATTTTATGTTAGCAATCACATATATGTTACATAATTTATATGCTGTATCTCCTACATATATTTCTGTCACTCCTCTTCTTACATAAAACACAGTGACAGCAAAGATTATTCTGACTACATGAAATTAAAACTTCTCCAACAAAGAGAAGTATCACAGAATCATCTGAGTTGAAAGGGACACAGAAGCACAACGAAGTCCAGCTCTTAAGAGAATTGCCCATAAGAGGAACAAACTCACAATATTATTGACACCGTGCTCTGACTAACAGATAATCATAGTCATAATCTCTTCATTTTCCTTGTTTACTTTTGAATTACTTAATATTTGTTGCATCCATGCAAAATCAGAGATAGTAGTATCATAGTGACAATAGTGAAGGTTGAGAGACCTTGAATTCAGTGAAGCTAAAAGAGTGAAGCTAAACAGTATTTCTCAAGTGTTGTCTCGTCCTCTTGTGCTCCAGTTGCAGAAAGTAGGTCCTTACTGAAACTC
Source organism: Sturnus vulgaris (assembly GCF_052056855.1). Classification (NCBI taxonomy): domain Eukaryota; kingdom Metazoa; phylum Chordata; class Aves; order Passeriformes; family Sturnidae; genus Sturnus; species Sturnus vulgaris. The sequence goes on from NC_142244.1 coordinate 97,384,748, forward strand.
TATCACACATTAGGGTCACAAGAAAGTAAATACCTGGCTTAAAAAAAAAAACAACAGTGTTTGAAAGATCTTCTTTTAAAAACAGAATATTAGAGTGACACACAAGGTGACAAAATATTTTTAAAAATGAAACAAACCTATGGCCCAGTTTCACGGGATGCTTTTTTTTGTCTTTTTTTTTCTCAGATTCTTCTGCTCCAAACATCTGCTCCCCTTAACTGGTGTTGCCAGCCTTTGCAGCCTTAGCATAATGAGGCTGTTGCTTACAATTTTAATATGGTGTCATTTTATTCTGCTCAGAGCAGATCTAATTAATGGCTAATTAAGAATCCATCCAAGGTCACTGGTGTCAATAAAGCTGAACAAATATTAGGAAGGATAAGAATTTGGGGAATCAATCTGTCCAAGTACTGAGCCTGGTGTAAGGCTCTGAACTCTCTGTGTATATCTTAAGGAAGGTGCCAACTTCATTTTTAACACACAGCTTCAGTAATTTCCTGTTGACTGATTGCCTTTTGGATTAAAACAGTAGCACAAAAACTGCAGGAATTAGAGGAGACTCCAGTATCTGGTATACAAAATTAGCTATATCTTTTCAGTATAATTTATTTTGTAGTAGAGCATACCTTAGCAACAAAGATATCTGCAAAAGTTTCCCATTGTAGGGATCATCCTTGACTCACTGGATTATAAAGTGATAAAATGGCATTTGTTTCTTTGTCACTTCCATTAATTCAGACTGAAAATTTGCTGCCTCTGCCAGGAGCTGCAGGAAGCAAGGAAAGCTTACTATTTGAAATGTAAATTGATCTCTTTTGACAGGCAAGGAAAGATTGAGCTGGAGGTATAGGAAATGTATGTAGCTTTTTATTACTGCTTATAAGTATTTGTTCACACTTGCTCTTGAAGGTATAAAAATTATGCAAAGTTTAACTGCTTATTCCCATGCATAATATAAATCCTAAAAAAATACTGTAGAAAGGAGGACTGGTACCTTATTTGGAAAAGTGTTTATTACACTTCTGGAGTCACACTAGGAAAACCTGTATATCATACTTCTTTGAGTTACTAAACAAATTTCCTACTGGGAAAGAGTGTGTACAGATATCCTAAATCAGGGACAGTTTCTGTATTCTGCTCTGAAGCATTGGGTTCCAGCTGGCACATGAATGCAAATCAGTAAGTGATCTAGTTATCCTCTTGCAGAGTGGTAACTTCCCAGTAGTTTGACCTTTCCTAAATTTCTTTTCATCAAAAGAAATTTTTGAAGGGAATTCCTTTATCCTGGAAAAGGGTAGATGCACTTAAAAAAATTTGAATAATTGTACTTATTCTGACACAAAAGAAGGAAAAATTGAGGTCACTTTTCGTACAAAACCTGTGGAATTCACCGTGAGTTCACATGGAATATTTTCCCCTGTATAAATAAAATAGATAACCCTAATTTCTTTTGGATTGTAATACTAGAGTCTCATTTTTATTTTTTTTTAACATAGAGGGGATTTGAACAAAATACTGTTTTGATCGTAAGCCATTTTATTGTTGAGGAAAACAGTGAATTCCATGAGAGAATGAGAAAGACACTGACTGAGAGTTTAAGAGTCAGGATTAAAGGAAGGGCAGAATCAAGTGAGATTATACTGGGGGTCTGCTACAGGCCCTACAGCCCAGGAAGCTGATCAGATGAGGCTCCCTGTAGAAAGATAGCAGTAGCCTTACCTTTGTAAGTCCTGTTGCTCATGTGGGACTTCAACCACCCAAATATCTGTTGGAGGGATAACATAGCAGGACACAAGCAATCCAGGTGTTTCCAGGAACATGTTGATGGTAACTTGCTTCGCCAAGAGATAAAGGAGCCAGTGAGGAGAGGTGCCCTACTGGACCTTGTCATGATGCCCTACTGGACATCAAGGTCATGAGTAATGATGGGGAATATGAAGATCAAGGGCAACCTTGCCTGCAGGGACCATGAAATGATGGAGTTCAAGCACCTTTGGGCAGCAAGGAGGGCACAGAGCAAGCTCACTAGCCTGGACTTCAGGAGAACAGATTTTCCTCTTTAGAGATCTGCTTCATAGTTCCTTGGCATAAAGCCATGAAGGGAAGCTGATTAATATACAAAGATTAGGAGCAATACATTGCAACAAAGAGGAAGTCAGGTGAAAATGCCAGGAAGCCTTCATCGATCAACAGGGAGATCCCAGACAATGCTGTACATCTGTATCATCTGGGCAACAACCTCTCAGTGATGGGTAGCTCTGATAGTGCAGCTAGTGCTGCAGTAGCTGCATTAGCAAGAGCATGGGTCAAAAGAAGTGATTATTTACCTCTACTTAACACTTCTTAGATGTCTTCGATGCTGTATTTACTTTTGGACCCTAGATTGAAAGAGAAAGATTGACAGACTGGAGACCTTTGCAGGGGGTAAACATGAAGTAAAGGAAAGTGGAGTATGTAAGAGTTGCGAAAAAGTACAATCAAATGACAGTGTTAAGGTAACAGATGGAAAACAAGTAATAGACATGTGTTTCCTCTGAGATAACACACAGGTAAAACTGCAGGAAACCATAAGGATCAGGTCTGCTTATTCTGTCTCGAAGCAGCAAGGCCCAGACAGTTACTAGTTAATGTTGCAATCTCATATAAGCAATCTAAAGACAATTTGATCTATGCTATCAGCTTCGGAAAATCAAAAGTTTATATGCATATAATAATATGTTTTATTTACTATTATCAATAAGTTGCATAATAAATAATATTTTAAAATATTATTACTTATCTAATATTTATTATATTCATGATCTTGTTGAGAAATACCATTACAATGAGATTTTCCCAAAACAGGCTTCTGTTTTTGTTTTCCACTCTTCAAGATATGGTTCTCTGATATTATTTCTGTATATGTCTCCTTTACTTTAGCATCCAGGAAGATTGAATTCCTTGATAGCACATTCATATTTCTCAAATGTATCTTAACATTTCTTTTTTAAGATACTTTATCTTGCTATCCCAGGATTGGCTTTCAGATAGCCCCAGAGTATTCCAGTGTCTTCTTCAATGATCGGACCGTGCATACATTCTTGTTTGGTCATTGAAAATTCATTCTACAGAGCACTGATTCACTAGAAGTGTTTGTGTGTGTATGTACATTTATATGCATGCATGTATAATGGATTAAAATTTTGGAAGTACTTTTCAATTCTCTGCATCCATCCATGGCAGCAATACTGTTTTGAGAACAAATTTATTTTCCTAAATTGTATTGATTCTGTTTAAGATGCAAGAGTGCAGTGAGAGACTGAAAAAAATATAAATTTTTTTAGAGTGGAGAAGAGAAAGAAATCTTACTGTTGTTTTTGTTTTCCTAATAGTTCTAAAATTCTAAAAAAATACACTGCCAGATTTGACTCAAAGGTGCACAGGAAAGGACGGATGATAATAGACACAACTTCCACAAAGTATTTTGATTTGATTTAAGAAGAAAATTCTTCAAGGTATGAGTAGATAAAGACAGGAGTTTCCCAGAGATAGCAACAGTCGAACCTAACAGTATGGTAATACAGTAAAGACTGGATATGGGGATATATAGGTTTAGTAGATGGGGTAATATTCTAAAATATTAAAAGCAAAGGAATCCCTGAATACACAAAAAAAATTACCAAATACAGAACAAATATATGTTCGTCGTGTGAAAAATCAGATTACAGAATTCATTTCCATGGGAAGCTTTAAGTCAAGAGTTTAGAATTCAGAAGGATTCTTAATAAGGATAAGCAAAAATCCTGTTTAAGTCGAATGGAAAATAACAGACTTCGTAACACAAAGGTTTGAATCAAATTCTGTCAGTGATGAAATAAGACCTATCAAGGGAAGACTGTCTTTCCTTTTTATTATTCCCCACACACACTCCACCCTAAACTGACTTTAGTTAAAAGGAAAAGGAGTGAATAATGAATAAAGAAAGACAGCACATTCATTTCAGGGTAATATCAGCAGTGGGCTGCTAGTACTCCTCAAGAATATGAGGAGTGTTTCTTGTGCTAAATCTTCCATCTCTGCTACTGAGCCACATGCTTTGTCATAGAATGAATGGCTGCCACATTATCTGATGGCCTTGAATTGTTCTCAGAGAAGACAAAGAATATTTAAAGTTCGGCAAGTCACAACAGTTCAAGCAGTGCTTCAGCATGAAGAGAGAAACACAAATTATATCAATTCAGCCTGGAAAGTGTGCATTTGTGTTAGCTGCACAATAGTGAAGATTTCACTAACAAAAACATACTACTAAAAATGCTTTGAACAGCATGCTTCTATCAACAAAGATCAGAGATGTTCAGGCTCAAGATAAAACTAATTAAGCAGTACATTCTGTTGCAATTTGAAATAAAATAAATCAATCAGTTATATATTATTCACATAATTTTGTAGCAGAATGCAAACCTTACATAACGAATGCTCTCCGACATCTGCAACGTGTGAAGGATGAAGAGTATTACTAAAATAATCTTGCAGGTAGAAAAGCTGTTATTCTAGATTTCCAGACAAGGAGCTGAGTAAGAGGGTAAATTCACTCAGGTCTGTGCATCACTAACTTCCTCAAGTTCAGTCTCAGAGGATGCATAAATCTGTCACAGAATAGAAGTGAATCTCAACCAAGCAGATTAAGTGACTTGATTTTGTAACAGAGGGAGGACTACAGCATATTTCTTTTTCAGTCTAAATGTTATCAGAAGATTATTTTATTATAAAATAATATTACACCTCTTCAGGAGTTACACTTTTTGTCACCTCTGTTCCAGAGACAGAAGGTCAAATTTTGAAGTGTAAATCAGCACACCTGAATTAATTTTAAAAATATAGTGCTCTATACAGCTGAGCACATCCAATGTTGTCCTTATAATTTAAACATTACAATGTTTATGCTTTCAGGTCATAAGCAAACTATCATTTCTGATGAACAATGCAGTCCTTTTTTGAGATTCTATAGACAGAAATAGCCCATCATTTATTAACAGAAGACATAGCTAGCATGAAATATTTTTAGTCCTCCTTTCCTTCCAAGACGATGGTCCTTGTAATCTGTCCAAAGACAAGGAAACCCATACATCTTGTACCTACACATAATAATGATTTATATCTCCCTGATATTTTGATGCTTCTAAAAGTAGCTGTATGTCCTTGGTCACACACAAACAGTTTTTGTCCCAGCTCCTTAATTTTCTGCTTGTTTTATAGGGATTCATAGTAATGATCTGAATCTCTTCTTTGCAAACTGTGCTAAGTGGTGATCTAGCAAGCACATATTCAAGTTTTCTATGTCTTTTGTGTAATGAAATTTTGTTTCAGAATTATGGTAAGAGTAGCTGTGTTTCTTTATGTAATTCTGTTGCAAATAGTTCATCCATTCCTCATATCTGATAAAAGCCAGATTTTTGAATCAACAAAGATACTAAAGTGACAATGCTGTTTAACTCAGTGATTGATTATATTGGATTTTTACTTTCCATGCAAAATTGTGTCATCCAATTGCCTTGTTAGTTTTCTTCAAAAGTAAAAGTCTGCTTTATAGTTTTCTAGCAGCCTCTGCAGCTGCTATTGTTTGTCATCATTTTAAACCCCTGCCTAGACTCTGAAGTTCATCACAGGTACTGGCACCAGAATCTGATCACCAGCTGATTGATGTGGAAAAGGGGAACACAGGACTTACAAATGCTTCAAGAAGTTATTATATAATACATGCCTAGCTGAAACCAGGTGAAGTCCTGCCTTCTGTTATTGTGTCTCTACACATGAATTGTAGAATCTACTAGTGTAGTCTCAGTTCTTTCTGCTTCCTTTCCCAATTACACATCAGCTGTGTGAGACTGCTCATTTTCTTCTGGGGAGAATTGCAGAAGGTATGCTCATAGTACACTGCAGCAATGTGGAAAAGATTCTATTAATCTCCATATGAAAAACAGGAACAGTCAGATAGTTCTTTTAGCTTGGAATTTATACGCTGACTGTTGAATCTGCTCGTTACTGAGCCTGCTTTTTCAGAAGTTTGTCTGAGGTAAATGGGACAAAAAAAATATATTTCAAGAAGTTGAGCAATAGCTCAGGATTAACATAATGAATAATATTTTTTTCACAAATTTAAGCAATATCTCAGGATTAACATAATGAATAAATTTTTTTCACTAGTTTTAGGATGAAAAAATGAATATTTTCATACTCCTCAGTATATTTTCCATATTTGTTTTCTTTTTTTCCTTTCCATATATAGTATTTCCTTTCCATACTCCAAGAGATAGTAAGGTCTTGTCATATAGCAGAGATATCTATTTCTTTGTCTAATTAAATATTTTAATTCTCTGTCATTTTCTTGACATACATTTCTTAATGGTGGCTTCAAAACTTCTTTGGAATGTTAAGATTTTGCCTAAAAAAAAAAATAAATTGGACAAACCACCTTCAGTCCCTTTGAAGACCTATATCAACACATATGTGTGTACTTTCATATGTATATCTATTGATGAATATAGTGCTGGACAAATTTAATCTCAAATTTTAGGTATCACTGAGCTATTGAAAAATGCTGCTCAACTGCTGCCTACCCTGTTAGGCAAATAAATCTCATGTTTCTAAGTTCCTTGAAGTGAGCATACAGAAAAATTAAAGCCCTATGGAAATTACCATTATTATTCATAGGATATCTTTCATCTTCCTCTTTGCTCCAAACCAAAGAGCAGAAAAGGTCTGCATTTGTTATGAACTAAGCAACATCTCAGTTGCATTTCTGTTCATGAAACTCAACTGAGTTTCATAAACATGAAACCCTAAGCAGCACATCTTAGGATGAAAAAAGTTTGTTTCCTAGGTTTTCAAGTTCAGGGACTTATGGTCATATTTTTTCTTCACGAGGTGCCTTAAATATCTTAAATTGTGTAATGCTCAGGGTTTTCCATGTGTAGTTTTGTACTCTGTCTTTCCTCCAAGCTTTGTCACCTTTCACACAAGTTGGTGTAGATTTCCAAAGCCTTTGTAACTTTCCTTTTTTCTCATGCTGTTGACCTTGTGCTAATATTGCTATTGACCTGATCGCAAACCCTGATGTTGTTATGTCAGTTTGCCATTAGTGAGAAGATTACCACAGGCTTGAGTATTGTGTCAACTTCCTCTTGACTTTTTCTTATTCCTTGTTTTGCAGTTTTATCAAAAAGTATGCAGGAACAACATTTATCGACCGTTCAGCATGACAGAACCATATGAACTTTAACAACTTTAATTTTTAGGGCATATTAAAGCACAGGTACAGGCTGGGAGGAGACTGGATCAAGACTAACCCTAAAAACCAGCTAAGTATGACTTGGCAATGTGTGCTTGCAGCCCAAAAAAGCCAACCACACCCTGGGCTGCATCAAAAGAGGTGTGTCCAGAAAGTAAAGGGAGGTGATTTTGCCCCTCTTCTCCGCTCTTGTGACTCCCGTCTGGAGTTCTGTGACCACCTCTGGGGTGATCATGAAATATGTGGATCTGTTGGATTGAGTCTAGATAAGGACCATGAAAGTGATCCGAGGGCTGGAGGCCCTCTCCCATGAGGAGCAGCTGAGAAAGCTGAGTTTATTCAGCCTGGGGAGCACAAGGCTCCAAGGAGACTCTATATCAGCCTTGAAGTAAAGGAAACCTAAAAAAAGACTGGAGAAGGACATTTCACAAGGGCATGTAGTGATAGGACAAGGGGAGTGCCTGAAACTGAAGGAGGTTAGGTTTAGATTAGATATTCGGAAGAAATTCTTTACTGTGACATTGGTGAGACACTGTAACAGGTTACCCAGAAAGGTGGATTCCCCATCCCTGGAAGTGTACAAGACTGGGCTTGATGAGGCTCTGAGTAACCTGGACTAATGGAAGGTGTCCTTACCCACAGCAGGGGGGTTGGAGACAGATGTTTTTAAGCTCCCTTCCAACCTTAGCCATTCTACAAAAACCTTGCCACTTCACATCTCTGTCATACCATCCTCCAATCATTACTAATGATTAGAAAAAATCATGAGGGACTTTAGGCAGATCCTGAAAAAGCTTTATGGCCAATTGTTTGCTATAGTGTGGAGTGGTCCAACAGGGAGGATTGCCTGTTGTTTCCCTTCTTCACTGGCCACTGAGGTGAACTTTATTTTCCCCTTTGAATTTTGTCTATTCTTTTATGTCATATTTTCTATCTCTCTCTTTACCCAATTTGTATTTTTATTTTCCCCCTAAAGTAATACTTACCTTTCCCATCAATTTATGCCATAATCTATGGATCCAATGCAGAAATAATTTTGCACAAAAGCCTCTCTCAATATTTCCTGTACAAAAGCTTGTAAAGACACTTCCATACCAAACCCTATTTGAGATCTCTTTAGACTACTAATTCCCTTATAAAATTCAAAGGGCATCTTGAGCACTTAATTTGGGACTGAGAACTCAATCAACCACAGCACGCATAGTCAACTTAACATTTATAAGTTTTTAGACATCTTGCATAAGTTTATTACAGAAAAAAAATTACTGGACCTCAACCTTTACCATGTTTTAAGTGTTACTTCATTACTTTTCATTGAAGATTAAATTATTCTACAAAACATATAATTCAAGAAAATATACAATTATTTCAGGCTTTTAAAAATTGTTTCTACCTTCTCGAAATGAATGCCTCATGATAGCATATGAAGAACAGTGTTTTGTTTTCCTTTTTTCAGAAGAAAAAGAGCTTATTCAAGAAGAAAATGAGATGTCGACTTGGGTAACAGTGGTAACATTTGCTGTTTTGTACCTTAACAGATGAAAAAATGGAAAAAGATAACTGATATGGCTTTAAATTTCTGTTTAAAGCAGTGAAATTAAGGTAGGGCAAAGCAGGATCTGTAGTATCAATGAATTACAAAGCACTTTTGTGCCTCTAGTTGCCACTTCTGAGAAAACAACAAAATTAATATAGGAAATCCATCTAATTTTGAGCTGTGAAAAAGGAAAGAAAAAAATTATTTTAAAAAACCAAACAAACAAAAAAAAGAACAACTTTATACTCTTCTCAATTAAAAACTGATTTTGTTAGGTTTTAACTGCTTCTCTGGTATTGAGTTTTAAAATTATTATTTTTAATTTTATGTGCATAGGATTATTTATTTTTAAAAACAAAGAACAGTTTAGTTGCACTCCCTTGTCAAGGATTGTTGAACCACACGGTTTAAAAGAGAGTAAAGTTAAAAGTACAAATAAAAAAATAATGAGGAAGAGAGATAATTGTCTGAGAAGTAAGCTCAAGAAATAAAATAAATGAAAATATTTGGAACATAGACAAAAGGAAGCAATAGAGATTTGTCCTAGTCTTATGTCACTCCCTGGCATTTTTGTGACCCTCCTCGAGGTAGGATTTTGGATTACACAAGCCTATGAAAACACCCTGATGATATTTTTATGCTCCTTTCTTCCATGTTGCCATGCCTAGTGGATTGAGCAGATAATAAAGAAACATTCCTTTTGTAGTTTCAATCCTTTCATAGAAACTGACAGAATGTGTAGCTTCATATTCTGAACTATTTCAGTGGTATCACTTACTGTAACTATAACTAAAAGCTGGAGTGAGAGTCCCTGTTAGAGAACAATCCAAATCATCCTAAAATGGAACAATTTATGTAATCTTAGATGCTCCCAGAGGTGTCTGCTTCTTTCTATCAGTAATGGGAGAAGCTATATCAAATTCAGCCTTATTTTAGACATCTGAAGCCAAGGAAAATATAACAAAAAACCACAAAATTATTTAGTTTGGAACAGATCTCTAAGATCACCCAGTATAACTGCTAGCTCAACACTAACAAGTTCACCAATAAACTCTAAATGCCGCAGCTGCTAATGTTTTAAATGCCTTTAAGGGATGGTGATGAATTCACCATTTCCCTGGACATTTTGATCTAATGTTTGATAATTCTTTCAGTGAAGAAACTTTTCCTAATATCCAATTTCAACATCACCTGGTGCAACCTGAGGATGTTGCTCATGCCGTCTCAGTTGATACCTGGGAGAAGAGGCCAATCTCGACCATTGCACAGAGCAATGATGTCTTCCCTGAGCCTTCTCTTGTCCAGCCAAAACCATACTACCTCCCTCACCCTCTCTTCATTAGACTTCTGCTCCAGACCCTTCACCAGCTCCACTGCCCTTTTCTGGACATTCTACAGCACTTCAATGTCTTTCTTGTACTGGGGGCCCCAAAACTGAGCACAGATTTCAAGGTGTGGCTTCACCAGTGCTGAGTACCAGTACCAGTGCCCTGGTCAGCTGGCCACACTATTGCTGATACAAGCCAGGATGCCTCTGGGCAGAGACTGGCTCATGTTCTATTGGCTGTTGACCAGCACCTCCAGGTCCATTTTCAATCGGGCCATTTTCCAGCCACTCTTCTCCCTGCTTGGAGCGCTGCTGGAGTTATTGTGACCCAAGTGCAGTACCTGGCCCTTGACTTTGTAGAACCTCATATCACTGGCCTCAGCCCATCAATCCTGCCTGTCCAGATCCCTCTGCAGACTCTTCTACCCTCCAGCAGATCAACACTCCCACCTAACTGTGTAATCTGACTGAGGGGGCACTTGATCCCCCTGAATCTCACTGAGGGGGTACCAGATCCTCTCAACAACATCACTGATAAAGGGACAGGTACATCAAACAAGTCCATTACAGTAGAATAGCTACTTTGCTTGAAGCAGTCCAAAATGGAAATATTTTATACCAGAATCTCACAGAATGAGCAAGGCTGGAAGGCATCCCTAGGACTGGTAAACCCAAGCTCCTACTCAGAGCAGGGGTCAGCAAGAGCACAGTGCTCAGGACCTCATTCAGTTTTTTTCCAAACATCTCCAGAATGGAGACTCCACAATTTCATTGGGAAACCTGCTCCTGTGTTTGACTACTTTCACAATAAAAGAGGGACTTTTTAACGTCCCAACTAGAATTTCCTTCATTTCAATTTATGCTTATTGCTTCTCATCCTGTCACTGGACACTAAGAAAAGTTGATCTGTTTGAAATAATATAAGGGTAATGAATTTAATAGATATTTACATGACACTGCAGACTTGGTCAGAGGTATCTATGTAGTTCTTTCAAGAAATATATGAAGAAATTGTTTAAATAAGGAACTGTCAAATGCCTAGTCAGCTTTCTTTCAACAGTGCTAAAATGAACTTTCTCTTCTCTCTGTTTTGGTATACACATTGATCTTCATGCAAACCACTGTAAGAAACGGAAATAATTTTCTTGGGAATTTTATGCTGGAAAATAATATTAATGCTTTAGATGCAGTACTGAGGTAGGAAAAAAAAGCTTTTGGTATCCAAGTTACAAGAAGTTTTTTTTATAAAAACTTACAAACATAAATTTTTCAACAGTCAAAAAGGAGCAATCAAGAATGGTGCACTTCATGCTTTAAAGTACAAAAATAATACTCTACAAGTTAAAAACTTTCTGCTAATAATGAATTGAAGTCAGAAAGCACACTATTATTTATTTTCCTTTTATTTATGCTATTACTTACAGAAGACTTTCTGAAAATCTGCTCATATAATTTATCTTTGTATTTGATTATAAGAACAGTTCTAAAATTTAAAATAGACAATAGGAAATGTTATATTTGTTTTTTTTAATATACATATTTACTCACATAGGTTTGCCTTTTATCGACTATGCTTTCATAGTTAATCTGTTCTTAGGAATGATGTATTTGTTTCAATGGTGCATGGCCATTTGTGCAAAATGAAACAAGCAGAATTTAGACTCTAGTGTATTTGTACATAATGTTCTGTGATCTAGTATACTGCCATGTCTGAAATCTCCAGCTATCATTTAAGTCTAAAAAAAGAAATTGAAAGGATAACTCATCTTGAAAAAAGGGAAGAAAAATGGGGAGAATATTCTGTCAAATCTCAGGAACAGCTTTAGTGAAGTGTCTCCTCATTTCTTTCCTAGCAAATGAATAAGAAATTATCTCTGTTTGTACATGCATTAAATATTAGTGTGTAATTTCTACTATATATCAAGGAAAGAGGAAACCAGTGGGTGAAGTGTCTAAGTCAATATCGATCATATTTGAGATGTTTTGGCAGCCTAGTGAAGGTACCACAGACTGGAAAAGGGAAAATGTAATCCACATTTTTTAAAAAGAGTAAAACGGAAGACTTAGGGAACTACAGGCCAGTCAGTCTCACCTTAGTGCATGGCAAGATGATGGAGAAGATTCTCTGGATGTATGCTAAGGCACATGGTAAAATAAGGAGGTGATGGGTGGCAGGCATCATGGCATCACTAAAGGCCTTCTACAATGCAGTTACAGCATTGGTGAATAGGGGAAGATAGCTGACACATCCTGCCTGGATTTTTGCAGAGCATTTGACACTGTCCCACATCATATTCTTGTGTCTGTACTGGACAGACATGGATTTGATGGATGGAACACTCAGTGGACAAAGAAATGGCTGGATGGTCACAGTCAATGGGTTGTGATCAATGGCTTGACATCCAAGTAGAGACCTGTGATAAGTGGTGCTCCTCCTGAGTCAGCACTGGGACTAGCACTGTTTAACACCTTAGAGACATGCAGAGTGGGATCATCTGCACCCTCGACAGGTCTGCTGGGAACATGAATTTGTGTGGTGGGGTTCACACAGTGGTGAGAAAAGATGGAATCCAGAAGGACTTTGACCAGCTTGAGGGGTGGACCCATGTGAAACTCATGAAGTTCAACAAGACCAAGTGCAAGGTCCTTTACATGCATTAAGGCAATCCCAAGTGAAAATTCAGGTTGGAGAGAGAATGGGCTGAGAGCAGCACTGAGGAGAGAGACGTGGGGCTCTTGGTGGATAAGAAACTTGACACAATTAGACAATGTAAACTCTCAGCCAAGAACACAAACTATATCCTGGAATACATCAATAGAAGCATAGCCCACAGGTGAGGAAGGTGATTCTCCCCCATTACTACATTCTCATAAGACTCCACCTAGAGGACTGCAGCTGAATATTTGGCCTTCTGTATAAGAAAGACAAAGACCTATTGGAGTGAGTCCAGAGGAAGGCCACAAACATGATAAGGATGGAGCATGTCAGAGTTGGGGTTGTTCGACTTGGAGAATAAAAAACTACGGTGAGAACATGTAACACTTTCTAATACCTGATAGGGGCTACAAGAGCTAGAGAGGGATTTTTTACAAGGGCATGTAGTGATAGGACAAGGAGTAATGGCTTTAAACTGGCTTGGATCAGATCTAAGCATACAATTCTTTACCGTGGGGTTGGGGAGACAGTGGAACAAGTCACCCACAGACGTTGTGGATGCTTCATCCCTGGCAGTGTTCAAGGCCAGGCTGTATAGGGCTGACAAACTGGTCTAGTGGATGTTACCCTTCCTTATGAAGGGGAGGATTCTAACTACGTGATGTTTAAAGTCCCTTCCAACCAAAGTGCCTCTATAATTCTATGAGTCTATTATTTCTTAGCAGTCTTCAACAATTTGTGTTATTTGCTTTGTTCTTACATTGAAAACTATAATTTTGACTAATGATATTTTATTAGACTGAATTATTCTGGCTGTGAAAATTCATTATTATTAAATGAAGTAGCAGAAATAGGTTAGATATGTAGTATTTTCAGTCATAGAGTAAAAATTACCTAGTTAGTAATATCAGTAAGTAATAAAGCATTTACTTTAGTTAGTAAATCAGTAAGCAATAAAGCATATAATTGCCCCAATTTAGCAGCTATCTAATTTGAACTGTTCCTATGAAGGATGCCACTGAAAAAATTATTCTTCTAGAGAATCTTGTAAAAAAACCCTGACACACTTCAAAAACCATTGCAGACTTTTGAAGAGGGAGAGGAACAAATGATGATATATGTGTATTAAAAAAACCCAAACCTCATACAGTTTATCAAGGCAATTTTTTTTTTTTTTTTACTTTTAAAAGAAATGTTATTTTACAGTGTAAAAATAATTTTATCTCACATTAAGGACCTTTCTTTAAGTATATATTTAGGACCAAAATTGCAAAGTTACAAGAAGGTAATAAGATCCTTAAGGCAGATAAATACCTACAAGCACCTACAATCCCCAGCTTTAGTAAAGAAGTTTCTTCATGTAGCAGTCCTTTCTTTTTCAGTGGTATAACTATGTAGCTTCCATCCCAGGATTCTGCTTTGCCATTAGCAACAGCGATGCACTGGCAGATGGATGGCTTTCCAAAAATCACACAGAATGGTGTGTGACTAGAAGTCACACTGGAAGTCACTTCTACGATGGTGAAGTCCAAGTCATTTCCCAGAGGAGAAGCAGTTTATTGTGTTTGTGCAGCCAGCTTTTGGGAATGGGGTGTCTACAGAGGTGTCTACTGGGAGAAGCTGATGAATTCTTCCCCTATGTGCAACAGTCAATAACAGAATTCAAACAAACTTGTCTTAAAAAGGTAAGTAACTAACTTTTGTGTTGTAGTCTTTGCCTTCTAAAATTACTGATGTTGAAGTATATGCATTGACATGCATGTTCTATATATTAAAGGTTAGAGTCTCGATCCACTTATTTTTATTAGATTCTGAGTAGACTCTACTGTAAGCTAAATTGTGAGCGATGAGCTGAGATCATCTTTTCAGGCTGTTAATTCTGAGATGGCCTGTGTAAAGTAAATCCAAAATGACAAGTAAAACCAAAAGAGGACAATTAAGCCTGTAGATTGATCATTGATGTCTTCTTAACTGATGGAGCAGAGATCCCAACTTCTCACAAAAACCTCATCATACTGTCAAGCTTTTGCATGTGAAAATGTCTCAATACTGAATTATTTCACTACCGTGATGTTTTATTTCTCACTTCTTTGTCTCGTTCTCTCTTCTCTCTCCACTCCCACCATTATTAAGAAAAAAGTGTTAAGATAATTTATTATCTAATAAATTAAATTTTTTATTGACCCAATTATGTTTGCAATCTGGACAAAATATAGAGATTAAACTAGACTTAATGGTTAATGATTTAATGATTTAATGCTCTTGTGATATTTATGGTACTTTTTCATATGCATTGGAAGCTTTTGTAATCATCAGTCATGTTTCATTGTTTGCTGTGAAGGTTCTGTAGTGAAACTGTCAGAACTGTGTAATTTCTTCCATTTAGTTACCCACAGAAATATGTTAGATGAAAAGATATATGAAATCATACCTATTTTTTCATTTCAAAGGTTCCAGGAAATCGGCTTTCTACTTTTCTAACTGGTATGTAAAACAGTTGTTAAAACAGCAAGCAGGAGACAACTGATGTTTTCTCTTTTTGTACTTTAATGGGCTGACCATTCTGGAGCTATGCAAGGATGTGGTACTTTTTTTGAGAACACTTGTTCAACATTTTTCAGTAGTAGGTTCATTTTTTTCAGTTTATCCTGGCATAATAGTTACATATTTCTGCTTGGATTCAGGCTCTATTATATGGTGTCATCTGCCTGCTCAATCGCTATATTTTGTTGAACATCAGCCAATCTTGAAATTATTTTGAAAACTGGTTCAGATATAAAAAGTAATGAAGGACAGCTAAGAAAAGATATTGTATAAGTAATATAAAACCTGGACTTGTTATTCAGAAAATCTCAGTGATTTGGAGTGATTGTGGAAACTGTATAGGTATTCCTCTCTTTTATGAAAATCAAAATCACTGTTAATGTTTTAATTAATGTGCCAGATGGTATTTAATGCTTCTGGGACGATTTAATATATGAAGTTTTTGTAGGAGATTCCTGACTGGAATTTGAAAATATGGTATTCAATGTTTGTACTTTATTTTTTTGACTGGAATGGTATGGGATTATAATTGGTATGAGTGTAGTTGGCTCTAAGTCATGCTAGGATTTGCCTTATTAAACATATAGTCTTTTAGCACCCATTTTATATTGTACTTTGTATACTTCTTTTTAGCTTTTTTGATGTCTAGTGCTTGGAAAGTCCCTTATTTTCTAAATACCAGATGTCTTCATTCTGTGGTTAATCCATCTTAAAGACTTTTTGGTGTTATGGGACTTGGATGATTGTTGTCTTTAGGGATGGAGTGAGAAAATTCCTCATTAAGGGAGTTGGAAAATCATTACAGTATTTTATTCAACACCAAATGCCAATACCAATGGAATATGGGACTCTGGGTGCTGTAATATTAGGTGATCTTCATCAGCTCTTGGGCTGCATGTCAGTTTCATAAAAAAGTTTAACACTGTTACCCTTTCCAAAGTATTTCAAAATAAACATATATGTTTTCTCACACTCTTTATACTTAAATATTTATATTCTACTTCTGATATAGAGAAAATGCATGAAAAAATGTGGAAAGCATGTCAATAATATATGCTTTTAGCACATGTAAATTTCACTCAGAGTAATAAAATATTTCCTTTTGATTTATGAATATTTTATATCTAGTACTTGAGGTAACAAGCTCTTCTTTCTACTTTTGGTTGAACTATAATATTACAGACTGAGTTGTTTTTGAGAAGAATTTTTGCTAATATATTTGAAATAAAATTAATTACTTTTATAAATTAAAAAATATATATTTAACTGTAGCCCAGAATGATTAATTATATAGTCAGATTGGTTTAGCAGTTGTTCCAGCTTTTTATTAAATTTTGAAGATGAAGATTTTTAAAGATTTTTTTCTATAAGTTTTTGTGGATTTCTTTGAACTTTTTAATCCCAGATATAGTTTCAAAATCTTTTGTTTCTATTCAGAACTCTACCAGTTACGTTAAAATTTAAAAATCCAAACCTTATACATTCAGTACTATAAAAAATGTTATTTTAGATTCAAGATTTACAGACTTTTAAGAATGAGAAAACTTAAATAGCAATTTTAGCTATTTCTTACTCTTATTTAATAAAATTAGATTTTGCGTTTTACAAGAATAAAACATTGATGACTGTTTACTCTCCATATTGACCCTCCAGCTGTTTGCCAAAATGAGAGTTCTCAATTCTTTGGTGAAGAAATAGCAGCTAAAGTAGACAGGAGAGGAAATAAAAGAATCAATTATATCTAATCATGCCTTTAATAAGATCCTGATCCAGCAATGAGAACAATGTGAAGAGAATCCTGACTCCACATGCCTGGAGTGTTTCTGTGTAAATGAAGATTTCAGGCCTTGTAATTTTCTAAGCTGGACTGTAATTCAATCTCAGTTTCATTTGTGCACAGATGGTTCCTACTCAGCGTTAAGAGATGTCTAAGATTTTAGAGGCTGAATAAATATGATTAGGAGCAGTAATAAACACATGATGTGTTGCAGATTAAATTGCTGTGATAAAGTAAAATCTCTACAGATTCTTTATTCTTGATTTTTAAGAGGTTTCTCACAGTGGTGGCAGCTAACTGTAGTGAAAAGGTCTCTGGGACAGGCATTTTTACCTTTATTAAATTATATAGAACTCACCATATTACAATTCAGATCTGAAATTGGGACCCAGAAATGCTAATGTAGTATAATGAAATAGAAATAGCACCTCTAAGGTTTCATTTATGTTTTTTCCATTTAAACATTTTTCATTGATAATAATTTGTCATGGGCTGGATTGTCTTAGTTAGGAACAGTAAATAATACATAACATTTAATCAATTTATATTTTTATAGATGCTAGTAAGAGCAGCTTTAAAAGTATGATTTCAGACCTTTACAGTTTAAGTTAATCTACTTGAGTGTAGCCAAATAATGCTCTTGCCTTTTTTTCATTCTTCAGACATTTGATCACTTTATTACTATTATTATAATTATTATTATTGTCAACATCGTTATTATTATTATTATTATTATTATTATTATTATTATTATTATTATTATTATTAAATAACTGAGGATGTAAACTACTGGCTAATAAAGCTCTGTTTAATCTTTGTTCTTCAATTGGAAATACTAGAAAAATATCAGACAGCATGCCTCCTACTTTTAAACTGGAGGGTGTTTTACTAATAGCCTAAAGTTGATTGAGAATTGATTTATGATGACCAAGACTAAGTAAATGCAGCAGAATCTTCAGACACAAAATACGTGGGAATAGAAGAGATTTAATAAATCAAGGCTAAAGCCAAAAACCTAGAAGCTAGAAGAGAGGAGAGTGCATGTACAACAGTTAGAACTGCCAGCTGCTTCTTAGAGTCTCTTTGAAGACATTTTCTGATTATATTTATATTACTTTTACTTATGAAAGTGAAGAGAGCTTTTTGGCCTCTGGCAGTTTTTCTGGATTAAAATTGAAAAGTTTTAAACAACCTGTTACAATGTCTATATGTAGCTAATGGTTATAGTTGCCACACTTTTGGAAAGTATTTTATTAAGAATTGATTGGAGTTTCTATAGAATAATAACATCAGAAGAGAAAGACTCCTGTGTTTTGGATTAATATCACAGTACATAACTCCCATTGACTAGTCAGTGTTTTTTCTATATCTTAAATCATAAGTCATGGCTCATATGTGTATGAGAAGAATGACTGCAGAGTAGCAAGTACCATTAATTCTAGCCAGACACAGATTTTGTCTTGACTAGCCATTTGGGCAGACAGTTAAGTGACCAGTATGAACAGCAAATTATTCGCTTAGCAATTGCCAAGCCAGGCCTCAAATTTATTTTCCCTGAATGCACCTTGTTAGTAAAGAATATCATGTTTTACATTGCTTAGGAATTCATAACTCTCAGTAGAACAGGTAAAATATAAACAACAGTATACATAAAATCATCCAGTTGCTCATTCTCAAATGCTAAAAGAACCATCTACAAGGATAAAGGAATAAATTTTAGTTTTCTTGTGCAGTCACTGTGTGTCTTCCCTGAGAGCAGATTAGGAACGCTTCGCCAACTCCCTGAAAACCTATTTGCGTAAATCATATCTAAATGTAACATTGTGATACAATTCAGGCACTGCCTGAGAACAGAGGAACTCCAAATCTCTTCAAGGCTGCAGTTTGAAGTGTGAGGATAACAGTGGGAATACAAAATCCATAATTACATAGGGAACAGAACAGCCACCTCAAGCAATTAGGTTTGGTTTGATTCTTGAGTCGCCTTTCATGTTGTCATGTATTTCAGTTTTGAACATTAATTCCATACATTCCTGGAGCTGTTTTCTGTACCCTTCCTCCATCTATCCAGTATGAATTCCCAGCGCTTGCCAAACACATCCATAAATCGTGTCATACAATATGCAACCGGTAGCTGCTTTTTTGTGACAGAATTTCTGCTCCATTTGACATAATTAATCATATTGATCTGTGCTGAACAGGCAGACAATTTAGATGACTAGCAGAAAAATGGTGAAGTCAAGATATTTAAAAGCACCTCATTGAAGACTGTAAGCAGACTTTATATCTTTTTCATTTTTCTTTGAAGCCCACCATCCAATTCAGATGGAAAATCTGATTTATTTTAGCATACGTAATCTGAACAAAGAGTCTAGATTAGCTGACTTGCACTAAATTAATGGGGATTTCTCTTTCATGTTCAGCATTTTTCTTAATATTTCTGTAGCCCAAGGAACTTGTCCACTTCCAAACAATTCCCAGGGATGATTTGAAGGGTAGTACAGGCCAGCAGCTGGTCACAGTCAGCAGTATAGATGAGACCATGCTATAATGTAAGAAGCAAGTTTAGCCTTGCAGATGTGAGCCATAATGTGGCAGTTGGACTGAAGATCAGAGAACAGTTCAGGCTGATTTTATTTAAAAGTGTGAGTTTAGACAAGCTGATTAATAGCTAAGTGTTTAGGTCAGCACTTCACTATCTACACTCCTATTCAGATTTGGAAGATTAAAAATCTTTGGAATCTAGCCATCAGGTTAAGTCTTCTGAAAAATTAACACAGTGACTTTACCGCTTTTGAATGTCTTTGCTCCCTTCCTATATAGCTACCAGCCTGTTCATGGTGAAGTATTTAATCTATTAATTTCTTTATAAACTGAACATAATACATTAATGTATGCATAGAAATCAACATCTTAATATGTTTTTTTTTTCAGCATAACTATCTGACAGTAAGTACCATAGAAATAAACTCTTGTTCTGTTCATTATATTTCCTGTTGAGCTTAGAATTACATCTCCATATTTCCTGTGTGAAAATTTATCTTTACAAATATAGATTCCAATGTCTAAATTCCATCTAGTGAAAATGTGATGGTCTTGAGGGGACTCAGTAGTGGCTACTAGTGGCTCTGGAACACAGAACTCACTTCAGCTGTCAGATTTCTCCAATTCAGAGGAGAAAGTGGACATTTTGGGATAATTAAGGTGACGATACACTAAAAGCAGTATCTTATCAGTGCAGTATTCCACGCAGTCTGAAAAATTTTACAAATCCATTATTTTAATCCTCAGTTGACACCAGATGTAATCTTATTTCCAAACCTGTATTTAATTGAGAATAAAGCAGAAGTTGCTTTCCTTGCCTGCATCACTGCTCATCTATATACTAGGGATGAATGTTCTTCTTCAAGTGTTTTTTTCCCATTTCTACCTCTAATGCAAGCTGCATTAACAGCAATTCATTACCCAAAAAATATATTGCTCACACTTCCAAAAAACTTCTACACTCCCCCAAATCTAAGATTATAGTTTAAACCCTGCAGAATGCTGCACCCTTGCTCAAAAGCTTTCAGCTTAAAGTCTTGCTCTTAGAATCTGTTATTGCCAAAATGTAATTCCTGAATCCTGCCTTAGTCCTGGGTTTAATACCATACTAAAGGAAATTATAAACTTTTAATTGTGGCAAGAAAAATTGTCACTATATTATTGGAGATCTGCCTAACATTTTGATTACTGTTCTATCCAAACAATGCATCACTTTTACTGAACGGTTGTTATATGGCAAGTATATGGCAGAAGATTTCCTATATTTTATTTTAAAATTCCTTTAAAAACAAACAGAAAAAAAACAAACCAAAACAAAACAGCCTGAAAAAGCCTAATCTTTACTGTAAGGACTTAGTATTTCTATCAAGAAGCCAAAGGATTCAGCCATGACAAATTTGAAGAAAGAATGGAACATCAAATCTGAGAGAACCTAACATTTGAAAACTGTTAATTAGAGATCATTTGAAGATGTTAATTAGAGACTTACAGCCATGTGGGCAAACTTACAGTCAGTTCTTCTTAGAGCCTTGAATAACTTTGTAACTCTGACATTTGATAATGATAACTAAAAGTTCCTGTACCACGACAGGAAATTAATGTCTATAAGAAAGAAAAATTCACTTCTAGGAACCCTCAGTTTATGCAGATTGAAGGCATACATCTCTACAGCAAGAGACAGGCACATGTCTCTCTATGTCTATTGATAGTTCATTAGTCCTCTAATTTCTGTCTGTCTTTCTGTAGTATTTAGCATTAATTATAAGAAATATGGATCTTTGTTCAAAGTATAATGATAACTTACTAAAAATGAACAAAAAAATTTCTAAATTAATTATGTTCTAATGTATAATGCACCTTAAGCCTTGAGCTCTTATTTGTCCTTAATTTACCCCTCCATAACATACAGATGCTTGTTTACAGATTGCATATAATGCAGTGAATTGAATTTTTATTAGATATTACTTGAAAGAGATATAGAAAAGAATGGATATTATTATTTATAAATCCCTAGCTGGCAAATTCCAATAAAGTATGTACAGTTTTTAAGTATCTCATAGGATTTGTGGGGTTAGTGAGCAATTTCAGATGAGCTAATTCTCCTACAGTGATTTTTAAACTCCCTACAGTTTTCTTTTTAGGTATATGCAGATTTTGCTTTCATTCTTCTGTGTTATTATTCACACTACCTATTATTTTGATGATTATTCAATTATTTCTATGTGAGTCATTTGCTTTGAGGAATGTCCAAGTTTTGACAGACATTTTTCCACCAATCTTAAGGGAAATGTGACAGACAATTGGAGCATGAAAACAGACACATTGGTGTTTTGGAGAGAAATTGTTACACTAATCTTACACCCACTGGGCATTTCAAAACTGTAGGTTTAATGAAATAGAAGCAACAGATCTTGGTAACATTCTCTGGAAAAAAGATGACAGTTCATAAACTTGCGTGTTTCTCGCATGAAGTACACTGGCCTCTTTTGTGATCCAACAGAAACCAGTTTTGATCCTAGTTTTTGTTAATGGGGAAAGATTATGGTATTTTGTTCAGAAGTGTGATGGAGTTTTAAGGTGTTACCAATCTCTTCTTCCATTTCCATTTATTCCACTTCCATTTATTGCAAGTCCTTGGCTGGGGGTCAATGACATGGAAAACTGAGTTAGTAGGACAAAACAGACCATGTAAGCACCCCTAGTCTTCTTTAGTATTAACTGAGTAAATTCAATTTCCAATTGTAAAATTGTTATGGAATTAACTAATTTTTTCATCTGTTCTGTTTTCTTTGATATCAATCTTTCTTACACATCAGCCTGCATATAGATACATGAAAAGAGCAGGTAAATATGATGTAATACTGTGTTCTAGAAAGTCTCCTTTTGCCCTTATTATGTCTCAATCATATAGCACCATATTATAAAATCTTTTCAGGAAGTTTTACTCACTAAGATATCTTCCATTGTACCCAGTAACATAGCCACAGCCTAAGGAATTTTAAGACCAATGAAGTATATCTTAAAAAAGTTCCATGTAATAATAAGATTGTATATATATATGTCACTAGAACTGTATGGATTTAATCAAAATAACTTTTGTACATGTCTTTCTAGTGAGAGAAGTATTATAATATGAGCAAAAAGGGTCAGTGACCAAGATTTTCACCCATGAAAAAATTGCAGTAGCTTGATATTTTCTTTGTTTCAAATTTGCACAAAAATAATGAATATACAGTGCTCTTAAGCAAACAAAATCTTAAAAGAAATGTAAATAAAGTTGTGATTTTGACATTTCATATCAGATTTTAATATGTGAACACCATTATAATAAAATTTCTGGTTAAGTAACGATGTTATTCCTTAGCTGTATCCAAACAATCTGCCTCACAACTCTCTCTGGAATTACAGCTCTGTTGCCCTTAGCTGCCCTTCTTCTCTGGTGCTAATCTTGGACCTACCATTCAAATATATTGGCTCAATGTCCTGATGACATATGGTTGCAAGATCAATATTCAGGTTTTCCTAGTCCAGAGGACAGATGTGTGTGTCTGGCCAGTCTTAAGAAGAACTAAAACGCGCCAACAGATGTGAAGTCTTCACTTGCTATCTCAAGATATGTTTATGAAAATTTTTTATCAATTCTGCTACACAATTGACTACAATTGGAAGTTGACTACAGCTTAGAAAATATAATACTGCTTGGTAAATTCTGAATTTTTTTCCTACCATAATAAACAAAATATTATTTTTATTATGAATATGAAAGACATAGCATTTTAAAAAATATTTTTATTATTATTATGAAAGTATTTTTATCTTTCATGAGCATTTAATTTATATGATCTAAAGCATAGAAGAGAGAAGGCACTGAGAAGCATTGTTTTGGGCTGTGGGGTTTTGATACTGAATCTATTTTAGATCTTTCCTAACATTTTTGTTTATAAAGATTCTATTTATAAGTGCTCTGCTTGCTATTTTGGCAACACCTGATACATATCACAAGATGTTTTATTTCATGGTTTTCTCTGATGTAACAGGAACAGACGGGATCAAAGAGTAAGTTCTCATTATTAATGGATCAAATGGGTTCTTTTCCCTTCAGGGATGATTCTTTAAGGTCCAAATATTTATCTGTTGCCATCTTGCACTAGACAATTATTTTATGTGCTGACCTATTTGTGTGGTATTTTCATGTAAATTAGCAGAACTAGAATGGTTCTCCATAGGATAGCGGAAGAAATACCCCATGTCAAAGAAGTGTTAACATCTAGTTCATTTCAGAGCCCAGGATGACTGCCAGAAGTTCATTGGTCTTCATGTGCTGATATTGAAACAATGAATGAGAAGAGAGGTAGGGATGCCTAGAATTAGATTGTAAAAAGGCACTCACGAGACAGTCTCCCTAATTCATCATTTAAAAACCATTCTTAATGTTTAAACACATGCCTGTAAGGCAAAGTATTTGTTGCAAGGACCTCAGAAAGATCAAAGCTGTAAAAGGTAATGCATCACCCAATTAAAAAAAAAAGGATAAAGTTCAGAATATAATTATGCTTTTACACTTACGGCAGAAATTCAGCCACAGAATCTTCACTTGAATATGAAATAAGACTTACAATTTAAATTTGTAAATCAGTGGATAATTTTATACATTATGTGTAGAAAGCTACACAATGTAAGTTATCATGAGATTGAACTGCAAGGAAATCGTATTGTGGAACAGTTTAATATTCCTTTGACACTTATTACCATCTTTTAAACATTTTGGATTTAAGAACCAAATATTTAGGTGAGTAAATCTTTCCAATTGCTACAACAAAATTATACTCCATTGTCTCAGAAAGTACTTTGGCAGGGTACAAATAAAATAAAATATAACACTTTTGAACTAACACTACTTTTTGTACAAACTTTAATTTAATTTTCTTAACACTAATCCATGACACTGAAAAACAATTTGAGAGTTGCTACAATCTTTTAGTGGATGGACTAAGTTTTTGTTCCAAATGAAATTTCTCTTCAGAAATTTAACAGAGTTGGCATACACTGGATTTTAAATACTTTTATTTTCTTTTATTTTATTAACTGTTATAAGGAAAATAATTTACACAGAACTTATTGTCTACAGAGTTAAATACACATTTTAAATTAAAAATTTTTCTGACTTTTGGAGTTTCTACAATCTATGAAGGCAATCTGCTCTAATGCTTGATTACCCGTATAGTAAAAAGGGGTTTTTTTCTGTTATACTCAGCCTGGACCACTCTTGTTTCAACTTTAACCTGTTGACAGGTACCCTCTCATCTTGCATCACTGTGAGGAGCTTATATCCCTTGGATATATCTCTTGGATGACCCTTCAAGGAGGCTGGGGAGGTGTTAGGCCCCCCAAAGCCATGCCTTCTCCAGGCTGACCCAGCTCAGTTTCCTTACTGGGAAGTGCAACTCTCAGTACACCCTGGGGGCTGTTGGACACCTTTGCTTCTAGCTCAGATATGGACTCATGTCCACTAAGCTGCCCACCACCACCACAGGGTCTTTCCCAGAAGGTTGCTCCCCAGTTCCTCTTCTAGTGCAGAGGCCCCACTCTCCCAGGCACAGAACTTTG
Source organism: Sturnus vulgaris (assembly GCF_052056855.1). NCBI lineage: Eukaryota > Metazoa > Chordata > Aves > Passeriformes > Sturnidae > Sturnus > Sturnus vulgaris. Next base: position 97,410,007 of record NC_142244.1, read on the forward strand.
GTTTTCACTTTTAAATAGTTGAATAAAACTGGTTTATTCTTTCCTTTCTTCTTTTTAGGAGAAATTATAATCTTGGGTAAATTTCTTCTTTCTTAGAGGAAATTAGGAGAGGCTAAGGAGACCGCAGACAACAGCCATCAAACTAAAATATGCACGTCTTTTGAAGCTATTATTTACAAAATATTTGCATCCAATCAAACATATTTAAGTTATTTAGGTGAAACTATTTCACTCCAGAGACATCTTATAGAACTTGAATGAAAAAGTTGTTGCTACTTCTCTGAATAATGCCTGTGAATTTTAGCTGCCAGATTACAATAACTGTTGGCTGGAGAGAAGTGGAAAGTTACACTGCTTTATTTTCAGGTCATGCACGTCCTGTTTCCATTAATAGAAACAAAAATGAAAGCAATAAGAAAGAGTACAGCCCCATCCTCTTCTTTGTCCTGTGGGCAGAACACTTATGTCTTCCATATGGTGGAATTAAGTAGGGAGAGTACGTGCAATGATAGATCAAGGAAGGGGTAAACTTTTATTAAAACATCAAAGTCTGTCACCTTAAAAGAAATAAGGAATTTTAATAATATTACAAAATTATTTGATAAATATTTGTAAAGCTTCAGCTCTCTGCTGCAACGTTTTTGAGGTTTTTTTGAAATATGAAACAGAGTAATGGCATATCCTGAGTTGGAAGCAACCTACAAGTAACATTGAAGCCCAGCTTCTGACCCGTCACAGGACAACCTCAGAAATGACAGCATGTCTCTGAAAGCATTGTCCAAACACTCCTTGAACTCTGTGTCTTGGTATTGTGTCCAGTACTCTGGGGAGCCCATTCCAGTTGGCTGAGCCAACTGGGTAAAGGCCTTTTTTCTTTATATCTAACCTAAATTTCCGCTGACACAATCCAGGCTATGCAGTCATGTCTGGTCACTGATCACCACAGAGAACAGATCAGTGCCTGCTCCTGTGCTTCTCCTCACAAGAAGCTGTAACTGCAGTGAGGCTTCCCCTCAGTCTCCTCCAGGCTGAACAGACCAAGGCACCTCAGCCACTCCTCACACGGCTTCCCCTCAAGGCTCTTAGTTGTCCTCCTTTGGACACTCTCTAATTGTTCAATATCCTTCTTACATTGCAGCACCAAAGCTGCCCCCAGCACTGGAGGTGAGGCTGCCCCAGCCCAGAGCAGAGCAGGACAATCCCTCCCTTGCCCGGCTGGCCATGCTGTGCCTGATGCCCCCAGGACAGGGTTGGCCCTCCTGGTTGCCAGGGCTCTGCTGGCTCATGTTCAACTTGCCACTGACCAGGACCCCCAGGTCCCTTTCCAGGCACTACTTTCCTGCATCTCATTCCCCAGTCTGTTCATCCAGGGTTGCTCCACCCCAGGTGCAGAATACAGCACCTGTCTTTGTTAAGCTTTTATGGTTGGCACACAGCAAACATCTTACAGCTGCTGATTGCCCAGCCCTCTAACACAGCAATCATAAAGGAAAATTGCCCAGCTTCTTCAGATACTACACCTTCTTATCATTTTCTATTTGAATTTTTTCTCACAGGTCTAACAAAAGTCACAACCCATAAGAAGAAGTCTTCAGACACTTGTTAGAAAACATTGTGGGGAGCTAAGAGGATAGACAGAAATGTTTGGAATACTCCCTGTATTAACAATTTTTGTTAATCCATTTTTGGGTGGGAGATTTCAAGCTACTTTTCTAGTCCAACCGAATTAGTTTTTATAGACAAATTGGAGTGCCCACATTTAAATTTTGAGCAATTAACAAAAAGTTTGTATTATTTCTATTTTCTTAAAGATAATTGCTAAAAATGATTTTTTGTTTCAATTTTAGAATATAAGAAGAAATAGGAAATAATCTGGTGTTTCCTATTAAAATTAGAGGGTTTGTTTTATTTTATTTCAGAGGAAAATAATTCTTCGGTTAGACCAGTATCCAAAATGACTGATTTTAAAATACAAATTTCATTTGTTTTGAAATGGAACTCTGTGTTTCATTTGATAACAAAGGGTAACTTTGTATACCAATTTCTTTGAGATTAAATAGATATTATATCATGTTTGCTAAACTAGATTTTAGACAAATAGAATCCACAGATTACAAACAGCTAATAATCACTGTTTATATTCCTCAAAAGTAGCAGTGAAAACTAAGGTCAATTGTATCATATTTTCTGGCACTTAAGAGGCATGTATTTTGTTGAAAAATCTGGTCTATATCCATCTCAGAGAGATTCTCAAGGCTGTACTAGATTAATCCATTATTAGTGCTCCAGCAAATAGTTAAAATAAATTGTATGTAAGCAGATGTGTTAGTATGCATCTTTATGTGGATTTATTGTAACATTATTATCAACCTTATATTCCGAACACTTTAATTCCCTCAGCATAAATGGAATATTGAAAACATTCATTACATTATCAATTTACCAGCAGGGAATTTACAATGAAGTGATTGTATAATTGCTTTAATTGATCCTTTTGAAGCAATATTGTGTGCATCATAATTTATATGTTGTAGTGAGTTTTAGTACCACACTCTGATATCAGATTACTCGTGATTATTACTAGGAGGAGTTTGGATTAGTCATTATTTTAACTTTGTCGTTGAAATCTCTCTTTTGTAGCAATGAAATCAAGACATAAACTTCTATGCCTCATTTAAATTACTCTTTTCCCTGCCATTCGGCCTCCTGCCTAAAGTAGGAAAACATGTTAAAAATGGTCTCTCTCCTCCTCACCCTCCCTGGGAAAAAAACAAAACAAAACAAAACAAAACAAAACAAAACAAAACAAAACAAAACAAAACAAAACAAAACAAACAAAAATAAAACCAAAACAACAAAATAAAAAAAACACAGAAACAAACTTTTTCATAGAATACTTGGTTGGAAGGGACCTTAAAGAAAGATTCAGGGACTTACTTTTGCAGGGACGCTCATGGGCCTATATAACAACCACTCAATCATGTTGCTCAGGGCTGCATCCAGCCTGGCCTGCAACATTTCCAAGGATGAGGCTTCTCTGGGCAATTTGCTCCAGTGCCTTCCTGTCCCCTCAGTAAAGAATTACTTCCTAACACTTATTCTAAGTGCTCTTGCTGTTCTATTGTACATTTTCACATGATGCCAGTCAGCTAAGGCATGGTGGTTGTGCTCCTTCTGTTTATTTCCAGGTTAGAACTTCTAATATTTTTTCAACTATAAAGCTGCCTTTCCACTGACTTGTTTTCCAACACCTATTTTATTCTATTGGAGTAGCCCATTGCTGATTTTGTGGGATTGTATCTGTCTCAGGATCAATCCTAAAGCCTCCTAAGAAGCAGTAGCAGCATTAATGCTACTTGGTTGTTCTTTCTCTTACTAAGGAGGAAACTCAATTACTAGGGAATTACAAGCTCAAGTTACAAGTGACAAAGTCAGGAAATAGTTTTTCCTGAAAGATTCATCCTCTCTTTTGAATTACAGTAGGATTTCAGAAAAGAGAACAAAATATCTTGGCATCTATTAGAGATTAGCAGATGATCCCTAAAAGAAAAGTTAGCAAGTCTCATTCCTACAGAAAAAAAATCATAGAAAGCAGGTATATATTAATATATTAAACATGAACTTATTAATAATGTTGATGTTTGACTGAGGGTAGTTTAAAGAAAAAGCTACATTTGTTCTGTGAGTAAGAAAGTAACAAATTTTTAAATCTCGTCAATTGCATATGGCTGAAGGAAGCCCATTTGGCTTTGGTATAATTCAGGTATAATTTATATTTCATTATTAGACGGCTAGATATCTTCTGGAATCAAATCCTTTAACTTATATGTAGAATAAATTTAACTGATATTCAGAATAATACCAGCTCTTTCCAACTTTCCTGAAAAATACCTCTTGTTTTCAGTTTTTCTGTCTGATTCCCTCTGATAATTTTCTTAATGTACTTGGTTATGAGAGAGAGAGACTGCATTTGGATTTTCTTACTCTGAAGGCAGCTTAAAAACCTCCAAACATATTCTCTGCTGCTTTTTCAACACCACTCAGCAGCAGAATTCATCATTTCAGGAAGACAGTGTTCTAATCTGATTCTGGTTTAGTGCAGACTGTACTAAACTGTAGTCTGACTATTAAATGAAGCATTACATCATACACAGAGGATTTGATATTTTCTATTTTCCTATTACTCTTGTTTAGATAGTCAGTCATCACAGTTTCACTGTAGCTGCCTGGTAATTTTGTTTTGATTTCTTTTTTAATTTGAAGACTTATACAGTTGATACAGTTATTTTTTTATTTACACATGCATGAATTGTGTGGATAAAATATGATTGAATAATGTCCATGCTTTAGCCTATGTACCAGCAAGAAACCTAAATCATACTCTAATTCAGTTTTTCTCAAAGAGTTTCTAGTGTTTAATGCTCTCTTTGTTGCTCTTCTAATGACAGGGTTATCTAAGCACAGTGAGCTTTCACAGACTGCAACAAAGTACTTCATAGTATAACAAAGCTTCAAGAAGCAATTACTTTTCTACAATTACTTTGCAACAATTTTCTGTCCATGCTTAATAAACACTAGCTAATGAATAAAATTATTATTGATTGATAACGTAAATTGATATTGAAAAGATGATGCTTTCAAGAAGATTTGTTGAAAAAGATTTCAGCATACTAACATGTATTTTAAAATTAAGTTTTCAGTGCAGGCTTGTGAGATCCTCTATAGACGTGGTTTGCCATCAAGGGTTTTTATACAATATTCTTTATATATTGCAAATGCAGCTATAGTGAATGAGACTATACAGAATGGCTCTGCCAAATGGGACTTCTGGCAGTCTAATGCAGAGGCTGAATAGTATTTTAGATATACAGTAGATCATAGGGCGCTTTGGTGACATTCAAAGGAGTTGTTCCAGTGGATTCCCAAAAGTCATAAATTCAAAAAGTTGAAGAAATCTTCCCTTCATCCCTTGTTTTCTTTGGATTACAGATGAAAGCTGTTATTTTTCTGGGACAGAAAAGAGAGATGGCTTTCAAGACATTGGAGAGAACGCTTGAGGGATATAGATGTTACAAGAGTATGGATTCTGTACTCCTCGCTCAGACTAAAAAGACCTCTGGGCTTCATTAAAACAAAAGAAACAGACCAAAGAGTGTATTTGAGAAAAGATAAAATAAAGAAAAAAAATATATCCTGAAATAGTAAGTTTTACTGTGAGCTGTGGTTGTTAGAACTTCAAGACAAACAATTAGGCTATATACTAACTTCATTCTATACAGCTCTTTTAATGACACATGACTAAGTACATGTCGTTGACCTTTAAAATTCTGCTTCCTTGTTGCTACAGTCCCTTCTGTCAATGTATATAAACAAGCTTTGAAATCTTTCTTCTTTGAGGATTCCACCATGTTTAATCCCAGGAATAATAACAGCTGCACCTAAAAATAAAAGTAATACCATAATTGTCAAAATATCAGCAAAAAAAGCTGTAGAGATCACTGAAACAGCAACAACAAAAGTATCATTACAGAGAACACTGCACCACATTTGTGAACAGGAAGACAGCTGCATCTTTTAAAAATGTTCTATAGCATTGTGAAAAATCTTGTTTTGATACTTCACTGAATATAAAAAGAAAATAAATTCATTTTTAAAAAGTGTAGAAAACATTGGCGTTGCATACAATTATTACTCTTCTGTATAGAGGATTCAGCCTGAATCTCTTGGACTTCAGGATAACCCAAAAACGTCCTTCCCTGTTTGGACAGATTCACAGAATTCTCACATTGTGGCAATATTTCTTAAGTTCCTGGACAATATGAAGGATTAATCTGGCACAGAATATTGAGCAAAGCAGATTAATAACACAGTACAATGTGGCTGTCTCTCTAATATATACACAGCTGGAGTATTCGATCTTACACTTGCTCTACGGCATTGCATAAATCATTATAATTCACTATTAGTGAAGACTCACTAAAGGAATCAGACTCAGATCCAATGATCTCAAAGAAAGAAGATTTAAGGGTCAATGATTAGCACCAGTGTTAACAATTGCCATTAGTTGCTTCCTTGATGAAACAACTACATTCCACAGTTCAAAAACCCACCTTTTAAAAAACAAAACCTAAAATTTATAAAATTTATGAAATAATTATCTAATATTAACAAATTAATATTGTCATTAATCTATTTAAAACAGAACTCAGTTATCTTTTATGCTAATATAAGAATTTTTGTTTGTTTCTTTTAAAACAAAAATACTGATCTTTTAATTAATCACAGAGGGTATCACTTCAGAACTCAGAAATCTCAGTCTCAAATCAAACTGCAATGTTCATTCATTTTGTTCTGCTAATACGACCTACTTGCAAAGGATTGTTCTGTAGTGAAAATTTGGGAAAATATCTGACTCCTAGAATTATACAGATTATTATTTTTATTTGTTTACATATATTTTAAATGGCTCAAATTAATGACTGCTGATTTGTTCTGTGCTGAGAAACTGCTCTTCCTGTTTCATCCTGTAATTGTTATGGATCTTTTTTATATCTAACACACAACTCCCTGGATAATTTCCCTAAACATAATAGGCAAAAATCTCATCAGGGATAAAAGCAAAGAGCAGTTTCACTGAAGTTAGAAGACTGCTTAGTTTCCTAATCACTGACAGTAGCATACATTACTCTCATTTGATAATGCAGCTGTTAGGACCATCTTCCTATCTAAATCAATGAAATTTCATTCTGTACTCTTTTGCTATTCACCTTCAAATCTCTTCTGATCTCACTGAATTAGAATAGGGAGCCAGCTCATATAGTAGCCATTTCTGTAACAAAACACAGAGGATAAGAAACATTCTGCATACTTACAAATCAAGAAGCTTATATGGAAAGAATACAGACCATATTTCATGAATATGTTTTTGAAAAACTTTAGGAAGCAGTTGACTTTCTTGATAAATATGTACACCATAATAATACCTGAATTTTACAGAGTAAGGCAGTAGTTAATTTTAAAGTTATGTATTTTCATTTTCTGTACCTTTGATACAGAATAAATAACAGTACCAGATATGGGAAAAATTAAACGTAGCTTTTATCTTCTGCATTTTCTTCACCCACCCTGTATTTCTCACAGCAACATAAATCTACTTTTCTTTTTTTTTCCTCTTTTTTATCTTTATCCTTAGTTTACTAGCTTGAAAGTTGGAAGCTAAAGGATAAAAAAAAAAAGGATGTAATTCAAATTATACCCATTTTGGCTAATAAGATTTACTTTTCTTTCTTCTTAGTCCTCTCAGTTTATTCCTAGGAACAATGATGTAGGAAGAGGAAATAAGAAATAGACAAACCTACTTCAAGTCACCTCATTTCATAAAAAGCTATTATTTGGCTGAGCTTCACTATACATTTTAGATTCTTTAAACGTAGAACACTTTGATTACAGAATATTTAGTTTGAATTTTAACAGTTTTTGACCCTATTCCTTATTTGACAAATTATATTGGGCTTCTTTTTTAGTATGAATTGGAAGCAGTTCTCTAATGAAAGGAATTATTTTTTTCTGTTGTCTATACTAATTTCTATACTGTTATTGGATTTTCTTTTCTTCTTCTTTTTAGGTTTGCAATAAGGTATAACTGATACCGAAATAATGAGAAAAAGGACTAATGTAGATATAGTAGTAGTCATGCTAAGGCTTAGAAAACTGCAGTTCTCGGACAGGCCCTGGGAACCAGCCCTGGGAATGAGCTGGGGACTGTGGAAACAATAATTAAAGATAATTAAAGAATTTAGTGGAGCATATAAGAACATCTAGAAACTTTCAGGATAAGGCTAAAGTATAATAATAAATAAAGGGTTCTGGTGATGGGAAAACATGCAAGGGGGAATTAAAGGGGGGTAGCCTATAGTTTTGAATAGACAAGCATGCAAAATTTATAACTTTTAGGAATGATATCTACAAGATTTATGTATCTGTATTGTCTTGAAGAATGTGTACCTCTGTACGTGGACTACTTTGTAAAAAGGTATAAAAAACTTGACGAAAAAGGGAACTGTGGGACCCTGACTTTGGACGCTAGTCCGCAGGTTCCCCGGGCCCTGAATAAAGCACCGCATAAACTGACACTCTGTTAGTTTGTGTTCTGTTTGGGGCATCGGGCAGCATAACAAAGGTATAAGTAAAAATTATGAGCTCTTTTGCTTTCATATAAAAATTAAATTCTAAAAGAGAAATCAGGAACATGTACCAAAATATGCTGACTAAATCTTCACAATCCTATCATATGTCTTTAAGAGAGAGCCTAGGCTCAGTCTGAGACAGATTTCAATTTATTAGTTTATCAAATTTCCTATTTTAAGCAACTTCAATTATACTATCCAATATATTTTGTCAAAAAGATTCGTTGTGATTTTTTTTATTGCTTCCTTTAGTAAAAAAAAAAATTAGTGATTTAGTTTTCCATAATTCGTATTCCTATTTTTCCATATCAGTCTTTCAAATATATTTAGCAGAAATATGTTGTGTGGGATCCATCTCACCAACTATTGTCTTCTACAACTTAAAGGACCACTTTCCATTTTCTTTACACTTAGAGAAGATATATCTTATTTGGAACAACTAAAGTCCTTCATAATTAATTGAACAAGAAAAATGTCTATTATTTCTGAATCCTTAATATTACAGTCTCACTTTCAAAAATATGGTGGCTACATGTCATGATTTTACACTGCTCAAAGTAGAAATCTTAACCTTGTTTGGCAGATTGTTATGCAAAAACACTGCTATTCCTCTCTCCTATATCTTTGCCAGTATATCTCTGGTAATGTTATCACCAGCTCCAATATATCCTGATTGCACAAACATAACAATTTAATCTAAATCCTCATAAGAAGCTGTATTGGTTTGAAAACAAAAACAGTGAGAGACTCCAAGTCAGTAACACAATTTAATAGGAAAAAAAATAAAATAAAATACATGCAATAATACAAAAGAAAAACCACCGACAGAATACAACCGGTGTTGGTAGCAGTCCCATTAAATGGTGGCTGAAGTCCTCCTGTAGAAGGTGCAGTTTTCCTCGGAAGGTCCAGAGATGATGTGGAAAAGGACTTCCCTCTGGGATCCAGTGGAAAGGACTGCCTTCGTGTCCCAAACCCCAGTTTTTTATCTAGGTAGGAAAGGCTTGGCTCCTGCCCCTGGCTGGGGCATCTCCCAGTGGGATGATGTAATCTTATCAGTCACACAATAGGACTTAATGGCCCATTAACGAAATATATCTTCTGGAGGACGGATGGGTTGTGAAAAAATAACGATGATCATCCCCCTGATTTTATCAGATGGCACATCAGCAGAGGATATCTCCCACAGAGATAAGGATCCCTCCACACATTTCAACAGATGGTGATAGAATACACATTTTTGCATTGTACCCCAGGACAGAAGCTGTGCAGAGGTCTTCCATGCTGAGTTTGTTGGAGGCATAGAATTGCATGCACAAAGTATGCAGATCACAGGATAGGAATCTCAAAAACAGCACAGCAATCAAAGTTAAAGATCAAGACTGGGCAAATTACAAAAAAAAAAGTACCTGTAAGATAGAAAGACTGTGAAAGAAGAGAATTCTCCTTATAATACTTACACATCAGTCACTGTAGTGATTTACAATTTATCAGGAACAAAGATATCTCATTACATACACTGCTTTTCCATATGAGAATTGTAAGGAAAAAAATTGATTTAATGTGATAATTTGAGCATACTAATAACTATACTACTAATACTAGATACCTTTCAAGCTGGCATGTTATCATTTCTATTTCTCTCTATTGGTATTAGATTGCCTGTTAAGAAACTACTAAGAATTAACCATTTTATGAAACAACTCAGAAACTTTGAGATCAAGACTTTTTTTTGCACAATCCTTCCAAAGTAATCTTTTCCTAAAAGTTATTTCTTGTAGTATTATTGGAATTAAGTCTAATTAAATTTGAAATATCCAAACCTATAAATAGTTAAGGAATTAATCATCAAGAAAGATGCAAAAGATGAATCTAAAATTTCTGAAAGGACAATAGCCCCTTAGTTACTATTTCTCTGTAACTAATTAAATATTTACATATTTTCAGATACTTTGTGTGTAATAACCAGACTCCATAGTTCACTACTGTAAAAGTGTTTATTTAATCTAAAGTTATTTCACATCATTACAGTCAAATTTTACTCGGGGAATCAGATTTTTTATTATAAAAAGTGTGGATTCTATTAACTGAGATGACAGTACCTTCATAAGCCATTTTATCTGAAAAAATCTTGGACAGATCTAAAGGAGTTCAAATGTAAAACCCCTAGCAATGCATAAAGGAGTTCAAAATGTAGTTTCTAGCAATGTTTAAATTCTTAGAGTTTTGCTGTTATTATTATTATTAGTTTTTGATACAGTTTTGAGGGTATCTTTATTCCTTACCTAGTTGAATTATCTTCCAATGTTTCCAAGAATAGTTGAGGTTATAAGAGACCCCTGAAGAGTATCTTGTCCAATCATCTTCGTGGCATAGAAAAATTTTCTTTGTTGTTGAGTGTAATACTCTTTGGAGACTCAATGAATCTAACCCAACTGACTGGTTGCTATGCAAATGGAATATGTATGAATGATGTGGCTAAGATAAACACAGAAGAAAAAAAGACTAAAATGTAGAAATGCAATCTAAATATGAAACTCCACTATATTAGATAAGCACCTTTATAAATATAGAATCACAGAATATCAATGTCATTAATGAAGATATTAAATAATATTGGTCCTGTGGGACTCCTGAGGGACAACACTAGTCAATGACATCCATTGGGACAATGAGCTATTAACCACTATCCTCTGGATGTGATTGTACAACCAATTCCTAACCCACTAGACAATCCACCCATGAAATCCCTTTTTCTCCAATTTTGAGAGAAGCATATTGTGGGAACCATGTCAAAGACCTTACAGAAATCCAGATAAATGGCATCTGTAGCCCGTCACTTTTCCACTTGAAATAGACACTCCATTGTAGAAGGTCATTAGGTTGGTGGGACAGACCTTGCCCCTGGTGAAGCCATGCTGGCTGTCTCAAATCACCTCCCTGTCCTACATGTGTGTTAGCACAGCTTCTAGGATTTTCTGTTCCTTCTCAGGCACAGAGGTGAGTCTGACAGGTTTTTCGTTCCCAAGGTTCTTCTTTCTTCCCTTTTATAGGTAGGATAATGTTAATCCTCTGGTTATTGGGAACTTGGGCTGAATACCTTGACCTTTCAAATAGCATGGAGAATGGCTTGGCAAATATATCAGAGGGGTAGGTTTTCTCTGACTTTTCTCTTCAGTCAGACATACCTACAGAAGCCCTTGTTATTCTTTACATCCCTTGCCAAGTTTAGCTCCAGCTTCTCCTTACTCTTCCTTCCTTCCTTGAGAACACCTTGGGAACTACAGAGAGGTAAACCTCACCTCTGCCTGGGAAGATGACGGAGCAGATCCTCCTAGAAGATATGTTAAGACACATAAAAGACAAGGAGGTGTTCTGAAGCAGTCAGCAAGTTTTTTCTGACCAATCTGTTGGCCTTCCATGATGGAATGACTGCAATAGTTGCCAAGGTAAGACTGATTGATGTCACCTAACTCGATTTCTGTAAGGCCTTCAATAGTCTCACACTGCATCTTTATCTCCAAATTGGAGAGACATCGATTTGAAGTGTGGGCAAGAAGGAATTGGCTGGCTGGATGCAGCTAGAGAGTGGTGGTCAGTGACTCTGTGTCCAGGTAGAGACTGGTAAAAGGTGGCATTCCTCAGGGCTTTGTCTTGGGGCTCTGCTCTTGAATTTATCAATGACATAGAGAGGTCAAGAGCCACCTCAGTAAGTCTGCAGATCACATGGAGCTGAGTGGTGCAGTTGACACAACAGAAGAAGGGGATGCCATTGAGAGCTCCAGAGAAATATGGACAAGCTTGAGATGTGCGTTCACATGAACTGCTGAGTTTTTTGCTTTTCCTTGTTTGATTGTCTATTTTTCTTAAAACCATATGCTAATTTTAATAAATCTAAATAATAAAAAAGTAAACATACTGTACAAATGATGTTTTGGCTAATCATTGGCTCAAGTGCCATATTTTACATATTTTAATTTATTTAAATTTTAATGCCAGCCGTAATTGTCATAATTAGATTGAATTTTGAAATGTCACGACCTCCACAGTCAATTTTCAATACTCTTACTCCATAGATCAATTCACAAGAAGCACAGAGGGCACCACAAGGAAAACCTTGGTTTGCTTCAAAAGAAGCCAATTAACAAATCTCATTTAGTGTTAATTGCAACAGCAGTTCTCATCACCGTTTAATCAACACCTTGCTAAAGCAAGCTAGGAGAAAGCAAAAGACAGACATTGATTTCATGCACAGCCAGAACTATATTGACACATTTCAAACACTGAACATCTTGCAGATGGGAAGTCATTCCCAACACACTGGAGTGGTTACTGTACATAGAAATTTTTCATCAAAACTCAGAGGCTTTAGCCTTAATGAAATAAAGATAAAATACAAAATAAATAAATACATATTTATATTTATTGAAAATCAAATACATATTTGATATATTCTCTTAGCACACTAAGGAACAAATTTGTATCTTGTACTGAATTCCTTCCAATGGCACATTTTACAACTTATTCCACTGTTTTAGCTATAAATCTTGACCTTATGTACCAGTTCATTCTGTCTCTCAAAGTAAAGTCAGGTGATCACATATTTCTGCATGTTGATATTGGCCTCTACAACCTGTAAACATGAAAAAAACTAAGCAAAAGGTTAATGATATATGAGTGAATCCATGTTTAAAAAATGTTGTTAGCTTGCAACTGTGGCTGCCATTCAGATTAAAAAAGCTGCAGTTGACAAAACATCTGAGTTGCTCCAAAGCAGAAGTTTTCACATTTCACAAATGCATTAATGATTCTATTATGCTCTGAAAGACTGCTTTGTATGTTGGGTTTTAAACCGAAATACTACATTTTTATTTTTGTGCCCTTACAGGTTGTAAATAGACATTGATGGTAAAACATATATGTGACAACAACGACATGTACTAACAATCTGTAATGAAAGCTGATACAACTTTTCCACCTCTTTAAATTCCTTCCTTTGGAAGAGCAAGGTGATGTTTTTCAAATAGCACCTGCATTAAAACATTAATTTCTTTAACAGTGTATGTTTAACTGAATTTAATTTCCTGTCTCTCTGAAGTATGTGAGTCTTTGTGACCATTGGAAAAGTCAAGAAAATTGAGAAAGACCGGATATAATTTGTATATATAAACATCCCTTTCAAAAGTTTTCAAGCAGAACAGCTACATTCTATCCCATTCTACATTCTATCCCATTCTCCATTCAATCCAATCCCATTTTAATTCTGATTGGACTTTAAAGAAGAAAATACAAAATTTTCCATTAAAATTAATTTCAGGATGGAAAAACTCAAGATGTACAGAAATGACAATGTTGATATAACATTTATAGTTTTAAGATATTTCCATGAGTTAAATCAAGATACAAAATGCAGGAGAAATCAAACCTAAAATCTAGTTTACCAATGGTTGTGAATACCAGAGCCAGAACATATTTCTAATCCTTGAAATTGGTAAAATGTTATTTTATACCTGGGTTTGGAAGAGTTAGGGACACAGTTAGAGAACGGTTTTTAACCTCCCCTCCAATATGCTCTTTCTTAAAATTACCCAGCTTTTCCTAAAATGTACAGTACAAAAGAATTTTTCCATAGTTCAATGGCCATTTTTGAACATTTAAATTTTGTGAACTATCTGCAATTTTTATTATTTGAATAATATCTGAGGATAGGGGTTTTGTTTGTTTTTCTGTTTGTTTGTTTTTTGTTTTTTGGTTTGGTTTTGTTTCTTTCACATTCTGGATATTTTAAATGCTTCTTCTTAGAGCATTTGTTCTTCTTAAATAACATTTGTTATTTTAGATCACTTAGTGAAAACCAAAAGATTAATATAGTATCCTGTGGAAGAATAATGTACCATAGGAGGCAAATAAGTCTAGTTAGCATGATATGGATCAGAATGATGTGACAGACTAGTCAAAAGCTGCATTTGGTTAAAAGAGCTAGTCATATGAGTACATAAATGTGACCCCAGTCTTTGCATTCAGTTTTAGATTCAATCCCACACGGCCCTGCTTTTCTGCTTCTGAGAAATCTGAAACTACTGCAACATGCCTTTGCCTGCTTAATCTGCCCAGTTCAGCAACCCCTTACTTCATACAGAGAATCTTTATGATTATAAGGTGTTCCCATCCTTCTTTTATTCTGCTACACAAAGAAAATGTTGCCAGTATTTGTACTGAGGACCCCCTGGTGAGCCTCTCTAGGGAATAGCTTTGCCTTTCAGAATCTGAAACCAACAAAATGTGAATACCTGAAACACTCTTTAGCGGTGGCCTTTTCCTTTCTCTCTCTACCATCACTACCTACCAGGTGTTGGGTTAGTTTACTTTGCTCTTGGGGCTTTTTTTCAGCTATGCACTATACATAAAACCTTATGTACAACTAAACATATAGCATTTCTTTCTAGATCAAATCCATGGCTAATTCATTCAAGTTCATTTCACTCTTCATGTCTGTGTATTTCTTAGTCATTTTATTACATATTGAAGCCAGTTGCAATATCTTGTAGGATAAAGAGAATTTATCTCCCTTTTCTCTTTTGGTAACCAATTCTGCATCCCCAAAACCTTAGTACCACAAACAGCACACAATAGGAGGCCAGCCTGCCCTTGTGATCATGATGTATCTACTTCTAGGTGGAATAGCACCTAGAAAATAGTGAAAATCTAGAGAATAAAAATGTGAAATATTTTTTTTATTTTTTTTTGTGAATAGGTACAAAATTCTTCTGCAAACTTTGAAAACAAAACCAAAAACAAACAAAAAAAGAGGTAACATTTGGCCAGTTTCCTGTTCTTCCTTGCCAATGTGAAATCTTTAAATGGATCTATGTTTGGATAGATATGTGGAATTTACTTGTACAATTGTCTCCAGAAAGATTATGCAAAACAGGATTTCAGAGACTTAGCAATAGCTTGTGCTGATCAGCAGAATTATTTCCTGACTTTGTGGAAAGTAACATGGCATCTCAGCACTTTTAAAGAAATGCTGAAGACCATATTTTGTTTATCAAACTGCGTAATTAACAACTGCGTAATTAACAATTTGTGTCCATTGGTGCATCACTGTGAAGGAAACCTCAAATTACACGGACATGCCACTGTGAATCGATATAAAAAGATTGCAATGAAAATGTTTGTGGATTCTTTTAATAGATATAGTCTAGAATAGGGATACAGGTAACTTAGAAAATATTAGCACAGTGTGGTGCTAAAGTACTTTCTGGTCATCTGATATGTAAAACTACCAGGTTCATAAATTTTATCACAACAAAAACATTACCTTGAAAAAATTTTCCAACAGATCAGTTGATATTTGAAAGATGAAACTGATATCTTGATTTTAATACAGTTCAGTCATGTTTTATAGTAGATCATCCAGTAATATGAAAAACTAACAAAGTGTTTATCTTGTAGCCCAAAGGGAAAATGATGTAGAGATTCAAACAGAGAAGTCAACAAAGCTTGAGGCTCTTAACTGAAATTTGGAAATAACTTGGATCAATTTATATATTTTTTTCTTAGAACACAACTTGTAGAAGCAGAGATAATTGCATTTATCAAGAGCTTGAGCTCTAATGATGCTTATACCAAAATAATTTTAATCTAAGTATTTTTCTGCATTCAAGATAAATGGTTATTGTTTAAATATTGTTTATATTGTTTAAAGTACATTTATTCCATGGGACAATGGAGATCCAAGCCACTACTACCTTCCAGCTCTAAGCGACACTTGTCTTGAAATGAAGTCTGCAGCTCATGGATCCATTGTCCAGTTTTCTGGTGCCTGTGATATTTTTTGGGATCCCTTTTAGGTCTTTTCCTTATTGTCCCCATGCACATATTCTTCTGGAGCTGGAATTTTGTTCTAATTTTTAATTTTTGCAGACAAATTGTCCTGTGTCTTGCAGCCCCATGCAAAGCCCAAAGTCTGCTCTGTGATTCTGTCAATTCTTTTGGGATGGCCTTGGGTAGAAGGGACCTCTCAGGTTGGCTCTCAGGGTTTGGCTCTGCTGGCTCTGCTCTGCACATGACAGGATTTATACTGAGGAACCCCTGTTGGGCCTCTCTAGGGAACACCTTTGCCTGAAACCAACAAAATTTGAGTACTTGGCAGTCTTTAGTGGTGGCCTTTTCCTTTTTCTCTCTACCACCATTACCTGCTGGGTGATTTGGTTTGCTCCTGGGGCTTTTTTTCAGCTAAGAGCTATACATAAAATCTTATCTACAACTAAGGGTGATTGTATAACTGAACAAAACCCATCAATTTAACAATTTTTTAAAACTACTTCAATAGAAAATAATTTGATAGGATTTGACATCAATTTATAAGGTTGACAGAAAATGTATTACCAAGTCAATGAAGTGCCAAATTATTGAAAAAAGAGAAAAATAATAGTCCATCTATGTTATTAATATTTTTTCAGTTGAAGGTAATGTGATAGCATATGAAAACAGAAGAGTCCTGATGATCCTTAATCTATGAAAAATATATACACTTGAGTTCGATGTATCACAGTATATTTTGTCTGTTATAGCACTAAACGAAGGACCAGCTTCTACACTCACTGTACTCCACATGTTGAGTAATCACTGGAAATTGCCACGTTTTTTTTTTTTCCCACTTCTCTCCAAGAAAATATCTTCCCCAAAACCAACTGAAGGAGAGACTGCTTAAATCTGTTTCCCAGAGGGACCCCATTCAGAGGTTTCCTCCCAAATTTGCCCTAAACCAGGACACTGCTCTCTGTAGGAACTGAGAAACATTCAGATTCAAAGATATTTAGAAGTATTAAAATATTCTTGTGTTTGTCCTAAGTAATCCCGTGAAGATGCAGGTACAGGCATAATGACACACTTATAACTCAGTATCTAGACCAAAGCTGAAAACTACTCTGAAGCAAAATGTGTTATTATTCCTCTGTGGTGTTCTACCTATCTTATTTTTTTTCCTGAAAAATTAGTACAACTGAGCTGCATGATATGCTGAAAAGCCATTTAAGGTTATTACCATGGTAAAAAGTACAGTTATAGAAATTCAGGACTTTTACTCAATAAGGGTCTGTTACACCTAAGTTATGTGGAATTTTGAGGCTTTTGTTTAAAATCCCACAGTAAATAATACATATACTAAAACCCTTTACCCAATTCCTTAATTTATTAATTTAAACCACATTGTTTCACTTCAAAATTCTGCTTGCTTCTGTAGAATTCAATTGAACTTCAAGAAGCCCAAATGTAATTTTTTTAGTACATTAGAAGTTATGCTATATACGATATGAAGAGTGGGAAAACTAGCACAACTCCTCCAATAAGAAATTTAGATGGACATCTCAGTCTTTTTTTTTTTAATCAACTGAAGGAAATAGGTAATTCTAGGGTATGAGTCAATTCTTCCTCAGTTAAAAATCAAGTTCATTAGGCCTGACAAACTACATCTCAAAATGTCGGTTACCTTCCATTCACAATTAAGTAATTTAAGATGAGAAGTTACACTATAGACAACTAAATCCAAGTTCTATCATTAAGTAAAATGGCCTCCACAGAAGTGTACTTCTGCTTAAGGCACATGCTGAATACACTGTCTGAGTTCTGGACTCAAAATATTTGTCTTTGTGTCCCACTTGTTTGGGAGTAGGTCAGTAGGGAAAAGTGATTCAATTTCCTTTACAGCTTATGGTCATACCCATTTTGTTCCTGCTCACTGGGTGATAGAGTAGTCAATTTATTCAGATGCTAAGCATACTTTAGGCAAAAAAAGAAAAACAGCTATAAGAAATATGATGCTGTAGTTTAAGTGGACATTCTTTTAGCAGGCAGATGCTTAGCCAAATGTTCTAATAAATTTTTAGCATTAAAGAGTCAGCTTTATTTGGCTGCTCTGTAAAAGTAGAACTAGACTGTGCCAAAATCCAGGTGTGAAAAATAGACATTTAAAAAATATATATTTATTCTTTTAGGAAGGCACATACATGTGTGAAAAAGAGTTATTCAACTCTGTTGAACTTAGGCTATAGTAAACCTATCCTAAACAAATATTTAGAAAGACTTGATAAACATACTATCAAATATTCCCAGTGACTACAGAATTAATCAAGTAAAAAATAAACTAAACAAATTTTAGAATTAGCACCAAAAAATTGTTCCCATATCTGATTCTTGGCGCTAGTCAGATGAACATACTAGAAGTACATTGTTGACTTGTTGACATTGTTAACTACCTGTTATGTAATCCCAAAAGATAATTAAGGAAGTGAAGATTTAAGCTAGAGGATTGCATTAGAAAGTGATGGTGGCTTTCTCACATTTTTGGTCTGATAGGTCAGATATCCAGGTAGATAATCTTTCAATTTTTATGAATAGAAACCCAAGTAGATTTTTCAAGGTAGACAGCTTTAGATAGACTGAAGGAAAAGGGAAAAAAAAATCTAAGAATTGTTGATCTTCAAACACAAAGAAAATAATTCTCTTTTACTTATGTCATTTATTTAAATAGCCAGTTGCAAGAATATGGGAATACTGATAAAATATTATGGAGTATATATGAAATAAATTACTATCTTTGAAGTAAAATGATGCTTATGAGAACCAAACCATTCTGACTTGCTAGGAAGTACCTTTATGTGAGTATGTAGACTGCACATCCCACATATCTAGTTTCTTTTTTAATAGAATTTTAAAAATGCTAAAGGATTGCTAAAATAGTTTTTCAATATGTCTGTACGATGATATGGAACAGACTTCATAGACAGTAGAGTTCTCAGAAATTCAAACCAGCCAGCTTCTGAGGTGTGGTGCATGTCATATACAGACTAACCAGCTCTGCCTGAGAAGCACTAATTCAACTAAAGAGCAGATGGGTTTGTACAGTCAGTGGGTTCCACTTTTTCCTAGAAACAGTGGACATGAATGTGAATCATGGTCAGTTACTCTACATTTTCAAACTGAGCATATCAAAGCTCAGACAGGGAGACAGATAACCCATAATCCTTGCTTTTATGACTCCATCACAGAAAGAAATGAGTATGATATGGCTTGAATTAATATCTTAGTTACTGGGGCACTCTGCAAGTTAGAGTTTTGTGACCATTCACTCTCAGAATGGCAACATAAAACTCAAGCTTTCAAAACCCAGAGCACGACATAAGACTACTACATAAAGATTTTCTATAAGGCCATAACAGCAAGCAGGTGATGTTATTTATGGTCAGAGTTACTAACTCTTGAAATAGTTTAGGCAGTTCTGTCAGTTTTGGGATACAACGTGAGAAGCAAGTCTATCTATCCAGGATATCTTATTATATCTATGTTTGATGGAAAATTTGGGAGTTGGCACAAATATAAACCAGTAAGTGAAGAAATACGAGTGGTCTGGATTTTTGTCAGAAAAAAAAAAGGTCTTTTTAGGAGAGATTTATGCAGAATGCATCTAAACTTTTTAAAAGAAATATTTAGTTTAAAAAAAAAAAAAAGATTGTAGAGAATTACCAGTGCCAGTGCTGTAATTCTGTTTCAGGTTCCCAGGATTACCAGTACAAAAACTATTGACTGAAAATACATCCTGAATTTTAACCAGGGAGTTTAACACTTTTCAGTAGTATTGACCCTGTCATATAATAAAAATTTCAAAGGTCTGTGTGATTGCAGTTACATGTCTGATCATATTCACCAAAGGTGTCAGACTTCAAGCTTATTAGATACTTTAACTAATAGTGAACAGGGAAAGTCACACACATGCAAAAAAGTACTTTAAGAAAATCAATGGCATTAGAAAGCCTATTTATAAAAAAAAAATTCATCAACATATTTTTCAGTCAAAACATGCAGAGAGCTGTGCAAGACAAAAGAATTAATTACATATGCTAATTTTTACATTTATTGGTCCCTGTCCATTGTGGCAGGATTGGGGACAGGGAAGAGCAGAGCTTCTAAACACACATGCAATCTTAATCCAATTACCCTACTGCAAAAGTGGCATCTGTCTGTCCCTTATGGCTATGTGCCATACATCCCTCCTACTCGAGTTCTTACATTTTGCCAGATTTTGCTTTGAAATCAACTTTGGTGTTACACAAGCTGCATCCATTTCTGCTTTTCTTAACTCTTCATTTTGTGCTTAGACCTGGAAAACTTTCAGTTTAATGGGGTGAAAAAAATCTTCCAGATCCTTGACACTGGCAAGATTTAGAAGTAAATAGCACAGATTCAAAGGTAGGCAATGAACAGCATGGAAAAGTTTCATGAAATTTATTCCAAGAGAATCAAATCCTGGTAGGTATCCTTATGTCTCATCTTGTCCTTACTCCAAACATTTCACAGAAATAAAATGAGAAATATACCGTGATACACTTTGAGGAGAGAAAGGTCCATTTTATGAAATATTGCTGTAAACTTACAGATTAAATCTTGACCTACTGCTGCTTTCCTCTCTGAAGAAATGACAGTCTAAAGTAAGTAGTTGTTGAAGTATGTTTTTCCCATTTCTCTCTTCTATTCCCCTTTGCAATTCCCATTTTTACAGTTCTTCAAAATAAGCACAGCATGTCATCCCTTCATAGATTAGAAGAGACATGCTGCATGTTTACTACTGTTATGCTTTACAAGTTCTAACTCTTATGTTCTCTTATTCTCTTTCCCTATAAACAGCAAATAAGAGCCCTAAAAACTGTTATCAGTGAGGAAGGTTACCAATATTATCAGTGAGATTTCATTGCACTGGTGATTTTGATGACTTAACAGTTAATCTCTAATTGAAAACTGCCATAGGAGATTCTGAATGTATTTCAGCAACATAAAATCTTTCACTGTTTTCAGCAATGTATTTTTTAAGAGAGAATACCAAAATACAATATTTTAAGAGGATTTTTAGTGGATCTTAATTTAAAACGCAGATAGACGATATCTAAGATTTTTTCAAATGTTTCTAAAATATGAAAAAAACTAAAGAAGTCATCTAACATACATGATTTTTTTGCAATTTAAGTATTTATTATGAAATAGAAAAATTAATAAGAAATTTATAAAATAATAAATGACCTCTTAAACTGAGTTCAAAGAAAGTAAACTAGATTACTAGCATTTGATAATGTAACACTACTGCTTCTAAAGTACATTTTATGTCTTCAATACTAAATATTAGAAATAGTAGGTTATATTATGAATATTTAGTATAATTTATGTATAATATAAATATGAATAACCCAATTGATAATAAATCTGTACATTTTAACTATATTACAGCTCCAATATAGAACAAGTAAAATTTTGTATACAGGTATTGCCTGATAAATAAAAATCTGTACTGTAATTCTACATTATGTAAATCAATTTTTTTTTTTTTTTTTTTTTTTTTTAGGAAGGTGCATTTGCTTTTCTTAAGGTAATGGTAATTTACCACTCTCTAATGTGGAAAATTTTACAAGACAAGATTTAGAAATTTTGAAGATATTAAAAAACCCTTCCTCAGTTCCTTTTTTTAAAAAATTTTAATAATTAACCTTTCCATATTGAAATAACCTCATCATACCTTCATTTAACTATGGAATTAGAAGGATGGAAAAGATAGGATAGGATAGGATAGGATAGGATAGGATAGGATAGGATAGGATAGGATAGGATAGATAAGGGAGAATACTTTATGGTAAAAATGTATTAGTGGCATAGCTAATCAAAGACAGAACATACAAACGTAGTTTTAGGGCTCTTGCCTGTCAGTTTTATGAGACTGAAGAATTTAAGGAAAATGATAACCACAACTCAGATGGCAAAGAGGCTTATGAGGATGTGATTAGCAGAAAAAATGAATAGAGGAACAATAAGAAGAAAGGAGGGAACATGGGCAAGAAAGATTCAGGTTTCAGAAAATTACAGAGAAACTAACAAAAACAAACAAAATCTTTTAAAATCAGGATATCTTATGATGAAACTAAAAAGAAAAAGTATTTGAAAGTAAATGTAGGTACTATGAAATACTGATACAAGATTTAAAAATGGAGCACAAATAGAATAAGATATCAGTATATCAGGAAGAAGCAAGATTTAAGGAAGGCAAGCTAGAGATATGGTAATGCTATGCAAAGGATATGATGACATCTTTCTGTGCTACAAGAGTAGCTCAAAAAGAGCTAGTGGAGTTTTCACCCAGCATCTATAGGAGACTTTGGCATACACATTTAAAATTCAGTTTTAAACCTGAAATGAGAGTTCTGAAACTGAAACCATGCGGATTCCTTGTGTGTTACAAGGAAAAGGATCAATTCTATGTAGCTTATAGTTTATGAAATAAAATTATATGTTTTTAAAATCAAACCTCTTCATTCATATTTTTTATTATTCAGTCAGTTATACTTTTACTATTGTCCTACTCAGTTGTTCAAGGCTTTAACTTTTCCCCAATATGCTTTTATAGCCCTTTCCTCTACCACATCACACACATTTGCAAGGCAAAGACCTGCATTTCCTTCAGATTGGAAAAAAGAAAATTCACAAGTCCACTCTCCCAGCATAGATCCAGAAGCACCAGGTGAGAGAGTATTCTCAGAATAAGTGTTCTCCCTCTCCTCAGCCATTGGGACTGGGTTATGGTGTATTCAGGACTGCAATAGTCTCTGTCATCTCAGGGCAACTGGTACTGCAATTGCTGCCATTTTAGCACCTTTTTAGCTTCTGGAGCCTTTTGGGACATACACTCTCACAATTTCTGCTTGGTTCAAATTACTTGATCTATACTACAACCAGAAACTTGGTTTTAAACAGTCAATGCACCAGTAATGGCAGCATCTGGTCTTCTACCCAAGTCTTTTTTTTTGTCAGTATCTTAAGGAATGAAGGAGGGGAGAAGTTTTATATAGTCTCACCAGGGAGATTGAGGCTAACATACCACAGGTTCTGTACACCCAGAATATTCACAAGAGGGTGATCAACCAAGACAGAAGGCACTAGAACATACTTGCAAGAAGGTAATGGGGTAAATAGTAGATTGGAAACCAAAATGTTCTCAGACTTCAAAGATGCATTGCAAATATATCCAGTGTACAAAATTCAACTCTGGTTCTGATGGGAGTACATGAGATATTTTACTTTTTAGCCAGAACTTCAGTAGTTCCATTTTTCTTCTTAAAAGAAAGTGAATAACAGTAAAAAATAAGCCAAAGACCCATGTCCAAAATCCCTCTCAAAACCCCCAAACAAACCAAAGAGAAAACATAAATCCAAGGAATCACCATGATTAATTTTTACTGTCTATGGAAAAGCAATAGGATTTTTTCAAACACTTTTTTGCCATAAGATTTGAATTTTTTTTTTTTTGTAGAAATGTTGTGCACTAAATGTTAGAATAATAGAAATATTCTGTTTGCTGATTTTGTCAACAAGCTTGACACTAAATACCAGCAGTGAAGATTATGTGTTCAGACACCAGTCCATCTTCACCTGGGATAGACTGCTAACTTGTTTATCATAGATCATCACCTTTAGGCTGCAATAGATTCTCGTTTGCAGTTGAGTTTAGTCTGTGCAGATAGGAGAGCTAAGGGAGAATACTTTTATGGTAAAAATGTATTAGTGGCATAGCCAGTCAAAGACAGAACATACAAACATTGTTTTAGGGCTCTTGCCTGTCAATTTTATGAGGCTGAATTACTTATCTTCGTTTATATGACCTAGATTATATTTTGTATTTCAACACTAACCCAATTTTTTGCATTTCAGCTACCATAATATGAGCGTTTCCAGCTGGGCTCTGTCAGCCTCTGTTCCACCATAAATCATATCTGCCTTCTCATTCAAAGATGCTAACTGATGAGGCAGAAATAACCCAATCTCAGCTGGCTTTGTGGCCTACTTACATCACAGCCACAGCAGGAATGCAGATTGCCTCTCTGATCTTTTGGATAAAGCCATAAAAAAGTTATATCCTATTTGGGAACTCCTCCAACTCCTCTGACTATTCTTTCCACTGTGTACAGAAAAAGTGCTTACTCTGCAAATGGGCAACAAGGTCTTAGTAATACTGGAAATTGAAAAATAGAAATTGGTCCATTGCCATAGTAATGAAGGACTAATATACAGGTTAAAAAGATTTCACTTTTCAATGGAACTGCTTGTTATTTAGGTTAATATTGAAAAACAAGATAGCAGTTACGTAGTTAAACCTAACGTCTCAATATCATGCTTTAAAATATTAGCAGGATTTAGGGTTTAGGTTTTAACTATAAAGGACTGAAATGAAGGGATGAAAACATAAAATCACTGCATACATGTCCTCTGGACAACTGATCAGTACAATACCTGTGTTCCCATGTTTTATAATCCCCTCTCTCTGGTAATGAAGATAAAGCAAAGGCATGGAAGTTTCTTCCTACTTCTAAGCTTCAAGTTTGTATACATCTTGCCCTTAGTCTCTTACACTTTGAGCTAGTAAATGTTATTACATTTCCTACAATCATTCATTTCTCTTTCTTAGTATGTTTTTAGAGAGCAAGTATGTAAAGAGATTTGGTTTTGTTTGTTTTTTGTGTAGAGAAAAAAAGTACTTTTAATGTAAAATTAAGGATTGGTTATATGTAAAGATGCACATGAATACTAACAATTATATACACAGACATATATAAAATGCATAGTACACTAGTCATATATATGATGATGAGGTTATACATACAAAATATGTAGATATGATTTTTAAACTACAAAAATTCTTTACATCTTACTGTTTATTCTTGGAGAAGAACAGACTCCTGAAACGTCCTTTTGTAGATACTTCCTGATATGACTTATTATCATGTATATACAGATTCATAACCCAAAGACTGCAATTTTATATGGAAGTAAAAAGTCAAAAGCAATGCTGATGAAGTGGTAGGACTTAGATTCCTTACTAAGATTTGATATAAAATTAATATTTTTTTCTGAATTTTTATTTTCCCTTTGTAACTTAAAACTCAACTGATTGAGGGTTGATCATCAACTCAAGGGGCTGATCATCACAAAGATAATTAACAAAAGAAAATCTTCTGTCTAGTATGACTAGAAGATGACTGTTTGGTGTGATTATGGAAAAGAAACAAATGCCTATCAGATATGCAAGTCAAAATTATTCTCAGTAGAGATGGTCAAAACAACTATTATTCCATGAGGATTTAGAAGACCTCATCTGGAACATTACGTGATTGTTTCTGATAGGAAGATTAATGAAGACTTAAACAAATGGGGAGAAAGGCTACTACCATGGTCAAAAACATGGAGAGCCTTTTGTATAAGGGAAGGTGTTAAAAATTGGCTTGTTCAGTACAAGAAAATGAAAACTCCAATAGTATATGACTGTTCAGTATTAGAAAAGTATTTGGAATAATATTACAGAGGCAAAAATCTGTTTGAGGTAGAAGACAATGCTGACACAAGATCAAGTGCCATAAATTACCCATTAATACTTTTCCTTTCCCCTTAATAAAAACCATTCTTATTTCCTGGTTTATACTTGATTTATTTCGCTAGTTTTATCACTTTGAGTTCCTCTTAAGCATTCCAGAAAGGAAGAAGCAAGACTTTTGCTTCCAGTCATGCATGATGATCTGAGGAGGGAAATTCTGCCAAGTATGAATTTTAAATAGAAATTATATGGAATTGTTTGTCATGCTCTTTTCAGAATGCTTAAATTAGTATGTTGGAAGCTAGTTTGTTAAACTAGGCCACATCTAAATCTCATAATTCTTGTTTGTATTTTGTAGAGCTTCCCTTGATACCTGCATAAGGGCTAAGCTTAAATTTTTGCATACCATTTAGTTGTTCTTTTTCAAGTGAAATTCTGAGCTTATCAGTCAAACTGAAAACGTTGCAGAGGATATGCCAGGTGTATCTCATTGAAAATACAATAGTTGTAGAGTGTGCCCTGATTTCTCAGTGTAAATTTTCTACTGATTGCTTTTCAATTTTTTTTAATCCATAATTCCCAAAAGCAATGTGAAAAATATCACATTGTCTATTTTAATGAATGGAAGTATTTATAGAAAGCCTAGCCAGGAAGTTATATATCATATTTAAATACAAAAGAAAAGAGAATGTGTCCAGTGGTGAAATTTCTTATTCTCTATGAAGTTTCATTTGTGTTTTATTTTGTTTTGGAGGACTACCTGAGATCAGGACATAAATATGATTTTAGGTTGTAACACTGTTTATCATTCCCATCTTTAGTAAGCTCCTGTAATGCAATTACACATCTTACTGGGTCTGACTGGGATGGAGCTGATTGCCTTCATAGGCACATGCACAGTCCTGTGTGGATGTGTGGCTAGAACAAGGTACCAGTATTTTGGCTGTTAGTGAATCCTGCTTTTCCTGCTTTTACAGCATCATGGCTTTGCCTCCACCTTTGTCCTACCCAGCAGTCAATGAGGCTGGGGGTGCACTAGAAACTGGGAGGAGACTCAGCAGGACAGCTGACCCTAACTGAGCAAGAGGATATTCCTTACCACATGGTGCCTTCCTTAGCAATACAAGGGAAAGGGGAGGAAAAAGGAGCTATTTGTCGTTATGGTATTTGTCTTCACAAATAATCATTTCATGTGCTGAGGTCCTGTTCTCCAGAGTTGGCTAATCACCTGTCTACTGATGGGAAATAGTGAATCAATTGCATTTTGCTTTGCTTCTGTGCAGTTTTAGCCTCACTTATTTAACTACTTTATCTCAATCCATAAGACTTCTCAGATGCTTTCTACTATCTCTTCACCCCATGGAAGAGGGAAGTAAGCTGGTAGAGGGTCTGTGTTGACGTATGACCATGGCCAGCTACCCTTTTTAAGACAGTAAGACAAATTTCATCTTCATCAAATGGCTAGGATAGGTTTACAAAAAACCACTGGGAAATTAAAAGAAGTGGAGTGCAAACTACTGAGAGTACCTATAAAAGACAAGAAGGAAAATTTCTTTAAACCCTTCCTTCATTTTCAGAAAATGAATATGTAGAAAATGCAGATGATTCCATTTGCTACCAAAATGTTGTTTTAATTTTAATTGTTTTCTTCTACATTAGTGTCTTAAATATTTGTTGCCTATTTGCACTGTAGAAAGAAATAACTATACTTCTGATAATTTTACTACAGGCTGTATTTTATATCAAGGGGGGAAAAAAGAGGAAATTATTGACCTAATGTAGTACAAGATCTTACAACAATGACAAGGAGAGAAGAGAGAGACTTTTGTAAGTCAGAAAATTGTTCCATAAAGTCAAGCAAATAAAAAAATTAACATGAATGTATGGGATTATATCTGAGATTTAACCATAAAATCATACTTATTAAATGTTACTATTTGACTATTTAAAAATAAACAAACATAAGACAAACAAGGCACACAGAAAACCACAGACTACCCACAATAATATAGAACTGTTTCTAGGAAGACTCTAACGATAGTCACAGTAGCAGATTATTCTGTACATCCGATGGATTTTTCCATTATATTTATTTTTTCAACTTACTAAAGCTTAGAGCTTAAAGCATTTCCTTTTCTAGGATACACAGATGCACGAAACAGACCCATTTTGTTATCATCCACATCTGTGATATGAAGAACATCATGGAAAATTATTTATGTTGGAAGCAAACGTTACTATACCTAACAGATGACACAGCACTTCTTTTTTTTTTTTAAAAGATTGCTGTAATATGAATGAGCTAATGGACAAAAATGAAACGATATAACTTAAATAATTTAGCTAGTCTGGGTGTTTTTGTGTGGAATGAATCCAGGAGCAATTTTATGATTAGGTCTGCTCTCTTCTGTAGAAAGATCATATTCTGCAGAATGTGTATGCTGGTTTATACTTCAGCCATAACTATAAAATCAGCCTTCAACACTGTTTAGTGGCTTTTTTGGCTTGTTAGTGGCTTGGGTTGGGTTCTTTTATTGTTTTAGTTTCATTTTAATTAGAGCAGATTTGCTAATATCTGGGGCCTGCCTTTTTTACTTATTGGGTGTATCTTCTCTTGTTCTCGTTTGTAGTTGAGCACTCAATTTTCATGTGACACAGGGGTAAATCATATCAAACCTGAAAATGGTTAGTTTAAGTAAGCAGAAACACATTAATATTTGTGGAACTGTGGCACATGCATTGTTGGAAAGTTAAATGTACATAAAATGTTTATTCAATTTTACAGATCTGTGCAAATTTTTATCTCATAAATGTAGAGTTCTTTCTCTACTTTCCTTTTCCTGTTAACCTCCATCCTTCAAAAGACTAGATCACTATGGAGATGAAGAACAAACTACTTTGTTAGTTTTTATCGCAGTGTACCCAAGTTCTCCTCTGTTTCTAGCTTTTCTAAATAAAAAATTACTACACAGGTCCTCAAGTATTATATGAGGTGTGCATGCAACTGTCCTCTAATCTATTTCAGTCAAAAAGAAATGGGATAGCTTAAATAATTTAGACAGTAGCTACCCTGACTGATTCCAACCGAAATGAATTCAAGAGTGATTGCATTAGTAACCCAACCATAAAATCCATGAAAGTGCTAATCTGCAACTCAAGGCTACACATACAGCACTAGTTTTTCTCTGGTATGCCTAAAACAAGAAGTAGCCATATTAAGTGGTGCACAACTGATTCCACTCTTCCAACCCAATTTCTGAATAAACAAAATTAAAAAATAAATAAGATAATAAAATAATAAATATATCAAAAATACTCTCACATAGACCAAATTATCTCAATTGGCTTTGTTCAAAAGCATAAGTCTGACTTGTTTCTGTGATCATTGACTTTTGTCCATTTCCCAGAAAACACGGGAAATTGTGATCTTTCAGTAACATGACGCTAGGGAAAGTTCATTTCAAGGTGAAAAACTCCTCTAGGTGGAATGCTGTCTTTTGTGTTCATTTGTGATCTGCAGGTGCTTGACAGGAAATGATCATGGATGAGGCAGGACTACTGCTCTTTGAAAAATGTCTCAGAGCATTACTGAGGAGAATTTTAAAAACAGGGATCATGCAGTATAGTACTCAGCTCACCATATCTGTTACTGTCTATCAAGCTCAAGAACAAAACATTATTTTCATTTCTTCTTCTCTCTGCTCTCATGACAGCTTTAAACTTACTTCAGCATGAGAGTGGAGACTGAGAACTTCGCAAGAACTTCCAATGAGCCAAGAAACAAAACAATTATTATATTTTATCTGCAAAGATGTTAACAAAAAATAAACTATGACAACATTCTTGTTTCCACCTGTTCAGTTCTTTTCTTGAAAAGTTCTATTAAATTTTTTATATTGTTACTGTTTAATGTTAACATTGATTTCTGAAGAATTTAATATATTTGAGAGAAAAATCTGTTCTAAGTAATAGTCCAAAAATACTGAGAACCAATCAAAAACTATTTGTAACTACAGTGCAATTAAATTTCAAGTGTAATTTTTCTGTTGATTTCTAAAGAGTCAGTGATAGTGTAGTTAATAAAATTAAAATGAGAAGTTGGAAAACTGTATGGATATCTAGAAAATGTTTAATAATACTAGATGTTTTATTATAATAATAATAATTTAGACATTCAAGGAAAGGTGACAAATTCTGAAACTATCACCACTAGAGTTTGATTTGTTTTAGTTTTGTTTAGTTTTATATTAAATACTCCATGCAGAAACCTTACAGAGAGAAAACTAATATTGAATGAAAGATTTCTAGTTTGCTGAAACTTTTTTTTATCAGCAGAAGTAACTGAAAAGTATTCTCTCAGCCACAAAAAAGAAAATGCCAAAATTTCTTTCTTTCTTCCTTTCACATTTTTTAATCCTCACTAGCTCACTAGCTCTGCAACTAAACCTATTTTTTATAAATGTTCTAGACTGGGATCTACAAAAAAAACCCAGAGGTTCTGTCAACATACACATTGATATATTAAGTGGACTATGTATCTGTATATATAGATGTATATATATATATATATATATATATATATATATATATATATATATATATATATATATATATATATATATAGGACATGAAAAAAATAGTTATGGAACAAAATAAATGCTATAGAACTACATTTAATAAGTACACAATTCTTTCAAGTAACATCACTTTGCCTATAAATCTCTCCTTTAATGAGGTATTGCTTTTGTGAGTCATTCTTTTGTTCTAACAGAACAAAACCCAGCAGCATTCATATTTTCATATTAAGAGACTTAAATGGAAAAATCAAGTCAGTCCACAAGAGCAGTCTTTCAAAATATTAAAACAGCACCCCAAGACCACACACAGGAGGTTGATGTTTTAAGTATGATGTTCAAAGTAATACTTTTAACACAAAAATTCATGGTTTTACAGAAATAAATTGTGAGTAACATTGACACAACATCGACTTGTTTGACCTTCTTTAGTTAAATATCACTGTCCTCATATTTCCTTTTGCTTCTTTCTTCACATTTTGGAGACAAAATAGGCAGGTTAGTATGATATGCTGGAAGAAGTAAGTGCTTTGAGTTATTAAATACCAACAAAGGAGATGCTGATGGAAAAATTGCATCATTTAATTCTGCCATTTTGTTATCACTGTGATGTAGAACTAGGAAAATAAATAAATATAAAAACAAAGAAACTATTTTAATAATTCTCATCATAACTCCAAAAGCATTAAATACAATTTTCCGTTTCTTAGTATGAAAATAAAACTGATTTAAAAAAAAGTTGTTATATAACATTAAGATAGTTGCAAAATAAAAATGCAACTCCTTCAGAAAAAATAAGTAACAATAGCAGCATGCTGAAAATTATTCAAACTCATTTGTAGCTCCTTAGCGTTCATATAAAGTACAATGAAATTATAAAACTGGTGACACATGTAGCTATTCTCTGTAGCTTTGGGTAGAAGGTATATTCTCTTGAGAGCAAATTGCTGGGATGGTTACTTGTGAATTGCAATTGATAAAGTTCCCTGTTAATAAATAAAATTTCTGCTGGGAGGCTATTATAATCTTAAAAGAATAAAAAATAGTTCTCCCAAAGCCTATTGTATGTGTCTTTGGCTCCTCTGGTTAAATGAAAGTCTGTTCTTTTGAAGATTTTTGATGAGAAGATTCTAAGGAGGAAGGATTGTGACATTTACAGAGTCTCTTATGGAAATAGCCAAGATAATTATTTTTTGAGTATAGAAAAAAAAGTGCTATGAATTCTAGTGTTACCTCATAATAACAATAGAAAAAATACAGATATTTGCAAAGCAGTGATTTAAAGAAATAAAATTGGAGAATAGCTTTGTAAAATATGTTTACAAGCCTTTTACAAGAAGAGCAGTGGAGCACATGGTATCTACTTGGATTGTACAAATGTTTTGTTCATTAATTAAGAATCTGAAAATAATGTTCAACAACTAAAATATGAGGTGTTTCCTTTGTTTTTTTTTTCTTAAGCTGATAAAGCAGAATGATTAATGGAATTTAATCATTATGGCTTCACAGAGATTAAAAAATTCTACTTCAGAGATAATGCAGAGATACAAGATTTGGAGGGTGTGTTCAAACTACTTTACATTTAATAAATGCCCTAAATTATTCTCTACAGAAAGTAGATATTGCTCACAACTATCATGGAAGAAGCATGGGGAACCAAACCTTGAGTATCCAGTTAGCCTTTTAAAACAATGAACTCCTTTACCCTTCTCCCAAGGAAAATTCTCGTTCACTGATGGGAAACCTGAAAAATAAAGGGTGTTTTATATGAGTTAAACAGTGAAGCTATAGCACACACTAATTTCACTTTGAGGCTGACTTTTGGGCTGTTGAAAACAGTGGGATGTGTTAAATGTGATAAAATGTGTCACCTTGAGTTCCACAAGAAAAACAGATCTTAATGTATATCAAGGTTCAGTGTCTAAAGCAGCATTATACTCACTAAGATTTGGTTTCTCATAACAAACCTGCAAAGCCTCAAATCTAGGTATGCCTTTCGTTGTCAGATTTCTTAATAATCACAAAACATACTGTATTGAGGCACGTGAGAATTTTATTATTCCCTATGCAAATATCAGTATTGACAAAATAAAGAAAAAAACCATCTTTTTCTCCCTAATTGGATTTCACCTAAACATAAAATACTCTTGCAAAGAGATTATAAATTTTGCTTCAGCATGAACTAGAGAGTGGTAATCAATAAACAAAGCCTGAGATTAAACTGCATTAAACAGAAGATGCTTTTACAAGTAGAGAACCCCAAATATATTTCAGTGAGTTTGTGCAGGTGCTAATTTTTGGTTTGTTATGTTTGGGGTTTGTTACTAGGTCTTGGAATAGGGGGATGATTGCTTTGAAACCCCTGGAGAGAACCAGATGACAGAGTTCCAGAAAAGCTAAGAACCTTCCTAAACAAACACACTCCCTGCAGAGAGAATCAGAGCTGTTGATCTTCTTAGCAAAAACACTACCTAAATGTAGCCACAGTTAATTATATCCTGTTGACAAGAGGCACCTAAAGCACCATGCATTTTATCATCATGCAATAGCATACAAATGACAAGTTTTGACAAGTATCTATTTGTTGTTTTCAGAATTTGCATTGAATATGACAAGTGTACTTTAACCATTATGCCTCAGTGCTATTTAGTCAATTATCCTTTACTTCTGAAGTTAATTTTAGACCAGGTAAACATGCTCAGATCTGCAGCTTGTGTGATATCAATAAAGCTTTCAGGTCTTAGGCAGAACATTAACACAGCGGTTGTGCCCAAAGCTATAAAACACTTGATTAATGCTTTTACATCCACAAGAATAATAGAAATGGAAGACATTTGTTTCATGCTATAAATTCATTCATTTCAGAAGAACTATATCATTGCCCTTTCATTTAGATATCGTAGCTGTCTCCATTAGTTCTGAATGCTCTTTTTTTCCCATTTAAAGCGTTTATGGTCTTAGGTGCTCTCAGAGTTTGGTATGAATTTTAAAAATGTTTTTTTATCATTGGACAAATATGATTTCTAGCTCAGTGATCTACTTTCTAAGGAAAAAAAAAAAGGAGTTCAAACCCAAATCCCTCTTTTCTGAACCAAGACCTATTTTAATAGTCCTTAAAATATGGGTCTGTGAATAGAAATACCATGAAGCAGTGTATTTAATACTGAGAGTCAAAAAAAATCAGGAAAGGTAAGCCCAGGTAATTTAACCTTTTGGCCTAAATAATAAAGAGGAATTCTTTCAGAAGAGGAACAGAGCAGGTTAAGAGTGGAAACAAGCACACAGGTTCAAGAAGACTTCATGGACAAGGTAAAGTTAACCTCCAGAACATTGTGGTAAATCCAGCACGTTATTTTCATGTTCTTTCTGGATATGGAAGTTAAGATCTGAAATATAGAGAGAAATTGTCCTTAAGGATGCAAAGTTATTTCTGCAACAGAAGACAAAAATATATGTAAGCTTTGTCAGACAGTTCTAAGCATCTTGGGGTTTTGATCCCAAAATATTTTTTGGAATTTTTTATTAAAAATCCCATTGTCAGAAGGATTTCTAAGATTTACTGTCACTATTACCTTTCATGTGGGTTCTTTTCTTTTTTTCTCCTTTGTATTCTGATGAAAACAGAAACTGATATTGGTGACAGATGACTAAAGGAATAATATTCATGATCAAAGGATCATTTTGAGACTAGAAAACTCAGGCTCATTTATTTATTTTTAAGACAGATATTCAGAAAAGCAGAGGAAGAGGGGAAAATTATAAAGATGAAAGAAATAAAGTATTGCACTTTACTATATTGAATATAAGAAAAACAAAATAAAGCAAGTAGTCAAAGTTGAGGAAGGTAGCATGCTTTAGTAATTGTTTACACACTTTCTTTGCAGAATGATCTTCAGCCCATCATGAGGGCTTGAATTTTCTTGAGTAGCAGTGTTGGTATCAAAGTGAGATGGGAAAGGACCAAAAGATAGTCAGATAAGCTTTTTAACTTGCATTTCATGAACATATTTTTGTTTTATAGTCTCATATACCTCTTACACTAGTATATGTTTTAATGAAACAGCTTCTACTGTGTCCCCTCTTTCAACCAGAAACCCTCTAAAGCACTAAAGTCCTCTCATTCCCTAAGGAGCATTGAAATTGATAGATTAGACTGATTTACTATGCAGCTGGTGATTTTTAGCACTGTGATATTATTGTAATGTAAGATAAAATCAAAATCAAAACCTAAACCTGAAAAAAATCATTATGGATAATTGTATGTAAAAAAAATTCCAAATGGATACACCATGATAAAAGTCATCTAGAAACAACTGAAGCACAGAAGTCAGAAGAGGAGATCTCCCTGTTTCCTGTTGTTGCTAGCCTGAACAATTATCTCTGGAAGGAAAACATGCTGTGCACTTATGTAGCAGCAACTTATGTTATAGTTAAAAATCAGTACTTTTTAGAGTTTACACTCTCCACTAACACAACTTAAACAAGAAAGACTGTCCTCCACTGTCAAGCATTGCCCTCGAGATTCCAACCTTACTTGCTGTAATGCAACAGGTGATTCTCCTTTATGTCCTTCTAAAAAATAATCTTAAATGAAAGGTCAATAAGATGGATATCTGTCAACTTATATAAGTTGACAAGCACATACAAGTCTACACTTCCAAAAATAAAATCAGCTTCCCCAACCATAAGTATTCAACTTGTTCATGTTTTATCATAGAAATATATTTAATATGTTAATATATTTAAACTAAATTTACCCGTTTTTAGTAGAATGTAGTTTTAGTTCTGGCCAGGTCTTAAACTATTTTTTAAAAAAAATCTTGTTTCAGTATTTCTGATGGGCATCAAAACCAAAAATGCGAAAAATTTTGTTTATTGCAGGTTCTCCAGTTAGAGCTAGAGCTGAATCAAGGTTCAATAAGTTTCAGATAATAATATATATTTCAACAACAGAACTGAAATACTAAGGCATTTATCATCCTCCAATCACACTGATCTCGGGTGAAAGAAGTGTATCTAGTCTTTTAAAGAGCGTATTTTAAGGATCTGTTTTCTTATGTTACAAACGAACAAGTTTTGGGGGTTTCTGGCTTTTTTGTGCTGTTTCTGCTAAAGATACAATTGAAACGTTGTTCAGTTCAGTGCGTTAGAAACCAGCGCCTCCAAGTGCCTATGGGCAATTCTTCTACAGTGGCAATTATGCTGCTCCTACAGCAGCTGAATCTGATAACGATTGCACTCCAGTGTTGGCTTTGGCTATTTTCCCATGTGCTTTTCTTTCTCTCTTTTTAATAATACAGTTG
This sequence comes from Sturnus vulgaris, assembly GCF_052056855.1. Taxonomy (NCBI): domain Eukaryota; kingdom Metazoa; phylum Chordata; class Aves; order Passeriformes; family Sturnidae; genus Sturnus; species Sturnus vulgaris. The sequence goes on from NC_142244.1 coordinate 97,445,474, forward strand.
TGGTTTAGAAAGATATAAGCAAACAAGGCTAAAGGATGCAGCAAAGTACCCATGTTGCAGTAGCAATAGGCGTGTTAGCATACAGTGGTGGTTTGCTAAGTATTTCCACTCTTGTTCAGTAGAGCAGGATCCAACAGAAACAGTACAGGCAGAAGATTTTAAAGTCAATATTTTAAAACCTTTACCTTGTTTTCGCTTGCCCAGTAACTGTTTCCAAGGAAACAGAAGGAGAAGCCGGAACCAGTAGTGAAGCAGCAATAAAAGCAAGCTCACCAGCCTTTCATTGCTGGCTTCTTTCCTGTTTTTCCACCTCCTGAACCCACATTTAACAAGGCCCCTTATAGTTTAGAATAGCATAAAAAATGAATATAGTTTATTCAACATCTATTTGCATATAAACAAAAAGGAGTTGGCAATATAGTTGGCTTTCAAGATGGAGGTTTTTAACCGGCCATGGACTGGGGAATGGAGTTTGAAATAGGAGAACATATGGACCCAAGAGATAATATTTTGGTGTGTAAGTCAGAGAAAATTATAGCAAAACAGTATTAAGGACTCTTCCATGAAGTACAAAACAGAGTAATTGGAAGAGAATTGAAGACTTAATTATTTATTACTTTTCAAGTGTTGTTTACATTCCAGATGTCTCCAGGCTAACCAGGGGGATGTTGTTTCATTTCCTCACCTGTGGTGCACACACTATCTAAGATGAAATATAGGGATTTATCAAAACTTGACTAGTTCAGAGTCTGCTGAATTTTCAAACAAAATTCAAGTTTAGGAATTATGTTGCAGACTGTTGCAGACTGAGCTGCTTGGTGTGCACAGGGCAAGGTCAACAGTTGCTTCTACAGAACTTGTGCTTCCAGAACACACATGGAATATCAGAAAAACTGTTTAGACATTTTACTGAACAAATGAGGATTTTTTTTCAGATTTTTTTTTTTTTAAGGACAATTAGTTTTATACAGAACAGCTATTTGTTATTCCTCTTGCTACTTTTGGCTAAGGAAATTTATCTTGCCTTATATGTTACACTGCACTGTACAAAGTTAAACAAGAGATAAAACAAAGTAGGTAAGAATTAAAATATTTCTAGTTTGGAGGGTTTCATGGTAGTCAGTGTAGTTATATATGACTACTAAATTACATATATGTATACCAATAAATATAGAAACAGGAACTTTACACTTCACCTAAATACAGAGATACTTATTTGCTACCAATCTGGGCTTCATATTATCATCTTCAGGGATTACTACCGAGTCAGATTTGCTCCTGACTTCTGAAAGCTGAATTCTGCTTGACATGAGACAGTTATAAAGATGGAATTACTCTTTCCTTCACACACAAAATGGACTGCAAGACAACAATGTGGTCTTATTCTATCAATGTCAGAGATAGATGATAGATAGATAGATAGATAGATAGATTAGATAGATAGATACCCAAGCAGAAAAAGGGCTTAAAAATATTGTGTGAAACCCCACATAGCAATATTACATCTATCATAATCAGATGCAGCATAAAAATCCCTGGAGCCTCATGAATATTTCAGTCTTGTTACACCAGAACTGTTGCTTTCCCAAGTATCCTTTCTTGGGATGTATTGATTTGCAAGTAGATAATAAGCCAGATTCACACAACTGAGTTTCTAATTTATGTATCCCATCCTCTGTTTTTTCCATTTATGATTATGTGAATCAGCTGTGTTTCTTCTACCTTTGTTGTGCTTTAAGAATTTTAAAATATTGGACAAATAGTCTTTTAAACTCTAGTTTCAATTCACTAGTTCTGTCATAGGGGCTGGTTTGTAATGGATTCTGGAACACTTCAGCAGTTTGTCCAGATGAAAGGCTTTTTCAGATTTAGTTTTATTACATATCATATGGCTTCATGTCAGGTCCAAAAAACATCAATCAGTTCATAGGAACAGTAACAAGGACACTGGGCTAAACACCTTATGATAACAAGCTTCTGTGTCCTACTCCTAAGCTGGAAGATTCTTATGGAGAAGGGTAAAATGCAAACTGCATCTTAGAAAGGTGACAATTTATACTTATGTAGTTAGAGATACTGGCAATAATTTATTTACTTTCATCCAACTGATTTGCATCTTCCTTGACAATGTTCAAGAATTTTGTATTTTACATGAACTGGAAGCCCAAATACTTCTATAAATTCACTAGTATTTATCAGACTATGTTAACTTAGAGAAGTGTATTGAATTTAAGTTACCAGGTACTGTTAGTATGTGTCCACTGGTCTCTGAGTAAAGGCCAGGACTGCCCCATGCTGGACACAGATGCTTCCAGATGGCTTGCAGGATACAGCTGAGCACTTCAGCCAAACTGGTGGCACCTCTGAGAAAATACATTTAAATAATGTCATCAGAATGAACAAATAGAGTGAGAAACAACAGAGGAAACACCAAAGTTGTAGTAGAAGGTGCTTCAGGCACTGGAGAGGACCCTGAAAAAATTACAGTGGAGCAGGTTGTCCCCCCAAAACTCATGGGGGACCATGACAAAGCAGATACCTACACTGCAGTCCACAGAGAATGACACAGCAGGGCAGATGGGTGGATATTCTTGAAGGAACTGTGGCCCATGGAAAAATAATGCCAGAGAAGGGGAAAAATGTGAGGTAATATTCTGGTTTTGCCTGGGGTAGATTTAATTTTATTCACAGTAGCTAGTATGGGGCTGGGCTTGGAATTTGCCCTGAAAACAGTGTTGATAATACTGAAATACTTTTGTTATTGCTGAGTCATTTTTTCACAGCATCAGGGCCTTTTCAGCCTCTCACTCCCCCCACCAGCAAGGAGACTGAGAATGCAAAAAAAAAATTGAGAGATAATATAGCTGGGACAGTTGACCCAAACTGACCCCTGGAATATCCCACGTCATATTGCATCATGTTCAGCATGTAAAGCTGGAGGAAGGAGAAAAAGGAGGAGTATAGATGGATGTTCAGAATGATGGTGTTTTATTCCCAAATCATTGTTACACACAATGGAGCCAGGCTTTACTGAAGATGGCTAAAAACCTGACTGGTGATAGCAAGTGGGAAACGAATTTCTTGTTTTGCTTAGCTTTCATGCACAGCTTTTGCTTTTCATACTAAACTGTCCTTATTTCAACCCACTAGTTTTCTCACTTTTATGTTTCTGATTCTCTCTCCCATCCCACCAGCTGGAAGACTGAGAAAGTGGCTCTGTGTGTATTAGTTGTGGTCTGGGTTTAAACCATGACATCTAAAAAGGAACAGAATAAAACTACTCTAGGTTGACTGTAGTCCCCCAGGTCCCCCTGCACCTCTGGGTAGAGGCAGAGTCATGCAGAATAAAGAGAAGTTGATCCTGGAAGAGGTGGGAGGATATTTGGAAAGCTGTTATTTTAATGTTCATCTTTGTTTCTCAGGACCCCAATCTATTAGTCAGTGCTAAATTAAATTATTTTTCTTCAAGTCAAATATGGTTTGCCTGCAATAATAATTTGTAAGTTATCTCCCTAACTTTATCTCAACATATTAGTTTTCACATCTTACTTTCTCCCCTTTTACAACCGAGGGAGAGCTAGCAATCATCTGAATGAGTGTTTGACTGTTGGCCTAAACTAAGCCATCACAGGGGAAGTAAACACAACAATGATACTAATAAAAAAAAGGAAGATAATATTTGAAAAATATATATTTTACAATGGTGATTTAGACTCTACCTACAAAGATATGAATTCAAAATATCAGTCAATCTACTTTCACTGACATATCCCCACTCAATTTTAGAACACTCACACAAAGAACTTTTACAAAATTCTGAATAATTGTACCTCAAAAGTGGAAAACAGAACAGAAAAAGAAAATATTGGACGATCAGGGTTTCAACAGTCCATACAAAATAAACTAGCATAGGTTAGCATCACAGAGTTCCTTTCTGATTCCAGTGGAAAGTTACCCTCCACACAATGTGGTTGTCAAGGACTAGAAAAACTGTGAGTACTGTTAATATCTGCTGAAATTCCTCCTGTTTTTTCAGTTGCATTTGGTACAAAATCCACATAATTTGCAGTCCAATCAGCTTTACATATCTAGTTTTGTTATTACATATATTCAATATATTTTGTATATATATATATGTGTATGTATGTATATATATGCATGTATATATACTACATATATACACATATACAAAAAAAAGTTTTTAAAATATTTATTATTGTTAAATACCCATGTGAATTAAAATTAGTCAGATTGAGTTCAGTGCTATTTAGTTATAATTATCTTTAGAACTAAACTATGTTTAGGAGATAATATGTTAGTTTAAACTCTAAAATATCTTTGATTAAATTACCTAAAATTCATTATTCTTATGTCTTAACTTATTGATATCCTGTCCTTCAAATGAAAGAAAGTGTGTGAAGACTCCAGTGTTTATACATTTTAAGCAAACCTGGTTTGACACAATTTCCTGCCCTTTGTTTTCCTCTTCAGTAAATTCATTTCATTTCTATGTATTTCCATGGAATAAGTATATTCTGTGAAAGCTAAGAGACCTTCAGGCATCCCCAAAGCAGGTAGCGTGAGGACTCAAAGAGAACCATGAACTGTCTCAAACACTGTCCAAGAAGCAAGCACCCATAACAGGATTTTAAGATAAGCAGAGATGGCAAGCAGGAAGGTGTTAATTCCAGACCTAAACAGAGGTGAATGTTTGTAATTAGCACACTGGGTAAGGTTCCACTGTGCAGACTTGGAAAAGCACTGGTGCAACAACAGGCAGATTCCAGGTCTTGTGAGGCAGATCTGGGTGGCCCATCTGCACAAAATTCCCCACCACAGCAAATTTGATGAAGGAAGCAGCTGCTTATACACATGCCATTCCAAGTTATGGGAATGGCACCTATGCCTCACAGATGTCCAGGACTTGGACTGTATAAAAATGGTACTTCCTGAAGAACATTTGGGAGCCCCCACCACTGAACAGATCAGGGAGATGGACTAGCAGGATGTCGCAAGAATCCATGTGTATCTTTGTTTAATATCTGTTTTTTTCCTCTCTCTTTTACTCTCTTTCTCTTCCTCCCCCCTGAGCTCCTCCTTTCTATGCCTCTCTCTTCTCTCTCTCTTTCTCTTTCTCTCTCTCTCGTCCCCCACTGATAATTACTGTTAAATAAAATCTGTACTATTGACTTTGGCATGTGGTCTCATTTGCACCTTAGTTTGGGTAGAGGCATCTCTTAATAAGTAGATTCTAACAGGCAGATCTATATTCATTTTATAGTTCTCCTGCTAAAAATCAGGGCTTACTTGTTTTTTCTCTTACCAGAGTATCTACCTCAAGACTTGATTGATTGGAGTCAATTGACATCACAGTCCTGAGCCTCTGGCTTGGCATTGTTTTCTGTGAAGGAAATCAGCCATTCTGCAGTAATCAAAGATTTAGAACTGTAATTAACAACACTGAGTATTTCAAATTGTTAAAGACCCTCTTAGCATAGGAGTTTACTGTCAGACATTGCATAAGCTACTCCTTTACTCTTATAAAAATCATCAAAAAGTGAATATGATTTCAAAGCCATTAGAAGAAGTCATACAAACGTCTTCCTACAGAGATTAATCAAGTTACAAGAAAATACTCCAGTCAGACAATCTGAATACCTATAGGACAGGAAAGATTGAAGTCTGTTGTAGCTGTGGTAGCAGCTACAGCAATATCTAGCAATGAGCAGCCTTTATGATGTAAGTATAACTTGCCTAAGTAATAGGGAACCACAGTTTAGTAGTACCTGCTTAAACATATGATTTTTTTTTCAGTTGTTTTTGTTGTTGGAATTTTTTTATAGTTTGAATGTTATACTGAGGACTATTAGATATTTTGCAAGTCATTCTGGAATGCATTTCTCACTTCATCTTACAGTACTTCAGTTTTCTACAGAGGATGTTCACCTCAAAAAAATTAGGTAGAAAATTATCATACCTGAAATTTACTGTTAGAAATTATTTTCCTCTTTTTGCAAATTACAAAGAATATTATTTACATTGCTCCGAGTTTAACACTACAGTGGGAAATTGTATTCTCCCAATTCTCCCAGTGTTTCTGAATCATGTAAGCTGTGAAAAGTTAGGACTTGGGGAAAAAGGAGAACTTAGCGACCCACAGAGTGATCACTATCCTCTTGATTCTTCAGAGGAAGCATCACCTGAGTATGGAGCATATGCCGTGTTTGTAGAGAAAGTTTTCCACTCATCAACCCTCTTGCCACTTGGGATGTTAGAGATTATCTTAGACACTTATGTTGAGCTGTCACCAGACACATGTGGACACCACTTTTAAGTAAGACTAGATATCTACTTAGGAGCAACTGAGTTGAGACCCTTTGAAAACTGCAAGTTAGAATGTGAAAATCCTATTTGGTGTTCCTTGGTGTTCTTCAGAATTTGAGCAACGTCCCAGTTATAATGTTCACGAGGACCACTTGCCAAAAAATTAAGGAATTCCTTGACTCTACATCTTCCTCAAAAAGAAGACACTTTACGTTTTGTCTTCTGCCAGTGCTTTTACAGGTTGATTCAATCTCAGATTCAGTTGTTTGCAACAGAAAACTGGAATCCAGCTCAATAATAAAGACACAGGTAAGGTAGTGTCTAAGCTTATATTAATATCATCATGGAGTAGCTGGAGAAAATCACAGAGCTAGCGAAAAACTAAAAAACCTCAAAAGCATCTCAGATGAAAAGGTCTCTGAATTCCTTGGGCTCAGAACCTGGATTGCTGTATCCTTGGTCTGGAAAAGTAGACTGCTACTGCTCATGTGGACATACCTGGGGACATCCATGCCAGGGCACTGCAAGGGCCTGCTGCCCTCCAGGGCAGTCACTAATGGCAGCTGCAGTGGGTCCTACTCCAGGACACCTATCCCATAGCATCTAGCAAGGGAACAAGGCTGAAACTGGGCTGGGGGCATTGACCACAGCACAGACCTCCAGTCTGGAGGTCAGTGATTTCTGGACAGGACAGTGGTGACAGTGCCAAGGTTCAGACAAGAACCATTTCTGGGGACTGGAACCAGGCAAGGGTCCACAGGACCCATGACCAGAGCTAAGTATGTAGTGATAGTTGAGCTCATATGGGGATTAAGCACAACAGACTCAACTTAAAAGCCTGACGAAATCCAAAGTAGTGAGACACACTGGGAGTTCTTCAAGGGAGTGGCCACTGATGTGTCTGCCATCTCTTTCTTCAAAATGGCTTTTATCAACTGTCTGTATTTGGGATTAAATGATATCCCAGACAACTGGGGTACATTCTGTTGTTCAGCTAACATGCAGACAGGAATACAAAAGTCATAAGAGCAAGGAAGTGCAGGGTTACAAAATTCTAAATCTTACCTAAGAATGGAATTAAGTGATTCTGATTTAAATATATTTTATGTATTTTACATTTTAAAAATGCTAAGCTTATATCTACAATAGATGGAAACATTTAATTTTCTCACCAAGCCAGATAGAAAATACAGAGACAAAATATGCACTCAGACAAACATGCATATATAACATTTTTAGTTGCCTAGGATTTGGGTTTCTTTCCATTTACCATAGACAAGATTAGGCATTTACCTGAGTTGACATGGATTTTATTGCTGGGGCAAATGAATATATTTTGAATGATGTTACACCTTACTTTATCTGTACTACCATACTGAAAGCAAAGAGGAAAAAACAAGTAGTATATGTTCATGTTTACCTGTAAGTATTTGCCTGAAAATCTTTAAAATAGCAATCAATGAGAGATAACAAGAATCTTTTTGTATTTTGAACAAAGCATGTCTTCCTTTTGTTTTTTTTCCAACTTCGTGAACAATCTTCTTTTGATTTGGGAGTAATGCAATGTGACAAGATAGCCACCAGCCATGTCAAGCTAAGCTAGCAGTTTCAAATGATAAAGTATTTTGCAAAATATGTTTAAAAATGCATGGAAAGGTTCTGACAAAATGTGCCACTTTTACTGCTTGAAATGAAACTACAGTGATCAGAGTTGGCCTTGTATTCCCATATGACACAAAGCCATATTCCTTGTTTTTCCATTTCGTGCACCTATGTATAAAACATGAATGTCTTGGAATGTCTTGTTCCCCGGCTATCAATAAGTACAAGATTGCCATTTCAAGATTTTATCTTTAAGATCTTCATAATTTATGAACTTAATTTTTTTTACAATTTGGTAATTGATGTGGATCGCATCTGCTGCCGTGGTCACAGATGGCCTTGGCAGCGGCAGGTGCATGGAAGAACAATGTGTCATTGTTGAAGACAGAACTGCAGGTGCCCAGCATAGACACAGACACTTTTCTTCTTGATATATCAGGCTCAGTAAGTCCTTTTGCTGTTGAGAGACAGTGATTAAGGTTCTCCTAATAACTTCTTATATTCCCCAAATACTGCAACTGTTAGTACAGGTGAAGTGTCACTACATTACAGCACTGAAGTTCTCTATTCTGAGTCAGTCTAAGAACACTATGTGATCAGAACATCACAAAGGTGATAATAACCATCTTTTCCATTAGTTCTACCTAATGGAGCATGTGCTTAGTTAAGGATTTTAGTCTGAAAGCTATGAAGTAGTCTCGGATTTATATATATTATATTCAGTATCTGCTTGGAATGAGTGTTACCTGAATATGTCCATAAGACCAAAAGTCCTCTAGCTTGTCTACTGTTGACAGCAATGTAATAAAATCGATGTTGATATCTAAGAAAATAATTGGCTTAAAGAAAAAAACAACGAAAAACCAACACAGTTCAAAATTTGGTGTTGGTGTATTTTTTCTTGATTGAAAACTCAATGAAAATATTTCACAGTTTATTATTAAGGTAAAAACAAGCAAACAAATACACAAACTAGGCTGATTTGACTGATCAGAGTGTAACTCATTTCTTTGTCAAACTACAACGGTTTAATGCAGATTGTAATTAAGTTCTGATACATATCTAAGGAAAAAATTACACTTTACACATTAAGGAAAAAGTTATTTTGTTTTGCAAAATTAACAATTATCCCCAAATATTTTTCTGATGGGTAAGACAGCATTTCTTCACTACTCTGTGAGAGGGTTTATTTTCCATTTAGACAGTTAAAATTTCATTAGGCAAAATCTTGTGCAACCAAATCAGTCACACTCTGATGTCAGTTTGATGGCAAATCCTTTTCTTCCCTGGCATACTATCACATTGCTCACAGCAGTGAATTTAGTCAACTCTGCAAATTATTCTTCAGACAACATCCCTTAGCCAACTAAAATGAAGTGGGTTTGGAAATCAGAGGAAGGAAAAAATAAATGTAAAAAATATTATAATAGTTGAAAATCAAAGACTTTGACTGAAAAAATTGCAGGAAAACAGAAGTGTTCGTCTGTTACCACTGGCAGTGCTTCCTGCAAAATTCCTCATTCTGTGATATTAAAACAATATCCACATGAAATGAAATTATCAGAAATTTCAGAAAGAAAGTTACTCACAAACCATTGTCTGTGCAGATGCAGTATTGTGGACTGATTCTCCAAATCAATGCCCATCTAAAAAGTATCAGTAAAATAAAATTAAAAGAAAAAAAAAGAAATCAGACTACAAAGTTTGTTGTGTCCTTTTTTGCTTTGAAATATTCAGTCTATCAGCATATAAAAAACTGTATTAGCTTGATACTTATAATCTTATTACTTATTACTAAATTATTATTACTAATGTATGAAAAAGAGATATTTTTGTCTCTGTGTGAGTCTGTGTTGGGGAGATTACCTTTAGACCTCAGTTTGTGAGAATCTGAGAACCATGGCCGATGATTTAAGGATTAAGTAACAAGGTAGCCCCCTTATTGAGCTCAGAGATAAAGAGGAGGTGTGTGTCTTCAGGCAAGAAGACTCAGTGGGAAAATTAAAATGCAAAAGGAATTTAAGGTTGTTTTGCCTACTTCAAACAGTAAATAAAATAGACAATTCGAAATGTGTCTAAACAAAATTATTTTTCTTTTTCTGCACAAGCTCATTATTAAGTACCTTACTTTCTCAACAGCTCCCTGTAAAGAGAATATTATACACATGTAGAAAGATTAACATTGCATAGCTGCAAGTACTGCAGAATGTGTCCCCTAAGACATTTTACTAAGAAAATGGCAATGTTTTCATGAAAAATAAGCCTTAATTTTAAAAAAATAATTGAATAACTTTTTTGCATACATCTACATTGTGTTAGAGTCTGAATTTGATTACTTTATTCCAACATCCTCACAGATGAAGTCATACAGCATTATGAGAATAAGCTACAAATAAAAATTCACAAGCATGCTGAAGCTCATTTGATTCAGAAAATGTCGTCCGAAAAAGCTGAGGTGTCAAGCAGAGAGATTAAAACCTCAAATTTTTAACAGTGATTTCAGCAGGGGGAAAAAAAAGAAGAAAAATTAAACCCTAATTGATTGTTCAGAAACATCAACCTGAATGTAGGTAGAAACACTCAATAATTATGAGACCTTGAAAAAACAAGTGTTCATTAATTCTGTTGAAAATACTACACTGAGAATATGCTATGCACATTATCTGAAAATTTGAATCAAACATAGCTAATGCTTTTACAATTAATCCTTAATCCAAAGTATTGGGACAGAGGGAGATGGAGATGGATTTGTTACTTAAACTTTGTATGAATGTACTCTAACCTGAAAGTGGAAATAATTGACTAATCTGTCAAGAAAATCTATTTAAAACCCAACTGTGACATTTAGCTGCTCTTTCAGTGGTAAGTGGAAACACACTCTTGTTGATGTAAGACCTGTAGCACTATTGCACACCTACAAATTCTACATAATTGGTGCCAAAGTCTGTATGGGGATTATTCTGAATTGCTGCATCACTTTTCAGAAGTAAAAATTGGTTGGGTCTTGAAAGGTCAAAAAATTTTAATATGAAATTCAAAACTCTATTCAGAAGAAAGCCAGGACATACCTATAACTCTGAAGATTTCTGGTTAAATTTTCTCCTTCAGTCCAATTGCTTTTCAAGGGAAGCTTGGAATGTTGGAAAGCATCAGTCAGAAAGGGATGTTATTATTTAGTGCTACATTTAGACTCTCAGATTCTCCCACTTGAGTAATAAACCATTTGAGTGTGGAAAGTATTGTTTGGAAAAAGAAATGCTAATTATTTTAAAAAGCAGAAAACATATCAGAGACATGCAAAATAATTCCTTATATGTAAAGCTCAAGTTGAATGCAGTTGAAGTGAAATTAAAATTCAAGTTTCAAGTTGTAATTTGGTTATGGGTCTAAGTCTGTAACTTTTTCTCTGAAAAACGTCACTACCTTTGGGTAGAGAATAGCAACAGAGACAGTGTCTAGGACATGGGAAAACTCGGGGGAGATGGAAGTCTTAATTTGTATATAAGGTAGAATTAACTTAGAATTAAATTTTTAGGAATACTTGGGTACTACAACATGCAGACTTGACTCTTTAATACCCAGTGCAAAAGCAACAAACCAATAATCCAGAGATTTTCTGTAGCCTGATGAAATAATAATAATAATAATAATAATAATAATAATAATAATAATAATTTCTCCCAGATAATTTCTTTCCTTTGGAGAAGTAAATGCTTGTAAAATCAAGTATTATAGCTCTAGTTCTCATGCATATGATCTCATCTGAAAAGTAAAAGAGAGAATATCCTACTAAAATGACAGCCAACAGCAATCTGCACTGTTCTAGAAACAGAATCTGTTTCTGGTGAGTGGCTGGGAGGACAGTGCCTGGGCTGATCAATCTGTTTGTAACAGTGACAATCAGGTTTCCAAAGTCATTTTCTGCATATTAATAGTGATTTTCCTGCATATATATATAGTGGAATATTTTGGATTATTTTGGATTTTGATCTCTCTTAATCTATCTCTGTATTTTGAATTATGACCCTTCTCTTGCTCCACAAGTTTTAACAAGTGAAAAATAATGAAATTATTTAATTGCATTTAATTGGAAATAACAGAAAGTTTAAATACAAAAAAGGAAGTATCATGGATTATAGTGTCTATTCATTTTAGAAATAAAAAAATCCTCAATTATTTCCTAAGAGTAAGACTCAAAACACACAGCCTGTTATTTAAATATAGACACAAACTGCCTGGGTAGCTGAAGGCATAACAATAACCCCCCAAAACAAGCACTAATATATATAGATAAGAGTATTTTCAGTAGTCACTGCAGAAGCTATAAATCATGTATTTCATCAGCAGTATTCTTGACTCAGCATGCAAAAAAAAGCTTATGCAAACATCAGTCTGTTCTAACTTCTGCACTAACTTCATGTTTTGACTTATAGGAAAATTACCTAACTTTAGGTTGCATATCAACAAGCTGCTGAACTTAGATGTGTCAAAAAAACTACATTAGAAAAATTTAGACTTTTTAGTGCAAAACATGACATGTATATGGATAACCTCACCAACCTACTTTATCTCCAGAGTAGATTTTAGGACAAAACACTTCATGACTAAAGCCAACAGAAGGAGTTGAGAAAACCAGAGGTAAACCTGCAGTATTTTTCTTTGAGACTGCCTGTGTTTGCACAGTGAAGGAGGCTGGGGCATAGTCTCAGGCACTGGCAATTAGTCCTAATGTCAATTTATCAGAAAGTTTCTTGCTGTCTGTCTCCATTCAACAGCTCCCTCCCACACAATACAGGCTGGAGACAGCACATACCAGAGGCTACTCCCCTGTATAGATAAGGACTCCTTGTTCTGTGACAGGATATTAACCCAAAGGATGTTCAGGTTGCCCTTTTGCCCATCACATAAGGAGTCTTGGTGTTGAAGAATGGCACAACCTGAAAAACCATTCTTAGTTCAGCACTGGAAACATCTTTCTGTTTGGTTTTGAGGGTTTTCTGGAACAAGTTTACAAAACAAAAGCTAACCAACAAAGCACAACCCTCAAATCATCAAAATATAGTTATTAAATACATCTAATTTCAAACTAATCTAATTAAGGATTTGACTTCTGTTTCAGCTGGTAAATAGTTTTCACTTCAGAATACAGGGCAGGATTCAGTTACCTTACACATAGACATTCAGTTTCATTTCAGAAGAGCTTGGATCTCCCACAGGTGCTAAATCTTTTATTCATGCTCCATGTGAGTATTTTGGATATTCAAGGTCCCCCAAGTGACTCTGGAGCCTACGTGGAAGCAATCAAATAAAGTCTGATTGCCCAGCTATTTATGCAGCAGCATTTCTCAAAATAATGTGTTGCACACAATCAATCTTCACTTGCCTTCTCTCTACATCAGGTGCAATACAAGGTATTATACCTCCTCTTCACTGTTTTCTGCTTAAATATTCTCATATGCTGTGCTGTTAGGTCATAACTTCAGCTTACAAGAATAGTTCACCTGTCCTGAGCTGCCTTGCCCATAGGCCTCAGAGATACCCACTTGTAAATTATGTAAATTATTCAACAACAACTACTGTCCACTTTTATCTCACACCGAAAAGGATATGACTAAATGAAGAATTAAACTTTTGGGCTGTCATTCTTTCCTGTTTGTTGACAATAGTTCACCTTATTCTGCCTTGCTAGATAAAATTTTCATCTCCTTAACACCTGTCTCCACTTCCATCTCTTTGAATATGAGCGGGAAGAGATGGATCACTCACATTTTCTCTTCCAATGCCCACTGATTCTCTCCTTAGATTCCTGGGATCAACTCCTAGACCCCTCATTGCTCCACAGCTGACACGTAGAGGTGCTGACTGCAATCTGACCTCAGCAATACCTATGCTCAGGGACACAGTACAGACAGGAAAGAAATAAACTTTTCTTGGACATGCTGCTTCCATATCAGCAGCAACAGGGAGTTGACAACCTCTGCATGAAGACATTTCTTTGGGCACCTGCATCACAGGAAAAAAGTGGCATACACTTTGTTTTCAGAGAGAATCAAGAGTAATTTTCACTGTCTTCATCTGCATGGTACTGTGAGCAAAGGACTCGAGTCCTTTGGAGCAAAGGAGCAAATTATCCCCAGGATAATTATAATCCCAGGAACATAAAGAGCCATTCAATGCCAGAAGTCAGTGAAGGCACTGGGCAAAGCAAAACTGTTTCTCATCTTAACCCTAAACCATCTGAAATCAGGTATACAACACAGAGCTCACCACTGGGTATCGGTGAGCTGAGGAGAAGACTCACAGAATCCAGGTGAAACCAGGTGAAGCCTCAGCATTGTTTTTTCACAAAAATCTCCTTCCTTATCTATGTCACTCTGTATAAATAGGCAATATGTGAGCACCATTGAAATCTGTCAGAAAAGAAACCATCAATTCTGTCCCATTACATTAGTTTTCAAATCAGGAGTGAGGGATATCACCCTAGACACTAACACAGCTGACCTAGATAGAGGAAACAAAATATATATTTCAATGCATTTTTGCTTTGGAAGTTTCAGGTGTGAAAAATTTAAGAGAATGAATTAAAATTACATTTACACAGACCAAGACAGGGCATATATTCAGAACATTCAGAAGTTAAGCATAGACTTTTCTTTAATACTGGAAAAACTAATTTCTGGTTTTAATAGGAAATGTTAAAACAAAGTGTCCATAAGTTTTTACACTTTTTATGAAATCTAAGACACTTAGAAATACGTGCCAAAACATATAAATAAAGGTGGAAGGTTTTTGTGCCTTTTTTAGAGGGAAGTATATTCATTATATCTGTTTATAATATTGGTAACTTCCTGAATTAACCGATGGCTCATAGTGTTTCTCTCTTACTTCTTAAACTGGCTGCATTGCTAAGAGTTGTATTCAAATGGGAAAGAGAAAGGAACACATATTTCTATCTCCATTTCTTGTTTTCTTGCAGAAAGAATCAAACTCTCAATTTCTGTGAGAATACAGACTTCTAATCAAAAGTCAGAAGGAGTGTCAAATGTGGAAGCAATCAAGAACATACATTAACATCAAAATAAAATTTCTTCTTTTTAGTTTATACTAGTTAAAAAATTGATCTGTACATAAGCAGTTAGCAACCAAGCAAATGAAGCTTATTGACCATGTTTTTAATTAAGAATAGATTGTGAATAATTCTTCCCATGGTTTTTAGATGAAAAGAAGAAATTTGTTAGTACACTACAGCAAATGACTTCTGCCTATTGAAGTTTAGCTGTTGCGTTCCTTTATTGTGTATGGTCAAAGAAGAAGTTCATTAAAATACACCAGAATTCCTGACATATTTTTGCATTTTTCTCTCTTATTTCTGCTACCTCTTCCCACCAAATAATTAAAAAAATAGTATTATTTTATCTTCTTTACCTGTATTAAGTATGTCATCCTATCTCCCCAATAAAACTAACAAAGTCTAAGTCCCACTGAGATGCTATCTAAACTGTTAAATTAGGGCTTAAATGGCACTGATTTCCAGCTCTTATGCAGTCCCTCTGCACAGAGGGAGGGAAATCAAAGACCATTTTACTCTCTAAGATTAGAATTTTATCCTGCTAATTAATTATTTTGAGATTTAGAGACTTTTACTGCTGGCCACTGATCATCCAGCTGTGCAGTTTGCTTCTATGCATTTATTCTCTTAACTGATGTTTGTACAAATAAAATAGTCCTAACTAACAACTTAAAATGCAGCAATATGTTGTATGTACAGTATGTATATCTTATGTAGATCCTATGCAGTCTTCTGTTGTGCTCCAATATTTTATATTGGTGTTGAAAATTACGCAATGGTCAAGGGAATGATAAATTAGTCAAGATGTCAGTCCACAAGGCACAAACACACAAAAGATCCCAGTTTAGAATTCTGTGAGTTCTTTCAATGCTGTGTTGATTATAATTCAGATACATTCTGTAAAATATCCACGTTTACATCACTGATGTTAGTTTTTCAGCAGATAAAGAGAAAAGCAAAGATATTGCTTAGCTATAAACACTTGCAAACTTCCTGAAAGTAGGGTAATTTATTTCAGTACATGGATGCCTTATTGCTGTCCTTGCACTGCACTGCTGTAGACACTGAAAAACCATCCACTATACAGCGGAGCACTCAAAACCAAAATGGATATAGTTTCTTGTCAGCCAGGTTATAGGAGCTAAAGAAGAGGCAGCCATATTTTCTTCCTCAGGGCACTAATGGGTATTCCTTTTATCTTTATATAATTTTTTAAGATCTCAAAGATCTTTGTGTTCAAAGGCATTAAAAGATGAGATAAGGAGAGAAGAAATAGCTTAGTGGTCCATTGTGATTATACATCCTGGAAGGGGAATTATGCATTTCTAAGCTTCCTTTCTTTACTTAGTATATTTTTGAAGAAAAAAACTTAGACATTCTTTCAAAAAAGAGAGGGATAAAATATTAATTCTCCAATACATAACATCTGAATTTAAAGTTTTAGATAAAACTATTTTTAAAGGTCACATTATTACTGACATTGTTGCTTCTTCACCTTCTCCTGACTTTTCCCTAAGACACATTAGTTTTAGGCTGGAAGCCTTGCTAAAAAGCTACCTGTAGGGCTGTTTAATTGCCCCAGTTTAAGGTGAAGAGTCAAAGTAGGAAGAGCGGAAAGGATAACCAAGCTGTTATTAATTTGTTTTCCTTAAAAGGCTGTTGTGGTGCTTGAACAAACTGCTAAATATGTACATTGCACATCTCAAACAGTCATTAAAATATAAATGGCATTTTTACGACTCATGATTTAGAGGAAACTTGGGAATCGTGTTCATGCTTGAGTGACTGGACTTACTAATGTATTTCTTTCTTCATGGTGCTCATAAAATATAGGCAAGCCCATGGATTTCAAGGAGTTTAAATAGAAATCTTTGCTGTGTTCCGTATTTCACCCTGTTCTGTCTGCCAACCAGCTGGTGAGCAGTGGGACTATTTGAGCTATCAGCTTCTTCCCTCGTTTCATTTAATTTCATTTCACTTCAGCCTATCCTTTCAATAAATTTCAACAATAATGAAAGGGAATAATGAATATATTTTCCCACAGATTCATGTTTTGTTTCAGCATAAGAATGAAACGTAATAGAGAGTTTTGAACTGGTAAAGGCAGAACGAAATCTGGCCTAATTTCTTCCATACTGTATTTCCACTGAAATTTTTCTTTCTGTTAATTAATGAAATGTGGCCATGAGAAACTAATTTCAGAATACTCAACACAGCTCTGACTGAGAAAACCCAATTTCTAAGCTACTTTCTACCTGACCTTTCTACCTCTTCCTGTTTCAAGGTAATGGTTTAATTCCTAGATATTTTGCTTTACACAAGTTATAAGTAGTTAAATCTATTTGCTTTACCTGTTGCTGTGTATTTTCTGAAAGTTGAAACAAAGGGAAAAAATCTCTTCAGGCAAATAAACAGAAAATTTTCAGACCAGTTAGATTTTATCAGGGTGAAAATATCATTAATCATATAGTTCCAATTATGGAAAGGAAGTGCCTCTAACTTTTGAACCTGGTCGTAATTTCAAATTTTACTGTACTGCAGTAGTTACTGGAAGGGAACTTTAGATTTGTGTTACATTTTTTTTTCCTTGTGTGTAGTTTCTATCTGAAATTGTCTGGCTTCATATTGCAACCATTGGGATTTCTCACATTAGAGATTCTTCTATTATTTGAATTCTCTTTTCTGAAACAGTTATAATCTATGACCATGGCAACACATAACCTTAATCTGCTGCCTTTTGTCAGTTCTCAGAAAGAATATCAACTTGTTTAGCTCTATCAGTAAAGCTAATAGATGTAAATGATGTAGAGTATAACAAACAGTATTTGCAGTACATCCATACTGACAAACAAGCACATCTCAGAAGGAAACTTTTTTAGCTTTCTGTGCTTAATTGTTCAGCTGAAAAATGCAGAAAATAATTTCTGTTATCATGCCATTCTCTTTATTTTGTTCTTATCTTTTGCACCAAGAGCTAAAAAAAGCCATTAGCATGTCTTAAGAGGAGCAATTTTTTTGACATAATAATAGGGAGATCACATTTGTCTGTACAAATGCAAACTAGAATGGTGTAGAAATATCACCAAAGGGAAGGTCTTTTTTGCCTTTACTGGTTTGCATGTGTCAGTGACATTATATTCATGCTATCATTTGACTTCTATAATGGAATGACAGAATTGGTGATAATAAAAAAAATTAAAAATTAAAGCTTCCTTAAAAAAGAAATGGTGAAAAAATATGCATGGAAAGTGGTTTTGGGAAGATGAACCCATAATTAGAAAGACTGCCTGTCTATAGTAAAGGCAAAATTTATAAGCAATCAGAGGCCTTCCTGAAATAAGGTGAATTAATGCAATCATTCCTATTGACACTTTCCTATAGATAAAGATTCATTGGAGAGAGACCACAAATGAAGTTTCACTTCATGTACTTCCTGGGAGAAGATACAATATATCAAGGAAGACCTCTTCCAGTCTCTTCTGTCATAGCAGTTCACTTGTCTTTGGAGTATTTAAGTGGTTCTTAAGAGCCAAACCTATTCTTTAATATAAGGCAGAGGTCATATGAGGTATAACAAATATGCTCTTTTTTGTTCTCTAGTACCTACTCAAAATGTGGAAAATTTTGCAAGGCACTGTAGCATGCACCTTTGCCAGCTTCCAGAATATAGAATGAGAGTTGTCAGGATACTGACATCTGGCTTTCAGTCCCTACTTAAAGACTACTTGCAAATCTATACAGAGTTAAGTTACTTCCAGATAGCCTAAAGTTAAGATATACTCTGCACTGGGAAATGCAGTATTGAATCTCATGATGCTGAATTAGATACTAAACTTTTCCCCCTTGTGTCTGTCCACTGCCTGAAAACAGAAAGCTTTTGCTTTCAACTTTATGGATCTTATTTTTCATGTCCTTTGGTTTTATTGCAAGTATTTTAGGTTCAATATTTATTGCCAGAAAGAATTGAAAGAAACATATTGGACAAAAAATTTTAAATTTTACCAGACAAAAAGAAAGGGATATAAGTCATCCTACATAAATTTTCTTCTCAGCCTTATGATTTTACAATAAACTAAAGAAGTTACTATCAAGTAGAATAAATACTTGAATTCCTTCTCTGTACTAAAAGTATGTTCTTTTCTGTCCCTTATCACTAAAAAAAAACCAAAACCAAAACCAAACAAAACAAAAAAAACCGACAACAAAAACAAACAAACAAACAAACAAACAAACAAAAAAACCCCATCAAAATGAAGGTGAGACCAATACCTATTTTATGCCATGCAGGTATCTCATCATAGCAGACCAAAATGCAGCTTTAGGGACATGACCACTTTCTGCTCTCTGTAAACTGGTTTGGCACCACAATGAGAAAACAGAGCTAGGAAATTACACATCCAGATGCATACTGTAATGTTCATAATACCCCTGGTGCTATATTTTGGCTTGCATTTTAAGCATTTTGTGATGCTATTCAGTACCTCCAAACATTCAGATTTGAAATATCTAATATAAAACATTATTTTATGTAGATGTTGTGATATGGTTTATGGAGTTAATAAGATTTTATTGGCAACTGGATTTATTACAGATCTAAGTCCTTATGTGTGGTATATTCAGGCCATGCTGTCTTTCCCTCCTCTCTATCAAATCTATAAATAACAAAGGGAATGATTACTATTCAAGCTTGAAAAATGTTTTTCCAAAATTTTGCCTTGGAATTTCAGACAGATGTGTTAAGTAGGTGGGACAAAGGGCAAAAACATTAGTCACCTTCAGGAGCTATATTCATAATAAAATCTGAAAGAGCAGCCACTGGAGAATAATACCAATTCAATTTCTTTCTAGGGGTGTAAACACCCATGTGTTGAAAAACTCGCATTGAAATAGAACTATTAAGATTATTAAGCTGCATCTTTATGATTTTTTTTTAATCTTAATGTCTTTCTGTTCATCTTGATTTAGTTATGTTTGCAGATGAATCTCCTCATGCAGTGTTATTGTTTTCAATTTAAAGAAAATAATTTCTTTAACAACATGATTGAAAAGATAGAAAATTCATTGAATCTGTTATAGGTTATTGCTGGTCAGTGTCTTTGTTCACTTGGATTTTTCTTTTCTAATTAGCAACTTTAAAAAAATGCAAATGTTTCGGGAGGTTTTATCATGTTTAAAAATAGCACAGTGCAGACATAAAAGAACAAAGCAGCCTCACTTTCACAGACACAGTTTAGGATGTAATCAAACAGCAAGCTCTAAAGGAACACCTGCACTGAAACCTTGCCCACCTCCTCCTACTTATTCTTCACTGGCAGCAGGCCTGATCTGGCCTGCCAGCTCCCATCCGCAAGCAAGGACAGCTGCGAGAGAGAAAGAAAGCTCATCTTCATCAAAACACTCTTTGAAGCTCTTCTGAGGATAAACATTCTTCATTTATTAACAGCTTAATGCTTTGATAAAAGCTCACTTTGTTAAGTAGTTTGCCTTTCAAGAGCTGCCCACGTAGATATTTGCATGACGCTCATAAGGACTTTAGGACAACATGGGATTGCCGGAAATATTGTCGAAGGCATAGAAATAAAAACAGAGACCATATTCCTTACTAGAAAAAGAGAGGAAAAATCAAAGGAAACTTATGTTTAGCAGGCTTTACCATTTTCTGATTTATCATAGTCCTGCATGAAAGTGCCATTATGTATAATGCTAAAAAGCTGTCTGCTTGATTTTGAGAAAATAAATGCAGAAGAAAGTTTAACAGAGTGTATGCAGTTATACCTATAAGAAAGCAAAAATACAATTAGGATTTCAAACCCAACACTACTTATCATAATAGTCACTTGCACATACTGGGATAAAAGAAGCAAAACAAAAATTACTTCCTTGTCATAAGTCATGTAGCTGGTTTAAGTACTAAGTTCTCCCAGCTACAGCAACGAGTGACTAAAATTTCAGCGCAATATGAATTCACAAATAACAACATCTTATATATTTTATAAATAACATACCTTTCCATAGTTGCTGCTGCCTTCTTATCAGAGTGAAGTGAAGCTGGAAGGCTGAAACACCCCAAAGTGACTTTGCAATTGACAGTCCAGTTAGACTATTCAACTGCATGAACTAAATCTCTGGCTTTATCTTGTTAGATTATTATTCCTTTCTATTTCAAGCTGGATAACTGACCAAAGTAAGATGAGAAAGCGAAATATATGGCCTACCATTGAAAAAAACTTGAAAGGACTAAGCACTGAGGAATTTAATTGAAGGCCTATTATAAGAAGAAATGGATAAAAAAATCTATTGAAGTATTTTGCTGCAAGTCCCTAGGAAGTCAGTGAAATTAGGGCCACAAAGATGACTAACACTGGAGCATCTTTCACATGCTTCAATGCTTCTTTTTTTCTACTGAGTAAAATTAGATTAATAGATAAGAGACAATAAAATAAAAATTTTACCCTCTTCCTTCCCTACCTGAACCTCCCAAACATGTTCAAGTTTTGTGTATATGTAAAAATATGACCTACTTGGAAAAGTTGCACCAAATTTACTTAGTTCTATAGATAGTAAATATGGTTAAGGTCTGAGATGTTAATCTTACTCATAACAGGTATAATCATTTGAGTTGTAATAAACATGAATGGAAAGATTTCTTTACTCTTTCAGTACAAAATACAAATAATAATGAGACATCTTAAAACTCAAAAAAAAAAAAAAAGGTTTGTTTTATCATCTAAAAGATACTCTCCCTGGGAAAATATTGTAGAGTGTCTTTTCACTCCCAGAAGAAAACAATATAGTTAATTTATAGCTTTCACTCTCAAAATAAGAAATTCTGTTCATTCAGCATTTACAAAGCTTTTTGGTCAGCTACAGATGGAGTCAGCTCTATCACTAATTTAGCACACTAGTCATATTTGGTTAATGTTAGTTTTGGCATGCATCCAGGGTGTTTCATACATCTGGGAAGAAAAACTAAAGCTACTGAAGTAATTTATATGGTAAAAAAAAATCTAATGTCTGTCTTTCCAGTGTGAAGAAATAGCTTGATAATGTCTCAGTCTTAATGCATTTTTCCCTAGAACTAGCCAACATTTCTCACTAAAACAATAATTTAACATTCTTTAAAATCATTTGCCTTATTTTTGTCATGTTTTATTTGTATTACAAGAAGCTATGCAATTCAAAATTAACAATTCTGCTGTCAGTTGCTTTGGCGATGAGCTGGAGCTGTTCAGTTGTGAGGGTCAATAATTACACTGTTAGTTAGAACCATGTTCAAGGAATGCACATATACACAATAACAGTAAGGGAATGTGTTTCTCTGGGTTTCAGTAGTGAACATTTAATGGAAGAGCACTGCACTTTATGTGTTTTCTTTTTAGTAGGCAAGAGAGTAAGTCAAATGGAAAACATCAAAGAGAAAAAGATGCTCAAGCATTTCAGAGCTTTCCTCTGGCTTCCCAAAGCTTTCCAGAGGAATCTGGAAGTCTGGAGATAGTCTGAAGGGTTGGAGGGTTGGAGTCCATTAATCTCTTCTTTTGCCAAGTATTTCACAGTGTAAGGTGTATTTTCTATGATAGAGCAGTAAACTGTAACAAGTTTAAGGCACTAGCAGTACCTTTTAAGCAATAAAATATAAAATCATTCTGATAATTACAATGATTATTATCTCTTACTTTTTTTTTTTTTTTTTTTTTTTTTTACTGAATGACAGAATACAATATTAGTAAATTTTGTGCTGGTACAGCTCAGGATTGCAAGGCAATGCAAGAAGAGGAAAGGAAGCAACATTAAAAAAAACCCCACAGAAACATGTAAATTCAGAGCAGGAAAGCAAAGAACATGTCCTTCAAATGAAGGTTTGTAGTGATTTTTTTTCACTTCATGGGACTAATAGTTAAATATCTAGAAAATATTTTCTAACTTCTGTCATACTTACCAGGCATATGAAGAATAGTTTGAAGCAAGACATGCAGATACATGTATACACATGCTGATGATCTCTTCTGAGCCTTACTGACTTTAAAGAGACTTTCTCTTTGAGTAAGGTTTCCTGCTAGTGATTGCTGTGAAATAATTTTGATTTTTAAGATGCAGAAAAGATACCAAAAAAAAAAAAAATTACAGATGGATAACGAAAAAAGAATTATTCATGAAGCACCTAGAGAAAATGTGCAGTACTCAGTTGCATCAAATTTTCTTTTGACACATAACCTGAATCTATAGGCTAAGAATATTGCTTGAGTTACCAATACAACAACATGAACTAGTTTAAGTGATTTTTTTTAGATTTTTTCCTGAATATAAAATTTTCCAAACCAAGAAGTGTTATGGGAAAGAGCTTACTTTCTTTCATTTTATTTCTTATTCCTAGAGTAGGTTTGTTTAGTTCAAATTCAATAGAAACCTGCTTATTTTGTAACTGATCAACAATTTTACTGAAAATGTATCAAATATTGCATAAACAGACACACAGGAGATGGATTTAGTTTCTGAAACTGCTTCTGCAAAGCCAGCTTTAGTTCAGGAACAGTTGATTTCAACCGACTTGCACCTCTTTTTACATACTACTTTCATCAGTAGTCATCTACTTTCATCCACTTTTCTCTGTATTTCCTACACTTGCTCCTCTCTGATGCATCTTAATCCCTCTTTTTCCTTCTTTTTGACTTTTCCTCTAAGTACTCCACAATGTTACACAAATGACCACAATACCCTTAAACTGTTCTATAATAACATTTGCAGAATTACCAAGTATTTTTCCCCTGCAACCATAATGTGCCCTATCTCCCTTATTTCAGTAGCACTGTTCAGATTGCAAGGCTTTCTGGAGACAGTGGGTTTGCTCAGTGTGTTTTGTACCAAGGCAAGAAGCTGCTCAGTCTTTGACAGACTAAGGAGCCTCTGATTTGGGTGCCACAGGCCCTCACCAGATTACTAGGTTTCCTCTGCCTATCACTGCTCTTTTGGCTTCTCTGCGTGCTGTGACTAGCCCTTGGTGTAATCTTGCAGTATGACAGAAGAACCTGATTATAAGACATCAGCCTGAGGTGGAGGATTGTCAACACTAGAAAACGCCTATAACCCTGCTGCATGAAAGAACAGTTGTCAAACATGTTGTCAGAAATGTGGTATCAACCCAGAAAAAAAATGCATGATCAAAGACCTTGAAGTGTGTATTTTCACGACATATTCCACTAAGTTAAGCTACAGTAAAGATCACACTCTCTCAGCAATAAATTTCTTAAAGGGCAAGAACTGTAAAAGATAAGTCACATTCTACTAAGGGGAGCTGTGGGAAGTTCTTTGAAAAAGGATGCTCAAGGACAGAATTAAGCCAAATGAGGCAAATGTTTTATCTGGGAACCATTTATTGGTAACGAAATGTGTGTTGCCTACTAAAGAATAGGAAAGGCAGAAAATGAGGAAGGAAAATGAAAAAGAATGAGAAGGGAGACAGAGGTGAGACAGAGAAAAAGCAGACATTACCACCAGAAGGTTGGGGAGTGCCATGGAAATCCAGCTGGCAGGGATGTGTGCACACTGAGTGCTGGGGAGCCCGCACAGCTCTCAGAGGCACGGCTGCACAGGCACAGCTCCTGTTTTCATCCCCCTGTACTTGGCACTGGTGAGTGCCAAGACACCTTGAATCCTGTGCTCAGTTTTGAGCTCCTTACTACAACAAAGACATAGAGGTGCTAGAACATGTCCAGAGAAGAGCAATGGAGCTGGTAAAGGGTCTGGAACTGTAGGAGGATGAATTGTAAGGATAGTGCTGAAGGCAATCTCCCCTGATGCATTACAGCTGTACTAAGTACCAGAGAGCGGAAACAGCCTTGCCTGTCCAAGGAGGATGGGTGTTATAAAAGAGTGGGTTAGTTGGTCCAGAGGAGTCTGCTGCAGTTGGAGTCTACTGGCTGTGCTGTGAGGAGAAGAGTTATGTGGCCATGTAAGGGGCAGGAAGAAGGCAGCTAGTCATGCAGAAGAAGAGAGGAGGAGTCAATGCAGTGTGTAGCTGCCTGTGAGAAGTCCCCAGAGTGTTTGTAAGAAAATAAAGGACTGATACTGGTGTCAGTCGTGCCTCTGCTGCCGTCAAACAACTGAGGGAGCAGGAATCGCTTATCCTGGGAAAAAAAAAGGGCTGGAGAGATCTTATCACACTTCCTGAATGGAGGTTCTAGTGAGATATGTGTCAGTCTCTTCCAGTGAAAAAGTAACACTTTGAGAAGAAACAGCCTCAGACAGTTCAGATTAGATATTAAGAACTTTTTATATTTCGTGGATTGGATTGTAAAATATTGGAACAGACTGCTCAGGAAAGTGGTGGAGTGATCAGCCCTGGAAATACCCTAAAAACATAGGGGTAAGGTACCTGAGGATATGTTTTAATGAACATGCTGGTGGTGTGTGGTTGATGCTTGGACTCGATTCATGTGAGAGGTCTTTTCCAGTCTTAACCAATCTGAGTCTATGAAAACTGAATCTTTGAAATTTGGATTTCCTTTATGCACACTCCCATTATGTGCGTGGCACAGTGTAATTTTCCAAAAGCAGAGAAGTTTTAACCAAAAAGAAGAGCTGCCAAGTAGACTGCATAAAAATGTACGTTCAAAATGTAAATATTGAACTATTTAAAATTTTATTAATCATATTTATTATTGCCTTAAACCAGAGGACAAAGTCTGTTATGTTTGCATTAAATGAATTTTTAACTTGAAAGCTTTATTTTTTGTTATTTTTTAGCTAAGTTTCTAAAATAAACTTTCTTAAATAACTGAAATTACAATTGCCAAAAAATCCCTTATGAATGTAGGAAAAAACTCTATACATTTTGTTATCTATGAGAAATACTCTTAAAATTCAAGTTAAACTAGAATTTGAATAAACAGAGTAAGCGTGAGAGAGTGAAAATAAAGAGATCAACATATAATGGTTACAGTAGTACTTAGGTTCTGTTCTTACTTCAGTAAAGTATTGCAAAGACCTGTCCATGCATTTTCTTTCATACAAAATTTCATGGCTAGCATTTAAAATGAAATTAGATTGTGGCATACAGACTGTCTAGTTTTGATATTAAGAAAAAAAACCCAAAGTCATCCCTTTTCCTTTTGCTATTTACTTCTGTATATGAGCCAATGGGAAGAACTGATTAGACCAGACAAAAAAGTAAAATATTGATAAAAAAATGTTCATTTGTAATGTGTTTAAGAGTATTCTTTTTCACTATATTTCTTTGATGTGCAAGAACGAATAGTTTGTAACCTTCATTCACATTTGACAGAGTATGTACATGTTAATTGAAGAGCAAAGAAAAAAAATAATCACAGCATGACAGCCAACAAATTTTATTAATATATTTCTTATATGATCTTGGAAATATCTTGAAAATCACTGTGATATGTACTTGAGTCAAAATAGTTCTGTTCTAAGTTTTTTTCAGGCTTTCAGATGTCCCGAGTCACTCTTGTTGCTCTAGGAATTACTTCATATTCTTCTATAACATGAATGTTCTTTTTTTTTTTCTAACAAATTGGGGCACTTAAAAATGTTATGTCAGGAAACCACAAAAATTCAACTTCCATTTTTTAAATGTCCATCTAATAAAATATTTGTGGAAAGCTGTTGAACTAGTGAGATTTGCACTGTTTCTCTATCATTCAATATGTGAAATTCAGATTAAAAATTGATAGTAATCTCTGTTACTTGGGAGAGTGTTTGTATAGTGAAGTAGAAATATGAAACAGTTAAAAATATTTAAAACCTATTTCCTTCACAGACATGTCTTGTAGAGTCCTAATAATTGTTTGAAAAGTCAAATAAAATTAAATTTTATTACAATTGAAGAAAAAAATGACAACATATTCTTTACAGTGTTAAGAATTTATGAATACAAAAATAATAAAATACAGATTTTGATAATGTCACCACATTTGACTTATCTTGCATGAAAAGGTCAGAGTCAGAGTAATTTGTAAGATTCAAACGAAGTTTCAAGACATATAGGGCAGAAAATTCAGTAGTTTTTTGGTTATATTAAAAGGTTACTCATTCATAGGCAGAAAATGTATCTTTAACTTTGACACGTTGACTGCACTTTCACAAGAGGTGTTCATAACTGAAGTTGCTCTTTTAACTGGTAAATTTTCTGGATATAAAGCATAGATCAATGATATAAATGAGATTTTAAAACAGTTACAATATTAAAACTGTTTTTAAAACAGAACAAAGCAAACCAACCACACACACAAAAGAAAAACCCCAAAACAAACACCACCAGTGAACCTAAACTAAAACCCAGGATTTTTCGTGCCTTATATTCAAAAAGTGAAGATTTGCTCTGCAATCCTCGACAATTCTTCCTTACAAGCCACTGCCTGGACTTTCATTTCCAAGAAGTGATATCCCTGGAAAGAGAATGGGCGTGAATGAGATGTTGCAGTCAATAGGGATAGGATTCAGCTCTGCAAATACAAAATGTCAACTGCATTGGCCCAGGATGGGCAGATATGGCATGGGACCTGAAAGGTATTATCTGAGACATTCCAGTTGCTCCTCTAGCAGAGTTTGGGTGCAAGTTGGTAGTACTGATTTTATTTCTACTGACATCTAGAAGATCCTAGGCAGTCAACATTCATATACATTGCTGGCACTGAATTTCAATATGAAAAAATGTAACTGTATACCACCATTCCAATTAATCTGTATGGGGGAAGTGCAGAAGGAACTAAGCAATAACAAAGATTCTTGGTGTAGGGTAACTTTTTGGGGTTTTTTTGTTTGTTTCTGGTTTAATTTTTAGGGAAGAAACATCATGACTGTATCAAATCACGAATGTATAATACACATACCTTAAACCCAAAATTTAGCTGACTCAAAGATCCTATTGAAAAGCTTGTTACTCTACAAAATTTTATCTAAAATGTTTGAAAACCTTGAAATCTTTCTTCCTGGAAGTGTGATATTTGTTTTAAGAACAGTGTTTCTGTATTCCTCCAATGCCTGTTCTAATAATTATTGCCCTGGGTATTGGGACATAGAAGACACTTGCTAAAAACCTCAAACAAAATCCTACAATATGGCTGGTGAGATATTTCATTTGTATGTATTCATAGCATGATTTTAGAACAGAAGATCTGCTGCCCTGTATCAAGAGCTTGATCCAGTTTAGTTTCTGATACTAAGGTGTATAATTGCTTAAAAGCAAGATGTAAAAATTATTGCATAACTGTCTTTTCCTTGTCTAGACTTGAACCTTGAAAGGAAGAATTATTCAGGGCTTTGAAACATGAGGGGTTTGTAGTACTTACACACATTGTCTTTGTTTATTTCTGCAGTCATAGATTTCCTTGATATTTTTATAATACCTTTAAAATCTGATTAAATCCTCAGTCATGTCAAATTCCAGTTGGAATGAGTTTAATAATGCTGTTATATCAATTAAACGTATTTATTTCTACTTTGAATTTCCTATTTTGAAGCATCTCTTACTATTGTGTATGGGATAAAAAAGGTTTTCATACGTATTCTCCATCTTATATATCTCACTTTCAGTGTAATCAATTTCACAAACTTTTTTCCATCTTTTCTACAGCTGAAATATCAATAACTAGAAAGAGCTGAAGAGTGAAAGAGCAGAACGTGGAAAAGAAAGCAGCCAGTTGCTCTTGGGCTATTTCTTAAGGAAACCATAAATCAATAAAACTATAAGCTTTCATTCAACCAAGGCTGTCCCAGCCATCGACCAAGTGCCATGCAGCCACTCTCACTTTCTCCCACTGGCTCTCCTAGTGGTGGGGGAAGGAGAATAGGAAAATGAGCAAAACTTGTGGGTTGAAATAAGAACAGTTTAATATTTGAAACAAAATAAAATATATCCTTACTACTACCACCACCAATAATAATAATTTCAATGGAGAGAGACAAGGCAGAAGAGACAGAGAGAGAATGAAAACCCCAGAAAAGTGAGTGATGCTCAACACCAGGTGAAGGGCACCCAGTCTGTTGTGGAGCAGCAGTCAGCTCCTCCCAGCCAACACACACATACATATGCTTCATATACTGGGCATGACATTCTTTGACCAGCTGGGTTGAGCTATCTCACCTGTGGACTCTCCTGGCTCCTTATGCAGCTCTTCACTGACAGAGCCTGGGAAACTGAAAGGTCCTTGACTTAGGGTAAGCACTGCTTAGCAACAGCCAAAATATCAGTGTGTTGTCAACATTATTCTCATGATAAAGCCAAAAAAACCCAGCACTTTGCCAGCTATTAGGGAGAAAATTATCCCAGTCAAAACCAGGTTTTTTTTGTAAGAGAAATAGCTGAGGAAAGCAGTTGCCTTTCATCTGCCCTGAAATTTCAAAGTCACTTAGAAAGTACTAACTCATGGGATACAGTGCACAATAATAGAGAGCAGTAGGATGCAGATGTGGAACCTTCACAGCCCACAGCCCCTCTTCTTCCTCCTAATCACTCTGTTCAAGGTAACAGTGGCTAGCAGTCAGAATCACACCCATAGTCCTTCACTGACAGTACCTGAAATTACCATAATAAGTCCAATAAAAGTTACAGAGAAAAAAAGTTGTCCTACCCTCTATTCCTCTAATAGTGCTGTGATAGGGCTAGACATTAAAGGAGAAAACTTCACTCTTTTTCAGTTTCCCCTCACTTCTAAGTTTTTTATCTCTGTCCCACTTCATGTAAGTCCTGGAAAATTCTTAAGGAAAAAATAATGAAAAAGCATTTATCAATCATAAAATCTGCAGTATATTTAGTACTACATTTGATTTATACTATAGTCAAAGTCATACTCTTTTCTTTACGTTTGTTGTTTTACTTTTATTTTTCTCTTATTAGAAAAAAAATTTTACTTTAATTGTTGAATTATTTTAATTATTTGTGGCATCCCACCCTAAAAGGGAAAGGGAACACACAAGTGCATAGACTCTTGTAGTTGATAAGGAACAGAAAGCGAACAGAGGGTCTGCAAAAACTAATAGAGATTTATTGCTAAATTAAACACTTGACATGGAAATTGAGATAAATATTCCCTTTTCTTATAGTATAAGCACATGGCAATGGGTTTTGAAGAAGGGTGCCTTGGTTTAGTTCTATATTTTCCAGCCAGTGTACCAATAAATGTGAGAGTTTGCTAATTTTAATATACTAATTTTTTTGTTGTTTTTGTGGATAGAATTAGGAGCAACAGCAAGGCAAACCTAAAACTTAAAAGGGTATAAAGGAAAAAACATTATTAACAACATAAGGAAATAATAAATTCAGGGTAAAATCTTCAAACCACTCCTTCCTCCCACCTCCCACACTTTCTTAACAACAACATACAGAAACATTCTAGTCAGTTTTTAACTTAAATGATCTTTCTCAGTTCAATTCAGGGAGAGGAGATTTTTCTTATTCGATTATAGAGATTTTCTTCCTAAGAAAAAACACACGGTTCTCTCGGGACTACTTTTCACAAATAACACCCGCCTGGAAATTTTGCAATTATGAAACTCCTCCCAACTTCACAGCCTTTCCAGAGCTGTGCTTGTAAGCTGTGTTAAACTTATAAAGTATTACTTTTAAAGATGAACTGTTTAAAAGCAAAAATTCTCTTCATTTCTCTTTTCTCTGTTCATACTTCATTCCCAGGAACAAAAATCCCCTTTTTTCCCTCAGGGCAAAGGGAAGGCTTTCCCGAAGTTTACTTGCTTCAAAAATATAAGTTCACAGAGTGAACTACCTATTCCAATTAGTTTCTCAGGCTGTCAACAACCAAACCAGCCTCTAATTAGTCTCATCAATTCATAAAAAAAGTTTCTCAAAAAATAAACCTTCCATGTATCCCCTCTTGCCTTCAATACATAACCAGCACAAAGGGATGGGGTGAAAGACAGGAGAGAGTTTAGCGAGAGGTAAACAGAAGGAGGAAGGAAGGGAAGATCATCAGTCCTGGCTCCAACATCGATCCAGATGATGTTGGAGTTCAGGGTCCTGGGAGGTAGGCCCAGGCTTCATGGGGGTACCCAGGAGATAAATTTCTCATTATGCAAATTAGTTTCCATGCACAATTCATGCTTCTAGACCTTTTGTGAAATGGGTCAGAGGCTTCAGGGGTCATGATCCACCCTCTACTTGTTTGCCCTTTTGGTAGACAGAACATGGCGACTTTTTGACTCATTCCTGTGCTTGCATTCTATCGTGTTGTGCTTGTCTCAGGAGCCAGACAAAGGATGTTTGTCATAGAAAAGTGCTCTCCTACCTCTGCACTGCCTCCTTCTCCAGCCACATCCTGTTCATTGTCTCAGTGGGTTCTTGCCAACAATCCTGGCTGGCTCCACAGCTACCTGGCTGTCTGTGTTTGAGGCATACATCTTTTCCTCTTACCTTGTAGGCATCCATTATCTCACTGATAATGGAATAGGTAAGGTTTACTGATGTTCAACAGAAATGATGGAACTCATCAATTAGGGCATTGGAATCAAAACTGTTTTCCATCATGCAATCTAGCTATCACTAGTATAAAGATCTTCAAATTAGTCATTCATTTACCAAATTCTGTCCAAAAAGTGCACAAAATGCCATTCTTCATGTCAAAACTAAGTCACATAAGCATAGTCCCACTAATAAAAATAACCTTTTCCACTAGGGTCAAGAATTTGGAAAAGTAAATTAATAAGAAAATTCAAGTTGTGGAGGGCACAAATTATGCTTAATATCAAATATTTTAGGAATAAGAATTTATAAATAATTGAACTACTTATAGCCATACAAAGGTTAATGTAACTGGAAATGTTAAGCAGGACATTAAAAAATGTAAAAGAGAGGGTATTTTTACAGCATTAATTTCCTGAAGCTGCAACAGAATGGCCTGTGTCAAAAAGCATAACATAGTTTTCCTCATCCTGTTACGATGGAAATCAAACAGTTAGAGTTTCATCTTCCTCATCCTTACATAAATCAGAAAAACTGTCTGGAGTCAATGCAATTTCTCTGGGGTAAAACTAGGAATACGGTAAGTATTATCTAGATGTTAATGGTTCAGATAAACTGGTATAGTGGAGTGAAAAGATATTCAAGGAAGGTAAGAAACATTAATTTTGAATTGTAGGTACTTGCATACAAAAATGATGGATCTCAAATTAAATTTGAAAGCATTTTCTTATTCTATTTCCTTGCCCCTTCTCTCATTATTCCCTGGTCTTGTCTTTCTCACTAGATTATTTCTCCTTGATAGAGATCTACATCCACAGATCACAATTTCTACTCTACACCACACAGACCACTGATGGCCTCTCCCTTCCCCATCACATGGGCCCTGGGCAACAGGGAGCTCACTTCCACCACTGGATGTGCCTGGCCCAGCTGGGGTTACAGCATCTTTTTATAATGTCTCCACTACTCTGCTAGCCACACTGTCAACATCCAGGGATGTTGTTTCTGTCCCCCACAAAGGACTGGTTTTTAAAAATATTTTTGACTTTCTATAAATATTTCAGACTTATGGCCTAAGGCTTTTCTAGTCATGTAGCCTCAGGACAATCTTTTTGACTTTCTCTGGATCTAAAGCCAAAGAGCAGTTGTCAACTGGCTTTTTGACATCCTCCCATTTTCCTTCTCAAATTTATTACCTCAAAGTGTGAGGTTATGTACTGCACATTTTTTTCTGATGTGTCTTTGTTTTCCAGATTATCTACACTAATCTAGTCATTTAGAGTTGGTCAGATGTAGTCAAGGTCTTCTTTGTCAGAGAAGTGCTTTAGGGTAAGCTTCACCCCATGACTCTGTGACATTTTAATTGGACCTTATGTCCAGAGATGAATTTGTTTTTGAAACCTACTGAAAAAAAGGAGTACATAAATGCATGTCTTTTGTTATTTATACATATAATTTACCCAGAATACTTCTTCATAATATTTTCTCTACTCCATTCTTAAAAAAATATTTAAAACCAGGAATTTCTATTCTTTGTGTCATCTGTTAAAAATTTTCTCAAGTATTTTTAGCCTGAATTACTTGGGGTTTGTGTGAATAAATATTTAGGGAAAAGTGGTGCAATATTAAATGTGGATAAACTTCCTCTAAAATTTAGTTTCTATACTTCACTTTCTGTATTTGCTTTAAATGAATCTCCCATCTTATTCTCACAAACATCCCGTCCCCCCCCACCCAGCCCATTTTTGCAAATAAAAGAATCACATTTTTGTTAGGACTTATGGCACCCACTGATCATGCAGAATGAGCAGTGAAAATACTCTGCTTCCTACTACTCATTAATAAGTCTTTAAAATCCTATGGTTAATTTGAAAATCACAGATGTAAGTATGATGATATTATAAACCACAGCTGGCATTTTAAAAAGATGTGCTATTTGTCAAGTTTTGTCCTTTGTGAAGTGTGCATTTTGTGTGCAGTGAAAGTTTATTTGCTACGATTATTTATTGAAATTAAAATATTTTGTGGCATTATAACTATATATCTATATCGATATCAATATGATATATTGATTAAATAAAAGGGGCTAATTTTTCATATATGTGTGTGTGCATATAAATATACATTTGAAATTAAATTATAATCAAACTGGTAAATTAAAAATAGCCAGCAAGCAAATGCTCTGAGAAGAACAGCAAGGCAAAATAAAAACAAGTGTAATTTTATTGCAGAAAAATGTCTAAATTCTACATCATGCTTGTCCTGTCTGTTCTGTATTGTTTCATCCTGAACAGAGAAGAAATAGTAGCAGAAGCTACTCTAGTCAATCTCAAATATAATTATGCCATGACTTTCTGTACTTAGAGTGAATAAGTGCTCCAGAGTACATTCATAAATACTGATGGTGCTATACTAAGGAAGGAACTGTCAAGAGGAAGCAACTGTCAAGAACATGATTTGTTTTCTACAAGCAAATCTTAATAACTTAAAATAGACATCAAAGACTCAGTTAATGCAGAGGTGCCAGCAAGTGGCCTGGTATAACTAGAATAAAATATGCAGTTAGGTAAATCACTACAGCAAGCACTGATATTTGAAGTCACAGAGAGAATGTGTCTAACAAATGACAGGTAGGGCCATACATATATGTTTTGTCTCACTTATTTCACTGATCTGATTGCAGCAAAGGATTTCCAGCACCACTCTCAAGTCATGGCAGTGTGACTAGATGATAAGATGGCAAATTCTCAAACGGGAGCTCTTAAAGAGCAGTGATGTGATCTATATGATAAGGTTAGCTTCTGAAGAGATCAAAAATATGTTAACACCATGAGAGCTGAGGAAATCTGTCCTGGAGGAGAGTTTTAGAGTGCCAACAATACTGGTGCTCTCAAATTTTTATAAACAGGGATGTTTATACTTATCTAATAAACTTTTTAATATATTGCCACTTGTGTTCTTTCGAGTTCACTATATATAATATATCATTGCTTGGGTTCTTCTGTCAAAATTATTGCAAACTTAAATGCAGATCTCCTTCAAAAGGACTTTTGCCATTAGAGGGAGCTGAAAGAAGACTTTGTTTTACCCCAAATATTAAAAGGAAGAATAATGGACAAACAACACAGACAGTGGTGAATCGTAACTTTTCATTTTATTCAGAATTATTACATGTGAACTTTTTAAGAGGTATGCAGTGAAATTGCTAGGCAACTGAACGCCAGAAAATTAAAATATATGCTATTATGTGGAGACTTTCTGAAAGTGCCAGAAGGTAACTTCTGCCACTGAAACAATGCAGAAATATTCATCAGTAAGCTTTCTGGCTGAATAATTTGTTCATCAGTTTAGAGGAATTGAATGCTTTAAATATTACATCTTATTGGGTCACATGTTCCTTTGTATGTCCAAGCTCCTTAGGTGGCCTCAGATCTGATTTTCCTCAATGAAAAGGTCTTTGTTCCCCCAGTCACTTTCTTAAGGTTAAAATACATAAGAGAACACAGATTGCCAGGGAAAATAGGCAAAAAGTCTTCCCCATGCTTCTTTTCACTAATTCTCCTGTCTTAATTATTATGAAGAATTAATCTTCCTCTACTGAGAAATATATTTGCAGAAACCCATCTTATAAATCACATTTTTTTGCCAAATTCCACTCCAACTTATTCTTAGCTTTGCTGATGCCATCCCTACATAATTACAGAGTCTCAATATTTTTCTTAGAATGCATATCTCTATGCTTCCCTTGCCTGTGCATTTCCCTCTTATACTTTAGTTTGTCCAGGACGTCAACCTTGCTGACCTGCTGCCTTCCATACCTGATTTCTTACACGGGGTAATCAAAGAGTTCCCGAGGTCTTACAAAAATGTACTTAAAATGCCTGCAAGCTTTGTTCTACTTCTTTATCCTTGAGGGCAGATTCCCAGGGAGGTTCCAGCCAGGTATATTACATATTCAACAGTGTCTTGGTGAAGAAAAGACAGGCAGCTGTCCACACAGAACAAAAGCTGGGGCATGATAATTACATCGGTAGTAAGTGACATTCAGTGTGTGTGTAGTTCTGTATTTGTTGATGAATGCCCTTCTAAAATGTGGACATTGTCTCTTCACTAATTCCTTCAAACTCTGAAGGTCATCAGTTACAGTTTTTAAAGCCAATCCCTTTTGATCATGCTGTGTTGCAGTATGGTTGTTACTAAGAACATTACAACATATTCTGACTTTGAATTCAGGTGTGTACTACGGGAGATAATGGATTATATGGTGAACATCTAAAGGCATGTTGTATCTGGTAAGTCTTTAAAACATATTAGAAGAGCACTGATCTACACAAGTGCTTTATCTTCACTATATTTAATAGGTATATAGCTAGTAGATAATGGGAATCTAACAGTACTTATCTCTGTATTAAACCTGTTAAGGCTCTGTGATAAAAGACTGGAACTCTTCTCCTTATACGAGACCAATGGATATCTTGTTCAACAGTCTTGTGAGTTTTACAGTGTTGAATTATTTTTTACTTAATCGTATAAGGTACAAAGATGAAATGCTACATGTAGCAACTTCACTACACACAAACCTTAATCCATTCCACTCTGATGGCAGTGCAACAAAGAAAGGATCTTTTTCTTTATTTTTGTAATTTCTAATGTACCATGATACAGCATTCAGATACAAAATTAAGAGAGAAATTGAATGAGGTTTCTTCATTTTCTAATTGTAATTTTCTTCATATAAGTTTTTTTTCCTTTTGTGACTGTCCTTTTGTGTTTAGAATATTCTATGTATTTTGCATTTTTCTTGCTCAACATTACTGTTGAATGGAAGAAGGGAAGCTAAAGGGACTTCTGAACTGCCTGTGATAGCAAATTCTAGCTTTAAAAGACTTGCTTAGGGTCTAAAAATTTCCAAAGGCTCCTGAGTGTAAGAGATCCTCCAGGACTGCAGAGTAGATATTCCGTTTGCTCACATCTTACTGGTGAAATATCTTCTACGTGGAAGTGGAAGATATGGGTAATATTCATCTTTAGGTGATTAAGAACAAGGACTTGAGCTTCCTATGAATTTGTTTGAAAACAAAGTAAAAAAAGAAACAAAACACTAACATAATAATACATATGCTAATAATAGTGTTTATAAAAATAATAATTTCACTTACAAAGGCAGAGAGAGTAACAGAACACAAGAAAAACAAGTGATGCATAGTACAACTGCTCACCCACCAACCAATTCCCAGCTCTTTCCCAAGCAGCAGTCAGCCCCTCCTGTCCAACTCCCCCAGTTTATATGGTGAGCATGACATCCTATGGTATTGAATATCCCTTTGGCCTGTTCATTTCCCCTGTACTGACCATGGTGTCCCTCCCACCTTTATGTGCCACTCCTCACTGGCAGAGTATGGAAAACTGAAAAATCCTTGGTTTAGGACAAGCACTCCCTTGGAACAGAAGAAATACAAGCTTCTCATATTATTCTCATGCTAAATACAAAAAAGCATAGCACTGTACCAGCTACTAAGGAGACAATTAATTCTATCCCAGCTGAAATCAGGATATGAAATCTCTCTGACATGGGTGTGTTGCACTCAGCTATGTTGATTTTCCAGCTCCTCAAGAGCGGACACAGGTCATTCAAAGTCCACTTCTCTGGCTACTTTTTCATGAGTGTAGTCTCTAAATAACAATGTCTAAGACATTATACATCTTGCAAAGGTGGTACTTTGTAGACTACACAGAATACACACAGAAAAATATTTACTTTTCCCTGAGAATTTTAACTTTTTAGGGAAGTGGCAGCATATTAAACAATAGCCTAGACTGATGTTATTATCATTATTATTTTATCTAGAAGAACTATTATCTGTAATTTCACAAAGGAATTTGGATTAAGAAGGTAAACAAGAAGAATTTGGAGCTGAATATGTTTGAAGTGTTTCTCCAAGCCATACTTCACCTTTTCCTGTTTACTGATGTGAAAAGGATGAAGATTTCTGTTATTAGAATCGATTTCAGTACATATCTCAAATATTAACTGTCCTTGATATATTTTTTTGGTTCAGGAATTTACAGCCTGTGTCGCCCTATTTTCTTTTAATAACTTATTCAATAAATGTGAAGTTAGACAAATATCATATCTGAACTTTCTAGTAAACTTCAAATTCTACTTCGGCTTTTATCAGCCAACATAAATGGAAGGTTGAAGTGGGCTTCTACATATCATTACACTAATGAGCTGTATTTTTCTTTGAAACACGGGAAAAATAATTGTATTCTAAGAAACAGTTACCTAAATCTCAAGTGGAAGAAGAAAATACATGAGTAGGTGTTGATCTATTTTGGATAACATGCAGCGTTTTCAAGACAGGGTTTATCTTCTATTCATGCATATATGCATGCTTGTTTTTCTCTCTAGGAATGTACAAGAATCTGTTAAGAGTAATTCCATTTTGTTTTTAAATATGCCTAAAATAAAAACCATGTAACTTTATGTACATGAACATGTATATCTGTATTCTGGTATAAACACAGCTGCCCTTAACTTTACCCATGGGTATATACCTTATATGCAAATGCATTTGATATATGTGTATTATATTCATAGGTGCCATTACAGAAACCTGAATAAGTTTCTTAAAAACTCATGGTTCTCTCTGGGCAGTGCTATTGTCCTAGAATGCCCTTGAAAATAGATCAAAGGATTTTCCATGTAAGACATGAAGTAAGAGATAAAAGGATATTCGAAAGAAAATCCAAACCCTTCCGAGGGGAGGGGGAAATAATACTCCAAGCATTTGAATCAAAAACTGATTCTGAATAAAATATGGATGAAATCTATGCATTTATATCTTTCAAAATAACATAAATAGCTTAAACTTTATTCTGACCTGATAAGGATCAGATTGGGAAATTCAGCCTGAATGCTACTCTTAATGCTAGAATCTCATTACTAATTTGTTTTGTTTCACCAAGATGCTCAGAGAAACAACATTGGGAAGAATAAATACTTTGGAAGCAGCCACTTCACATCTGTGGCTATTCAGTGAAGGTATGAGATTTAACAGCATAAGCAACAGCAGAAGTTATTTCAGATAAAAACGATAGTGTTCCAAGGCTAAGAGCAAGTATGATGGGTAGGAACAAAACTTTACCTGAGGAACATACCTGGAAAGAAATGAAGCTTTTCTCAGCCTAGATTCACTAAAGAGGTCAGGCCTGCACAGATAAAAACAGAAAGAGAAGCATTGTATGCCCTTTCATTTCTTAATATGTCTTTGGTCTCAGAGGCAGCTCCAAATGAAATTGAAAAAGAGAAACTGCAGGCCTTTGGGTGCAGTGTTATCAAGGAATAAAGAAAACAAGCATAAAAGCACCTTCAGAATTCAACCAAGAACTTTTTGAATGTCTTTAACTCCTAATAACTGTTGTTATTTTAGATCTTATAAATATTTTAGTACTAAGTGAAAAAAATTAAAATTTTTCTTTGACTTAGTAGTCCAGCACCATTGTAATTAACTGCTTTGTATTTATAGATGTGTCCATCGCCTTTAATTTAATTACAAAGAAGAAGCAATAAAAAAATAAACAAAATACATCCATATTACAAAGCCATGCCATCAGCAGTACTCATACTTCATGCTTCAAGCTAATGCTTTCTGATTGTGTGGAGAACACTGGCTAGTACAGTATGGTGTGAAATAGCTGTTCTATGACTATCTTATTTCAGCCTGCATAGCAACTATATTTCACAAGGAGCAACACCAGAAAGTTAGTCTACCCTCACTTGTCTGTCAATTAATTTTGAAATAATCACTGAATAAGATTAGAAAAATAAGATTAGAAATAAGATTAAAAAGAAAACTGAAGGGTGAATGAAAGATAAAAATGAAAAGGGTAGGACAATATGTATT
The DNA here is from genome assembly GCF_052056855.1 of Sturnus vulgaris. NCBI lineage: Eukaryota > Metazoa > Chordata > Aves > Passeriformes > Sturnidae > Sturnus > Sturnus vulgaris. The sequence continues at coordinate 97,484,805 of NC_142244.1, forward strand.
TTCTCTCCCAAGCAACTATAAAACTGTAAACAGAATGCAGAACAGTGTATATCTTATTGAGAGTTCCTAGCAAAAGTTCCTCGTCAAAGCTGAGTGTGCATTATGAATTTTATTGCAAAATTTTAAGGATAATGTTGTAATAATCCCCAAATTAAGCACTACCAAACCAGAAAAGTCTCCAAATTACAGTTCAGTTTATATCAGAGTGGTAAGGGTTAATTTTCTCTGTTATTTTCTGGTTTTGCTCTCTGTCCTAATAATATGGTCCAAAGATAGTAAACAAATTTTTTAACATAGACATTAAAATTTGCAGTGTTGCTTAATTTTTAAAATATACTTGGAATTATTTTTTCTCTCTTTTCAGTTCATTAAAAAATTTGTGTTAAGATTCTTTTTAGTAACTACAAAGAGGTAGAACGTGATACCTAAAATAAAATGCTCCTGACTTGATAGTGGTTCCTTCCTTATCAAATGATAGGTAAAGAGGAGAATGCCTTTGTGCTTTTCCAGGAGCTCTTTGGAATGGTCACTGAGAACCCAGTGGAAAGAATTAACCCTCATGTAAATCACTACTCTAGCAATGATGAAATGTTCTTAGCTGCTGAAATACAGAAAGAGCCAACCGCAACTCTTTTTCTTGTTGTTGTTTTCTTTTAATTTGGATGTTTTCCTAAACAGAAGGTAGATGGCCTCAATCTGCCACATGAGGAATCAGAGGGAACTATCTAATATAAAGGGAATTATCTGATGATAATTTAATTCCAGTTTCTGATCCCTCTGTACTTCAGAGAAATACATGTATATCTTACCTAATTAGTGATTCTGATCCTGACTGTTTAACATTTTGCTGCTTTGTATACGTTCTTCTGTGACATAAGTTTTCCCTAATGAGATACCCCACAAAGTAATGTCAGGTTATAATGAGATTCATTCTCTGGTGGTAGACATTGAATCAGCTTTCCAATATTTTAAACATGTTTTTTCATTCTCCTGCTGAGGAAGAATATCTATTTCATATCTATTTACTTCAGACCCGATCTTCAAAAGATGGAGTTTTAGCAGTATTTCTGTCACCCTCTGTATGAATTAGAAGATAACAAACTTGACCTTTAGTGGATTTCAGGGCTCAGAGGAAGATTTCCGTAGAATAGTTAGGAGTCAGAAAAATATCAGATATCTGAAAGAGAGCTGTAGCAAAATGTGAAAAGAAAAAGTACAAGTTTATAATAGAACGACAGCAAGTGGAGTATTAATTATATCAAAGCTCTCTTTCTTTCTACTTTTTCTTCATGTATCTCTGGAGCTGTATAAAAATTAAGGTTTTTTAAACAACACCTTGACTACTAATGCTTCTTTCTCATGGTTTATCATTTTACCTCCACAGATCAAAATTGTGTGGGCCCATTTTTTTGTGAGGAATTACTTTCAAATTATTTTTTTATATTTCTTTGCAAAATTCATCTGCACCAGAGGAAAAAAGATAATTTTCTAGAATATTTGAAACAGTAAACAGAGATTTCTATTAAATAGACTTTTTTTTTTTTTTGTGAGATAAGAACAGGAGACAAACTAATGCTGAATTTGAGTAAATTTTAATTCATTAGGTATATTTCAGCATTAGAAATGTGCGAATAATAAAAATTTCTATATATGCATGATTTGAAAGTAAAATGTTCTATTCAGAGCAGATTGGTCAATGATTTATTTAATAATACTAAGTAATATTTTTTGTCATGTGAAAAGAGGAGATTTCCTTAACCCTCAGTGTGGAAGATTTCCTCAAGACTCCGTGTTTGATTTGTCTGTCAGTGACCCAGGAAAGCAGAAATCCCGGTTCCAAACCAGCCTGTCAGAGTTCCACTGGGGGAACCCTCACTGAGCAGTCCTGCTGTGTCAGAGGATGCTTTGACTGATTTGTTCAGGGACAGGAAACACCAACAGCATAAGCGAGGCCTTTCAGCAGCTCCTCCCACTTTATGAGCCTTCAGCAGGTCTTCCACTTTATTTGAGTATACATGATTATATGGAAACTGCCAGCACCCATGAAGGACTCACACTAGCAATTTACAGAATGACTCTGTTATTATAAGATTGTGACACAGGATATCTCTTTGTTCAGACATACATTTAGTCAATGTTCCATCACAAAGCAGACTTGTTTCCTTCATGAGCCTGATTAGATTTTTTAGCAGGCAAACAAAATCTCTGACATAATAATGTTGTCTTCTTGAGCAACTTGCTGTAACTCCCTTAACAGAGTGCCTGGTGGCACCGTACAATGCCAGATGCTCGTTACATTCCTGCAGTCATTGCAATGGCAAACACAGAGTTTGTTAACAGCAAGTACTGAAAGCATTTCTCGTAGGAAGGAGTGATTCTGCTTGAAAGGCATGAAAAGCAGTTTTGTACAAGGAAAGAACAGAAGTTGGACTGGAATCCCTATCAGATCCATGGGAATGCAGTGCTCTCAATGGAATAGAGTGCTTTCTACCAAATTGTTCAGAACTATTTGGTAGGGTCAATTCATGAAATCTAGCAGCAGTGTGACATATTGACAGGTTGTGCCCTCTAGAGAGGGCATATGAAAAGTATGTAGAGAAAACACACTTCAGAATGAAAACAGAGAATCTCAGAAGAATGCTTCAATGGATTATTTGTACGCTTTAATGCATGGTTAAGATTGTGGCTGAATAATGATCTTTATAAATGTATCCATAAAGAGAAGCTGAATATAGCTGAGTTTATGAATAGGAAAAAACCCTTGGCACTACTGTAATATGGGTGGTCCACTCAAAATAAGGAAGAAAATTATTAGTACTCATTTCACTTTCATAAGAGCAAAATCAATCCTCTCACATATTCTCAGAGTCCAATGTCACACACAGTTTTCCAGCTGATTTTTTATGTTAACTTAGCACCTTGAGAAATTACTGTTGTGTTAGGAGATTGAGTAAAATGAAGTTTAGCCTTTTGCTTTACTGTACAATCTATCTTACATGGGCCGCCAAACTCAAACAAAGGAAAATTATTTTCATTTATATTACCAGACTTTGTGACACTCTGAACATCTTTAAAAAAATCCTAACATTTTTATAGTCTTTACAAAGTGGCTTAGATCACCTCTTGATATTTCTACTTTCTCGCAGTTCTGAAAGCTTTCTCAGAGTTAAGTGTAACTTAATAGCTCAGAGCAGAGCAATTCAAATGAGAAAGAACACAGTCCACATTGTGTAAGGTTAAATGCAGTCTACATACAAAAGATAAATGGTTATCTTCTATAGAAAGTTTAAAATATCTCATACAGTGCATTCTAAAAGAAATATAAATTCTTGACAGGCGAAAAACTGAACCAAGGTCTGAATACTTGGGTAACTTTTTGTCTGTTCTTATGATCTCAAACATAAGGGATAGACAATTTTATCCCTTTTGGAATGCGTTGATTAGCTGTTTGGCTTTTTTTCCTTTTTTTTTTCCTCCAAGGGATTGACAAAAGAAAATAATTTATTTGTTTCCATGTAGGAAGTTTATTTTTATTCACAGAACCAGTTAAGACAAATTTATATTAAACCTTTCAATTTGGGCTAATATGAGACATCAACAGGGGACATACTTAGGTTGGTTTCCTATATTAGTAGGAATTCCTGCAGTCTTAAATTGAATTGAAGACCAACCTGAGAATAAATCCTAATGTGGAGAGACAGAGAATTTATTTTAGATAAGCTTGGGATTTATATCTTTTGTTGTTGACCTATATTACATAGCTTGTACTGTCTCTTTAAAAGATACTCAGTGGCTCATAAATTTCCTTCAGGGAATCTTTGCCCTCATCTTCTTCAAAGACATATCTATCTGTGCAGAATAGTAAATCCCTTTGGTGAAATAACTTGTTAAATTTTATGCTTTAGCATAAAATGACAAAAGTTCTAATGACCCAATCACCTTCTGAATATATGGCATCCTATTTTGGCAGGTTATATTGATTCATTTCACATAAAACACTTGCAAAATCTGGTTCTTCTTAGATTATTTTAAAATTACAATAAAGGCAAAACGGAAACAATTCAGAGCAGGATTTCCTGGGATGTAACCTGGATAATGTAGGTGTAATTTCAGTCTGGTTTCAACTGGAGACATATTCACATTGGCCATTCACATTGGTCTATTTTTTTTCCTTTTCCCTACATTCTGCAAAAGAGCTTCTTTTTAATTTCTTCCTGTAGCCAATAAATTGGAAATTTCCAATAAAAATATTTTCACTTAAGGAATAATAACTAAAGATCTATTCATACTGATAATCAGTGCCTAGAGCTGTTTTCATGGAGGGTTTTCTTTTCAAAGAATGGGTCTAATTAGCTCAATATATATAAGAATTTTTTATTAAGATGTTAAAGGAGAACAGACATTTCACAGTTTCTAAAGAGTAAAATTAAAAACAACAAAAAAAGAAATAATGACTGTAATATTACCTTTACTAGATGACCAGGTAATATTTACTCCTTTATTTGTATGATTCTTCTTCACTTTCATGAGAAAGCTATGAGTGTAAGAGCCAAAGAATCATCACTCCACAGCTTTGTGGTCCCATCTAACTTCTTTTCTTTTTTTTTTTTTTGAGCATAGCAGTTTGACCAAGGGATAATATGATCCCAATAGGATAAATGAATGTTGCTACAAAGCAAAGGTAAGAGATGAATTACAGTTCCATTTCTCTTAAAAGGAAGGGATGTGACTTTAGAAGAAATTTGGTTAGTGATGGTTTTGGTTTGATCCTGCAAAAAGATGACCCAGGCTGGTGTTCCAAACTAAGAAATCATATTAAGAATTAGGATTCCAGGTAGAAAAATGCCTCCCAAAATGCTTCTAAAAGCAGTCTTACAGCAAAGGGATAAACTGTAGCACATTGTTTCATTTGCAGTTGGCTGTCATATCCAGATGCCTGGTCTGATTAGAGAAAACCAAGTGTTTATCTAGATGGAAAAAGGTGTTCTTGCTATGCAGTCAGTCCATGACAAACCACCTAAGCCATTGTTGCCTCTTTCCTCCATAGAAAAACTATAGTTCACCTTTCCTTTTTTATCAACATTCTCTAAAAGGAACGTATTGTCCTCAATAGGACACAATCAGGTGAGCTTTGCTGGAGCAGTTTCAGAAATAAATTTAGTCCTCAAAATGTCCTGACGTGATGTTCTTGACACAGAATTGGAAATAAGACCTGAGGGGAAAAGATGAAACGTCCCCTGTGAAATAAAGCTAGGTAGTTATTTGGTGCACTTACATGCAGGCATGCTTACCACTCACAAATGAAAAAGCCCTTTGGAATTAAATCTTCACACAAGCAGTAGAATTAAATCTTCACACGAGCAATAGAATAACTAAATGACTAAATAAACAAATAGAAGTATACAGCTTTGGTGACTTTTCTGTACAGTAGACACTGTGTAGCTTTTTTTATTCACTCGGAGACCTAGTGGAGAGGAGGCAGGCCACTGTAAATTTGTATCCTATTATATAAATCTCCTGGTTTAAGAAATTAAGTCAAATTCATTACATTTTTCATAGATGGAGTTTATTAAACAAAAACTACTGCTATTTCAACATTTGAAAAAATTACACATGGAGTATTTCAAAATGGAATACATGTGCTCACTAGCCCACAACCTTGAGGTACTTAAAACTGGATACTCTGGAGTTCACTCTTGTATTCATCATCAATGAAGCAAATCTAGTAGATGCCATATTTAATGAGTAAATATAGGGAGAAGAAAAATATTCAATTTTTTCTTTTTATATTTCTTGCAATGCAACACATTCAGTGATCTTATTCTTAAGGAAAAGATTTCATAAATAAGAAAGGGAAGAACCCAGGTCAGCTAGAAATTTGGCTGATCTTTAATTTAAGAGGGAGGGGATTTTATCAAATCTTTACATGATTTTACATTGGCTGACAAGAGGAATTTGTCATGAGGCTTCTTGGTTGTATCAATTTAGTAGTATGCATTTCTTACAAAATAATAGAAACAGAAATTATGTCGATCATAATTTCTTTCTGTGTAACTGTCTATGGTGACAAGAATCAAGTCAAGATATGTGTTAATTCTCATTCCTTTTCATGTACATACATTTTTTTCATGTACATACATTCATTTTTTACAGAATGTCAACCATAGATTTTATTTTCCACCATTCAGTGCTATAAATGTTCTATGAACCACTATTGAAAACTAGCAAAGTATTATTAAGTTAGGATCAGATAAAGAGATTTGACACAATTGATCCTGCAGTTCTATTAGCCCTACTCTAATGTTATAGTATCACATTTAATCTCCATCCTTCCTTCTCCAAATCAAACAATCTAAACCCTTCCATCATTTCACTGAATAAAATCCATTACTCCATCCATAAATTTTATTTATTATCTATATTTTTCCTAGTTCTGAAATACCACTTTAAAATGTTATTTGCAATATTTAATGTATGGATGAATTACTGAAATAATAATGAAACTGTAACATTTTCTATATTACAGTGTGACATTTGTCTCTTTTTTAACACTGTCAACATCCTGTTCATGCTTTCAATCAATGTTTTTTGCTCAATAGAGTTTTTCAATGGCTTATTGTGGTGCCTCCATTTTCTCTCTGAGGGATACAATCCCATCATTATGTCCAAATGATTTAACTTGTTAGTGCCAATGTGCAAAGATTGCTGGCTCCTGTTATTGTAAGTGACCTCTTTCAGTGCAGAGCAATTAATTTATTTGTAAAGCATATTTTATTCAATTTTACCATGTTTTTTGAATGGTGGCTCTATACTCCAAAAGCATTTGCAACATTGATGCTTAGCTGTTCTAATATCTCAATTTAGAATTGAAAAAAATCCTAACTATTCGTATTAGTTGATATTCAGATTTTCTTTAACGTAGAATTACAGTCTTAGAGATGCAATTGTAATTCTGCTCTAATTTATTTTTCTCGCCAGGCCAAAGAACAAAATCGAGCCAAACAACTGCTGAATGAATAAAAGTACGTATAAGAACACACATCTTTTTAATTCTGATATGAATATTTATGCATAATAGATAAGCATAGCCAATTAGTAGCTGATTAATTTCTCTACATACAAATGAAAGTGTGACAATCCATTGATTAAGGCAGTAACAGGAAATATGTACATCTTTTTTGACTGTCCTCCTTTACCACTGATGAAGTGTAAAGTATTTTAGGTTCTCTCTAGCTTACAAAAGTCTCATCTGTATTTTAGAAATAAACATTAAAGAATAATTTAAAACCTTTCTAGTTTATGTCAGGGGATTAAAATTGATATTTGTCTGATGTATTAACTTGAGAAAACAGGTGACTAAAAATTGTAATAATTTTAAGATTGTCCAACTACTTTTTATGCTTTTGTGCAGCTCCTACTTAAACTCATTAAGGTGTGTTTGGTTCACCTACAATCACGAATAAAAGTAAAGTAGCAGTTCCTAAAGAATGCTTTTAAAAGTAGATGACAAATAACTTTTCTTTTCAAATTCAAAACAGGTAGAGAAAATAATAAGCACTTATGATATCAAAGTAACTTGCATGAAAGTCTGTTTTTCACTAAGTATCATGTATCTATTCAGTTACATCTTTGAAGTATTTCAAAAAGCTATACCTAAAGTTAAATTTATAGCATATTTGTTAATGTTAACATAGTAATTAAGAAAACAGGGTTTTTTTGTTGATAACAGCATGATTGCTTTGATTAAATTAGGGTATCTTGCCCCAATTAAGCTGTATTTGAAGCGTAAAGCTAGCCAAAAGCTTTTTTAAATAGCTGTAGGAATAGAGAATCCCATTTAGACAAAGATTCTGCTATATGCTAAACAAAGAATTTAAATGGATTAGTTTTGATTCATGCTTTAGGTTTATGTGAGAAAAAAGAAATCCTGTTTAAATGTATCAATACTTATTTAAGAATGTATTGTATTTTATTAAAGTAAATTTGTTTCTTTAAAAGATTCTCGATTGCAATTACGTTTGATTAAATATTCAGACACAAAACCACAAAATCATCAAGTTTGCAAGAGATCTTCAAGATCAGCTAGTCCAACCATCAATTCAGCACCACCATAATCACCCCTAAACTATATCCCCGTGTGCCACATCTGGACATCTCTTGAACACTTCCAGTGACTCCATCACCTCCCAGGGCAATTTATTGCAATGCCATACCATTGCAATACCATTTTTTCAGCGATTTTTTTTCTTTTCTTTTTTTTTTTTTTTTTTTTTTTTTTTTTTTTTTTCTTTTTTTTTTTGGTAATATCTAATCTAAACCTTTCCTGGTGCAACTTAAGGCCATTTACTCCCATTCTTCAGCTTTAGACATGGCTGAAGAGACCAACTCTCTATACCTACCTGCTTTCAGGTAGTTGTAGAGAGCATGAGACCTCCTCTGGGCCTCTTTTCCACACTAGACAACCCCAGCTCCCTCAATCCCTCCTCATAAGGCATTCTTTCTAGACCCTTCACCAGCTTTGTTGCCTTTCTCTGTACATGCTCCAGAATCACAATGTCCTTGTAGTGCGGGACCCAAAACTGAACACACATTTCAGTGTGGCCTCACTGATGTTAAATTGAGGGGAATAATCTCTTCCCTGGTCCTGCTGGCCACATTATTCTTGATACAGGCCAGGATGCCACTGGCCTTCGTGGCCACCTGGGAGCACTGCTTGCTCTTGTTCAGCAGTCAATAAGCACCCCCAAGTCCCTTTCAGCTGAGCAGCTCTCAAGCCACTTTTCCCCAAGCCTGCAGCACTGCCTGGGGTTGCTGTGACCTGTGAAGGACCCAGTGCTTCACCTTGAACCTCATGCAGCTGATCCCAGCTCATTGATCCAGTCTGTCCAGATCCCTCTGAAGTGCCTTGCTGTTATCCAGCAGATCAACACTCATGGGAGTGAGTTTTTGGTGACACCAAAGCTGGTGTCACCTGCAGACTTATTGGGATCTTTCTGTTGGACTTTTTTCCAATGATTTGAACTTGCTAATTTAAATCTTCAATAAAAGTGTTTAGCAGGACCAGCCCCAGTACTGAGCCTTGTGGAACACTACCAGTGACTGGCTGCTTATTGGATTCAGTTCCATGCCCCACCACTCTCTGGGCTCAGCCAGCCAGCCAGGTTTTCATGCAGCAAATGGTACACCCATCTAAGCATGAGCAGCCACTTATTCCATTGAGACTTTCCCCTCATGTCATACTAACAAGGAAAGTTACTATCTCTCATAGCTTTAAATCTCTACCTGTTCCTAACTGCATCAGCATATGGAATGCTGAGAAAAAATTTGCCTTACAATGCCTCTTTCTATTCTCTTGCTGGAAAAATTGTCCTAAACCAGCCTCCAAAATTTAATTTTCTTTGAAACTCAGAAACAAAACCCTAAATACTTACTATATTTTAATTTTTCTCTTTATATGAGCAAGATTGGAAGTCCAAGTTTCAAAGCAATGATATCTCTCTCAGTCCAGCCAAGGTGTCTCATTGTTGCCCTGGTGTTCTTGCCTTCTGATGTTGACAGATTTCTGTTACACTTTCTCACATTCTTTCTGGTAAACAGTGGATGTTTTGCATTCCTCTTTGGAGGAAGAGAGCATTGAGGGACAGGTGATGGAACCAGTGGAGTCAAGAGGTCTCATCATCACTGTCCAATCCATGTTCATTGCTGGGATTCTATAAATAAACATGTAATGTAAATAAAAAGGTCTTTGCTGCTCGACCTGTTTGGAGTCAGGTGTGTCTTTCTCTCTCTCTGTGTGAGTCACAACGACCACACCTCATAATCTTTTTCAATCTTTTTTTTTTTTCAATTTATGCTAAAAAATAAAATTTAAAATATTCATGCTGTATGTTTCCTGAATTTGATCAGTTTCTGGCCATTGTCCGTGCAGAATCTATAAGGCCCTAATTACCTACTGACAAATTCGAACTTTTTCCATCTGATTAATCATGTCCAGCCACCTTATGTCACTCCAAGATGTAAATGACACTGGCAATTATCACAAAATTAACACAAGACAACACATCTTTTGAGACAAATTGTCCCAGTTTTCATATAGTGCCCAAATTATATGTGTTGTGGTTCCAGATCAGCCTTCAGTCTTCAGCTCCATCTGTGCTGTGACTTACCAGTCTGGTTTGTGCTTTTAGCCTGTCAGTCTAAGAGGAGAGGTAGTGCATAAAGAATGGTCTAAGGCCTTAGACAAAATTAACTTGCTGAGTATCAAAGCCTGGAAAGCTAGTGAAGGCTGTGCTTGCACATTCAACTTTCAAGATAGAAGTATTTTCTTTGCAGAAATACTAATAATTACACAGAATTTTCATTAACAGCTGCTGTCTCTGTGAGATTCTTGGTCAGAGGCTGGATGGTGGCAAAGTAACAGAAGTATCCAGATTTCAGGGTTACGTTGTCAGACTTGATGTATTTACCATTATGGCAAGTCTGGAACAGGACTGCTATTTCTTTAATGCAGATAGGAATGACATTGTCATACATAATAAAGTAAGTTATTTTCCCTCAAAATGACCTTGTATGAATACAATATTGGAAAATGTCCATATTGTAACAGCAATACTGTTTAATGGCACTATGGATGAGCAAAAGACCACATGGGAGATGGCAAAATGGACAGAACAAATACGCCAGGTATTGAAATTGTCTCTGAAGGTGGCAAAAAGATAACTAATTATTTGAGATATTTAAAGGTACACAAACTGAGGATGGTCTTGTCAGGTAGAAAACAATTTGGCTTTTGGTAGAGAGACAAGATAAAAGTGCTAACAGATCAATTTCATTTTTTAGTTTTATGATTGGATATGAGTATTTTTCAAGACACTGACAAATATACAAATTGAAAAATACATTAAAAAACCCGAAAAACACCTTGAAGAAAGCAAAGCCCTAATTTCAGTAGAGTTCTGTTAAGTGTATATGTATTTAGCAGAAAATATCCCCCCTTGAATTCGAGCTGATCCTTTAAGATAAGAGAGGCTGGGTGTGGCTGAGGTTAATTTTTGATTATAGCCAATTCAGCATAACAAGTCTGGCTGAGTTCAAATCAACCCAGTACTGTATTCAATGAGGTCTTACATGATTCACAAACAGTAGACTTCATTGAAGCAGCAGAAAATCAGGTTCAGGATTGCCCATGATAAATGCACGAACTGCAGAATGTTAGTATGTATTAGTATGTGTGTCCTAGGGTGATGTTATGGTGTTTCTATCTCCAATCGTGTGTCCTGATTATGTTTGGTATTATGTCCTGTGCTTCCAGGACTGAGTCTGAGAGTGAAGCTTTGTTTTGTCTTATTATCAGCCGGCTCACCTCCCCCATGGTCTATGTTTAGGAGAGGTTTTAGCTCGGCTTGCTTGCTTGCTTGCTTGCTTGCTTGCTTGCCTGCTTGCTTGTCTGCTTGCTCGCTTCTGCCTTTTTCTTTCCTTCGCTTTGCCCTTGCTTTCTGCTTATTAGTTAGTTCAGCTAGGCAGTCCAACTTTTTCCCTGGACTGTTTTCTCTTCCACCCCGTCCCCTCCCTCTCCTGGATACCATCTGAACGGACGGGGACCTGGGAACCCCAAGAAACACCGGGAGGCTACACTTTGTCACCTGCAGCAGTCATCCCCAGCGCCAGAGACTGATAACTGAGCGACCACTCGCCAGAGAGACTGAACTTGTCATCCCTTCAGAACGGTGAAAGAGTTTTTTTTGTCAGCTGGTGTTGTCTTTTTTCCCTGTGCTGGGGAGTGTCTTGCTTGTTAAATAAACAGGTTTTTTCTCCCACTCTTCTCCGAGGAAATTCTTCCCGAACCCGGTGGGGTGGGGGGGGGAGGAGTCGTGGGGTTTGCTGTCTGGGGGCTCCTTCTGGAGGTTTTCCCCCAAATTTGCCCAAAACCAGGACAATGTGCTGTGGCAGAAACTATAATAAGAGTGATCTAGTAACAAGATAGATAGAAAGATAGATAGATAGATGTGTGTCAATTTATATTTATATTTATATTTATATTTATATTTATATTTATATTTATATTTATATTTATATTTATATTTATATTTATTATATAAATATATTATATGAATATATTATATAAATATATAATATATAAATATGTGAATATATGAATATGTAATTATTCCCAAGTATGTTCCAACACAGTTGGAAATGCAAATCTCAACTAAAGGAAAACCTTCAGGAAAAGAGAAGAGACAGTCTGTTCACAGAGCACAGAGGTGTTTTCCAACTTTTTCTGAAGCCTGTGTTTTATGCTATAAATATTGGCTGGTCCAAGGAGAGGGAACAATCACTTGTTGATGGGGCTTGGTAACTTTGGTCATACCTGCATTAGAGGTCCCATGTTCTCCTTCATTTGTATCCCAGTGGGTGTGTAATTTAATATATTAATGGGGCTTAATGAGAGTCTCAGTCAGAATTTATAGTCAACAAAAGAGCTAAAATAAACACTTTGGTCCTTCTCCTAGTACTGAGAAGGAAGTAGAGGCTCTCTGTCCTTCATCAGTGGGTCTTTGTACACATCCTTACCTCCTTAATGAAGCAGGTTTATAATAAGACTTGTTTCTCAGGGTGAAGGCAATGGGACTGTTGGTGGTACAGAGGCTCAGTGTTCTTCTGGCCCTCATTGGAAAATTAGGCTGTGAGACCTCTGCTTGTCTTCAGACATTATTCTGCTGTTAGGCCTTGCTTGAGCCAAGTGCAAGATAAGCAACGGAACCATTTCATCTTTTTCTCGGCCAGACCCATAAATACTTCACTGCCTTAAAACAACACTACAATTCTGACCATTTAGCAGCAGGGGTAATACTTTGAAAAGGTAGAACCAAACAGAAGCACATGTGGTGTTTTTCTTGAGATGGCTTTTTAGATGAAGTAAAGTCACTGTTGGAGAAAAACCCAAAGATTCATCTACCTAATGTGAACATTTAAGATAAGAGATACTGCTTTTAAAAAGTCTTTCTTCAGAGAGTCTAAAAACTGACACAGTTTCATTGTATGTGTCTGAAATAAGACGGGAGATGAAACTTTCCAACAATAAATATGAAAGTTTTTTTGAGAGATTTGTATATGAAGATAGATATAAGCCAGTTTATAATAATTGATAAATATTGTCGCTTCCACTACTTTTTTACAAGTACAATTCTTGTGTTTCTGCTTTAAATGTCACTAAAATTAGTCTGGTTCGTACAAGGATGAGATAAAAGATTGGACTGGAATTGTCCTTGTCATCACAAGATTGAAACCTACCAATTCAGGCTCCCAGTTGTTTCAGTTTCCAATAAGTACAAATGGTGGAGTCACATCTTGCATTCTGTCTAGTGGCTAGAGATTGAGGAGTAGGAAGATTTTTCTTAAATTTTCACTTACTGAGAATTATGTGCAAAGCAGGTATTTCTTTTGTGAATTCTTCAGTCTAGAGATTTTTATCCAAAGGTGTGCTTTTCCTCCTCTGCTAAGCACGACCTTTCAGAAACAAACTCCACAAGGAAGAGAAGCATTTCTTCAGACATACTGCTGTCACTGGTCTCCTGTGAGGTTATACGTGTTATTTATTGATGTGGTTTCACTCCATGTGTAAAAGCTGTGCAAACCTCATAAAATTCAAAAACAATCCCATAAAAGATACATTTTCTCTACACAGGACAGAGGTCCATTTTTGAGCTACCTGGATCTCTTTCCAGAGAACTGGTCTGTTTTTTAGATAGGAAGCCTCTAAGATCATTGCCTTGCTGGAATTGGAGTTTAGAACTTCATAGTGTAATATCAAAATTCAGTGGTATAAATGTGGCTTTATATTGTCCTTTTATTCACAAGCCCCTTCACACTAAATAACTAAACAGCAAAATGAAAGTATTTTTTACTTTCTTCCATAAGATTCTGTGAAATTGAGCTTTGTTTTAGATAATACAGATATGTAAGTACTCTTCCCAGTTTTACACAGCTGCTTTTCAAAATCCTCAAAATAATAAAAATTTTCTTATCAGCTTCTGGATCTGGAATACAAAAGGAAAAATATTGGGGGGTTTTCAGTATTTTTCAGCATTTAAATTCTTGACACATCTTACCATGCAATGGAAATTGAAGAATAATTCCACTATCCCCATGCTTTTGAAATAGAATGTACTTATTCAAGATTTGATCCTGTATTTTTGGAGAACATTTATCTTATCTGAATCTAAAGAGGTTAGATTTGCTGTGAAGACTGAATAATTAATCTATTTCATGGATCGTTGAAAACCAATTAAGTTGATTATTCAGATTATTTTAGAATACTTTTCACATTTTTTTCCCTAATACTTAATTCACTAAAAAGTTGTAAATAGCTTTCATCAAGAAAGGGTCATGTGGCATTATCTGAAGGGTAAAACTCAAAAAAGTTGCCATAAAGATTATTTTTTTAAAAACCAAATGAGATTCTGTATAATTTTTAAAGTACATTTCATTAAAAAATATGAAGATCTCGGGATGAAAGAGTTGTTTGTCATGAACAGATAGAAAAAAATTATATTGGAGAACATGCAGCAAAAAATAATATTGTTAGCAGATAGATGATTTTTTTCCCCTGAATATCACCATCAAAACAATCTGTTGGGTTTTTTTAGAAAAAAACATGTACAGATGGAAGAAGTCACATGGAACATTTATTTTCTAAGCTCTCACTCAAAAAATAACAAGGCTGTACAATGAAAATAAGTCACTAAAATTCCAAAATAGTAGTGAGAGTATAAAAGGGCTAATGAGGAATAGACAACTACATGAAATTCAAGGACACAAATTATTCCTAAGAAAATCACATACTATCCTGTGCATTTCACTGAATATGAGAGCGCTACCATCTACTACCACTTAACTGCAATAGAGCAAAACCAGCAGAATGAAATCAAGGGTAACTTTCTGAAGTTGGAGAGAACATGCCTTGACACCACCCACCACAATGCAGGGCATGTGAGGGGCTTTCGGGTCTAAGTGGGTCT
Organism: Sturnus vulgaris; assembly: GCF_052056855.1. Classification (NCBI taxonomy): domain Eukaryota; kingdom Metazoa; phylum Chordata; class Aves; order Passeriformes; family Sturnidae; genus Sturnus; species Sturnus vulgaris. The sequence goes on from NC_142244.1 coordinate 97,499,825, forward strand.
TATTTGGGTCTAACGTCAACTCTTCTTCCTTATCGGTGCTTGATCCTCAAGTACCTCCCCCTGCTCTTTCCAGACTCCAGTCCTCACTCAGAGTTGTAATGAAGGCTATTTCACTTTCTGCTTTAACCTCTCAGTGTGCTCAGTCATTTGTGGAAACATCATCACTAACAGGTCCATGAAGCCTGTTGATCATCTCCCATGATAGATTCTCAGCAGCAGGTTTACTTCTAAGCAATTTCTAAATATCAGCCTTCTGCACATCTTGACATGCAGTCAGAAATAGCCGACACAAATAGGTATAGTGATCACCCGTTTTTCTCATACTATTTCTCTGTTATTCTAGAAGACATCATCCACACTGATACCATATTGAACCTATCTGATTTTCATCCCAAGGAAGGAGACTGTGGAACTTTTACAGCAAACTCTTTTCAAGGTTTTTATGTACATTTATTCAAGGATAGCTCTTGAGCATGGAGCACGATGTGTTAAAAAGACATACTAAAATAAATGCACATTCTTGTCTTAAAATTCGAGGGAAAACATCCAAGGAACAAAACCGGTAGTGTTTATGTGACATGGTCCCGTATCTACACAGGATTGAAGAACTGGGACTGGTATCTTTAAAGTATTTGAAGGAATTAGCTCTCTTCTTTTCTTGCTTGTAGCAGACCTCCTTGCTTCCTCCCTCTATTCCTTGTTCAGTTTAATCTTTAAAATGTCCCTTTTTTGCCTGGTCTGAGACTTCTCATTTGCTCCCTCTCTGTTGTCCATGCTTATCTTGGAGAAGAATTAGGATCTCTTGATTTAAAAGAAAGCAAATATATTTTCTTATGGCAGCATTTTGTCTAGCAGAATTTAGTTAAACCTGTTGCATTTCTATAAAGTCCTTTAACTCAATCAGTATGAACTATTTGACAGAGCAAAAATGCATTCTAGAAGATAACCCACCAGAAGCTGACAGTTCGTATGTTGGGGCGAGGCTTTACTTCTCACGAAAGAAGTCAAGTGACTATATTTTCTCTTACAAGCTGTCATATTTAGGATGCATTGTGCTATCTGACTCCAGATCTTGATTTCCAGGACCAGTAGCAGCACAGATAAGGGGCATTATGTTATGAAGTTTTTCCATTCTCTCAATGTAGTTGCCTGGAATTCAGCAAGAATGTATGGAAGGTCAGTTGCAAGTGAAAACAGAAAAATCTGGCTAGATTATATGTGTCCAAAAATGTCTCAGCAGAGACTCACTGAACTGCAACAAAAAACACCCAGAGGCTCTGTCTCGTTGAACATAATCTATTCTAGGATTACAGGAACTCTTTTTGTATCAGTCATTAAGAGATCAAGGTCTGCAGGAGCCAGGACACTAATACAGAAATTAAGACTAGGAGTGAGGGACAAAAAGGGTCACTAATCTATCTAGTTAGAAAAAACAGAATTAGAAAAAGAGGCTAGATTTGGCAAAGGTAATAGGATAGAAAAGCAACAGGAAAGAATGGGAGAGTGAGGTCATGAAGATAATGTGGTGAAATCTGAGAGGTAATTTTCTGGCTTGATAGCTTCTGTATCAATTCTGGGGAACTTTTCCTCATCCAAGGTCAAAATGTGTTCTTTAGGATTACTTTTATTTTTTTAATTTTTTTTTAAATATCATTATATTCTTGATTCATGTAATCCAATTCTTTTCCCTTTATCTGCACAAAGATCATCAACTTTGTGAGTTGTTTACATTTTTGTACTTCTTGACATTTTTTTTGCTATATTTAAGCTGTTTTTCATAATTTAATAAATGTGATTTTGTTTGTGATCTTGAATCCTAAATAATTTCATAAAGAAATTGACTCCCAAATTCATCTTAAGCTGAGCTAATCATCTTCCAAATCCATTTTAAAATAAGCTATATAAATTGTTATAATTAAGCTTTTATCCATAGCTATTCTGAAGTTTTATTTCAAGACATCATATAGGAGAAAGTAGTATCTCTCATCAAGCTGAGCAAGAAACAAACATTCAACTTAATTGTAAAGCCTTAAATATACCTTTCAACTTTCATTTCTGAAATTTCTCACCTACCTGCTTTAAAGGTTTCTGAGACACCAGAAATAACTTAAAAAACCACAATTTCTTTCTTCAAGGAATTTGTTTAAAATAACATGGATCGATTACTGTCTCAGAGATTTTTTAAATATTTATGACAACTGTATTTTTCTTCTGTCATTAAAATATAAATAATGGTTCATTAGGAGATACTGTGGTTTACTTGCAGGCATGTGAATAATAATCAGATACAGTGTCTTTTGCTACTATTCGCTTTTTGGTTCAAACTTATACAAAGTAACCTCAAGCAACATATTGGCCTCATAACTAAACAGCTTTATGCCTTATGCTGGTTGTGTGTGTTAAATAACAGCTTTATACTTAGAAGAGTGCACTTTTGACTAATATGAATCACTTTCCTTGATATTAGTATAATTTTACCATCAGGGATCAATTAATTCTCCTGTATGAAGGATTGTGGTTACAACCTCAAAGCTGTGCTCAGGTGCCCCTCAAGGGGTGCCCAGACCTTTAACTACCAGCACAGCAGGGACATGTATGATGCAAAATCTCAGAGAACCAAACAAATCTTGAGTCCCAAGCTGACCACAAGCTGTTCGGGTGTTGGGGGATTCCTCAGCTTTTGCTATGAAACCCAGTTTTTCCAAAACCTGTCTGGTATGGAAGAACAAGCTCAGTACAGTGTCAGTATGAAATTGTTAGTGCCACTTGTTGTCAGAGCTGGGCATCTTTTACACCTTTTATTTAGCAAAATTAATATGAATATTAGGGTTTGTAGATATATTTGTGTTACAGTGGAAAAGGAAGGGAGGAAGGGAGGAAGAAGGGAGGAAGGGAGGAAGGGAGGAAGGGAGGAAGGGAGGAAGGGAGGAAGGGAGGAAGGAAGGAAGGAAGGAAGGAAGGAAGGAAGGAAGGAAGGAAGGAAGGAAGGAAGGAAGGAAGGAAGGAAGGAAGGAAGGAAGGAAGGAAGGAAGGAAGGAAGGAAGGAAGGAAGGAAGGAAGGAAGGAAGGAAGGAAGGAAGGAAGGAAGGAAGGAAGGAAGGAAGGAAGGAAGGAAGGGAGGGAGGGAGGGAGGAAGAGAGGAAGAGAGGAAGAGAGGAAGAGAGGAAAGGAGGAAGGAAAATATTTTTGTAGATGTGTTTAACCTGTGATCCTCCAGGTAGAGAAAGGAATTTAAGCTTTTAACAATTCATAGAGACTCAAGTATTGTGTTTAGATGTGCAAAACAGTACATGAAACTTTTCTTGTCTACCAGCTTTCAATAAACTGAGAGTGGTGTTTCTTTATGCCAGTTGGCTACCTAGCCATTATTGCTCCAATGCAAATACTTCAAATGGGAGGCATTATACACACTTATGGGCTGCCTGAAAAAGCAGCTTTTTATGAAGGTTTTTTTCAGGCATTTTTTCATGTTTCTTAACACAGATTGAGATTAGATAAAGAAAATATACTATATTCTTTCTTTTCACCTCAGAGGAAAGACCACACTCTTGCTACAATGTTTATCTTAGAGCATTTTCTTTAATGTATTTTTTTCCCACTGCTTACTGGTTTTAGGTACATAATGCTTTGCATTTTCGTGATAGAAGTTTGCTAAATTACATATCACAAGTGTTTTTTATCCATTAAGATTTCTTTCCAAAGTTATTTCGTTATTGTGGGTTTTTTCTTTTCTATATCTTCTGTTTATATCCAGGCGTGTTGCAAATCTGTTAAGCAAATTGGTTGGTGTTTCTTTTTTTTTTTTTTATTCTTGCAAAATGCATTGTATGATAGCCTAAAGTTAATCTAATTTCCTAAAAAAAGTTATTTTTAAAATGAGTCAAGTTTAATTACAATTCTCAAATCTTCTTCTGTTATTTTTAATGCTTGTTCTTTTCTTTCTTTCCTTTCTAGTGTCTTTAGTAGGTCCTTTTTTAATAGGGCCACTTAGGATACACTACGTTATTGGGTTTTTTCCAAAGTTTTACAGAAATACTAAGGCCAAGGTCTATAAATCCAGGTGAATACCACCACCATTTTCAGACTCCTGGTCTCTATGTATGCTTTATCATCTAGTTTCTGGGTTTGCATGGAATTTCTGTAATGCAGCTAGGAAGACTACAAAGGCACCAACCAAGATCCCAATATAGGGAACAATACAAGGACTCTAGGACATAACATAGAATGTTTTCAATTCAGATCAGTTTATGCATACTTTAAAGAAATGGAGAACCATCCACCATTGTTCTATTTCTATAAAGAAGGAAGGTTCATCATGTTGTTATTATGAAAAAAATTCCTTGTGCATGGTATTTACTGATCAGATATATATGGAATTCAGAAGTTCAACTTTTATCTCAGAAACTCATCTTAGAATTTTGGTTATGAAAACAGTAGAATTCTCGGCCATTTCTTCTTCCTCCTGTGTGCCCACTTTTTATTCATAAGCTGTAGTTGGGTTATAATACCTTTATATCAATTTTAAAATAGGTACTTCATTAGAAAGATAGATAGATCAGATTTGATATATAAGTACATTGTATGTTTGTACTTGCTCTCTAGACATAAAACAGAAGTCATAAAACCAAGCAAAGAAAAAAAAACAAAAATATCTCCAAACAACAACAAAACTCCAAATCCACACTACAGTGGAAGATTTAGAAAATACTTTTCTACTGCATTGATCTATCAATTAATATTTTGTACAATTAATTGTACTTCTGACACAGACTTCAGCATTTAATAGTGTATTTCTTGCAGTCTCTGATATAGCTGGAAATAAAAAAATTAATGCCGATCATTTAAGTTCCTGTTTCTTTCTCTTTTTTTTTTTTTTGTTGTGGTTTCTTTTCTCAGATGAGCTCTGTTTAATATCTGCCTGAATAAGCCTGACTGATGTGATTTTACTTACAGTTCTAAAATTACATTGGCCTAAAGTGGACAAGGAATTTAAGTGGTTAGAATAAATACTGCACACTTTACAATGTGTGTTGTGGCAAGCAAACAATTTAAGTGCTAACATAACTCAGCTTCTAGTTCAAGATTTGTTTTTCTCTCTTGTCAGGAAATACTAATGAAGGAGCAGTAGAAAAAAATCTTTGCCTAGGAATTTGTAGTGCAGACAAGACAATGCACAGAAATCCCCTCTATCTGAACCAAGTAATTTATTACTATGGTGCCAAGAAGGGCTAGAGAAATCACAATGTCTGGGGATGGTTTCCATTATTTATTCTTTCTATCAGACATCTTCTATTAGATTTAATAGAATCTTCTCCAAGAGCAATTTACCAACCAGAAAATTGTGTAACCATTTAGTAAATGTTGCTCTTCCTCAGTTAATTCAATTTGTAACCTTCTTTATACATTATTTTAAAGATCTTAATCACATTTGCATGAATCCTAGAAGGATGAATAAGAAAAATTGAAAACTTTTTCTTTATTCCTATCTTTCATTGAAGCCAAATCACTAGCAAGATAGCACTCCATGTAAAAACTACCATTTAACACTGGGTGGTTTTTTATTCAATGATTAATGTTGCTCTATATTTTTCCAGCTGGCTTTTACACCAACATACAGAATCTGTAATTTTGGCACTACCCCACATGTCAAAATGTCCCCATACAACAAAGAACCCCCCACCCTGCCACAGGGGTTCATGATGAAATGGGGTTGGCTATTTCAGAGCCTCCCCATGGCTCGTTTCACTCACAATCTCTCAAGTGGTAACCATGCTGTCAGAAGCATCTTGAAAACTGTTTTTCTACATGTCTCTTACTAAAAAGACGTTTTCAAATAACAAGGGGAAATGCATTTAAAGAAGCACTGACAATATTAATGTACCTATCTCAAGGGAGGGCTGTCATGCAGTGTCCTTAGCTGTCTCCCTAGTGTCAGGCATGGTGATCCTTCTCTCAGCCCCCTGGGGAGTCAGTGGTCTAAGATGGGGTATGGTAAAGACTGAAGGACTGTCTTTGCCAATTTGCAAGCCAGAATTAATTTAATCCTATTTTCCTTATTCTATGAAGAAAGAGCAGAAGACTGACACTAAGAAGGTAAAGTCCTAATGGTCCTAATCAGCCTCTTGTCTTGCTGTAAAATGCCGAGCATGTGTTATAGTATGTACAGCTATACCAATTATTAAATTGAATTGAAAATGTAGGAAAAATTAACTTCCTCAACCTCTCTATTTGTTTGTCAATTTTGGCTTAAAAATTGGCTTAAAAGGATTAATGAAGCATTTGATTACAGGAGTTTATGACTCAGCAGCTTTATAAAGCTGGAAGAAATAAATAATTAGCTTGAGGAGCAGGTAATTCTAAATGCAGGAGCAAGATGTCCATGTAACCTCATCATTATTTGGCACTCATGACTATTGCAAGGAACTTGCCAACTTGCCAGCAGGCTTGAAGCCCTCTCTTTTGTTGTTTTTAAGTGTGAAGGGACAAGAGAATATATCTGGACTGGAAATAATTTCAGAAAGTTCCATTATACACATTGTCCTCTGCACCCTGGTGGTCTGCCCAAAGAATCTAGTTAATCCAGTTCAGAGCTGGATTAATTCTAAACATTGAATACAATGCTCCTCTGTAACTAAAAGGCTCATTTTTGATCCAACAGAGTCAAGGAAAATGCTCCATGGCAATGAAGATGCTTATTATGGGGAAATGTTCCTGCTTTGTTGGTTGGGAAATCAAACCTTGTACAATAAGGCCATGTACTTCTTAAATTATAAATTTTCATTACACAAATCTGATCTCATAATTTCCACTGCTGGGTTTTTTAAATTGGTACATACATGTACAGTGGCACTGTATGCAGCAATATAATTTTTAAAGGCAAGGTTTTTTGTTTTCAAATGTCCTCTACATATTTTGACTGTACACAGAGAGGATGAAATTATCTTGAAAAAGATGAGCAGCTGTAATATGATTTCACTTGTTCTCAGTAATACTTTCATAAGCACTGTAATAACACTTGTCAGTATAACTAGGTTTTGTCAAGTACTATCATAAATTTTAAGTCTAATACATTCTTAGATTTTTTTGGTTTTGTTTTAGTTTGTTTGGATGGTTGCAGTGTTTTTTGTATATGTGTTTTATTTATCAAGAATTATCAAATATTATGTCTAAATTAAGGGGAAACCAATGAAGGCTTTATAGAAATTTGCTTATCAGAGCTGCCATATATAAATAGATTTTTCTCTTTTTTTTTAGCTACCAAAAATGCTAATGAAAACAAAGCTGTACTTTTACTAAAGTGGTTTTGCAGTTATTACAAAACATAGTCTGGGAAATTAGAATGTAGCAGTATTTTGGGGTTGTTTGTCTGGAATTGAGGCATCTAGAAATATTAAGTAGCGCTTTTCATTTAGGCAAAGGGCAAGGACTAATTTGCATTCTTCTATGGCTCTTCCTATGAGTAGATCAACAAAGCAGTGTTGGCTTCAGTCCTGAGGATTCTGGCTGATGGCCTCACTTCCCTGGCTGCATGGAGTGTGACTCATGCATTTGCAAAGTGTATGAGGGATAAAGGGATTCATCCTGCACCCATTGACTTCAGTGGGACAGTATCAAACACAAAGACCCATTGAAGCTCAATGGGACTTAGAATCCTAAGTAGGGCTGTACAAGAAACTGATTCTTTGGTTGTGCCACTGAATTTTTTAATTAGGAATAAAAGAGGCAAAAGTGGGATGATCAGAAACATATCTGTGCTAATTTTCACAGAAATATCAGAGATTAAACAAAGCATTTCATTTTCCCTGAATGCAATTCTCATTGTATAAGGGGAAAGAAAACCAATTTTTTTTTTAGTAATTGAAAAAGTTTCAAGCAGAAAAAAATATGTTAAGAAAGATAAACATTTCACTTTGAACACGTCAATATGAAACCCTCAATTATTTTTTTTACTGAATCTGTTGATGAATTGTTTCAGTCTCTCCAGATTTCGTATTTTGAAAATAAATAGTTTACAGAAGAATGTATTAAGAACTCTTCATATTAATTACGTTATCAAATTGAGATATAGAAATTTGTTTCCTTAGTGACGATAACTTGATTTGAGGTGAGGGTTTGTCCTTCTTTCACTGTAGTCTCTTCCCCTAGAAGTTCATATTCTTATCACTAACTGACTTCCAAAGATGTTACTGAATTGCCCCACCTTTTTAAAAAAAAAAACATACACTGGCTTTTGTCTTAACTAATATCTAAGGCTGGTAGCTGTGTTCATTCAGGATCTCTCTCAGATAAAATGGATCAGTCTATGCAACAAACAAGGTGGAAGAATCCAGGAGAAGAGAGGATAATTGAAGATACAGTGACATACTCTAGCTGGATTTTCAACAGCACATTTTTTGTGAGTCAGAGCCATTGAACAGACATTTCAAAGATGTTTAGTTCAATATTCTCATGGATTATTTGGGATGTACCTATGGGCATCCACAATCTGGTGCAGAAGTCTGCTTAGGTTTGTATTTTAAATACCTTTAACATTGGTCTCTAGTAAGTATCTTTTCCTAGCTTAGAATTCTCTCACTCCCCCTATTCCTGTCTAGGAAAACAACAGGGCTTGTAACTGTTCACTGGACTGGATGGGTTAACTTACAGGAGTAAAGGCTTTTTATGACTTAAAGTCACCTCTGCCACTTTTGCTTGGTGACTTCACTCATACATTATTGCCCCTTTGAAAGATGTAAGAACAGAGATTTGGTATCTGGATGCCTAGGACCTTACCACAGTCTTCTTGCAAAATTAAAATCAGTCAACTACGAAGTAAAAACTCTAAAAGACAAAACACTGTCTGTCATTTATTATCTAGATTTAGGTTAGACATTTGACAAGGCATTTCCCAAGGGATATAAAAAAGATGCTGCCAAGTTTATGAACTGACTCAGAACATTCTTATAGAGAGTGTCTCTTTTCAATCTAAGGCTCTGATAAATAGCTTTGATTTCAGAATGTATCAGATGAAGAGATACAGTGTTAGGGGACCTGCAGTATATTACTGGTTTTAGCAAATCTTTAGCAAATCTAATAAAAACAAGCATTTCATACATTATTTAGCTCCTTCTTATAACTAATTTCCAAACAGTGTAAGAACAATTACCAAAAAGAAAAAAAACTTTTATACTGTAATCTTCATATGAAATTTTAAAAGTTAAAGACCACTTACTTTGTATTAATTTCTACATAATTGCAAATTAACTACTCACATAATAAAGCAATCTGCTCAGTTCTCACTCTGATTTTTGAAGTGCTTATAAAACTAAATTGCTCAAACCCAGGAAAGAAATTAATAAATGTGAGATGTTAATTAGATGAAGGCACAGAATTAAAGGAGAAGCAATGGGACACAGAAATTAAACAAAAATAAATAAATATTTCAGTTAAGAATCAAAAATAACAGATGATAAAAAAAGAGAAATCAAATAGCAATGAACTAATAATATATAAAGTTATTGTCCCCAAGTTACTTTAAAATATAAGATCTCATATATTTTAAGGTATGCTACTGAGATAGCACTATGACTTACAATTAAGTCTTAATGACTTACAAATAAGACGTTGGAAATACTGGGGGTATTCTGATCTGCTAGGTGGCTCCATATTATCATAGACATCAGGGATGAGCCGAGCTTTTGGAAGATAAATTTGCAGGTAAAATGGCTCTGTAAAGGTTATATTCAAAGGCATATCCAATGCTATCAGTGAAGGCTAAAAAAGCTCCTCAGGTGACCAGTGAGCTTATTTAGGACGAGTATTCTGGTTCTGTAAATTCAGCTATGTTCTAGACCATAGCTTAGACATGCATTCTATAGTGGACTGTGGAGCCAAAAATTACAAGCATCTACATTTAAGTATCTGAATCTCAAGGAGAATTTCCCTCCCTTTTGCCACTTGTTCTCAAAGGATATTTGTAGAACATACAACGCTGTTACAAGCCTTGCACAGAAATATATAATTGGATTCTATTTCCTAAATATTTCTGCTTAATGCCCCTTGATACTTAATATGCCTCTATGCCCAGTAGGCTGGAGTATGTAGGACAAGATATATTGGAAACCTTCACACTTCCAGAATGAGCATGCCACGTGGTTGGAAAATACACTGTCTTTTTCCTGAAATCCCTTTTAGTGAGAGAAAAGGAAGTACAGCTGTTTGCCTGCTCCAGAGATGCACATAACTCAGCTTTCAAGGGCTCTTTACTGGGATATGAAGGAGGCACATTCTGCTCCAGTGATGATTTTCACCATGTTTGAATCCAAGACATCCCTGTCATGTATAAACTACCCAGCTGATGCTGTTTCCATTTTCTCCTCTAAAATTCACTTTCCTTCCCTCATGAAGGCTTCTTTTTTTTCTTCACCTTGTCCTTATTCCAGCCAGAGAATTATGATTGACAATATTCACACAGCAATCAAGAAGCATAGCCTGGTTTCAGAGTGAAAAATTATAAATTAAGAGAAATATATTTGTGGAAATGGGGACATGAAAGAGAATAAATCAGTGTAAGACAAGCACAAAATATTTTGCCAGAAAAGTATGTTTTCAACTAGTTTTGGTTTGACAAAAATACATTCAAAAAGTCACAGCTCCATGCATTCTAAGGCTTAATTTCCTGAATTTATAAAAAGAAGTTCTTTAAAACAGTTTGCTATCATCCTTGCCTACAGTGTATCTGAATGCTCATCTCGGCCACACAGCGTGTCTATCTATGCATGTTGGTTGGGAGTTTTATTGAAAACATGAAACATTGACTCTCAGATGATGAACTCATTCTACCACCTGTCTGCTGGGGGATAAACAATATTGCAGCGAAATTAATGTTTCTGCACGTACGCCTAGCCAAATGCAGTGGGAAGGGCCTGCTGGAGCGGAAACAGGTTGGAAAGGTTGGCAGTCCTTCCCATAAAATGCTCATTAAATGCCTGATCATCATGGAAAAAGGTGCATGTATGAATCAGGACAAAGTGGGCGGCCTGGTTTTGGACATATTTTGGAGATTCATAATAGACAGATCCTTAAAATAAATGACAGTATGAAAAATTAATGTCTGCCAAATAGATTTTAAGTTGCATGTTTTCAACTGCTTATTTCTCACGAGTATGTTTTTATACAAAGATTAGAAACAAGAATGACTCATAATATGGTTTATTATTAAATTAAAAACAAGCTACAGTGTTAAATGTTTACTATGAAGATATATATTTAACAGGGGGGAAAAAGCAACTAAAAATACAGTATTTTGGTGTTGTGTATGTATGCTACATGTCACTAAAACAATGTTGTATGAACATTTAGTGTATTTTGGTTCTTCTATGGAAAAAATATATGAAAATAATTTTTATTTACCTAGGAGTATTAGCAAAGCCTTATTAAATGCTCGTTCTAAAAGAGAAAAACTGTAAATTACAAGATATATTTTTGATATTTATTAAATCTTTCTTTTTTCAATCCAAAATATGTTTACAATTGTTACATGTCGATTTCAAAATAGCAAACCAAAAATAAAACTATGAAATCCTGTACTTTGAAACTGATTGGAAACAGTTGGAATAACACTTGGAAAAAAAATCATTCAGTCTGGAGTGAGATGAGGGTTAAGATGAGGGGTCAAGTGTTTATCCATTTAATTCTGAAGACTTTTAAAAATTTCAATTTTTTGCAGTCCCAAAGATACCTTTTTATAGAAAGCAATAACTTGTGTGATTTGTATCTTTATTCAGCAGAAGGTACTTTATTTGTTTCAGTGACCTTTTTTTCTGTTTTCTTTACCCTGAGTAGCAGCAGTGGAGTTTATATTACATAATGTCAGTAGATTGCAATGTAAACGAGCACAATTTCTCAGCAGAAATCCAACACAAGTCTGGATTACTTTTGCAGGAGAACATTAATACTTTAATACAGACATCTCCAGAGAGGTGGGTATTCATCGTCATGTAAGGACAAATTGTGAGAAACTGCAGTGACATATAAAATGGTAAATGTAATTATGTGCAAGGGAAATGACAAAGCAAGACATCCTATTGATGAGATCTATTGTTAATCTTTGAGTTCCCAAGGGAATGGGACTAAAGTCTCATTGATCAAGCCATATGATATTCAATTTAACAATATGTTAGTAAATACAGTATGAGAAATATTGCAGGATGGATTCCCTAGGGGATTTAACAAGATTATTTTTGGTTTTAGATTTCAATGCTTCATAAATGGAACAGTCATTACAAAGTATTTGTTTAACAGATTAACAGAACTTTTCTGCTGAAAATCTATGAGACTACTTTTCTTTTTAAAATTGTTCTTCCTCATGAAAAAGACAGGAACAGAAATTAAAAGTTTGACACTTTCAGTGAGAATGCTCCTTATCTTTGTGTTTCCTTTTTTTAATATAATTTTTTTTCATATGAAAAGCAGATGGAGAAACAAACAGAATATTTTTACTTTCTTCAATAGCTGAAACATTGAAATTCCTTACTACATTTCTTTTGATTTGAAGAATACAATAAGAAGCAAAAGAGGAAAAGACTTCTAATTTTTTAATTTATTCATGATATTTAATAGCATTTTGTTTGGCTGGATAGCTGAAGGATAATCTCTGAAAGTATATTAAAATTCTGGAGCTATTGCTATGTAGTTCCACAGAAGCAAGGTCCATGTCCAGTCTATTTAAATTCAAACCTTTAATTTAGATTATATGGAGTGTCTTGTATTACTGTAAAACAAAGATACAAATTACATTTTCAAATCACGGAATTAATTGTTTTAATGTCAGACAACATATCAGAGAATAACAATATGATGAAAAGAAAAGATTTCTGAGATAAATGCATCGATGAGTCTATACTGTTTCTAAAATTCATCAAATGTTTCAGTTACAGACTGTAAAATCGGTATACTCCAAAAGTGCTACTTGCTTTATACATATTTTAAGTTTTCAGCAATACTGACAAGTTGAAGATTAGGGATCTGCTTGAGACTATTCAGCCGTTATTTTCAGCAAAGTGAATCAACATCACTTGGAGATATGTAATTCTGACATTAAAAGGGTGGCTTAAGATCACGTTTAGAGAAAGTTAAGGAGCTAAGAGGCATGGAGATGAAAAAGGAAATAAGTTTCACATTATCTAAAATGACTGCTTCTCATCTATGGGAAAATTATGACATTAGGTTGTGGAGACTATTTTGTCTTGGTCAAATATCAGGGATGATGGGTCATAGGATGAATTGCATTCAATTGAAAGAATGAGGGTCTTGTTACTGTTCTTATTTTACCATCACAACTGATCTGCCCAGCTGTTATTGTCAGGGCATTGCAACAATTTAGCAAATTCCAAAATGTAACACAGTCTGAGACCAAAACTTGTAGTCGATGGTATGGCTTAATTTGAATTATTTGAGGGGAAGAAAAGAAATAGAATTCAGTATATACAGAAAACCTTTCATTTGTTTGTTTCACAATTATCATAACTTTATTTAAGTTCTTTAATAAGGACAATGGACTCTTAGGGGATTAAAAAATTGTACAGTTTAATAGCAAGTTTAGATTGCATGGCTTTGCTTCATTACTAGACTTATCTTAAGATGCAAGTTTTAATGGTGCAAGAAAACTCAGTTCTTTCCTAGAAATCACAGCTAACAGATCTCGGACTTGTAGGGGACTCTAGTAGTCACATAAGAAACAGTCACTGTAAATTCTTAAGGAAAAAGCACAGGATAAAATTTGAGAACTATAGATTAAGGCACTGCTTTCCCAAATTCTATCTGCCGATGAACCTGGACTTAGTAAAAATCATCAGCAGGGTAACATAGTGTAGAATTTATTTGTTCAGGTAATTGATAAACTCGTTGAGAGAAAAATAATCATCGATTTCCTTCAGAGACTCTAAAAGAAGCTTTGGAGAGGAAAGAGAGAGATCCTTTATAAGTAGTGGAGCAAATCCTGAAAAATTCTGTAATACATGACTAAGAAAGGTGATGGACACAAATCAAGGGAAATACACTGAAATTAATGGGTTTTTTCGTTCTTATTGCTTTTTTGTTGTTTTTTTTTTTTTTTTTCCCAGCCATGAGGTGGTGTCTGTCTCAAAGCACAGTGTAGAAATGCCATTATTTAGCACCTACAAGTAAAGTAGCTTGATCTCCTTCCTTCTGGGGAGATGAAGTAAAAGTCTGTGTGAAGAAAATAGAAAGAGATTTCTACAGAAACAAAGAAAATTTTCTACCTGCTTTTCATGCCTATTCTTCTCTGCATTGTACTATAAAACATATGACCCTTTAGGCAAGCCAGGCAGTCTTCTTCTTTCTCCTTTCAAAAGTTTAAGAAATCCAGAAGAGCAGATATTTTCAAAAGATCTTGTACGTACCAAATGGGAATTAATTATAATTTGTTTCCAAAGAAAAACTTATCAGAAGGATGGAAAAGAGGAAATTTTAACATGAAGGTTTGTTTTTTCTTTAAAGACTGAAGGTGCCGGATTAACCAAGCCAAGTTAACTTCATCCTTTCTATGATCCTGTGATTATGTGGAGCCTGCAGGAACAGTCTGAGCAGAGTCAAGTAGAATATACTTGTCCCTAAAAAGCAGACTAAGAGTATTTTATCAGGAAAGACACTGCTTTGAGGTAGGACTGTAAGTCCTGAGGGCTGTAAGACTTGAAACTTAGGTGCAGAGGACTGGAGAACAGAGCAATTACTTCCATTCAGATACAAATATTTATCTCCTTCTACCTTCAAAGCAGGTTGCTTGGAGAATGAATGGTTATTTAGCAGATATCTATAGCTTGATATGATAAAAGCCATGATCTTTTTTTGTTTCCAGCTGTGATCCTATATTTTGCTGGAAACCTAATTTGAAGCCAAACTCCAAGGCAATTGAAGGACTTGGAGAAGCCATGATATGTTTTACTCCTGAAATAAACTGATTTTAAAGAGTGAAAATTCACTGAAAAGTTGGTGAAATAGCACTGAAATAACAACTTGGGAAACAATATCCTTAAGAAAAAAACCAGAAAACAATAAAACAGAAACTAATCAGATAACAAGTCTCCATTACTATATCATGCATGGTGTCAGTTAAAAGGTAGCAGAATAACCATGTAACAGTGAAAAAATACCCCAAACCTACTGCTAAATGAAGAGAAGAAATATGTGGCAAAGTTCTTATATGTCTGGTTGGACTGATTTTGTATGATGAAAGATGTGGAAGAAAAAAAGCTTGTTAAAAGTTACTCATATTGTTAATTGAGCTTCATATTGTTTTACAAATTAATATATGGCAATGACCTACACATTCCTTCAAAAATATCTTGCTAAAATTGTCTCTCACTGGTGAAATAGAAGGAAAAACTGCTCTGAGAATTGCAGTACTAAGGGAAGTTTGGAATTTTCTATTATTTGCTTCTATTGTTTCAAAGCACAAAATATAAGCAATTCTATTATTCATTAAAAGTAAGTCAATTAAAAAGTAAAACAAGGAAAATTATATCTAGTAAATACATGGAAGAATCATTGTGACGAATCCTCATCTGCCATAAATAGACAAAGCTCCACTTAATTCAATGGAGTGATTCATTCTATTTCAATATTGCAACTAGAAAAGTCCCTGTGCCCTTGCACAAACTTGGTGCTCCTTCTGTTCTACCTCTGTATTAACTGTTATTGTGGCATAAGTGTCCATATCAAACTAAACCCACCTTTCAACTCTTCTGTCACGTGATAGGCAAAAATGAAAATGTTCTCTAGGTAATGATCACAATACATGACTAGTATGTAGAAAATAAGTTCTTGTTTTGTTGACTGTGATTTATTACAGTTTTAAATATTTTTTTAAAAAATTGTTTTACTCACTTTGTCACTTTGAAGACAAGAAACATTTAACCCTCACATTAATACCATGTAATATGTAATTTTTCTTCTTTTGTCCATTTATAAATTAATTTTTAATTACAATTTGATGAGATACACAAACTATATTTATTTTCTTTATTCTTTTTTGAGATGTATTGAAGCTATTAAGAATGTACTTGTCTGTAAGTCATGGTATAATGTGGGTTTGTTAATATCATGTTATCAGTATGGTTCTGTTTCCTTGGTACATCATTTTACTGCTTTATTAATGTTGCTTAATTATTTGGGTCAAATGAGCATGATTTACATATGATCTACAGGGTAAATTGAGCAAATTTTAGTTCACTTATTTTGGTCTTCATTATGTTGTTTTATGTCTTTATGCTGTCTCATGTTTAAAAAGAACAGAGCTCTGATTTTAAAAAGTATAAAAAATCAAGGTCACGCTGATTTTATATTTTTCAAAGATAACCAAGTTTTATTGGTTTATTTCTGAAAAAAATATACTGAAAATTTCAATATGAATACAATTCAATGGAAAATTTCTAGTGTATTAAAAGTTCAATCATTTTATCATTCCCCCTTCCCTCATAGTAAATTCTTACAAACTACATGTTATTTATGTGTGAAAAGAACCTAAGTGGCAAAATATACACACTGACAGAAGCAGACATATTAAAATTTAAAGTTACATTCAATTTGCATTTTGTCTAACCTTGTGGTTTTTATAACTTCCCTGACATGTTAATCACCCTATTTTACTACAACTTAGAAAAAGTGAGAATTATGAAAATGTACCCAACAAAGATATTTCTTGTATAAATAGGAAATCTTTCTTACAGAAATATGAAATCTTTGAAAAATTGCAAAAAAAAAAAAAAAAAAAAACAAAAAACCAACCAACCAACCAACCAAACAAACAAACAAACAAACAAACCAAAACAAAACAAAAAACCAAACCAAACCAACCAAACAAACAAAAAAACCAAAAAACCACCAAAAAACCAAAAACACCCAAACCAAAAACTTCAAACAGAAGTTTTGTTAACACTGGAATATATTACTCTTTTATGTCAGGGAAGAAGTCTAAAGAAGTCTAAAAATCTCTTTGAAAAATAAGATTTTACCTGAGGCTTAATTTCCTTTTCTGAATGTGGTATTTCTATAGAACTTTATCTAGTAAAGTGCTTTCCAAATTGGGTGTTATTTTCTAATAAACTATGTTGTTCCCAATGGTCAGTGACAAATTATGACTCCAGTTATTACATGACTTAGAGATTTCATATATGAGTACTACTTCTAGTGAATTCTTATTATTCTTAACAAATTTTCTTATTAGTTTTATTAAAAACTTAAATGACAACTCAGGTGTATTTTAGACAGATACAACTAAATCCTCCAAATTAATGATAAAGACTTCTTAACTGTAAATTTCTTGCTAGGAATAAGCTAAAGTTGGAATGAATTATGAGTATGACACCAGGAATTGTTTTTTAGCTTTTAACAGAGAGGAAAAACACAAAAATACCCTCCACTAACTAATGCAAAAGCACCTGCTACACATTCGTCTTATTTTTAAGAAAGCATGAGTATAGTTTTTGATTCTCATTGTGGAATTCAGTGGAAATATTGCTATTGATTTTAGAGGGAAAATATTTAGACCAATATGCACATCTGTGATTATAGAACTAGGGAAATTAGAGCTTCCCAGAAGAACACAATATGGTTTTCAAAGTTGCAAACAAGTACATAGCTCTTCCAAGCTTTATGTCTAAAAGTTATTTGCTCATTTGACCTCATATGAGGAAACATAGTGACTGAGTAAACAAAGGGAAACGTTTTCCACAACATTTAATTGCCTTCAAGAGTTAATTTTGGTGGGAATGCTTGCAGTATTTCCAAGTAAATGATATCTAATTATGAAGAACATATTTAAATGTAATATAAAAAGAAGGGGGTCATAATGAAGGTCAGGTATTTTAAAAGTAGTTCAGTTTAAAGAATTATAGATTTTATCCTCTTAGGGAGCAAATGGAAGAAATTCCTCTATATATATAACTATATATGTATATATATATATATATATATATATATAACTATACTCTGTGGCTAAGACAACCCTTGACAGACCAACACAGGCATGTGACATACAGCACTGGATCTAGGAGCACCTTAGGACCTATTTAATAGGCATCCTACAGTACTGGTGGCAAGACAATGAACAAACCAGGACACTCCAAGTCGTGTCTATTATGTCCAGACTGCCTCTGGATGTGTCTTTGGGTTTTCATCCATGATTGATCTGGGTAACCCAAGGCTAGATTAAAATGCATACCTGTATGTGTATGCACAGAGGAAAAGGAAGAAGGGGAGAGCAAATAAATACTAGATACATAGCATAGCATAATGGGTGAAAAAAAATTTAAAAGAAATGCTGATTTTATTATTCACAACGTATATGCTGGAATACCTGACTTTCAGTAGTACTTGATATAGGAGGTATTTTAATATTCTACAACTTAGAAAAAAAATGAGACTGATGATAGCACGTTAAAGTATTCTATATGTTTGGAAGAACAGCTCTAAGCAGAACATAATACTTTATTTTCTAGAGAAAAAAAATTTCCTTTTACGTCTTCTGGTTACAGTCACTCACCTTTTCAGTAGAAAACTGTGCACTTGTGGACTCATCAACCTCACCTATATGCCACTAAAGCCCTCATGTTTCCAGAAGAAATAAGAAGAAAAAGTCAAAACAATATGTATGTGCATGCATTTTTCACCATATTATTAGGTTCTCATCTTTTCACAATATTTGTGTTTCACCAGCCTCTGCTGACTATTAATGTTATAGTTATCACATGCATATCATATAGATTTAGAGGTTACACACCTCTATGTAACATTTGTACAACAGATGCACCTAAATGTAAGAGAAAGAATACAGGAATATTTTCAGGTTTATCTGCTGCTATTCTATTTATTTCTAGTTTTCTGTTCTTTTTGTTTATGCTATTTTCTAATAGCTATCTCCATCATGATGTCTCATATGCTATTTTATTATTCTGTTTTGTGATACATGACTATTATTGTATCCCTGTAAATGTAAATCCTATTTCATCTATTCTGAGTTTTTATGTCATAGTTCTTTTCTACCTTTACCCCCTGTACCAACAGCAGTTTCTTTTCCATTGTGAAGTCTAAGCACAAATACTGAGCTCACAGAATGCTGCCTCTGAAATACTTGATATAGGCAGCCCCTGATCTTATCTTCTATTTTCGATTTCTCTCCCAAAAGTTCTCATAGCCATTTCAATTACTCTTGGTGTAACGGACTACTAGAAAATGGATTCACTGAGTATGCAAATCATGAAGACCAGGCACACTCAGATTGGTCTTCTAGATGGAGTCTGTGCACTAACTGATCACACTTTCTGCTTGGTGCCAAGGAAAACCACTATGGATATAAATTTACTTAAAAATATCTGGACAGAGCAATTCTTGTCCCACTCTGCATGCACTTATATCTTAGAGCCTCTATCCTTTAAAGATTCAACTCCGTGTTCCAATCAGAGCTGGCCATGAATGTGATTTTTTAACCTTCTGCAAGTATATAATTTTGATTGTTTACAGTTATGTGAAAAAGAATATTGGACATCTTCATTAGTCACTTGATTTCCATTACTGAAAAACAATTCTTCACCTAAACATCAAGTCAATCTTGCCCTCTGAGTTTCTATGTCAGCTCTCTCTCTGAATTTAGCAGTTCTAGACCACAGTTCTTCACATTTACTGCATCTCTTTCTCTGAGCCCAGTGCCATATCTATTTTGCTAGGTTTCTCTTCTCCCTAAGATTTAGTATCCTTTCACATTTTTCTGCTCTTCCTTTTCTGCTAAACAGCTGAATAACTCCAGAGTGGCAAAACTCCCCTGACACTCTCCATTGCCTATCCCATTAGTCTTTAATTTGTGCTAGGTGTTTGTAGGGTACATCTGTTTAATTTTGTCAATGGATTTAAATTTAGTTTATATAAATAACATTTTCAGCCCTTGTATTCCTAAAATCTTGCATGGATAGATGTGCTAAAATGAAATATAATACATTTCTCTTAATCAAGATAATCTGGTGCTCTGCCTTCCTCATTCACAACTGAATTAAAAACTCAATATAACTATATTACTACTGGTTAATATTCTTTTTTTTTTTCTACGAAGTATCAGTGGAATTTGCTTTTTAGGTCATAAAATTTTACCAAGAGTATAAGGCATCTTAACTCTGTGTACCCAGTTTTACTTCATGTACCCAGTTTTACTTTGATTCTTTAGACTGATGAGTGATTTTCTATAAATATTTTCTTCTGAAGCTTCAAATGTATAGGAAGTTCTGAGAGCCTTTAAAAGTTTAATTATTCAGTAGATTATTCATTAGCTTAACAATTATTTTTCGATACCTTAAAAAATTCCATATTCAAAATTTTTTATTTTAATCAATATTAATCTCTATCTAAATCATCGAGGAGAATCTAAGTAAAAAATTATTATTATTATTATTATTATTATACATTTAATTTGTACTCCTGAAGTCCATTAAAACCTGTCTCTAGACTTCTGGCTACCACATGTGATGTGGATTAGATTCAGTATTAGGTGTAAATTTAATTTTCTCTGAGGTGCCTTCAATAGATTTGTCCCCATAAATGTGTAAACATTTTGGATTGAGGTTCTTTTGTATGTTTTGGTTTTTTGTTCAAAGAATCTTTTCCTATTTAACTTATGGAATTAAAGAGATATATTCCTGCATGTCTTTGAATTGAGAAAACCTCAAAATTTAGGTGTTGTAGTACATGATGAGACATGAGTTCTCTCAACTGATGTGATGACAGAACTATCATGGAAATATGGAAAGGATGTTGTGTCCCTTTCCTAGTTAACACAGGGTCTTTTAACTGTAATAGCCAAGACTAAAATAATAAAAAGCCTAGCTTTGACATCAAAATTGTTATTATATCTGGTACAAAATAGAAATCAGAAACATATCTGTCTGTTTTTTGCAGAGTGGAGTGACAAACCTACTATCTATGGCTACAATATTTATTTAGAAGGTATATGCAGAGAAGAATGATGCAATCACACTAATTCATCTCCCCATATTTTGTATTGAAATTAATTGCCAAAGTCAGTATAACTCTTCAAAATCAATTATGTTAGTCAGTGTCTGGATTTCACAGTGCAAAAGGATTAAAATCAAATGAGGTGTTCACAAGTTGAATCCCCTTTAAAATTGTGAAGTTCATTTGTTTGTTTTGGGTTCTTTATTTATTTTTTTAATATTGTTGGATATGTTCACTTTGAACATCTTCAAGTGTTTGGCATTTTAGGTCAGTGTTAGGAAAATATACCATAATACCAGGGGTGCATATTATCCCACTAAAACATTTTTTCAATGATTTCATGTTTTTAAGTGGACAAAAGTAAATTTCATTGCATTGCTGAACCCTTAAACCACCAATAGCAGAATTGGTTTTAGTGTCAGGTGCATGTTTGCTTTATTTAAAAGAGAAAATAAATATCCTTTCATCAATAAAATCTACAAAGTTCATAGTAGGACATACCCTTTCCCTTTTCAATAGTTGTGAGCAGAATTAAAAAATGAGCAAGTGTTTTGTAAACGGTTTTAGAACTTGGCAGTTTAGTGTGCAAAATTTCGGGACTGAAATCAAAGGCACTGCACAGTAAACTGAACTTAGACAATAGGATCATTTAGCTTTGATGCAGTAGGAAAAAACTCATTTTTATGCCAGAGGCCATATTGATAAATTGCTGTTAAATAGAAGAGGGACCAGGGCTGATACCTGGGCTGTGGGGAAGTGTCACACAATGCTTTGCATCCACAAGTGTCAGTGGTTTGCTTGGAGGCATGGGGTGCATTGCTAGATCATACCTTTCAGGATATGCCTGCAAAAGGAATCCATCTCACCTGCTCCAAGACTGCTTGCAATGCACAACAAAGTTTAGTTTGTGATGAAAGTTTAATAAATGGGGATTGGCATATTTCCTTTAACAGTACATTCCTGAACCAAACAAAAATACTAATGTAAACACAACTTGGCAGTATAGCATTGTGTCTTTATCCTGTGCATTTTTTTAACTTTTATTCTCATTATTATGGATTTTTCTGGTTATTTTCCTGGTTTCTGGTTTACACTTTTTCCCGGGTTCAGTTGATCCAGCCTCAAACCACTTCCCAGCTCCTCCTCATACGTCCTTGGTTAATGGTCACAATTCTTCTGCAGCTCCTGCCATCCTCTTGATTTGCCTTTGTCCATTCTGCATAACTTGTTTACTCACATTTCTGTAAACTCATTTTTTACAGATGAATGGGATTGTTTTCTTTTTCTGAGGAACAACTGAGGTCTACATTCTGCAACAGAATTTTTGCAGGTGGGAAGTTATTTTCACCAAGTGAGTTTAGAAAGACAAGTTATCTTCTCATCTTTCCCTCAGTTGCATTTGTGTTGGCTCTTCAAAGCAAAAGCTTGTGCAAATCTATGAAAAAATGGATTTTAAAAGGACCAGATACAAAATACCTGTTAAATGCATTAATATTTTTTGGTATTCTACGAATTGTAAATAATTGAAAATATCTTTCATAATCTGACACTGAAAACTGAAAGCAAGCAGGAAGCATATAATAAGCATATATATATATCATAAATAGATCTTCATATATAGATGGATGTAGAAGTACATCCCGAATATCTAAATTTGCAGACTTTTAGACTCAAATGTTAGCAGAAGTTCCTATAAAGTTTATATATTTTCACATCAATCATCATATTTCCTATTAAAACAATTGAGATGGTGTATCTACCAAAAACATTCTTTCCCCAAATTATATATCCTACAAAATTATATTACTATCATACTTTTTTAACATTTCAAGTCTTGCAATGCAGAAAGTTCTCTGAA
This sequence comes from Sturnus vulgaris, assembly GCF_052056855.1. Classification (NCBI taxonomy): domain Eukaryota; kingdom Metazoa; phylum Chordata; class Aves; order Passeriformes; family Sturnidae; genus Sturnus; species Sturnus vulgaris. The sequence continues at coordinate 97,522,680 of NC_142244.1, forward strand.
AACCACTGCTAAATTTCTAATCACTTACAGTCAGAGTTGCAGACTAGGACAATTGTAAAAAGCTGTATGCTGAAATGTACACTCTCAAATAACTTTACTGTCTCTTTCAGGCAGTCATTGAGATAACTGAAGAGTATTAATTTTTCCATTGTTAATCACTCTATTTTTAAGGAAAGCGAGATAACAGTAGAATTCTACAAGTTCAGAGTGCATAACTCCATAACTATCAAAAAAACCATAAAACCAAGTAATTCCAGGTGACTAATAAAGCTGAGATCAGATCTTGAATTCAAAATGGAGAACTATAGCCAGTTTAGTGCACAAATGTACACATCTGTACAACAGTAAAATGTGTTTACTTATTCGTCCAGCATTACCTGTGCTCTCCAAATTATTTATTACATGCCAGATTCACAAGGAGTTTTGGAAATTGCTGAAGTGCTTCTATATCACAGTGATCTTACTAACAGGAATTATCTTCATTTATGTTTTGTGGTTGGTGTTATTTTTCACATGGTACTTAATGAATAGACTTCTCTGTTTCTGATCGGTCACCTGTTAATAAACTACTGAGTGCCAAGGAAGTTTGAAAACAAACATATCTCCTCAGGGTCATGGTAACTTGCCAGTGACTGCACTGACCTCTGCAGAGCAGGTTTACAATCTATGGTAGTCCCTAGTTACATGGCAGCCTTCTATAAGAAGCAACAGTTATTCACAAGAAAACCGTACATTACATGTAAGATCTGGATGGAGGTTTGGAAGCAGGAGCTGGAGGACCAGTTTCCTAGCAGAAACCTGGTCTCAGCTGTCCAAATTTCTGACTACTTATGTCTTCATTTTTATTTAGCTGTGTGCTGCAGGTCTGAGAGCTCCTAGCAGTTGTTACATGTATCCTTAGTATACATCACCTTCCATTCTAAAAACTCAGCAAAAAAAAAAAAAGTGACTGCAAATTTACTATGTATTGAAACAGCAATTTATGGAGCTGTTGCAAATGGAATTCCACTTTATACCTTTGTGCATATACACATGATGATTTATTCTCATGGCTTCACCAGAAATCTCTATCATGTCTGATTTGGAGGCATAGTAAAACATCTGCAGTCAGATGAGAGCATTAATGCAATGCTAGGTATTACTTCTTTCACACATACTGGAGGTTTACTTTTGATAATTAAATTTTTATTTGATTAATTTTTAATCACATCCTTACTGATTTTCTGCTATATTAATGGTGCAGAATTTACAGTCTGGGGAGCAGCATAGATATTTTTTAATGAACCCATTATAATGGGTGAAAAAGAGACTTTCAATCCTCACGAATCAACTCAGTAATTGATTGTTGCCCATCTCCAGCAACTCCCTCATGGACCACTGCTCCTTGTGTGCCTCCATTGCTTTTTTCCCAGTCAGCTGAAAACTGAATAAGGTGCTTGACTGGCCCTTCCCTGAGTACTGGGGTAAGTTAGCTGCACATCAGTCTTCATGTCTTAACTCTTTCTGATTGTCCTTCACCCAGAAGAGAAAAAAATGGGTCATAAGTAAACTGTTCATATTTCTTCTTTCTCAGTCTCAGTTCCAACTTAGAAGGGCCTCTAACATATCAGTTGTTGGTGATTTTTGGGGGCTCAAAGGCCAGTGCTTAGTGGGAAAGAATATAGTCTTAGGACATTTTCTCCACAGACCCCCACCTAGGAAAATGAAGAAAAAAGCAGATATAAAACATAACCCCTCTGTTTGTTTTTTATGCAGGGTGGTTATCCAGGCAGGACCTGCACCTGGCTTGTATTGTCATTCTTCCCTGGTTTTTGAGTCTGGCACTTTATCTTATGTCATTCCCTGAGAAATGTGCACATTTCACTTTGCTGTGTTATCTACAATGGCGGCACTGCCTTCTGGTTAAAGTAGGGCATCTTGGGATCTAATTTTATACTCCTCAGTACCCAGATGAGCACTGTAGATTATGTTCTGCATATCAAAATCCATATGGTATTCCATTACGACACAACATCTCTGTTCAAAATTCCATTATAGTCTCATTTTCTGCAATGATTTAATTTGACTAGTCCCTGTAAAAATGTGTCCTTTGAGATAATTTTCATTTTTCTGTTGGCCCTTCACACAGAAGAAATCCATCACATTACTTTAAGGTCATTTCATATCATACAGTATCATATTTCTTCCTGTCAAATTCATTTAGAAACAATTTGCATTTGACTCCTATTTATTTAAAAACACTCTTCCTGCAGTTTCTTTGCTGCTGCTGGTAGGTATTTTGAAAGCTGAAACCCCATTAAAAATACTTTTGCAATATCATCTTAATTTCTTGAAATCCTCAAATTCCAGTCTAGTTTCTGAAGTGAGATATCCATTAACTAAAGTGTACAAACACCCATGCAGCTCAGTCTGCAAATTGATGCCTATACAAAATAATCACCAGTGCAGGATACTAGTGCATTTTCTCTGAATTTTACCTTGGGTCTGGCTCACCTTTGACATTATGTAATGAAATTTTGATGCATGAAAATGCTAATTGTTTTGATTTACCCAAGTATGTGAAACAAGTCCCCACCAAGTGGAAGGCAGTACACTATGAATTATTGTCATATAAGGCTGACTGTGCTAGCCCCCTGTTAGTTTGCATTGATGGTAGAATCAGGAAACATTATAGCTTAGAAAATTTTTTATGTTCTGGTGGAACAATGTAATTAGCTGTATCTAAACAAGAATGACGAACAACATAGGGTTTGAGAAACCTTGCTGTGGAATAGAATGACATACTAACTTAATTTACCTTTGATTAAAGATCAATGTAGAAAGGAAACAAATGCCAACAGTGAATAATAACAATAATAAAAGCTGCAGAGTAACAGGAGAGCTGGCAGCTAGCTGGCACTTCCCACTAAGACATACTCTGTGTCAAAGCAAAGCTGTTAGGCTGGCGCAAAATGCAGTCACGGAGATCGATGCATTTCAAGGATGAGGAATAATGTCATGTAAATACCCCCTCAGTAGAACTTCTTAAACATTAAAAGCAGCAAGGAAAATGTCAGATGAAAATGCTCTCTCACAGTCATACAGAACAGAACGGAACACTTCTGAAGCCAAACTTAAATGTTGTGGCAGAAAAAAGCCACACACGAAAACATATCAGTATCTCTTGGAAAGTATCTGATGTAAACAGAAATAAAAGATATGACAGGACATGAAATGAGTGCGGGCTTTGAGTTAGGTACAGCAAAAAGCAAGATATCAGACATCAAAATCTTGAAAAAAAGTGGTCTCTAGAAATGCAGTGTTTTAAAAATAAAACACAGATAAAGCTCTCTTCTGTTTTTGTGCCGCATCTTTGTCTCTTGGAGAGAAATACAACTGTGCTGTGTAGTCTAAGTCAAAGCCAATATATGTCACTCCTTTGTCTAGCTTTTCCCTTTTATTTAAACTTGGAGCCCTTGGAATGGGACTACTCTGAATCACTCAGATAACTAGAAGCTCTGATAAAAGGCACTAGAGGAAGAACATTTTATGCTTTCAGCACTTGAGGATTTTTTATGTAGAAGAGAAAACAAAAAGAGGTCATCTATTTCATTCCTCATTTATGTATGTGGATATTCCAGAAAGTACTGTCTGAAAAGGATTTGTTATTTCATGTAGAGAAGGGGGGAAAATTAAGTTAGGAAAAAGTAGGTATTGCAAAAATTTGTAAACTTTCCACTGATAACAATGGAATGTACCTTATTTATTAGATGTTTTGTTTTACATTTGAATTGTTGAGATATTACTGCATAATCTTTTTAATTACTGCTGTGTCTTAGGGGAGCTGCAGTTCACTTGGTTTATGACAAAACTCCTTCTCTGGTTTGGACTTTGTGACTGAATTGTGTCTAACTCATCCCTGAGTGATCTGACTTTTTTACATGGGTAAAAATTTAATTAAATAATTTGGGTAGGCTACAGAAGACTAAGAAAGCATAACTTCCTTATAACATAACTTAACTTTTAGAAGACACAGTGAGGACCTTAGTCCCCACTGTGGGACACCAAAAAAATGTCTTGAATCAAACTTTCATCTGAAAGTAAAATATTATTTATTATGCTACAGTTCAAACAAGATGTTTAGACATTTCCAAACCACTTCTTTATTTTTCCTTTAATTTAATAAAAGATTACTATCTTACTTTTAAAAGTAATTTAATGTGTTGAGAAGCTTTTAAAATATTATGATATTAAATTTATAATATCATAATTTCTAGCGGGATAAAAATCCCAGTTTTTACCAGCTGCTAATGGCCTCTGGAGAGATTCAGGCTGATGAGGTTTGTGATGCCAAACAGCTGTAGATGAAAATATGTAAAACAGTTGACAATAATTAAATAATTCAAATGTAAAAACACAAATCTGAGACAAGCACATAATTGTAATGGTATTATTTCATATGATTTTTATGTGATATTAGATACCATTAAATTTTAATCCTCTTAGCAAAGCCAAAATAGGAACATACTAATCTGCATATTTATATTTCAGACAGTAAAGGAATAAAATAACACAGTATTAAGTTAGCATTAACAAAGTTCTGAAGATGTTCTCGTTTTTAAATGTGAAACAGATTAGCTGAAAATAATCTAATTTATTGAGTTCACCCAGAAATTTAAGGGGAACAATTCACAGAAATGACACAATTGTAACCCCTTTTTGTGTGTATGAATTATCTCAGAGCAAGATATGAGATTTCGAAGTGTACCTGTAATTAAACATATTTGTTGAAAAACTCTAAATCTGCTGTTTATTTGCAAAAGCTTTATGTACAAGTTCAATGTTCAAAATTCAAGCTGCTTGATTAGGTCAGTAGGTACATATTTCTATCTCAGAAGCTTGATTCTTCATATCAAAATTTCAATATGAATAATTCAGACTTTGATTTTTGCAAATACCCTTAACTAATATGCCCAAAGTTCAGCAAATATTATTGTTAGTACCTCTATTCAGCAGAAGTTACAGAAAGAAAACAATACCCAGTTCAAATTACTAAAGTGTCTACATACCTTTCCAGTGAAAGGAAACCTGGTTGATAAACAGAATCTGATATAATAAGAGAACAAATGATTTACTTACTCAGCTTTTGATGGAAGAGTGATATTAACATCCTTGCAATATATGTAAATACCTTAAATGCATACGAGTAATGAATATGTTGCTATTTTTACATATTTTTTTTCTAACAAAACTCACTGTTTATCTAAATTTAAAACTTGAAAGTTAAGTATATCGACTTGTGGAGCTTGTTTTTGATCCCTAATTTGGAAAATAATTTTTTTGCGTTTTTCAGCTGCTAAGCTATACACTAATATGGGAAACTGCTTACCTAAACTTTTTTTTTCAGTGCTTCAGAAAAATGCTAACAAAATAATTAAACCATTATGTCAATGGGAATTGCAGTGTATGCAGGTAATAAATATATGGAGTTATTTTCTTATATCTTCATTGTCTGAGTGGCTTTCCTTTTACTGGCAGGCTTATAGAATTACAAAAGCCATGAAAACTCAATGCTAACTTAAAAGTGCAACCTCTGTTACTTTAATATTTGTATACTGAGTATCAAGGCATTGTTTACAGTAGGTAATGAAATGAAGATGGGGCAGAAAACACACCTCTGAAAGACTCTACACAAAAGCATGAACACGTAGTTATTTGCACAAAGCATTAGAAAATACCGTGATATTTTATTATTAAAAATGCTGCTGAAAAGTTTATACATATGTGTCCAGCCATATATATCTTCTATCATTACTTAAGGCAAAAAAAAACCCAAAAAATTGCAAAACAATAACAGAAGAAACCATTGAACCCTGTGTGCCTCTTAAGGACAAGAATATAAGCCTGGGAAAGTACTTTTGTTTTTCTTTTACAGTTTCAAAGTATATTTTGATATCATTATTATAGAATTCTATGAAGACCCTATAAATCTGTTCCCTCTATAAATCATACATCAGTCCAGATGTATCAAATTATTAAATCATCTTGATTGTAATTACTTTTAAAAGCTAAAATCATTCACTTACAGGAACTTTTTTTACCCAAATGTCACAAGCCTGACACAGTACTGTACATATTGCTAGCAGAAGACAATTGGAAGTACTAAACAAATACTGTAATTCACATTACAAACATACCCAACTGATTATGATGCCAAGCATCATTACCTTTTTTTTAAACTTTTTTTTTTTTCTTTTTTTTTAAACCTTTTTTTAAGAGTTATGAACTGCTGCATCTCAGCTGAGGCATTACATAGCTGGTGGAAATGGCCTGGTATAGAGTCAGCATTAATATATTACGTGATGGATCAGTGAAAAAAACAAAACAATTTTCCATTTTCTATTAGTTATACTTTGGGGTTGCTGCTTCATCACATTCCAACCTGAGCTCCCAGATCAGATTTATAGCACATTTACTGCAGAAAAAGGATTTTATCAGCCACATGTTGCATTGTTATCATGTCATCAACTTTTTATTTCTTTCCTTCAGAATTTGCTTTACTGCCTGCTACAACAAAGTGTTGTGCAGAGGAATCGACCTTAGTGAACCACCTTGTCTTTGATTTTATTTGTAGGGGTGACTATTTCAAGGTATTTTATTAGAAAACAAAAGTGTAGAAAACAAGAAGAGGTACAAGGCATCTTGTGTTAATCGTTATGGGATATATGATATCGATGCAGTTTAGTTGTGAATTAATAATAGAAAATACATCTGGGAGAGTCACGTTCAAGTGCAGACCAATTTGTTCAAAGATCTTTGGTTACTATCTCTCAATGATGGAGTAACTTTCAAAGACAAAATATAAAGCAATCTTCATCTGCAAAAACTATTTTCTAGCTTTTCACATTCAAATCAGTTTGAATCAAACCGCAAAGCTACTTTGATAGCTCTGCTTGGCCCCGGTTTTTCTAGCGAAGGAAAGGCAGAAGCGAATACCCAGCTAATAATTTTGCCTTTCCTGAGAGTGATACTCTCTGGGATTTTCAGTTTTGTTCAAATGCAGAATAGCTGAGGATTTCTCTGCTTCTCTCTCCATTATGTTCACTGACTGTGGGACTGCTGTGCAATGAATCAGCAAATGAGAATTTTCTGACAGGTACACTCTCAAGCGCAAAACAAGATACTGGGCTGAGAAGTTCTTTACACACTCATCACTCTGAACAGTTTGAAAAACAGCCAGCCAACCAAACCTGAATTTCCCAACTTTCAAATTGTAGTTTTATTTTGTTTAGCAATGCTGAGGAGGTGCTTTCTCAGCTGAGATTCCACTGCAACTGCTGGTGAATATAGAGCTAATTTTCCTTGAAGAAGGCTGACCAAAACACAGGCTTTCATTGCTTTTGTCAGGGCACAAAACTCTTCCTAATGTATTACAATAACCAAGAACTACAAACTGGACTCCAAATATGTATTATTGGATGTTTCTTGGTTCAGTTCAACAAGCTTAAAATAGTAATTCTTTTCTTTTGTATTTTTTCTCTTTGTTTTCCAATCCATTGCTGTGTTGGAATTTAACAAAGGCTAACACAAAATTAAATTATAGAAAAAATGTTTCAGAAAAGAATGACAATCTCCTATGAATACTTTAACATGCACTAGTGTAACCTGTAAGAGAAAATACGCAGGTCACACAGACAACTGTATCCTCTGCATGACACCATGGCCTCATATAAATGAAACATGTTAGAAAAAACTCATGGTTTTTGTTAACCACTAGTAATTAAGAAGAAATTCCTCCTTTTGTCTTGGAGGAAACAGAGGTCATATGACTAATGTATATACACATAGGTCACAATCGAATGCACAATCTTTCTAAAAGCTCTTTTCAAACTGAAAACATCAATAAAAGCTGCTTCTTTTTTGTTTTAAACTCACAGCTATGTACATTTTTACAAAGTTTCTTTAAATATAGTTCAGGCTGGCAAGTCATCTCTGCACAGAACTATACGTATTTTACTGCATAGTCAGTCCTCCTCATTTTTTTTTTTCATTTTTGTTTTTAATAATAAAATTCTATTTTCCCCATCTGAATTACAGCTTCATATGCTGGGTAAAAGCCCATGGTGATGTCTTTGTTTTATCAGTGGCCATTCATGGTATGGCACATAAAGAATCTTTTTTATAATTTTATTTATTAAAAAAAAAACCAAAACAAAACACCTGTACAGTCACTGGCTCTGTGTTCCAGAAGACTCTGCTTTGCTCGTTAGACTTAAAACACCATTTTAGATTACTTCTTCTGGCCTCAACTTTCAATCAAAGTGGCTGAGATCTTAAAGCAGTATTGTAACAGCAATGTACACTTTTCACATTTCACAGGGTTTGTAGCTGATCTTTAACATCAGTGAGTTTCTGTGGGAAGGATCAGTAAGAAAATAATGACCGTCCTTCTCTTTTACTGATTTTTACTTTAGATTTTGACAAGGTGTTCAATGGATGGTGTATAACTTTTTCCTCTTCTTTTTTTTTTCTTTTTTTTTTCTTTTTTCTTTCTTCCAAGTGGCTTGTGAGGGTAGATGGGGAAGGGCTGAGCTATACCCTAGTGGTCGAATGTCCATGGGGCAAATTCGTACTGTTTTGTCCTCCACTGAAGGTGTTGAAAGTATGCAAAGGCTGCATTCCTGTTAATGTATTTGGAATCATGGTTATGGTGTTGGGTGTCATTAGCGGGATGTCATCTGGGGACCTTCTCAAAGTGAGCGTGTAGTCAGGCGGACAGGTGAGTCTCAGAGTGTCATGGGCCTGCAGCGATTCACACTCGTGGTCGTGTTCCAGCTGCTTCATCTGCAAGGACATGATCTCTTCATTCTGTATGTGTGCTATGTCGTTGGTGGTGTTCCTCTGGGGGCTGGGGCGCCTGTGAGTCTCATGACGCCGCTTGTCCTTCTTGTAATATAATGCAGCAAAAGCTAAAATATTGAGGAACAGCAAGGAGGCCCCCACAGCAATGGTGACGCTCAGCTCTGTGGAATAATCTCTCTTGTTTTCTATCAGAACTGTCGTATCCTCTGGAGCTGTTTTATGGGTGTCTTTTGAATGTTTGGGATTGTTGGCAGGTGTCATTGCTGGGCGTTTGGTGGCTGGCCATAATTTACCTGGAGAACGTCGGGTCACATATGGAAAGGAGGTCATGTCAGGAGGGGGTACTTTAGTTGTTGTGGAAACATACTGAAATATTTCATTCAGGTTGTGAAGGTGTGGTACGAGCTCCAACCAGAAAGCAACTTTTGTTGCTCGATAGTGATCACGAACCCGGGGCTTCAGGCCAATATGTAAATAAAGTTGGTCTTTAGGATTGTATTTGGACCAGGCCACTTCTTCAAAGCGGTTGGGTTTTGTGTGGATGAATTTTGTGTCCTGTGGAACAGGCTGGTTTGGATCTCTAAAAAAAAAAATAAGAAAACCCGACAATATTACAGTCATTAACCTTCCCACAAAAAACTCAAAACAAAACAAAAGCAAAAAAACACCAAACTCTCTCAATTTTACAGTTAATATTTATCCAATACTTACAGTAACCTAAAAGCAGAAGCTAAAACCCCTCCCTAATGGAAGAACCGTGATTAATAATTAAAAGAAAATGATTTACCGTACAGATCATCCCAGATACTACAATACTTTTTTACATGAAAATGGAAAAATCATAGTGTTTCAGTTCCCAAAAGGTCATCTGAAGTTCTGTGATTCAGTATCATTCTCCAAGGAGTGTGTCTCAGAGACACACCATCTCAGAGAAGTACTATCTCTTCCCGTAGTACGTTTGTAGGTTCAACCCTTCTCCAGGTTTGACACTAACTTTGTCATTTAAAGTACCACTACTTTCACTGCTGTAAGTAGTAAATATGGGCATCTAAGCCCTGTGGCAATATTGGGAGCTCTTGTGAACATACAAAATTATACTTGCTGTGTATATTACAAGGAAAAAAACCTCTTCAAAACCTGAAGTAGCAGGGCTAATACATGTACCTGGGAACCATTTCTGCTTGTTTTACTTTATTGAGCTCTTAGCCCTCCTGCATTTAAGTGTCTACTTGGGGGAAAAAACCCTTTGAACTACTTTTGTGTCATAAATCTTTCCATCATTTCCACTAGCCTGTGACTATTTGAATGTTCTGTGTGATCGTTGCTATGAAGTACTGTGTTTGGTAGCCAAAGGACAATGAGCCTTAACTGGGATAAGAAATATTTTAGCTGAGATCAACCAGCTTTATAGTACTTAAGTAGTAGTGGAGATAAGAGTAGCACAAAAGATAGAGATTATTTCAAAATTGGTAAGCCAAATATTTTCTTTTCTTACAGATTCAGAATAAAGACAAATCAATGCCACAAAGAGCATTTAGATATGGTTAATGTATCCTTATAAATTTAGTAAAATTTAAATAAATAGCATGAAAAAATACAGAAAGTTAAAATTACTAAAACTAAGTTTAATGGTATGTTGCACATTAATTTGAGTCGTCTTTTCTAGCAATGAGTACTTTTTGTGAATTTCTGATATATTATATTGAGAGTACATAATTTATTTCCTGTGCATTATTCACAACTTTCCATTCTCCTTTTTATTCATTCATATACATTGATTTATTTCCTGTGAAAACAATTCTAATATTTTCCTTTTCTTCCAATATACAGTTATGCATATTCTGGGAATACCAAACCACATCATTACATATTTTAAATCACTTTTTTTACTTTTTCCATTTTCAAAAGCCCGTGAATCTAGTAGACTACTTTAGCATTACTTTGCTGTACATAAAGAGCTATTTCTTAGTGCTTAAATGAGACAAGTAATTTGACTTTAATAAACTTAGGATTCCTGTATTTTTTACCTGAAAAGATGTATCTTACCTTTTTCTGAGAGAAAACAATTGTTGTTCTATATAATTTAGGTATTTTGGCTTACTTATGCTTGTGGTTTTAGTGTTTGGAGTTTTTTGGGGGATGGTTTATTGTGCTGAATTTTTTTTTTAAATACTGAAATCTATCTAATCCTTCCCATTTCAATAAGATACAAACTAGGAGTTCTGAAACTGTTATTATTTCTTCTTTCTTTCTTTCTTTCTTTCTTTCTTTCTTTCTTTCTTTCTTTCTTTCTTTCTTTCTTTCTTTCTTTCTTTCTTTCTTTCTTTCTTTCTTTCTTTCTTTCTTTTCTTTCTTTCCTCTTTCCTTTCCTTTCCTTTCCTTTCCTTTCCTTTCCTTTCCTTTCCTTTCCTTTCCTTTCCTTTCCTTTCCTTTCCTTTCCTTTCCTTTCCTTTCCTTTCCTTTCCTTTCCTTTCCTTTCCTTTCCTTTCCTTTCCTTTCCTTTCCTTTCCTTTCCTTTCCTTTCCTTTCCTTTCCTTTCTTTATTATCTTTATTGTCTTTCTTTCTTTTATTGCTCTCTCTCTCTCTCTTTCTCTCTCTCTTTCAACAGTTAGTCAAAATGTGTTAGTTCGGAAAAAAAAAAAAAGATAATTTATTGGTAATTGTTCATCTCCAGCTCAAAATAGAGAAACAATATTCCCTTTCAAGCAGTAAAGAAACAGATGCATACCTATACTTTGAGTGACTCTAACATGCACTGAAAAAGGAAATAAAGATATTTCTTTTGTTATTAGGGAACAGACTGAAAGAGCTGGGAAATCTAAGCACAAAGATATTGGCCCAATTCAATATATATACTTTGAAAAAACTTTGGGGTTCAATATATAAATTCTAAAGCAAATTAAAGATCAACAAGGTTATCAAAATCCAAAACATTTTTCTTCTCAGATACTCAAAACACTGCAAGAGTTCTGGCACAAAATCTTGTGTCATCCCCCCTTGCTGTTCAGATTCACATCCCAAAAGACTCTGGGAATGGTCCTAGAGAGAACTGATTCCTTAAGTTAGCTCTTGTAAATGAGTTGCAGTTGATACACAGAGTAGGAGAGGAAGAAGATTAGCACTCTTTTCAAAAAGCAGCCAAGTTGAACATGCACATTTAAAATTTTTAGTGGTCCTATAAAAATTATTATCATCATAGATGATTATTTTAGCAAATAGCATTTTTTTTTTAATTAGCATTCTCACTGTGGTCCCTTCCAACCTTACCCATTTTGTATCCTGTGATTCCCTTCCCCTGCAAAAAGCCTACAAAACAAGTAAATATCAGCCTCCTTTTCCCTCTCTTCCATCCTCTACTTCCATCTGTCATTTTTAACTCTATTTGTTGGGAGCAGCCAATTATGCTGCCGCCTCCTCCAAACACAAGAGAGAAAATAATATTACATGAGTCTGGGCTTGTGTTTGAATATTTGTTTACATGGCTCTGTGTGGGCATGAAGTTGTCCATTGAAATAAGAAACAGAAGAAAATCAGCCATCCCTACAGACAAGTAATTTCTTTGCTGAGGACATCAGAGCTCTGCCATTGACATCAACTCTAGGGTTGATCACTTAGAAAACTAATAAAATGGTCTGAATAGTCTCTATGAATTTGGAAGATAGATATCTAAATTATTTTGGGGATTTTTATAAGAAACAGGAATAACTAAGTCCAGTCCTAAATAAAGAATCTTGGATCTTGATATTATAGACTAATAATCATTTGCCAAAAATAGTCAGTAGATATAAATATGAGAATTTTTACTTTCCTTGGTCATCCTGGTATGTACACTGCAGAAAATTCAAGAAGTTACAACTTATGACTTGTTTTTTTCCTGGAGTAGTTGGACACCTTATTCTACTAGGAGCCATTTTTCAGTTTTACTGGTAGGCATAAAACATAGATGTACAGAAAACCATTTCTCCTATCAAATCATCTGTTCAACAAAATTCTTGATCTGTTATTTCAATTTCAAATTTTGCCTTGCTTTTTAAGACTAACAATTCCTTTGTGCTTCTAGATGTTCTTAAGGCTCAAGTCTCAAGTGTGTAATTTCATAACAGAGGCTGCCAGGAAACCTTCCTTTAAAAATCCACTGCAACCATGATGATAATGGTATAATCTGAACAATATATTTCCATTTCCTACAGTATTGGCTTTCATAGGGAGGAGATTTTTTGTTTCCCAATTTGTCAGTTGGTAGGCAGGCTTTTTTCTTCATCTGACTACTAAAATAAGATTGATGATTATTGTTATTTATTTTGCTCTCTCATAACTTATTTTTACCACCTTTAGAATTCAAACAGCTTATCCATGAAAAAAATGCCCCCATCATGAAATGCTTGAACTTTTTTTGCATATGACAGAAGACCATATCTTCTCTTAGGTATATTTTTGTAAATGTGCAGAATAATCCCATTTCACCTGTCACTTTTTTCCTCCCACTTTCAGTCTGCACTAATTTTGTGCAGCTTAAGATGTTTTTGTATATTGTCATTCAATTCATACCTCATGAGCTAGAGATATAAAATCAAAGCATCATTTTCTTCTGAGGTGATAAAAAATAAATATGCCTGCAATGGATGTTGACCGAAGAGCAACATACACTCCTGTTCACAGGGTAGATTAGTAGCTGACCTGGAGGGTAAATGAAGCAACTGTGTATTTCATATCTGATGATATTTTCATGGGAAGAATGGGGAATTAAGAAGTTTTCTCATATCCCAAATTCCTTTGTGTTTTAACTACTTCTGCCACAGCATTGACTATCACTCAGAACAATGGAACTGTTACATTAATGTATTTGAAATATTTTAATTTTTGTATCTTTCTCTATCTTCACTGGAGAGCAAAAGGTCTTCCCAGTTACATATTTGCCTCCAACACTCTGAAAGGTCTCTAAATACTCTATTTTCTTTCAGTAGTACTCTTTTCCCCGTATGATAAAAAATAGAAGGGAAGAGAGAGAAAAATCGGCTCTTCTTCATTTTTCTGTTTATTCTTTTCATGCTGTCACAATACAAATAATGGCACAGCCATTCCTGCTTGAAGGACTGGTACTCGGGCATATTTTCCCTTCCTCCTTTCCTCAGTTATCACCAGGTCCCACTGTTGCCATGCTCCCTGTCAGCTGAGGACTAACAGCTAAGTTAACAGCTTAGTTCCTTATAAGAACTAAGGAACACAAACCATAACTACACTGTTTTGTTTGACTAACACAGATTTGCCATTGGAGACAGTTATTTCTTCAGATGAAAACAGCAAAAAGGAAATGCAGCAGCCTCATAAAAGAGTACGCTGAGATTTGATTTGAAACTACACTTTAATAATTTCAAGTTTAATCATGTCTTATATGAGAGAACCAAACTGCATACAAAGCACAGATATTCTTAATAACTCATGTTTGTGCTTCAGAATCAATGATAGCAAAATAATTCTGGAGTATTTATCTGAAATACAAAGGAAACAAGGATATATCCACTAGACCTTTAACTTTCCCAATACCAGCCCAGGCAGAGATGGATGAATGGAAGCAAAAGTGGAGTACTGTAATTCCTCAAGAAAAAAAAAAAAAAAAAAAAAGGCAATTTTTAGGAACCTGATAGATGCCTCTAATGAGAGCATGGCTTTGTATCTAATGTGTGGAACTTCAAATCCTTCTTCACAAGAACATCACTGGCAGAGTATCTATATATGAAGGACTGGCACACAGCCCCTCATGTCGTTCACTCTTCCCCTGCTGATGTGTCTGCAAAGGAGCAAACATGGCCCTAACAAACAGAACACTTGGCATATAAAATTACCATTACCATTAGAATAGCACTACTGGAAGCAGACTGAAGCTCCAAGTGCATCTCTTAATGAAGCTCTCACATATAATTCTGTACACTGAAGAATTCATGTATTCTGTAATTCTGTAATGAAAACTGTATTTTTATGTCATTCTTGTATCCCAAATGTAGTATCTCAAACTTACTCTGTAATAAATTGTTTTCCTATTTCTAAGGCATGTTGAAAACATGGTTTTGAAAAGGCAAAATGAAAAACTCTTAATAATCATCATCATCATAATAGATAAAGAGTCATAGCTAGGTAGAGAATGGAGGATTAGCAAAATGCAGCTTCCAGGCATTCATTTCAAGCACAAACTATTGGCCATTAAACACTTTAATTGTCACCTCCTATTTGCTAGCTTCAGTAACCAACAGCTTCTGAGTTAAACATAATAAAAACACTGGCCTATGCTGTATCTTCCACCTACTGATTTTACAAGATTGACCTGCCCTCCAAACCCAGCCTTGGCAGCAGGCCCATTAAACAATGTGTCTTTTTTAGCAACGGGTGGCCTGTCATTAAAAGCCTAGCAAAGTCCATCTGAATGATGCACCATCTGAGCCATAATTATACAATAAGTACCTGGATGCAGCCTCTGTGAGAGAGTCATAGAGATTGGAAAAGTCTCAAACACATTAAAAAAAATAAATATATATGCAGTTTTAATGTTCAAAGCTTACCTAGAGGGAAATGTGAAATAACAAAATCTTTCACTTAAAAGATTTTTTTATGTTGCCATGGGTACAAGCACAAAGCAAGAGAAGTTCTATCATAATAAGGATGGGAAATGATCAATAAAAAAATAGGGAGGGGAAAAGAACCAAAGAAGAGCTTCCAGCAATGCAATCTTGAACTGCATCACTCATCTTGAGAGCTGAAGGATCTGAGTGGGTACAGAGATTCCAGATTGTGAGTGAGTGAGCAGAATGGAAAACAGTTACCCCAGAGATGCTGTTGCTCTGGGCTTTGCCTTTCTGTTTGAGGAAGCAGAGATGCAGAACAAATGTAATCTTAAAATATTATTTCCCTCCAAGTTTTCTCTTGTACTATTCAGAACAATTAATCATGGTTCACCCAAACAAAGAAAGACCCCATCAAGGTAATATGCATTGTGTTGCTCTTTTCCTTTCCTTTGAAAACTGAAATTTTACAGCTAGAGGTCATTTCTAATGACACATCTTTCAGACTGCCTGTAAAGTAGTGAGTCTGTAATAGAATATATACCCCATTCCTGTCTCATAAGCAATGCAAAAGTTTCAGAAATGAATAATAGCATTCCCAAAACACCTATTTTTGCCTTTAGGTATAGTATGACAATGGCTTTATAACCAGAGAACTGGGTACAGCCTGCTGAAATTAGTTTTCAAATAGCAACAGCTGAAAAGTGTTTGAAATTATGAGTAATGGTGGCAGCTGGGACTGTGAGAAAGTTCTGTCAGCCTCAAAAACTGCTTAAATACAACTTCTTAATCTGCAGAGAATAGTCATAAAGTAATTGTAAACAATAGTGAGACTATGGAGATCTTGCATCTCCATAATAATTCCAATGAGGTATATTTGTAAGGATCTGAAGTCCTCTATGTATATGTGGCATTTCATTTACCAGAACAAAGACAAGCTGATATCATCATCTGAGCTGGTATCATCTCTGAGCATGTGGTACAGCCATCATGCAGCATTGTCTGTCCATAAACCAAGATTTCATCACAGTTTGCCCATCCCAGTATTGATGACTTCTTGTTGCAAAATACATCTAAATATTACATGGTTCATTCACTTTTGTTGCTGAACTCCAGGGTTTCTGCATGCTTTTGTACCTGTTTGTCTGATATGCAGATTTTTTTTCTCTTGTAAATTGAACTGAAGCATTTGATTGGTTTTTACTCACTTTATGCTTGAGATTCTTGTTAAGACTGCAAAATCTCTTTCCCTTGAACATCATTTAGATTCATGGAAAGCTACAAGGGCTGCTAAAGCCTCTGAGTGTTTCACAATAGGCATCAGAGTTTTTCTTATATAGCTGCACACCATTCACTGCAGTGCAGTAAAGCTGCAGTTTCTAGAGCCCAATCCTGCCATTAAACATTCAGTGAAAAAGATTTAAAGCCCCTTTGTGCCACAAGTATCTTTGTTTTAATTCAGTACTGAAGATTCAAGGTTAACAAAAAAAGCCCTTGCCACTGAAGTAAAACACTGCAATACTCTTTAAAGGAATGTTATAGGAAGACAACAGAATTTATTAATATTTCTCACAGATTAAGCTGCTTTGAGGGCTGTTTCCTTGATGTTTATAACTCTATTTCAGCAAAATATTGATATCTTTATTTTGTTTCACAAGCAGAATTAGTTTAATTTTTTAACCTTCTCAAGGCAAAATTTATATCTGAGTCTCTTCTGCATTCCAGTCAAGTACTTATTAATGCCATTATAGCCCTCAGAGGGAAAAAATTTTCCAGTGTCTGCCTTTCTGTTCTAAATCCTCCCTGAGTCCTCATCCCTATGAAGGTCGCTGAAAAACAAGAACTTCCTTTCTTTTGTAGCAGATAAGTACTATCTGCCTGACAGTACCTTCTTCAAGTAACAGACATGTTGCCTCCGATTTTTCAGTATCTTAGTGAACCACCTTTTCCCTGAGACATGCTTTTTGTCTTTGTCCTATTTTTTAAACCAAAAATACAGTGTGTTATTATTCTCACTGAGCTACTGAAAGAAAATAGTTTGAGGGAACACACTAATTAAAAATCTATTAAATATGAATAAGCCTCATTTCCTTCCTATGTTAACACAAGTATTTCTACACTACTACTTCAAAATCAGATTTTGAGGCCACTGGAATGGGATACTGACTATTTTAGAAGTATGCTATCAACAAAATTATTGCTAGGGGTCACACTTACCCAGTTTTGGCAAAGTTAGTCCAGTATGTCATAACCACTGCACTGAGCATGACATCATTCTTGGAAAAGTTGCAGTTGAACAGTTCTGTCGGACCAATCATAGGAATCCCAAACACATAAGGGACTTCATCACCATGAGCTGAATCAGCCCAGCTGGGTTTCATTTCACTTTGGCAATGATGATAAAATGCATAGAAATATGTTGGAGATCCATACTGGGCGTGCAGGTCAGCCGTGGCAACAGCTGGAGCAACCCACTGGTGGTCTGTAAAAAGAGCAACCAGGGTCTTCCGCCTTGTTTCGGGGTTTTCTTTGTCTGCCCAGTCAGTGTACATGAATTTAATGGTCTCTCGCAGTGTGTCCTTTCCTTCTGGATAACCATATAGATTGTCCACAAAATTGGAGACAGAAAAGTCAAAATCGTTGGGAGAAACACCATCTTCATTGTCTACAATGCCATCCACAAATTTTAAACCTTCCCCTTGATTCACACCCAGCATTATATCATAGTTAAGGAATTCCCCTTGCTCCATTAGAATCTGAGGGTCATCTGGAATCACGTCTCCATCTATCACAGGCCCAAAGGCAATGTGGTACGTGGCTGGAGTGATAGTCTGTTGAATGAGTTCTTTGTAATTCTTATTCCGCAGACATTCAACCAAATCAGTGGTATCCAGCATGTCGCAGCCCACTTTATCTGCCAATATCCGAGTGTACTTGGCAGGCTGATAGTTCACTGCCCAGCTGGACAGGGCTGTTCCACTCTGTATGATTGCTTTTTGGAACAAACCTGCAGGTGCAAATTGTTTAAATACAGATCCAATTAGATATGAAAAAAAATATATATATAAATTTTAAAAAAAGGAAAGTATTTCTTACTAAGGAAACAAAGCTTTAATTATAGAATCCCTAAAGGATGCATACAATGAAATTTTGAATCAATTTCCGTAGATCCTACTCACTGCTCCCTTTTTATGCTATGTAGCATAGGCTACTAATTAAAATTTCTCATGTTCTTGATTTTCACACACACAAAGCATCATGGTTTCAGGTTACTGTTTCAAGAACAAAGCTCATTCCTGTACTGCAGTTTTCTTGAGTCTTTGATGGAAATCCTCTGGCTTTACCACTTTTGTAGTCCTGTGAAAATTTCTTTGAAGGACTGGCAGCTAAAAGGCATCATATGCTCTTTGCCATGTAAATGACACTCATAAATGCGCCTTTCAGTAGTTTAAAGGTCAAATGAAAATTACATGTTCTCATTTCCTTCACAAAAGCCGTGCATCATACTAACTTGAAAAAATCTGCTCTATTAAAAGCAATTTCATGCATTTGAATCTTCTACTCTGACATTTTTTATTTACCATTTAATTTTTAAAATTATTATTGCGTGTGTATGTTAGCACTTCCTACATGTTGATTTTTTTTGTGTGTGTAAGCCTGCCTATATGTACAATTAAAATATATTTAAATTGTTTTTCAAGAGAGTAAGATGATATTCAATGGTTCTTTTTGGTTTTTTTATGGACACTAATATAAAGAGAAATGAAAACCCAGTCTGAAGAGCTTCTTTTTGTAAAGTACTGAAAGGCAAGGGGAGCTTACTGGTGAATCTCCCTCATCTGTTTGGTTTTTTTCTTGCAAGACCACTAAAATGGCCTATTTTGTATTTAAACTAAAATACTTGGATGTCTTCTGCACATGATTTCTACTGTCAAGTTCTCAAAATGCAAAAAATGGTAAGAGCTACAGAAGCATGTGGGGTTTTTGTTGATATACCTTTGAAGATAATTATTGAATGCACACACTACAAAATTTAAATTATTTGATCAGTCAAGTTTTTCACAGTTCCATCTGCTTGATTTTGGCATGGCTGGCTCAACAGTTATTCACTGAAATTTTATTTGTATCAATAGCAGGCATAATTCTATGTATTTCAAAATTAGGTGTGTTTTCCAGCATCCCTGCTATAACTTCTGGCTATAGCTTATCTGTTACAAATTTCTGTCTGTTTTAATGTGATAGAAATGGCATGGATTAATAAATACAATCGATATTTTGGTGTTGTCTTTTATCAGGTCTTTGTAGATTTGGTCTTATCACCAGTAACATTTACAGTTCAGTACTGGTGCTGTACATTCTTGGAGTTTGGGTTTGGGTTTTTTTGGAGGGTGAGGTGTTGAGGGTAGAAAATCCACAGCTTGCTTACCAAAATCTTAAGAACACTATGCGGGATCACACAATATTTGTGGGGAGTTAAATACAGTTTTAATAAGGCTTAGTTATGTTCTTATTAAGTAAGGAAAGCATTTATATATATGTTGGAAGTGCAGCCAAGAGTGTACAAAAAATCAAAAAGGTCATTGCTCTTTTCCATTTTAATTAGGGCAAATTATTTGATAGAAGAGCCAGTGGAATCTGTTGATTAAGCTAGAAAAAGTATATTGCCCATGGCATTTGTTGCATGAGATTTATGCTGTAATGGCATTTAGTTTTCCTTACAAATATATTTATGTTAACTAATACAAATCCAGAATTCTATCAAGTAAGTATTTTACAAAAATTACAGACCTCATGTAATTCTAATTCAGTCTACCTTGTTAGGCACTTTCTCTACATTTTAACATTAAAAAAGGAAAAAAAAAAGTACTTCGCCTTGAGGATTGTTACCTTCGGAATAGTGGGAGAGTGTCAGGAGACTGACACAGGAAGCTCCTGCCCCAGATCCAAAAATAGTAACTCTCTTCGGGTCTCCTCCAAAAGATCCAATATTTTCTTCAATCCAACGTAAAGCTTGGATTTGGTCAAGCAATCCATAATTGCCTTTTGCAGCTTGGTCCCCAGTACTTAAAAAACCTATAAGGCAAAACCCCATAAATTTAGTTAACCAGATACAGAGTTAGCTACAGGGTATCTACATATTTAAAACACATCTTCCCATCTTTTCATCTCCCGTGCTTTTATTTTTTTCTTATTTTTAAAGGTCACAGTCCTAGTTAAATGTCTCCAGCGCAAGCAGAGAAACTCATTCTGTGTGCTGTTTAGATCAAGTTTGATTTTCCCTAATTCAGAGGTCCCATTTATGAAGAATCACTATTTTCTTTTTGAAATATTTCTCTAGCAATACAACAACACATCAAGAAGATTTTACACATTTTATTACTGGATATAAGTAGGGTACAAAATCATAGGAAATAATTTTTGGGAAAGACGTGAGATATCCAGTCTATGACTGAGAACAACATTCCCTAACACATTAATTTAAATACTTCTTACCGAAATTATCCTGAACTACATTTAAATTTCTGTACTTGTGATATGGATAAACGTACTCAGAAACAGGAAAAAGTAGGCTGAAGTAAATAGTAAAAGAAACAGGAAAAAGCCTAGGAAAAAAAATTTCACTTCAATTTCACAGAGGATATTTATTAGGAAGATAGCAAGTAAATCCATGGCAATATAGCCTTTGGTGGGGAGATTTTATCTGAACAAATCAGGTCTTGTCTTCCTCTTTGGAAATTGCAGGAAAACCTGTGCTTCTGTTTTTTGTTCCTGTACTGTGGTTATCAGATTCTAGAAAAAAAGCGTGACATGTTTGCAGCTTGTCTTGCAACTGAGAACAAAATGACCGTAAGATTAGGACTGAGATTAATTTTGGTTTTTTGAAACCAGCTAAGGAGAAACATTGCAGTTATCTCTGCTGCCTATCATTAAGACCTTTTGCTATGCCCAAATTACCACATTGAGCCATGTAATCACAGTCCACTCTTTAACTCCCACAGACCTTTTCCTGTTAGACAACTGCAAAGTCACAAGTCTATTAGAAATACCTTTCAGCATATGGAAGTTTTTAGATGGACATTACTGATTTAGGCACCAGTGACAGCCGTCAAAGACAAAACAAGGACATCACTTGGCAGGTTTTCTCCATCTAATTATCAGTTCAGAAAAATTTACTAGAAGGGGGACCCAGGACTCAGGAGATCTATGGTTTAGTGCAGTTTGAAATGAGAGAGTCTATTATCATAAACCACCTGAGCCTGCTGCTCCATGCTCCTGACTGGAAGGTGAGTCTTAGGTCCCCAGGGGAAAAAAGACCTTGCAGTACATTTCCCAGGCTTTGGCAAAGGGGAATAGATCTATTTGCACTGACTGTAATAATTTTTTGTTGATAGGAAGAATGAAAATACACACAGTAAAAAGTATTCACAATATGGAGGAAGTAGAATGCAAATCAAATCCATTTTTTAAATAACATTTGATTAAGATTTTCCATTGAAAATTCTCTACTAATGGCAAACACAGTCATAAGAATGGCAGTAAACTTTAGTATCTCTTCTATACAAATGGAGAAAAAATAAACTTTTAATCCATAATTACCTCAATTTATTTTTTTAACAGATGTGCTTTTCTCTTTTTTCTCATGCCTTTATTATCTTTTTAAGCCTGTCAAAGAAAGAATAACCCACTTGCTGGCTTTGTTGCTGCAGCTCATTGCAATATTCTATAATTAAGGCTTTATTCAATCAGAACTACGACATCCATTGGATAAAGAGAGTGTTGTAACCTTTAAAGCAGGATGGTAATTAATATTCAGAGCCTAAACCTGTTTTAGTTCTACTAGCAGCATCAAACTAAAGCTGTTTGAACTTTGTAATTTTGAATTCTTCCCAAATGTACTAAAAGGTGAACTGGATAAAACTGCAGTCAATGAATATCTAATGTTCAACAGACGAACTTTTTTTTTTTGTTTCCACAGTTGTCTGCTGATTCTCATTAACTGCAAGAACAAATTTTCTTAATTTAAAAACTAATCACTATGGCAAAGAGTCAGACCCACATTACACAAACTGAATTCATAAATCTGTATTTTCTTGACGAGGATATATTTTCTTTCATGCTCAAAATATTTCTTCAAAGCTATTTCTTCAGGCAAATAATAACTATTTATCCAGAAGCACACAACACTAGGAGTTTTTTGGGCTTTTTTCTATATTACTTTGGTGAAGAGAAAAAAATGCTTCTTTAATCTGAAGTTCCTGAAATAACTGTTTTTATTTTTCTCTGACTCTATGAAGGAAAGCGTTCAAGCAAAAGTCTTTAATTTTAAATTACTAGATAGCAATAGTCAAGGAGAAAATGATTACAAATGGAAATTGGTGGGAATTTTCCTTTTCTACATTTAAAAAATGCAGGTACTCAAAAGCTACATGCTGTCACTTGCACTGTTTTGATATTGCAGTGAAGACACAAAGCTACATACAAGGCTCCTTTAGATCCCACTTTGACAAAAAGAAATCCTTTGTTTTATTTTCATGGTTGGTTTTCCCATATGCTACAGAAATTTTACTGAGTAACTAAATCCCAACATGCTCGTGGTGATATTTCCCCTTTAGTACTAAAACGTTATGCAGAGACCCACAGGGACAAGTAGAAGAGAAGCATCAATAAAATCCACCCAAAGAGTTTCCTTTAGTTCAGCTCCAGCCTTGGCTAGTGGTTGGGGGCCATCCCTACACTAGCATGGCCAGCAGACCTTCAAGAGTCAGTCTAAGGAGAACAGGTGGACTGCCTGTCCATTGTACACATTTCATGTACTTTATTTTACCATGACCAAGCTATTGTCTGGTCTATGGGCTGAATGAATGACTTCTCATGGACACAGGGCATAAGGGGCAGGACATCTTCCAGCTGAGGCTCACCTGGAAGGGCCTGAGCTGTAAGAAAATCTCTGCAATGGGAAACAATGTGCAAGGAGTGGTGACAGTACTGGGGTTTTCTGTGGAAATACACTCTTCACCTGAATTAGAACACTAGTGTGAACACGGTCAGGATCAAAATCATATTCTCCAAAACACAGAACTTCAATTTAACATGCACAGGTTTAGGAAAAGTAAAGGCAAAGGAGAAAACCCACTAAACACCATTACGCTAAAGATTGTAAATTGTGATCTGAGAACTATGATTTCACACTTAGAGATAAATAAAATCACCAAGATAATGCAATCTTGTAGCAATTTTTAAAATTTATATTACCTACTTTCTCATTCTTTCTAAATTATTTGAAAAAAATAAATTACACAACTTTCCTTTGACATTTTGCACACAGTAATACCCAATATTACATCACTGCAGGAAAAATTCCATTCTTTATCTTCATATTTCAGCCCCATGGGCCTAATGCATATCAAATCAATTTGATAGCTGGCTGAAAGCCTAAATTTCAACTGTGAATGTTCCTCCATTGCTTTGTGCTTTTTCCTCTCTCTCTCCCTCCCTTCCAAGCCCCAAACTGGGGGACTGTTTCCCAGTGGAAACAGATGAGGTTGCCTTGATGTATGAAAGCTGGTATTATATTATTGGCTCAAAATGTCTTCAAAACTTACAAATACATTTTGGTATTGGCAAACTGCACTTTCAGATTTAAATAAAATCAGAAATTCAATCAATTGTATTTGATTTTTTTCTATTTAAGAAGGGAAAACATAAAAAATGAAAAATTAAACTTGATTCTATTTTACTAGCTACTCCAATCAATTTTAAAAGTATGTATTGAAATGAGACATACTTTTCTTTGTAAATGAAGTATTTTTACTTCATCTTCTTCCATTCACAGGTTTTCTTGAAAACAAAATGTTTAATTTCTGAGACATAGCCCTCACATAAAAAATAATACCAAACTTAGTAAGATACAATAAATAGCCAAGATGTCACAATGAGAAATTAATCACCAGGAAATCTGTAGAAAATCTACAAGCAAGTGCATTTTGATCGATTTAACTCGTCTTTTTAAGCCTCTGCTGCATTTTCTGAGTTCACATTTCTTTTGTATTTATGCCTTTTCATGACTGCTGTCCAAGCCTGAGTAACTTGTTTCAGTTTGTCAGGCAACATACAAAGATTGATTTGTACAGCAACTGATCAGAACTGTGACATAAGCAATATAAATAAAATACTGGAGACTGTGCTTCAAAGTACAATCACGTCTATTTTGTTTACATTTGTGAAATATCAGAGTAGAGCCTTTTCAAAGCAAAAAGCAAATGGCAAGCATACAGCAGGTGCCTTCATATTTTCTAATAGATTTTGTCTGTACCTATCATATTTACCACTGTAAAAGTGGACTTGTTCAAATATAAAGTGAAATTCAGTGGGGATTACTGAGAACACAGAGACTACAGTTGGTTCAGGAAGACCCTGAAATATAAATAGTTGGAGAATAGAGAAGCATTAGAAGGAATTATCATATAAGTTTGTCCTATGCTTGCCCTACCTTAACCATTCCCAAACATCTCCAATAGTGTTTGAAGACAGGATGTTTGGCTGGATGACATCTTGTTTGGAATCAATATAACTATATATTCCTTTTTTGTTTTGACTCTATGTCTATTACCAGTACAATGCAAATATTACTGAAAAGCTGGTGGGATTCAAGATAGAGCGAGAGTGTCCTGGGCACAGCTTTAGCAGAAAAAAAACCCCAAACTCCTGCAGTGTGACTGGCCTATGCAAAGCTTGGTAAGTATCATGCCTATACCTGAAATTTCTACCTAGAGACTAAAACAAATGAGAGGACTGTCAACTGGCTATGTATGGGTCTGTGCAGAAATAATGTTACACAGATACTTCTTCATCCTGAAAATAAAACAGCAATATCTTTCCTCTAGCTGCAAATTGGTTTGAAATCTGCAGGTGCTCTGCCAAAGCAAACGTTTTAATATTCAGAAACTCAAGTTGTAGGACAGTGTGTGATTCTGAAGCAGTGGTCACAAAAGGGAATTTCTGCATGCTATGGTTATTTACCCTATCCAGCTGCAAATAACATTCATTTAAATTTTAACTCAGGTTATGATAAGTGAAGAGAAACAAGCAGTGAAGACAACTCAGCTTACAGTTTTCATATGAGTTCATAGATTATGTTAAAATATAAAGGACAGTTGTGCTTTTAATTCAATTTTCTAGCTTGGGCTTAAGAAAACAGTTGTTCTGATTCTGTCTTGATGGATTCTTTTCAATTGCTTCTATTGGGAAGGCAAAATATAAAGCTGCTTGTTTAGAAAGTACACCTCATTACTACATGCAGTAGAAAAGAATAGGTCAAAGATGGTGAGGTGATAATATTGTTATTTGTTTCTATATTGATTCAGTACTGAAACCTAAAATCTAATTTTTACAATTCAGGAAAACATCTAATCTTAAATACATAAAAGACTTTTGAAAATTTCCTGGATAATAAAAGTGTATAAGAACACTTAGCAGTAAAAGAAAGAGAAAAGACATCAGGATGCATTTTACAAGATTTAAAACCTACTTTTATGTATATTTCTTAACAGGGAAAAGCTTCTTAACATAAATTTATCAGAACATCAGGGAGACCAACAGTTTCCTTCAGTCAAGCCATTATGATATTCTACAATGCAATGTTTTTAAGGAATCTAATTGAAATTAGTACATGAAACTTAAACTGCTCTTAGATTTGCCTTCTTCATTGCAAAATGCTCTGAAGCTATTGTGCAATGAGGTTAGGCCAATGAATGTTATCTAAAATCTTAAAGGTTTAAGATATTCATACCGTTCAATTCTATTTTCATTATTCATAATGAGCAGCACATAACTCTATAGAAAGTGTCACTGAAGAACCTTTTGCCAGTCTTTAAGAATGTAGATTTTTTAAAATATAGTAAATGACGATGACAGCATCAAACATTTCAGAACACATTCACTGATCTACTGGCCTCTTACCTACCATTTAACCAAATATTCACACGTTAAACCTGCCATTACATAATATACAATGAATAAAACAGAAGGTTCAATAAAAAAGATTACTGTTGAATATATTATTAACAGCTTGATTAATAGCAAAATACACCAAGCTAAAAAGCAATTAATTGTTCTGGGAATGTTATTGTCAGGGGAAAAAAGTGTGCATGTGTTGGAGGAGAGACTAATAAATATCTAGTGTCATCAGCCTATGATTTGAAAATATTTTATAATCACTGACCTAGATGGTCAAATCCAAAGGCAAGAAAAATGTGCCATGAGTATCTATGAAGCAGTCATGCATTTACATGAGGAAATAAAAAAAACAAACATAAGAAAAATTATAGATTGAGACAAAGCACAATAAGTGAAAGAAACAGAATAAAAATAACTAAAGAAAAGGACAACATTTGACACCTCCCAAAGGCAGAGTGAAGCCTTGACAGTCTCTGAACAACAGCTACGTGGAGGTCAAGCCCACCCCACTTCTTCCTCTAACATTGTATCCTCTGAATGTGATGCTACAGCATGGGGCATCTCCTTGGCTATTATGGATCAGTTGTCCTGGTTGTTGCTCCCCCTCCCAAACTCTTGTCAACCTCGACCTTATTGTCTCTGGGGTAGCATGGGAAAAATAAAAAGCCTTGGACCTGTGTGAGCACAGTTCAGCAACACCCACAACATCAATCTGTTATCAACACTATGTTAGCTATAGACACGAACCACAGCATCATATGGACTCCTCTGAAGAAACTTAATTCCATCCCAGCCAGTCCCAATATATTATTCCATAGTTATGGCACAATCTGCACTTCCATAGTGATGTTATTTGGGCTTTGCCTTTTTTTCTTTTATATGTCCTTTGTATTCTTCACACATCTATTTGTAACTCTGTCACCTCTTGCATTAGTAGCTAGTTTTCCCAGTACTTTTCCATGGCCTTTCCCTGCACAGAAAGACAAAACAAATTCCAGAGCTCCAAGAACTGCCCCTGAATGCCTTCAAATAAAGATCTCCTCTTATATTATCTCCTTACTAAAATTATCTCAAGTGTCATTTCCAGGTTGCGAAAAAGACAAAAAAGCATCTGGTTGCTATGTAGAAGTGCCTGTCTCATCCAGAAGAGATGTGCTGTAGGTCTGTGAAAGCTAGAAACGATTTTATTATTTTCATTATAAAATATAGATGAAACTTACATGAAACTGAGACTAAATAAGCATATTTTTTATTTTTTCGAGTAAACAATCAATATTATGATGAAGAGACAACATCTGTAGCTGTATATCCCTAAAAGAGAAATAAGTTACAAAAATTTTACGTATTTTAAAGACATAAAAAGACATTAGTTTTACCCCTAAAAATGACAGGAAAGTTAACCTGCATGACATAAATGGCAAGCACTAGCTTTATAAACAGCAAGGGGATTTTTATCTTTAACTATCAGCTTCAAAAGATTAGAATCTTTCAAATAAAATGGGTTATGGGATATTAGCTGTAATTTTTTCTTGGTAGGAAAAGCACCAATTGACCAAGCTGACAATATTATTGCATTAATATACTGGTTTCAAAACCCAAGTGCTTACCAGCCACTGTGAAAATGAGAAAGAAAGGGTTCACAATGTTAATATTAAGAACTTAATGGAGTAATTTATTTTTTTTTCACTATTTAAGAAAATAATTTGCCCAACATACTTTGTTGCTTTTCTACAATGTTACTATTAAGAGAAATAAAATTGCTAACCCCCTACCACCAACACCCATTAGACCAGACTGCTCAACCTGGCCTTGAACCTTTTCGGAGATGGAGTGTCCACAGCTTCTCTGGCCAACCACTGAGCTCTTTGCTCCAGTGCTTCAGCACACTCACAGCAGAGAATTTCTTCCTCATCTCTCCTCTTCCAATTTAAAGCCATTAATTACCGCCCCCCATTAAGTAAAAACTTATCCTTTAAAATAAGGTGAATGGACCAACATATAAATTTTGGACATTTTAGTGAGTTACTTGTGGGTTATTTTCTGTGAGTAACTTGTGAGCTGAGTTTATGGCACAATAGCTACAATTCCATAGGCATCACACAAACTTCCTTAAGTGCTATATAATGGCTTCCTAATAGAATTACTTGTGGGCCTTAGGGAGGAATTAGATTTTCAATTCTTACATTCATACTTTAGAAAAGGAAATGTTGATTAGATTTATTTAATTTAATGTTCCAGGTAATGCGGGATTTTCCTCGCTAATATAGTTATTCTTGGGTTTGGGTTTTGGTGTTTTCTTCTGTGCTTCTCTGATTAATAATACATATTTTATAGAACTAAATCATTATAAAGGTTAACAGTAATGAATTATTATTCTCCATTTTATATGTTTGGGGTTTTTTAATGAATCTTAGGGTACACTTACTTTGTTCAGCTAATAGTGATAGCTTCAGTTATTACACTGTTTGTGTTTACATATCCATGTAGTGATTTGCAGACCATGTGAGAAAACTTGAATAAAGAATAACTGAATAGAGACAGTAAGCTAGAATTTTCTTTAAAACAGTTTTTGGGTTTTCTAAGTATCCCCAAATTATGCTGTAGCTCCTAATTTTTTCTTCAGGACAGATTCAATTTTGGTGCTTTCTGAGACACCACTGAAAATGATGACGGGACAATCCGAAGTGTCAGATAGAATTTTTGGGGATACCCTCCACCTTATCTCCCCAGTGCTCACTACTGTCATACCCAAAATTACACATTTCAAAAGCAAAGTAATTCAGTCCTTAATCAAGTCTTAGAAAATATTCACAACATTATCAATAATTTGGCCACTCAGGCACAGATATGAATTGTAAGAGAACCTTACTCACAGGGGCAAATTTTTGTAAAGGAAGGTTAGTCTTCAGAAAATCTTCTATTATAGACAGTGGCAGGAGAGAAAAAAAAAAAAAAAAACCAACAAAAAACAACCCACCGCCTTTTGCAGAAACTAAATTAAAACACTGAGTCACAATCTTGCTCTGGTTGTCCACTAAGTACTCACTCTTCACAAGAGAAGAGTTTAATAGGAATAATTTTTAAGGGCATGACAAGCACCACCTCAGCTCCTCCTGATATGTGCCACCAGGGGTGCAAGGGAGGCACCCACAGAAGGGTGTCAGACACGACTCATCTTCCAATCCAGCAAGGTGGTGTTGAAAAAGTGAGCAGTTACTACTCTCTAAAGAAAGTACAAGAAAGATGGAAAGTATAGAGATCCCACTTGGGAAGCAGTGCAGGTTAGAGGGATGGCTGGACAAACTGCTGCTGTCTGTCAGGGCTGAGCAAGGCTGTGACAGCAGTTCACATGCTTCAAAATGAAACATGCTATCAGAATCTCCCACATGAATCTGATTCCTATGAAATCAGTCCAGCATTAGCTCACATGCATTAGAGCAGCAAAACTCTTGATTCACCTGCACTCAATATATCACTACTAAAAATTTTCTCTGCTAATTTCCACTACAAATGATCCTCAATGTGTTTGAAGGCAACTGAGGTCCTCTAGGAAGCAAGCAAAGCTAAGATGTTTCAGGGCTCAAATTCTAGTGAAGTAGTTGTAAGGACATGATAATTATCAAACAACAGCAGAAGGCATAAATGTTGAAGAAAGAAATCAATCTGCAGCAAAAGAAAATATGGATGTATTTTATAAACTGGTAATACGACTGTATCCAGACTTTACTGTGGTTACTCCAGTGAGAAAAAGACAAATCTTCTGAAATTATTCTTCATAGAAGATGTATCTGAGAAGCCTGAAAAGCTTTGATTTAATTTGTTTATAAAGCCAAAAATATTTATTTCCTAGAACGATTTGGATGCTTTCAAATTCTTTGACATAGCAAAAGATTAAGAGACACAGTTCTAAAAGATGTATTAAATATACAGAAAAGCCCAAATTGCTTCTGGATTTGCACACATGTATCTTATTTTACGAAATGTAAATGCTGAGTATATGGACTTTGTTGTTTTCATCCTGAATTCTTCTGGTTATGAAACAGATGTTATTATGGAGAAAAAAAAGTTAGACACTGCTAAATATTCACGTTATGAATGTTTCAAAATAGTATTATAAACCCAATAATTTTCTATTTGTTATTTTCAACAAGTGAATGTAATAGAAATAATAGTTTCTTTAGAAATCAGTTCCGAGGGCTAGGAATTCACATTCTGCAGTTTTGGCTAAGCTCTTTAGGTTGGTTTCTACATCTTCATACCATAGTTCTCTCTATTACCATGTATTCAAGAACATAATCCTAAAATTAGGACTCTCAGTTCTCTGAGAGTTAATGAAAAAAAACAACCACATTTAAAGCACTTCTGCTGCATGTTGTCTGTCTCTAGATTAATGTTCAGCAGAAGGAAGAATATCTAGGAATGACCAGACACAACATTTTTTGTTTCTTTTCATTCTATGCTGCTTCTAAAGAATACTGACAAGAAATAGCATACAATTCTGTGAGGTATTAAATAAATTAAGGGGGAAGAAAGCACTAGGAATTAATTTTCATATTTGGATCCATATTTCACTTTGTTGAAAGTTTTTAGTAAATCTAGTTATTGTTGACCCTTTATTTAAAAAATGCAATTTTGCTCCTCTTTACCTTTTAAAAAAGGGTCAACCAGTAATTTATTTCTTCTGCAGTATGTGCTTATTAAAAATGATTATTTACATTCATATTTTACTATTAAAATGGAGCAATTTTGTGTTGCCTAGATACAGATCAGAAGGCTACTTTATATAACTAATACACATGAACAAACAAAGCAATCACAAATGAAAATAATTCTTTATTCCAGTATTTTCTTTAACCTTCTTTGCCCTTTTTCATTACCATTGCTTGTGATAATAAAAAACATTCTTACTGAAGATACCTACAATTCCAGCAGGATTTTATGGCCTTTCTTTTACATTCAAAGCCTTTCACCAGCTGTTTCTTAAATGTATTATTGTGCCCATTCACTAGATTGTTGGCACAAAGAAGACAATGAGCTATAGCAAGCAACATTTATAGCTTTACTTACTGGTCTGGTTTTATTTGGATGTAAATATGATGCAAAGAATCTTGCATCTGTGCTACTCATACCATTACCTAAAACCGTATTTTCCAAGTTAAAATTTATAATTTTAAAGAAATATGGTTTCTTCAAATCTGTTCTTATATAAAATGGCCATCATAAAGTTTAAATAGATTAATACATTATTTCACATATGTTTGCAGAACTTCATAACTTATGGCTATTACGCAGAAATTGTAATTCCCTCTCTTCTTTTTTATTTGAACTGTACTTTTTTGCCCTATGTTCATCTACGTATTGGTCTCCAGTGGAATTTTTATACACATATATACACGCAAGCACACGTGTGTATGTGTGTGCGTATGTGCGTGTGTATTTAGTGTTCATTAAGTAGAAACTGAAAAATACAAATCTGTCTTCTGTCAAACATTTCAACCCACTAAGTGATATTTATTGCTAAAACAGGAAATGTAAGAAAAACAAATTGCTAAATGGGAGAAGGTCGCAGAATCTACTTTCTGGGCTGTTGCACACTTCTGGTTTGTTGTCTTTTTTCCCATGGGAATTTAAAGAATAATGCAAATCAAACCTAAATAAAATAATTTGCTCTGTTCCAATTATTTTCCCTTTCCTGAAAGTTTTCAATTATTCATGCACACAGCTTTCTTTTGCCTCTTTGTCTTATGGCCCCATGATTTTTCTAGCCTGTCTGAAGTCACCCCAATTCACCAGAAAGATAAATTCTATCCTCAATTGGAATATCTCTTTTGGGGCTGAGTAAGTTTGTGAAATGGGTTTCTACATCTTATATGCATACTGTCAAGGTAAGATGAGAAACAGTTGTTTCTTCACATTGCCTGTTCCTGAATGCAAGCCTTAATAAGTTCTAAGCTCCTAAGGGGAAGGTTCCCAGCAGTGTCTGCTTCCTGTAGGATCGTTGCTTTGTCTTAATTAGGAAGAACCTGACTAAGAAAAAGTCAGTCTTTCCTATGGTCTCCAGAGCTACCTATCTTTCTCCATGGACTTCCTTACTAACAAATACTTTATTTTTGTAGAATAGACCCTAAATATGAAGTCAGGCATCTGCAAGTACCATAGAGATAGTGTTTGAGTTGAACAAACTAATCTAATCAAACACAACTAATAGGCAATGCTACCAAATAGATATCCCAATATCTCTACAAACATCTACATTAAACTCTCCAGAAAGGATTTCCAGCACTGTTTACTATAGAATTTTTTTAAAGTATTTTCAGACTATTTTCAGAAAGCTCATTTTAGATCCACACACTTTGTGATATACAGAGGGCTTTGCTTTTGCAATGCAAATATATACAGAATATATGAATAGAAGTAAACAGGTAGTGCAATTGGTATTTTACCTAACAATTAATGAAACTTTTAACATAGCCTGGATAGTGAGTTCTTTTATGCAAGCTGGTGAGTTGTTTGTCACCATTTGCTGAATTTGTTGCATTATGAACAGGGACAATTTTGCTTGCGTGCTACTTTGGAATCAAAGCAATGACTCACAAGCACTATTTGTCTGTTTGTGACAACAAGTCTTTGTACCAATATTCTTATTGAAGATACCAGGGCTCCCAACAGGATGCAGAATGTTTTATGGTGCCTTTTTCATTCCCTAACTATTTCATGGCAGGTCACCAAATATGTTTCTAAGTGGGTCATTCAGCCCATTCACAGCTTTAAATTTTTTTTCCTCTATTTTTATCCAAGATTTTTAATCGCATCAATATCCTCCTGAGTAAGAGCTTTAGGGACATAGCGTCAGTGCAGATATATTTTCTGTGTAGTTTGATACCAAGCATAGTGTCTGAGAACGAAGACTGGAAACTGGGAAAATACCCAACCTCCTGAATAGAAGTTCACCATCTTTTTACTGTTTCCTTGTTCTGAAATATTTAATGTACACATACACAAACCCACACACATATTCAAAATGCCCTCTAAAGGCATAAATCTCATTATACACAATCTTCATTACAATGAGAAATTAGACGGATACAAGGCTCTTCATTTCCATAGGATGATTTGAGAATTTTTTACTCTTGTTAGTGCACCATTATTATTGCTTCTTAAACTTCAGGTCATATCTATTCCATTTAACAGAATTTTTGTGCTACACAAAGGGATGGAAATCTGAAAGTGTCAAGTTGCCTTGTACTTCCAGGCTCATAGCTTTCTAACTTCATAATTTGGATGCAAAAAAGAAATCCTCTTTACACCAAACTTTAGACCCTAAGACTCATTTCATATCAAGTGAAATAGATTGTGTGAAATCGGGTTAAAAAAAACCTAGAGATTTTTCTTTTTTGACAGATTATTTTTTGACAGATTAACATCAAGAGATTTTATCTTAAATTACCAGAAGTTCATGTCATTGTTTCTTCAGTTATTGGTCGGATAATTAAGGTTACAATAAGTAAAAGTGCATGAATCCCTAGTGCTTTGCTCTTCAGGAAAAGGAATTGATGGAAAAGGTGTGGCAGAGACATACAGCTATGTATGTATAAATGTTCTCTGGTCCAACTAGCCTCTGCTGACTGTAGGCCTACAGAGCAATTTCTGTGATACGTTTACTTTTGTCTCACTCTCTCCTGCCTTCTCTTCACCTTTTCCCAATGTTTTATTTTGTTTATTTGTTTGGTTTTAGTTTATTTATTTTTAATTTGTTTGGGTTTGTTTGTTTTTGTTTTTATTTCATGTCATGGTACTTTATCAGTGCCCTTCCTCTGAAAGTAAGAAAATACAGTTATCCTTATTTTGCAACTGAAGAAACTGGAGTAGAGAAACTGAAAACCTAAGACACAGAAAAAATAACATTTAGAATGAATAAAGAAGAATATAGCTTCCAGTTCTAATTCAGCATGTTGCAAAGCAAATGTTTACACTAATGAAAGTAAATAGAAAATCACAGATGATAAATCTTACAGATGACTGATCTAAAGGGGATAAAACACCCAGGAATCAAGCTACAAATAAACTTAGTATTCTGCTCTTTTTCCTTCATACAAAAATTCTTTATGCAGAGCAAAGCACAGATTTTTACAGCAGCATGGAAGGGAAGCCATAGCTTTGGAATGTATGTGAATATGAGAGGAACAATGGGCAGTAACCTACAAATCAATGACTAGAAAAGCCCCAGGGGGCTGGGGAGCAACTGACAAGAAAATTCCAGTGTGATAAACTGATGCTATCTTTGGATATTTAAGGAGGAAGCAGTTTGTAAGAAAAGAGAGATGACTTCATCTCTATGAAGAACACTGTAATCCATTCTGAGGTTTTTAGTTTAAGATATTAACAGTGTGAATGAAGGATAAGCTAAAAAATGCAGGATCTGTGGAGAATAGAAAAAAATTAGGATTCATCTCTCTTGTTTCAAATATTGTCAGTGTAGAGAGCTTAGATCTCTAAACTGTCTCTTTAATCTTAAGGGTAACCAGTATCTACTACATTTTAGGCATACACATATAATTAAATTCCATTATTTAGATTTTGGAATCCAAATCTGCTGAGGTTTTGCAAAAAGATTTGAGATAGAACTTAACTGCAATGTAAAAATACCTTTATGATCACAAAAATTCACTTACTTGGCAATAAAAAGTCTCAAAAACAACAAGTAAAGGCAATAAGCTAAACTGAGACAAATCCCAATGAGATATAATCATGGAAGTTTTTTTCATAAGAGCAAGTACTGTTGATACTTTAATCTAAAGGTGAGTGCATGATGTTGATACAACTCTTCTAAGAACAGATCTAGTAGTATTACATTTATGTGAGGAATTATTTTACTTCAAAACACACACCTCTGCCTACTGAAAGACAACTTTGAAGATGCTATGACTATACTATCACGTTTTCAACACACACAGATTATCTTCAACCCACCAATAAAGACAGAAAGTGAAGTTTATATTCTAGTCTAGGACCAAGAAATGATTAATTTTAAATTATTGCAGACTCATTAAAAATTACATATAAACCCCTCTGTACAACTACTGAATGAACTCATGAGCACTAGTTACTGGGGAATATCCTTAGAGTGAGAATTAGATTGGCAGCACTAAGTAAAGTTATAGCATCAGATTTGACCCTTTTATTAAGTATTTCAATTTCATACATAGATGGAAGCTTCTTTTCTTACAATAAGTAACTGTTCTTTCCATTCCATTTTTCTATTAATATGAAACTATTTAATTTTTAAGCTATACTTTTCCTGAGCAATTTTTCCTTCCCTTCTACTATTGATTATACCAGAGGCCAGTCACTGGAATGTATGCAGTTTAACTTCCAGAAACAGAGGCAGATGATCACAATGTTGTGAATGGGTACTGCCGTTGGTCTATAATAAAACAGTGATTTTCATATGGCAACTTCTAATCACCTACACAACAAAATGGAATAGTTTATCCATTCATCATGTCCTTGTTCATCATGGCAGTTCAGCTACCTTATATTATGCCATTAAATGAACAAAAAATTGTGCTTCTCTCAAAATCTCTGAGAGATGTTGCCTTTTCATTATAGCAACAAAAAACCCCAGTAATTCCATCTAGAAGGAAAATTTTAGGTTTCATAACAAAGTGCATATTAGCTTAGCCTATGATTTCCTCTGAATGCATACTACAGCTAACCCAGCTTTCCCGGTGTCTTTTACAGGGATTCAGAGTTCCCACATGTGTAGCTGAGGATTACTTTCTTCTAATGATGACTCATTTTTTATAAAACATGACAAATAAAGAGAAAAATTCATAGACTAGGCTTTTTAACATATTTCATGGTGATTGGAAGAGGAGGATAGAAGCTGATATTCCTTTCAAATCAGTAATTTTTATTCATAGAAGTACTCTAGCACATTCTGTGTTATGACTGAGCCTTGAATATACCAGAATTAATAAATATATTATTGATATACTATGCATAATCATATTTGTATTTTCCTCCTGCCACTGAGGCAAACAAAAATATTTTTTATAGAAATTTACACTTTGCTAGTAGATTTTTTGAGAAACAGAACTTACAGCACAAAAATAATAATTTAATTTAAAGGCATAATCATAAGGACAGCTAGACCACAAATGTAAATCACTAAAAAATATATGGTTCAAATCTGTTTGTTAAACTAGATTTCAACTCTTTCAAAGAACCAAGGGACATAGAGACATGTTATAGAATGAAGAATAGAGAAAAAAAAATTAATTTTTAACCAGCATTTCTGGTGTCTGATTAAATAGTTCTGAGACAAAAGCACAGATTAATCTATCACCACTTTTAAACTGAGCAGTTCATAGCAGAACTTACTTGATTTTTTCTACTCGTTAATGCCTCACAATATTTGTGAAAAGGACATTGTCACAAGAATGAAGAGAAATTAAACTAAAACAGAGCACAAAACAACAGATTCTTTGGTGACCTAATAGGTCTCCTGTGTGAAATAAAATAAAATGATGAAATGAAGGATTACCTTCACACTTTTACCTTAAAAGAACTTCAATAACTTGTTTGTTTGTTTAAGGCAGAAAACCTTCTTTGATTCCACTCTTACAAATACTTATGAAAAAAGAAAACTTTGCACATATGACTAGGTCTTCTGAAATCAGTGACTCCTCCTCAGATTCTTAAATGTTTGCAAAATCAGACTGCATGTCTCCTGTCTCCTGATGCATAGGAGCCATTTCCCAAATGCAAAATCCAGTAGCTGCAAATTTGATGTTCACCATCTGTGAGGAAAACAGGTTTTATCTGAAAATACCAGAGTGCAATGCACTTTTCACTTGACAAGATTTTTTTTCTAATACTTATTTCCCTGATTAGTCTAAAGCTAAATGAAGTGAAACTGTCTTGCCAGTTGCAATCACGTCTATGCTACAGGAAGGACATTTTCCCAAATGGCAGCCTGTTTATCAAACCAAAGGAGGGTTAACAAACAGCTCTTCAAGCAGTAACCAAATCCATCAGACCTCAGGAGAAGCACCACAGCATAACATTCCTTTCAGAGTAAACTTTGCCTAAAGTCTAAAAAGTTTCACAGGGAAGTAAATGAGACCACAGAAATTAAAGAACGAGAATTATTCCTGAGAAAATGACCCAAACTTGAAAGTGCATAAAAAATAATGTTAGTATTAAATGAAAATTCCAAAGAAATACTGCAATCATAATATACCAATGCAGAATACAGTAATATGTTTTATATAGATGTGTGTGTGTGTATATGTATATATATATATATATGTGTGTGTTATCTCTTATGTAAGATGCATTTTACATTTGACATAAAGACATTTGTGATATTACTAAGTTGCCATGATCAGCCCTAAACAGAAGGGAGTCAATGGGAAGGTCAGTATAAAATCAACAATTTGGAAGAAAACTCTGACAAGAGAAATAACTATAAATAAATCATGCAAAAGTGTCATTAGCTACACACTGAGGGTTTTGTACAGATTCCATTATAGATGAGGACTATATTCCTCAAAATTCCAAGGAAAAATTCTTGCAAAACTACTCCTCATGAATGGTAAACAGCAATAAATTATCTGTACTTCAGATCTGGGTTATGGGTAAAGGGGAGAGCATGGAAGAACTTCCTCTCATCCACAGCAGTATTAAAATACCACTTAAATTACAAAATGTATCATTTTAACCATCATGATTTCATTTGCTTTTGCTCTCAAAAGGATGCAAAAGTAAAGAATAGATGGGATACTATAAACTGGTCTTTGAGGCAATAGGCACTGTCATTGGGCAGCTTTCAGTGGCCTTTCATGTGTGTTTATTCACATGTCGCTCTCTCCCTCCTAGTTATTCCCGTGAAAGGCTAATTTGAGTATTAATAAACTGATCTAGGAAGCCCTCCCTGTGAACAGCTTTTTATTGAGAACTGAAAGAGATCTTGCTTCTTAAAGGATTAGGCAGTACCTGAATAGGGATTTCAAAAATAGCAGTAAGCCATTAATATTAATACCTACCTGCTTTAAATTGAGTCCCTAGACTTCAGGCAGATAAGTTAAGCAATTTGTGAGAGAAACTGTAATCATCCCTGTATTACAGAAAAAGCAATGAGACATAACTGCAACACAACAAAACTGAACTTTGGATCCTTATATCCTTTTGCTAATAAATCCAAGATCAAGCCTAAGTCTGAAAATCTTTGGAAGTGAGGCCCAATCTCTCAAGCTTCACTGAAAGGGTGCTCTTCAACAGCATAAATCCCACATCCATGCAAGTCCCTACAAAGATGCCCATTGACTCAAGAAGATTTGGATAAAATAAACAAAATAACAGATGCAGTAGTTTTCATTCAGGATAAACTTCCTTGAAACAAATGAGTTTAATTTAAAACTGTGAATATAAAAATTAAGGATCATAAGTACTAGTAATATGAACTATGCAAGGGGACTAGATGGAATTATCTATCAATAAAGAGTTATCATATAATTAGCACAGGAGTATTCCATTAAAAGATGACATTGGAGTTTAACAGACTGTTCTATGGCATTATGTAGAGCACTAAATATTTTAAATGTTTCTTCAGCCATCAACAGAAGACACAGGAGTCAAAAAAGCTAAACAACATGCATCAAAATGTCAATGTCAGTTCAAAGCCCCATAAAGATTGAAAAGTAATTTCTTGCCTTCAATATCGAAAAATATGAGTCAGCTCAAACTTTGAATATAGTTTTGTTGTGTTCCCAGTCATTTCGGGAAGTACTTTTTGTTTTATTTCCAGAATTTTTAACATAGAAAGTGAAAATCAGGTTGGAAATGTTGTCTTCAATTGTTGTCTTTTTTTTTCAGATTTTTACCATCCTTTTCTGCTTATGACTTTTCTTATGCATACTGTCTGAACACACACAGAGCAGCAAGCAACAAGGACACAGAGCTGACTTCTCTTCTCTACAGTGGGCCTCAAAATGCTCAGAGTGATGAAAATTATGTGTCTACCTAAGCTCAAACAAAGATATTAAGGTATTATAAGAGCTTAACCAAACTGAGAGACTTCAGGGAAGACTTTAAGAATAGGATTCCTCTTCATCTAACTTTCCTAAGGTTAAGAACCTTGATGAATCTTGTAATCTAGCTTTTTCTTGTAGTCAGTCAATGAAGACTGCCGAATGACAGCTCTGCCTATTTTTTTTAGATGGGATAAGAGTTATTATCCTTTGTTTTAGTTCTTCTATGCTGCAGCTATCAGCAAGGGATTACTACCAGATGCTTAAAATTTCAGAAGTGGATGATAGAGTGAAAGTACACAAGTGCTGTATGAGCATCTGCAGTTATAAATGTAGAATTTGTACAATGAGTTCTATACAGTGTCTTCAGAGTTCTCACAGTCTCCTGCACTGGAGAGTACAGCTGAAGGATTGGCAGTTATAAGATATATATATATATAAATACATTTTGAATGATGTACCCTTTCACATTTCTATCTGCTACACAAGAATATAAGCTACAACAGATTAGCATTCTGTATAATCAGTGCTATAAAGATATATTGTTTTCTTATCTTCATGACTATGTATTAAGGAACTTCTGAGTGTCTATATGATGTGTGGAAAAAAGACGAAAAGAACAAATTAAAGCAAAAAATATCTTGAGGAAAATTGAAGTTCTTTGTATCATCTAAAAAGCTAAGAAGCAAGAAGCTAAATATGCCTGCACAAAGATTGACTGGATGCTGGTTATAAAGAATTCTTCAGTATCCCTTACAAGATAGCTTCCTCTGCAGACCCATTACCCTGAAATGGGAGTGGGGCTATTCCTTTACAGTTGTTGTTTTTTTACCTTCACTTTAGATTTACTCTTACATCAACACAAGTTGTCTCACTTATAAAGACGGGAATACAAATTTGTCAAAAAAAAATTGTCCATGTATTTCAAACCTGGAAGTAAATTTTGCAGTGAGAAATAGATTATTTTCTGAGATAGTTGGTAAATCTGCTGTGCTCAATGATAGAAAATTATTTTTACTATGTACACAGATCATTATCAGCAACATTTCTCGTTCGAGTCTTAACTGACACTAGAGAATAGTATTATGCATACTTAACAATAATGACAGTTGGATGTCTTTTCCATATCCACTATTAGAGCTCTTTAAGCTTAGAAGTAATTTTGTTCTTCCTCTAGTTGTCTCTGGTAAAAAATGCTTATTTCAATTCCCACTTTATTTGCTACCTTATCCCTCAAAAACACTCATGGTCAAATTTGTTCTATATTTGACTGACTTCCACAGAAAACAAATCATTAACAATGCCCTGTGACTCATTGCACTATAGTGTGTGTCTCAGACTGAAATTGTTACACAAACCTAGATTACTTCGAAGACTAAATGAATGTAAAATTGGCAGAACTTTTTAAAAACATATGATGCGAGAAATATTGTAGTCTCATATTATCTTTCTAGAACCATTTTTCCACCGGAGACTCTTGAAAGCCTCCTATAAATTATAAATTATTAATTATTATATATTTTTTCTGAATAAATGTATGCAAATAAGAGAAATAGCAAAGTCTTTCAGCTTTAACTGTGTACTTGATTTCTTATAAAATTAATTACTTGTAACTGTACAAGGAAATAAAGAGAATCCTTTAAACGGAAAAGAAAAAATACTATATGAGAAAGACATAAATTTATTAAATCATTCACAAGTGAGAAAAAAAAGTACATATCTTACTGTTATAAGAACAAAGAAGTTGTATCTTTATCAATAAACACATCATGTGATGGTGAGCAAATGGCCCACAGGCTGGCACAAACAGTTACAGTGAATGGGGTGACAGACTGGTGACCTGCCACTAGCGGGGTTCCACAGGGCTCCGTCCTCAGCCCTGTGCTCTTCATCTTCATGACTTGGATGCAGGACTGGAAGGGATACTAAGTTCACAGGAAATACAATACTGGGAGGAGTTGTTGACTCCCTCAAAGGCAGAGAGGAAGGCCGTGCAGAGAGTCCTCAACAAATTAGAGAGCTGGGCAATCACCAACCATAAAAAGTTTAACAAGGGAAGCTCCAGAGTGTGCACTTGAGATGGAGCAACCCCGGATTTACAGGCTGGGAAATGAGATGCTAGATACCAATCATTTTCATGCCTAAATAGCAAAGATTTAATATAATGCTGAAAAAAAAAAATTGATAAGCCCTTTTTATCAAAACAGAAATACACTTTGGTGTTTTTATCTAGTTTGGCGACATCCAGCAGCTAGCTCATCTTTCCATGTTTTGTTATTCCATTACATTCCTATGCTATTTAGGCATGATAATGATTGACAGGTCTACAAACAAGGCACTGCACACAGAGAAGAGACTGAAGACAAGGACTAGCTGAAACTCTTCAGAGCACAAGCAACCAAACCAAAGGCTGCACTACCTAGAGACTCTCCTCCCACTGACATTCTCTTGAGGCAAGCTACTAAAGCTCTCCCCAGATATAAAGACTTTAAATGACTTTGGTCCTATGCTTGTTCCAGGAGAGCACAGA
Organism: Sturnus vulgaris; assembly: GCF_052056855.1. NCBI lineage: Eukaryota > Metazoa > Chordata > Aves > Passeriformes > Sturnidae > Sturnus > Sturnus vulgaris. The sequence continues at coordinate 97,564,596 of NC_142244.1, forward strand.
CATTAAAAAGTCAGACTAGTAGATGCAGGTATGTAGAACCCAAATTTGGGGATGCAGATTATAACCAGGTTTTAAATGAGATTTCCTTGTCTGTATTTTTGCCCCATTTTCATTTTTCTTAGCTGTCCTTTCTTCAGCATATTCACTTTCGCTATCATTCTTTGTCTATTCCTTACTTCTTTCCATTAGAATATCCTCCTAATAATGACTTATCTTCAAATAAATTATCATCCATTAATCCTTTCACCATGTGCCTCTGCTATCTTCCTTTCATTAGCCCATGACTGCCTGTCTAAAATTAGATTTTAGGAGAGAGAAAGCCTAATGCTCTGTGGCTGTGCATTTTCTAACAGGACCAGGTATCATTTCTGTAAGTCCCACAGGAATAAAATGCTATTAATCCCAAAGGCAAGTGATGCCTAAAGTGATCACAAATATCTGACACCACCAAAGGTTATCCACATTCCATAGCATACATTCAATCTACATACTAGGATTGCAGAAAAAAAACCAAACAAACAATAACACCCCCCAAAAAAAATACACACAAACCCCCAAAAAACCCCAAACCAACTAACCAAGACAGACAACCCCCCCGAAACGACAAACAAAACAAAAAAAACCCACAAACAAACCCACCTTCCAAAACCAAAAGCTAAAACCAACAAAAAATTCCTGTTTAGAGAAACTGAAGAAGAAAAAATCAGTCCCTCCTCTTTTCCAAAAGATTCTCAATCAGTTCTGTAGTAACTATGAAACATGATATTGTCTGTCATCCCTAAGAATATTGAGTAAAAGTCTTATATAGAAGGATAGAAATCACTCAATGAAAGTAGAATTTTGTTCTTGGAAAATATAGATCATCCAAAGGATGAATCTCTGAATTGTTAGAGAAACACATATAGAAAAGTTTATAAAGTTTATATACAAAAAAGAATTGCACTTTCAAATCTCACAAAAAATATAAAAATTTACATTTACAGCACTTACATCTCTGAAGATCAGTCAAATTTAATAATGATCAGTGTTTGTGATAATTAGCAATATGCTTTCCCTCTAGTAGCTACTATTATGTTGTACTTGAATCTTACATCTTTAAGATATCAAATTTAATTTTCTGTGATAATAGAAATCTGTGTATCTAGCACCAAAATACTACCCTTTAACTAATACTATAATAGCATTAGTAATAGTAGCAATAGCACTATTTCAGTAGATATTAAGTAAATCTAACTTCAGTGGATTTTAAGTAGGTTTTATTTAGTACACAGAAATATTTCGTTGCTGTTTTCTGTCAGGTCAGGATTTTACCCACAATGTTTAAACAAAATAATGCAATTTATTTGACTTGGACACTCAGAATATTTTGGTATGGTTACGAAGGCATTTTTTGTATTAGAACAATCAGTGGAAGATCTCTTTATGTAAAATATTTGTGGGTCTGTGGGGGGAAATAATATTTATATATCCATTTTAAATATTACTCTAATCCTACAATTTTTTTTCATGTCAAAGTCAAAAGAATAATTTTCAGTTTCCAAGTGGTTTATTTGATCATTTTACTATATTGTGTAATTTTTTCTCAATTATCACAGTAGTAAATTACTCAAAACTCTTTTGAGTAGGTATATTGTCCAAAAGCTGAGATAAATAATAAGTACTCATGAGTCAAATTCAACAGCCACACTTAAAACTTCAACACTTCTGTGAAGGAAAATAGGTGTGAAAATGAGTGCGTGAACTGAATATTTCTTCTACATAGTGGTTAATATTTTATTTTAATGAAGGAGATGCAACATTTTGTTAGAAATGAATACACATCCACTTTAACCTTAAGGGCAATTTAAAATTTAAATGCTGACTTATTTCAATGGGTATATTTCCTTTGATTTTGTATAGGAAAATTCCATATTTAAAAAAAAAATAAAATAGAAATTCCTCATGATTCATGTTCACATATTCATAAAGAACTTATAGATGGCACAAAGAGTTTGTTGATATTTGAGGGGGAGAATCTTTTTGTAAAAGATGGAGGGTGCAGTGTACATAATGATGAGCAGCTGCACTGACAAACTGCTCTGGTGGGAAATCCCTCTACTAGGAAGCACCATTTCACTGAATGTTGCCAGCAGGTATTCTTCATGGATTCAAGGCCTCAGACCAACACCTTGTGTAGCTAAATTAGTGACCAATACAATTACAAGATGTACTGGTGGGTTAGTTCATCATCTGATAAAGTGAAAGAGTCAATAACCTCGCATTTCTTAATAAAGATTGTAACATAAATGGCTGAAAAACTGGCCAAATTTTTCTGCTGATGTAAATAGGTAGTATTTAGGTCAAATAAATAGGTCAGTCTAGCTGTTTTATTTCACTCCAGCAAAGAATGTTGCTCTTTTTGCAACATCATAAGGCAAAATCCAAAGACAAGCCCAGTATACCAGTGCCAAAGTACTGGAGTACTAATGCAGAACAAAAAGGGGTCAGCTGGGGTAGAGTTGGTGGCAATAGTTGAGTCAGGGATCTTTTCAAAACAACATAAATAATACGTGGATTGTGAAACATAATGGGACCTCTATATGCACATAGAGTTCAAAATAATCTTACAAAAAACTCCACAAACCACAAAACAACAAAACCCAGGCAGATAGAGAGGGATATCTCTAGCATATCAAGTGAATGTATTATAAGTATTGGATTTCTGTATTTTCCTTATATTTCCAAGGAAATGCCAGTCATTTAACTAAATTGTCTTTCTGGGTCAAAGTATGGAATATACAATGGATCCAGTATCTCTGTCAGATAGAATGAATTCCATCCTCCTGTTTCCATTGTCTGTAATCCATTGGATGAATCTCTATAGTCATTAATGCAAGCTGAGATGGATGTCAGAAAATAAAAGACAAACCCTCTTTCTGTGATTCTCAGTTCTGCTCAACCACATAGGAACAGAAATCCCATTTCCTACACTGCTGAAGAGTGTCCCAAACATTAGGCCAAAGAGCATTCTAGACAAAAAAAATCCTTCTTATAGAATTTGTTTTCCTACTGACATTAAGCTGAAAAAAGAGAAATGCAAGGCAGGAAGCAGTAAAGGAGGCTCACTAGAGCAAGAGAAAGGAATAAACAGAAAATGTTCTAAACAGCTCAGGTGTCTAATCCATTGGATTATATTTCTATCTAGGAATTAAAGTACTTAAAATCCACTGATGCACATTTTTAGCTGTGAAACAGACACATATGAGCACATCACTTTGGCTGATACATTCTCCCATAAATAAAATGTGAAGCCTAAGCAGACCAATCAACACAAGTCTCAAAATTATTCCTTAAAGATAATCCTATGTAAAATCAAAAAGAAAACAAAATCATCACCCCAATACTGTGAGTAGAGGCCAATTATGAGAATTTTTGAAATTTATTACAATACAATTTTGAAATCAAATATTATTTAGGATCTTGCCAATCTATGATGTTCATGAAGGATATCTGAATCTTTAATATGTCTGAAATCTAAAGTGCATCTTTACATTTTTGTGGGAAAATGATTATTTAGCCAGAAACAGTCTCAGAACTTAATTTCTTTACCACACAGTGATCATATTTCCTTTCATTTTACTTGAATTGGTTAATTAAGTTGAAATTATCTTAGGAATTATCTGTATCCTATCCCTGGATATTGAAAATAACCACATGAATTTGTTCACTCTAGTAATATCACAGAATATCTATGTGCACTTTATTGATTTAGAATAAAAAATTCTAAATTCAGTTCTCTTCACGCCCAAACTTTACAAAGGACAATATGATGTCCTGCTGGTATCTGATGTGAACAAAGGATGTGAGGTACCAGAGTATTGCTCCAAGCTGGGCAGACCATGGTCATAATCAGATTTAAGATGTGAACATAAGAATGATGCAAAGAGAATCTTCTTCATGAAGACATCACTTTCAACATCCTCATACAATTTATAAGCAGCTGTTGAGCTCTTGTAAATTATGTTGGCTGCTTACATTGTTGTCAAGTTATTCCTGTAGACTAGGACTAACAGTGCAGATGTTTGGTATTGCCATATGTTCTGCACTTGTCAACAAAGGTGAGGATGTTTTCAAAATCAGAAAAATTCAAATCTCATTAATATGCCCCTAACATTAGTATTTAATGGAGACACTGATGCCTTTTTTCCACTTCTTTCTCATTTGTTGACCATCGTGAGACCATCTTAGTGCATTAAATACTTTGCATAGCAATGCTGCTTCTTGTTAGAGCAAAGTAAGTAGCAATGAAATTGTAAATGTAAATTTGGAAATGCAGAATGTAACCCATTTTCTCAAAGAGTATAATGCACTAACATAACTTTTCTGTAGAAATATTTTGGGTAAAAAATAACTGTCTCATGACTGTGTACATATTTCAATAAATCTAGGCAACTATACAGAAAAATACATACACATTTATCAATCAAAATTCAATTAAAGTCAAAACTATATGAGTTTTTTTAAAAGCAAATTGGTATTCTTAGCCTCCTTCCATTTCAAAGGCCAGTTGTCTTGGTCTCCATATTCATTAGAATTCCAAATATCTCCCCAAACTGGAGAAAGGAGACAGTTTGAGTGCAGTATATAGTAGATGAAGTCTATTAGAATAACTCATGAGAAAGAATCAAATGCATATTAAATCTATCACAGTAGCTTTTCTGGAAGAAACTAAATTATATATGTAGGCAGTTTATAACTGAAATCATCACAAATTAGTGTGAAAACTGAAATTAGGTGTGTTAGAGAAAATTCAGACTTTTTAGGAACTGTCATATCTCATAGATTCCACTTTTATGTATTTAAAATACTGCCTTGCATTTGAAGAACAAAAGAAATGGCAAAATTATGTGTCCTTTTCATGACTCTAAGTTGCTATTTTCATTAATAACTCTATTTTCTTCCCAGCTGAGACATGAGAAGATAAATCAATTTTAATAACTCTAGTAATTAAAAACTGGACTTAGGTGGTCAAACTAACTTACAAAGTAAGTGACAAGCTAAAAGATTTTGTTTGCCTAGGAAAGATATTTATTATAGGAATGAAAAACTAGTACAACCTGCTCTATATAGAATGCAAGTTGTTAAACTAGCCACAAGGTAAAGAAATGTGTTCCCCATTCTTTTTTAGTCCACTTTTCATTTTTCATTCTGATTCTTCATTCCCTTCTCTTTCCATCAGCTGCTTCAATATCTTATGCACCAATTGAATGTAATAGTTAAATTACCTTTTACACAAACGCACTATTGAGGTGACTTACACTAAAATACCTAATGTCATCTGAAAGTCATGCATGTTACATCTCAATGACAAACTGAAAATTGCTACATATTCCAGACAAAATAGGAAAATTATATTTAAGAGACATAATTTTATTATTTTGTCTTATTGCCTTTAGCTATCTTTTCAGGACCTTTCAATAACAATTCAGATACTCTCCTGTGCCATACAAAGAGTTCTCTTGTTCATTGGTTTTATTGCTATAAATCTACATTCCTACAAGACCATTATGTCAATAAGACATCTGCTAGTGTGGTCATGCGAAAAATAAACTCATTTTAGTTTGTTGTTTTCAAAATATACAAAATTTTATCATATTTTTAAAATATACTCTTTCTCTGGTATAATGTTTATTTGACATGCAATAATATAAATTGCCAACTTTGGAAGGACAAAAAATGAAACCCTAGTATGTGAACATATTTGTGTCCTATTCTGGCCTGGATTTGGTCATGCTGAAGGAAATAGTGACTCAGTCACCCCATTCTGACAAGTCCTTTTTGTTCTTTGCATTTAATATCTAGGGAGATAGACTTTTTTTTTAAGGCCAGACGTCATACACTGGAGCCTCATCTTCTGCTGTCAAAGCTGTTAGTGCTGTCAGGTCTTCTCCATGTTTACACATGTTTTTGTGTAATTGGTGTGCACTGCTCCTATTAAATGTTGTGTACATTGCCCCCTCTTGGAATTGTGATTCCTTTTATTCAGCACATCTTGCATTGTAAGTAACATCACTGTGTTTATCTTTATGACACTTCTATTTGGTGTTTCATAAGGTAATGTCATTTTTATCTCCAATATATCCAATTAACTCAAGGACAAATACAAAGTTGAGCAGGCTGGTTAAGGATATTGGATGACTGTTGTAAAACAAGATTCCATGTTCTTGAGAACCCCATTTAACTAATGCTTATTAGATTTGCAAGTATTCAAATGATAACTTTACTCTAAAATAACCT